>NC_088791.1:159036386-161436386 GCF_011386835.1 Chrysemys picta bellii | reverse complement strand
TTTTTGTGCTTATATTTGTTGACAATTTTGTGGAATAAGTTCTTTTTCTGAGACTGGAATGAACCTACAGACAATATTAATAATAATATATTTTTAATTAGAAGTTTTTATACAACAAAACAATTATAGCATGTCGAATATAACTCCCCCTTTAATGACTACAATGTAGTGCCTGATCCAACACCCACAGGAGTTAATTGAAGCTTTCCATTGACCTCAGCGGGCATTGGATCATTCTCCTCGAACGTGAAAGAGAGATACCAGTTTAGTTTAAGAGAGTGAGGATGACAAGAAAAGTTGACTATGTAAAAATAGCCCCTTTTCCCTCCAAACATCTGCTCTCTGTGTATATCCAGAGTCAGAGCTCTTTGGTTTCGGTGACAAAGGTAAGTTTTTACTAATTGCAGAGCTAACGCAGCTCTGGGAACTGGAGTCTCTCCTGGCTCACGCATCATCCTCAGTTTTGACTGCAGAAACTTTATTACTTAGGATGGTGCCTGAACTGCTTGACCTACAAATATCTCAGGGAAGTTTGAGCACTGGCAGTTAGAAAAACATCTTTCTGCCTGGTAAATAACATGAAAGTGGCCAAGACACAACAAACAGGTAACTCCTCCACTGCAATGCCATTTTTATGGAGTCACTTTTCAGAGCAAAAGTGCACTGTAAAGCATTACCTCCAAAAAAGTAGCAGGGAACCTAGTCTTCATGCTAGATTCAGACTAGATATAGATTCTCATACCTACATGTAAAGATAAAAGCAGTATAATCAAGCAACAAACTTGGAAACTGTAAGGTGCTGATGTACTTTGGTTTGGGAAGTTCCTGTCATCAGTCAATTTTTTCAGTTTGATATGGTAGTTAGAAGTCACAATTGAAAAGTTATAGCACTATGCAAAAAAAGGACAGTCCTCAGCTGGTACCCATCATGGGTAATTTTAGCTCAAGTCTGAACTAATTTAATTATAACTGGTTGATAAAAGTTAAATAACTTCAACAGAGTAGGCCAAATTAGTTACACAAGTTCAATCCTTCTTCAGTCCGTATGGCTGCATTCATATTACTGAGCACAGAATTTGGCCCACTTTGCATTTTTTACCACAGCAAGCCAGATGCCAGAGTTACATGGGAGTTATTCTAAGGTGAGCAAAAATGTTAACGCTATTCTTATCTACAAGTTTATTTATATCCAACAACAAAAAAAGAGCAGACAAATCTGCTGTCTGTACTTGGGCTTGTTATTAATCTATTGTAATGGTTAAAAGGGGCAGAAGTAACACCATAAATAGATTTAGTCAGCACCACGGAATTGTTTCAACCTTTGATTTTCCTGAAGGCCTGATTTTCTTTTACAGAATTTTATATTTGTCCTTTTAAGAGAGTTGCCTTCATGTATAACACCACCACGTGCCATCCTACGCCTTATCCCCTGAGCGGGAAAGACCAGGAGCATTAGGAGTGCATAGGTAAGCACGATCCACGCATGTTTGTACAGAAAAGTGTAAACTCATGGCAGTTAACATACACCGAAGAGTGCAGAGCGGCGACAAGGAGAGTAGAAGAAAGCCTCAGAATGATGACACGACCCAAAGCAACAAAGAGCTGAGTGGAGCTGATGAGCAGCCGAGAAAAGTTGAGACGGGTTAAGCAAAGCCAGGCTTGGAAAAGCACAGGCAGGCGGAGGGAAAGGTGAGGGCTGAAATCCTGGCTCCCTGAAGTCAATGGCAAAAATCCCATTGACATCAGTCGGGTTAGGATTTCACCCTAAGGCTCCAAGCAGGTCTGAATATTGGTGCAGGGCTCCATGCTAGCAGATCCCAATGAAGGGCCAAGCCCTAAAAGATGGGGAAAAAATGCATTTGGAATGACCAAAGGGGTGATTTCAGTTAGGAGGTTATCAGGATATATGGCACATTCATAGAATCATGGAATATCAGGGTTGGAAGGGACCTCAGGAGGTCATCTAGTCCAACCCCCTGCTCAAAGCAGGACCAATCCCCTGACAGATTGTTGCCCCAGATCCCTAAATGGCCCCCTCAAGGATTGAACTCACAACACTGAGTTTAGCAGGCCAATGCTCAAACCACTGAGCTATCCCTCTCATTATAAAATAGTACAGAGGTTTATACTACTATACTCTAAATCTGCATCTTATACCAACACTGCATAGAAAAGTACAGCTCAGCAGTGTCAGAGAGATTGCTGAGCACTGGAGCAGATATTCTGCACAGAAGCAGTGACTAAGGAAGCCACAGAAATAGGTTATAGGCTTTACAAATATTACACAGAATGAAGAATGTGTTTTGTTTATGATCCTCTTTCTACCATCCCTTCTAAAGAGCTCAGCACAACCAAACATTGAAACAACCCCCTCAATGGGTAGAGGTTTCATGAAAATTTCTGTTCTCAAATGGAAACTCAAGGACATGGACTTCAGTGACAGGGAAAGGAAACTCTTCTCTGTCCCCTCATTCTGGGTTTTATTTTTCCCAAATAGTCACTAGAACATCCTTCAGTGGGTATCAAATGACTGAAGTGGAGCAAAAGCGAAAGCAGGTAATTTTTGTGACATACAGTCCCAAACTTTGGCCCAACAGTCAGAAAGTTTTGATTCTATGAAAAATTCCTTCTTCATGTTAATCTATTTAGTTGGTTGATGGGCTAATTACAGATGCAGTTTGTATTGCAGGTGAGTATATTAGCATGGGATTGACAATTACCTAGGGAGGTTGTGGAATCTCCATCATTGGAGGTTTTTAAGAATAGGTTAGACAAACACTTGTCAGGGATGGTCTTGATCATACTTAGTCCTGCCTTAGTGCAGGGGAATGGACTAGATGACTTATTGAGGTCCCTTCCAGTCCTACATTTCTAAGATTCAATGAGTCTAAGAACCAAAGCTCTTGGATTGAAACACACAAACATGCAAGGAAGAAATACTAAGATGATGATACCAGGTCCAGACCTCAGGGTGCAAGTGTCACCCCTGTTATCAGTATCAGTAGAGGCCAAGGAACGAGCCAGTCATGGAGATCAAAGAATCTTTCACTCTTACAAGCTGTCCTTCTCGGTCAAAGTGCAGACTCCCTGGCCAGGGAAGGTTACACAGCTGCTGCTTGCTCCATGGAGAGAGATGTTAAGTCTCTAGGGAGGTCAACCCAACTCCATCCACCAGCACTAAATTCACAAAAAATGTAAGGTTGAAAAAGCAAACCTTAAAAGCTTGCTTGTCTTGAAATGATTTTATACAAGAAAAACTTTTGAGAACTACTGGGCTACAATGGTTTACTTGTCATTTTTGTAATGCCTTCTTGGTTTTAAAGTAAATCCTTTCCCTGCAGATATTTCTCAGCAGTTAACATAATACTCCATTTTTCTTGGGTTTTTAATGTTGCAGCAGTTGCTACCATATGGGAACTGCTTGTAGTTTACTTCTCGGTCTGTCCAGTACGCTCCCTGATATCAGAAGGAATATGCGCCACTCAGGGATTAGTGAGAATTAGCTAGAAGCAGCTGGAGTAAAGTAGCAAGCAACAAAATGAACAGACTGTGCGTGACTAACTCTAGCAACACTTGTTCAAAATTTCATGGGTGGATTTAAAAAAAATCCTCCTCCAAAAAAAATATAAAAATATAAATATATATATATATATATCAGAAGAATGGATCAAATGGCTAGCACAGTGTATTCCAACAAACGAGGCATATGTACTCGTCCTATTAAGTCTCCGGTCTCGTTTTACTAGTGCTAATAGAGTCTCTAAGGTTTCCCGCAGCAAAGCTCCCATCTCAGACATTTGTAAGGCAGATTCCAGGAGCTCAGTTCAGATACCCATTTTCACTGAGCTGCATTACTGTCCAGTTTAATTGCAACTTGCTTCAGCCCTGCTTTGGGGAGGGCTACTTACTGTGAGCTAAACGCCAAGAGTGCCAGAGCTGTGCAGAATAATTGGAGTTCTCCAAATATTTGTCTCTACACTTACCAATCTATTCTCTCTCCATTCCCAGCTATCTTTGGAGATTCAGAACTCAAGTGCTGTTTTTAAAGGCGTTGTCTGTGAACCATTTGGCGCATGGATAGCAGCACATGATCGCAAGGTAGACTTAGTGCCGAGCAGCTAAAAAGCAAGCGAAAGACTGTGGCTCCATGAAAGCAATGCTCCAAAGGAGCAATAACTTTATGGTGCTATTTCTTGATTGTACTCTGGAAATGCCGAGAGGCCTCAGCTGAGATCAGAGCCCCCTGGAGCTAGGCGCTGTGCAAACAGAATAAAAGACAATCCCTGTCTCAAATGAAAATATATTGAATTGCCACTCTTCAATGCCCCTCAACAAGTAAGTTGGGTTATTTGGCACATAAAAATCATTTTTCATAGTTCAAAAGAGAAATGATAACTACAGATTTTGCCCTACATTTCTGTAGATATGTAAATTGGCAACCCATTGTAGGTCAATGGCTTCTGCTTGATACGATGCCCCAGTGTACGTTCTGCTAAAGACGTCAATCACGAGTGATGAATTCTGGAGCAGGATGCTGTCTGTATGGGTTAAGCCTGTCTCTTTCCTCCAGTTCTCAGCAGTTTTATTATACCGTTGATATGTATGAAACAAAAATATTTAGGGTGAGATTTTCAAAACTAACTCCGTTCCCTTTGAAGTAAAATCTCCCACTGACATCAACTAGAACAGAAGTAGACCAACGTGGAATACTTTTGAAAATCTGTCCCTAAACATATTTTAGGAAACTGCTTTTTAAGGGAGAAAGTTCAGAGGTACCTTACCCATACATATAGCTTTCCTGCTCCGGTGTCTTTCAGTGGGTGGGTGTAGTTAAATTGCAGAGCTGGAGGGGTGTCACACCAGGCAGAAAAGGCACCAGCTCATTAGGGATTGGCACTTTGGGGCAAATGAAAGAAAGTGATTGGGGGAAAAAGCTAATTTGACTGATGTGCTGAATGCCCTGCTTATCCTGCTTGTTTTGATTATTCAACGGATCAGGCCTGAACTGCCTCTTGTTTAGATTGTTATAAATCAAACTCCATTTGAAGTTAACGGCTTTACAACAATACAAACTGATGTAACACCATTGTCTTCAACTGAAACAAGCAATGTATGTGATTTCTTAAGTATTTAAGACATGATTAAGAAACAGTTACTTTTAAAAAAAAATTTACTTAAGAAAAAATGACATACAACCTCTCAATCTGTCATGTCCTGGCACCCTGGAAAATATTCTGTCACATTGAAGCCTACTTACTAAATTTTTAATGGCAGTTTATGGAGCACTGATCTGATACGGTGAAAGCTTCTCGAACTACTGGGCACTAAGAATACATGGGAAGTCTATTGTATGTGCTACAAATCTGTAGACATTTGTCCAGGAGAAAGATAGTATGTTCTTAAACAAGTTTTCTCTGGCCTACATGCCGTCCTTAGGCATACGCAGCATACACGGTTGTGTAGGGCACCCAAAAATTTGGTGCACCACTGGGTCTTAGTGGCCACCAGGTATATACTGTCAGTTTCTGAATTTACTGACCAAAATCAGTTGTGCATTACTATTAATATTTACTCAGAACATGTTAATCTACAGGACCTTAGTTTAAAATTTGCTTTAAAAATATTTCACTAGTGTGTTGCTGAAGATTATAAAAATCACATCTCTAAAAAATCCTTGCATAGATTTTTAGATGCACAATTTGAGTATTCATCTTTAGCCTTAAATGCTTGGATCTTCAGACATATAGTTTTTTAAATAAATCCTTCAAAAGACCACCCTTATCTAAAATACACATGCGAGCCCGGGCTGCCGTCGGGCATAGGGGCACCGGTTTAATAATACTGCATAGGGCACCCATAATTCCTAAGGACAGCCCTGTCGCCATGCAATCATTATTACTTCTCATGTGTATCACAGTCAGACCTAGAGTCCTCAACTAAGACTGGAGCCCCATTGTGCTGGGTACTGTACTAACACACAGTAAGCAACAGTCCCGGATCTGATGAAGGGTCTATAATGACAAGACAGACAGAGGGTGGAAGGAGAACCAGAGGTACAGAGAAGTGAAGACAGCTGCACATAGTCGGTCAGTGGCAGAGGCAAGAATAGACTCTAGGTCTCCTAAGTCCCAATCCAGTGCCATATCCACTTGCCCAGTGGCTCTCAACCCTTCCAGACGACTGTACCCCTTTCAGGAGTCTGATTTCTCTTGCGTACCCCCAAGTTACACCTCACTTAAAAACGATGTGCTTACAAAATCAGACAAACATACAAAAGTGTTACTGACAAATGGCTTACTTTCTTATTTTTACCATATACTTATAAAATAAATCAATTGGAATATAAATATTGTATTTACATTTCAGTGTATAGTATATAGAGCAGTATAAACAAGTCATTGTCTGTATGAAATTTTAGTCGGTACTGACTTTGCTAGAGCTTTTTCTGTAGCCTGTTATAAAACTGGGCAAATATCTAGATGAGTTGATGTACCACCTGGAAGACCTCTCTGTACCCCCAGGGTATGCGTACCCTTGGAGGAAAACCACTGGACTCTACCCATACTGCCTCTCCGATTCATTTGAAAAATGCTTGAGTTCCAACACAGGCAAAAAGTACCCCTCAGAACTCTCTCTATAATTTTCGTAAGACTTTTCACTATACGTGCTGCACTTAATGTGCTTCTTTATTAGCAGCATGCACATGGGCCCGCTTCACAGACATGCACATCTGACAGTTTTTCAGGTCAATATTCGATAGCAATCTTTGTAGACGTAACAGTCTATATAGCAGGTCATCTATCTGGTCAGCTGTTAATGTAAAGGCAAGCTTGGAAAGCCCACAGTGGGTCTAGGCTCCAGAGTCTGCCACTACTCCTGGCAATATCCTCACTACATCTCAGGATAAGTTTGGGATCCAGCTTAACGAAGTTAGCCATGGTGGGGCAGATATCTTTTACACTGTTAAAATTCTCTTGCACATGGTTGGGTCCGGGTTGCTTCTTATCCCTGCCTCACATGATCTGCAGTATCCCAGAGTCCACTTCCAGCCAGTGTGGTCAACACTTGAACTACTCATCTCTGTTGATCTGATACATTCGTTGGCAGCACAATCACTGCTTAGAAGAGGTGACTGAAATTAGAAATTTCCATTCCTTGGGAACTTGCAACATTTCACGTTTTTGTTGTTGTTGTTCTGAATTGGAATGAAATGTGAAAAGTTTGAAATTTCCCACGAAATGAAATTTCTGAATTTTTTTTTGTTTCAGATCAAACGTTTTAATTTTGAGACTTTTTTATCTATCTATCTATATATCTTTTAATTGTATATAAATTTTAAATATACAAATCTGAAAACAAACTAACTATCTAAGTGTTCCATTCCCCTGCCGAAATGCTTCCCTTCAACTATTTCCCCCTCAGACAAAATTATGTCAAAATCAACATGTTCCTGGGTTTTGATTTTGTTGAATTGACGTTTTTCAATGGAATTATTGCTTTGACAGAAATTTTTTTACCAGCTCTACCTCTTGGTATCTCAGTGCCAGCCCACAATGGAGCTGTGCTGACTTATCCCAGCTGAGAATCTCACTCAATAGCTGCAAGTGAATTTAGTATTCATGGAAATGAGGAACTGTTAGTTGTGGCTTGGCCAGACACAAAGTATGTCTACACTTTGAGCTCGGGGTGTGATATCCAGCTCAAAGAGACACATCCAATAAAAATAAAGCTAGCTATAGTACATACCCATTTGAGAACCTAGGCACGTACTTGGAGCAACTAGTTCGCCTCCCGTGCTCTATTTTTAGCACACTAGCTCGACTGGTGCTTGCATGAGTTTGTCTCCTCAAGCTATGAATCACACCACTAGCTGGAAGTGTAAATGTACCCATGGGATAGGCAAGTGCTGCATAATCTTACCCAGAGGACTCTGCCAGCACTACTCATACCTGACCTGTTACATATCTGCAATTGTATTGCTGGCCTTCTCTTAAGACAAGAAACTGGAAAAATTCAAATTCAAATGTGCTTTGCAAAAATAGAGATGAGAATGAGACCAACTTACTAACAAAGCCAACGGCAGAATTCAACTTTTCACTATCTGACTATGGAACATATCCCACGATATCCAGACAAATGAGTATGTCAATAAAGCACTAAACAGTGTGTGCTGTTGCTAGAAATCAGGGAAGTTACTGCTGATTACCATCAATTAGCAGTTGGCTCCCAAAACGTGCTGCCTAATAAACCACCAGATTACTGAGCTGTAGAATTGGTTCATTTGTTCTGGGCTGGCTTGTAGATTTCTCAGATACAAACTATAGAGTTGCAATTAGCAACGATCAGGCCTCAGTAAATATTATGGACAATGGCTAATTTTGCCAGAACCTGCTCAGCCCCTCCCTACTTGCATAAATACAAAATCAATAGTATATTGGGCACACTGTATAAACAACATCACAAACAGTTCTGTTCCATGTATTGTAATTTGGTTGCTCGCGATTCAGACAAACAGCACAAAACTACGTATGTCTGAATAAGGTATTTAGATCTGCAAAAGTAGTCAGTTAGTGCCATCAACACAGTGATCAGGCAGTAAGAGTTATTCTCATTTTATCGGTGTATTCAGCATCTTGTTGCCTCAGCTCTTCAGAACAACAGAATTACAGGTAATCATTCCTCCTTTCCTGATGCATTTATATTCACATATAGTACCACAGGCTCAAAGAATTAGGCCTAATGGATACTCACCCACACTACACAAACCATGCACACATGACACAATTGGAAGTTTCTGCTCATGAGAGACTGAGTACTGGACTTACAAGGGTTTAGAACGGAGGCATTACTGCAGAAATGTTTTATTTCCAGAGTGAGAATATGTTAAATCAATGAATAAAAGGGAAAAAGGAAAAACAAAATTTGTGAAAGTCCTGGTGATAACCAACTTTGTCACAATGAAGAAAGCAACACTGACTCCACATTCCTCACATGTAGGCAAGCATGCTGAGGTAAGAAAATAACTCCTGAACCCAGCACAGCAGCTATTATGCATTACGAATGTACCTCAGAAAGCACCTTACCTTTGTTGGATTTTGGTTGTTCTGCTGGACAGCTTCCAACCTTCTTCTTTTTCCTTGGAACAGATACGCTTTTCCGGTCAAACGTAATGGGACTGTACTGAGGGAGGCTGTTGAATTTTTTTTCAAATTCTTCTTCCAATTTTGCTAAACTAAAGAAAGGAAGGGAAAAAACCAAAGTCAATCACATGGTTCACACAGATAAAGTTTAAAACAGGTTCTGGGTCGGTAAGGTTCAGTGGTACTTTTATACCTGAACTCATCACAGTTAGGTCATTTTATATATACACTTTTTAAAAAATTGAATGATTGTGTTTGGCATTCAATCCTGATCTGTCACGTGAGGGAGATTAATCAATCAGAAAAGGAGGACAAAGAAACACTGAAAAAGAGTGGCACCAATATCAATGAGTAAATAATACTAGATTATGAACAAAGAGGTTTTCTGAAAAAGCCAACTTATTTTTTTTTAAAGATTTGCTCCTTTTTATTTATAAAGGGCGCCTTTATGTTAAAGCTCTAATTGGTTTCACACACACACACACACACACACACACACACACACACACACACACACACAAAACCCCTTCCCCCCCGCCCAGGGCCGGCTCTGGCTTTTTTGCCGCCCCAGGCAAAAAAGCCTCCCGCCGCCCTCCCCCCCCAGCGCGGCAGGGGAGGGCACCGAGCCCAGCCGCAGGCCGCTCTCCCCGACCGGCCAGAGCCCCGGGGAGAGGGCGGCGAGCCTGCCGCGGCTCCGCTGGCGGCCGGAGCCCCGGGAGGAGGGCGGAGAGCCCGGCCGGGGCTCCACTCTCCCTGGCGGCCAGAGCGCCGGGAAGAGGGCGGAGAGCCCGCCACGGCTCCGCTCTCCCCGGTGGCCAGAGCGCCGGGAGGAGGGCGGAGTGGCGGCCAGAGCACCGGGTGGAGGGCGGAAAGCCTGCCGAGGCTCCACTCTCCCCAGCGGCCAGAGCGCCGGGGGGAGGGCGGCAAGCCCGCCGCGGCTCCGCTCTCCCCGGCAGCCAGAGCGCCAGGGGGAGGGCGGAGTGGCGGCCAGAGCGCCGGGAGGAGGGCGGAGAGCCTGCCGCGGCTCCGCTCTCCCCTATGGCCAGAGCGCTGGGGGGAGGGCGGAGAGCCCGCTGCAGGTCCGCTCTCCCCTATGGCCAGAGTGCCGGGGGGAGGGCAGAGTGCCGGCCGGGGCTCCGCTCTCCCCGGCGGCCAGAGGGCCGGGGGGAGGCCGGAGAGCCCAGCCGGGGCTCCGCTCTCCCCGGCGGCCGGAGCACCGCGCCGCCCCCCTCCAGGTGCCGCCCCAAGCACAAGCTTTGTGGGCTGGTGCCTGGAGCCGGCCCTGCCCCCGCCAAAACTATAAGAAAAACAATTTACAAAAGCCAAGCAAGCAATAAACAACCAACCAAACTACACCTCTACCTTGATATAACGCTGTCCTCGGGAGCCAAAAAATCATATCGCGTTATAGGTGAAACGGCGTTATATCGAACTTGCTTTGATCCACCGGAGTTCGCCCCCCGCCCCCCGGAGCACTGCTTTACCGCGTTATATCCGAATTCATGTTATATCGGGTCGCATTATATCGGGGTAGAGGTGTTCTTAATATACATAGCTCTTCAATAGGGTGTCTGGGAAGAACTGAGGGCATGGGGCTAGGGATGCAGCAGGATTGGATTGGCTGCTGCATTTATCTGGTGATATATTAATTATTTTATTACACAGAGCCAACTGCATGATACTTTAATTGCTTGTAAACGTATCTGTTGTTCGGTTGACTAGAGCTCCTGCACATATGTTCTCTGAGCTTGTGTGGTTTTTAATAACAAATCAATAAATTGGTGCTGACATGAGAAGTCTGAGTTTTCCTAGCTCTCTCTAATTCTCTTTGCTATGAAAGACCAGCAGACAATGAGGAGTTTGCAACCGAAGGCCCCGATCCCGTAATGACATTCACATAGGCAGACCCCTGCACTGGTACAGTGCCTGGGTCTACCTCTGCAGAGCTCATGACAGGACAGGAGCTAAGACAGACAAGACAAACATGGCATGTAACACTAGGGAGTTGCCAGTGGAGGAGGCGGTAGGGAGGATACCTGAATAGGGTTGCCAACTTTGTAATATTTAAAAACTGGACACTTCCCCCTGAAGCCCCCCGTTCGCTCCTCTTTCCCTGCTGCCCCCTGTTGCTCGTCCCCTCTTTCTCCCACCTCTGCCTGGATCAGGAGGGACTCACCTGCGGAGCAGGGGCTGGGAGTTGCAGCCACCTGACACAGGTAGGAGGTGGCCCCAGCTAAGTAGGGGATGGTGCAGGTGATGACTCAGTGCCTCCCTGCCTCCCCCACCCGCAGTAACCAGACTTTGAGTGTCTGGTCAGTAGATCTGACACTGTCAGGTCCCCTTTTCGACTGCACTTTCCGGTCAAAAAACCAGGCACCTGGCCACCCTATACCTGGAAGTAGTAGATTTTTAAAAGGATGAATATGAAGAAGGCAGAGGATACCTGGCAGACAAGAAGAGGGAGATTGTTCCCATGGTAATGGGCAAGTAATGCAAGAGAACGTACCAAATCTGAGTCTGGGAGAAGAAGGAAGCTGCAAGGTGAGAGGGGTGGGAGGAACAAGGTGTGCTTGTGGCGGGGGAGGAAATAAGAGGAGAGATGTAGGTGGGGAAAAGATTATGCAGAGCCTTAAAGAGGGATGTTTAATATAGAGGTCTGATCTACACTTAAAAATCAGATTGACCTAGCTATGCTATTCAGGGCTGTGAAAAATTTTGCACCCTGAGCATCGTAGTTAGGTTGACCTAACCCCGAGTGTAGAGACAGCTAGGTCAGTGGAAGGATTCTTTCCTCAACCTAGCTACCGTCTCTCAGAGAGGTGCACTAATTACATCGACAGAAAAACCCCTTCAGTCAACGTAGGAAGCAACTACACCACAGAGCGACAGTGGTAGAGGTGCAGCACCACAGGTGTGCCGCTGTGGTGGAGACATGCCCATCGTTTCTTGAACTTTTAGTAAAAATGTTAAATTCATGTATTATAAAGGTTTCTTCTATTAGAACTGGTTGAATAATAGTAATGAATAACACTGGTGAGAGAGGAAATACGTTATCCTCGCATACATATCTTCACTATCTAATCAGTTGTACAGATGGTAGCACAATATTTGTCAAATACATTATTCAAAACTGTTAACTGGCAAACCCTGAATAAATTATTTGCATCTAAATTTTTTAGATTAGTTGATGAGCTGTGGAATTCATCATCTTCTCAAACTGACCTAATGTTTTAATGTAATTAAATAAATGAAAAGCTGGTTAACTTTTTGATGGAACATTGTGTAGTACAAGAAGATCTTTACAAAATCTCCATATCACCGACGAGTACATTACGTACCGAGAATAATAAAAGTGCAGCGTTACTTTGCGTAGTGTATTCCAGGTAATAACACCACCTGGAGATTTTCAATATTTAATGTCCTTGCTATAAGTGCATTACCACTAAATTTCAGATACACCACGTTATGAAAAATGTTACTATAAATCTACACAAAAGAAACAGATTAAAACTTTAAGCCTGAAATATGAAGAGAATCTATTCCCTTTAATCCAATTTATTTCCTCTGAATTCAGATAATTAGAAATATCCAAGGATTTGCAAACTATGAATGGCTAAGTAGATTTTTCACCACTATTACTGAAGTTAAGTAAATCTGTTAGTGCTATGAGGAGAATTGCTATTCATATTCCTGAGAGCCACTTCTGTGTAGATTTGCAAAAGCGTTAATTTTTAAAAATAATTAATAATTATTTCTCTACTGATTTATTCCACTGCCTTAACCTACTTATCTCCTATTCAAGTAGCAGGGGCGGCTCCAGGCACCAGCGCAGCAAGCGCGTGCCTGGGGCGGCAAGCCGCGGGGGGCGGCCTGCCGGTCGCTGTGAGGACGGCAGTCAGGTGGCCTTCGGCGGTGTGCCTGTGGGAGGTCCGCCAGTCCCACGGTTTCGGTGGCAAGCACGCCGAAGGCGCGGGACCGGCAGATCACCCGCAGAAATGCCGCCAAATCCGCGTGACCGCGGACTGCCCGCATGCACGCAGTTGAAGTCCGCCTGACTGCTGTGCTTGGGGCGGCAGAAAACAGAGCCGCCCCGTCAAGAAGTTGCCTCCTTGACTGAAAACCATTTACCCATTTACCCTATTCACTCCACCGCATTAGAACAATGGTTACAAAGGAAAATAACGACTCTTAGGTGCTATGAGAATAGAAATAATAAATAAGTGAAAGGAGCACTGTCAAATTATCTCCTTTTTGGGGGGTAAAAATTAACACTTTTTCCAGTTGATGAAGCGCCTACCTAGAACTTTAAATAATGTTTCTAATGTACTTTGAAAATTAAATTAACCCTCTACATCACCTCTTAGGTAGGTAAATACTGTTGTTCTTTTAGAAACATGGAAATAATTATTTGATTCTGATTTATATCAGTGTAAATCGTGAGTGATCACAATGGAATTAGATTGGTTTAATAATCAGTGAGACGACAGAATCAAGCCCAGAGAGGTGAGGACCGAGTGTTTCAGACACGCTCTCTAATTGCGAGTATCTAGCTTGAGACAGTTTGGGCCTAACTTACAGAGGTGGCGAACAACAGCTGTTCCCATTAGCTTTAACTGCAGTTGGGAGTGCTCAGCACCTTTAACAACCAGACCCCAAGTGTCTGAAACGTGGCACTGAAAAATCAGAGTCCGTTTTGACAATTTTGATCTCTGTGCCTTGCCTAAAGCTAAACCAAATCAGAGTCCAGACCTGGACACAGGAAGGTCTGGTTCCCGGTCCTGTGCCCTACATACAAGATTATCCTTTTTTTTCAAGTGGAATGTGTACAGTTATCTACTTTTACTATGACAACCAAATCCATTCCTATGTAGCGTAAAATAGATTGGAAACAAATCCTGCTTGTGCAAAACTCTGTTCACGTGAGTTACATCAACTTACCCCAGAACAAATTCTTCCTTTGGCTTAGTTTTTTTCAGCTTTTTACTCCCACTCATCCCACTTTGGGAAAAGGCCCAGTTTTCTTCATTCCAGCATCCTTCATGGTCTGAGGAGTTGCCTTTTCCTGAGCTTCGTTTGCCTAGGAAAGGAAAAAGATTCTTACTTTCATCATGGAGTCTGTGTCACAGTGCACTGGACTTGCAAGGACCCTGTATATCAAGAGTCACTCAACAGTGCAACTTCTGCTGACCGACTCTTCACATGTTTCTAAAATGAGTTTTGTGCCAACTTGGGCTCCTAAGGGATAAGAAGGTTACCTAGTAGCAACCAAATTTACCCATATTTACTACCTAAAAAGATCCCACGTTTGGAACCTGCTAAACTGCAGGACCCCTACAGTGAGGATCTGCAGAGGTATAATGAATGAGAAAAGGTTTCACAGATTTAATCTAAAGCAAAAGTAACCTCAAGGGTTCTCTCTTCAATTTGGCTGTTCAGATTATCATCTTCGATTTGCTGCTCAGAGAAATGCTTTTAAATGCATCCTACTGAAAAGGTACACCACATATTTTAAACCCAAATTCATCTTTCCATTCAAATTCAAGGTTCTCTCACTGATTATCATCATCCACTTTTAACAACAGAGATGCTAAATTTGGAAATCTCCCTACGTCTATCCTGAATGAATGAACTCCATACTGTTTCTAGATCCCTTCTCTATTATTCTGGTTGTGTACCTTATCTGGAGACCAGAATGCACACCAGAAAGGAGTTTGAGACGCATCTACCTCTTCAAGGATTCAGAGCTATGTCTAGAGACCAACAGCATTTCTTCATATAGGCAACTAATGCTCCAATGTAGCTGGTCAGGGTTACATAAAAATGCAAGCCCTGCACAAACCAGCAGATTGGTCTGTTAACACATGTATTTTTAAAGTGAAATGTGCTTTAAAGACTATATTTTGCAATCAGATATGCAGTAAAGGGGAGGGAAATATGTCTACTAATTGAACCAAATAAATCACTGGTTGCGTTACAAGTCCGCACCTGATTCATGGCAGACCGAGAGAGATGCTGTTCAAACATAATATAAGACCTTTTGATTTCTTTTTCTCTTCCTCTGTAAATAAATAGCAAAAATCACCTACCTCTGTCCACATTGGCACGCAGGGACGTGAGCATGCCCTCTGACACCAGAGTCTTATAAAGAGCACCTTTGCAAGATCGCTCTGATTTCCTGGAGCCACAGGGTTCAATCTTTTTATTACAGTCACTGTCTGCTGTTTTGACCTGTCCAGGTAAACTGTGTGGTACCACATCCTCTGTTGGGGTCAATGGTTCTGCTTTTATGTTGTCAGGTACCTCACAAGGCGCCTCCGTATTGGCTGTAATGCTAAGAAAGTCGGGAGGCTTTGATTCTTTGGTGGTCTCCGAGGATTTCTCCTTTGATGCTCTCTTCTCTTTTGATTTCACTTTTTTCTTTGGTGACTTTGTGTCCAACACACTTCCCTTCATGTTTGAGGCAGGGCGGACCTTCTTCCGGGGGATTTCGACGAGTCTCTCGGCGCCCCAGTCGCCTTTTGCAACTGCTTCGATAGTATAAATGACGCTTTCAATGTCCGACTCAGAGGACTGCCTCTTTTTACAAGCCTTCTTGGGCATCGATTTTTCGTTTGTGTGCTGGTCCAGCTTATTTTTTTTCTTTTTCTTTTTGATCTTTTCTGGTTTGGTCAGCCCCAGGGTATTAAAGTCAGCAAGTGAAAGCTCTTGAGAATGGCATGTGTGATCCTTTGCACTGGTACTATTATTTATCTCTAAAGTACTGCTGTCTGCTGCCGGATCAGTAAAGTGGCTGCATTTTGTAACTTTCTCCAACTCTTCGGTTTTTGTCTTTTCGTCATTTTGATTTTTCACCACCTCAGATTCTTCCACTTTTACTTCCTGTGAGTTTTTCACGTTCACTTTCTCCAATTCTTTCACCTTCACTTCCTCTGGAGCTTCTGCTTTCACATCCACCGATGTTTCCACTTCCACCTTCCCAGGTTCTTTCACTTTTACCGCCTCTGATGCAAGGCACATCTAAAAAGTTTAAAACAACCAATCACCACCAATTAAATGCCCCGATCATTCAATTTATTTATTTTGATTTACATAAATACTAGAAAAGGGCACTTATCTAAGGCTCTGATTTAGGAAAGCAGCTCCCCACATTCCGGACAGAACTTTAAACATCCCCCCATTCGGGATAGTATGCTGTATGATCTCCAGGTTTGAGGAAGACGCCTGAATCAGGCTGTAGATGCCCTTGACATCCTTTGAAAATACACAAATACACCTCTACCCTGATATAACGCGACCTGATATAACACGAATTTGGATATAACGCGGTAAAGCAGCGCCCCGGGAGGGGCGGAGCTGCGCACTCCTGTGGATCAAAGCAAGTTCGATATAACGCGGTTTCACCTATAACGCGGTAAGATTTTTTGGCTCCCGAGGACAATGTTATATCGGGATAGAGGTGTAGTACCTAAATGTAGTGGTACAGTTCAATAGAACCCACCATTAGTAAGCCAGGTAACTTACAAACTATTCCACCCCCTCCTTCTAATTCTGGTTCCTACTTTCAAAATGTCAGTGAATGAAGAATTGAACCAATTCTTGATACTATGATTTTTTCTTTATTCAATTGGCAAAACAAAGTAAAAAACCAAAACAAAATCTTTACATTCCTCTTACGTAATACAGAAAAATCCTCTCAAATCACAAGCCTCTTCAACACAGAAATGTAAAGTGTTCCTACCTCGGAGCCAACCTTCCTGTGATACCAGTAATGGAGACTGAATCCCTCTATCGACCCACAGAACAGCTACTGTAAAGGACGCATTAAGTGCAAGCTTCTCTTAACTGTTCTCCCATTGGTCCTCAGCAGTGACAAAGTGATCAGTGCAGGACCTGACAGGGTATTTCACAGTTTCCATGCCTTGGCTTCTGGGCTAAGGCCGCTAACAGGGGTAACCACAAGTGTCAGACCAACTTCCTCTGGGAAGATGTCCAAAACTTGAAGAGAAACACAAATCAAACCAAAACATACAAACAAATGACCACCAACTCCTTCAACAGAGGTCACCAAAAGAACCACTTGAAGGTAATCACTACTGACCTGGGCTGGATTTTAGCCATTGGCCTAGAAGTCTCCATACCTAGTACTAATTTACAAATCCCCTGGGCCTCCTATCACTATGAAACTGAACATTTTTTTTTCTCATACATCTTTTTAAATCACATAACCTATTTTACCTGCTTTACAGTTCAATAGGTCCTTTTAGTTAAATCTGTAGAAATTAGAGATCCTTTGGGTGCATGGTGACCAGATGTCCCGATTTTATAGGGACAGTCCCGATATTCGGGGCTTTTTCTTATGTTGGCATCTATTACCCCCCACCTCTGTCCCGATTTTTCATACTTGCTATCTGGTCACCCTATTTGGGTGACATGATTCTTTTTATTATTATTACTTTTGTCGAAGAAAACTTATCTCATGAGTTCAGATTTGGCTATAAGAAAGTATCTAAAAAAATCCTGGTAATAATCTCTCATAGTCTGTTTATTTAAATAAACTGAAATTTTCCAAGTCCCCTAAGAGGCTTGAAAAATCTCAATCTTTAAAATATCCTGTTCATGTGACAGCAACTCCATTTTTAACCCTTCTTCTCTGCTCCATACCTTTTCTTCTAAAGCTTGTAACATAACCAGCAGAAAAGACTTTGGACTGCTTTAGCTGCATGGCTATGAAAGGGGCTTTGGGTGTTGGAGGCTATAAACTAACTCATGGCATGTGGTCTTATGATTTGGAAAAAAGAGAACTTTAAATGTTTCCACACTGTAACTACTCCCAGAAGGACAGTCTGATGTCAGCTGCAACGTATCAGAACAAAGTTCCTCCAGAAGTCATACATGTATTCATCACTTTAAAATAACAATCTGCATGAGTGGAAATAAATGGAAGTGACTGAAGCCTTCTAAAACATATTTGAAATGACAATGCCCTGATTTGAATAAAACCCCAGAAGTGTTCATTTAAAATAATTTGAATACAAATCAGATAAGTCCTTTGCCATCATAGGTTCTGACTTTTTAACTGTTAACTCAGTAGCATTAAGAGCCTGTGCTTTAATGGCTAGTCTGGGGAAATCTTGACTCTTGGCACCCCAGTGATAATTAGTATTGTTGTTTATAGAAGCATAATTTATGACTGTGCCACTGTTCTGACTGCCAGACTTGGGCAATCAGCATTATTAGCGTCTCCTCCCCACTGCACCAGTGGTAATTAATCACCACTATTTTAATATTACCTCTGCCAACTGAAACAACGCTGACATCCCACACTGCTTTGTTAAGTCAGGAGGGCCTGAATGGGATGTACTTGAGGAAATCTTAAGCAAAAAACAAAGAAGGAAAAAAAACATTACTTCTCCAATACATCCTTCCTGTATGTTGAATTTAAAATTTTTACAAGGATGATTTTTCCTCCAGCGATACAGTCATAAACGTCCATATTGTGAGAAAAAATTTCATTCATGGTACATCCAAAGGGCTCATTGCTGGATTTTCCTCCTTATAAATAAGAAGCTAGTGCCCTCAGACAATGCCACTAAGGGTGATTTTCTACTTCTGGATTCTTATTAATCAGGGCATCATTTAGGAGAAGGCTGACATAAAGGACAAGTTCTCCTGCTCCAGTACATTGTCGTAGCTCCGCTTGGAGTCAATGGAACTGCTCTGGTTTACACTAGTGAAGAATCTAGCCCAAACTCATTCTAAATGTACCTTTCCCCTTGCATCAGTTTAGTGCTTATCTTCACTTCAAGGGAGCCTGAATAAGAAGTGTTGAGGAAGACTCTAAAACACAACCACTTTCTAAAACGTATTAGAGCACCAATCCAAGCCTCTCAACATTAGGCCTCAACATTCCTGCAAAGCCGTTATTTTTATACTCCAAGAACTCTGACACCGTCAGTTAGGCTCTACACCAGCCTTGCAATGGGGGAAGGGGATGCACAGCTGCTTCAGAGGAATGAGGTGCAGAACTTGAGGGGGTAGTGAGCCTATCCCCAAACAACTCTGCACTCATTTTGGTCCTTCCATCTAACCCCCCTGGAGCCATGAGAGTTACTTTAACAGGGACCCCACCCCACCCCCAAATCACTACCATAGAAGGAAGAGAGACAGAGAGACCAAAAATATCCTACTGGGGGTCAATATCCTTGAGGAGGTTGCATTTTTTCACATAATCTCTTAATCATTCAGAATTATTCTTCAATGGCCCTGAGCTGTCAGCAGTTGAGGCTGCACAGCTCATAAACTATCTGTGGTAGAACCAGACTCCCTGCACTGAGTCACGGAGATACTGCAAATGCTCACTGCCTCCCTGACATGGATCTCCTCACCTTAGACCGGAAACAGGATAGAGAGTGATTCTGTAGAGATGTAGATCTCTATGGAACCCACGGCTGAACTGCATGGCTGTGGCCTTCCAAGCAGACACCAGATTGTAGCCCTAAAAGTAGTTGCTTCAACCACTACTAGAGCTTACACTAAGATATTTGGCACTGTTTGCATAATACTGACAAAAATCAATCTAAAAGAAGAGAGAGATGAAGTGGTGAGTTTGATTCTAATCCATACAAATAAAAAAGAGTGGGGGGAAATGCAGGTATGGTCAAACCTGAACTAGCTATTGGGCGCCGACGATGGGGTCCCAGAGTCCGGTGATGGGTCCCCAGAGCTTAGGGTTCACTCTGGGTGGGGAGTGGGAAGCCTGCTCCTCTCCAGCACACAGCACATGATCTTTGGATTACAATGGTGCGATGCAAATGCCTGCCAAATGAACTTGCAATTCTGGGGTTCACTCCAGGGGTCTGAACACGGCATGTTAGGGCAGCTTCAAATTAATGCCTGATCTGCTCACCCAGTAGTCATTAAAGAATTAAGAAATTCAAAAGTTAAACAGAACCTCTCATATTTTATGCGTCCAACTGGGATCAGGTGTCACAGAGAACACAAAACCAAAACCATACCAAAAAACCTATCAGAGGGGTAGCCGTGTTAGTCTGAATCTGTAAAAAGCAACAGAGGGTCCTGTGGCACCTTTAAGACTACCAGAAGTATTGGGAGCATAAGCCTTCTTGGGTAAGAACCTCACTTCTTCAGATGCAAGACTTCTTGCATCTGAAGAAGTGAGGTTCTTACCCATGAAAGCTTGTGCTCCCAGTACTTCTGATAGTCTTAAAGGTGCCACAGGATCATCTGTTGCTTTTTACAAAAAACCTATGTGAGCTTTTCATAGGCTAGCTGATTCTTGAAGGGGACTTGGGCCCAGCATCACCTGTAACAGACCAGTGACCCTCACAGCTGATCAGCTAGGAATCAGATGGCCTTGTTTATCGGGTAGACTCAGGAGAAGGGTAGCTCCCAGGCAGATGGCCTGGAGGAGGACTGAGGAGGGTTGTGGGAGGGAGACTATCTGGCCTCTGTGACTGGCCCTGAAGGAAGGGAGATTCCCAGAGGGGAAAAGCCCGGACAGTCAGCTCTCTCTGTAGGAGAGTGGAAAAGAACGGACTGTGGAGCCCAGGAAGGGCAGAAGACCTTTTGTTTATGTTGATCTTGGGACTATTTACTACGTTTGCTACCAGCACCTCACTAGGTGGTGCCTGGGGGACGGTTCACTTGCAGGTTTACACTAGTGTAAATGGTGGATCCTCTGTAACTTGCAGTCTTTAAAACATGATTTGCGGACATCAGTAACTCAGCCAGAGGTTAGGGGTCTATTACAGACGTGGGTGGGTGTGGATCTGTGGCCTGCAATGTGCAGTAGGTCAGACTAGATGATCATGATGGTCTCCTCTGGCCTAAAGTATGTAAGAGTTTCCCCAGAAGACTAGTGCAAAAATAGAGGCATGGTGAATAGTGCTGTAGTGGCCACAAGGGCAGGCTTTTCAGGCTGACTCAGCCAGAGCTAATATGCTGCATCTTAAGAAGGATGTGTGCAGAATGTCTGCCGTATTTTAATTAATTTAAGTTGAAGCCTGTACCTTACATTTAGTTTGTATATTAAATTAGGTTTGCATGGAGAAAACTCCTGGATATTTGTTTCAGATCCAAGTTTCTCACTGCCAGACTCAGTCTCCTCTTCTGCTTCAATTGTGCTACAACTGCACTCCTGTGGGCAAGCATATGGACTTTCCTATGACCCCTAGGGATTTGTTTCTTAAGAGGTGCCAGACCTTCACCTAGTGGTGATATGCAAACATCAGGCCCGATTCAACAGTGTTACTTCAGTGCCGTGTTGGTGTAACTCCAGTGAAGTCAGGCTCACTATTATTAAAGGGGTACAACATTAAGAGGACGTACAGAATGCTGCCTAATAACAAAGGAAGGGGATAGTTCAACACATTTCTAGTGTTCACTAGCTTTTTTGGCTTGTTTTCAGAGCGGCAAAGGTCACATCCCCCTACAGATCACTAGCTCCTGCTAACTGTGATCACCCTAGCATGCACCCTGCTGGCAATGTAGCACACACACACACTAATGAACCCTGCTTGAGCCTGGGGACTGCCTAAAGGGTAAGGCAAATCTCTTCTTTTCACTCATGCATGTTTCTTTAAAATGTATCTTTCTAATATCCTTATTTTTTAACCAAGAAGGCACAAAACATTACTGTTATGCAGTCAGGGGAAAAAAACCCACTCTACGTGGGTCCAAATTCTATAGTTTTTTCAATGGTTCAAGATTCTAGATTTCTCTTCAATAGAATGAGTGTTGGGATGCCACTGGATGGGAGTCAGTGAACCATTTTGGGCACTGAAATCTGCAAGCTGTGGTCTTGCATAGTAAACAAAAATGATTAATGAACAATATGCTGAAATGTTCACTTTTCCTTATTTATTTGAGGGACCCCAGCACACATCCTTTAATTTGTAAATTATCGACATATTAAAAACAACATAACCAAGCCAAAAGTCAAGGGGATGGGGTATGTTTTATCAACAACAAACAAGCTGACATTTCAGATGCATCAGGACTTCCAGTAGGGTCTGGGACACCTAAATCTCAGCTAGTTTATTTATCGCTACCAAATACTCACATGGTAATTTTAATCTTCGATACTGATTGCAGCCCCCACTGTTTATATAGACCCTCACATTCCTCAAAACCTGCTTCTTGCTTCCTAAATTGGGTCACATCACCCATGTGTAAGTCCTATTCAAGTCACATACTGAAGTGTGACTACATACTTTTCTGAATCAGGACCCTGGTATCCGCAGTGACCAATCATCTACACCTTCTCTTGCCGTACCTGTTGTCCTGTGGCTGTACTGTAAGTTCTCCAGGGCAGGAATCTGATCCTGCTTTCTAAGGGACCATTTACATTTACAACATAAATGAATTAAAAAAAGGTAAGCCGTAGGTATCCCCAATGACAGCATCATTATTTGAGTTAGTATTCAGGCTACCTTGTTGCTAACGGTAAGTTTGGTGCTAGACTAACTTGTGTAGCCCATGCGTTTTGGGAAAAATCTGCACACATATTCACATCGTGATGGTAACAGGAACCTTACCTCTGCCAGCTGGAAGAGTGCTGACTTCCCACAATGCTTTACAGGCTCAGGACTCCCCAGCTGTGAAGTATTTGATGAGATCTACATTTTGAACAAACAGAAGAGAAAACATTTCAGGGTTACTGGGGACGGGGATTGGGGGGAGGCTGATTGTCCCTCAGCTTCTCTTGGGATATTGCAGACAGTCAGTATAAACACAGAACCCCAAGTTAGGAAAGCATCCCTATTCAGGAAGCACTTAAGCATGTGCTGAAGTTCCATGAAAGTCAACAGGACAAAGTGTGTGTATAAGTTTTTTCCTGAATCAGGACCTAGGTGAGTAACCAAATTTTTTATTGGCTTTGTAACCTCCAATTAGATGACACATGCTGGCCAGGCAGGTTTTTCTACATCACTTGTCTTAAGTGATCACCTAAGGGACCACAAAAAAAACCCCATCTGCTACTTAGCAGAGGTGGGTCTTTTGCTAAAGTATAAAGTTATACTGGAAACATTGGGGAATTTTTCTGTGTGGTTACTTAAAGCAGAGTATTATTTGTATGAGATGGGTGCAGCCTTCAATGTATTCCTTAAAGGCAGGGGTTGGCAACCTTTCAGAAGTGGTGTGCCGAGTCTTCATTTATTCACTCTAATTTAAGGTTTCGCGTGCCAGTAATACATTTTAATGTTTTTAGAAGGTCTCTTTCTCTAAGTCTATAATATATAACTAAACTATTGTTGTATGTAAAGTAAATAAGGTTTTTAAAATGTTTAAGAAGCTTCATTTAAAATTAAATTAAAATGCAGAGCTCCCCGGACCGGTGGCCAGGACCCAGGCAGTGTGAGTGCCACTGAAAATCAGCTCGCCTACCGCCTTTGGCACGCGTGCCATAGGTTGCCTACCCCTGCTTTAAAGTTAAACAAAAGCTTTCAGTAAGTAAAGTTTTCTGGATCAATAAGGTCTTATTTGCCCTTTTACATAGACACTGCTATGCCTGCCTTAGCAGATGCCTAGTGGGCCACTTCACAGAAGTGTCTTAATCTGCCTGTTGTTACTGGTGGCACAGCAAAGAGAGCATTTTAACCTAATGGCAGTCACACTGCTCAGAGAGCATCAGCGTAGCAGTTCATTGTGCTGTCCCAATCTTGGCTTTGTAGAATTAAATGGTATTGTTTGGAATGAGAGACTCCATCCCTTAACACTGGTTTTTCAGGGCACAGGTGTTCCTGAGACAGTTTCTTCATAACACATTTATATTCACAGTCTTTTGGGATATACAAGGCCACTCTAATTTTTGTTTGCAGGTTTGTCCACCCCTGGGTCTAAATGTGTTTTTATATCACATTTTTCCTTTGGAATAGATTACTTTACTTTGCAGTTTCAAGGGGATACACTGGAATTAAAACATCACCACCCATTTTATTGCCACTCATTCACCATACGCCTATGTTTAAAATACACGGGAACATTATTTTTGTTTAATATTTATTAATAGTTATTACTTCTATTACAGTAGCTCCTGGTGGTCCAATCAAAACTGGATCTCTGTTGTGTGAGGCATTATATAGCCTATATAGCCCGCCCCAAAGAGCTTCCAGTCTAAAACCTGATCCTCCAATGAGCTCCATAGAGGCAGACTCCTTAAGTACACAGAGCCCCATTATAGTCAACGAGGGAGTGTACTCGGTGATCCCCTGGCACAGATTGGCTTGCAGGATCTGGGTCTTAGTTTCTTTCATTTCTATTCTATAGTAACTTACATGATACAAATATTAACCACAAGGCAGATCTCCTCAATTCAACATCAAAGCTACAGAGGGGTCTGGAAAAGTAACTCCATGTTGCTTAAACAGAACATGAGCTCACGCAGAGGCATGTTCTGATTTTTGACACCACACATGCAAACCAAACAGAGTGGAAATACATCATTAATTGTGATGTGGACATTCACAACCAAATGATGGCAGAGCCGTTGTTACAGTTTTACAACGTGGGAGGAGAAGTCAACATATTAGTTTAGCGTGAAATACACTCAACAGCTTTGAGAACAAACTGCAGGAAACACAGCAAGCTTAGAATTTACCACAGAGAAGATGTTTGCTGGGCTTGGGAGGTGACAGAAGGATCAAACAGCTCCCAATTATGATTTCAAATTTTACTCTCTTCTCATTAAATGCAATCTTCTAGTTTTAACAGAATTATCAGTATCTACCACACCTTGCTAATTTCCATTCACCTCAAGCATGAATGGCTAGTTCTTATAAACAGGGTTGGCTTCGGATCCCACAAACACACTTATTTTTAGGATCATGTTACTATCTCAGAGTTCTTCTACAATAATTGCCAATATTTTAGCTACTATTAATGGCATGGGCTGTATGTTATGCCATAGCATATACTTTTTGTTGCCTATGGTGTATAGGGCAACTCAGACATTTAGTAAAATGTTAAGGCCTTAACTAACACTAATATTATAAGCATATTTACATATTTTATATAATAATAATTTATATAGGAAGATTATGGCTTTTTCCTAAACTTGGAGTTGGGAGAGAGGGGGGATAGAGAATCAGCCATTGTGTATACAAATATCATGCCTCTAGGTCAACCCCTAATTCGCAGGTGTTTTGCCTCTAATTGCTAGATTAAAATATTTTGCACAAAACCCAAACAAAATGTAAAGAGTTGTCTCTAAGTCTATTGCATGTGGGTCAGTGAAGCTACACGGGATGCATTCTGCCCCAAGCGTTTGCGTGTCCTGACTGCAAGTAGGGTGAGGGAATAGAAAGGGAAATTATACATTGCTGCAACAAGAGTACTAGCCTGCACTTGTTTTGAAGTTAGTCTAGAGAAAAGCTTTAGTAGAGCAGCTAAAAGAAGAGTACTGATTTTTGAGGTGATTAGCCTGATGATTTTATTCCCATCGTTCCTTGGAAACATTTTTGTTGTTTAATAAAAGATGAGAATTTAGTTAAGTAAACCCAAGGGGAGCTTGCGAGTCTTCACTACACAGCGTTCATCACCATCTGTTCTCATTTGCCAAACAGATTCAACAGGCCCCAAGAGCAAGTGTTTCCATCTGCTCCTTTTCCCTCACCCGGAAAGAAGGAGAAGAGCAACCAGCAGCACATGGCCAGAGAACTCTCCAAGAACCACCAGCAAGTGCACCTCAAACCATTGTCCACTGATCAACCTCTGGCCTAGATCACGACCTTCCATGGAAAACCCCATGGAGAGACAAAATTTAAGAACATAACAATGGCCATACTGGGTCAGACCAAAGGTCCATCCAGCCCAGTATCCTGTCTACCGACAGTGACCAATGCCAGGCAGGGAGTGAATCTAATAGGTAACGATCAAGTGATCTCTCTCCTGCCAGCCATCTCCACCCTCTGACAAACAGAGGCTCGGGACACCATTCCTTACCCATCCTGGCTAATAGCCATTAATGGACTTAACCTCCATGAATTTATCTAGTTCTCTTTTAAACCCTGTTCTAGTCCCAGCCTTTACAACCTCCTCAGGCAAGGAGTTCCACAGGTTGACTGTGCGCTGCGTGAAGAAGAACTTCCTTTTATTTGTTTTAAACCTGCTGCCCATTGATTTCATTTGATGGCCCCTAGTTCTTATATTATGGAAACAAGTACATAACTTTTCCTTATTCACTTTCTCCACACCACTCATGATTTTATATACCTCTATCATATCCCCCTTTAGTCTCCTCTTTTCCAAGCTGAAAAGTTCTAGCCTCTTTAATCTCTCCTCATATGAGATCCATTCCAAACCCCTAATCATTTTAGTTGCCCTTCTCTGAACCTTTTCTAATTCCAGTATACCTTTTTTGAGATGAGGAGACCACATCTGTACGTAGTATTCAAGATGTGGGCGTACTATGGATTTATATAAGAGCAATAAGATATTCTCTGTCTTATTCTCTATCCCTTTTTTAATGATTCCTAACATCCTGTTTGCTTTTTTGACTTCAAGCGGTCAGGACCACTACAGGGTGAGCAGGAGCCTGGGTCCTTAACTCAATATCATCACCAGATCTTTTGGACTTTCCTATGGATTTTTAAACATCTCTATGGCATCTGCACGCATATCCAGATAATGCTGCACTACTCCTAGGGCTCTCGTCCCCTGTTGTGGCCGGTCAAGAACAGGCAGGCCTGATTAGCCCTATCATCAGTTTTAATTGAAAAATATAGCACTTGGTGAAAACAAGAAGGTGAAAGGCATACTGGGACTCTCAGGAAGAAAGAATGCCATGGTATATAATGAGCTGTCTATGAGTGACAGGGGAATTCTATTCCTGGGGCAAAGGATGGCCATTATAAGTGACCCATCTACTTGATGGGATCACTCTTTTCACAAAGAGTCAGTCTTATCCACTCCTGCTGTGAAGGGAATAAAGAGAAAGGGAACATATGAGGAACACCCAGTCAGAACAAAACGCTATCTGGGACAGCTGCCAAGAATCCCCAGGCACACTGGCTCACAATGCTTTTCACAGGACTATTCCACTACTGGTTAAATATCTACTTTCACTCTTTTTTTTAAGTGGCACTGTACATTGCTCATTGCAGTATGCTGCAAACTGCTTACCATAACTCAGCTTACTAATGGCAGCAATGCATTAATAGACCGGCCACAGGAAGAAGTGGCAAAGCAAGGAATGGGACTTTTGTCAAGTGTGACAAAGATGCCCTGTGTGAATGAAAGTCCTGTATTAGAAAAAAGCAGAAGCAGAGCTAACAGCAGAAAGAAGGGCTTAAATAGGGTTACCATATGTCCGTTTTTTCCCGGACATGTCCGGCTTTTTGGTAATCAAACCCCCGTCCGGGGGGAATTGCCAAAAAGCTGAACATGTCCAGGAAAAATAGCGCCGGCCGGGCACTTCCCCTCCCGCAGCTGCTGTGCTCCCTACCTTGACTCTTCTGCTCTGTTTAAAGCCGAGCTGCCCGAGCGCTACCGGCTTCGGGCAGCCCCCATGCTTCTGGACCCTGAGCCACCGGCCGGGCACTTCCCCTCCCGGGCTCCGGCTGCTGTGCTCCTCCCCTGACTCTTCAGCTCTGTTTAAGAGCCGAGCTGCCCGAGCGCTACTGGCTTCAGGCAGCCCCCTTGCCTCCGGACCCCAGCTGCCGGCCGGGCACTTCCCCTCCCGAAGCCGGTAGAGTCAGGGGAGGAGCACAGCAGCCGGAGCCCGGGAGGGGAAGTGCCCGGCCGGGGGTGCAGGGTCCAGAGGCATGGAGGCTGCCCGAAGCCCGAGCACTACCAGCTTCACGGTTTGCCAGCCAGCCTCCAGACCCTGCGCCCCCAGCTGGGTGCTTCCCCTCCCGGGCTCCAGCTGTGCTGGGGAAGCGCCGGCCGGGGGCACAGGGTCTGGGGGCTGACCGGCAAACCGTGAAGCCGGTAGTGCTCGGGCAGCCCTTTTCGCGTGGCTGGGAGGGAGGAGGGGGAATGCGGGGCGCTCAGGGGAGGGCGCGGAGTTAGGGCGGGGACTTTGGGGAAGGGGCGGGGCCAAATTTTTTTTATTTTTTAAATATGGTAACCCTAACTTAAAGAGATAGTACAGATTGCTGTGTGTTTCCCCCTGGAACAACCTAGATGAAACCAGGCTGCATACCACCTCCCCAGTGCTGTGCAGCAAGATGTTAGTCACTGCAGTTAGCATTGCAATGATGTTGGCATGACACAGGGGAGTAACCCTTGGTGAACAAAGGTTCTTGGTGCTGAAGTGTTTTTATGACCCTGACCAGATTTGAAGTAAATTATTGTCCTAAACTTCAGAGACAATGCCAGCCTGGAACAGACATTCTTCTCTTCCAACCTAAAATAAGTCCTAGCTACATGTAGCAGAGTAAGGAAAGGTTTTAACATTTCCAATAGAAAAAACAGATCCTATATTTAAAAACTCCCCCTTTCAAATTGAATAAAATGCACCTTCCAAGTTCCCCTGACTTCTACTGTTTCACACAACATCTTCAGCATACTGAGTGAACTAGCTGGGCATAAGTAGGTGCATCATTAAACGCACTTACGGTACCTTCCTACAGGAAAGCTAGGAAACATTAATACATTTTTATAGAGGTTCTGTGAAATCCTAAAATCAGAGATATAATCATCTATTAACTGTGGGGATGTATCATCCCTACACCAACCTAATGGAAAGTTCCATGAGGAGGTAAGGGTCACGATGGGACACTTGCAAGGTAATAAATCGTGGCCTTATGTAAGGCCCCCCTGGTGGTCTAGGATTATATAAGATGATCATGGCCTTATGCAAGACCCCCTGGTGGTCTAGGATTATATAAGATGAGGTAAACAAATCATGGCTTTATGTAAGGAACGGTTGAACCAATCGGTGTGGGGCTATACATGTGATAAACACATGATTCTCCTTCTTGTCCAATCCGTAGATGTGTGATTATAGCCTAATTGTGTTATGCAATGTTGAGAAAAACTATAAAAGAAAGCTTGCAATAAACAGAATTCGGATTCAGCTTGCAACCACATTGGTCGTGTGCTTTATCTGCTCCGCATGGAACCCCACAAATGGTGACCCCGACGTGATTCGGCTTGGACATCAAGGCAGCCAGGACTTTGCCCAGAGTGAGCTAGCAGAGATCATACTAGACACAGCCGCCAGTGGAGCAGGGATCAATGTTCTCAGACAGTAGACCCAACAGGTGTTGTCTCAAAAGCTGAGCAAAGAGAAAGCAGATCCAACCAGAAAAAGGATCTGAAAGGTCAGACTCTATGTCATCTCTCATGAAGAAACTGGAACAATTGAATTTAAATATTGAAGAGGCTCTCAGTGCTGGCTCTTCTCCTTCCAGCACTCCTTCTACCAAAAAGCGCAAACAGCCATGCCCTGTTAAGGTGGAGACAGGCCTTCTTCACAGAGATCATCAGAGAAAGGGAATCTGTGGGAATAAGAGGGCAGGCTACCAAGATTTAGATGGTTTGCCAAGCTCAGTGTCAACTGGAGCACGACCAAAAACTGAACATGGTTTGAGAAAAGGCAGAGGTGGCAGCCGCGGCAGGAGGTACCGGAGGATACCGGCTCCTGGTCGTCCGAGAGAGACGTTCGTGAGCTCACAGCCGACTGAAGCGTTCGGTAAGAAAAGGCGGAGGTGGCAGCCGCGGCAGGAGGTACCGGAGGATACCGGCTCCTGGTCGTCCGAGAGAGACGTTCGTGAGCTCACAGCCGACTGAAGCGTTCGGTGAGAAAAGGCGGAGGTGGCAGCCGCGGCAGGAGGTACCGGAGGATACCGGCTCCTGGTCGTCCGAGAGAGACGTTCGTGAGCTCACAGCCGACTGAAGCGTTCGGTGAGAAAAGGCGGAGGTGGCAGCCGCGGTAGGAGGTACCCTAGGATACCGGCTCCTGGTCGTCCAAGAGAGACGTTTGTGAGCTCACAGGTGAGCGGCTGCTTTTATTAAAATGGGCTCTGCTTTGTCTGCAGAGGAGGAGACGGTGCATGATTTTTTATTACGCATCGCTAAAAAGCGGGGAGAAAAGCTTCCCTCTGACGCGTTGTCCCGTTTGTTGAAATGGGGGCAGAAACGCGGGAATGTACAAACAGGGCTTTCAGCTACAGGACATGCTGAATCAGTTGTCCCATTTGGCCGGTAAGAGCCATCCCCCGCAGTCCCACACATTGCGAGCGCTAAACCAGTCCGGCTTTCCTGTCACCAATAATGTTTGTACCCCAAAGTTCCGGGCGGAGTTCCCGGGGCAGGGTAAGCAGTTGCAGAATAGGTTGGAAAGAATGGCGGAGCCAGGCTTATCTAACTTTGAAAGGACATATAGGAAAAAACCACCGGATAAGATCCCTCCGGCAGATGCTACCCGAACACCATGCCGCCACGCAGAAGCCAAACGACGACCCCGCAGCACCGGACTTGCACTTGTTGTTTGCTACAACCTAAACACCTAATAATGCTGTGCTTCTGTTTGTTCGGACTCCTTATTATAGGAGCAGGGGTCTTTGTATGTCCAAACTCTGTACCTTTTGTTAACCCACGACAAAATGTTTGGGTCACTTGGGCAAACCAAACTGGCCAAAAAGTCCTTTTTGCTTGTTCATGGCCACCCCATCGGATCCCTTTAGAACATGTCTTATTGGCTATCCTTATTTACACCCCAATGGTTTTCGTGGGCATTTACGTAATATTACGTTTCTTAAAAAGTTCCTTATTTAAGAAAAAGGAGGGAGGTGTGGGGATGTATCATCCCTACACCAACCTAATGGAAAGTTCCATGAGGAGGTAAGGGTCACGATGGGACACTTGCAAGGTAATAAATCATGGCCTTATGTAAGGCCCCCCTGGTGGTCTAGGATTATATAAGATGATCATGGCCTTATGTAAGGCCCCCTGGTGGTCTAGGATTATATAAGATGATCATGGCCTTATGCAAGACCCCCTGGTGGTCTAGGATTATATAAGATGAGGTAAACAAATCATGGCTTTATGTAAGGAACGGTTGAACCAATCGGTGTGGGGCTATACATGTGATAAACACATGATTCTCCTTCTTGTCCAATCCGTAGATGTGTGATTATAGCCTAATTGTGTTATGCAATGTTGAGAAAAACTATAAAAGAAAGCTTGCAATAAACAGAATTCGGATTCAGCTTGCAACCACATTGGTCGTGTGCTTTATCTGCTCCGCATGGAACCCCACAATTAACTTCTTTAGGATGGTTTGATAATTCTGTAGGCAGGTGATCATATTTTGTTCAGTTCTACAGGTGGTTGTTAATAGAGTCATTTGGATAGCACACAAACGATGGTAGAGATTTTAATAGCTGACGAGGGGATTTAGCTATACAACTCAATTGTGATATTCACATTTACAGGAGTTGTGTATCCAAATTCTGGCGCTAGTTTCAAAAGTCTCATCCTATGGCTTCATCCTATTAAATTCTATAGGCTTTTTCCATGAGGGTTGCCCAATCTGATTTATAACCATTCAAGAAAAACATTTAGTACATCTGGAACCTTCACTGCTACTGTACATTCATGCTATTGTGTGTCTTGCCAGGATACTGCTATTCAGACATTTTCTGGCCCATTAATGGTTACCTGCAAATTATTGTTTTACACTTAGATCTCTTGTCAGTAATGATGTGTCCTGAATGCCCATCATAGCCAGGCAATTATTTTTAATTATCTTAAAGCTTAACACAAAGGAAGACACAGGGCTGGATTATGCCCAAGCCCATATGAGAACAAAGGGTGATGAGTAGGGAGTACAGGGGTTCCTGGATCCCATAATGCACCCGTGCAGGGCCAGGCACAATCCCAGTTCTTATGCTCAAAGAACAGAGACTACGAACACCTAGCTCCACGAGCAATACTAGACTCCCCAAAGTATACTGGAAGGAGGTAGGACCACAGTATTAAATACATTCAACATATTCCTACAGCTGAGGGAACTCTGTTAAAATTATCCGTAGGTCACCATAATGTACACATTTAAGTACAGGTGGCAGGAAAAAAAAAAAAAAAAAAAAAAAAAGCAGCAGCAGCTCTAGCCACACGTTGAAGGTATTTTTGGATACGTCGTCTAACGTGCTTTATTTACTGATCCACTATGGCATTATGTGGCCTTGTAACTCTTGAGATTTGTTTGCTCTGCATCTCTCTATTTCTAAGGTGTATGCTTCCCGCCTGCAGAGGCAGCTGTCATTCTGCAAGCTGCTGCAGCTCCTTACAAAGGAGAAGCATGCGGCCACTTTCGATCATCCTCCATTTGTTGCTTCCCTTGATCTAAAATAAGAGGCCCTTTGGAATGAAAGTCTGCGGCTCTTCTTTGGTATGGAAAGACACAATATCCCTGACTTCACTGCTTTTGTGTATGTGGGGCTCTGGTGTTATGTGCGGTGTGTTAGAATAACAAGCCTACCTCTCCCTGGATCACTGGTTACTACGCCAACATTCTTCCCCAGCAGAAAGCTCAAATCAATTCTGTTATGCTGCTGGGAATTTACTGCTTGTTCCTTTCGCTGCTACCGATGTAACCACCTGGTGTAACCCACATGCTTTATACTGCAGCATTTTAATTTGTTTCTCTTGTGGAGGAGGAGACAGGCAGTGGGGGATGAGGAGACATGAATCTTATCCAGATACTCTGTCTCTCTGCACAGATGCAGAGAACAGGGCAGGGCAACTCAGGTGGAAGGATCCAGGTACTTCCAGAATGGGGCGGAAGAGTTACCAGATATGCTCAGTAGCTGTTCTGAGACTATAGGAATTTTTTTCATTGTGGTCACCACACCTGACAGGTCATACCCTCGTCACCCTCTGAATGCTGAGCCAAACGTAGTGGAAAGGGTGGGGGAAGATTATAGAGGAGTTAAAAACAGCCCTGTAGACTCAGCAGCTGATGGATACAGGACCAAAAGATGTGTCTGCTGTGAGGGATGAGTCCCTTTCCTTTTGCCACTTTGGATACGGGGCAGGGCTATTCTAGCTGTATTTACTAGGGAAGGCTAATGTTTGGTCCACCATGGTGTGTTTTGTGGGCATAAACAGTGAGCTGGTAGGGGATCATTTGTTACCCCTACATGCTACAGAGCCTGTGGACCTACATTTAGCTACATATTACCTAACTGCTCTAAACTTGGATTCTATCTCAGTTAGAGAGAGAGAAAATGGGGTAACACTTCAGCAAAGAGTTAAGTTGAGGTGCAGGAAGAAGGTAAGTGAACAGTTATACAGAATATTGCCTGTACAGCTCCATCCTCCCACTACGCTTGCAAAGGCTGATCAGTCATAATTAACAATATCCTTTCCTCTCTCCCACTTAAAAAAAATAGTTAAGTTGTTATACCTCCGCAAACTGAAACAGTGCTGACTCCTCTGTTTGTTTTGCAGCCGCCGGGGCATCAGGTTGTGATGGGCTTGAAGAGAGCTGGAGGGAAAAACAATTATTTTGTATATAATCATCTCTAGCTTCAACATTCTACACTTCTAATACTGAAATGTACAAAGACTCCCTGTATCCAAGACCATGCAGATAACTGTACTGTCAAGAGTACTTGGCTTTCTTAAGGGGCTAATAAAAGGTAATCTGTGAGGAGTAATTACATCACTTTCACTATTAAAATCACCATGAGAATGAATACAACATAATAGATTTTTAAAGAGCTTTTCCTGCTTCACCGAATAGTCAAAATAAAAAAGTAACACCACCTCATGTTTCAGAGTTCAGTGAAAGGGGTATTTCACTGCAGTATGCTGGCATTTAAAAAGCACAATAAACCACTTAGTTTGGAATGTGTGTGGATGCAGACATCGTAACAGCTGCACAAAACCAAAGCGAGGCACTGGATAAATGCCAGTAGCCATAGCCATAGATGCTGTACTTTGTAATCGGAATTTCTGATTAACATTGGGTTTGTATAGCGATTTATTTTCTACTGCCACAAATGCCTGCAATGTAACCAGAAGCATGTTTTAATTTCCAAGGAAATTAAAACAGGCCAACAAATAGGCATCTGAGATGAAGCATATATGAGTAGCTTCCAACTTGCTCACCTTACAAAAGATGGATGTGCAGATGTGGCTGTGGATTGGCACCCTACCCTGCCACTGGGTAAGGAAAAGCCAATGGGATTTAGTAGGAGGTCACAGGGCCTCAGCATAACCATAACTACAGCACGTAACAAAATGCTGCACAATGTCCCTCCTGCCCACGGCATTGCAAAATGAACAAATGCAATCAGTAAGTGAGCTGTGATTTCCCCTATGTTACCAGGACTTACCAGGAAACTCCAAGCAAAAGGCCATTAAAAAAAAAAAAAAAGATGGAGTAGAGTGATTTTCGCTGTTTTGTAGGAATTGTGCAAATGCTACGATAGAAATATTGGATGATGAATATTTATTTATTATCCCCACCACCACCAACATGGACACTGGACTTTTAAGGTGGTGGTAAGTAATCTTATTACTGGCTGGCAAACTGAGTTTCCCCTCCCCTCGAAAGTGAAGCCATTAGCTTTTAAAAATTCAATATTATACATTTTATTCTGGCTGTTATCTTTCCCGATACATTAAGGATCTGTCTATTCATGTATTTCAGGAGTTTTGAGATCTTAGCTTGAAACCTTGGGTTTTGTGGATTGAAGTTAAGATATGAGCATTCATTTATTTTGGGGGTGCAGGAAGAGAGGGAAACATTATTAGCACTAAAAGACAGGAGGCTCAGATCCACAGCTGGTGTAAATCGGCAAAGCTTGATTATCTTCAGTGGAGCTAGAGTGATTTAGACCAGCTAAGGATATGGCCCCAGTGCGTCTGCTTTAACTAAATGTCTTTGCTTATGGGTTTTTTTTTTTTTTAATGGAGATATCCCATCTCCTAGAACTGGAAGGGACCTTGAAAGGTCATCGAGTCCAGCCCCCTGCCTTCACTAGCAGGACCAAGCACTGATTTTGCCCCAGATCCCCAAGTGGCCCCCTCAAGGATTGAACTCACAACCCTGGGTTTAGCAGGCCAATGCTCAAACCACTGAGCTATCCCTCCCCCCGAGCTGTACGGAACTTAGCCACACAACGCCCCCTACAGTTCTCAAGATTTCCACAGCTCACATATTTATATGTGTGTGTGATTTCATTATTTACAATCATTTTAACAAATCAGAAAAACATTTTATGAACTCAAATGAGCCACGGATGTTCAGTGAGGGCTGAAGTTCTTTGGGAATGGTGTACTGCTCATAAAAGACATTTGCAGCATATAGCATCTACTGCAGATGTTCCAATATATGCCCTACATACCAAACAATAGCAGCTGCAGAACTTTTGAAGAGTTTGGTTCAACTGAATACTCAGCCTAATAGCCTTATATTGGTAGCTCACATTTCCTGCTGTTTTATATTTTTGAAAAACAACAGATTAATCTCCAGGCATGCAAAAAGATACATTTTAAAAATAGTGCTTAACAGAATATCAAAACTGAAATGAGAAGAAAATTTCACCCTGCAACAAATCAATGAATGTACCAATCCTTTGGTGCTGGGCTAGGATATATGCCAAGTTTAAGCCCAAACGGGAACTTTGTTGCCAAACTACAATATCCTGAAAATTGGGAGTTTCTAACAAACTCCAGGTGATCATTAACCTGAGACCCTTCCTGGCTGTTAGCAAAAGAGAGCCCACTTTATTGACAGACTCTCAAAGGACTTAAACATGTTCAAGAAGTCAAGTGAAGTCATCCTCTGGAATCAAACTGCCATATGTGAAGCCAAAAGGAAGCGCTGCTGGTATGTAATGAAAGGAGTCAGGGAAAGGGATATATAGTACAAAGTCTGCCTTCTAGGACAGTTGAAAATTCAGGACCTTATCCACACAAGACTTACTCTGTCCTCAGTGGGACTACTCACAAGTCTATAGTGACTGAGGCGTATAAGACTTTGCAGGAATGGGCCTGGAGTGTTTGGGCAGCTCTGTGGCTGTAGAATAAAGGAAGACTGTGGAGCATCCACAGGCTGTCAGAAGCAATACAATTACTTTTGACTCAGTCAACTGCTAAAATGATTACACTGGCTCAGACATATCATTTAACTATACAGAACTCTATCAAACCCTTGGCTTGTAAGTAAAGAGCAGTGTCAGCTAAGGCTATTCCTGCACCACATCGAACCGAATGCTTCTTTGAACACTATTACAGTGTTGTGTTTAGGGTTTCCATCATGCGCTATATACACTTTTCTGCAGCTCAAGTCTGGCTTCCCCAACTGGCTTCCCCATAAATAACAGGAATGGAGGGAGGGAAGCATGTAGCTGAAAACATTTGAGTCAAGGCTTGTCTTCTTCAGCTAAAGGGTTTGGGATTTCTTAAAAAAAAAATTGTAGAAAAAAATCATCCTGTTACTTTTGGAAACTCACCTCTGCAAACTGGAACAATGGTGACTTCTGACATGCTTCAGTAGAATTAGATGCATCAGACTGGCAAGTACTTGAGGAAACCTGAAACAGTGATGACAGGGAATAAAACATCAATGACATGCCAGTAAAGACAGCAGCAATATCTAGTAACAAGAAATACGGTGCAGCAGCACCAACAGCATTCAGAAGCACTGTTTAACAGAAGATGGACAACCTGAGGTTTCATAATCCTGAATACACAGAAGTGAATGGAAATAAAGGTGAGGGCAGTACTATAGAATCCTTTTTAATACACCTCACAATGGTTTAAACAGCAGTTAGGCCCAAAATATGATGTTTGGTTTTGATTTTAAACTTCACAAAAGGTTTTATGAAACCAAATATTAAAAGGACAGTCTCAAATTAAAAATACATATGACTTGTGTTGGTCACACTACACCTCCTATTTGAAAATTTGTTATGGAGAAAAAGTTAGATTATTCCAAAAGCAAAAGCACAACCCACACCATTTCAAAAACTGATTAAGTATGCTAAGTGACAAAAGTGTATTTACTTATAACATTAAAAAAACAACCAACTTCTTAAAAGCAAGAAAATGAGTAGTTAAAGGACACCATAAGTCTTGAATTGCTCACATAACAAAGACATGGTATGGAATTTTTAAGAGTGCTTAAGTGACTTAGGACCACTTAGAACTTTCCACTGAAATTCACTTAACACAAAACAAGCTAACAAAAATAGAACATTTAAAACACTATGCTGTGGGTCAGAATATAAAGGCTATTGTGATTGAATATGCATTACTTGGTACTTGATTTTCAAAAGCATTTAAGTGACTTAGGAGAACAAGTCCCATTTAAAGGATAATATTAAGTACGAAATATATTTATGAAATGTCAATTTTTTCAGGGTGAAGAGTTACAGTTGCCGTCTCAGGAGACTTGTATTTTCAGTTTAATAGAAGTGCGTAGCATTGCACGGTAAAATTATGTACATGGACCTTTTGGAAGCTGATCAACAGCCAATCAAAAGTGAGGAGGCTCTGTGGAATTGTGGGTATGTGCGTGCACACCCCCCTCCCCCCCCCCCCAATGAGGGATCCTCCCCCACAGAATTTTTAAATGCCAGATTAAATCTTCTTAATGCAGGAAATTGCAAGTATTTTATAAACAAACAAGCCAATTTCCTGGGCATTTATCTTAAATTCTTCACCACAATACATTTGCCAATGGCAATTAGTAACAAATGCTGTACACCAAAACACGGAGGGCCCCAAATGCCCTTGTTGATTTGCCAGATACAAATATTCCCCCCCTCCCCATGTACTGGTTGGTAATTTTTGAATTGGAGGTGAGGGGAGACTGCTGGTTGTATTGTTCTATAATTGCATTTTAAATGTGTTGCTGAGACCCTCAAGCAGTGTGCTTTTTTGGGGGCTCATATTATGCATAAGCCGAAAAACTGACCCACCAGCAGCTTACGTGGTGTGACTCTGGAGCTTTCCGAGCTAAGGACGTACACTTGTGAGAACACACGTGTCTGTCGTCTATAAGCACAGGGATTCATTCAAACAACCAGGACGAGAAAAGGCACCAGAACGTCCGGTTGTTCTTTTCGGAGATTGCTCCTGCAATGTACTCATTGCAGCCGAGGCAGAGATAGAAGTTACCACCAAAGAATTTGCTACTTGGGATTCTGATCTCACCCTGCTGCCGATGATCTCTCGAGTCATTAGCCTCCTATGTTCACTTATGGACTACTTTTTCCTGCAAGATGATCAATGCAATTCATATGCCACAAGTGAATGAGATTCTACACAAGCAGCCCCACAAGGCTACCTTGACACCCTCCTGCCACCTCTTCTCAAAAAAGTTATCCCCCCTTAAACAAAACACCATTCCTGAGTGTTGTATCTGTATTCCAACAAAATCTCACCAAATAGCAATTTGCTATTCTGCACAGTTACTTTTCAAAGTTACTGCACAGTCTAGCATCAGTGGGTTCACAAAATACCGCATAGTACACTTGCTAGTATACGACAGATTATCATAAATAATTGGAACTTAATTATAATCATCACAATGACTGAAAAAGGTACATTTGTGATGCACACGCCTTGCCGTTTCACTCAGTCCGTTAATTTCAGGCCACTGCATTGATGGGGAGTTTGCAAAGAGTAAAGGGTCCTCAGGATTTGTCCCTTACCTATTAAATTGATAAAATTCAGTCATCTACCATGGTGCCCCAGCCACTAGTGAAGTTTGACTGTAATAAACAACTGTGGAATATCAGTATGAAAATCTCCCAAGGGCTTAATTTTGCCTTTCAAGCAGAGCTCCACATGTGGGGCAGTGTGAAGCCCCCAGCAGAAGTTCCAGGAAGTATGGTGCCTCAGAACTCCGCTGGCCAGTTTGCAAGGGGAGAGGGGTCCTGCTGCACACCTCCTTTTCCCAACCATTTGGGGTGGTGAGCATGGCTAGCCCCATGCAGGACCAAGGCTGCAAATGTGCTCTGTTCCTGGGACGGCATGCAAAGGGACAGAAATGAAGAGGTTCCTTGTCACCCCACACTTACACACACTGTGGTGCAGGAGGCCAGGCAGAATCTCTGGCCTGATGCTGTTTGCGCTATTCTACAAAAACACAATAATTACTGAAAAGTAACTGTTGAAGGTTGTGGAATAACCGTGGTTGTAGACAATCAAGCCCAGACTGATACTCATCTTGCAGGGTTGATTTAGGCATAATTAAAATCAATTAAAGTAATTAAAAACCAAGTCTGATTTTTTTCCCCTTTAAATCGCCTAAGAATGTGTTCTTTACAAAATTCTGTTAAATATTTCCCCCCCCAAAATCATTTAGTCCCAAGCCAAGAACAGTTTTTCCAAGGTCAGGATCAGCTGTACAGATATGAATTTGGAACTGCAGCAATGAAAGAGTCTAAGACCACTGCAAAGACTTACAAATGAGTAGCCCTGCTGAGTTCAATGTTGAAGTACGTACTTAGGTCTTTGGTCATGGCCTAGAATGGTCATAGTGATCTCTAATGCCACTATAAGTAGAAATCGTCTACTTTTGTTGGTTGTTCCTCTTTTGTCCACTCCAGCTTGGTACCAGATTCCTCTCAGCAACACACAACTGACATTGGACCATCACTCATGACTTACACCCCAGGTAATGTGGCCCTTTGTAGTTATCAATTGAGCCTAGAGCTCAACATCCATCCCCTATACAGCACAATCCAGCCCTTCTACCTGAAGCAGAAGAGAAGCATTCTTATACTTTACATATATATTCTCACTTCTCCCCACATCTTTCCTGGCCTAAAGTAAAAGAGAGGAATAAAGAAATTGCAGTGATTGGCACCTTATAAATATCTTAGACTGCTACAAGATTAGATTATGACTGAGGGCAGTGGGAATAATGAGAGTAAAATTGCAGCACTGCTGCTCCGAGGAACTTCTCTGAAGTAACTCACTGAAGCCACTAGGTGTTGCTGTAAGTCTAATAAAAAACACCATTAACAGGAAAACGGGATATTATCTATGGGATGTCAGATTTGATACAAGAGGCATTTCCCATGGAGACAAGCCAACATATCCTGAAGCTCTTTCTGATTCTGTTGTTCCCATGATATGTTTTGCTGCATTTCATGTTCTGTTCTTCTAACAAAATAGCAGAATCAGACAACACAAGTAAAACAACATCTAAAATAGGAGCAGCACAAGGTAATTTAAAAAAATGGTTACCTACCTTTTTGTAACTTGTTCTTCAAGATGTGTTGCTCATGTCCATTCAATTTTAGGTGTGTGCACGTCAACGTGCACGGTCGTCAGAGATTTTTGCATTAGTGGTATCCGTAGAGCTGGCTGTGGTGCCCCCTGGAGTGGTATATTAGGTGCTGCCGGCCCTACGCCCTCTCAGTTCCTTCTTGCCAGCAACTCCGACAGAGGGGTAGAAGGGCGGGTAATGGAATGTACATGAGCAACACATCTCGAAGAACAACAGTTACGAAAAGGTAGGTAACTATTTTTTCTTCTTTGAGTGCTTGATCATGTTGATTCCATTTTAGGTGACTCACAAGCAGTATCCACGGAGGTAGGATCAGAATTCACAATCTAGTGGCTTGCAGTACTGCTCTACCAAAGCCAGCATCGTTCCGGGCCTGCTGGGTAAGTGCGTAATGGGATGTGAATGTGTGGACGAACGACCAGGTGGCCACCCTACAGATTTCCTTGTTAGGTACTTGGGCCAGGAAAGCTGTCAAAGAGGCTTGCGCCCTGGTTGAGTGCAGGGTGTCAATCGCCGGAGGTGGCACCTTCACCTGATCGTAGCAGCAGCAAATGCAGTAGTGATCCAAGAAGAAATTCTTTGAGCGGACACTGGACGACTTTTCATCCTGTCAGCCACCGTGACGAACAATTGCATCAACTTGCGAATGGCTTGGTCTCTTCAATGTACAAAGTTAGTGCCCTCCTGACGTCCAGGGAATGCAATCTAAGCTCTTCCTCTGACTTATGCAGCTTTGGAAAAAAGACAGGCAAGTAGATGTCCTGGCCTGTATGAAACTGTGAGACCACCTTGGGCAGGAAAGCTGGGCAGATGACCCTACCAGGGGTCGGGACCCCCTGTTGCTCCCAGGAGTCAGCGGTCCCTGGCTAGACTAGGGGGTCCGACTGCAGCAGTACCTCCGATCAGCTCTGCTGCGAGCACATGGCCTGACACGGTCCTTTGCCCAAAGCCTCCTTTTTCTGTAGTGCTGGCGGGCCCGTCGACTTTGACTGCTTCTTAGGCACTCGGGATGGGGAACGATGTCAGGTGGACTCTGGTGCCAGCGGTGTGCTGTGCGCCGATGCCGAGGTGCTGAGCGTGGAGTCCGACCGAGAGGACTCAGAAGTAGGGCCAAGCGCAGCCTCAGTGAGGAGGGCCCTCAAGCGGATATCCCGCTCCTTCTGAGTTTGAGGGCAAAAGTTTTTTTTGCAGATCCTGCACTTATTCTTTCTGTGGGACTCCCCCAAACACTTTAAACAGCTCTTGTGGGGGTCACTAATGGGCATCAGCCAGCTGCACGATGAACAGGGCTTAAAGCCACGGGAACAGGGCACGCCCCACTCCAAGGCGAAGTCCCAGCCAGGACTCTAACTCCTAAACAACTATTCTAACACTTAATGGTCTAACTAAGTACCTATGAACTAACAACAAAGGAGACAGAACAATGGACTGTAAGAACTGCTAACGCTCCTGCAATGTACGACAAGGCGCTCTGACCAACTGTCACGGGTGGTAAGAAGGAACTGCGAGGGCGTAGGGTTGGCAGCACCTAACATACCAAGGCATGAGCGCGGCACTCATCGGGGTGCTACAGCCGACTCTCCGGATACTGCGAAGGCAAAAATCTCTGACGACTTCGCACACCTAAAATGGAACTGACATGAGCAAGCACTTGAAGAACAAGTTCAATGGCTATTAGCCAGGATGGGCAGGGATGGTGTCCCTAGCCTCTGTTTGCCAGAAGCTGGGAATGGGCGATGGGGGGGGGATAGCTCAATGGTTTGAGCATTGGCCTGCTAAACCCAGGGTTGAGAGTTCAATCCTTGAGGGGGCCATATAGGGATCTGGGGCAAAAAATCTATCTGGGGATTGGTCCTGCTTTGAGCAGGGGGTTGGACTAGATGACCTCCTGAGGTCCCTTCCAACCCTGATAATCTATGATTACCCATTCTGTTCATTCCTTCTGGGGCACCTGGCATTGGCCACTGTCAGAAGACAGGATACTGGGCTAGATGGACCTTTGGTCTGACCCAGTATGGCCACTCTTATGTTCGAACTTTTCCCCTTTGTTTTAAGAGATGACAGAGGAGAAGTCTACATAAACATTTAGCATAACTGATGCAATCTATCTGGGGGCCTAGTGCAAGTTAATTGCTCATGTAAATAACTAATTTTCTCATTAAACCTCTTTTGTTGTGTCCACCTTTAAGTTCTCCTGCCCACCTGTCTAATAAGCTCAATCTTGTGTTTAGAAACTGTGTTGGTCAGCAAAACTGAATTTTCTTAACAGAGTGGAAAACAGAGTGTAGTTGGTTGAACAATTACAAAATCAGGGATGTAGTTGGCAGTATGATGAACATAGGGATGGTGGCATAAACCTCAGACCTTCTGTGCAAATGCCACTGTTGAGTTCTCTTTTTCCCTTCCTCTACTGATACATATAGACATTGTTCCCCACCCATTCACAGCTTTTGCAACTATAAGTAACACTTGGTACCTCATTTAATGTAGATTTAACAAGGAAGTTAATACATGTCAAATAATTGACTGAGGCTCAACAGATATGTATTGTTATATCACGGTTAATCCTCAAGAAATGTATGTTCTTACTAATAAAACTAGTGCTCTCTCGCTCCTTTACTTTAGATTTAATAAGTAGCAAAATGAAGTATTTTAACCCACATAGCTACACTTGTTCCTAATCCCAGGGTCTATTACCATCTTGGGTGGGGTTTTCACACCATGCACCCTTGGCCAAACACACCAACAGTGATGACACTGCTATGCCTAGCACTCGCCAGAGGATTCTGGGAAGGGTTAACTGAGATGATTCTTGTGAATACACCCCATGCTGAGCTCATGTTACATAATAGGAGATCTGCAGTTTCATTTCCACCTCTCAGCCCCCTGCTTCAGAAGCAGAGTCGAGCTGCTTGGACTGGAGACAGAGAGTAAATGCCGGCATTTAAAAGGGTTTTGCAAAGGACAATTATCCAAATAACTGATTCCTGCGACTGCTAGGGTCCCCAGTCAGGGGAAGGCTGTGTGCGCATTCTGGTGAAGTATAGCACTCACACACCATGTTATAAATCTTAACTAATTGTCACAACAGCCTTGTAAATGCATCGCTGGACTGTAATGACTTAGCAGGACTTTCTCTACAATTGTTCCTCCTGGCTGCTGAGGGTTGCCCTGGCGCCTGGCAACAGAACCGAAAGCAAGAAGACTCTCTTTCCTGACAGGGACAGGAGCTTTTGGGGGAGAGAGAGAAGAGGAGCCTGAGTGGGAAGGGAGACACAGGCAGGGAGGGAGAAGGGCAGATAAAGACGACCATTAGAGTTTACATTGCTACAGTCCCCTCTGGTCCTGAAGCTCAGCATTCCTTTGCCATCTAGCAAATAGCTATCAAACTCATTAGTAAGACTACGTTTTAGTCACAGGTGTTTTTAGTAAAAATCAAGAACAGGTCACGGGCAGTAAACAAAAATTCACGGCCCAAGACTTTTACTAAAAATACCAGTGAATAAAACTCGGGTGGTGGTGGTGCGGCAATGTGCTGGTGCTGTGTGTGTGTGTCTGGGGGGGGGGGGGGGGGGGGAGGAGGGTGTTAAAAATATTTTCCCTGATCCGTGGCCAAAGATAATTTTGTATACTTTTTGGAATAGGGATTTATGCCACAGGTCCAAATGTTCAAATCTGGGCATCAAAAATCTCACTCATGATATACAATACTCATAATGCCCCTGTTGGGCCTATTTGAGCCACTAAATGCACAATTTGGGCCCTCAAATGTACCCTAAATAGCAACCAATCTACTGAAACCTATAGAGAAATGGAAAAACATTTTTTATTTACTGAAGTCTTACATAAGTGCAAAATATTTGTATTACAGTGAATGAACTATAAAGCATTTATACCTGCTGTGCATAACACAGAGCCCTAATTAACAGGAATAGACTATAATACCTTGAACATATGCTAGCACTTGCAGCCCTTTCAAGATCAAAATTTACATATGACCAACGTAATTGTATTATTATTAAATATTTGCATTGCTGTAGCTCTCAAAGGCCCAGGTCAGGAAAGGTGTGGAGGTGTGCCAGGCACTATCATAGAATCATAGAATATCAGGGTTGGAAGGGACCTCAGGAAGTCATCTAGTCCAACCTCCTGTTCAAAGCAGGACCAATTCCCAACTAAATCATCCCACCCAGGGCTTTGTCAAGCCTGACCTTAAAAACCTCTAAGGAAGGAGATTCCACCTTCTCCCTAGGTAACCCATTTCAGTGCTTCACGACCCCCCTAGTAAAAAAGTTTTGCCTAATATCCAACCTAAGCCTCCCCCACTGCAATTTGAGACCATTACTCCTTGTTCTGTCATCTGGTACCACTGAGAACAGTCTAGATCCATCCTCTTTGGAACCTCCTTTCGGGTAGTTGAAAGCAGCTATCAAATCCCCCCTCATTCTTCTCTTCTGCAGACTAAATAATCCCACTTCCCTCAGCCTCTCCTCATAAGTCATGTGCTCCAGCCCCCTAATCATTTTTGTTGCCCTCTGCTGGACTCTTTCCAATTTATCCACATCCTTCTTGTAGTGTGGGGCCCAAAACTGGACACAGTACTCCAGATGAGGCCTCACCAATGCCGAATAGAGGGGATCATGTACCTCGATCTGCTGGCAATGCCCCCACTTATACAGTCCAAAATGCCGTTAGCCTTCTTGGCAACAAGGGCACACTGTCGACTCATATCCAGCTTCTCATCCACTCTAACCCCTAGGTCCTTTTCTGCAGAACCGCTGCCTAGCCACTCGGTCCCTAGTCTGTAGCAGTGCATAGGATTCTTCTGTCCTAAGTGCAGGACTCTGCACCTGTCCTTGTTGAACCTCATCAGATTTCTTTTGGCCCAATCCTCTAATTTGTCCAGGTGGCTCTGTATTCTGTCCCCATCCTCCAGCATATCTACCACTCCTCCCAGTTAAGTGTCATCTGCAAACTTGCTGAGGGTGCAATCCACGCCATCCTCCAGATCATTAATGAAGATATTGAACAAAACCGGTCCCAGGACTGACCCTTGGGGTATTCCGCTTGATAGCGGCTGCCAACTAGACATGGAGCCATTGATCATTACCCGTTGAGCCCGATGATCTAGCCAGCTTTCTATCCACCTTATAGTCCATTCATCCAGCCCATACTTCTTTAACTTGCTGGCAAGAATAGTGTGGGAGACCATATCAAAAGCTTTGCTAAAGTCAAGGAATAACACGTCCACTGCTTTCCCCTCATCCACAGAGCCAGTTATCTCATCATAGAAGGCAATTAGGTTAATCAGGCATGACTTGCCCTGGGTGAATCCATGCTGACTGTTCCTGATCACTTTCCTCTCCTCTAAGTGCTTCAAAATTGATTCCTTGAGGACCTGCTCCTGATTTTTCCAGGGAGTGAGGTGAGGCTGACTGGCCTGTAGCTCCCCGGATCCGCCTCCTTCCCTTTTTTAAAGATGGGCACTACATTAGCCTTTTTCCACTCATCCGGGACCTCCCTTGATCACCATGAGTTTTCAAAGATAATGGCCAATGGCTCTGCAATCACATCTGCCAACTCCTTTAGCACCTTTGGATGCAGCGCATCCGGCCCCATGGACTTGTGCTTGTCCAGCTTTTCTAAATAGTCCTGAACCACTTCTTTCTCCACAGACGGCTGGTTACCTCCTCCCCATACTGTGCTGCCCAGTGCAGTAGTCTGGGACCTGACCTTGTTTGTGAAGACAGAGGCAAAGAAAGCATTAAGTACATTAGCTTTTTCCACATCCTCTGTCACTAGGTTGCCTCCCCCATTCAGTAGGGGGCCCACTCTTTCCTTGACCTTCTCCTTGTTGCTAACATACCTGTAGAAACCCTTCTTGTTACTCTTAGCATCCCTTGCTAGCTGCAACTCCAAGTGTGATTTGACCTTCCTGATTTCACTCCTGTATGCCTGAGCAATATTTTTATACTCCCCCCTGGTCATTTGTCCAATCTTCCACTTCTTATAAGCTTCTTTTTTGTGTTTAAGATCAGCAAGGATTTCACTGTTAAGCCAAGCTGGTCGCCTGCCATATTTACTATTCTTTCTATACATTGGGATGGTTTGTTCCTGCAACCTCAATAAGGATTCTTTAAAATATCGTCAGCTCTCCTGGACTCCTATACAAACAGACAGGTCAAGACGGTCCCTTCCCTGAAGAGCTTGCAATCCTTCCAGTACTTCTGGTTTTGACAACAATCCTTAATGGGGAGATATAAGGGGTCTCATATCACTGAAGTCAGTCAGTGGAATTATATTGCTACAGTACAGAAGACACACCAAAAATTAGGCCTAAAGTGTGTTCATTGGTTTGAGGAGAGTCATGCTGCTCAGACATGGGTGCCATCAAATGTTGTCTAAGATGTATACTACATTAATATAATAATACCTACAAATATTCCTCTTAAGCACTCCTGCTAACTGATTGGTTGGGGACAAGGGAGGAGAGAGAGATAGTTACTTACTTCTTGTGCAGTCAGAGCATGTTCCCCTGCTAAAAGCAGCATACTCAGGCCTCCCATCTGCGTAGGATCTGTTCAAGAGTAAAACAAATATTAAGTATCAGAGGGGTAGCCGTGTTAGTCTGAATCTGTAAAAAGCAACAGAGGGTCCTGTGGCACCTTTAAGATTAACAGAAGTATTGGAGCATAAGCTTTCGTGGGTGAATGCCCACTTCATCAGACGCAAGTAAAGGGGTCTCATATCACTGAAGTCTGATGAAGTGGGCGTTCACCCACGAAAGCTTATGCTCCAATACTTCTGTTAGTCTTAAAGGTGCCACAGGACCCTCTGTTACAAATATTAAGGTGATTCATCTGCAAGCTGAAAGAACTTACTGTGTACATTGAAAAACCTCAAAAGGCTACTTGTCACAGATACTCCAAAGCAAGATGCCACAAAGCCAGCCCAAGAGAATCACAAATAACCATTTCTACATACCCTCTGGGATAGACATTCAAAGCCGTTTGAGGGATTTGACTGGATGTGTGTGCTTAACTCCCCTTGGTGTGGCATTACAATTTTACTACCACAGGTTCCAAGCACTACAGTGATGGATATCTTTAAAACAGCAAGTGTGATGATCTCCTACCAAACATACACAGAACAGCGCTAATATCACAAATATTTACAATGGAACTGGAAGCTCAAAATGGGGGGGTAACCCTCCCACAGCTACAGAACAAGGAAAGAGGAGGGACCGCATCAGAGATGAAGCTTCCTTTTAACAAAAGGGAAGCATGTTTGCTTTTTACTTATTTTTAAACTAGAGCTGAATTTAGTGTTCAAGCATGCCAGGCTGACAGCGCTGAAGAACGTAGCCCTCTATTTATCCACGGCAGCAGTACAGCACAGGCATTTAGTTGGGCAACCTGCCCACATGTCACCCAGCCAATACAATATTAGGTAGAGTTAAAGTAATCTTAATAAATAAATGTCTGGTGTTGACATTGCAATGAACAGTGACATCGTATACTCACAATACTAGCATTTTTTACTATTATTACTAATAATTGATATTAGAGTAGTGCCAACAGGCTCCATTGAAGAGCAAGGCCCTGCTATGCAAGGTGTTGTACAAACACACAGTAAGACAATTTATGGCCTAAAGAACTCACAAGACAGACCAAGTGGGAGAGAGAAAACAATTATCCTCATTTTTCAGATGAGGTACGTCTACACTCAGCCCGGGCTCTGACTCAGGTTTGAGACCAAGCCCCCCTTCCATTCACACACAAATCAAAATCAGCCTGACTCAGGTCAGCAAGCACTCAGGACCTGGGTCCTAGGACCCGTGCTAGGGGGATGGGCCAGAGTCCGAGTTCTGCTATGTATTAGGTTTAAGCCCTGACATTCTGCAGTGTGGACAGACGTCAAGTTACAGACCCAAGTCAGAAGGTCTGCATAGTGCAGTATGGACGCATTAGCATGACTGAGAGTCCTGGGTCTAGCAATTTTAATCCCAGATCTACAATGCAGCATGGATGCTGAAGCAATGGCTTGAAAACACCGAGTCCACAAGCCCAGGCCCCACAGACTTTGGGCTACAATGCACTGTAGACATACCCTGAGGCATGGAGAGATTAAGTTACTTTCCCAAGATCACACAAGCTGTCTGTGGCGGAGCTGGGAATCGAGCCCACTCTCCTAAGTTCCCATCCATTGTCTTAATCACACAACCATTTTTCCTCTCTAAACTTTAATGGCTACATTCACAGGGTTAAGTATTTTTATACTGCTTTTACAGATGAGCAAACAGAGGCTCAGAGAAGCTAAGCAATTTGCCCCAGGTCACCCACTGAGTTAGCAGGTGAAGAGGGACAAGCTGACTCTCAATGACTGAAGAACACTGCCTGATGCCAGAGAGACTCACTCCAGGCACCCGTTGGTGCAGAATTAATTTTCTGCCTTACCACAATGAGCACTGCGAGGAGCCTTTTTCCAGTTTCCCATTTCATTTCTCATGGGGGAAAAAAATAAAGCTTAATGAGGCCAAATATGGGTTTAAAGTCTTATGAGTAGTGAGAAGACAGATAAAATAATCCTCAAAGAGGAAATACATTGGCTTGGTGCAGGGTTTGTAAGAAGCAGTGAACGGAAAAAACTCTGGAGGCAAAAGGTAGGGAAGGGAGGGAAGGGGAAATCAGTCACATGACAGAAGTATCGTCTTGTCAGGCCAAGCTATCCGGTTCTAAAAGCCCGCCTCACCAGAAGAGTAATCCAACTGCAATAACAGGCAGCAGTTCTTCTCCTTCCTGTCGGGGAACACCAAAGCAAAGGAATGGGGCAATTCAGCGGGTGGAGGGGGAATGGCATCCTTCAAATACAGAATGATGATGTGCGTGATAGCCTGGTCCAAACCCTTTCCCCATTTCCAAGCATTTTCTTTTCCAAAAGAAGGTCTTGTTTGTCTTCCCTTTAAATGAGCACCTTCTTAATTATAGGGTAAGATTAAGGGTTTCATTTTAAAGTGTTACTGTAGTTGCAACAGACACTAAAACCATGTATTTAAAAATAAAAATCAAAAGGAGAAAAAATGACAGCTTAGTGGAAAGTGAAAGTTTAATTTGGTGCTTAAGCAACTAAAGAATAGTCGTGCTGCAGCTGAAGCAGAGAGCTGGAGGTTGGATAGCTGCTCTTGATGAGGACAAAAATGCTGCTACCAAGGTTTCAGATTGCAAAATAAAATAACAAAAGGGAAAAATAAGATTTGTATGATAACACACTGCATTATGTTTATACCCTCTTGTGCTTAAGTGTTACTTAGGGCTCTAAGAACAAACTAAGAAAGATAAATAGTTTAAAATGGTAAATGCTATTTTAAAATTATTTACAGGTATTCAACAATAAAGAAGAGATCTCTCTCTCTCTCTCTCTCTCTCTCTCTATCGGCTTATTCAGAAAAGAATATTAAATGTTAATAGTATAATGGAAGTTGATTTGTGACCTTAACTACAGCTTTCTTTCTTGCTAAAGCTAACAACATGAGTATCACTTTGTTTGAAAATGATGGATTTTATTACTACTGGATTATAAAAAGACGGAACACTGCAAGAAATGTCCATGCAAGAGAGACACTGTACAGAATGTCTGCCTACTGAATGCATTTAAGCTTTGCCTTATGCCCTATAAGTAGGGCCCTACCAAATTCACGGCCATGAAAAAGCATGTCAAGGACTGTGAAATCTGGTCTTTTATGTGCTTTTACTCTATACTATATAGATTTAACGGGGGAGACCAGCGTTTCTCAAACTGGGGGCCCTGACCCAAAGGAGAGTTGCAGGGGGTTATAAGGTTATTTGGGGGGGGGGGGAGTGGTGTCAGGGTATTGCCACCCTTACTTCTGCACTGCCTTCAGAGCTGGGCGGCTGGAGAGTGGCCACTGCTGACTGAGGGCCAAGCTCTGCAGGCATCAGTGCAGAAGTTAGGGTGGCAATACCGTACCATGCCATTCATACTTCTGCGCTGCTGCTGGCAGGGGCTCTGCCTTCAGAGCTGGGATCCCAGCCAGCAGCCGCCGCTCTCCAGCTGCCCAGCTCTGAAGGCAGTGCCACTGCCGGCAGCAGCGCAGAAATAAGGGTAGCAATACCACAACCCCCCCTACAATAACCTTGTCCCCCCCCCAACTCCTAAATAGCTGAAATCATGAAATTTATGATTTTCCAGTTGGTATATCAACACTGAGGCCTTTCATGATTCAGTGATGTGAACTTCTCCATTGTGAACACGTAGTACTTTCATAGACTACTTTTGTACCGGTGGAACATCTGCTTTTCACTAGTGGGGTGCAACTGTGACATGGCAGGAGCAGAAACCCTACCAACTTAATCTGTGACCCACAGATTGAAGTACACTGTTCCTAGACAACATAAAAACATTGTGCTCTTTACAAAAGGAGGGTAGTCTGGTGACTAAGACACTGGCCTGGAACTCAGCACATCTGGGAGCATTAATGTACTATTCAAATTCCCCCCGCCCCCAGTCATCCAATTGTGTTGTTTTGGATATATTTACTTCATTCATTTCTACTAAACAAATGAGGAGGTTACTCACCCTGTGCAGTAACTGACGTTCTTTGAGATGAGTGTCCCTGAGGGTGCTCCTCTCCAGGTGTCGGTGCGTCCCTACACCTTCACTCGGAGATTTTTAACAGCAGTACTTGTACCAGTCGTGCACGCACAGAGCCTGCCCCCCCACTCTGAGTGTACCTTAATAGTACGCATGCACGACCGGTCTCCTCAGTTCCTTCTCTACAACGGAGGCTACCCCAACTCTGAAGTAGAGGGGAGGAGGGTGAGTAGTGGAGCACCCACAGGGACACTCATCTCAAAGAATGTCAGACACTGCACAGGGTGAGTAACCTCCTCCTCTTCTTCGAGAGAGGTCCCTGTGGGTGCTTCACTCCAGGTGACTTAAAAGCAGTGTACCTCAAGGAGGTAGGGACTTCGGATTTGGTAGGAATGCAGTAGATAATACTGCTCTGCCTAATCATGTATCAGAGAGAGGGCCTTGAGTAAGGGCATAATGCTTAACAAATGTGTGTTTAGAAATCCAAGTGGCCACTTTACAGATGTCAGCCAGAGGAACTTTGCATAGAAAAGCCATGGAGGTAGCCACAGATCTAGTGGAGTGAGTTCTGATGCCGACTGGAGGCGTAACTTTCTTTATCTGATAGCACAGTCGGATATACTCAGAAATCCAGTTTGAAAGTCTCTGGGTAGAAATAGGTGTCCCTATGGAGCGCTCCGCAATGGAGACAAAGAGTCTAGAAGAGTTCCTAAAGGGCTTGGTTCTATCCAAATAGAAGGACAAAGCCTTGTGTACATCTAACGTATGCATTGTGGATTCAAAAGAGTTTGCATGTGGTTTAGGAAAGAAGGTTGGTAGGTATATCGGCTTATTGATGTGGAATGACGAATGCACCTTTGGAAGAAATTTGGGGTGTAGTCAGAGGGTAACTTTGTCCTTAAAAAATAGTGTATAAGGTGGGTCTGCCATGAGAGCTGCTATTTCTCCTGCACATCTGAAGGAGGTGATTGCCACTTAGGGCTTGGCTACACTGGCACTTTATACTGCAATAAAGCCTCCCAGAGCGCTCTACCTTACTCCCCGTTCACACTGGCAAGGCACGTAGAGAGCTCTGACTCCCTAGCTAGAGCGCTCCTGGTACTCCACCTCCACGAGAGGGATAACGGCTGTTGCGTATTGGCTGAGACGCCCCAGGGCCAGTGTGAACGAGGAGTTACGTTACAGCGCTCTGACTAACCTCCGGAAACATCCCATAATCCCCTTAAGTCAAGTGGCCTCTCTTCTCTTTGTTGTGAAATCGGCTGAGGAATGCGGAAGTGCCTTTTCAGAGCTCTGTTTCAGACAGCGGCTGCTTATCTGCAACGGGGCAAAGCAAACGTTTACTGAGTGAGAGACAGGGGGGTTAGGGGGATCTGAACTTACAAGACAGTGTGCTGACACACTCTCAGCACTGCAACCCCCCCCCCCATACAAACAACACACTCCACCCCACCCCCCTCATTTGAAAAACATGTTGCAGCCACTTGAACGCTGGGATAGCTGCCCATAATCCACCACTCCTAATGCCGCTGCAAATGCCGCAAGTGTGGCCATGCCAGTGTGCTTGCAGCTGTCAGTGTGGACAGACTGGAGCGCTTTCCCTAGTGCGCTCTCCGAAGGCTGGTTTAACCCAAAGCGCTTTACAGCTGCAAGTGTAGCCAAACCCTAAGAATGCTGTTTTCATAGAGAGGTGTAAGAAGGATCAAGTGACTAGAGGTCCGAATGGTTGTTGAGTTAAGTAGGATAATACTAAATGAAGGTTCCATGGAGGGGTAGGAGGTTTAATGTCCGGGTATAGGGATTGGAGTCCTTTGAGAAAACGTCTGGTGATTGGATGAGCAAAAACAGAGGTATCGTCAATCTTGTCATGAAAAGTTGTAATAGCAGCTAAGTGGACTTTGATGGAGCTGAAAGAAAGGCCAGATTGCTTAAGATCTAATAAGTAGTCAAGTATGGGCGGAAGAAGTGCAGAAGTAGGAGCAAGTTGTTTAGTTGAGCACCATTGTGTGAATCGCTTCCACCTTTGGAGATATGTTGTGCGAGTAGATTGTGTTTTGCTATGTAGGAGCACTCTTTGAACCTGCTCAGAGCATGCTAGTTCATTTTGGGAGAACCATGTAGGAACCAAGCTTTGAGGTGAAGCATGGACAGGTTGGGGTGCAGAAATTGGCAGTGTTGCTGTGATAGGAGGTTCGGAGTGAGGGGCAACGAAATCGGTGGGCGAATTGACATTCTGGTGAGGAACAGAAACCACAGTTGTCTGGATCACGACGGGGCAATCAGAATTACCGTAGCACAATCTGTTCGTATCTTTGTCAGAACTCTGTGGAGAACCAGTATTGGGGGGGAGGGAGGGAGAAGCATACCTTAGCTTACATGAGCTCAGGAACACATCTCCTAAGGAATGTTTGCCCAATCCCGCTCTGGAGCAAAATTCGGGATATTTCTTGTTCTTCGCAGTCGTGAAGAGGTCCAGGGTTGGATAGCCCCAAACGCGGAATATATTGCGTATGATCGTGTCATTTATCTCTCATTTGTAATCCCAGGGAAAATGTCTGCTTAGTTCGTCTGCGGTGATATTCAGGGCCCTGGGAAGATAGGCGGCTGATATCCGGATGTTGTTCATGAGGCACCAATTTCAAAGCTTCACGGCTTCCGTGCAAAGCAAGTGAGATTGAGCCCCTCCCTGCCTGTTGACATAGAACATGCATGCGACGTTGTCTGTCATTATCCGAACATGTTGGTTCTGAATGAATGGGAGGAAGTGACGGCAGGCATTGCGTATGGCTCGCGGTTCTAGGATGTTTATGTGTAGGGAGGCTTCGGTGGAAGACCATAGCCCTGGGCTGTGTGGTGGGACATGTGTGCTCCCCATCCCGTGAGGGATGCATCGGTAGTCATTATGAGTGATGGGGAGTCCTGGAGAAAAGGGACTCCTGAGCAGAGGTTGGAAGGAACCGTCCACCATTGGTGGGAGTCTTTGACTCTGAAGGGTATGGATAGAGGATTGTTTACAGCATGTATGTTCGGTCTGTAAACCGTGGCCAATCAAGTTTGGAAGCACCTCATGTATAGGCATGCATTTTTGAACACAAAAGTACACGAGGCCACGTGGCCTAATAGTTGTAGGCAGTCTCGTGCAGTGACCTGGGGACTGTTGCGAGTTTTGTAACCAGGAGTTTTATGGTGTTGAAATGATCGAGCGGGAGAGACGCTATTCCCATTCTGGAATTGAGATGCACTCCTATGAACTCCAGTTGTTGGGTAGGAGATAAGGTGGATTTGTTTTTGTTTATTTGTAGGACAAGGGAAAGGAAGCAAGTGACTGTAAGCTGTGTGGATCCAAGAGCTTCATCGAGTGTTGAGGCTCTGAGGAGACAATCGTCGAGATAAGGAAATATTATAACCCCGTTTCCTGAGGTGGGCAGTAACCACGTCTAGGAGTTTGGAGAAAACTCGGAGGGCGGTAGATAGGCCGAGGGGCAACAGTCTGTATTAAAAATGTGTTGAATCAAGGATAAAACAAAGAAAACATCTATGGGCTGGGTGAATAGTCACATGAAAATAGGCGTCCTGTAGGTCGAGGACCGAAAACCAATCACCCTGCTCCAGCGCTGGGATTATGGTGGTGAGGGTAACCATTTTGAACTTTTGCTTCTTGATAAATTTGATAAGCCTGAGGTCAAGGATCGGTTGCCATCCCCTGGTTTTCTTTTCTGTTAAGAAGTAACGGGAATAGAAATCTTACCCTCTGTGTTGTTCCACTGATTTCCACTGCCCCCAATTGAAGGAGATGTTGTAGTTCTTGGAGGAGAAGTTACTCATGAGAGGGGTCTCTGAAGAGGGACAGGGAGGGTGGCGGGGAATAGGGAATAGGAAAGGGATGGAATAGCCAACTGTGACAACCTCTAAAGCCCACTTGTCGGTAGTAATATTTTGCCATTGACAGAAGAATGGGCGTAGGCAGTGACCAAAAATAGGGGCAGGCGGTGTAAGCGCTGAAGTGGGAATATTGTTTTCTATACCCTTGACCAAGGCTTCAAATTTGCGTATTGGTCTGAGGGGGTTGAGACGCTGCCAAGGAGTTGGGAAAGCGGCGTTGCTGTTGCTCGTGAGATCTATGGAATTGCTGGGTGTATGTGGGGTAGTGTGGTCGCTGGTGTCATAACTATAAAGGGAAGGGTAATAGCTGTCCTGTGTACAGTACTATAAAACCCCTCCTGGCCAGAGACTCCAAAATCCTTTTCCCTGTAAAGGGTTAAGAAGCTCAGGTAACCTGGCTGGCATCTGACCTAAAGGACCAATAAGGGGACAAGATACTTTCAAATCTTGGGGGGGGAAGGCTGTTGTTTGTGTTCTTTGTTTGGGAGTGTGTTCGCTCTCGGGACTGAGAGGGACCAGACATCAATCCAGGTTCTCCACATCTTTCTAAACAAGTCTCTCCTATTTCAAACTTGTAAGTAAATAGCCAGGCAAGGCGTGTTAGTTTTCCTTTGTTTTTCTCAACTTGTAAATGTACCTTTTACTAGAGTGTTTATCTTTGTTTGCTGTACTTTGAACCTGAGACTAGAGGGGAGTCCTCTGAGCTCTTTAAGTTTGATTACCCTGTAAGGTTAATTTCCATACTGATTTTACAGAGATGATTTTTACCTTTTTCTTTAATTAAAAACCTTCTTTTTAAGAACCTGATTGATTTTTCCTTGTTTTAAGATCCAAGGGTTTTGGATCTTGATTTACCAGGAGTTGGTGGGAGGAAGGAGGGGGGATGGTTAATTTCTCCCTGTTGTAGATCCCAGGGGGGTTGGAACTGATTCACCAGGAGTTGGTGGGAGGAAGGAGGGGAATGGTTAATTTCCCCTTGTTTTAAGATCCAAGGGGTTTGGATTTGTTTTCACCAGGGATTTGGTGAAGGTTTTTCAAGGCTTCCCAGGGAGGGAATCTATTGAAATGGTGGCAGCCGAACCAGAGCTAAGCTGGTAGTTAAGCTTAGAAGTTTTTCATGCAGGCCCCTACATTTGTACCCTAAAGTTCAAAGTGGGGATCCAGCCTTGACAGCTGGTAAGAGTGATATCTATATTGTTGCCTTCTGGTAGTAGGAATTTGAATTCCTAACGACTGGAGAGTTGCCCTGGAGTCCTTCATGGAGTGGAGTACGTCATTTGTGGTGGAGGCGAACAGTTTGTCACCGTCGAAGGGGAGATTCTCAATGGTACTCTGGACCTTCCGGGGAAAGGAAGAGGACGAGAGCCATGACCTTTGGCGCATCACAACTGCTGTGGCAGTGGACTGTACCACAGTATTGGCCACATTAAGGGCAGCTTGAAGAGCAGCGCGGGAGATGATTTGTCCCTTGGAAACTATGGCTGTAAATTGTTGTTTCTTTTCTTCTGGAATGTGATCAATAAAGTCCATGAATTTATTGTAATTTTTGTGGTTGTTTTGCTAGAACGGCTGTATAATTAGCAATGTGAAACTGCAATGTGGAAGAAGCATATACCTTACGGCCGAGCAGATCTAATCGCTTACTGTCCTTGTCGGAAGAGGTGGAGCGGAGAAACTGGTGTTTGTTCTTTTGGTTAACTGCGCCTACTACCAGCGAGTTTGGTGCTGGGTGAGTAAACAGGAATTCCGAGCCCTTGGAAGGAATAAAGTACTTTTGGTCCGCTCTCTTACAGGTAGGCAGGCTTGCAGCCGGATGGCCTTGGCAGGTTCTAAAAGGGCTGCGTTGATAGGTAATGCAATTCCAGAAAAGAAAAGGGCTGCAGGATGTCGGTTAGCTCATGCTGCTGTTCAGGGACTCCCTCCAGGTTAATTCGTAGCTCATTGACAACTCTATTAAAGAGGTCTTGAAATTTTGAGAAGTTGTCCGAAGACATCAGGGGAGGAGGAAGCAATGCTTCATCAGGCGGAACAACTGGTTCTACCAGGTTAGAGGCAGGCCGTGCTTGCTCTTACGGTTGTGACAGGGCTGCCTGGTGTCTGGAGTCAGTGGCAGGGTCGTCAGCTGGTGGTACCGAGCCGATCTCACACCTAGCTGCACTGGTACAACGAGTGTGGTCCTGAGTATAAGGAGCCAATGGAGCCCAATATTGCCACGGTGGTGGGAAGGGCATGGGTGGTGCCATCCAGGGGTTCACGCACCATGGGGCAGGACCCTTGGAGTAGGTAGGGCCGGCTCCAGGTTTTCTGCCACCCCAAGCGGCCAAAAAAAAAAAAAAAAAAAAAAAAAGCCGCAGCAGCTCAATTGCGCTGTTCCACTCTTTGGCGGCAAGTCCTTCGCTCCGAGAGGGACTGAGGGACCTGCCGCCGAATTACCACTGCAGAGCCAGACGTGCCACCCCGATAGCGGCCGGAGTGCCGCCCCTTGGTATTGGCCACCCCAAGCACCTGCTTCTTTAGCTGGTGCCTGGAGCCAGTCCTGGGAGTAGGACAGGCAGCTTTTCTATGACCTCTCTTGATTGGGGTCTGTGGAAGGGAGATCTGGTAAGGTGAAAATTCTCCCTGCAGCCCAGATTCCTCATCACTGGAGGAAAGCTGTGCGGACCTTGCCTGAGTGTCCGGAGAGAAGTAGGTGTTAAGTAGGGGTGATTGCAAGATAGGTGACACCAGGAGGTCCCTCGAGTGTGTGAATTGCTGTGCCGCAGCGCCTCTGTGAGGGGAGGGCTGAGCGAGAGGAATTTGTTGTGAGGAGGGATTCTGTCACTGCTGGCTAGCTCAAAGGCTGGCGGTGTTGGGAGAGCTAGTATGCGTCGGCACCGCTTCCATTGTGGTGCCGAACGGTGCCATGTGAGAGGCAGGCAACTGAAAGCCTGAAGCCTCAGCACCGGAGGTTAACGTGACTCCCGCAGCCGCAGGAGGGTTTCACACAGCGCCGGAGGAGCCCGGCACATCAAAGGGACTCAGCCGGGGGAGCGCAGGGAGGGAAGCAGTACCCGGAGAAGGCTTGTCCCTGTGAATACCCTTTGCGGGTGAGAGAGACTGATTTTTTTTGAAGTTTTCTTTTGTCTCTTTGAAGCAGGGGGGCTGCAGTGTACAGCAGAGTCAGAGCCTGGGTCTGAGGCTGGTCCGAGAGATTTTTGCAGCAGGAGTAGTTTTAACCGCAGCTCCCTGTCTTTGCGTTCCCGGGATTTCAACTTGCTGCAGTGGGCATTTTGGGGGGATGTGGGACTCCCCCAAACATTTAATCCATTTAGAGTGGCCATCTGAAAGAGGGATGGCATCATTACAGTTAGAGCAGCGCTTAAAACCCGGAGAGCCAGGCATGTCGGAAGCAGCTGTGCTGACAGGAACAAAAAAAATTAATTAATTAATTTTTTTTAAGAGAAGAGAAGGGCAAAGAGTACCTAACTAATACTGGTAAGCTAAACTAAGAGGGAAAAAAGTTGAACAAGGGAGAGAAGAAATTCTCTAACGAGTCTGCTGAGCTCCGTCTCAGGCCGAGGACGGTAGAGAAGGAACTGAGGAGACTGGTCGCGCATGCGTACTATTAAGGTACACTCAGAGCGGAGGGGCAAGCTCTGCGTGTGCGCGACCGGTATGAGTACTGCTGTAAAAATCTCCGAGCGAAGGCACAGGGACGCGATAACACCTGGAGTGAAGCACCCACAGGGACATCTCTCGAAGAACTATGCTTAACTTTATTCACACAAGTAGCCTGCTCACATGAGCAGAGGTAGGCACAGGCATAATTAATTGCAGCATTAGGACCGGGAATTGTAAAGCCTTCCTATTATTGTTTATAGATGACTGTTTACTCTAGGGAAGATGGTGGATCCTTTTCATTCAATGTATCAGATCCTGCCAGAAATCTAGTGATTGTTTTGTTGCCCAGTTTTAACTCCGTCTGCATAGATTGACTACCTTCACTTTAAATGCCTAGCCTTAATTTTTCCGGGTTGCTTATGGCTCTTACAGGACCTTGCAAAGGGAATTAAAACCAATAGTAAAAGGTTCTATAGCCATATAAATAAGAAGAAAACAAAGAAAGAAGAAGTGGGACTGCTAAACACTGAGGATGGAGTGGAGGTTAAGGATAATCTAGGCATGCCCAATATCTAAACAAATACTTTGCCTCAGTCTTTAATGAGGCTAATGAGGAGCTTACGGATAATGGTAGGATGACAAATGGGAATGAGGATATGGAGGTAGATATTACCACATCCGAGGTAGAAGCCAAACTCGAACAGCTTAATAGGACTAAATCAGGGGGCCCAGATAATCTTCATCCAAGAATATTAAAGGAACTGGCACATGAAATTGCAAGCCCATTAGCAAGAATTTTTAATGAATCTGTAAACTCAGGGATTGTACCGTACGACTGTAGAATTGCTAACATAGTTCCTATTTTTAAGAAAGGGAAAAAAAGTGATCCGAATAACTATAGGCCTGTTAGTTTGACATCTGTAGTATGCAAGGTCTTGGAAAATTTTTTGAAGGAGAAAGTAGTTAAGGACATTGAGGTCAATGGTAATTGGGACAAAATACAACATGGTTTTACAAAAGGTAGATCGTGCCAAACCAACCTGATCTCCTTCTTTGAGAAGGTAACAGATTTTTTAGACAAAGGAAACGCAGTGGATCTAATTTACCTCAATTTCAGTAAGGCATTTGAAACGGTTCCACATGAGGAATTATTAGCTAAATTTGAAAAGATGGGGATCAATATGAAAATTGAAAGGTGGATAAGGAACTGGTTAAAGAGGAGACTACAACAGGTCATACTGAAAGGTCAACTGTCAGGCTGGAAGGAGGTTACTACTGGAGTTCCTCAGGGATCGGTTTTGGGACCAATCTTAATCTTTTTATTATTGACCTTGGCACAAAAAGTGGGAATGTGCTAATAAAGTTTGCGGATGACACAAAGCTGGGAGGTATTGCTAATACAGAGAAGGACCAGGATATCATACAGGAAGATCTGGATGACCTTGTAAACTGGAGTAATAGTAATAGGATGAAATTTAATAGTGAAAAGTGCAAGGTCATGCATTTAGGGATTAATAACAAGAATTTAGGTTATAAATTGGGGACACATCAATTGGAAGTAACAGAGGAGGAGAAGGACCTCGGAGTATTGGTTCATCACAGGATGACTATGAGCCGCCAATGTGATATGGCCGTTAAAAAAGCTAATGCAGTCTTGGGATGCATCAGGCGAGGTATTTCCAGTAAAGATAAGGAGGTGTTAGTACCATTATACAAGGCACCGATGAGACCTCATCTGGAATATTGTGTGCAGTTCTGGTCTCCCATGTTTGGGAAGGATGAATTCAAACTGGAACAGGTACAGAGAAGGGCTACTAGGATGATCCGAGGAATGGAAAACCTGTCTTATGAAAGGAGACTCAAAGAGCTTGGCTTGTCTAGCCTAACCAAAAGAAGGCTGAGGGGAGATATGATTGCTCCTTATAAATATATCAGAGGGACAAATATCAGGGAGGGGGAGGAATTATTTAACCTTAGTACCAATGTGGACACAAGAACAAATTGATATAAACTGGACATTAGGAAGTTTAGACTTGAAATTAGACTAAGGTTTCTAAGCATTAGAGGAACAGCCTTCCAAGGGGAGTAGTGGGGGCAAAAGACATATCTGGCTTCAAGACTAAGCTTGATAAGTTTATGGAGAGGATGGTATGATGGGATAGCTTAATTTTGGCAATTAATTGATCTTTGATTATTAGCAGGTAAATATGCCCAATGGTCTGTGATGGGATGTTAGATGGGGTGGGATCTGAGTTACTACAGAGAATTCTTTCCTGGGTGTTGGCTGGTGAATCTTGCCCACATGCTCAGGGTTTAGCTGATCGCCATATTTGGGGTCAGGAAGGAATTTTCCTCCAGGGCAGATTGGCAGAGGCCCTGGAGGTTTTTCGCCAGCCTCTGCAGCGTGGGGCACAGGTCACTTGCTGAAGGATTCTCTGCACCTTGAGGTCTTTAAACCACGATTTGAGGACTTCAGTAACTCAGGCATAGGTTAGGGGTTTGTTACAGGAGTGGGTGGGTGAGATTCTGTGGCCTGCATTGTGCAGGAGGTCAGACTAGATGATCATAATGGTCCCTTCTGACCTTAAAGTCTATGAGTCTATGAGCTCTGTTTATACTAAAGGATACTGTAGGGGTTTATTGTGTACGGGGGGAGGTGGTTACACTCATGAGGAATAAGCCATGCAAGCTGCTGATCACATAATCTCAAGAACATTTAAAGATGGTTAACGTTATTCTTCTGATGTTAAAAGCAGAATGGAACCAAGGGATTTACAGTATCTGATGCTGGGCTCCCACATAACAAGCATCACACATTATGTAGCTTTGTAGCATGACAAACTTCATTTTGAAATACATTTCACACTTCCTTCATGCTGAGGAGGGATTTCATTATGGGAACTCAGACCACTAGGTTGGGCAAAAATGGATACAAGCTTTTTATCCTTTCAATCCCATCCCACACACAAAGTTCCCCTACCCCTTTGTCTGTAAGCTCTCCAGGGCAGAGAGCCTGTCTTATCTGTCACACACAGAGCACAGGCTAAACAAGTTTGAAATGTTTTGTAACATCCTGTGTAAATGTTGACTTCAACAAAAGTGAGGGAGGGGAGAAAAAGAGGTTGTTCTATTCCCTCTAAATCACTTGCAGTCTGTGCCAGTTTTAGGTTTTCAAGTTGCCAATACTCAAGCACATTAGAGCCTGTATTAATCAAAGACCTGATCCTGAAAGTTCTGACCACTCTGCTTGTTAAAAACTCCAAGTTTTTTTTAGTAGTTACCAGTGTATCATTTCTGTTGACATGAGATTGATAAACATAGCACCGTGCCACATGAAATTACAGAAAGAAAATGCATACAATCAATAGTATAATTTTTTGATGTATAGTGAAAAGATCTAGTTCTAACTAACTAATGGTGGGCAAGAGCTGCAAAATTTGTATCCAGACCAAAAACTGCCCCACTTTTAGATGTTGTCAGATCTCTGGCCCTGATTTACGATAGAGCTTATGTGCTTAAGTCCATCTCTACTCAAAACACCTAAGCACAGGCTTCAGTGTGGTCCTAAACAGGGGCGCTTCCCTGAGTGACGGTCTATAATTGTAACATGGAATGGAGAACATGGAATTATAATAGGAGAAAGCTAGTCTTATTGTCTTTCAGGATAGACTCTCTTAATGCCATCAGTGACAGCGACAATACTCACAGGAAACAAGGACATAAAGCTCACCTGCCATTCCAAAGTTCAGCTGAGGCATTTCTTCATTCTTTGCCACTTTCTTGGGGCTTGGTAAATCTTTTGCAGATTCTGGTGGGAAGGCCCATAGCTTTTTTCTGTTTGTAACAGTGGATGACTGGGTTTTCACAGGTTTGTTTGTTGTAGGGCACCACTTGTAGCCAGGATTTGCCTTCATAAATGCATCTTTGTACTAGACAGGAAAGGAAAAAATAAGTGGTAAGGAAAATATTCATATCAGACATGGCAATCTGATATGTATAGGACAATGGGAGAGCACCCTGCTCACTAGAGTGTTCAATTCAGCAGATAGTCTTTTATGCTCTTACTTGTGGCGTTTCATCAAAGGTCTTAGTCATATCTCTAAACCTGTGCTTTGAGTTCACTCTGACCACCAAGCCAAACCTAAAAGATTAAGTTATTAAACAGTAGGATTTAAAAATAGCAAGAGTTTTTCCTCTCCTTACTGGTTATCTGTAGCTTGATAATAAACCATTTGGAGATAAATGTGGCAAGATTTCATGGCTCCTTGCTCTGCACACACTTTTTCGGGGGGGGGCGGGGGGAGAGAGGGGGGAGGAGCAGGGGAAGATGACAACTTTGTATTTTACAATATTTTAGTTATATTCTTTTCTTTTCAAAGCCAGGTATATTCATGAGGAAATAAACTGTTACTTACAGATACTGTCTCATTTTCTGTGACAGTGCATCTGATACTTTGCTCCGAGCTCATAATCAGAATTTACCACCACGCATAGCGATCTTTAGCATTAGAATACACTGTGGCTGTTTGAAAACTTTCTATGGCCTTGAACACTCAAAGCATGTGCAGTACCATGTGCTCCAGTCATTCATGTGACATCAGCCCAACCACTTTTCGCACAAAAGCACTGAATTTCCTTTAAAAAATATTGCACACAAACAAAACTAAAGAAAATAAATCCTTTGGCTACTGATGGAAACAAGTAATAAATGCTTTGAAAACCACGTCCTCTAAAAGAGATACTCCAGTGCTTTCCCAGATCAATATCCATGTGAATTGCAAAACCCGTGTGCTTTGTGGCAGTATTATCACTGCATGTGTGTCTCTTATACTTTCATTTCCATCTTAATCTATCAACTGTCGTTGTCAGCCTCCAGATTGTAGCATGGATATAGATGATTCACCTCAGAAAAACAAAAATACTATGTGAATACATTGTGTGAAGTTCTATTTTTATTTATTTGTAGGCTTTCCTATAAATAATTTGTAGGTGCTGCTGACTCACATATTTTCTCTCTGTATATCTTGAATGGGGATCACGTATTAGATTGGAAAATTAAAGACTGTGGCACCTCCTCCCTTTTTTTTTTAATTCAGCTTGAAGAGTTCATTTTATAGTGAATGTGCATCACATGAAAATAGCATCATCAAGGGAACACACACACACACACACACACACACACACGAAGAAATAGCTTTACTTTCTATTGTTAGAACATCAAGCCCACTCATAAATCAGTTTTCTTGCTCACACAGTTAAAAGCACAGAGTCCCCAATAGCACTAAAGTATATAACACCACAGGATCATAATACATCACCTACTCATATTATTGTATTACAAAACTCTTGGCTATTGCTTAATTATCATTCATTTTTAACTATTCGTAATGATTTGGGAGGCCAAGCAGGATCTAAATGTGTCCTGACAGATGCTTAATTCTTTTCTTAAAAATAATAAACATTTTTAAAACAAAATAAAAATAAAAATAGATGGCTCCAGGCAGCACTGTAACTGGTAGGGCTATTCATAGCACAGGATGTTTTCTTGAGCGAGGGCCTAGTCATTAGTTGTTTAATGACTGCCAGCACCTCTTGGAAGAAGCATTAAAAATTTCCATCAGTGCTCCCTTGCTGGCTTTCAGTCAGCCATGTATTGCCAACACCAAGCATTCAAAATTCACAAATCCGGGGTGACACGGATACACAGACACTCAAAGAAAAAAAAAAAAGAGAAAAAAAAGAATCATGAGATTGATTTAAAATAATAAAATCTGGGTCTCTATTTCCCTTCTGGAATTTGAGCCTTCAAAATCTGTGGTTTTGGGAAGATGGATGGTCCAGTGGTTAAGGTGCTGGCCTGGCACGTGGGAAACCTGGGTTTAATTCGCTGCTTTGCCATGGACTTCCTGAGTGAACTTGGGCAAGTCACTTAGCCTCTTGTGCCTTAGTTCCCCATCTGTAAAATGGGGATAATAACACTTCCCTACCTCACAGTGAGGATCAAAATATTGTGAAGGGCTTTGAGATCTACTGATGAAAATATAGGCAATTATTATTATTTTGTTGTTTCCAGCTTTTCTCTGAAAACATGAACGCTAGAAATTTAACACAAACACACACACACTCTTTTTTTAAAGTAATATTCTCACAAATCACATGAATCCAGGAGCTTGGACTTTCCAAAAAAACACCAAGAGTTTTGGCAACACTGTGGAGGACATGGTTTACATGCATGTCATGGTCCACATCTCTCCCAGCATATCTAGCAAAACTCCATTGGTGAAGGCATAATATTTGTCTCTTCTCAATTTGATGCTGCTTCCAAAGCAGCCGCAAAACAAGGTCTGAGTTTGAGCTTGTCTGTGAAATAGCTGAAAGAGTCCTCACAGTGAGAAGTGTTCAAATCTGTTGCTGAGTGGCAACAGTCTGTATTCATCAGGCTGTTCACCACAGGAAAGAGGCCAAACAATTCTGCTGGCCCAGATATTGTGGATTCAAAGACATATTTTAAAATTAACTGTTTTCCAACAAGGCTTTAGCACTAATGCCCTTTCTGTTTTTTTTAAAAAGCTATTTGAAAAATTCTAGCCCAAATATAAAAGGAGCAGTGGGGAGTCATTCTTAAGAGGTGAACTCTATCCCTTTTGTGCATTCAGGTAATTAAAATAGACAAACATATTTATGTACAATTCAAGCTATAAGTGACTGGGGAATAAGGACTACCTTTACTGAGGAGAAAATGGCTCTTTCACTCTAAACTATAATGGTAATAAATGGCAGTGAGCACATGTGGATCTGCCAGAAGTATTTAGCAGCTATTGAGTTTTTGCCCTTGTGCAATAAAAGTTTCATAGTTTAAGTTGAAGCTGACCTACAAAGGTTACAGGATACAAATCAAAAGCCTGCCGTCACTCATACTGAAGACAATAGCAGAACTTCCACTGACTTCCATGTTTTAAACTAACAAAAATTCCATGTACTCTCAGAATTGTTGGCTAAGATTTTTAAAACTGGGGGCCAGATTTTCAAAGGTACTTGGGAACCTAAAGATTCAGATAGGCTCTTCTGAAATTCCCAGTAGTGCCTCAGTTCATTAGACACCTAATTCCCATAGAAAGGCAATGAGAGTTAGGCACTCAGTCTGCTTAAGAGCTTTGAAAATCCCATTAGGAACCTACCTGCACCTTTAAGTGCCTGAACACCTTTGAAAATCCGGCCTTGGTGCCTACAGCTAGGTTTCTAAGTTCATGTTTAGGTACCTATATAAATGACCTGATTTTCAAAATTGCTTACGTCCATGAGAATTGCTGGGTGCTCAGCACTTCTGAGGAAATTCAGAACACTTATTAGATGCCTAACTTTAGGCATCCAATTTTGAAAGCTTGACCATTTGCAGTACAAATCTTGAGATCTGATGACAGCAATGGTGGAATACCACCACAGTGAAAAGCTTTTATGAAATATTTCAAATAATAATTTTCTGAAATGTGTCAGTTTAGATGGCTTAATAATTAGAAAAAAAATTGCAATATGAAAGTAATTTTATTCTTTCCTCTTATTGGTGGCCACCTGCTAGCCTGTAAATTGCCTGTCTTTAGGAAAAGGCAAACAACACTTTTTAACAGGTTTGTGTTACCCCACTTGAGAATCCCCACAACAAACCCAAGCACTAAATAATATGAAGTAATACAGTTCAAAATGAGGTTTCAGTTGATTATGTTTATTTTATAATGTGAGCCTGATTATGAAGAGGTACTAAAGATATTCAGTTGTAGACTATTGTTGCTAATTATTATTGTTGTACTGAACAACTGTTTGAAGAATAAAAATTATATGCTTTATATCTTCTACACATTCTTGGAACTCATTTTAATGATCTGAACTCCCTTGGATATATTGTTTCTCTTCAATAGCGAATGCACAATGTGTTCTTAAAGCCAAGAAAAACTAAATCATTACAGGAACAGTGACATATAATAGTATGATTAATAGTTCCAGATCTCTCACTTCTCATGAGTTATGCAATTATTCCCCTCCCAACCCTTACTAAATAAAAGTTTCTTTCAGCAAGAGAAAGTATTAAAAAAAGAAAGAAAGAAGTACATTAGATTTACTTATTTTGAAAAAAAAAAAGAGTAAAAAAACTTTCCTCTTTCCTTTTTTCAATATATGTATTATATCTCTTCCCTGACTTTTTCTTAATTTTTAAAAGCACTGCCTAATTTAAAGTGGGAAGGTAAAATACATTAGGAACTGCAATAACAGGAACAAACCCATAGTTCATCTAACTCAGTTCCCTGTCACAGACTGTGAACAATACTGGGTGCTTCAGAAATTGTGTACATCTGCTTTCTATTTTTTTTATTTATAAAGTATGTCTATGCCATGTACAGTGCTTACTATTTCTGAACATATCCCAAGACAGAAGCTCCAGAAATAAGCAGATCTCCAGAGATCCACATGATCTAATACAGCTCCCTCAAGATATCCAAACTTCATGTGTGTTTGGAAACAGAAAGAAATGATCCTAAATAATATGCACAGGTTATGGATAATTGTCTCCTTAATTGTCCTAAGAATAGCTCTGTCTCAGGCTCCATCTACCGCTTATTCTACAGTCCATGAGCTCAGACATAATGTTCTTCTTTTTCATTGCCCCAGCAGTTGCCTTGTTTGATGTCGAACTCCATAGTTCTCCATACAATCCATGTTAAACAATTAATTACTATCTTCTGTTTTGGGCTAAGAAGTCTTTCCTATATAACTGGCTACAGACAAACCCACTCCAATGTCAGCACTTGAAATCTTTTTGGGACCAATTTACTCGGCAAGTTATTCCCACAGAAAACCTCCATTTAAACTGTGAGATAAAACAGACATTTTATTAAATGAGGGCCTTCTCACGGGATTCCCAGATAAGGGAATTTGATGACATATTGTTCACGGATTCAGGGACTGGATTCTGCCATAGCAACACTTGCCACCTGATCAATTACACACCAGAGAGAAAACAATGAATATGCAAAGTGAACAGTTCATGAACCACTGGCAGCTTAAAAATTATTTGGCAAAACTATTTGGTGAACAATGATTTTATTAGCAAAGGAAAAAAAATAGGCTATGTTTTTGGAATTTTTGGTTCAACAAGGATTGTTTAACAGGCTCTATTACCAATAGGAAAAGCACAGTTCAAGATAATGTCATCTATCAGTACTGCTGATTAACATGGACTGGACTTTTAATTATGCCTTCACTGGGCACATTCCTGCCACGCCTTTCTGAATGGACGATGACATGCCATTTACATGCTAGCATCATATGAATGCTATATCATGAGCTTTATATCCAGTGCATTCAGAAGATTACCAAGGGCAGGATAGTTTGGATACAAACAGACTGCTTCCCTTGCACTCTGATTCAAAATAACATGAGCATTAGTGACAGTAACACACACCAACAAACTTAAAATTAAAGCACTGTACAAAACCACAGGGCACAGAGTCTTACTTTAGAAAATGGCACTTCAGAGAATTTCTGATACACCATGTGACACATTTATATCATGTTAAATGCTAAGACATTATAATGCACAGAAGAAAAGACATTTACAGCACAAATTCAGTTGACAACCACCCACAATTGGGATAGTACATACCTCCTTGGCCATGTCAGTGTATTTCTGCTTTTCTTTCGGGTCTAGAACAGCCCACCAATCTGCCAATATCTTGGTAGCACCACGATTGTCCAGACGGGGGTGTTCCTGCCGCACAAGGGAGCGATGACGTTTGCAAAATAAAAGAAATGCGTTCATTGGCCTGCGGGCTCGCTGCTCTGAGGATTCATCATCTTCTGTTTCATCAGCATCGTGCTCTAGACCTTCAGCTCCAAGAAGTTGGACCTATTAGCACCAAAAGAGAAATGTTAAAAAAATAAATCTGTCAATAAAACATGGATAAGCGTCACCCATTATATTAAAATTTGTGCATGCATATATATAACTAAAACAATGATACGCACAGGGCCTTCCTAAAATATGTCTACAGAAAAAGCTTGTTCAAGCCAAAGTTTCACTCAAACTCTCTTCCCAGACTTGAGCTCATCCTGTTGAGTTACCTTGACTATACCTTTGGTAAACTTCTTAATTTGAATAATTAAATATATACACTGAAATTTTAAGTTTCCTCAGCCTACTATAAATCCACTCTGATGTTCTTTGTTTCCTCACAGTTTAATAAAAGATAAAATGAGTGCTAACCCAAAATCCAAAACACATAAATATCCTCAAATATGTCACACATTTCTAACCACACCCAAGAAAGTTATCATTTTATCAGCCATGCTCCTGACTCTCAATGATCCACTCAAAGATCTTTACTGGACTGCCTCTCAACACAAATGGAGTAATGCTAAGGGCTTATCTTTTGGAAGGGACAGACTACCTTATCGATATCTTCTTCTTCCTCTTCTTCCTCCTCCTCTTCAGAAAAGTCAAGGATTTTCTTTGCAAGTAGTGGATGCCACTGAAGACACTTTCTCTTTGGTCGTTTCCCAGTTCCCTCTCCTTCTGTTGAATGATCCTTATTCCGATTACTGCCTTTCATTACTGTGACCTGCCATGCAAAAATAGACACAAAAGTCATTTTACCAAATTCATACAGATCACTTATGTATGTTAAGCATAAATGATGATCCTGTAAAGAGCTGAACAAACTAATACCCAATTCAGAGGTTTATCAAATATAAGATTCTCAATTTTTTTTACAACACTATATACGGACATTTAATTTAATAAGTTATTAATATGGCATTATGAGAGCTCGCTGTGGATGAATCCTTTCTTGTCTTAACACTCCCTTTTAGCTACCAGATCCACCCGTGACATCCAGATTATGACTACGTAATAACGGAGACACTAGCCCTATCTAGCTCTCAAACACGCTCTTGCCCAATCTACAGTTCAAAGTATTCACCCTTCACCAGCTAAGTGAATCAGCAGGAGGCTTCAAGCTTCTCCCAAGCCTGTCTACTGCAGTATTTCATATTTTGTCAAGCCAGGAAATCCCTCCTTTTAGGACCAGAACATCTTGCTAGCCACTCATCTGCAAATCATGCACTTATATTTAGCAATGATGATTTTTAATCCTGTGACACCAAGAACCAGGATTTCCCCAGTGCCATTATCAAGTGCAGTAGAGAAATCCAACTCCAAGTCCTAAAGGGATGAATTATGAATTTGAAGCAAACAACAAGCAATTATACTAAAAACATTTTCAAAGTGCTTGTCTACATGAACATGTACACAATACAAACCCCCCTGAAAGAACGAAGTGCACACCCACACAGTACAGATCCTATTTATCCACCACTCTTGCATATTTGTATTTCATATTAAATGTCTCAGATCTGTTTTTATTGAAATACATAATTATTGAATGTTAACAACCAATTTAAGGTGCTGCTTATAAGATCTGATAACCAGGTGCATCTTGAAATAAGGCATAATATCCCTCCATGCACACTGGATACAAATCAATTATTCTTTTTTGAAAAAAAAAAATCAGATTTTGTTTTAAATTGTTTTTTATTTCATAATTCAAATAAGAAGTTTTTCTTTTTGAAAAATACACCTGTTTAAAATGAAGTCTGAATTTAATACGTTAAGGCCTAAATTTATTATAATCTCTTAAAACATTTATATAAAAATAAATATACTGTATCCATGACCCTCTACCAAAACCTCGAAGTTAAAGGCTGCTTTCCTATATAAAGGAAGACTCAGGGGGAAAACATCTAATTTTTAAAGTCAAGCTTTATAAATATGGCACAATAGTTCATGTAATACACTAAGGCTAGTTTTGTTTATTAAAAATAAATTTTGTATGCTGGTTTGTGTGTTTAATTAAATCCCAGTTGCCATCCTAACACAGCTTGACAGAAATCATGAGCTAAAAGTTAATAATCTACTAAATAAGCAATATATCATTCACGATTTTCTAACATACTAAAAATGTAAAATTAATAAGAATCTGAAAATATTAAAGCTATATAATTGCTCAAATAATTATATATAGTTATAGTGTACCTTCCTAAGTACCAAATCTACTATAAAGGCTGTATTTAGTTATATTTTTAATGGTTATATCAGCCAATGAAAATGCACCTTTCTTTAGAAAATAACTGATGAAAATAACAAATGAAAAGTTGATTAAAATCAATTATTTAAATTGCCTTGGTTTAACTCAATCCACCCTTCCTCCGTGTACCCAAGATAAGAGTTGGCAATTATTTATGGAACTTTTTTGGTTTGTTCATTTGCATCCTTTTGTTAACATGACATTAACATACAGTGCCTAGAGTCAAAGATTATACTAATGGTAACCAGAAAAAACACATAGGAAAACGAGTGAATCTAGACAATGGATAACGTATATAGCCTGTAAAAATATCTGTGGAAGATTTTGAAAGGCTAATGGTCATCTCTCAGTGGCAAGCTAACAATAATGGCCAAATCTTGGTCCCAATGGAAATTTCATCATTAACTTCAAATAGGACAAGGGTTTGGCTATTGGGAAAGATGTATAATCATTTAAGGGCAGGAAGGCAACATGGTGAAGATGCTGCTTTTGGAACGTAACTGCAGAACTATGACTTTTAGTTCTAGGCCAGGGGTGGGCAAACTATGGCTCGCGGGCCATATCCGGCCCGCGGGACCATCCTAGCCGGTCCCCAAGCTCCTGGCCCAGGAGGCTAGCCCCTGGCCCCTCCCCCGCAGCCTTAACTCGCTCACTCCGCTGCTGGCGCAATGCTCTGGGCGGCGGGGCTGTGAGCTCCTGGGGCAGCGCAGCTGCAGAGCCCGGCCTGACCCGGTCTCTGCTGTGCGGTGGTGGCGGCGGCGATGGCAGTGTGGCCCAGCTCCAGGCAGGCGGCACGGCTGTAGCGCTGCCAGCCACTGGTGATCCAGGCAGTGCGGGGTAAGAGGGCAGGGAGCGAGCCGGGGGGGGGTTGGATAGAGGGTAGGGGAGTTTGGGGTGGTGGTCAGGAGGCGGGGGTGTGGATGGTGGTCGGGGCGGGAAACAGGGGGTTGAATGGGGGGACAGGTCCCGGGGGGGGGGCAGTCAGGAAGGAGGGGGTGTTGGATAGGCTGGCAGGAGGCAGTCAGTGGCAGGGGTTCCGGGGCCAGTCAGGGGACAGGGAGAAGGGGTAGTTGGATGGGGCAGGGGTCCCCAGGGGGCCGTCAGGAATGAGAAGAGGGGTTGGATGGGGCCAAATTACATGTTCCATTCCAAACACAATTTTTAGTTATTAATATTGTGCCAGATTCTCAGCCCCAGCTCTGTCCCCCTTCGCATAAGGGTACATAATTTGGCTGCCTCTGAGCAGTTGAGAAATTCCTTGTTGGAGGAAACTTACTTGCACAAAGATTGCCAAGCCCCTTTAAGTGCCCCCCTCTGGCACAGGAGTTGTGTCAGGAGAGGGAGAGGGCAGAGCTCATCTCCACTACACCAGTTCTCTACTGACACATGGTCGGAAAGCATCCATAAACAGATTTCATAGGTTAGAGCAGCCTAACATATATTTGGGTCAGAGCGCTTGAGAATCAGGGAGCCACAACAGAATACAGGTTGGCACAGTAAAAGAATCCAATGTAGTATTTTCAAGATAGAACTTTCCATGCATTATCTCATCCAAGACGTGGTTTTTGTTAAAGTTCGGGCAATATTCTTTTGTTCACTTAAGAATTACATGAGGGTAGAGGGGATAGGGGGAGATGACATAAGCCACTTGCCCCATATGATCAAAGCTTCACTGGGGAACATGCACACCAAAGGTCAGAAGCTACCACAAGAAGTTCTAACTTGCGTAATTTCAATAGTCCTCAATGAAAAAGGAAAAAAATCAACTTCAAAAGAAGTTGCTTCAGTAATTTTAAAACTGGGAACATGTGTACCATTTTGATAATTTCACACATTTGCATTCGAATTGTTATTCGTTCCTTTCTCCACATTAACACATCAGGGACCCCTTCAGTTCTGGATGCTTCGGAACTTAGCAACTTTCCCATAAGATACTTATTTTATTGTTGTGTGTATCATCTTGATTTCCCATTAATGCTAATTTAAGACCTGCTTTTCATGTCAGTTATTTCACTGATAATTATCTGTAACCAATACTTCTTTTAAAATTATATTACCGGCACTATAGAAGTCTCATTACTATTTCAAAAATCAAGTTTAAGAGGCGGTTTTCTGCTCCCCCGAGTTTTAAAGAGGATTAAGATAAATCTTCACAAAAGATAAGTAATCCCACAGCATGTTTTATAAGTATTCTCAATTATATCTGAAAATGTATCCAGCAAGTAGTTTTGGAAAAGGCAAGTGAAAACAGGACCTGAGCACTAGCCATTTCTAAAATCCGTAAGGGATTCATGTCGTGATCTTTATTTATTATTGTCCCTTGCTCACAAATGATTGTTTATATTTTCCCTATACATAGGCCAAACATTGAGTACCTAACTATTCCTTAAAAACAATTAACTGAATTGTGTACTCATTGTTCTGCACATTACTGAATGGGTAAAAATGAATATTCAGCTTCCTGGAATTTAGTTACAATAATTAGGGTTTTTTTTTAAATTGTGATATATTTTACCCTTGCAGTCATTATGATGCATCTATGATGAGACTCTTAATAAGGCAGCTACCAGCTCACCATAACAAGGGAACAAGAAACTCAGGTCTGTGGTACCAAAATCAATCAAACCCCTGGATATTAGAGAGGTAGATCTCTTTAGAGAGACACACATGGTCTCTCCTCCATCGAGGCTGGAGTAGTCTCTGATAGGGCCTGAGCCTGTACCCCTTAAGTCAATGGGACTTTTGCCATGATTTCAGTGGGAGAAGGATCAGGGCCACAACAAGGCCAGCTTTCAATCTTCCCTTTAACTTGGCAGCAGGGCAAGGAAACAAAACAAAATGCCCTCATGAAGTATGCAAAGCTATATCCTGTGCCATCAAGACACATTCCCCTCCCACCAACTTTGAGGAAAATCACAGGAGGCATTTTCAAGCCATTTGGATCACTCTTTTGTAATGTTTTAGCTTTTCTGATTTTTTTTTAGGGGAGGGGGGAGCTCATTTTATTTTACATAATCTTTGCTCTACACCTTTCACAGTAGTTTTAATTTGTTGGTGTCTACTGAGAATGATCCCTGGTACTTTCTTCTCCTGGCAGAAGTCTCTCACAACAGGAAGGCCAGAGAATTCCATAGGTGGATGTAAATGTTGCATAGAAAGGATATCAGCCTCTACCAAATTCTATAAGACTTTTCTTTTGCAGACTGAAGCTGAGAGACCACATGCTGAACATTTTCCTTTTGAATAGGTTCTCTCTCCATTCTCCCCATGTGCTCCACAGACACAGTATACTCATAATGACATATAGTCACAGTTAGTAAATTACGAAGGGTTGCTTAACACGACAGCAAAAAATACCTCTAATCCACATGAACTTAACATTTCCCTATTTTTTCCTTTCAAGTTCTTGGCTACTTACAGTATTACCACACTGGATAAAATCCAATTAAAGTTCAAATGAACACATAAATAAGTTAATGGTATCTTGTACTATACTACCATTGCTTACTTATTGATTAACTGAACATTAATGGAATTCATTTAGTTGAATCTTTAGGCTCTTATGTTTATCCTTTTTTCTTAATATATAATCAATAGCATAGTAGCTGATTGTTTCCTACACAGGGAATTGCTCATGTACAAATAAACATAGCCAGATCTAATGGAAAGTTTACACTGACTACAAATGACATTTCTATGTTCTTCACACAGCTCTATAAACATATGGTGATGATACACACTAAGGGCAATGATCTCAGCTCCTGATGCAAAACTATTAATAGGTCTCCAATAACCATTCCACACTGCCATCAATAGTAGTATAAAAAACGCTCTCTTGACTCCACCTCGCCAAAACACCTCATGGGAAAATCACAAAAGGTAATGAGGTGCCTGCAAAATTAGCATGGCCACTGTTGCATTTGTAATTCATCTTGGAAGAGAAGGCACACTCTACATAAGAAGAAAAAGTCAGGGCTGGCAAGCCTCTCTACGGCTAACTTTTTGGAGAGATGGTTGGGGATTCAGGCTCTCACCCTGCAAGGACTTGTACACATGCTTAACTTTACCCTCTGAGTAGTGCCACTGAAAGCATCAGGATTACTCATGGTGTGGCATGCTAAGCACATGCAAGAGTCTTTACAGGACTGAACCCTTAGTCTTGCAATCCCATAAGGGTAACAAAAGAACAGTTACATTAATATACATCGCACAGAACTGCAGCTCTCGTAAGTGCAATTTATGAAGTACATCACTTCAGGAGAGGTATCAACTCTCCTATAATCTCAGTAGAGCTAAATGGTATCTTCCAATCTGTCTGAGATGGACAGTCTAAATAAAGAGATGATAATATAGATAAACAAGGTAATTTTTAAAGCAGCGTTACTACGAAAAGAGAAAAGGAAATTGAAACAAATTGACAAGCTTGTTAAATTACAAGAAATTGTCAGGTACATACATGCACAATAAAGAATTTATACAAAAGTAGGAGAAAGAAAAGCTATGTTCCAAAATATTGGACAAAGTATGGTAGCCTTGATTAAAATTAATCACACGTGCTGTATAACATCTGCAGACGATTCTTGTCAAAGCTTATGTTCCAGAGCCACTGACAACAGAGATACCTCCAGGGTGATTGTTTACAAGTACCTTTAATGCAGAGATACAGATGAGATGTGAAAGAGAAATTTTACCAATAGAATCCTTGTCAAAATATTTTTTCAGCCTTTTCCTGCTGGCTATCTTTTTATTTTCTGTTGCTGGAAACACAATATTCTCTGTACACCCAATGCAGGCTTTCAGCAGAAAAATGTAATGAACTGTAAAAATGTAATTTTTTTTTTTGGGGCGGGTGGGGATTGTTTTTGGTTTTTTACAAATAATTTTTTTTTCCAATTTAGTTATAGAATTAGATGCAAATTTTCATCTTTAAAAATTCAACCCCCCCAAACTGTTTTATTGTGCCTTCTCTCTGACATCTACTTCCGCCCTCCCTCTCCCTACGTTCCTAGATTCTTTACAAAACAGTACGTAAAAATAAGACCAATTCCATGGTCTTAACTTTGAGAACATTGATAGTTGCCTGCATAATTTCTTAACCTTACATGTTGCATTAACACTAATGGAGCACCTACAAAATTATACATTTACGGTGTTGATCATCAAAGTCTTTACAAATGTCTTTACAAGTAATTAAACATTAGGAAAGTATTTATACTGTCTCTACACCAATAAGCTTGGCAAAATTCAAGGGTTTTTTTTGTAATTTCAATATATAATGTCTGTTTATTTTCAAGCATTTCTTTTTATCAATTTAAATTTCTACAGTTGCAGGGGGATGTCAAACAATTATGTAATGACAGACTGTGAATCAAAATGAAGCTTTATAATTGTTAAAACACAAATTGTCAACATCACATATCAACATATACAAAGTAAATATCCCTATATCAAACCCCTAGAAGTTCTCAGACAGCATTTCTCTTACTTTGCCTATCTGTAAATTTTTATCATCAATCAATGTTTCCTGACATTTACTGATAAAAATCGAACCTTTCCAAGCCTACAAAAAGACAGTTACCTTTTCCGTATCTGGTGTTCTTCGAGATGTGTTGTTCATGTCTATTCAACTTAGGTGTGTGTGCTCGCCACATGCACCGGTGCTGGAAGTTTTTCCCTTAGCAGTATCTGTAGGGGACTGGCTCCGGCGCCCTCTGATGTGGCGCGCACATGCCACAGTATAAGGGGCGTCACCGGTTCCCTCCACCCTCAGTTCTTTCTTGCTGGAAACTCCGACAGTGGGGAAGGAAGGTGGGTTGCGGAATGGACATAAGCAACACATCTCGAAGAACAACGGTTATGGAAAAGGTAACTGTCTTTTCTTCTTCGAGTGATTGCTCATGTCCATTCAACTTAGGTGACTTCCAAGCAGTACCCCTCGGAGGTGGGTAGGAGTTCACAGATGTGTAGATTGCAATACAGCTCTGCCAAACCCAACATCGTCCCTGGCCTGCTGAGTGATGGCGTAGTGGGCCGTGAACGTGTGCACCAAGGACCACGCCACGGCTCGACAGATATCTTGGATCAGGAAGTGTGCCAGGAAGGCCGCCGAAGATGCCTGCGTTCTGGGGGCTCTGACGATCGGCAGCGGAGGGACTCCCGCCAACTCATAGCCGGTCCAAATGCAAGAGGTGATCCAGTGGACACCAGGAGGCCCTTTATCCTATCAGAGATGAAAAGCTGAGTCGACTTACAGGAAGGCTTTGTCCTATTTAGGTAGAAAACCAGGGCCCTCCTTACATCCAAAGCGTGACGGTGCCTCTCTTCACTAGTCTTATGGGGCTTAGGGCAGAAGTCCGGAAGGAAGATGTCTACTTTCCACATGAGCCAGGACACTACCTTGGGAAGGAAGGCTGGGTGGGGACGGAGCTGGACCGTGTCCTTATAGAAGACTGTGTACGGCGGTTCTGAGGTCAGGGCTCGCAGCTCAGAGACTCGCCTCCCCGACATCACTGACACCAGGAAAGCGATCTTCTACAATTGATGAGACAGGTAGCACGAGGCCAAAGGCTCAAAGGGCAGGCCCGTGAGCCTCGACAAAACCAAGTTCAGATCCCACTGAGGGGCCGCGGACCGAACTTGAGGAAAAAGTCTCTCGAAGCCTCTGAGGAACCTGACTTTCATGTCACGGGAGAACACCATCTGCCCCTGGATTGGCGGATGAAAGGCAGAAATGGCTGCCAGATGCACCCTGATAGAGGAGTGCGCCAGGCCCTGATACCTCAAATGAAGCATGTAGTCTAAGATCGACTGCACTCAAGAATGCGAAGGGGAGGTGTCCCATTCGGCCGCCCAGCAGGTTATCCAAGGTAGCTGGCAGGGAGCAGGTTGGGCTACATCGCTCCACTGGAGCTTGGGCCCGAGATCCTGGTGTGGGTGAAGAGTTGCGCAGCATGGGACCTTGCTCACACCCAGTCTTATCCTTTCCCTTGTGGGAGGTTGGAGACCGGCCTTGCTCCACCTTCTTGGGCTTCTTGGTTGGAGCCACTGATGGGGACTGGTGCCGGCCAACGGACGGTCCTGGTGGGGCGCCGCGTACCGAGGTTAGAGTACTCAGCGCCAAGTTGTACCGTTGTTCCGGTGCCGGGGTAAGCCAACTCCATAAGGAGCGCTCTTAAACCAATATTGCGCTCCTTCTTAGTTCTTGGCTTGAAGGACTTGCAAATTTTGCACTTCTCACTAACGTGCCCTTCACCCAAGCAATGCAGACAACTGCTGTGGGGATCATTAACAGGCATGGGCCTCTTGCAGCGATCACAGGGCTTAAAGCCTGGGGACCGGGGCCTGCCCCGTCCCGAGGCAAAGTCCCATTCGGGACCTACAAAGTCTCTAACTATAGCTAAGGGATTTAAAAACACTAACAGAAAACTATGTACAGTATAATACAAGAGATAACTAGTTCGTACGAAAGAGCAGCAACAGCACTACCTGAAGCAGCAACAGTTCCAGCACCGTCACTGGCAGCAAGAAGGAACTGAGGATGGGGGAAACCAGCAGCAGCACCCTATATACCGCGGCATGTGCGTGCAACTCCAGGGGGCGCCGGAGACAGTCCCCCTACAGATACTGCTGAGGGAAAAACTTACGGCACCAGTGCATGTGGTGAGCACACACACCTAAGTTGAACGGACATGAGCAAGCACTTGAAGCAGAATATTAAGTGTAAGAAACACCACAGCAACATTGTCTACTTGCAAAAGCAAAACTCCAGAGATTTGAATGGCAACTCCTAGGTGGTCTAAGATTTCAATGGGTCTGTGTTTTCTATGGGTGCCATGTGTGTCAGAATGGCAGGATTTTACCATACAAATTCTGGTAAAATCCTGCCGTTCTGACAATATGAACAAATCTGCTTTGCCAGGATAACTGTGGCAGAGCCAACATTTTAATGGACAAGTCAGTATTCTTTGCCATATCTACTGCAACAAACCACCTCTTGCATACTTGGTGATATAGCTTGAATTGCTGTGTCAAAGAACTGATGCAAGTGATAAATAGATCTAAACCTAAACTGTTATGACTCTCAAGTAGAACACTGGCATCTCAGACTATAAGCGCCCCATCCAATTCCCTTTGATTTCAACAGGAGTTTTTCAAACTGACTTTTTTGGGAGTTAGACTGGGCTCTTATTATGTCAACATGGAATACTAGTACATGAACAGGAATGAGGTAATGTTAAGGCAATTTATTCAGCATCTTCCACCCCATACCACACTAGTCAAATTTCTAAGCTACTCTTTAAGAAATACCATAAGAACATAAACAAATACAGAAGGATTGATCACTGAGACACTGATACTGTTAATGATCTGATGAGGTGAGCTGTCTCAACCAGGAAGCAGGGGTACCGTAAAGAAGCTTAACTCGACCAACTCATTGATTTTCCCTTCTCTCTCCAAGCAGAGAAGCTCAATTCCTTATATTTCAATTACAATTAAACTGCAAGATGATAAAATATATTTTAAATGAAAAAAAGAGTATGTTTTTAATTAAATAGTTTATTTAGCTCTGGGGTAACTTGACCTGCAGAATTTCTTTTAGCTTACTATAATGAAGAAAGGAAATTAATTGGTACTAATTACTGACCAGATAGTGAATGTATTTCTTCTTGTTTCACAGCAGAGAGCCACTAATGAGCTTTTCTAACTTTCACAGAAGTGATGGTTTAATGGAGGACATGCTGTGAATAAATGGAATACTGTCTGCCGGGAGAAATTTGGGATAGCCTGTCACCACATGTAACTAACACAGCAACAATTCTTACTTAATTTTTAATGAAGCTCTCTTTCCTGTTTAAGTAAATGACAAACTATTCCTTATTTCTCTTTTTGAATTTTCATTGATTGCTCCCTTTTTTGTTCTCAGTTTTTAATTTTATTTATCTAAGACTATCCAAGAAATAGTACTCTCTGAATTTCTGCGTTTTAAATGATCATGGAAGGTCTACAAAAGTTCTCTCTCCTGCCCACCAAAAAAATATGAGCTTTCAAAGAAAAAAACCCAAACTGTTGTATATGAGAGGAACAAGACACTTATTTCCAGTGGCAACCATTTCCTTTACTCATCATTAACACTTTCCCTTCTTTTCACAAACTCTTTTCCTACTTGGAAACATTGGGAACTATTCAATTCATTTCCTCCAAAACGGTTACAGCAATGCATATGTCTCAATTAACATCTAAGTAAAATAAAACCACGTATATTGCAAACATATACACCTCTAATTCTAAAGATTCTCAAAAATTAAAAGAGACAAGACAGACCACTTTCCATGTCTACTGCACATCAGACCTGTGCTCCACTCTTTGCACTGGCTTCCCATAGACTACAGAGTTGAGTTCAAAGTGTTGGTTCTTATTGTCAAGGCGCTCCATGGCTTGGGCCTCCATCTAAAGTTCCAGGATGAAGACTGTGGTCAACCAGAAATTAATTTGGCCTGATGCATTTACTTAATCCATGTGAGTAAACTGTATTTTGTAGAAAGGTGTTGCAATATTTGATTAAACTCTGAGTGAAATCCTGCTTCCACTCAATTCAATAGAAAAACCACCACTGATTTCATTAGGGTCAGCATTTCATCTTCTAAAGCTAAACTGAGGCATCTGCAAAATAGGTAGAATAGGTACTAATCTCAGGGGAACGGTGAGGCTTAACTCAATGTTTGCAAAGTGCTATACGATCTCTAATCCTACAGAATCAACCAACTCTAATCAACCTCCTCTCCACATCTCATCTGCACCAGAGAGCTGAGATTTTTCAAAGCTTAGTAGGGGATTTAGACACAAAACTGCTTTTAATCTCAACCAACTGGCCTTCATACACAACAGCAACAGAACAAGAACAACTAACTGGTTTTGACCAAGTAAAGTGCTCTCCTACTGGAAATTTAATACAGTAACACATGGTAACATATGAGGTAGCAGGTATAATGGTATTAATGGTAGTTTTGCAAAGTGATTGAGTGTGCCAGCACTAGAGTGTTAGCAGATGCTTGCCTTTACACAGAACAAAATATACAGTTAACTAATAGTTCAGGGATACTGTTCCTAGAAATTTCTGTTTTGTAAATATAAAAAGTTGACATTACAAGAAAATGAATTGCTGAATGAATTCCTCAAATCACTTAAAATGTATTTGAGTTTAAAATCTGAAGCTATTAACCAATGACATCAACCTAGTAAATTTTGTTTTAATATAAACAGGGTGCAACAGTTCTGGGGTACCTAGAAGATCTTAAATAATATCAAGAGCCTAATCTCTTGCTTATTCTTTCTCAGTTTAGAACTTTTTCTAGAAAACATGACCTATGAGAGAAGATTGAAAAAATTGGTTTTGTTTAGTCTGGAGAAGAGAAAACAGTTTTCAAGTACATAAAAGGTTGTTACGAGGAGGAGGGAGAAAAATTGTTCTTCTTAACCTCTGAGGACAGGACAAGAAGCCATGGGCTTAACTTGCAGCAAGATTTAGGTTGGACATTAGGAAAAACACATTAGGAAAAACTTCCTAACTGTCAGAGTGCTTAAGCACTGGATATAAATTGCCTAGGGAGGTTGTAGAATCTCCATCTTTGGGGATTTTTAAGAGCAGGTTGGACAAACACCTGTCAAGGATGGTCTAGATAATACTTAGTCCTGCCTTGAGTGCAGGGGACTTGACTAGATGACCTCTCAAGGTCCCTTCCAGTTCTATGATTCTATGATCGAGCCGGTGTGCCCCACATCTCGTGCGCCTGGCGCAGAGGGGCAGGCCCCCAGGGTGTTTCTGGGGCAGGCCCAGGTCTTGTGCTGTGTCAGGGTAGGGTGCAGCCTCACCACCGAGTCTGTGTCCCCAGGGTGATCTCCCACCTTCAGCAAGCCAGTGGCCTGTGCTTCCCACTGCCATGCTGGAACCTCTGCATTTATTGACAAACAAAACTTGCAGAATTTTAAAATATTGTGCACAGAATTTTTATTTTTTTTGGCGCAGAATGCCCTCAGGAATAAATATTATTATGCAGCATGTAGTAGCTTTTAAATACACTTGCTGCACCTGACACAACAGGATCTGTCACCTTGCAATAAACTTGCAATAAAATTCATATTAATTCAAATGGTGAAACAGTCCAGCCATGAGAAAGGAATCATCTAGCTTGTTTGGACTGGACAGACTCCTGTTAAGAAGAGGAAGTATCAAACTCCTACATTCAACACACACAATACTCATAGTAGGTGGGCTTTAGACTAGGAAAGAAAGGAGAAGGGTTCAGGAAGTGGTTTTGCATAACTCAATCTGGCAGTGACTTTGGTCAGGCAATGTATAATAGAAGGCAAAGCAGTTCCAAAATAAAAGCAGAGAGAAATTAATAGATATATTGAAATATCCGTGAATGATTGTAATGAAAAAACAAGCAAGGAGAAACAGAAGCCATCACTAAATATCAGCAGATCTTCATCTAGTGGGCATACTGTGGCTGATTATTTTCACATCAGTGAAGATGGATATAATCAATAGGCAGGAGAAAAAAGAAATGGATGGCTGTGTTTACATGACATTGTAAATATCTTTGACACCAAGGGACAGCAAGAGAACAAGGAATAAAGTCCAAGGCCAAGATTACAGTGGCCTCGCATGCCTACACAGTCAGAAAGGAGTATAAAGTTCCTCCTTACTCGCCTGCACAGACAATGCTCCATGTAAGGGAAGGGATGGAGAATGGTTGGAACCCTGTCTCTGTTCCCCAAAGGTACTGGTCAGTGCAGCTGAGGTAGCATAGAGAAGGGAGTGATCTATTACTGGTACGTAGCAGCAGCAGATTACTCCCCTGGCGAACAAATACAGAGGCTAGAAAGTGATTTGTGACTCTGCTCTGGAGACAGCACAGCTACATGCAGACCCGTACTCAGGGCAGATTGAGTCAAATCACAATCTAACTCCAAAAGCTACTGTAAACAGGGCAGGAGAAGTCAGAGAGCCAAACAATTCCTAGACAGAGTTTTAGAATAATGTCATTAGGGGAGATTTTAACTTCCCAAATATCTGCTTGGTAAAGAGAACAACAAAAGAAGCAACAGAGATTTTCTTCAAATTGTCTTCCACTTAAATTATTATCTTAAAAGTAGAAGTATCTAGTTCTTCCCAACTGCTAGAAACTGACTGAATGAGAAAATAAGAAAGGAAGCTTGGGGGAAAAAAAACCTAATAGCATTCCTCTGCATTCTTTATTTCCAAATTTATAACAATTCATCAGTAGCCCTGATCCTGCATCTTGCTGCACGTGGGCAGACTCCTGCACGCATACGGAACAAAGATTAAAATAAATATGTTGGTTTCTTTTTATTTGCCTTCTGGTTTCTGAGCTGCTAGGTTATGTTCAGCTCATATTTTCAAGCTTTTCTTTGGAATCCTAAAAACTAGAAACTTTTTTTTTAAAAGTTGAGATTTGCACATATACACGTACCTCTAGGAACTGGAGCTTCAAGTAAAACATCCAACATCAGTAGACTCAATAAAATGCGAGAGTTGGCAACATTATACAATTCAGATATAGGGCCAGATCCTTAGCTATATAAATGAGTATAGAAGTCTATAGAATTATGCTGTTAACACCAGCTGAAGATCTTGGCCCACCTTCTTTACTTAAAATTAGGGCTGTTGATTAATTGCAGTTAACTCACGCGATTAACTCAAAAAAATTAATCACAATTTATTTTTGGATGTTTTTCAACATTTTCAAATATATTGACAAGATGGGGGGAAAGAAGGGATAATTGTACTGGGACCTCAAGCTCAGGGGCCCCAAAATGTCAGTATCTGGGGTGAAATGGGGATGAAAAGAGACAGGGTGGGGCCTCAGCAAACATGATGTAGTGGGTCCCCAAATTTCTTTCGACAGGCCTGAGTGTACACAATGAAGCTTCCATAATAAAATTCACCCATAATTACTACAGGAGTCAAGGGAACCATATACAGCTGTAGGAACAAATGAAAGAATTAGGCCTTTAATACATTTTTAATAGGATATAAAATATTCTTGCACAATCGTAGTGTTTGTTATAGTTCCCACTTTCACCTTGAACTCATGTACAACAGATTAAAACAGCAGTGTTAATAAGCCATCATAACCACCACCACCCACTGCTCCCTTGACAGCCGAAGGAAGATAAATGAATGTCTATACAGTGTATTTAACCTGATTTTCTGATCCATTAAGTGCTAATAGGCCATAAATTATAATACTGTAGCATTCTTGCATCTTAAAAAAAAGAAGTCAATGAAAATATCCTGGATTCATTTTAAACAAGACAGATATGCTTAATGTTTATTGAGAGAAATATCCTGAGATGAACTTAAATACATTCCTAGCTATTATCAAAATTAACACAATACATCCTGCAAAATCAAGCTGCCTCTGTCTTTTTTGTTTGTTTAAATGAGATAGCTACAATACTCTGATTATAGAATTACAATGTGAAAAATATTGAACCCATGAATTCAACTCCCTTGTCATCTCTCCCCTAGTAGATTGTCAATGGATAGTATTATACCAAGTTTCTAGTATTACACATGCCCATCTTAAAGTTTAATGGACAGTTGCTCAATTTAGGATATATTTGTTCTCCAGAGTTACGTTTAAGATTTTAAAAAATTCAGACTGAAAAACAGAACTTGTGCAAAAACCTAGAGATAAAATATTTTTACAAAACATGTGATGAGCAAGCAAATTCACTCTCACTTACGCTTTTCCCTTTACTGCAGGCATTAATTTAAATGCACTTTTAGAGCACTGTAAATTCTTTAGTTCAGAGCCTCAATTTAGTCATAGAAAAATTAACTGAAACCAAAGGGTTTGTTACTCTACTTTTTTGAGTGTGTGTGTGTGTGTGTGTGTGTGTGTGTGTGTGTGTGTGTGTGTGTGTGTGTATATAAAGTATTTGCAAAAGGATTCTGCCGCTTTTAACCACAGTGAGTTGCATAAACTTCTGGATGTAGTAAAGCTCAGGAAGATTGTGCAATGTCTCATTACACAACTTTCAGGCGCCACCTAGTGTTTTTTTTAAAACTCTCCACTTTTTTTAAACAGAAAAATCTGGTACTTCTCTCTGCAGGATCATGACCTATAATAATAAGCACGATCTGAAAGTAAAGCATATGCTTACGCGCTTTGCTGATTGGATTGGGAGCAGTGTACACAGCATCTTGGATGATCAAGCCCTTTAAAGAGATCTTATCTAGAGATACCATTTAAAAAAAAAAGCAAACTCTACCATTCACTGAATCCAGACCTTTCGTCAGCATAGGTTAACAATAGTTTTTAATCATCGGTGCTGGTTCTGTGATGTGGAATACTGTCCAATAGCTAAGGCCAGCAAGCTAATTAAGGCCTTGGATGGACATATAATGAAGTCCCAAAGAATAAATAACAACCTTATTGTATCCTGCATGGACCCAGCATCAAACAGAGTAGGCCACGAGGATGGGCATGATGATGGATGTTAGGAGACCTGGGTTCAAATTTGAGCTCAGCCTTTGACTCAATGTGTGACCTTGTACAAAGCATGTAGGCCCAAAATCTCTAAACCTGGGTACCTAACTTCAGGAGAAAAGGAGTTGAATGTTAGGCACCCAAAATATTGACCTCTCTTTTGAAAATTTAGATCTATCTATCTAGCTAAGCCTTTTAAGAGATCTATCTATACACACACATGGTAAATATTACATAGTTTGAGAGAGAGAGAAATTAAAATATACTGTTGCCAAAGATCTATTATCTTTCTCTCCTGCTGTGGCAGAATCATACTCACTGAAAAAATAATAATAGGGTGTGATGGGTGAAGTCTTTATAAGACCCAGGAGTAAAGGAAGCTGATTGACAGTTTGCCTAGCCAATCACTCAGAGACAGGGGAGGGATTTCCCTTCTCTGCAAAGAGTTCTGGGTATGGAAGCCCTCTATAAAAACTCTGGCTGCATCCTAGCCAGACAGTCAAAGTTGCAGGGCTGGGGAGGAAGGGTCCTCTGCGGAAAGACCTGTATGTTGGGCCCAGGAGGCAAAGTGGTTCCATTTGGCTCAGTAGGAACACATCGTGGATTCTTTCCTACTGCTTGATAGGATTCTTTGCATTTCCCATGAACACTTTAAAAAACTATGTAAAAGCAGCTAAATACTACCAAAAAAACAACAACCAAAACTATACACACTACACTCTTTTAAAGGTGTGTTACAAACAAGAGGACACTAATAGTTCCGACCAGGACCATATGGCGGTGAGAAGGACCTGGAGACGCCATGGGTCCGCCTGGCCCTTTATCACCTCTACTTTCAAGTTCTTCGGCTCCAGACACAGGGTGCACATGCGTAATCCCTCAGTGGAATACAACAGTGACCATCACTCAAAGAAGAAAAAGTACTTCCTCTTGTTTATATTAAACCTGCTGCTAACTAATTTCATCAGGTGACTCAGGTTTTTTTATTGTCAAAATAGGTAATTAACACTTCTCTATTCATTTTTTCCACCCCATTCGTGATTTTATAGATTTTGATCCCATCACCCTAGATTTCCTTGATGTTCCATCATCCTAGTAACATGAAGTTCTACTCATGGGGAAGAGACAGAGCCCAGCAACACCAAGGAGCTGTCTGCCAAGATGAACACATCACATGGGATCACATTCAGGGGGCCAAACACAAATATGCATCATAACATGTAGTAAGGTTTCATAGTGTGCATGTCAAATGTTATTTTCCAAGTTTCTTGATTTTTTTCAAGCTCGTACAGAGGCTATTCCTTATTGCAGAGAAAGCCAAAGGAAACGTATGAAACTTAATTTCAGATGTTTCAGCAGGGCCTGATTAAATTAATCCTACAGTACTTCAAGACCTAACTGAAGCAATCATCTCTGAGAACTCCTGGAGGATGGATCAAGTCCCAGAAGACTGAGGAAAGGCAAACATAGCATCGATCTTTAAAAATTATAAACCAGTCAGCCTAACTTGGATACCCAGAAAGATACTGGAACAAATTATGAAACAATCAATTTGTATCCTCTAGGCCAGGGGTCGGCAACGTTTGGCACGCGGCTCGCCAGGGTAAGCACCAGGCGGGCTGGGCCAGGCCAGTTTTATTTACCTGCTGACGCGGCAGGTTCAGTGGATCGCGGCCCCCACTGGCCGTGGTTCGCCGTCCTGGGTCAATGGGGGCGGCGGGAAGTGGCGCGGGCGAGCGATGTGCTGGCCGCGGCTTCTCGCCGCCCCCTTTGGCCCAGGACGGCGAACCGCAGCCAGTGGGAGCCGCGATCGGCCGAACCTGCCACGTCAGGAGGTAAATAAAACTGGCCCGGGCTGCCAGGGTGCTTACCCTGGCGAGCCGCGTGCCGAATGTTGCCGACCCCTGCTCTAGACTAACAGGCTTATAAGAAATAGCCAGCATAGATTTATTAAGAACAAACCATGCAGTCCCACATGACTTTTTCATAAGCAAACTAGGGAAATACGGTCTAGATGAAATTATTAAAGGTGGGTGCACAACTGGTGGTAGTACTGCTGAAAAAGATCTGGATCACAAATTCAATACGCGTCAACAACGTGATGCAGTTGCAAAAAAAGCTAATTTTCTGGGATGCATTAACAGGAGTATTGTATGTAAGACATGGGAGGTAATTGTCCTGCTCTACTTGGCACTGGCAAAGCCTCAGCTGGAGTACTGTGTCCAAATCTGGGCACCATACTTTAGGAAGATGCAGATAAATTGGAGAGAGTGTCCAGAGAAAAGCAAGAAAAGTGATAAAAGGTTTAGAAAACCTGACCTATGAGGAAAGGTTAAAAAAAATGGACATGTTTAGTCTTGAGAAAAGAAGACTGAGGGGGACCTGATAAGGGATTTAAGGGCTGTTAAAAAGAAACTGTGATGATTTATTCTTTGTGTCTACTGAATGTAGGACAACTAATGGGATTAATCTGCAGCCAGGAATATTCAGGTTCGATATTAGGGAAAACTTTATAACCATAAGGATACTTCCTATTGGAATGGGCTTCTAAGGGAAGATGTGGCATCCCTGTGATTGGAGGCTTTTAAGAAGGAGGTTGGACAAACACTTATCAGGGATGATCTAGCATGAGGGACTGGACTAGATGACCTCTTGAGGTCACTTCCAGCCCTACATTTCTGTAATTCTGTTTCAGTTACTCAATGTGCAAAAGATCCCCCAAATAAATACATAACCTTAGGCCAAAACTTCCAAACCTGGTTGCCCAATTTTAGATTCCTAAATCTAAATTTACACACCTAAGTAGAAACATGTATTTGGTCTTACGGTTTTTTTTGGTCTGCCTAATACCTTACATCTGACTTGCCAGAGTTTGTTACTTTCTATTTTCCTCAGTAGGATTTTATTTCCAACTTTTAAAATATGTCTTTTACTTTCTCTAACTGCCTCTTAGACTCCTCATTTTTGTGTAGTTCCCTTTTTTGAAGTTAAATGCTCCTGAGGTGGGTTTCTTTGGTCTTTTCTCCCCTACAAGGATGTTAAATTTAATTACATTAATTACAAATAAATCGCTATTACCAAGCTGTTCAGCTATATTCACCTCTTGGACCAGATTCTGTGCGCCACTTAGGATTAAATCAAGAATTGCTTCTTTCTTCAGAGCACAAAGGACTTGTGATCCAGCTGCAGATCTTGGCATAACATAGGACTGAATCTCTTAACAAAATCCTCTCAGAACAGCTGCATTTTCATACATACAGTAACTCCTCACTTAACGCTGTAGTTATGTTCCTGAAAAATGCTACTTTAAGCGAAACTATGTTAAGCGAATCCAATTTCCCCATAAGAATTAATGTAAATAGGAGGGTTAGGTTCCAGGGAAATTTTTTTCATCAGACAAAAGACTATATTATGGTTTGTGTATATACACACACACACACACTATAAGTTTTAAACAAACAATTGAATACTGTACACAGCAATGATGATTGTGAAGCTTGGTTGAAGTGGTGAATTCAGAGGGTGGTGCCTTACTGCTAAATGATGAACTAGCACTCGGCTGAGCCCTCAAGGGTTAACACATTGTTAATGTAGCCTCACACTCTACAAGGAAGCAGGAATGAGGGAGGGGAGACAGCATGGCAGAGAGTGACAGACACACACCGTGTGTATGAGAGAGAGACATGCATTGCCCCTTTAAGTACGCTGACCCCACTCTAAGTACACTGTCTTTTTAAGTAGATCAGCAAGTTGAGATAGCAGCTGCTGCCAGCAAGCTCCCTCCATCCTGAGCCCTGTCAGGAGTGGGGGGCAGAAGCAGGGAGAGGGGTGAACACCCTGACATTAGCACCCCTCTTTCCCCTCCCTCTGCATAGCAAGCAGGAGGCTCCTGGGAGCAGCTCCAAGGCAGAGGGAAGGAGCAGCACACTGCAGTGTGGGGAGGGACAGCTGAATTGCTGGGCAATTGATAGCCTGCTGGGCGGCTACTGCACAGGGAACTTAGGGGAGCTGAGAGAGGAGCTGCTGGTTCACCCTGGTTCCAAGCCCTCACCAGCTCGCTCCAACGGGCTGCTCTTCCTGCAAGCAGTGGACAAAGCAGGCGGCTGCCAAACAACATTATAAGGGAGCGTTGCACAACTTTAAACGAGCATGTTCTCTAATAGATCAGCGACGTCATAACGAAACAACATTCATCGGGATGACTTTAAGTGAGGAGTTACTGTATATGAATGACACAATGTTCTTTTTAGGTCTTAATATTTCAAGTAATTATACAGAGACACTTAGTCTGTGGAGCCTTGAAGTATTCAACATCTTTTGGTAACATTTTTATTTTATTTTATTTATTTCAGTATATAATGATACAAAATGATTCTCTCTCTCCTACAATTTGTTACTCTGGGTGCCTTTGGCATTATTAAAACAACAATATCACCTAATAAACAAAACATGGCAGCAAAAAAACAAGAAAAACTCCAACAAATCCCTATCCCAACACAGCCCAAACAGTAGCTCTTTCACTCATGCAAACTCCCATCCCCCATAAATAATCACTCCCAACATAATCCACCATCTTCAAAACACCCAGGGGAACATGATGGGCCTTACAAAATGCTCTGGAGAACACCAGTCCCTTAACACTGCTCTACAGCCAAAATACTTCTGAAATAAATGCAGTCAAACTTTACTAATTCTGGGTGTGTCAAAGAAGAAAAAGTGGACTGTGCATTATCCAAACATTCCATCAGCTATACGCCCAGTACCCCACGGAGAAGGACTGCCGGTTCCTGATGCACCAGAATCATTCTCACTTGAGTCAGACAAGGAAGAGGAAGAGGATGAAACTTCTGGTCCTGAACCATCAATGTCACAGAACCCACATTTTCTCCCATCCTCCTCCTCTGAACCACACCTCATAACACAAGGTGAACTGAATGACCTTGTCAGGGATTTGGAACTACCCAAGAGTAAGGCAGAGCTGTTGGGCTCCAGTTTACAGCAGTGGAATCTTCTGGCAGGTGATGTTAGGGTTTCCATGTTCCGTGACCGTCAAAAGGATCTTGTCCCATTCTTCTTCATGGAAGGTGATCTTGTAGCCTGCAACAACATCGATGGTGTGATGGCAGCCCTCAACATCATTCACGATCCAGATGAGTGCAGACTGTTCATTGATTCATCGAAGATGAGTCTTAAAGCTGTTTTACTGCATAATGGCAATGTTTTGCCATCAATTCCAGTTGGTCATGCAGTCCATATGAAGGAAACCTATGACAACATGAAACAACTTTTGAGGTGCATAAACTATGACCAACATCAGTGGCAACTTTGTGGTGATTTGAAGGTTGTTGCTCTCTTGTTTGGTCTGCAGACTGGATACACAAAGTACTGCTGTTTTCTCTGCGAATGGGATAGTCGTGCAAGAGATTCCCACTACATCAAGAAAGATTGGCCACTCCGACAGTCATTGGAGCCTGGGAGGAAAAGTGTTCAGCATCCACCACTTGTTGAATCAAGGAAGATTTTGTTACCACCCTTACACATCAAGCTGGGTCTGATGAAGAACTTTGTCAAGGCCATTGACAAAACACAAGCAGCTTTCAAGTACCTCCGTGGAAAATTTCCAAGGTTAAGTGAAGCTAAGATAAAGGAAGGTGTCTTTGTTGGTCCTCAGATTCGTGAACTTCTTCGAAATGATGCATTTGACCATGCACTGCGTGGCAAGGAAAAGACGGCATGGAAAGCCTTCCAGTTAGTGGCAATAAATTTTCTCGGAAACAACAAGGCAGACAACTACAGGTTGTTGGTGGAAAACCTCCTCAAGGCATACAAAAGCCTTGGTTGCAACATGTCACCAAAGATACATTTTTTGCACTCTCATCTAGATTTTTTTCCACCGAACTGCGGAGCAGTGAGCGACGAGCACGGCGAGCGATTTCATCAGGACATTGCAACAATGGAGAAACGCTATCAGGGCAAATGGAGCCCATCAATGCTTGCAGACTATTGCTGGACAGTGACAAGAGATGCTCCATTTAATGAATACAAGAGACAAGCCAAGAAGCGCCGAGTAGACACTGAATAGGACTAAACTATGTACATAATAGTTTTTTGCCTTTTGTTTCCTAATACATTTTATTTATATAACCCTTTTGCTGATTTTTAAAGTGTTACATAAACAGGACAGGTGAAATATTATCATGTAAAGCAACCATAAACACATGAAAAGACCTAGGTTTACAATTTATGATTAAAACTCTATCTACACAATATACATAGACATAAAATGTAAAAACTTAAATATCTTAGAAACAGTAGCCAGTTGTTTTAATTGTCATATTTGAATTTAGCACATCAAAATACATAATAAATAGCACATTTTATCTCTGAAGCAGACGACTTCTCAAAAATTGTAGACCAGTGTAATGCTCAGGACCAAAGCAGACGCCTGTTCCACAACTCAGGGTTCCTTACAGAGGATGTTCTACCACTGACCTCTTTTCTATTAAATCACGGGGAATCCAACATAAGCACCTCTGCTGACTGCAGCAGTATGGTACAGGGAGACAGGCAGTCTTAAGTAGGTGGACCCTAAGCAACTTGTTTGACTCCATTTTTCTCAGACTATATTTTATTCTAAGTTGGAAATCCTTTGTGTGGTGAGACTTAAAAGGATTTATTTTCACTCAGCTACATTAGGAATCCTAAAGTGAGGATGAGCCTGAAGACAGTCTCCATCCTTATGAATTTGTTCCTTAGTACAATGTCATTGCAGGTATTTCCAACATTTGTCCTGGCGTTAATTATTAACCCTTTTGGGGATCAGGGAAAGAGCTGAACGAACATCTAATAAACAGTTTCAGAGTAGCAGCCGTGTTAGTCTGTATCCGCAAAAAGAAGAACAGGAGGACTGGTGCCACAAGTCCTCCTGTTCTTCTTTCATCTAATAAACATCTTTACGCCCTATGGTTCTTTGCTTCTTCCATTTGCCCCAGATTAAATGAATCTGCCCACAATTAAAAGCAAAGGGTTTATAAGAGTTGGTTCTAGATGTCACTCAGTTGGTGCTAGTATAAAGTATCTCATTATTAAGTATCTCAGTTTGCCTCTCTCAAAATCTAAAATAAGATAAATCAAACATTTTGCCACCAACTCAGAGTATCAAATCGATCTTCTTCATTGTAGATTCTTCCCCTAGTGGGACAAAATTAAATCACAGGAAATGGTCCTTGCTCCTAAAGTCACCTTGTATTCACCAATTCCACCGGACAGGCCAGATACTAAAATCAAAATAGTACACACACGTAATGGCCAAAAAAAAAAAAAAAAGCTCAAAATTCAAAACCAAGACACCAAACCAAAAATAAACAAATTAGCAAAACCCACATGCCACACTTTCGTATTTTTCTTTGAGACAGGAAGAAAAATCAAAACAACTGAGGATAGCATTGCAGAAACTCCAAGTAATTACATGAAGGGCTGGTCCACACTGGGGTGGGGGATCGATCTAGGAAATGCAACTTCAGCTACTAGAATAGCGTAGCTGAAGTCTACGTTTCCTAGATCAAACTAAGTTTACTTACTGCGGGTCCACGCGGCGCAGGCAAGCTCCCCCGTCGACAGCGCTTCCTCCTCTCGGCGAGCAGGAGTTCCGCAGTTGACGGGGGAGCGCTTCTGGGATCGATTTATCGCGTCCAGATGAGACGCGATAAATCGATCCCAGAAGATCGATCTCTACCCGTCGAATCGGGCGGGTAGTGTGGACCTAGCCAAATAGGTAAAGCTGATGAAAAATCTGAATGACCACAAAAATGGAAGGAAGCAATGAATTTCCGTGTCTCTAAATAACATACTTGCATCGCGTATCAGAAAAGAGGATTGTGACCCATTACCATACATTATTAGCCTGCTGCCATCTAATTACCTTAAAGTTGCTGTTCAATATTAGGATTTGTTATTTTTGTTTCCTGATTATGAATAAAGAAGGTCTGGAAATAGTTTTTGTTTGTTTGAAACTACACACAGTAGGAATAATGAGACAGACTCTCAGCTGAGGCAAACTGGGATAATTCCATTGACTACACTAGAGTCATGCTGACACCAGCTGAGGTGCCTGGCCTATTACGACTTGTCTTACCTGCTGCTGGGTGAAGTGTCTCGGCAGCCTGGAGAACTAGTAGGATTATGACATCACAAGAGACTGAAACCTAAGGAAGCAAAAAGAGGAAGGGATTTTAGTCAGACTATTTAAAAAACCTTTGATTTTTGTTTACATTATCACCTATTTAACTCTCAATTCCTAATACCCACTCAGGACAATAGTTCATTATGAAAGATTTAACACTTCTGCCACAAAAAATTGAGGGCAGAGAAAACTCCTGCTGCAATTCTCCAACAAAAACAGGTAAAACAAGATTTGATATTTCTAAAACTGGAGGGGGGAGTCCATTTCTTTTTACAGCATGAAGAAGCAAAAAAAGGGATCAGCTCCTTTCCCCATTTCTGTTGGTCATTAAAAGGTCTTCCATTGTGTATTTACCACATTCACTTACTGAGAAGTTAAGTTTGACATGGATCATGAAAAAAGGAGATGAGAAAGAGTTTTATGAAGTGTATTCTGTATGTAAAGTGCTTTCTGATCCTTGAATGGAAGATACTATATAAAAAGTATAAATGTTTACTGTAAACTACACTGCTATCAGCAAAAGACAAATTGAAGACGTGCACAAACAACACAGAAGTCAAATTGAAGCTCACACAAATGAAATTGCCAACACCAAAGCATCTCTGATCAGAGAAAACACCTGTTTACAAAGCACCCGCTACAAATAAAGAGCTATTCTTCAGCAGAGAAAGATAGTCTGCAATTTTCCCCTTGTAGTGACATATTTGTCATTGTTTTTTATGGCATCATAATTCAGTTCTTGCCTTAGCTTGGGTTTCCTCAACTGCGATATATTTTTCCCCACTTAATTTTCTCCAAAGCAATTAAAAACTTCTCTTGTCTTTGCAGCATAAGCTGAATCTAGGCAGTTTTAAAAGAACCTCCAAATCACAGTTTGAAATGAGGTGATGCTAGCACTTATCCCTACAATCAGTACTATACTTTCCAGACTGGCTATTGGCAATCAGAGAACTATTTTCCCATAACCAGCCACCGAGTTGGGTAATGCCTATGCCTAGAACATTCAGCCTGATCCCCTGACAATTGAAAAACAACTGAAGCAAATAGAAGTCTTCAAATACCAGCCAGGAATACCAAACAGACTCTCTTGCACCCCAATGGCACTCAAATAATAATCAAAATGATCAAGGGTACATGACAGGTCATTAAATCCTCAGAGTGAAATTCTCTCAACTACAAATGACAATGACGACAAAACCTGAAGTCAAATCACTCTGTAGCAAGGCTTACAGGAAATTCACTGCGAATGAGTGGCATTGGATAGCTCCTCACTCAAGCTGCCTTGGAAAGTGCTTTTACCACACCTCAGAATATTGCCTTATGTTAACTGCATTAACTGCTGCTAAATTTTCCCAGTACATTCAGGCAGCATGCACCTGCAGAAAGTGACTGCATCAGGCAAGCCTGAACATTAAATTGATGTCAAAGGATGACATCAGCACACAGGTGCAGTGAAGTACATCCAGCTAAAAGGTTAATCCTCGCAAAGTATTTGGGATAGTTAATCATCTGCACAGGTTCCCTTTTCTTAGGTACTTTTATGGTCTTCATTCCAACAGTAGTCAAGAGTCCATAAAATCCAAGTGCTTTTTGAAGGGGCACTCCCAGCTGGAGCTCTCAGAGTTAATACGATATTACACACGTGTCCCTGAGTCCCACTGCCTATATTAGTGGTTTACAATCAGTTTCTTTAAAAAAAAAAAAAAAAAAGAAGATTTCTCGCTCCCCTTTCACTACCTGTAAGACTCTTAGAAGCAGGGGAAACTGACTCACTATATAAAGGAAACAGTGTTCATGATTATTCACAGAGTGCTGTCAAATGTACATAAAGCAAACAAACAAGAACTAGAGACCAATCTCTGTCAATTGTAATAATCATAGGTGTTTCCTGTAATACTAAGAGATTGGAAAAAAAATACGGTCGGGGTGCTGTTAACAGCATACATTTACAATCTCTTTAATTCATCTTTTTCTCATGTAGGATGTAATTATTTATTATTCAGAAAGCAATTGTACACCACACGTGCTATAAACTTTTTCCATACACAGGAAGACCCAGACCCTGGCTCTAAGAGCATGCATTCTAAAGTTCTCATCTACTTATTGGTAGGATAACATGTAGAATGCTAAGACCTCCTAATGGGATAAACAGAGAACAGAAATCACAGTAAAGCCTGTACTAGAGACCATCTTTATTAAGCAACTGCACGTCTTAGAAATTGTTCCAAAGTATTCCCAAATGTTTTAAATATAATTCTCCTCCTCCTTTACTAGAAAGCGGTCTCTGTTAAGTAACAACTTTTTTCTTTTTTAAATGTTCATGCCCTTTGCAGAGGAGGAATATCTCCCATGTACAAGTTATATACGAAACTGGGTCCTTCATAAGTCTTAGGCCAGAGAAACCTGTTAGGGTATCCCTTGATGGACAACAAGTGATCACAGTTAGAATGAGGTAGAAAAAGTAATCTAAGATCTCCATTGTAGCTGGTATCAGAGAAACTCAGGACAAAGTCATACCTAGGGTTATATCAGCTTTGCATTCAGAAAGGAATCTGAATCCGCATGTATGAAATATGGTATGCAGGTGGCACACTGGGATCATTGTTAATTGCCCAGCCCAAGAGCTGGACTGTACTAGTAAGGCATGTCATAAAGATATCTGTTGCATATCTTTGCCTTTAAAGGGCTTCCCTAGTCAGTCTGGAACTGTTTGAGGCTGTCCCTTTTCTGAAGCACAGAAAGCAGATCTCACAAACTAGATAAAGGCCTTCTACCTGCACTATGACAATGGAAATCAAATGCTCCTGGAGAAAAAACCCAGGCAAGAATGAAAACTGAAACTGACAGCTTTATTTTATGATGCCTGAAGACCCCTGTGAATTTGATAAATGACCTAGTGTAGGAACCATCCCTCGATCGTAGGTAGTACCCAGTAAGGCCAAATCCATCTTAATAGAAGAGCCAGGATTTTTGGTGGGAAGGTTTGCTTTTTTCCTCCAAAAGGGGCAGGGTGAGGGGGCAGTGGCGATGGGTAAGACAGATAGGATGTAAAAATACAAATACTGTTGGCATAAGAGTTTATTAAGTTCAATGTTGCAGAGGACAAAATCCTCTCATATATGTACTATTTTCCATTTTGTACAAATCACAGTTTTATTATGAGCCTCCTGCACACTCATTCATACCAATAAAATGTATTTGGGGAAGGAATTAACTGACTTTTGCTGGTCTTGAGTGGTTGTCTAAGAGAGGTTTTTAACATAGTTCTTGCTTCTTGTATGAGACCAAACAAAGGTACAATGGAATAACTAGTAATTATTTTATTAAAATCATTAGACCTATTTTCTGCAACAAAATGGGTAAATGCTAGGCCCCACATGCTTGAGAAACAGCTTTGCTTCTGGGACCTCTTGAACTTGTGGCTTTACAAGTTTATTTAACTGTGCATGTTTTTACAAGAACCTAAACAATCAAACCCCTTCTAGAGATTCTCTTTAAATTGCCAAAAAGCTCATGAGAGTTGGCTCTTTCATAGCACTGATGTTTTGCAAGATGCCACCATAGAAAACAGGATATGCTGCATTGTCTTAGAGCTCAACAGCAGAATATGCTACACATGAACACCTACTAAATTTAGGCAGCTCTTGTTACTCCAGCCAGTGTCTGATTTGAAACACGTGTTGTTTTCCCAACAGTACCCACAAATACCTTTTGTTGTGCAACTACAGGAGATCTGTTCATTCATTGAACTGATTCGGGACAACTCTTTTATGACTGAAACCTAAGCAGATCTACATATAAGTTACTGCATGGTGGACAGGAAAATGAAACGTCTGGCCTCCTCTACATACAACCTTGCTTTAGTTTAATTAAACTAGTTCAAACCCTTGAGTGGACACTCTTATTTCAGTTTAAGGGTGGCTTGTTTTGGTTTTGCTTAAAACTAACTTGGACTGAAATAAGCCTGGCTTAAACTCATATGAGAGTCTCAACATACCCTTTTTTTTTGCATTGATTTAACTAAATTGGTTTAAAAAAAAATCACACCTTAAATTAAACTGGTACAACTCTGCATGTAAATAAGTCCTTATCTGCAAGAAAAAAATAGTGGTTTAATTATAGTAGTTTAACAATAATACTTGGCACTCTCCTGCAGAATCAGAACTTTGATAAAAATAATATAAAAAGCTTCCAGCTCTTGCAAAGATAACTTTTTGAACGTGGACCAAGCGTAACCAAAGTACTGCTGACTGCCTAAGTCCGGAGACAGCTACCGTGCCCTCTGCTGTGGTCATGAATATTTTCAGGCTGGAGCAAAGAATAAACACACTGCTGTTCAGAATCTTGCAGGCCAAAGTGAAACTGACAATCAGGTTAGTTTTATTCTGCTGTTGCTGGCTTGAGAAAGACAGAAGCTATTCACTGGAGGAGAAATTAAAAGCATCAGAAACCCATGGAGGTTGATGGGGGGAAAGGAACAGAGAAAGAGCATGTTTTTCTCTTGAATATATTTGAAGGCCTCCAGCTCCGAACACTTCATCACTTACGTAACTAGAGATGGATATAAAAGAAGTGGTCTCCCAAGCAAAGTTCAGGGGCAGCACCCTATCAGGAGTTCTAGAAGTCTCTTCAGACTTGTTGTGATGGCTGGACAAAGAGGAAATAATGAGCTTCTAATTAGGTCTTGGCCCCTGGATCTGACTTATGCAGTCTCCCCTCACCTTACTCAGCCTCTGGCTAATATCTGGTACATTTTCTAAGACTGTAGATACACAAAAACAACAAGGAGTCCAGTGGCACCTTAAAGACTAACAGATTTATTTGGGCATAAGCTTTTGTGGGTAAAAAATCCACTTCTTCAGATGCAAAAGCTTATGCCCAAATAAATGTTAGTCTTTAAGGTGCAACCGGACTCATCGTCGTTTTTGTGGATACAGACTAACACGGCTACCCCCTGATACTTGACACCATGGAAAGCACTGTAGATACACAGCTACTCTGTAGACATTCTTGCATCATGTAAACAGTTTCCACTGTTACAGATGACATAATATGAGCAAGAGCACTGTATTTTACATAGCAGCATGACTCTTTCTACATGGTTCTATTACAGTACATTAGATGTTGCTAATTTTCAAACCAAAGCAGCCTATTCATAAAGCTGTGGGTTTTCATATAGTCAGAACCATACTTTTGAAAAGTCTGAATATTCAACAACAAGCATCTCCTGACCTTAAGCCTTTTGGAAAAGTTACAGCGAGAAGATTGAAAACATGACCCAAAAGGCTCAAAAAACCAGGAGGCAAATAAAAAGCCAACTTTACAAAAAAGCATGAATTTTAATCCCATCTCATGATTCCTGAGGCCTGATTCTTGAATGCTTGGAGTTGACAATACTTAAGTTGCCAGGCTTGCTCTGGTTTTCTGGGGAATCCCAGTGTGTTTTGTGGAAAATGGGGGTTTTGTCCTGGTTTCCCAACCATCGACCACGTCTCCTGCATCTCTTCCATCTCCTCCCCTTACATTTTCCCCACCCTCTACCTTGATGGAGGACACCCTAGTTCATTTATTGTGTTTATATTCTAAGGGACTAAGGCACAGAAAATAATGAGCCTGATTCTGCTCTCTTACCCCGGGTGTAAATCCTGAGTAATTCCTTGAAAATCAGGAGATGATACACTGGTGTAACAGAGTTGATTCAGATAAAATATATGTATTTCAAACTGCTGTAGTATTGCAGGGGCCTCAAAAATAAGACTTAAGCCCATTAAAAGGACTGAAGAATAAGTCCATCAGACGAATTAAAATGGAGTCTAGCGACACGCAGAATACTTTTTTCAAATGGAAAGAAATAAAGCTTTGTGGCTTGTTTTCACTGCTCCAGCAGTACCATTTCTCAACATAAAACTGAGGAGCATTCCACAGAGAGAGGGTTGCAGAGGCCCTCAGGGGCCCAGCCCAAACCCTCAGCCATCACATGTCACCATGAAATCTTAGAAGTGTCAGAACCTGAGCAAGGTCCTTGGGTTCCAAGAACGTTCCAAACACAATCCCCACCCCCAAAAGGCACAGTTGAGCATGGAAAAAGCAGGCAAGCAGAATTCCTTTCGCCACCCTAGAAAGCAGTCTTGCTACCAAGGTCTGCAGCAGCTGCAGGCAACAGAACTGCTTTCCAGTTAGTCAATAGAGAGCTTGTTGCAGTAATGCAGCCATAAAGGCATGAGTCATAGTAATGAGATCAGAGTTCAAGAGGAAGGTTTGCAGGCTGGTGACATTCCTATGGTGTTTACTATTTTAAAGAGCCCAATTAGAGCCAACATCGGATTTTCCAGTCAGCCCACAGTCCAGGAGCACACTATGGGCCAAATCTTGCTTACCCTAGACATCCAAGAAGTCTCACTGAAAACCTGGGGCTGATTGCCTGAAGTAAATGGGAAAACCTGGGTAAGACAAGCAGCATTTGGCCTTAAGCCTGGGCATCACCTCATCCCCACTAACACATGTCCCCGATTGTAAGACTGGAGGCTTAGCAGCAGCCTCTCACTCCCCACCTGCTGTCTGAGCCAAACAGCATAACTTTAGATTTCCTGAGATTTAGTTTAACATTGTATTTTATTTTTAATAAAATTGGTGGTTTGAGCAAGAGGAGACTTAGTCACTGGGTGTCTTTCTGAAGACTCAGACATCATCAAATACTGCAGGTATCATTTTATTAGCCAGCATTACATTCTCATTTTTCAGTCCTTATTTTTAAAACAGTGATACATATCCTCATCTACTGTACATCACCACAGCCCCAGTGAATTCAATGGAACCACCCTGATTCACAACAGCTACAAATCTGGGCCCAACATTATTTATTAAAAAGAAAGCCAAACCATTCTTGTCATTGTTTTGATGAGAAGAATTTAACCCCTCCCTCTCTCTCCCCCCAAGGTTCTTGGGTGAACAGCAACTACTTCAGGAAACCACGTTAATAAAAATAAAGAGAGATATTACACTTGAAAAGACTTCTAAAGACTCACTTACTCTGCTTCAGAATGGACACCATTAATATAGAAGACAGCATAAACCTATCCACAATCCCCGTAGAAGTGTTACATTCTGGAGGAGTCTATCCAAGTCAACAGACAAGAACCTCTGCTGGCCTGTACATTGTGATCTAGAATGTTTCGAGTTAACTGTTCTAGAGCTCCTGTCTATATGGAAAATAGAGCGCTGCGCTGTGGAAGAGTCAGAATTCATACTGAAATTGAAAAGACTAAGCAGCACACGGTTCATAGTAATGATGATCATTCTGTCCTATCAACGAACTTGAAACTGATTTCTTCCTCTTTATTGAAATGGGCCCCGTTCATAATACCAGACAAACCAGCCACAGTGGCAAGCATGAGAAGGACACTACTCACACACTGGTCAGAACATGTAAGTTCTATTTACACTTCGACCTTATTCAGGGACCGAACAGTGGGGAAAGGGAAGAACAGAGGTTCGCCTGCAAGATTCTCCCCCAACACAACCTCCTTGCACTTGAGATGCCATAACAAGATGTTAATACTTTTCTACACTTGTAATATTTTTAAAATGCTCCACACACATACTTCTGGTTTGTACCTAGAGCTTAAGTGTCACTCTAAACAATAATAATGACCCTATTTGCTTAGTGGGACATCTCACTGTAATACATGCTATGCCTAGTAGCAAGGCTTGGATCCAAGGTATTATTTTCTATGTATGGTAGTGCTCACCAGGCTTTCCAAACTCTCGAGTACAAGCTCTGCTCCAAGGCACTCACTGTCCAATGAATTCTTAAAAATACTCACATAGCTTTCCATCTTCCAAAGAATACTAAAAATGTTAATTAATGAGTTAAATTAACACAGGCCCATAACATAGCCACGGAGCTGGAAAATATCCTGGTTATTGATAACAGTAACACATCAAGCACACACATCTCCCTCCCCATCCATCCATCCACTCACCCACCCACCCACACCATGTAAGGCCTCTCCAGAGAGTCTCTGAAATCTATGCTGAGGGTTGAGCAGCGAGCTACAGCCTCGAAAGGCCAAGATGGGGGACAACGTTGTCCCCCTTTCAACCCTATGGAGATTAGTCAAAAGTCAAAGCTGTGTGTTATGTTTTCTGTGGAGAGCTCTCCTCCCACTCTCCAAGGGATCAGAATGAAGCTGTGGTCAGGAGGAAGTCTTGTACCAGTGAAGGTGAGCTATCAGGAAATTGGGGGGGATGGGGTATAGCAAATCCAGTGCAGAGGCACAGGGTCCTCAGACAGATGACCATGATAACCCATGAATTTACCAGGATTGGGGGAGGGTCCTACAGCCTGTTCCACAGGGGAAGCCCAAATCTTACCTCCTCAGATGGGGCAGAGAGGAGAATGAATGTCTTGAGTCTCTCTGAGATTTTCATCTCTTGAGCTTCTTCCACGGGTTTTACCACAGAGGGTGGGGGGTGGAAGGGAAGCTCTGAGCCACATTATGGTTTCTAATCTCAGAATGAAAGATGTACGTAATCTTTCTAGCTGAATTCAGCTTCTGCTTGAAACAAATTTAATTAGATCACAAAACAAATTTCATTTCTTGATTAAAACAATTCTTGGCACCAGGCCTGGAATGCGCTTCCCTAAAACATCCTTATGGGCAGACGCTTCACGCACTTGGATGTTCGCATGACGTAAACAAGAGGTTTGTGAACATGGCTGAATCAAAAGGGAGTCAGAGTCTGCAAAAATGAGGGTGAATGCTTCCCTTATTTCCAGCCACTCACTCAAGCCCAGGCCCTGGCAAACTGCTCTGGCAGTATAATGGGACCTAAAAGGGGGTGGAAAGGGCCCACTGACAATAGCTCCTGTCTGCCTGGCCAGCATAAGGGCTCTGCTGAAACCTGGCTCCCAGCCCCCAGCCTAGTGGGCAGGTCAGGGGGAGGTAATGGGAGGTGGAACGAGAGGGTAGAGAGGATGTGTGGCTGTTGCATACAGTACTACAGCTGTCATCTTCTTCCATAAGAACGTCCATACTAGATCAGACCAATGGTTCATCTAGCCCAATATCCTGTCTTCCAATAGTGGCCAATGCCACGTGCTTCAGAGGAAATGAACAGAATAGGCAATCATTGACTGGTCCATCTCCTGTCACCACTCCTAGCTTCTGGCAATCAGAGGCCAGGGGCACTCACAGCACAGGGTTGCATCCCTGGCCATCCTGGGTAATAGCCAGGGCCCACAGGAAGCAGGACACATATTACAACAGCCCTGAGTCTGCTCTAACTTGCACTGGCGAGGCTCTGGCTCCTGTAGAATACAGGGAGTACAAAAGGTAACTTTAAAACACATTCACGCATCCCCATTCCCTACCCAAGGGCAGGAATTGACACATTTTGCCCAGCTCTAGCTCCAGAGCATCGAACCGGGGGATATTAATTCATGCTACACTATCTGAAATGTTTTATTGAGATCAGAAACAGGCATTTTAGGAAATACCTAGTACATACTCTATGTCTGATGTGTAGAACGTTATTTTATCCAATATCAAGCCTGACAAAAGTTTCTAGGGAATTTCAAGTATGGAAAAATTAAATGCAATTGTTTTATTGTTTGAATTTTTCCTCACTTTTTACTGTGATTCATCACTCTTCGCCTACCTCCTCCTGTGGCTCTGAAACCAGTCTCACCTAGGAACTACCCTAAAGATTCAAGGAAATCAGCAGTTCAGTTTCATTTTGTATGGACAAACATATGCCAGGAGCATTAAATGTTCAGTGCAAACTAAAATTAATCAGTTGATCTGGTCATGTATGCGCTACCAGGAAAACTGGGGAGAAAGGCATGAGACTTATGACACTGTTTGGAGGTCGTGAAGTGCTTCCCTGCCTCCACTTCTTCCAATGCTGAAGGGAAAGGGGAAGGAAGTTGTTTTACATTTTCAAAAGCAATGCCACAACCACAGTTCCTTGCTGCATTACTCACGCTACCTGATAGCTGACTGAATAGTCAAAGAAAGAAAAGTAAGGAAACAGAAAAGAAAAGGGAATCAAAAGCTTTAAGTTAAACTTTTTTACATACAGAGTAAAAAGGAGGAGTTTATCCAATTATTGATGGAGCTCTGAGATCGCTCACAGATAGGGTGACCAGACAGCAAGTATGAAAAATCAGGACGGGGGGGGGGGAGGGGGGGAGGGGAGAGAATAGGAGCTTATACAAGAAAAGACCCAAAAATCAGGACTGTCCCTATAAAATCGGGACATCTGGTCACCCTACTCACAGAAAATGCAACTCAGCAATAAGAAGCCCCGAATAGCAGGAGGAGATGGAAAGCAACCTGGAAAGGTAGAGGAGGGAACACAGAGGAGACAGGAAGGGAGACAGAGACAGAAAAATAGAGGCTAAAATACAATTTCAATTAAGCTTGAAAAAGCCATTGTGATTTCCAGTGTTTATTCAAATGAATGTGTCATCCTGATACTTTAACTGTGAGGCGGTCACCTGCTTGAAAAAAAGATGTTCTGAAGAGTGAAGCAACAATAATCAACAAACAACAATCCAGGATTTTAACAAGCACACCATCAGTTTGAAATATCACAATTGCAATCTAAATATGTTGAACCTATATTGTTATAAGTAACCTCTAAAAATGCCTATAATTATTGAAAGAGATGGGAGGGAGACACTTGTCTCTTTCATCTGAGTACATATATTTCAACTATAACTCATTTTAAGAACATTTTTAGCCCCAAAGTTACTTATGCTCCATATAGATTTGCTGCCCCCTTGCCTTTATTGTCAAAAACATTATTTACGCCAGAGACGCAGAATAATGAAACTGTGGTTGTTGAAAGGGCTCTTTAAAGGAAGGAATCCCACAGCATTTGAAGTTTTCTGCAGGAATAATTTGTTTGCATCGGCTTTGTTATACATTGCATCCCACCCATACTGAAGCTTTGCCAGGTTGAGAGATACGTTTGCACATAATCAGCGTTAGCTGTTCTGCTGATGGCACATGCGTTTCCCTAGGCCCTGCATGAGGCTATTTAGCTGTATGAGCTAGAGAGCTGAAACTGAAGAGGCCCCAGCCAATTGTGCACACAGAAAGAAAAGAGAGAGAGGAGAGAATGATGGCTTGTTTGGTATCGTTACTCTCAGACCCACCGAAAACCCCCCCCAGCTAAAACAAACAAGTTTGTTTTTATTTTTTAATCTCCAGGCACACTATTTAAAAGAGTGAGTAGATAATATAATCTATTACAGAGAGTGAATAGATATAACAGTATTGACGATCCCAAGCATTCAAGCATCATGGAACAGACCTCCAAAGATGAGATGGGCTTAAAAAAATCAAGAGATTTTAAATACAATAAATTATGGATTCTTTTTATTTGCCTTCTCTTTTTAAGCCTGAGCTTTTCTCTGATACTTCGGGTTTGAAACTTTTTTTTTTTAATGAAATCTGAGATTCTCACTTAACAACACGATTCCAGGAGCCGAGGCTTTGAGATGGACATCGAATGTTATAAGACTTGCAATAAAATTGTAAGAACTGGCAACAATTAAGTTAACAGCTTCCCTTGAAAGCAGATTTTGTAGGTTCTTGTATAAAAGTGAATGAGTCATAAATTGGCTAATAATTTCCCACTAGCACAGTTATCCAGAAATTTGCACATTCAGTGTCTTCATCAGCGAATCAGATTTCTTCTTTTGTAACAGGAATTTTTCTAAATGAGCCCCCCCCAACCCTGTATGCACCAGCTGTTCTCATTTTTTTTTAATATTCTGAGGTAACAAGCAATAAATCAGACTTCTTTTTATGATCCTGGGATAGTACTGAGCAGATCAACTCCCATTATCATATTTTATTAATAAGTTTGTTCTCAGGGGGAATAAAAGACAGCCAAGACAAATATATGGGGCTGAAAATTCTAAGTCTGGTCTAGAGGTAAAATTCATCTGCCACTGTGTGTTCTTAGGGGAAAAAATGACTGAAATATTAATTTGTGGATTATTCTTCTCAGCTAGCTTGAAAAAGGGCCTGATTCAGTATTGCCTCATACCTTCGGCCTCATTCTTGAATGCCTCACGCAGTTCTTTACACCAGTGCAAGATGCTGTTAAATCAGAATGATAGAGTTGTTGCCTAGTACTGTGTTTCTCAACGACTGGTCTGTGCATTGGTGCCAGTCCCTGAGATCTCCCTGACAGTTAGGAAGGCAGCAAGCCAATCTCTGGTATCAGAAAGGTTAAGAAACACTGGCCTAGTGGATAACGCTTGACTAGGACTCAGAAGATCTAGCTCAGGGGTAGGCAACCTATGGCACGTGTGCCGAAGGTGGCACGCGAGCTGATTTTCAGTGGTACTCACACTGCCCGGGTCCTGGTCACCGGTCCGGTAGGGTCTGCATTTTAATTTAATTTTAAATGAAGCTTCTTAAACATTTTAAAAACCTTATTTACTTTACATACAACAATCATTTAGTTATATATTATAGACTTATAGAAAGAGACCTTCTAAAAACGTTAAAATATATTACTGGCACGCAAAACCTTAAACTAGAGTAAATAAATGAAGACTCGGCACGTCACTTCTGAAAGGTTGCCGAACCCTGATCTAGCTTTTAATCCTAGCTCTGGCCTGTTGCATGACAGTGAGCAAGTCAGTTCACCATTCCGTGCCGATGTAAAAAATGGAGATAATGATATTGTATTCTTTGTCAAGGACTTTGATATCTACTAATGAAAACACTACGTAAGAGCTAAGTATTACTACTTCTCCTTGTGTAAATGTTTGCACCCGTGCGAAGGGCAAATATGATTTAGGCCCAAAGCTTCAGTGAATCTACTTCTTTCTGCTGAACTGCAGAATACATGAGAATTCTCTAATTAGTTCACTGAATGCAGAGTAACCAATTAGCCCTTAGGTGTGGTACGGGCACACACACTTCTGTTACATACAAACATTACATAAAATAAAAGTTAACAAACTTGTTCCATAATGTGCAGTTTTCTTCCCTAAAAGGTCAAACCAATCAAGTCCCAGTGCACTACAGTATTAATAAGCAGTAGGGCTTCTAAAGCATAGCTGCATCACCACTTAAGTCCTTCTGAACTATGTTTTATGGTTTTCCTTTATTGAAAGGAACCCTGTTTTGAAGAAAATTATGATTTCCAGTTAACAATATTTTACTAAAGTGAAAATTTGTTTTTCTAATTTAGTTTATTAAAACAAGCCAGCAGCCACATGCATTCTAGTCACACATCAACGTGTTTTAGATCTTAGTAATTCTGTAGTTTTACAGTTTGCAATTCCTAAACTATACAGCAAAGTACCAGCCTGCCCTCTGGTGTCCAAATTTTGCAAACCAACTGCACTTTGTTAGTCTTAAAGGTGTCACAGGACCCTCTGTTGCTTTTTACAGATTCAGACTAACACGGCTACCCCTCTGATACTCAGCTGCACTTTGTTGACATAAAAACAACTTCGGTTTTGATCATTAAATACTTGTAACCTGATGCTCCCTGCTGGCAGGAGCTGGGGGCTGTGGCAGATGGAGGGGTGAGAGTGTGTGGAGCTGGATTCACCTCTACTACAAAATGAGGTTGTACAGCTTCTTAGAGTGGAGAGAGGTAGGGATGTAAAAGGTTAACTGGTAAGCAATAGTCTTACCAGTTAACCCACCTTAACTGTTAACCCGGGGCCAGTCAGCCAACTGGCCTCAGTGGCCCTGCGCCGGCTGGAGAGGGCCCAGCCACCTGCCCGGCCAGAGTGGCCAAAGCAGCACCGCCCAGTCAGAGGGATCTGCTACTTAATCGGTTAACTGTTTAAATGACATATTTTTTAACTGTATTTACATTGCATGAGAGAGGAACTAGTTCCCAAATCCTAATCATTCACAGGGAAAACAGAGCATAACCCCATAGAACCCAAGTCATCTCAGTGGATGTCCTTCCTCTCAGCTCTACTTTCTAGAGCCCCGTTAGGACTCATACCGCCACTGACTGGTCACCTAGTAGCTATGGTATATACCACCACCTTCTCCAGTGGTGGGAGAAGGTAAGAGGGGAGTTACTGCTGCCTCTAGAAGTGCTAAACACTAGCATGAATTTCCAATTGGAAATCCTTTAGGTCCCCACAGACAAATGCCCAGTGCCTCATCAAAGACAGAGTCAAAGGGTACAACCTATTGTCTGCCTCCTGATAAAAACATCTCACAGACTTGACTTCATCATATCAGGGAAAGTTTCCCCGCTCCACTCCCCCCCCCCCAAACAAATAAAAAATAAATCATATCCTATAGGAAGGGCTAGAGCTAATTTGGCACTATAACTGAATAAGGACATGCTAATTGTTTGGTTAGCAGGCCCAGCTGGGTTTGGTAAAGTGAGGCAAAAATCCTCAAGTTTGTCTTGCGCTCTGCCTTTCTAAATTTCAAAGGAGGCAGGTAAACCCATCAGCCTGAAAGGAGAGATCGGAGAAAGAAACTTTCAAAAGGGTGTATTTAATTTTAGAAAGGTTTCCAGGCTAAACCAGACAGGGAAAGGGGGACATTAATATATTATCTATATGCAAAGGAGAAAAAAACATAGGCTCTTTGAAGATCAAGGCCAACATTTTCAAAAGTGATTAAAATATTGGGCACCTAAGTTTTATGGTTCCCAACTGGAGATAGCTTAAAGGGGCCTGATTTTTCAGAAACTGCTGACTCATCAACCTCCATAGCAGTATTGTCTCTGTGTGCCCCATGCAGTGCATTCTCTGAGGCTTAGAGGGTGCTGGGGAGAGACTGACTAGGCAAGAACCTGGACCAGTATTATTATGAGTTGTGTGATATTTGGTATTTTTCTTAAAGCCCCAGTTCCAGGAGTCAAGTCATTACATGATTTTCTCTACTTTCATTTAAAAATAAAAGCAAGATTCTAGCCATCACGGTTGCAGAGAAATGCTTGAAAACATGATCCAAGCGCACCCTAAAAAGCTCAAAAACCAGAACGCAAATAACAGGATTCCCCCTCCCCAGTTTCTTTTACATCGTCTGTTTTTAAGTCAATCTCATGATTTTTTGTGGGCTGATGTGATATTTGAATGGTTGGGATTGCCAATACTGCTGGGCTGAGCAAAGAGTGGGGCTTGCACACTGTCCCACCAACAGCCCCCACAAAGTCCAGGGAGGAAGTTGTGATAAAAGCCTAAAAGCTGCATTTAACATTGTGCCCCACCTCTGCAGGAAGGGAACACCCACCGTCCTTTAGAGAAGGGACTGAGGGCAGCCGCTGACGCAGCTTAGATTCATTGGAGCCATCCTATCAGGAAGTTGAAGGAGTGGGGATATCAGTGGGACGCAAAGATGGCATGGAAACACTGGGTCTCCCACTGGATGATCTCTGGAGCATGAGGTAAGATCTATGGCCTGTGCTGCAAGGGGCAAAACCCTGATGGAACTGGGAGGAAAGACAGAGATGCGTAGATTTCCTCCCCTGTAGACTCATCCCATGGATTACCCGCAGGTGGCCATCAGGCCCTGAATTACAGGAATACATGACAGATGTCACCGTCCAGGACAACAGGATTCTGTGAGAGAAGCACACCCAGGATTGACCAGAGTAGGGGGAAAGGGAGGACAATTGTACTGGGGCCCTGAGCTCAGACTGGCACCCAAAACATTTAATGTCTTTGAAAATAAAGAAATGGGGTGAGGGGGCGAACATAATGACCTGGGACCCCTCATTTCTCTCGATGGACCTGTACACCCACACAATTCTGCTCACACAGGCTATTCCTGAGACCATCCTGTGTTGTGCAAAATCTAAGGTTTTGTATTTAAAAAAAAAAAAAAAAAAAAAAAAAAGGGTCTAGCCCTCCTATACCCAAATACAACCTACATGCTCTACAATGCACTGCTGACTTTTTAGCTCCATAGCAAACAGCAGTACTCAAGAACTTCTGAATCCCAGCACACATCCACCTTCATTAATTTGAACAGTATTAATGCAAAGCCTAGTTTGGAATAATTTTAAGTGCTAATGTTTTAACTGGGTTGTCCCAAATGGAAGCACTAAATTTTAATTGCTGACACTTCATTTTGTTAACTTACTATTTACGGTACATAATTCAAGCTCTTGATGGGGAAAAAGGTTGAAATGCACTGATTTGCGATCAGAGTAGTTAGCTTATATCTAAATATTAATCTACTGTTAAAGCGTGGCTCTCATTTGAAAAGTGACTGTAAAAATGGTTTCTTCTTCTTCAGCAGATCTGTTCACTATGCGTATGGAAAGACATATCTGCTCACTTTCATGACAAAAGGTGAATTTTATTAGTTTTTGCTCCTGTTACCATTGCTGAGCCAGCTGCAAGACTGTGAGCACGCTTCTGTTCTGACTGATACATCACCAACAGGGTCAGTAAGGAAACTTACCTTAGTGAAGTCAGAGAATGTAGAGATAGAGTGAGAAAGGCCAAAAGCCATGTAGAGTTGGACCTAGCGAGGGGAATTAAAAGCAATAGTAAGAGGTTTTACAGCCATATAAATAGGAAGAAAGCAACGAAGGAAGAAGTAGGACCGCTGAAGACTATAGCCGGAGAGGAGATTAAAGATAATCTAGGCATGGCGCAATATCTCAACGAATATTTTGCATCGGTGTTTAATGAGGCCAATTAAGGTATTAGGGATACTAGCGCCGTGACAGCGGGGCAAACAGAATGGAGGATTACCGTATCCGAGGTAGAAACAAAACTCGAACGCCTTAATGGGGCTAAGTCGGGAGGACCGGACGATCTTCATCCGAGAATATTGAAGGTATTGGCGCGGGAAATAGCAGGCCCATTAGCGATAATATTTAATGAATCTGTAAACTCGGGGGTGGTTCCGTTAGACTGGAGAATAGCTAATGTGGTTCCTATTTTCAAGAAAAGGAAAAAAAGTGATCCGGGTAACTACAGGCCTGTTAGTTTAACATCTGTAGTGTGCAAGGTGCTGGAGAAAATTCTGAAAGAGAAAGTAGTTGAGGACCTTGAGGTTAATGGCAAGTGCGATAAATTACAACATGGTTTTACGAAGGGCAGATCGTGCCAAACGAATCTGATCTCCTTCTTCGAGAAAGTAACAGACTTATTAGATAAGGGAAATGCGGTGGACCTAATATACCTGGATTTCAGTAAAGCGTTTGATACTGTACCCCATGAGGAATTATTGGTTAAACTGGAAAAGATGGGGATCGATATGAAAATTCAGAGGTGGATAAGGAATTGGTTAATGGGGAGAATGCAGCGGGTGGTATTGAAGGGTGAACTGTCAGGTTGGAGGGAGGTTACCAGTGGAGTTCCTCAGGGTTCGGTTTTGGGACCCATTTTATTTAATCTATTTATAACTGACCTCGGAACCGATTGCAGGAGTGGACTGATAAAGTTTGCGGATGATACGAAGGTGGGAGGCGTTGCCAATTCGGAGGAGGATAGGGATATTCTGCAGGGAGACTTGAATGAGCTTGTGAATTGGAGTATCAGAAATAGGATGAAATTTAATAGTGAAAAGTGTAAGGTGATGCATTTAGGGATGACTAACAACAATTTTAGTTACAAGCTGGGGACGCATTGGTTAGAAGTAACGGAAGAGGAGAAGGACCTAGGGGTTCTTGTAGACCGGAGGATGACTATGAGTCGACAATGTGACGTGGTGGTGAAAAAAGCCAATGCGGTCTTGGGATGCATTAGGCGAGGTATATCTAGTAGGGATAAGGAGGTGCTGCTTCCGTTGTATAAGGCGCTGGTGAGACCTCATTTGGAGTACTGTGTGCAGTTCTGGTCTCCCATGTTTAAAAAAGATGAACTCAAATTGGAACGGGTGCAGAGAAGGGCCACTAGGATGATCAGAGGAATGGAAAACCTGTCGTATGAAAGGAGACTGGAGGAGCTCGGGTTGTTTAGTCTGACAAAACGAAGGCTGAGCGGGGATATAATTGCTCTCTTTAAATATATCAGAGGGATAAATACAAGGGAGGGAGAGGAATTATTCCAGCTTAGTACTAATGTGGACACGAGAACGAATGGATATCAACTGGCCGTGGGGAAGTTTAGGCTTGAAATTAGACAAAGGTTTCTGACCGTCAGAGGGGTGAAATATTGGAACGGCCTTCCGAGGGAAACGGTGGGGGCGAGGGACCTGTCTGGTTTTAAGATTAAGTTAGATAAGTTTATGGAGGGAATGGTTTAATGGTAAAACATATTAGCTGAGGAATACCGAGCAATGGTAGGTAAATAGTATAATGGCTAACAAGGGTCAGGCTGGAGACTCTTGCCTACATGCTCGGGGTCTTACGGATCGCCATATTTGGGGCCGGGAAGGAATTTTCCTCCAGGGTAGATTAGCTGAGGCCCTGGAGGTTTTTCGCCTTCCTCCGCAGCATGGGGCAGGGATCGTTAGCAGGAGGGTTCTCTGCCAATTGAAGTCACTAAAACACAGGATTTGGGGACTTCATCAGAAGAGTCAAGGGAAGGGTAGGGACGGTTTTGTGGCCTGCAGCATGCAGGGGGTCAGACCAGATGATCATAATGGTCCCTTCTGACCTTAAAGTCTATGAGTCAATGAACAGATTCACTAATCACATTTTAATTGCAGGACCACTTTCTGTCCACAGTTACAAATATGATCTATTCCCCTCTCCTCTGCATTGAAATATAAGTTGGCACAGGTGCAACCAAACAGAGAATCTGGTATAAACACATCTCTATTACTGGCAATAATGCATAAGCCAGAGCAAATCCAACTTAGGCTTCCAGATGCAGGGTGAGTTTCAAAGAATGGCAAATAATGAACATAAAATCAGCTTGTGACTTGTTGATCCAACATATCTGATAACGAGTCACTGAAAGAGTAATCTGGAGCCCCACAATGCCATTTTAACCGAATAAAACTGAACTTTACAGAACCACAGTCCTAAAACATTTCATCTGTTTTATCTGCATATTCCTCAAACTGACCTACAAACCAGTTATCAGGAATTTTAGAGAAAAGTGCAGTCAGAGTGGCGGGGCAGACTGGCAGGGAGGCAAAAGTTCTGTTGACTTTGTCTTTTCCACAATTACCATTTGTTTAATAAGTTAAAATACTTTATATTTTAGACTGCCAGGTCTTCGGGGTACGAGTTGTCTTTTTAGGTATGTCTGTGCAGTGCTCAGTACAGTGGGACCTGGCTTCCTGATTTGAGCATCTGTGAATTACTGCAATACATATAAACAACAGGTCATATATGAAAGAGCCCTCTCAAATTTAGTAGAAAATAAGAAATAAAAACCTATGTTTTGGATCCACCATATAAAATTCTCTATTGAAGTCCAATTCTTCTTTAGAATACTATAGCATGGTTCAAGAAACCTAGAGAAACGATAATTTTGTATTAACGCTATTGATTTCATCCTTATTGAGTTCTATAAGGATTTTCCGGAAGGGATGAAAATGGTAGGATGGATAAAAGATAAAATGACAAGGAATTGTTAAATTTCTTTCCTCCTCTAGAGACAAAAAGTCTGTATGCATTTCAAACCGATGAAAATAGGTCTTGAAGCAGCAAATTATTAGTTGATGTTAAAATACACTTTCCTACATTGAAATGGGCAGTTTCAGAAATGGACTAGAATAGCTGCCACTTTTTCCATGCTTTGTGATTGAGCAGCAGTCACTGATCCAATTATGAAAAGGCTACTCTGGAGACCGAAGCCAGCTATTTAAAATATAATAGCCACACCTGAGAACTGACATTAAAATAAGTAGAATAAAACCTTTTGCCTCTCTACATCTTCAGGCTGTTGCAATATTAGTCAACACCTTTGTGACAGGTTATCCTTTATTTGCCAGGGATACACTTGAAAGGTAACTGAAATCTTAGCAATTTTGCCCTAGAGGTTAACACAGTGATTTTGTTTGGAGATTTTTCTAAAAACACACTGGCCCACAAAAATAATTACCCTGTAATTACAAGTTATTTACCCTCTAAAGCAGCATAAAACACTTTAACAGTTAGAACCAGGTTTTTCTGCCTTGTGACAGTGCAAAGTGAGGAAAAAAATAAAAATCAAGCTTAATTGTGAGGGAGATGTCGAGTGTATTGAAAAGTGTAGCACACACATGGTAAACAGAAGTTGCATGAATGTGAATATTAGACTTTTTTTTTTTTTTACTTGAGATGAACAGCAGTGTGGATAATTGTATCTATTTAAAAGTGCGTATGCATTACCCTTGTTTTGACTTTGTATTAAACAACAGTGGAGGTTGAAAGGTTGCTAGACTAAAGTGACACATGAAACGTGTGGTGAAGCCGATTGGTAGTATTGTAGCAGGCTGACTCTTGTCCCACTAAGACTGCTGTAAATAGTGAGTATCTCCACCAACATCAATGGTTTTACACGAAAGTAAGTCAAGAACCACATTTCTGATCTAAACCAGATTCCTAACAAGACAGGAAATACTTGTAGAGGTTTCTTCCTTCAGAGCCTGTTCCTGTGGGCTTTTCCCTCAAGAGGGGTTGATCTGGGCATGAAGATATATGAAGGACTGCCATTGGTCAACAAAGTAGTATTTAAAAACAAAATATGTATGAGTTCTGGCCCCTGCTACTTACTCAGCTAAAAACTCTGACTGGACTCCGAGGAGAGTTTTGCTTGTACTAGGGGTATATTATTTGTATTATCATAGCTCCTGTATAATGTTAGGACACAGTGTGACAAATTTTAAATGCAGAAAACACACATTTGCTACAGGTATTAACCAGAGAGATCCAATGCTCCGCCATGCATTGTGATTTCATTTTATTTTGACAAAACTATCTTCTATTACTTTTGGGGCCAGGCCATGCCCTGAAGAGATACAAAAAGAGGGGGACTGTGCAACCAGCCACTCTTCAGCTCCATGGAAAATGAGGCAAGAGAGAGAATAAAGCTCCTGAGCTTATATGATTTTTCTGCATGGCCTTCACATGAATTGGTGGGCCCGGGTGGCTGGGCTGGACCTCCCAGTTATATGGGTCCAGTGGAGTTCAGCTGCCTGGGAGCCCACTGGGCACTAGAGCCACAGCAAAGGAGCAGGTTGTCTATGTGTATGGTTGGGGCCTCCTGTAGATCCCCTTGGGCTCTGACATATTTGGGGGCTAACTCAATGGCCTACTACTCACGGTGAGGGAGGGAACCCTGCCTCTTTCATGAGCTGTTTGCATGCATGTGCAAGGGAGACTTCCACTAAGGAATCCTTATGAATTCTTCCTCCCCCTCAGGGGGCCAATTCCATGATGTTTTTCTGCAAGAGAGTGTGACCTGGGTCTTCATTAGGGGAATATACAGTAGAACCTCAGAGTTACGAACACCAGAGTTAGAACTGATCGTTCAACCACACATCTCATTTGGAACTGGAAGGACGCAATCAGGAAGCAGCAGAGACAAAACAAAAAACAAAAAACAAACAAAGCAAATACAGTACTGCATTAAATGTAAACAAACAAAGCAAATACAGTATTGCATTAAATGTAAAAATAAAGGGAAAGTTTAAAAAAAGATTTGCCAAGATAAGGAAACTGTTTCTGTGCTTGTTGCATTTAAATTAAGATGGTTAAAAGCAGCATTTTTCTTCTGCATAATAAAGTTTCAAAGCTGCATTAAGTCAATGTTCAGTTGTAAACTTTCGAAAGAACAATCATAATGTTTTGTTCCGAGTTACAGCCTCCATTCCCAAAGTGTTTGTAACTCTGAGGTTCTACTGTACATGTTTAGTTGCTACAGAGTTAACAACTACTCTTCCAGTAATAATTGTGACTAGTGGCTTGAGCAGTGGACTGGGACCCAGGAGACCTTGGTTTTATTCCTAGCTCTGCCATTGTCCTACTGGGTGACTTCAGGCAAGTCAATGCCCTCCCTGTGCCTCAGTTTTTCCATCTGTAAAATAGGGATAATGTTACTGACCTCCTTGGAAAAGTGCTTTGAGATGTGCTGTGGAAAAGCCTATGTATTATTTTTCTTCTGACCTTATATACAGACATGTATTCCCATCAAAGTCACTTTGAGTTTGGTGTATTACAGGGTAGAAAATGGCCCTAGGTTTACGTTTGTGGAAGTTTCTTGATGATACAGTAATTCAAAATTCTAATAATTCTAGTAATTCTAACAGCTTATGTTCAGTTGAAAATCTAATAAAAACAATTAAAAAAATAAATTGACAATATATTTCTGTTTCTTTATTGCTTTTTATGTTTTGATGTTTTGGGTCTTTAATTATTTGTGAAATCACCCAGAGCAACTGGGATCAAGGCTTTATTTTCTTGTGATTATAAATTTAAATGAATCAAAATAAATAAGTCTCAAAAAGGGAGTTACATATATTGATGAGAGATTTTTTAAATCCTATTATTAAGTAAATGGAATGCTGAGAGAGAATTCAAACAAACAATCTGAGTGGGCAGTGTACAAGGCAGTAATTCTTTATAAATACCATGTACAGATCAACTCAACCTCCAGAACCCATAAATCACACACCTATTTCCCTTGCCCATCTTACAATACCATGAACATCCTCAGTGTAGAGCAGTGGTTTTCAACTGTTTTTCATTTGTGTACCTCTAAAAATTTTCAAATGGTAGTGCAGACCCCTTTGGAAATATTTAATGACCTAATTAAATAGAACTTCATAATGAACCATTCCGAGATCTTTATTAGACATCATATTTATCATGATTGTGAGCTGTTAATATAATTTTATTATTTTTTAAATTATATAGTGGCAGTACATTTGCATGGTGCTTCACAAGCCATGGCCCTGATCCTGCAAATACTTATACATGTGCTCAACTTTAAAGTTCAGGAGTAGTCCCTTTGACTTCAATGGAGATATTGATCTATTTAAAGTTATGTACAAGTATAAGTACGTACAGGATCAAGACCATAGGGCTGGCTCAGGTAGCACAGAGCATGCCCACCCGTAAACCATTGTAGAGGCATGGAAAGGGAAGGAGGAACACAGCAGCTATTTGGGGCTTGTGGATGGCCAATAGAGGTCCACTGGAGCCAGGGCACCCTGGGACTGCTCTAAATTGGACCAGGCAGGCTGCAAGACAACCCAAAAATAAGAGAGGCACATATAGTGGCTTAAAGCTACCTGTGTCCTATCCTCCTGCATCTGGATCAAGCACAGAGAAATGGGCCAACTGTTTCCCACACCAGCTTTAGTTATGATGGCCCTGGGGCAAATTCTGCTCTCAGATACACACATGAAAGTTTGTTGGGGAATGGCAATGTTTGCACCCAAAGGGCAGAATTTGGCGTTGGATTTGAAGGTTCTCTTAGCATTTGATAATGCCGTTCACATATTGTGTACTAGTTAGCATTAGTTTGGTACCTTTCTTGGTTTTAAAGAACTAAATCTGTACTGTTGTATGTGAAAAAGATGGGTTAATATTCAGATACTTTTCCTAGCAGCACATCTCATAATTGCAGAGTATTCTGGGGACCTCACAGATGTCAATTTACCTGTGCAGTCTGGTAATTAACTATAATTACTATATGAATGTCTCTAGACTTACACATAATTAACCATTAACCCATATTTGCAGAATAAGTATTTGCTGAATTGTATGGTATGCTATGTTCTAGCCCAGTGCTATGTGATCATTCAATGACAGAGCCTAGGGCTGGTCAAGAAGTTTCCATTGATACTATTTTGATGGTAGATTGGGTGCAGGATGCACAAGCCCAACTACATAAGATGTCCATCTCCTAGGTGAATCCACAACTTTTGACTGCTGCTTCTATGGCAACTGGCTCACCAGGCATAGTCAGCTTATACAAATGGCTGCTGTCTTGGCCACTGCCAGGGATTTAACCTGGAAACTCCATAGCTGAAAGCAGGAGTCTCTATAGCTTGAGCTAAAGAACCAGGCTCAGTAGCTGAGGGTGCAACAGTCTCACATCCCCTGTGGACTGGGCAGAGGGAGTCTTGTAACACACACTGAACAGTGGGTTATACTTGCACCACCTTTGAACATATTCTGCTGCAGAACTAGCACCTGTGACCTCAATAATTTCAGGGTTCAGAAGACTACCAGGAAACATTGTACTGGGCACAGTAAGATGCATGCTGATGTTTATGAATAGGGTGACCAGATCACAGGGATGAAATATCGGGACGCGGGGAGGGGCGGAGGGGGGGGGGGCAGAGCAAAAAAAAAAAAAAATGGCGGCGGAGCTAAAAACAAACAAACAAAAAAGCAGTTTCGCAGGGGCGGGAGGCATTAGCAGGCCCCAGCTGCGCCGGGCGCACGTGCTGCCCACCCCAGGGCAAAAGCTGGCCCCGATGCAGAAGGGGCTGGGGATAAAGAGGGCATGGGGGGGACACCGATAAGAAGCACTGTGAAGCAAAGTCCGGGGCTGGCCGCGGGGCAGCGGCAGTGCATGTGAGCCGGGGACCCCGGGGGGCAGCGCGGCGCGGGCGTGCAGGGGGCCAGGGCTGGCATAGCCGAGCCACAGCAGCGGCCGGTCTCCTGAGGGGCTCCCCGGGGCTCCAGGCTGGGCAACGGGCAGGAGCCAGGGCTTTTCCCAGCCCCGCAGAGCCTCCCGCCCCCCCAGCCCGCCATGGGCACATGCGGCGCGTCCCGCCGCGGCAGGGAGCCCCGCGCCTCTCCCGCTCGGCTGCGCTCCAGCGGCTCCTTCCCGGCGGGGCGAGCCGCTGGAGCGCAGCTGAGCAAGAGAGGCGCGGGGCTCCCTGGCAGCGGCGGGGAAGTTTATGGGGACCCCGGCTGGCCCCTCACCCCTGTCCGCCGGCCTTCCTGCCTGGGACAAGTCTCGCCCCCGCAGCCCCTCTTCGCCGCGTGTCTCCGGCGGCCCACGCTGCCCACCCGGGCCAGAGCCAGCCCCGGCTGCTGCCTGCACGCAGCCCGGGCCATGCCCAGCTAGCCCCCGGCAGCCGCGGCAACTTTCCCTTCCCCTCCCACGCTCCTGGTAGTTGCCCGACCCTCCTCCCTCCTCCTAACCTCCTCCCTCCATGGAGAGATCCAATGGGGGAAGGAGGGGGTGGAGTCGGGGTGGGGGGGGGGGCGCATGAGCGCCAGAGCGGAGGGCAAAATTGCTTTTTTGTCCAGTGTCCCAACCGAACATCGGTCGGGACGCGGGACAAAGATGAAAATATCGGGACTGTCCCGATAAAATCGGGACGTCTGGTCACCCTATTTATGAATGACCTAAAAGAATCTCAACAAACCTCTGACTAACTGCCGTATCAAGCTAGAATAATATGCTAACTGCAGGGCCAGCTGAATAGTGTAGCATTGTCATACAAAAATCCAAGTCAAGGATCTCAAAGTCCCAGCCCGGAGGCCATGTATGGCCCGAGAACCTCCCCACTGCGGCCCGCAGAGGAGAGACACATTACAGCTATGCTGCCCACAATGTCTGCTGCAGGCGCTGCCCCCCACAGCTCCCATTGGTGGGGGGAGAGGGACAGAGACCTCATCACTAGTCGCCGGGCAGAGTCAGCCATGGCGGCAGCGTCACTTTTTTCCACAATGAATATAAACAAGTCAAAATACCGAACACAACTATCTGATGCACACCTTGCTGCAATCCTGAAGGTTTCAACTGCTCAGTCACTGAGACCAAACATCAACAAACTGGCAGAACTGAAGTGTTGCCAGGTGTCTGGCAAACACTAACAACTCTCTGGCAGGCGAAGAATTGTATAAAGTTGCATGATAGTTTTATTATTTCTAAGAAATTCGAAATAAAAAATACAATAATGTTTTCTTTTCTGAATACCATCTTCAGTGACATTATTGGCCCGCTGGGAGGATTTGAGGACTGGCACTGGCCCTAAGGTAAATTGAGTTTGAGACCCCCCCTGATCCAAGTGCTCTCCTCCACTTTGTCTGCTGCTCCCCACGCCAGCCAGGGCATCCAGGAGTTTTCCCTGGGTGGAAAAGACTTGCAGAGCAAGTCTCTGTGACTCTGTGGTCAGCTGAGGGCTGGTCTATCCTGGGAACTTACATCAGCATAGCTACATCTCTCAGAGGTGTAAAAAATCCTCATTACTGAGCAATGTAGTTAAGCCAATATAGCCCCATCATGTAGACAGTGCTAGGTCATTGGAAGAGACTTCTTCCATCGACCTAGCTACTGCCTCTTGGGGACATGGATTACCTATGCGGACAGAATAACCCCTCTGGTCAGCATAGGTAATGTCCACACTAAAGCACTGCAGCAATAAACCCTGATACACAAAGCATTGTCAACAGACACTACATTAAGGCAAGTCCAGACCTAAGAAGTAGGGGGAAGAACTTCATCTCAAAGTATGTTTTGAGGATGAGGAAAACTAATACTAGAGGTAATCCCCATTCCTAAAACACGGAATACCCCAACCACATGCAAAGCGATCTTCAGGATATACATCAAGGAACATCTACATTTCAGAAGAAACAATAAAATAGACTAGTCTTAAAATTATGCCAAGATTGGCAAAGGAAGGGCAAGTTTGACTTCTAAAAAAAAAAAAAAAAAACCACACCACAACTTATTCTGGGAATCACTCCAGTTACAGAAACCTGGTATGTTAGTGCAATGTCACCTGCTCTTAAGATGATAGTGATACATGGACAGATATTTTATGATGCAAGGTCAAGGCATGAAACTATCCCTCTTCTGATTCAAGATCAATTAAAACTTAGAGGTTCTTGTTTCAAGATCGCTTGTTTCAATTTAAAGAAATCTAATCCAGCATATAAACGAGAATGGGGAACTCCTACTGAGACATTTGCAAAAAGGCACTAGGAGGAGTTTCAAGTTTACATTCAAGTATTAATGCAGAATCCACCATGTCCATTCATTGAAGCAACTTCTGCCTAACTGTCAAGGTCTCCCCAACTCCATTATAATCACATCGTGGATTTTAGTGAAGTCTTTAATGTGACGTGAGAGCACAGTTTTGCTTCAATCAACGTTTTAAATGCTAAAACTCAACTTTTGCAAGAGGCATGGCATGACTTGTGGTAGTGTGAGGACAGCAATGGGACCAAGATGATTTTGGAGGAGGAGAACAATGCCTCCTCCCACAAACTTTGTTTGAGCAACATTCCTGCGTCCTGGTAGCACTTTCAGAACAAAGCATCAGCACATTTTGATTCAAATGATACCAGAATTTCATTGAACAAAATGACAAATGGCAGCCTTAGACAGAAAATCATACTACACCACTTTGCCATACTGAGTCCATTGGAGAGAGATCCACATACTTCCATTATCCTGAGTATGCAACTTAAGGACATTTAAAAAAAAAACTCTTCTGAAGCTTAAACTCACTAATCCAAATCAGAAAAACTGCTGTTAGCAACCCTATCAATGAAACCAACCAACCAAAACAACCCCATGCTTCAAGTGAACAGCTTCTTATGGTTCTCATGGTACTTTTTGCATTGTCTTTCTGGGACAGTCAGTTCTTTCCTGCATTTTGTACAACAATGAGCATACTATCAGCATTTTCAAATTATTCTCAATACTTTCCTTTTTTTTAAAATTGCGCTTAGTGACTATCAGTTGGGTTGATGTTTCTATAATAAGGCCAATAAATGAAGAAATGTCAAAAAGATCCAGACTGGCTCTCTTATCATCACATCAGTTTATTGTGAACAGAAAACAAAACAAGCAACAGAACTCTGCATGTTAGGGGTACAAAAGGGAAGAGAGAATTTCATTCAGCCTTTTTCACTATGCTGTTGGTACAGCAAATCAACTCATTTCAACCAGTTAATACTGGAAGTTGAACAAAAAGTATACAGCAGTCACGCATACTAGTGACTGTTATACCAGATTTACTACTTCGTGAAATACAGTGTAGTTGTAGCCATATTGATTCCTGGATATTAGAGACACAAGGTGGCTGAGGTAATAATTACCTCAGCCACCTTGTCTCCCTACTTCATGAAATGCGAGATGTTCAACAGTTGATAAGATGTGTAAATTCCAACACTTCATTCAGTGGCTGCAGGATTTATATAGAGATTCTTGCAGAGAGAAAACAAAACAAAACACGTGAATGACAGTTCCTTTTACATGGTTGCAAGTGAAATGAAGCTGTACATTCCAGTCTGACTGCCTGATCAGCTAAAATGTGTCAGATTCCCAATTCACAGCATTCACCTCACTTTGAGCCATGCAGTATACTGCCCTCTATCCTCATTTGCAATTCCCACCAACAATAGTAGGAAAAGCTTACACCGAGGACAATAAAACACACAACAGCAGAAAGTTTAAATCCTACAATAATAGGAAGGTTTTAGACTTGGAACAATGAGACTTCAAAATAAATAAATAAATAAAACTAAATAACTGAAGCATCTAGATGTCTTAGTTGAATGACCCCATAATTGTAGTACTATAACTTCAATTCTTTTATGCTGGAGTAAGTCAGGAGTAACTGCACTGAAATCTCTGGAATTGCACTAGACTAGGGTGCGGGAAGAGAATCTGGAACAAACTGAATCAACGATTGCTCCTTTCCATCCTTCCTGCCTCCCCAGCCACATTCCGAAGGAAAACTGCTGGTTTATGTTACAATGCGCAAGAAATCACTACAAAACTGAACCTAAGACTTTTCAAGTTTAAAAACAAATAGGACAGATGGGTCAATTTAACTGTTATAATAATAGTAGTAGCAGCAGGAAAGTAAGATGCAGATGACTTTTTATTGCCCTGGTTTAAGTTACTAAATGCCCTAGAAATTATTTTCCCTACAAGTGAACAGAAATGACGCAATAGCACATGTAAGAACTATTATTTGGATTGAAAATACTGGATCATCCATCTTCATCTTTCATCCATTACACTTCCAAAATCCAAAAAGTCAACAGCTTGCCATACATGAATGAGTAAAAAAAAAAAAAGTCTCCATTCCAAAGGCTGCTTTTACACCATCTGGCCATGAACGGTAGTGTTCAATAGCCAAGCCCCAGTTCACTGCCTGGTAAACATAAACCTCCATAGGGACTAACGCTTGGACCAAAAAGCATCAATTCCTGATCTGTAAAGAGCTCATTCAAACCAGAATCTAACACTTTATTTTAGGCAGCCAGTTCAGAAGGGCCTCTTGTGCATATCAAAAGGCTTTACTATCAGAGAGGAGAAAGGAAGATCTTTTGATGAAGAACCAAGGTGGAACTGAAAGGGCTGGCAAGTGTGCTACTCTTAAAGCGTGTGCACTCCTAAGATGGAATCAATTACAGTAGCATGCCTATCATGTTAGATACAACAAACTTTGGGATTCTCAGGAAACCCAGAACACATTATAACTCTGAGCAACAACATAAAGCCTTCACAAGAAAGTAAAACAGCCAAGTCACATCTCTCTACGGGAAGTGATTTGTTGGCTGCTTTTTTAAAGTCAGCCATCTGTATCACTTGTGTGTTTTCTTCATGGGTTTCAAGAGAACAACTAAACAAAGTTAACGGACAATATCAATACATTATTACAGACCCAAACCAGAAATGAATGCCAAAAAGAATACATGGGATAACAAAGGGAACGTCATATTTTAGATCCTGATGCAGTACTTGAATATTTGGCACGCACATGATACTGGCTATAGGTATACGGACTGTAGCAGCAGCAGCACTGGTCCTCTGCACTAGGAAGAGTATTCCATCAGCTCAACTGCCCAAAGGGGTCCCCTAAGTGAATGGATCTTATTCAGGGCAGGAACTGTAATCTAAAGAGAATTTGTGTAAATTTCTACCTAGCCCTAGCCCCTCCAAAATCAGCAGAATTTCAGTAGGGAGGATTACTTTCCATTCTGGTGGGTCCTACTCATTTATTTTAATCATCAAGACACAAGGATGATCAATCAAATGTTGTTAATGATATTTAACAAATAGCCACGAGTCGTGTTTTGTTTTTTAAACTTGCACAAATCCTAAAAGACACAATATCAGAGCCCAACAACAGTACAGACATCACTTGCAGCCTAATTAAGGACAGGAACGAACACCACAAAATTAGCTACCTAGGGTTTCTATAGCCCATGTGACTTCCCTGACCATACCAGAACTTGGAGCTTTATTCTCTGTGCTTTCACAAACTCCTAGTGAGGCAAAGTGATTTCTGTAAGTGCCTTATCTGTAAAATTATAGCCAAAATCCTAGTTATTACTCTCTCTCGCTTTTCCAAGTTAAGAAACAAGAAATGCACACAGTGTGTTAAATTTCCACAGGTCTGTGCTTTCCAACAGAAAGGTACGTGAGCCCTCTGGTGGCCTAAAATAATACTTGCAGTCATACTTAATTTGCATCGTGACTATATCGGAGATCACAAATTGAAACGATTAGATCTCCAAAAAACACCTAATTGCTACAGAAAGTGGTGTTGGCCATTCAGTAAGTGTCACTGGCTGTCCCAGCATGGTGGTAGGAGGCAGTCAGCTGCTGGGGATATAGTCTTTCAAATGAAACAAACGGAGGGCCTGACCTCTTACAATTAGATGTCCAGTGGCACTTTTCTTTCAAGTAGGGGGTATCAATACCAGTCCTCACCACATTTTAATTCTGTTACACTCTGCCTGCCTAATTCCTTCTTAAATAGTTTACTTTGTCCTAATCATACCTAAGCAGAGCAGTTGTCACCTCCGATGTAGCTTCATTTCAGAGAGGGACAAAATGATCTTCTGAACAGCTGGTTACATGTGTACAACGCTTGAAACTGCAGTGTGGTCTAGTGATTAGCACACAGAGCTATAGAACGGCAACTCCAGGGTTCTAAACTCTGTTCTACCACTGATTCATTGTCACTTAACCCTTCTGAGTTTCCCCTTAAAAATTGAGACATTTGCCTGCCACACAGGATGCAAAGATTAGTTAACATGCTAGCATGTTTAACAGGTGCTTGAAGTAGGATTAATAAAGTAACACTTGAGTGATGATAAAGTAATACTTTAAATCAGCGCTGTAAGTAATATAAAAATATTACTATAGAGCTAGTAGAAATTTTCCAAATTTTGAGTGATTAAAAGGCGTGTGTGTGTGTATAAAACCAGCTTTATTACTACTGTAATACAGTTACAATTGCTGTTAATCAAACTCTGTACCAGATACAAATACAGCATCTACTTCACATTTCAAAGGTACTGGGTTCCGATCCTGTTAATGATGCACATTTGTTATCTCTTCAATAGAGTTCTCGCTTCCACTCTTCCACACAGCCTATGACTCAGGAGACCCAGGTTAATTTCCCACCCTGTCACAGACTTCCTGTCTAACCTTGGGCAAGTCACTTAGCCTCTCAGTTCCCCATCTGTAAATGATAATGGTACTTCCCTATCTCACAGCAGGGTTAAAGATTATGAGATGCTCAGACACTACAGGAATGCGGGCCATATAAGTACTTTAGATAAACATATCATAAAGAGGTCAAGTTCAGCCACATTATTTTTAAAAGCACAATGATTGAAGGGCTATAGCAGTTTAAATGGACAAATTAAACTGCAGCCACATTTACACCTTAATTCTCCACTCATAAGTTCCTCAGTCAGGAAAATTTCAGGAGTTAACAAGAAGAAAATTTGTTAGGACAACTCCAAGACTTATCCCTCAGACTATGCCTGAGCATCTCTCCTTGACGAATTGTTATTTTTAATTCTATTAAATAAGACATCAGAAGCTAACAAGCCTGCACTAAATTTTTAAAAACTTTTAATTAGTTAAAAATTCAGATCAGTTTTCTTTGCTTAACATTTATCCTTTTTTTTCCACCTGCCTTGTGACAAGAAATACAAGCACTTTGATAAATGGAATGCAAGTTTAACTAATTTCAGTTTTCCTCAAGTCCATGTGTACCATTTGCTGTAGTGCTATACTGTAACTCCTTCAAGCCACGCTCATGGGTATTTCACTACCCATATCCCATGAAGTAACAGTACAAATGTTGCAGCTGCTTTTCCTTCTCCAACAGTGGAAGACAATTGTACAGTGCTCTGGTGAGTCATTACTTTGACCTTTTCTACCCAGATTCTTGCACTTTTACAGAGGGTGAAATTGCTGAAATGGGTGCTGTGTTGCACATTAAAGGCAAGGATAGAGACAGTGTATCACCAATATAGTTTGAAGTCTTATTACTTCACCCTGAAAGTTGAAGCCAGGACTGGAGGTTGGGGGGGAAGAGGGATTAAAGAAATATGGGTTCTTCAAATCTTCCACTAAACCTGGCTATGAGACCTTGGGGAAATCACATTTAACCTCCCTGCCTCAGATTCCCTATTTACCCCAATTACCTAACTCAAAAGGGCATTGCAGGGCTCAATTCACTGATGTCTATAAATCACCTTTATATTCTCAAATGGAAGGTGCTACAGAAGTGCAAATTATCATTGGTAGTTTAGCACTCCTGGACAATAATATATTTCAAATTGCTGACAAAAGCAAACAAACAGGTGAAACAAACAAACAAGAGCAACTACTTGCAATCCTTACAATCAGAGTTAAGAATAGATGTTTCCCTCAAAATGGTCTGGAATAAGCACCAGCTTAAATACATTTAAGACTGCTACTTAACTCAGCTTCTCTGTGTTCTTAACAGGCTGCCTATATTTTGCTCACTCACAAGTCCACTGCATTCAACCTGGCTGAAAGTTGATCAGATTTGTTATCCAGAGTGAGGACCCTATGTGCTGCTCAGTTGCATGCCCTCAGGAGCCTGTATAATAGAAAACAGTCCTGCAGTGCTGCTTTGTTTGTATTCATCAGCATTTCTCCAGCACATATATATTATTTGCATTACTGTAGTGCCCAGGGGCCCTGGCCATAGACCAGGGCTCCATGTACCCATAATGTTCAAATAGGTGGAGCATGGATCTATTTTCTAAATAGAGATTGTATTTTTTTAAAATACAGACATTCTATTGTGATTTAAGCTGTTATTTTGCAAGAGGCAAGTCTCCTTACCTGTGCCTCCATCACACACTCTCGATCTAGTCTAGTTTTATGGTTATTTTGTCTATGTAAATGTGCGTACGTTACATATCTACACATAAAGGGCCAGATCCTCAGCTGGTATAAATCAATAAATAAATATGTTAGCATAGCTCCATTGAAACTGAATTATTTCAATGGAGCTATGCTAACATATACCAGCTGAGGATCTAGCACAAAGGGCAAAATTCTGCTCTCACATCATTGTGTCACACCATTAATTTAATATTCTGCCTTCCCTTTACGGATGCCTACCTCCAGGAGAGCAGAATATCTAGTCGAGATCCACCATGTGGACCTGGAAAGTGAATTTTGCACAAAGCATGTATGTAATTAAGATACAAATCTACTGTCCTTTGTCCTGTAGAATATGTATCCTTTTGTGGTGGTCTTTAAGACACTTAAGAAAAGGTAGTGGGATGGTTTGGTTTGCAAGGTCATCAGTAATATTGGCAAACTCAGCTCTGTGTCTCTATTTCATCGCACCCAGAATGGGCAGTTGACCAGCTGTGTCAATATCTAGCATAGAGATCATTGCCCAGATGACAGCTATATGTCTGAAATACTACTTGCACAGGACAGAGGCAACGTTAGCAGGCTTGAAGAAAGAACTGGAGGAAACTGCAGAGGTAACAGCACATCCACCGTTGGGGTGTTTATCCATCTTCTAGCCACGATCGGAATTTGGGGTTCTTGTTGGAATCTCAGCTACTTCTAGGTGTTCAAATAGCAGCAATCAGGTACTGTCTCCCTCCTGTGCTTGGCAAGAAGGTTACAGTGTTTCCTTTCAGATATCAGCCTCATCACATTACTCATGCTTTTATAATCATTGGGGAAGACTGAGGGAATCTACTCTGCTTGGGACTGACTAGACTCAAAAACCACTTGGGAACTTCAGCGGGAAGATATGGCTGCTGCCTACGTTAGAAGCACTTCACTGTTTGGGCCTGTGCATTTTAGGAGATAGGATGTCTCCTCATGTCTCAACCCAGCAGTTGAGATGAGCTAGAGAAACCTGAGTTGTCAGTCCACAGATGCATTGATCCTGGGGGGCAGGGCATGCTCATTGGGGAGCCCCCTCATCATTCAGAAGAGCCTACCTTTGTTGACCTGCAGGACATGCTGCAAGACCACTGAGAGACTTGGCAGAGATGAGGGATTTATTTTCTTTTATAACTGCAAGCATTGGTTGGCAGATGTACAAGTGGAAATGTTACTAGAAAACACTAATAAGAGAAAGTATTTCACAGAGTGAATGAATATATTTTAAACACTCTGAAGGGAATATATTTTAAACACTCCCCCAACCCTGACATCACTACCACAAATAGTCAATTTGGGTTCCTCTTGTCCTCCGCTTCTATATCATGCATGCATGTTAGGTTTCAGAAGTTACAATTTAGGGAGAGACCGTCAAAGACACAAAGGGCAGTTAAGCACCCACTGAAAATCAAGGAGAGTTGGGCACTCAACTCTGAAAAATCTCTCCCTCAGAGTACTATTTCTGTATTTTTAAAAGACTGCAGGCCTAATTTTTAGTTTTCCCAGACACCTTATCACTGAAAAATTCTGCATTCACTTTATTGCCTGTTCCCAAACTTTCTCCAAAATAGAAAAGTTACTTTGTGAGTTGCTATATTGCCTATTAAAATTTCAATGAGGGAGGAAGCAAATGATATTCATTGGTCCCAGAGGTGGGTAGCTGCTCTTTGAGGACATTCTACTTCTGTACTGTATGTGGGTAGGCGATTGGACGTTGTTGTGGCAGTTCCTAACATTTATAACTTGATCCCAAACACTTAAGTTAGTTTGGATTAATGTAGGGTGTGAATTTAAAGCACATCAGATATTCCTGATTAACTCCCTGTGTGGACATTCTTATTCCAGAATAGGTACCTTGTTCCTGTTTATTTTAATCCATTTCAGAAAGAAACAGAAAGAATAAGAATGTCCACACAGGAGTTATTCAGGAATAACTATTGCTATTCCTGAATAACTCCATGTGTGGACAAGCACTGAAAGTGACAATCAATTAAAAACAAAACAACCCCCCACACACACACAAGTTGTAACCATAAACCTTTCTTTATCTAAATTAACAACACTTTAGGTAACCGGAAGTGAAAGTATTATAAAAATTCATTCTACTTGTCACTATTTATCCCCCTTGTCCATTCCTTTAGAAAAGGGGGGGGGGAAATCTGTTTTCAGTTGCTTTACTCTGTGTATTTAACAAGATTTAACTAAGGTCCGGCCTGCACACAGTTGTTCTGCCGGTATAAATATTTCTGTTAGGAGTGCGATTTTTTAAACCAATGCAGGGCTTATTTTCACTGCACAACTAAATCGTTTAATAACTTGAGTCCTGTCCACAAAAACCTTTAACTTGGGAGCGGGGGGATACTTCTACCTCAAGTCTGCTGGCCTGTTACTCAAACTCTGTACCTGACACAGATACAGCCTCAGCTTCACATTTCAACCACTTTGTGCTGCTGAAGTGTTGTTGTTTTGCAGCATGACTACTCTCTCCAGTGGTTCTCAACCTATTTCCCATTGTGGGCCGCATCCAATACTACCTGTATGGCACTGAGGATATCACATGGCCCACAGCTGTGTGCTGACTGAGCCGCAAGCGGTCCACGGGCCACAAGTTGAGAACCACTGAGCTAGGCTAACTCAAGAGGAGTTAACTCTGCATATACTAGTACAACTCTTAGGGCTGGTCTACACTGGGGGTGGGGGGGGAAATCGATCCAAGATATGCAACTTCAGCTACGTGAATAGCGTAGCTGAAGTCGAAGTATCTTGGATCGAATTACCTGGGGTCCACATGGCGCGGGATCGATGGCCGCAGCTCCCCCGTCGACTGCGCTACCGCTGCTCGCTCTGGTGGAGTTCTGGAGTCGACGGTGAGTGCATTCGGGGATCAATATATCGCATCTTAACGAGACGCGATATATCGATCCCAGATAAATCGATTGCTACCCGCTGATACGGCGGGTAGTGAAGATGTACCCTTAGAGTGGACATACCTTTATACCCGTATAAAGGTATCTTATACTGTTATAGCTTATTTCCCCCTCTCCTATAAGGATAGATGCACCAGTATAAAGCACCTTTATACTTGTATAACTGCATCCACACAAAGGGGTTGTGCTTCTTTAACTATACCAGAAACAGTATAATTTGTGTATAAACAAGCCCCTAAAGTCTCTCTTTCAGGGTTTACTCTATATAGCTAGTTTCCCCAATTGTGTTATTTTCACACAGCAACAGGAGAGGCTTTAAAAAATAAAAATAAAAAAAAAAAACTTTTAAAAAAATGAAACGTAACTGTAAAAATCACAAGAATTGGTGGGGGGCATCAGGGGTCAGTGTAGTATCTGAAATCACTTTCACTGTTTTTTTTTTTTTTAATTGACTGGATTGCGTAGTGAGAATATCACTTCGAAACTAACCATTTTAAATGGAATTTTAAAAAATATCACAGAAGCTTTTTTTTGACTTAAGATTTTATAAAACATTCCCTTCTCCCCCCAAAACCTCCACTACTCTTCCCTCACTTTGCATTTTGGAAGAAATTTAAGTTGACAGTATCCTTTTGGAGTATGTTCAAGTGTTACTTAGGATCACTGTAGAGTCCCTGCGTAGGATTCTTTGCCCCCCTATTAATGCCTCCACAGTAGCTTTTAAAATTTAGTGTTTTGTGATATTTTCAACTCTTATCTGAGCAGTTTCCACACAAATCAAACGTAGTCCTTTAACCATGCATCAGAATTCACTAGAGTGGATGTATGTACACCTCTACCCCGATATAACGTGGTCATGGGGAGCCAAAAATCCCTACCGCATTATAGGTGAAACGCCATTATATCGGGGTAGCGGTGGCAGGGCTCCAGCGATGATTTAAAGAGCCCGGGGCTCTGGCCGCGGGGAGCCTGGGCCCTTTAAATCGCCGGCGAGCCCCACTGCCACAGCCCCGGGGTAGCAGCGGCAGGGCTACAGTGGTGATTTAAAGGACCCAGGGCTCCCTGTAGCAGCCGGAGCCCCGGACCCTTTAAAGCGCCGCTGGAGCCCCGCTGCTACCATGCTATATGCGAACCCGTGTTATATCGGGTCGCGTTATAACGGGGTAGAGGTGTATGTACTTCATGGACAGCAACAGCACTCCACACAAGCACAAGGGTCTATACTATTTGATCTGAGTGCAAGATCTTGGCCTTTGGATGTAGTTGCAGGATCCAAATCATTTAGTAACATGGGGGACCAGAGAATTTATATACAAATCAATGTTACTCCCATTGCCAAGCACCTGGGCATCTTACATATATAAAACAACATTGTTTAAGCTTGAAAGATAGTAACAAAAACTTCCAAACACCATAAGAGATACACACAAACAACTAAATCTCTAATTTTAAACTAAACCAAAAATCTTTTAAAGCACTGACCAAACAAATAAATCTTGCACTATACTCTGACACTAGGTCATGTTCTGGCAGATGACTGGAGGCAGGCATGCACTCTCCACTAAAAAGGCCCTGCCATTAGTCAGAATTCAACCCCAGGAACAGACTAAGTCCAAACCACTGGAGCATAACTCCCATAATGGACCAAAGACACACTCTTGTAACCAGGTCCTGAACCACTTAGCACTTTACAGATCATAGTTCCGATTTTCAACTGGTGCAAATAGTGTAACTTCACTAACTTAAGCAGAACAATGCCAATTTACACCAGCTCAGGCTCTGGCCCCATACATTTAACCAGTACTGTGAATCATGCTCCGAAGTAAGGAGACAGCTTCTTCGAAGCTCAGCGCACCATGCTTAACTCATACATGAGGCCACTGCATTCTGTACTAGCTGAAAATTCCCTGTAATTTTCAAGTTTAGCCCCAAGTAAATAGGTTACGCTGGAGGTTAGAAAGGGAAGGAGGTGAGGTGAAGCCTGCATCAGAGAGGAAAGAAAGTAGCCTACAGGGCAACCAAAGATGAAAGAAGCACCACATGCCACAGGTGATAGATTAATTACTGCTGCTGGATTTACATGTAACAAGACCACCAGACTGTGTATCATATTATCAGAGGGTAGACATACGCTCCCAGTGGAAAGTACACTTACAAATTTTATCCCTTTCCCCAGGTGCTTCCTCTTTCTTCCATTCATTTTATCTGGACTAGTCTAAACCAGTTCTAAACTACTTCTCTGTGTCAGGCCTCTGGGGTTGGGGGTGGAGGGTACAGGAAGGAAAAATACCTTGCTGTACAAAGGTTCAATGAAAAGGAGAGTGTCTTCTATGTATATTAAAGGACACTGCAGACCAAGTGTCTGCCTCCCATAGCAATCATACATACACACTAAACAGGAGGGATGGACAAGATGGAATCCTATAGAATCCCACATCTAGATGTCCTTGGGGAGGAAGCACTCAGCACTTAGGGATCTCTTCAAGGAGGAATGAACAAGCTCATGGATGGACCTTCCTTTACATTTAAAAAGGAGTTTTAAATTACATTAAATATCAAAATGAACAGTAGCCCCTGGGTTATTTACTTCGATAATGAATTGTATGCTGTCCTTGTACTTTCAGTGTGTGTCCTGACAATTTAAAAAATCACCTTTAGGTTTCAGAATTAGCACATCGAGGTGCGTGGAGCTGTTGATGCCCTTAGACCTATTCTTTTAGATTCTATTCAAGTATACACGCTACTTTCATACCACAAGGACTAGAAACAGGGGTCAGTTTAATGAAAGTTTAGATTCTGAAGCACAATTCCACAGCAAGGGATTGATCTGATCCTGTGGCAATGAATTCACAGAAGGCGAAGGACCATAACAACAGCCCTCTCTGTGTACTACCCAAAAGCCTGAAACCAGATTTACGGCTTAGGGCCACACATGAGATCAGGGTATGACATGAAGAGCTTCAATAACACTTTCTTAATAACCTTCCCCAACAATCCTAGCTGGAGACTGAGTGATAACTAGTGGGTTGTTAGCTTCTTGAGTAGTGGCCTCATAACTATCTGTCCCCACATTTCATATTAGGTAAATATAAATCCATCAATACAATATACTTCAAATAATTGTAGTTCTGCTTGCCCCAAAACCTTTAACAATGTATTAATTAATGCTAATTTACATTAAGCATACAAAGGACAATTGATAAAGAAACTTCTCTGCACACGCATTCCAATAAACATCAATCCTGACTAACAATGCTCCTGCAATTCCAATCAAAATTCCTATTTTACCACGTCTCGTGTTCGCCATTTGAATGTATCCTTACTTTTTTTCCCCAGTTGAGTATATCTCCAAAAGTATTCAGAACATTAACTGCCATGAAGGGATTCTTACTTTTAGGGAAAACAAACTTTCCCTAAACACTTAAACTCTGTCCAATTATTTAATTTTGCTCCATTTATAGCACATAAGAACCATTGCTCAAATAAAGCTAACTTAATGAGTATGTTGCTGCTATCTCTGTCCCTACTTCCTTTAGGAAACACAAAGAGGACTTCATGACAGATAAACAGAAACTTCCTAAAAACACCCAAGCCAACAAAAAAAAACCCAGGTGTATTCAAATATACCCTCTTGCTTCTAATAGCCTTTACCCTTTTTTCTTTCTTGTTGCATCACTCACTAATCAATTACTTTTCAGCATAAAGATTTCTCCCTGCCATACTGTCTTCTGAATTTATCATATTGTTTTATATTTCATACTAGAACTGCTGTCATTATCTCAGATTCTTTGTGAGTTTCAATGTACTAATTTCATTACCTAACTTACTGTCATACTTTGTGATCTATGATCGATGTAAAGGACTTCTTTCATCTCTTGGTCTATAACTCCCTTGGGTGGATGGGAGATCTCCCTAATGCAGAAAAGGGATATAGCTAGCCAGAGGTGATACTGATGTCATGGACTTCTCATGGCTATTGACTCTTTAAAAGGGACCTGCAGTAGAAGAGTTTGTTATGGATTCCCCTCCCTTCACTACACACGCAAGGTGAAATCCTGTTCCATTGAAATCAATGGAAATTTTGCCATTTACTTCAGTGGGGCCTTTTTTGAGGGAAAGGGGCAGTGAAGTGCAGGGTAGGGCCAGTGTCCTATCTACCATAGTATGAATGCATGGCCTTTACTTACTTCTCTGAACTACTATTTCTCTTTTTGAAGCAGGTAAGCTAGCTTCACTTTTAAGATTATATTAGGGCAGTTAACCACTCCATACAGTTCTGTGGCAGGGGGTGGAGGGGAGGGAGTTCTTCCCCTAAATCTCTGAACTGGAGAAGACAGCATTAGAAGTAAAACTACCCTTGGATTAGTTTAAGTTAAAAAAGCTTCAGACTTTAGTTAATATATTTTTATTTGGGTGTCTCCAGGCAATAAGAGCATGGTTGCATGAACTGAGGCACCTAAGAAAGTGAAATAACAAACTGAAATATCACCAACCAGTTACGGTTTACTTATGAAAGCTTGTTATAAAAATTCTGCCTGCTCAGCTCCAGCTAGTATTCACCAGACTAAAGAAGATGTCTTGTGCTTCTGGGCGTGTGTGGATGGGGGCGGGGGGGACGACTGCTAGACAAGTGGTATTTTCACTTATTATTGTGTTGTCTTGGTACAATTCTTTGGGTCACTACCTTGAATTCAGAGAACTACATTCTGTCTTTCTATAAAATGTTGTCCGCAAACTCAGGCTCCAATCCTGCCAATGCTGACATGTGCTTAGCTCATGTGAGAAGTCCCAATGAAAATCCAAGTTAAGTACACGTCAATATTTGCAGGGTCGGGGCCTTATTTTCTACAACTCCATGACCTGATACCTCTGTATTGTTTTAGCTTCACAACTACCATAGTTTTGTTTGAATCTGTCTTTATAACACCAAAAACCTTACTTCCGCTTCCCACAAGCATGATTGTCCTTCCTTCTTGTATTACAGTAGTGTCCTGTCATCTTCATTTTTTACCTCCTCCTTCTGATTATTATTAAAAACCAAGGGATGTTCTAACTATGATTATTTTTATCCAGGGGCTACCACATGTGGGCCCAATGTTTTAAGTCCAGGATTTTCAAGAGAGACTGAGATTTGGGCATCTAATTTTAAAATCAAGCCTAAGTTCTTGGGTATCCATAGTTGTATTTATTGTGTATGAAGTTATACCAACTCAAGTCTTTTCCTCAGATATATCATGCTACTATGATTATCTCCACAATTATTATTAAATCACAAAATAACCTCTTTCTGATATTATTAGAGCCATCTGAGAAGCTACACACCTAAGTACTTGTCTACCGCAACTTGCTTAATGTAAAAATTACCTTTGCCACCTGTCCCCTGTGGCTATAAAGTATTGAAACAATTTTATTTGTCTGCCTTTAATCAAAGAAAAGCTACTTCACACACCATAAATGTTTATATACCGTACTGCTTCAAAGGCATGAACTATCACTACCTGATACTGCAGTGGTATTAAATGGTGTATTACAATGATTGCTTATTTCCTAATACTAAGCTTAATTAGGTTTAAGAACTAAGCTCTACTTATGCAACTACCTGGACCTACAGTGTCTAAAACCAACACTCACCTCTCAGCCTTTCAGTCACATACCTGCCACAGAAATGATTTCAGTGCAGCCGTCTATCGATCTGATTGTAATATTGGCACGATGTGCTGATAAAACAAATGATGATGATATTGCTTTCCTAGCCTGTCATGTTATCTTGTCAGAAAAAAGCCCATAACCAGCCAAGAAACTGACTCAAGACTTATAAAAACAATTCTTTCAGAGGAAGAGTATTAGCGTCTAACGGAGAATAGCTTTCATGAAAAGCAGGAAGCTGATCTCAGCTGCACCGAGAGCAGGGCTGAGGCGGAGCAGAAGAGAACTGAGCTGAAGAAAAGTGGAGCAGAGACACGACTCGTTGCTTATAGCTTTTTGTTGGCAATATAGTTGAATACCACTGCATTACTGAAATACCAGTATTATTGCTAACACAAACACCAATAAACGCCCTCCCTACCGCCACCAGTCTCTCGCATGCGTTAGTGAATTCACAGTATGCATGAAAGAATGGGCTTGAGAGTATTAGATAGAGCCAGACGTAGTACAGCTAACAGATATGCAAACTTCCTTCCACAGTTCTGCCAAGACACGTTAGTCTTGAGCTGCAGCAACTCCTGCAGATCCAACAGAACCCGGCCCATGCACCTCAAATTCTGCCCCTGAAATGGTTTCTGATGTTTCTCCCCTGGATCAAGACAGCCTATGCAAACTATAACTATGCAGCATTAAAACTTCATTTTAAATTTGAAACCAGGTCTTCAAACATGAGTTAACTTACTTGCTTTCGTAAGTACATCAATTCATTTTATGCACCAAAAATGAGATTAGGGTACATTCAATAATAGTAACTATGGCCACTCATACATAAGTAATTTAAATAAATTTTTTAGATGAAAGGAGAGAGAGATTATTTACAGAATAATTTTGACCCAAAGAACTAAGAGCCTTCTAGGTACAAATTCCAAAAGGATATTTAGCTGGTTTTTAATTGTAAGAAAACACTGTCTTTGCTTTATGAATTGTATTGCCTCAGAGCTATGAGAATACTGATGTCAGTGACGTTGCTTAACGCACTATTGGAAAGCATTCAGTCACTACAGTGATGAGGGCAGTATAAAGATCTACTAAAACAGAATGCTACAGCAGATTCTTAATAGATTTTGGTTTGGAAGAATAATGCCATTTATAACAAATCCTGCAAATATCAGTCATTTAACAGAATGTGTTACAGAATGTGTAGGAACTGCTAGATTGCATCAGACCAATAGTTCATCTAGTCTTGTATCCTATCTCTGACAGTGGCTAATACCAGATATTTCAAAGGAAGGAGTAGAACTCGTACAGGAAAACAGCATGCCTACGAAAGAAGTTTATTCCTAGGTAGTCAGGGGTTGGTTTATATGCTAAATCATGACAATAGACAACTCCTACATTTTCAAAAACTGAGTTACTATAACTGTGGAGGATATTTTTGTTTAATAACATACCTACTGAATTCCAAGTGCTTTGCCTCAAAATCATGTTGTAGTGAGTTCCAGAGATTAATTTTGCATTGTGGGGGAAACCGTTTGCCAGTTAAACGTGTCACCTTTTTAATTTCATTTGGTGTCCTTTATCCTTGTATTACAGCAAACAGGGGTGCCCAACTAACCTCCTGTATACTACTCATTTTATATACTTTCCCTTCTTATGGACGTCTTTCTATGCCTCTAATCACTTTGGTGCTATGTTACCCTCAGGACAGGGAACCCGAATTGCACAGAGCATTCACCATGGGAATCTACTTATAGAATAGCATTTAATATTTTCACTATTATTCTGCAACCTAACCTCTTGGGGGTTTTTTTGGTTTTGTTTTGTATTTTGGCTATTGCACCACACTCCTTAGCTGTTTTCATCATGCTACCCAGAGACAGTCTTTTTCTTAAGTATTTAAGTCTGTAACCCTTTAATATGAACAAGTCGTTTTAATTGTGCAACACATAACACTCTGCAAAGAATTTCATGTGTCATGCTGCAGTTGCTTAGCTTTGTTTGTGTTGGAAGTGCAAGCACAAAAAACAGAGGCAAAATGAAGGGATTAACATAGGTAAATTAGAAGCATCTAAAACATTCCTCTGTTGTAGCAAAATATTACTAAACAGGGAAAATACATGTGGCACCATCTTGACTCCAGCAGCACGTATTACTATGAGAATGAGCTCATGTATCATCCAGTCACCCCCATTATAAAGCGGAAAGTCTTGGAACTTGTGCCATACTGGTTGACCGGTATGACAAAAGGTCACAATTTACATGTAGAAAATGGGTCTTTCTAATGCAGTTTTATAAACAGCTGCAAGCACCAACAATTCCACACACCTAAATTTTTTCTGGAGCCGCAGTTGGTGTGCTTATTTGTATACAAGTGTCCAAACTTCTCAGATCACAGGCAAAGTCACAGCACTGCTGTGTCAGAGCTCTGGGAACACATGAGACATAGCTGAGATCTTGGGCCTGATTCTGATCTCAGGCTGATTTCACACCAGAATAGTTCTACTGACTTCAATGTGGTTAGGCCTGGATCCACAAAGGGACTTGGCAATTACAATGCTTAGCATTGCCAAGAGAGGCCCAAAGCGTTTTGCCAGCCCGGGCGGAAAATGTCCCCCCACACCTAACCCTCCAAAAGAAAGACAGACAGACAGAAAAGCCAGCCAACTGTCACCACATTACAGTCCTCCCAGAAGCTGGTGCCCACTGCAACTGCTCCACTTGCCCACCACTAGAACCAGGTCTGAATGTTGGAACACCATGCCTACCAGATTGGGCCCTACAGGCAAGACAGGTGGGAGAACACCTATCCCCACCTGGCTTGATGATCCTGCTGGGGCTTGGACAAGAGAAAAAAAAGTGACCAGATGCCTAGAGTGAGGTATTTTGCACATGCCCAGAGGCAGAAACTGAGGCTCCAAGGGAACTTTTATAGCAAAAATGTAGGTGCCAAGTGAGTTTAGGTACCCACAGGGTTAGGCAGGAGCCGAGCAGGATCAGAGTGGTGCCTAAATCTGCAATATGTGTGCAAGCCCCTGGGTGGATCTGGGCCTTACTCCTCATTTATCCCTGTGTGAATGAGATCAAACCAAGCCCATCTTTGCAGTGTGCTTAAAAAAAACAACAACATTGCAAACGGCATCTCACACTTTTAGCGTCGATACTTTTTCAAGTGTGCTTATCAATCAGTTCATACAGATACTAGTTGGGTCAAAGTAAATGAGCCTCTTTCCCGCTTTCTTCATCAATTCAAATACATATTGCTTGCATGCACTTAGGAGTATTTAAATGCAAAGGAGCATCCTCATGCATACTTAAGATGAGTGGCCAAGCTAGATAGTTCAAACAACACACACTAAAAAAAAAACCCCACTAAAATACTAAACACTAAAACTCAAATATATCATCATTTTTATTAATAAAGGAGAACTTCTAAATAGTTTAAGGGCCTGATTCAACAAAGCACTTAAGCACATGCATCACTTGAAACATGTGTTTATGTCCACCCTGATTCAAAGAACTCAAGCATGTGCTTAAGTGCTTTACTGAACTGGGTCTTAAACCAGTAATTCTCCAATTGAGTTATTCTGCAAACCATTTCATAATAGAATGCGCCTACGGATGCCCCACTGCTCTCAATCCTCCAGTGCTTAGTACTCAACATGATTCATTCTTCAGACCATTGGTGGACTAGGCAAAAAGTTGGAGAGCCACTGCCATAAGCATTGCTTCGTTTTCAGTCCAAAATGCCTCATTTCTTCAAGATGAACTTAGTATTTATGCAACAGAGAGTCCTGTGGCACCTTATAGACTAACAGACGTATAGGAGCATGAGCTTTCGTGGGTGAATACCCACTTCGTCGGATGCACTCTTTGCTGCTTTTACAGATCCAGACTAACGCGGCTACCCCTCTGATACTTAGTATTTATGAACCTTCTTTGAGGAGCATCTGCCTCCTGGGCTCATGTAGTTCAAATTATTATTTTCTGTATCTTTGCTTCTCTCGATATTTCTTGACTGAGAGCATCAAAATAACAAATATATTTTTACTCAGAGGTCACCATCTCTGGATTTTTAGCAGAAGAGTAACAAAGAAAACTGTTTGAAAAAGTTGTCCCTGGAGTTTTAGATTATGCTGAGGATTATCTTGCAGGAAAAATTAAATGAAGAGTTAGTGAATGGCCACCATCAAATGGGATCAGTTAATTGGTTATGGAATTATTTATAGTATAACAGAAAAAAGCACAGAATGTGCTGACATATATGTTGGCAAATCAATACCTGCCAGTTTGCTTGTTGCTTTTCTTCAAGCTATGTTTTGAATTACTGCCTGAATTTCTAATTCATACCTTTTCAATCTAATGGATATGATGTCACATCAACAGTACCCTGACATTTTACTACTACTTAACTAGAAGTGTCAACATTTATTTGATACAGTTTCTAACTCCCACCCCAGATTAAGGACAGGTGGCGATTTAATTCACCAAACTGTTTAAAATTATTAGTTCCAAAATTGGAAGACTGGGGAACTAGTAGGCTCAGTGAGTTTGTGAGAGGACAGTCAATCTGGTACTTTTCCTGAGCACTAAAATTACTGAGAAAGAGACTAAGATTGTAGAAGATTTTTTGGGAAAAATATGAAGGGCAGAAATAACAGTTACAAACAAAATAAGGGTGAAGGCATCTTTCACTGGCTTCCTACAAACACCCAGAAAATTTCACAATGTCTGTACAAACTTATTGTCAGTTAAGAGATCCAACCAATTCACCACTGTCATATAATCACTCACCATCACTGCACCAGATTTGCAATTCCAATCTACCCATCTTTAATCTTGCCTCCTAAAATTTCCAAAACATATATATGCAAAGGTCAATAAATTCTGATTTCTACTAATTCCACTTCCTATTCAAGGGATCAGTTTCCAATACCGTAAACAAACACTACAACATTACTCACTAGTTTAAAAAAATCCTGCTAGTTGCTACTCAATATAATACAACATCCAAATCCATCATACTTAAAAAAACAACATATAATCAACACTCAGTGTTTCATAACATTACACAGATCATTCCAGTTGTGCATAAAAATATTCTTCAATTCCCATAAACATATCACACAGTGAGAACCTATAGATCAGACATAAATTAATGAACCTGGTACTATATACCTTTTTAAAGTTTTACTCCACTTTTGATAGATAGAGTGTGCATCCAATAACATATTGCCATTACAAAGAAACCCCTAATGGGGCAAAGTGATAGTCAACTATGAGATCAGGTGGGGATGATTAAAAAGAGAAAAATGTAAATAAATAAAATGTAAAAATATCAAAACCAAAAGCCTACCACAAGCAGAGTTCCTACCTACCCCAAAAATAGTGTGCTAGGGTCTCCACTATTGCTCTTCATTCTGTGTGGAAGGCACTCAGATACTATGGTGACTGGCAGCAGAGCAAACCCCTACAAGAGACAAATATTGTGTGGGTAACTGTTTATTTTGAGACTTATTAACATTTGGGTTTTCAGGTGCAGAATTTTTTTTATAATTCTGTAATGGCATGGAATGTTAGCTGGACTCAATTAAAACATATCTTCAACCTTAACTCTTCTATAAATTAAGGTGTTTTTTGTTTTGCTTAGGAATAATGGGAGTGAATCTAAGATTTAAAAGCAAAAAAGATTTTTAGAAAACTGCATTAATATACGCTTCTGTTCATTTTATAGCTCTAACATAAGAAACAATATGTACAAGGCATATCCTTGTGCTGCTTTACGTGATATTCACTTTTCTTTCAAAGCTCAAAGCACTTGCTGCACTGTTAAAGTTGCATTCAATAAATATGTGTTTTAAAAAGAGGCAAAGCCGCTAAGAGCAGTTGCAAAGAAATCCATCTCACCCCACTAATTTGTATTAGCTTTATGCTTGCTATCATCTCTCCTAAATGGGGAGCTAACTGATAAAACATCAAGCTCAATTAGAACCAGACACTGCATGCAACTATTTGTTTGAATAATTTCCTGTTAGAGTACGCGTAATTGTTTTATTGAATCGTATAATGATTGGGCCAAATACTACAGTTTTTACTCAGTTGAAAATCCTCTAGCTTCAAAGGCCATTGACTAAATCCTTTGCACAACACTGGATTCCTGGGAAATTCAACTTACAACATTCAAAAAAGAAAAAAAGTCTTATTAAGAACACCTTAATACAACAATTTAAAAAAAAGCACTGGTCAGTTTATATATTGTAAAGCCTGAAAATAATACTTACCTGTATGCTTATTATTAGGCAACAATCAAGAGCAATGCACAAGTGCAGAAGCCAGAGAGAATTCAATACCAGTTGTTCTAATGCTACAGCTGTTACTGTTACTTGAAGTCAGGGCTGCAGCATTACTCGTTCATTAGTATTATGCCTGTCAGAGGCCTGAAGGTTTGCTTGTGTCTTGGTTATAGTTCAAGACTGTAGAGGCCTGTCCTGTTTCCACTGAAGTCCCAGGCTCCAATTCTGAGATGTTCCTTTCCTGCAGTAAGTGCAGGAGTGGGAGGGCGGAGAAGGGGCAGGTGGGGCAAAGGTGGCTCTAAGCAATCTTTCTATTCCTCACAGTTGGGGGAAGCCAGAGGCCTGCTCAGCCCCCAGTTTAAGTAAGAACTGCCTCTTTGGGATTGGCACGGAAGGAGAACACAGGGAGGTGTCTAGACACTGCAGGAGGCCTTAATGCCCATTCTGGTGAATTTTAGCTTGTATTTTTCACCACAAACTTTCTTTCTAGAAGAGTGAAAAAAAGGCAGAGGAAATAACTAAAGCTTCACCAGAATGCTCAAAGGGAAGGGGGAAAGGGAAGAGAGTGTGTACATGCACGAAGGATCCCAGACCACCACAGATTAGGTCAGAAACTGTCCCTTAACTATTACAACCTTTTTTCCTCCCCACTCCATTATGCTCCCCTTCTCTCTCCTGAAGGATCATCCTATCTCCGCCCAACCAAGGATATTCCTAGCTTGGCCTCACTGGCATAATGTAAAGCACTGATTGCCCAGCCCAAGTATCTGCACTGTGCTTCTCAGCTTCAGTGGAAGCAGCTGCCTTTTGCTTTCACAGTCTCACTGAGAACAGTGGAGCAACTTGGTGCTAAAGGTTATGAGGGCCAGCAGGGGGAGCAAGGAGCTGATCACATGCTGCCTCAGCCATCAGACAAGCGGAGCTGCAGCCCCCGCAACCCACAGTCCCCAGAACAATGGCCAGGACAGGGGAAAAAACACCCTAGAACTAATTCCCGAAGCGAGGAACAGTCCCAGCCAAACCTGTTGGCAGCTATGACTGAAGTCAATACAAGTTTTACAGAATTGTATGGAAGCAGTGAGGACTAAGGCCTGTGAGACCACAGAACCACCATATTCAGGAGTATTCAGTATGCAAACTGATCCATATTATGGTTTCTTCCCCCCCCCCCCCCCATCATGGTACAGATCTCTTGTGCATAAATCATCCAGCCAATAGTCCATCTCTTCTGGATTAAGCTGTGTATATTTACAATGAATGATTTTACCTTTATAAAATCATTGATTAGCTTTAGCTAATTGCAATCTCACTTTAAAATTAGGTCATTTCACCTTCAGAGATAAAAATTTTGTTTACTGAAATTTTGCTCACCTGAATAAACAGTTGCCTTACCTGTTCTCACTATGAAATCCATTTGTATCCGAAAACAGTACAGTAAGCTGGCATGTGAATCACTGGCTTTTCTAAATCCCTTTCTATCAAAGACTTTTTATACAATGCTTGTAAGGCATGGTGTTTAAAACTGACTGATTCACCTTTCCTGATCAATGAAAAATTGAGGTGTGTGTGTGTGTGTTTGTTTCTCTTCTGCAACATTTAACATTATAGCATAAAAGCACAGGGCAAATTACCAATATTCAGAAGTGGCATTTGCTAAAAACAGTGGATCACTTATATCCTTAAGAAAATCTCTCTTGTGGTAATTGAAGCTAATGACTTAAAAGTAAACACATTATACAAACTACTAAATGATATAGATATAAATGCAGCATACTTCTTTGCAAGGAAAATCAACTCAGAGAGGAATATCGGTACATAGCAAATGCACACCAGTCATGATTGCGAGGTATTTAAGTGAGAACCTGTAGAAGGAGGAGGGGGCCTTGGCTGTTATTCAAATGTGGCTACACAGGATCCAGCTACTGCATCAAGATTAGCTCACATACATACACACACACACTAAATAAATAAACCCTCCATTTCTGCAGAATGTAAATTTTTATAGTCCCAAATTGTCTCGTCTTCCAATACAGAGATGCAGCACGGTGTAGTGGCTAAGGCACTAGAGTGGTTTCAAAGTGACAGGGGTTCAATTCCAACTCTTTCTCAGACTCTCTATATGACTTGGTGACTCACTTCTTGTGCGTGTCTAAGGCCTGATCTATATTTAAAAATGAGACTGACCTAGCTAAGGGCTTGTCTACACTTAAAACGTTACAGCTGAGCTGCTGTAGCACTTTAGTATAGACACTACCTATGCTGACAGGAGGGACTCTCTTGTCAGTACGGTATAGGTAATCCACCTCCCCAAGAAGCGGAAGCGAGGTTGACAGAAGAATTCTTCCACTGATCTAGTGCAGTCTTCACAGGGACTTAGGTCGGTTTAACAACACTGCTCAGCAGGGTGGATTTTTCATAACCCTGACCAATCTAATTAAACCGACCTAACTGTCTAGTGTAGACCAGGCCTAAGTCACTCAGGGCTGTGAAAAAAACATTTATAACTTAACTCCCAGCATAATGGGTTGATGCCACTAAATTAATAGAAGAATTCCTGAATATTGGCTAATCACTCAGACCAAAAGTGGCAACAGTATTATTAAAGAAGCACAGGGGTTTAAATTCAGACAGAAAGGCCCTCCATGCACACCTGCTGGGGCTACAGAAGTGAGGGAGGTAGAGAAATTACTGGCAGTCTGTCTCCTACTTCTCACTGGATCCCACAGGTATTCCATAGAGATTTTTACCCCATCGTATTTTGGATGGGATATGTGATAAAGCAGGGGGCTAGTTGCTGCTATTTGCCCACAGTGAAAGGCATTGTTGGAATCAGAATTTTACCCATCTCTTCTATATAAAACCATGTATTGTAACTAACAACACAGGGAGATTTGAGTCCCGTGCTGGATTTTTTTTGTTGGGTTTAATTGTTTGTTTGTTTTCCCCAAAGCAATCCTACAATTATCAATTTAATCTTTTGACTCTAGTATGGATGTGGGTTATGAACTTCAGCTACTTAATTTGTAGACCACTGCACTATTTCAACCACAAAGACATAATAATCCCCTGTCTATGGGCACTTACTTAAACCTTCAACACACTAAAATGCTGTATTGATTTAAAAAAAATAATATCCTAATATTTTCTCTAGAAGAGATTACTTAGAAAAAAAAAGAGATCTTGCTGTACACAGGCGGTATGTACATGGACTTCGATGGGATTATGACTGGGTAAGGACCTTGGGGTCGGGCCACATATTCAAAGCATTAGTCACATGTAACATTTATAACTTGCTGGACAATTGATGTCACTTAAACATACCCAATTTTCTCCAAAACCATTGAAAGACAGGCTTTGTCTGTTTGAGCAATGGATTACACCACCTCCTAAATACTAAGTTGATTGACGCTCTATAAATACCTTAGATTGATATCGATACCTTTACCTCAATGGTGATTTATTTATTTCGCTATTTCTACTAGTGTTTTTACTCTCTCAAAGAAAACCATACATAAAAATTAAGTTGATGATTCTTCTACTTGAGCACAACTACACAGAACAACTGCATAAAAAAAGCCCAATTGCAAACCTCACGGAGTTCACTTTTAATCTGAAGACAATTTAATGTCAAAATAAATTCTGAGTGAAAAAAGTGTTATTTCCAATTCCTGGGTACTAAAAGGAAATGCATAAACTGAATCATCTTTGACATCTTGGTCAGCTTGGAGAAAATGATTTCACACCCTAAGACATACTATGTCAAGTTTTATTGATTGTTAAATTCAAGCTATGTTGTACCTGAAATGGATGGCTTGGGACGGTGAGGGTTGGTAGGAATACAGAACCTTTAACCTTTAGTTAAGGCCCTGTGTGCTGTAGAGCCCATTAGACCTAAATCCTGAAACAAGCAAGAGGCAGGAGGGATGCAGAATGTATCCAACCCAGCCTGTTAAACAGCCAGTACATGTGCCTGGCTGGATAGACTTCTCAATTGTGTTAGGCATTTACTACAGGCCTCTTCTTATCCCATTAGGTGGTCACTTGTGAGGTGCAGAATGCCTTGACTTCCCAATGAAGTCACTGAGAGCTAAAAGCATTCAGTACCTTACTGGAACATGCCCTAGAAGCTGAAATGGCCACAGGTGCCCCTTCACTAACTAAAACCACCAGCATGGCTGAGAGTTTGAAGACAGGGTCTGGAGACGGCAATGGGGAAGGTGACTAGGAGGTGGGTATGTGCATTAGGGAGGAGGAATGCCTATGCAGGGGCCCCCAATGTTTTCAGCAAAGTGGGAATTATGCAGCAGTGTCAACTAATTGCAAAACTATTCAGCAATCTGTGCAGACCTTCAGTGTCACTGTAATCATTCTAAATGCACCTGCAATTTAAATAGAACTCATGCATGTTTATTTGCATTGCAGTAGAGGAATACCGTCTGTTATATGCTGTTCTTTGACAGACCTCTACTCTGACCAGAGAGCATGAGGCTGTGCACATTGCAGCTTCTTTCTGTGCTGAGGTTGTGATGGAATTAATACAAGTTCTCTGTGCTACACCGCTGAGCTCTGGCACTCTGTCACAACTACTAACTTTTTGTGAACAAACAATTTTCCTTGAAACCAAAGATGATTGACATTAAAAGCTCAGTAGAGCAACCTGAGCCTTCCAATTCTGCACATTTTTATTAAGCCATAATATGCAATCAATTAATTTTTCAGGTCCATATCATGTCTATCAGTCAGAAAGCTCCCTTGAACTTGTGAAAGAATTGTCTGTATTCTAACCACATATCAGGGGCTCACTGCTGCTGGATTCTGAACATGCCGGGGGGAGTGACATCTCCGCTAGCCACCTCCTCTTTTGGTACAAAGGATTTTGATACAAATTATGCTGCCTTGAAAATGGGCACATTTGCTTAAATATGTAATCTCCAATTTAAAGCCTCAAATGCATTTACTGGAGAACTCTGCTCTTCATACACCAGAGCATGTGTTATTTGAATATTTAGGTGGAGTTTTCAAGCAGCCTAGGTGATCTAATGCCCAGTTCTCATTGATTTTTAATAGGAACTGGGCATCTAAGTCCTTTGGGTGACTTGGAAAATCTCAGCCACAGCTAATGAAACAGATATAGCTATGTTCATTTCAGTGTGCAATGAGATATGTGCATGACTGTCAATGCATCTAGAATATCACGTTTTCCTATGTGAAAAGAGATGATAAAAAGAACATGTTACGTATGGTCTCATCATATTTTTACATCATTTGTGAACCAGATTTCTTCAAATCTGTCTGCAGGCTAATGTCATATATTTCACTATAATCCTCATCAAGAGTTAAATCTTTGCTTAGTTTTGAGACAGAGAGAGAGAGAGAGAGAGAGAGAGAGCGAGAGAGAGAGAGCGCATTAAAACAACCACATGTAGACATAAAACATAAAAAGCACCTTAAAAGCTTAACTACTGGGAATCACCATGTTTTACACTGAAAATCATAAAAATGATCAAACAGAATTTGATCACTCTCTCCAAAACGTATTCACCTCTGGACTAAGAACAAACGTGGAAAAATTAAACCCAAAGAGTCAGTTTTCCTAGAAATTCATACACAGAATTCAGAGACTTAAAAGAGGACATGTTCCCTCCAATCTCCAGTAGCATACCATTCTAATGGGTTAAAGCCTGAGACAAGTGTGGGTGCTACCACAGCATGGTAGTTCATGATAACCTTATGTGATTTACAGAACATCTCTGTGCCTTGACCTGCCTTTCCTCTGGAAAGCAGGCTGTATAAGCATGCATCTGACTCAACTGAGCATCTTGGTGAGGCAACTGTGAATGGAGTCTAAATGTCCTTAATCAATTCAGAAGCCATCTCCATCAGCATAGTGGAAAGGATCAACTTGATTTCATAGCTCAGCATGGAAGGATTCATGCCAAGACATCCAATGCAGGTATTTCAGATATCCTTAACATGGTGGTTACTTTCATAGCCTTTCTTCTTTCTACATATAGCATTAGAGGATGGGTGGAGAGAGGGAAGGACGCTCAAATTTCATACAGTAATAAAAGCTAGTTCTATTCCGAAGATATAGCTCTTGCTTCAGAAGGTCACTAGATATCTTTTTTCTGGGGGTCTAGTAGATTGAATAGAGATCCTGAAATCTCTTGCCACATAAACAGGATTGTCTTCAACCTCCCCAAAATACCTGGCTGCTACACTGAAACTCAGCAGAATTTTATCTGACCCTCTCTCCTTACCCCGTCCCCAAAGTGTATTAGCTTCTCCCCTTGCCCTAGTCCCCAAGGTGGCGTCTCATGATAAAAACAAAACCCCGACATAGATTTTTAAACAAAATCAGGAAAACATTCCCCAACTTTAAGAGATTCTGATCAGCAGCAAGTCTCAAAAATTGTATTCTCTGTGGCCTGCTTAATCAGGGCCCATCACTGTCCTTCCTGTACTCAGCACGCTGTCACTTTCATAGCTAAAAGTCATGAGATTTGGAGATAGGCCTGAGAAATCCTACAGAAGCATAAATCTCAGACCAAAAGCGTGAGCTTAAGCAGCTATGCCTACAGATCCAGTTATCTTTGGATTCATGTATTTGATGAAAGAAGCTGGGTTAATAATAACTTACATAGTGCTTTTCATCCACAGAACACAAAGTGCTTCACAAAGGAGGATTGTATGCAGAAACAGAGGCACAGAGAGGAAAAGTGACTTGCCCAAGGTCATCCAGCAGGCTAGTGGGACAGTTGAAAGGAAAACCCAGGTCTCCTGCATCACTGTCCAGGGCCTAATCCCCCAGCCTATACTGGCTTCCTAATTAGAAGTCGGCACTTTGATGCCTTTCAGTTATCCCCAAGCCCCCATCATGCTGCTTTGATTCTTCATAGTTTCCACAGGAAATCTTTTGGAGAGCTTTTATAAATGCAGAAGAGAATGTCTTCTCTCCTCCACCCAGTTCTCTGCCCTGGCTGTTGTGTCTGCACTCATGATGAATTTTCCCAAGGTGAGTTTGCAGGTTATGCACACTCACTGCCAATTTCTCAAACTTTGAATTTCATAACCTGCCATTTAGCAGCTTTATAAAGTCAAATTTCTTCAGTGATGTCTCTCTCCTATTTTGCAGTATTCCTGTGTTAGGCTGTTTTCTTGAATCAGTCCAAAGCCCATGCAACACCAACATAAATTAGTTTTTCTTTTCATACAAGTTTTTATACCGTGCTCATCACCATAGTATCTGAGCACCTTCTAGTAGTGCATTAAGCAATGTAATTTACATCTGACATGTGTTTGTTATTATTATATGTATTACCACAGCACCTCGCAGCCTGACACATGGACCAAATCTCTGTTTTGCAAACACCCAAACAAAAAGATGGTCCTCCCGTCTTCTCCCCAGGGTGAGAAGTGTGTGCAGTGGAGTATTTTGTTTAAATAGGGAGGGGTTTGGTTTGGGTCGTTTTGTTTCTTTGGGACTAGATTTTTTTTTTTTTTTACCCCTGCAGTCACATCCACCCAACTCCCATTAGCTTCAACAGGAGTTGGGTGCATGCAACAATGGGAGAAATCTGTTCTTTTGTGCATGTCTGTGATCTAGAGCAGTTAGCTCCTGCCACCTTGTGGGGGTCTGTGGATCTCCCAGGAAGTTTGGTGCTGCTGCAGATCAGTTTAAGCAAATAAATATTTATGAATGCCTCTCCTTGTGTTTTACTTTACCCAATATTAAAACGGGAGGGGGGGAGGTATTTGTGGCAAGGACAGAGTTATTTTGACTGTTTCCTGGTTTACTAATTCCAACTGTGTGTGTGATAAAAGGATGCTGATTTATTGTTCATGTGGATTGTGTTTTTAATATTAGTCAAGAACACTGAGCTCTGGATAGGCACTTAATGTTGTGGAAAAGTCTAAAATTAATAAAAAATCCACTCAGGTCAACTGTAATCACCACAACTAATATAAATTCCACATATTTGATATAAATCCCACACAGAAATTCCATAGATTTAGGTGGGAAATCCCTGCAGATGACTATTGTCCTTGGCAATCAGAAATATTTATGGAATCCAACAGTACATTAAGCCCCAGTCCTGCAACAATTTGTGCATGTGCTTAACTCTGAGTAGCGTGAGCAGCCCTACTGACATCAAATTGTGCTGATGATGTTTGTGACATTATTTCAAAAGTTGTGTTCTTCTAGCCACCTGATTGCAGAGCTGACTTCCTGTGAACCTTTTGTAGGCCTGGCTGACTTTCTACTTATATTCCCTCTCACCTGCCTATGGCTGCCATCCCGGACAGACTTAACCCATTTATGTGTTCTACGAAGGTCGAGGAGGTCTTAGGTGAGGTAAACTGGAAATTGATCATTTTGTTTTAGATTCTAACCAACTCCCAGTGCAATCACTGACACTTGTGGTAAGAGGGTCTAAAGTTCAATCAGAATGATAGCCTTCCGCACCCACTTAGCACAAGTGCCAATGACCACACAGGGTACAAGCAGTGGACAGCCAGAGGCAAGGTTTTCTTTGAATCGCTGGTTGCTAGGTCCCTGCTTATATTTAAATAAAACCTCTGCCACTCCAATCCTCAGAAGGAAAAGTGAATAGAGGAAAGTGGGGTATGGATGTCCATAACCCTCCTCAACAACCTAAATGATACTGGCCTCTTTTTAGGCTTGCCAGAACCAAATAATCTGTGAGAAAGGCAGAGGTATAGCAATGTGAGAAAACTTAGGAACCAATTCTCCTCTCACACCAGGGTAAATAAGGAAGTGTTTATCACTGAGTTCAGGGAAGTTACACTGGTATACATTTGAGATGAAGCAGAGCCTCTCTGGCAAACTTAACTCCTCTGGACTCTCTTTAGGTGCAGAGAAGGCTTTTGATAGGCCCGGGTAAGCACACCTGTTCATGAGACTTCAGCAAATCTTCTTTGGTAAAGGCTTTAGTATAGTAGCTGGTTCAGGGTTTAATATGTACATTCAAAAGCAACAATTACAGATCCTCAGGCCTTTTCCCAGAGAGAGAAACAAGGCAGGGATGGCCTCTTTCATTCAAACTCAGGGTATTTTTTTAAAACTTCTGTTTTTTAACTTCTGTTAGAGCAGACTGAAGCAACCATGAGATCTTGGTCAATGGAGTGGAACAAAGTGGTATTATACACCTATGATCAGGCAACAATTCTCTACCAGCATTCATTTTAGTACACCATTTTCTCTTTCCTATAATGGGGAGAACTTTTAGGGGTCATATACTTCCCTGACTAGTGTGCAAGTCGCTTTCTCTCTGGCTAGCCATCACATCCCTTTATCCCTTATATTTTAAAAGGCCCAATCCAATAGCCAGAGAACTAAGCCTCTCAGTCAAAGACCAATAGGAAAGACAGGGGAAGCAAGCAAGCAATGTCTTGGGGACAAGTTCCTTCCCTTGCTCCAGGTGCTGGGAAAGTGATGGGTACTGGGATTCCCACCAGGATGCTATCTATCCCTCACTCTAGCAGGGAGCTCTATTTTTAAAAATATTTGCCTGCAGGTGTTAGGTGACAAAGCTAACCCCCTGGCAGCTGAAAGGGAGAAGCAGCATTGGCTAGGAACACTGGACTGAACCAGACCCCCAGCCCATCTAAGCCCAGTATTCTGTCTCCGATAGTGGCCTGCACCAAGTGCTTTGGAAAAAAGTGTAAGAGCCCAGCTGCTTCAGGAGCTTCCTGATTGCTGCAAAGATGGATTGGCTCTTCTCTCCTCTACCTTATTCTCTCCCAGTCTTCATTTGCGAGTCCTCCTCCCAGGGAATAAATCCAGTGACTGCCTATGTTGCTGATGACAGCTTTCCCAAACAGCAGCAGACTGAAAAGGATCTGATTCTTTTCAGTTTCACTGCTGTCCACAGGACATCAAACAGCAGTACGGAAAACTGACCAGAATAGTTTTTCACTCTGCTACAGATTGGAAAAATCTCTAAGCAGAACAGAAGGAGAAGTTCTGGCCCCATCTGCAGACTCAGGCAGACATTATGGTTTCGCTTTACACTTGGTTGACATCTGGAAGGTTATTCTCCACAACCACAGGGGCAAGATTTTTTTTTTAAATGAAAACTTAGATTCTGCTGAAGTTGATGACAAGCAACCAGAAAAGTCGCTTGCTCCCTGTGGACGGGTGAATTTTGTCTTCTCAAGGAGTGGTATAAAATAATTTATTAAGCAATACATTTAACCAGAAAAAAAAATAGCGAAAAACGACATATATACCACCTAGCCAAGTTAACAGTGCTGTTTAACTATAACTTTAGCTTTTTCTGACTCCTTATGATGCTGTGTATCCTTAACTTTGTAATTTTTTTCCATTCAGTTACCTGTTGTGTCTCTTAAAAAAAAAGAAAAAAGAAAAGGAAAAAAAAAAAAAAACCTAGAGTGACTCCGCAGAATTTACAACAGGGGTAGGCAACCTATGGCATGCATGCCAAAGACGGCACACAAGCTAATTTTCAGCGGCACTCACACTGCCCGGATCCTGGCCACCGGTACGGGGGGCTCTGAATTTTAATTTAATTTTAAATGAAGCGTCTTAAACATTTTTAAAACCTTATTTACTTTACATACAACAATAGTTTAGTTATATATTATAGACTTATAAAAAAAAGGCCTTCTAAAAATGTTAAAATGTATGACTGGCACGCGAAACTTTAAATTAGAGTGAATAAATGAAGACTCGGCACACCATTTCTGAAAGGTTGCCGACCCCTGATTTACAAGCTCCTTGACTCAAAGTAGATTCAGCTTGTGCAGTTTACAAATTCCATCAGCTTTGCTAGACAAACCTCTGAGCATAGACCCCCTAACCACAATCAAATCTGCTCAGGTAGACTGCAGCACCTATGCAGAGCTCCACTAGCTTCAAGAGAACTCTGCATGTGCACAGGAGTCTGTGTGAACAGAATGTGGCAGCAGGTCCTTAATTAGCTGTACACACATATAAGGCCTTGCTCCTGCAATTGCATGGGCTTAGGAACCTGCACATGTCGATGCAGTTGCAGGATCAGGCCCCCAGTGAGCAACTGTAGGCTTAAAGACCTGAGTCTACTATGTATGATCAAGGCGCCATTTTCAAGAACTCTTACTTTTGTTGAATAAAACCAATTCTTTTTTTCAAGCCAAACTGAAGTATTAGTCCTCATTCCAAGTTCCAGACTTCAACTGTTTTTTCCGGTACCCATGTTTGTTTGGTTTTTAAAGTGTATTACAGGATTCCCAGATGTTGTAAGTTTTGGAAAGTTCTGAATGAGTTTAATGGAAACTGTTTTACAATCTCAACTACAGTGCTGGTTATAACACCTGGGGGTGAGGTTTTGGTGTTAAGAATTTGCTGTGAACTGGAGTTCAAGTGTGCTCAGATGAGGTATCTATTAAGAGGCAGGATGTTTTTGGAGTTCTGGGTCAGCATAAAAACCTAGAGCTGAAAACAGTGTAAGCCACGGAAAAGAGTGAGTGAGAGCAAAGGCTTTTCAGGCCGATTTGCTTTATGTAGACAGTCATTTGTTTTGCCTGTTATTAAACTGTTGAACTTCGGAAACCTGAAAAAGGACATTTTGGGACTTATTATTATCATCAAGTCCTTCACAAAACCCTAACATGTCAAAGAGACAGTCTTTGTTTCCAAACCAGTGATGCCGATCTTGAGAGTAGTAGACCTCCTTGCCTGTCAGAGACTTTATGTATTTATGAAAAGTGCACGGCAACGTATGTACTGCAGAGGATTAAAGGTGGAACCTTGGATCAACAGAACCAGGCCCCATTGCTCTAAAGGATGTGATGCAGAACACAATGTTTTTATCATGCATCACAAGATCTTGAAAATACAACACTTCACAATATTGATCCAGGACACTAAAAGATTTAGTCTGACCCTGCATACATAGCTAATAATACTGAAATGATAGGGTCTCTTGAGAAATGTCACTGCTGACACTAACTACTATATATATCTATCTATATATCTATCTATAGAGAGAGAGAGAGAGAGAGAGAGAGCGCCTTAGTTAGCTAGCTAGCTGGGGGGATAGTTCTCTTCCAGACATGAGGAATTTGCATATACAGTACTTAGTTTATGGCTCCAATGAGGCAACATTGTTTAGTGGCCTTAACATAGGGCTAGAAGTTAGGAACTTCAGGAGTACTGTCTGGCTTTGCTAGTTACTGTGTGGCTTCACCTTAACATCCTTGTGTGTATTTCTCCACCTACCAAATGGAGATGAAACTAACTTGTACATGGGGATGTTGTAAGGATCAGATAATTAATATCTGTAAAGTTCACAATAAAAGTGCTAAGTATTATTACTCTATAATAAATTTTCCCTGTTTGACAAAATATGACCTCCCCTGCTTTGGTTTGTATAATTTGAAAGCCTTTCCTAATGTACATGTATTTAGTTGTATATTTAATATCAGGTTGGGTTAGAGAGAGATTCATTTCCTGTCTATGGCAGGACAGAAAGCCACAAATCAATCTAGCCAAATTTAAGCTTTCGGGGAAACTGAGAAGAATGTCTTTTCCAGATCTTACAGGTGATCTGCAAGCATATTAAACAAAAATTGAATAGGCTCATGTGCTGTGTATGCCAAACAGCAACAGGTAGTAGTAACCTTAACACTAAATAATTTCATTACATGAAACAGAGGGTTAACAAATGAAAAAAAAGCTTTTTTGGGGGGTGGGAGGAGGCAGAAGGGAGTCAATTTCAAACACTCAAACTTTCTGACCAGCTCTACAGCACAGAGCTTTCCATCCATAGGTTGCAAAATGCTTTATGAAGTCAGGAAGGTATTATTGTCCCTGCTTTACAAATAGGGAAACTGAGAGTTACGGCAGGTCAACACTACAAACTTGCATCGGCGCAGCTGCACCAATGCAGCTGAGCCGCTGTAACGCTTCTGGTGAAGACGCTTTAAGCCAGTGGCGTTCAAACTTTTTCAGGCACACGGCCCCCCACCATTAACGGAATCTGTCTGTGTGTGTCCCCCCCCCCACCTCCCCATTACACTGCAGCCAAGGCTTCCTCAGCAGCAGAGCTTGGGCTGAAGGCAGAGCTGGGGGCGGGGGGAGCTGGGGTTGGGGGCAGAGAGGGAGTGACGGCGGAGGTGGGCCTGGAGGCTGAATGGGGTTGAGGGAGGAGCAGAGCTGGTCTGGGGGCGGAGCGGAGTTGGAAACGTGGTGCTCCCTCCCTACCACACGCCCCCCCCCCGAATGTTCCTCTATGCCCCCCTAGGGGGGTGAGCCCCAAAGTTTGGGGGACACTACTCTATAGACAACAGGACTCCCATTGGCTTAATAACTCCATCTCCGCGAGAGGCGGTAGCTATGTTGGTGGGAGAACTCTTCCGGTAACATAGTGCTGTCTATACGGGGGGTTAAGGGTCAGTATAACTACGTTGCTCGGGGTATGGATTTTTCACACCCCTGAGCAACACACTTATACTGAAAGAAGTGCATAGTATAGGCCTGGCCTGAGAAAGAGGAAGGACTAGCTTCACAAAGGGGATTGAGCATGCTTACCAGATTGGGTCCCACAAGCAAGATAAGCAGGAGGATGCCAAGCCTGAGAATCTCACCAGCACTTAGCCATGAGCTAAGGCTCTGAGCTGCTCATTAGCTGTAGAGCGGCATCAGTACTTAGCTGTCTTTGCACGTCTACCAGGGGAAACTTTGGTGCCTGCTGAGTTAGGCAGCAGCTGAGCAGCGGTTTTGAGAATGTCAGTAGTACCTAAATGTTGGATTGAAGTACCAAAAGAGGCAGTTGGGCATTTAAGTCCTTTTATGAATCTAGCCCAAATTGACTTGTCCAATGCCACAGAGCAAATCAGTGGCAGAACCCAGATGAGTGCCCAGGTCTTTTATACCAAACAGGGTAGGCTGTGATAAGAGTGCACAGAACTTTTTAAGGGCTGCTCAGTCTGCAGGACAGGTCCAAAAAACCTTATCCACTGAACCATTCTTCACTCACCCTTTCTTTAGCTTAGAAAAGTGCACTAATTTAGTCTCTCTTTAACTCATCAATCTGGCTTTATGTGAATTTACATGATAAATTATACCGTATAATTCAAGTGGTAAAAAAACCTATTAGTGCAGACACCATTACACCCATATAAAAGTGCTTAAACTGGTATAGTTTATTCTGGTTTGGGAAGCTGAATAAACTATATGGATGTCAGGGACCTATACACCGTTATCACTGAATCCACACTAGGGCTTTTACTGGTATAACTAATAAGCCCCTCAACCATAGTAAGACTTTTTAAAGTGTAGCTGAGCCCTAAGAAATGTTATTGATGTAGGAAAGATTCATGAAGGTATTCCTTATGAACCTACATCTATATCCACCAAGTCAATGGCAAAATTTGTCACTGGCTTCAGTGGGAGCATGATCAGACTCACTGTGGTATATTTCCTGTGTTATGGGATTATGTCATTTGATAATGGGGCTGAGATTTTCTGTAAGTGCCCAAACATAAGGATATATTAAGAGAAATGTTGGACTGTTGATGGGATGTTTTCATCAAGTTGGGGAAATAATCAGATAGATCAAAGGAAGGGAAACAGTCAGCAAGTTTTATTTGTAGCCGTGAGATATAAAAAATGGATATAGTTCCTCCCAACTACATGCTATCAATGTAGTCAGAGCAATATTTTTAACATGCACTACTCCTAGCGGGCTTAGCTAGTGCTTTTATTATAAACAAAAGGCTGAATTCTGCCTGCATTTGCTGTAAGAGCTGATAGAGTTGCACCATTTACACTAGGTCTGAGTTAGGCCCAAAGACTATGAGACCATTTTAAAAGGGTGTAATAGTACATATTGTCAGATATGAACAGTGAATTTGAGTGGCTCAATTTCAGGGTGTCCAGCATTTAAGACCTTACAGGGGTCTGATTTTTCAGAGAATGGTGCTAAACACTTTATGAATATCAGGTCCCTTTAGGGTGTTTCAGCTTGGGCACCCAAAAATCACTATTGAAAATCGTGGTTCAAACACTAGGCACGACTCACACTGTGGGAGCTCCTGTGAAAAACATCCAAAATATTTTACATGGGTTTTTTTGTTTTGTTTTTTTAAGACCCACACCAGTTAGGAAAAGGATGGTTCAACCATATGAAGCTGTGGTAACTAAAAATCAGTCACATCAGTAAAACATTCTGTTCAAAACACTCATGTTAAATAAGTGCTATTTTTTTAAAAGGGATTTCAGAGAACATCTCAGTAATTTGCAGTTTCAATAATAAATAATAAGCTACCCAAATATCTGGCTTTCCCCAGACCCTGGACATGATTGCACTAGTTCCAAATGTATATTCAAATGAGAATGGTGACCGCTTCATTGTGACTGATTCCTGTTATTTAGCCCTGTTCTCTTAGGAAAAAGAATAGATAATATTCAGTAATTCTCCCATCTGTTTTTTAAATGACCCGGGTTTATACTTTTTTCAGGAAGATTTTTTTTTAAATAGACTGTTCCAACTACTCAGAATTTACAATATCTTTTTGACCTTTGTTTCAAATTTTCTCTTAATTTCTATGTATGTCTTTAACCTCATCTATGAATATTTGGTTATATAAGAGTCACCGTACCTGTTAAGACTGAATACCAACATCACTAATTAGGATAAAATATGGAAAAACATGATCAAGTGACAAAACCCAAGTTTTGAGGGAAGGGCTAGGATCGACCTATAAATGGATAACTGCTCTTTCAAAAAAAAAAAAAAAAAAAAACCATCTAAAATATGAATATTTGGTGGAATTGTGTGACTTGTACATTTCTGAGCCTACAATCCAAATGTGGAACTTTGCATTCTTTAATGGGGGATGGACAGATAGGAGATGTGCATTTCAACTATCTCCACCTACCAATGGGACAGGGTGTGTCTGACCCTGATGACACTTTGCCTGCTGACAGCTTCGGTTTGTTTTCTCCCTGTCTGACCACACTAAAGGGAGAGCCATAGCAAACTAAGTGCTACTCTACAGATCCACCAATGAGGGGATTTTTGCCCATATAAACTAGCCACTTGGCTATTGGCTACAGCTGGCTGCTAATCACAATTCTTTAGGTGAAATCCATTCTCAGAAGCAGTGGAATATCTGATTAGGCCTTCTGAGCTGCCTCTTTTTTTCAGAGTATCTCTGATTCAGTCTGGGCCAAATGCCACACAGTACATGGAGATGGAACGCTTGACAATTTACATTAAGGTTTCTACTTAACATGATCAGTGGCTTTCCCACCGATGGGTCTTCTGTAACTAACCAATATCAGATAATCCTGCAAAGAATTTAAAGGGGACACACCCCAAAGTTTGCTTTTGACAGGGTGACAGGACTGTTCCTGTGAACAGTCAAACTAGTCTAGGGTGACAAGATGTCCCGATTTTATAGGGACAGTTCTGATATTCGGGGCTTTTTCTTATATAGGTGCTGATTACCCCACACACTCTGTCCCGATTTTTCATACTTGCTATCTGGGCACCCTAAACTAGTCATTTCTAAGAGTTAAACAGTTTGGCTGTGATTTTAAAAGCTGCCAAAGGGCTTTGGATGCTCAATTCTAATTAATTTGAATGGAAATGGAGTGTCCAAATCACTGCATCAGTTTTGAAAATCTTAGCCTTGCCGTACAGTGTGCGTTTTGACTGTCCAACTCATTTCACATACCCTGCAGTTGCTTGTCACCATATCAAGTGCAGTGAAACACCATGGACTACTTTGTATACTGAATTACTAAATTAGAAATAAAGCAGTATTGTAATTTGGCAACAGGCACAAACAACGGCTTTAAAGCAAATATGGCTGTATTACCAAATTTGCATTCAAATACTTAAAGCTAGATTTCACCCCCAAATGCACACATGCAATTATCTTTCTAGTCAATGAGAGTTCCACACATACTTTCAAGGGCAGCATTTAGCCCTTCATATTTTACCTCCTCTTGTTAATCTTCTGTATACCAATAAACAAAATGTAAAGCTACCTCTGCTTGTTCCAGTTGAAAAACTAGTTTTCTCTATTTAATCTAACCTCCTTGATTTCATGATTTTTGGAACTTCTGGTTGCTATTTATGCATTAAGAAAGTTCTTATCAATAGGACCAGAATACTACATTTTCAATAGCTACTTGTGTAACCTACTTCACTACCAGTTTTGGCACTTTTCATTTCGCAAACATCTAATTCCTCCCCTTTCTCCCCCTCCCTCCATGTCTCTGTTTCTTCTAATGAAGTTGGAAATTAATTATGCTATTTTAATTTGCTTATTAATTTGTACACCAGCCTCATAATCAGTATTTGATCATGCTTCAATTTTGCATACTTATTTCAAAATATATTAAGAATAGTGTGTATGGCTGATATTTAACATGATGTACAGAAATAATATTCCACCCAAACTAAATAAAGGAGTTCTACTTTTTTTTTTTAATCTATTTTACAGACCATTTCAAATTAAAGTTATGCTCTGATCTTGCAAGTATGGTACTTGGAATGCCCACTGACTGGCATGATTTGAGCCATGCATGTCATTTTCCACACGGCATAAATCAGAGATAGTCAACTTGAAACTTGGGCAGGAAGAAACCATTTGTAAAGAGAAAGAAATGCTACAGTTGGACATTTCAGAAAGGTGGGTGTGATAATACTTCTTCCCCAATACACAGTTCTATTCTGGATTTACCAAAAGCACCCCTTACTTAGCCATCCAGGGTGTCTGAGATTTTCATAGCTGATCTTGCTCTGAACTACAATGGTAGTGGCATGCTCCCTTAATAACAAGCATTCAAAATCTACATGGAAGGTTTATTAAAGATTTCTTGATGAGTATTGAAACCCAAACATCAAATCTTAGAAGCATAATGGTTTTCCTAACCCTACACTTATACCTATCTGTTAGGGAAGCATTACTGGCAGTGTAGTTTAAACAAGGCATAAATGAAAGCTTGGCCCAGAGAAGATCCTTCTTGTTGGGACCAAGGTCAAATTAGGGTGGCATGTTTTACTGCAACAAATCATAATGCGAGCGCCATATACTTCAGCAACAAATAGACTGGAAAACATAAAATGGGAGAATACCCTCTCAGCTAGGTAGGGGAAGTCTGTATATTTTGACTCTCTCTCTTCCCCTCTCTCTTTTCCTATACTTCTTGTCATTTTAGATTGTCAGCTCCTCGGGACTTGGATTGTCTCTTACTATGTGTTTGTGCAGCTTCCAGCATAATGGGCCCATGACCCAGATTGGGCCCTCTGGGCATTATTGTAATATAAATGATAATTAATAATAATGTGAAGCAAAGGTATGTGCTGCTTCCTCTGAGGAAAATTAGAGGCTTCTAACAACTTTAGGGACCCAATCCTGCACCTGGACGCATATGGGTGAATCCCTATGCTCACACAGAGCCCCACTGAAGTCACTGTGGCTTGTGAGGAATCAAACTGCACGGATCCAGATGCAGAATTGGGCCCTAGTCTGTTATTCAGTGACAATTAGGCCAAAAATGCCTTAGTTTCCCAATGTATAATCCTCTCTCTAAGAAAAATCACTGTCGCATATTTCATTGCCTAGCCGGCTCAAAGACCATCTGTGGAAAGCAAATCCAACCTGGCTAAACCCAACAATACAGTTTCAGCAACCTGGCGAAAAACACTACTGGGGGAGACTTCCTTCTGAGGCTTTTGCTGTCAGACTTTGGATCAGAATCTCACACGAGTTTAACTCCACTGACTTTGGTAGAGTTACTCCAGATTTAAACTGGTGTAAGTGAAAGGAAATCTAGCCACCCTGCTTCTCCTCTACCCCAGGTTCATCTGCAAATCTCTTGTGATGACATCCTCATATGTATTGCTTTAACAACCACAAAAATCCCATACACACAAAAATAGCATAAAAAGAACACAGGCTGGAGAAAGACGACTGACTATTCCTCTGCAAGAGACATAATCCTAACTATTATCATGTGATGTGTATTACCCAGCCTCAAGAGCTCTTGCTAGCAGTGTGGGTAACTCCTGACAAAGTGGCATACAGACACAAATAAAACTGGAGAACAAATGAGACCTATGCCAAAGCATATTCTGAAAGGTCTTGATGGAGCTCGTTGAAAATATTATGTTGCAGAGACTGAAAAGGCCTGGGTTCAAAGACCTCAATGCAACAGCAGCATGGTGTATTTAGCAGTCCTACTCTACCAGGGCACTGGTAGTTTGTGTGCGCCTAGGGTGACCAGATGTCCCGATTTTATAGGGACAGTCCCGATTTTTGGGTCTTTTTCTTATATAGGCTCCTATTACCCCCCACCCTCGTCCCGATTTTTCACATTTGCTGTCTGGTCACCCTATGTGCGCCTTCTTCATTTGTACCCTTGTATGGCCTTGATTCTGCTGTCACTGACATTAATAAGAGCAGGATCAGGCCCTCCACAGTCTGCTCCTGCTTTCATTGAATTTGGTGGAAGCAGGATGAATCCTTTGGCATACATTCTTTCAGGCATACTGGGTGACATGGAACTTTCAGTTACACTTGTGCATACACAGAGTAACTCCATTACAGTGACTGGGGTTATTCTGGTTTTACAAAGGTGAAGCTGAGAGCAGATTCTGACACAGCCTGTCATATTTATTACCTTTCAGAAAAACAGGCACTGGAGGAGATGCACCTTCCCGTTCACTTGCAAACCAGCAAGGGAAGGGGGAGACAAAAACTTGTTAAGATCCATAGCAAAGACAGACCGACATTTTTGGTCTCTCGACTCTGAATTAAGCTCTACAGATCCCATCTCATGGAAACCCACTGAATATATATTTTGCTGAATGAGGCCCCTGATTGTCACAGCCCTTAGTGACATTACAGACCAGTGGAGTGCTACTTCATATTTTCAAAGTGATTTTTTTCACCTGTGTAGAACTACATCACTTATAAAATCTCTTCCACCAAAATACTATTGGAAAAGGCTTCTTCTTATAAAAAAAATTCTATATCTCCTAAGCAACTAACAATCTGAATCTACTCTTATAAAGTTCAGTTAGCTTTCTTTCCCCTGCTAATGACTAAGTTTTCATTGCATTAAACTTTCTTGCAGGCAGAGGTACCCGAAGCCAGTATATTTTCACATGTTGAATTGTTGAAGTTTCCTATTCATACAAAAAAAAAAAAATCATATGGACCTGCTCTAACATTATGCATATCTATGCTAGAGAAGAAGAAAGTAGAAGTGCTGGAAACTCTGTCAAAAGTGTGTTTTTTTCTTTGTTCATTAATCTCTTATGTAACTGAGTTTATAAATATTAAAAATAATAAAGCACCGCTATCATTGTGAGCGCACACTACAAATAGGTGCATTTATTTTTCCTCTCCTCCAAGAGAGCTTTTATTTTAAATCAAAGCGAACATATCCTCAGTCAAGAAGTAGTAACCAGCAAATCTGAATATCTGATATGCTGAAATATGTTTACTGAGCTCAGAAGTAAAAGTTCAAATTGCTAAATCACCTTTATTTACCAAAATATGGTCATATAGCCAAAGTAGCTGCTTCAGGAAGTTATACGTTTCATATTAAAGTTAATGCTGATTTAAATTAAATAAATTATAAATATTAACATAATTTCATTGTAGGGGAGGGTGAGTTTTAGTACATTTTGTTTCTTTTACTACCACATGCCTGCAAGGCAACATCTTCTAAAACTTGATGCTGGGAAGTAAAAAATTATCCACTGTTGGTTAAATACTGATGCACATAACGGAAAAGGCAAAAGCCTCAGGTTAATAAATTGCTGGCTATTTAGAAGTTCCTGTCCATAAATCTGACTATAATGAGAAACTTACAGCTGAATATTAGTTGCAATTTTTTTTTTTTTTTTGCGCTAGTAACTTTAAGTGAATTACTGGCAAAATAGCAAATAGACACAGCTGGCGTCCTATAAATTTAAATCCCCAATTCAGAAAGGTACCAAAGGTGTCTAACTTTAAGCATATCAGTAGTCCTACTGAAGTCAATTGGACATCTCACATGCTCAGTGCACCTGCTTAAGCAACTACCTGAATCAGGGCTTTGGAGGCAGCATGTTCCAGGGAACAGGGCACTGGTGTCGGAATAAGATCTGGATTCTGTTCTTGGGTCTACTGCTGGACTGCTTTGTGACCTTTCGCAAGCCATTTCATCTCTCTACACCTCGGTTTTCCCATCTGCAAAATGGAGATAATAATGCTGGCCCACCTCTGAGATTTATGACTACAGAGTGGTTCAAGTACTTTGCTGGAAGCACAGGTGTAAGTGCTTTTCTGAATCAGGACCTATCACTGCTAATTATTATTGTTTATTTTTAGAACAAGAACAGCAATGTGAATGCAAACTTCCCCACATTGCCTCACCAATGTGGTTCAACAGTGACTTGGTGGCTCACTCCTACAATTAGCTTAATCTTTATGCTCATTCAGTCCTGGGCTCTTCTGAAACTATCAAGGAGGATGTCAGCTGTGATAGTCTTTTTTTGTGAAATTGACAAATGTCCACTAGCAACAGAACTGAAACCATCAGCTAAACTCAGAGAGCTGGTTGTTATTGTGGACCTACAAATGGGGGTCTGAACTAATAACATTTTAATATAAAATTGAAAAATAAAATGGGTTTGAACAAGACACCACAGAAACAAACTAACTAAATAAATTATACTCTAAATGAAAGAAAGTTGACTTTTTTAGATTTACTTTCTAGAGGTAATTTTAATACCTATAATTGAAGTATTTAAATCAAGCTAAGTGGCCTATTAAGTAAAAAGGAAACATAAAAGATATTTAGAGTAATATCATTTGTAATTATGAAACATAATAATCAGTAAGAAAAACTGTGCTATAGCATGTGCACTATGTGATTTATCTACAGGTACTTCTATTGCTCACATCACTGTAATAGCCCACAAATATGAATGAGTTTAATGTTCCAACACTCCTATGATACAAGGAAATATTAATAGTCTCCATTTTACAGATGGAAAAGTGAAGCAGCAGGAGATAAAAGCCTCCATTTTCAAAAGCAGTCTCTAGTTCAGGGTGACTCAATCTTAACACTTGTCGCTCCCATTGACCTCAACTGGAACTGTGCCTGCTCAGCCCAAGGCAGCACACTGAAAAATTAAGTCAGGCAAAACCAGTGGCCACTTTTGAAACTTTCTGAACTAAACCATTTATCCTAGGTCACACAGGTAATGTGTGGCAGAAGCAGAAATTGAACCCAGATCTCCTGAGTCCCACTCCAGGGCCTAATCTATAATGCCATCCTTCCACTCTAAACCACTTTTGAATATACATGAAATCTTGAATATTATGGAGGCAATGCACTGCTAAACAGATGCCATGTTTCACCTCACAGGTGCTGGGTGAATGGATTCATAAACAAACTATATACACATGTATCTAATTACTTTGCACCGATAGATCTACCATAAAAAGTAAAACAGAGGACTTAGTTACTTTGTGGGTATACATCCTCCTTTTGCACATTATGTAAAAGAAAGATTTACCTCAATTCTGTTGGCCGAAATTTCCTATCCTCACATTGTTACATTGTGTGTTGTATGCAAGATGACAGTCACTTTCCACTCCAGTGTTGGCGATGTTTCAGTGCTGTTGTTAGTATTTAGGCCCCCTCTCCAGCAGATCACCTAGGCACAGGTATAATTTTAACCACATGAGTGACTTTAATGGGACTACTCATTTGCTTAAAATTACTTATGTGATCTGCTGGGTTGGGGTCATAGTTTGTAAGGTGCTTTGAGATCCTTTGGGATGAAAGAAAATCATTTTTATACTTAATATTTTTATCACTGATATTAAATGTAGAAAACTGACATTTAATATCTTTAATTACTCAAAGAACAACTAGGAGACATTAGGGCTTTCCTCCTGACATTGGACAGGAAGATACCTATAAATGAATGTGTCTCTCCTACAGGCCTTTTGCTGAAGGTAACTTCCATGGGCATGCAGTAGGTTTGTAATACAGGTCTTAGATTTGCTCACTAAAATATTCTGTGCTGATCAAAAACACCAAAAAGAGGATTTTACATTATTTTTAATTATGTGTTTACTTGAAACCTTATTTACTATTTTGCTCCAGTAATTCAGACAAGTCGTGTATGTTGATGATATGCCCAACGTTTGAGATTATGTGCCAGTGTCTGAGATTATTGGTCCTTCTGCCCATGGATCCTGGAGGAAACAATTCCCCACCCGTGCACCCCCACAACACCTGACTTCATTGGGAGTATTGTAGATTAGTTTGTAACTGAGATCAAAATCTGACCCTATGCATTATATTGGGATTTGTATGAAAATTGTTTACTAAACTCTGTTTAAAATCAAATTATACAGTGATTATAGCTCCTAAAACCATGTGATTAAAAAAAAAAATCTCTACTTTCATCAAACAGAAGAATTCCCAAAAGTAAATGAAAGTATCTGGTAACAGCCAAACTTGAGGAAATCTCCATTCTACCATTAACTAGATACATTTTTATATTACTTTTTCAATTTCAACAAAAATTTATTCAGTGCTTCCTTAAAGTTTCCATTACTCCCTCCTCTTCACTAGGATATTTTACTATTTCTCTGCTTCCTAATTTGTAAATACCATTTCAATGCTATTTGGAGCTGCATTTACACTGATTCTGTAAGTATGAGTAGAATTAAACTGTCCAGTTCTTGTAGAGCTGTATGGAGAACACGATCAGCCCATTATTTATGGAACAGAATTCTATGCACCCACACATCTGAATATTGTGTGGAAGCTATATATTAAGTACTAGGACCAAGGACAGTAATAGGACAATGCCAGTTATGATGTAAGGTCTCAAAGTTCTGCTCTTCCCAAAAATCCTACACCATTATACCAAATAAAGAGAAAGCCCTTTGTAGTGTACAGAATAATTATATATATATATATATATATATATATATATATATATATATATATATATATATATATATAAAAAATTCTCTGTTTACATTTGAAGTCAAATATGTGTGTGTGTGTGTGTGTGTGTGTGTGTGTGTGTTCAGCTTTGAGCAACAGTCTGGGTCCTATCAGTAAGCTTTTGAATTTTATATGCAATTTCACTTTGTAAAGACTGTTGTATCAATTATTCTGCACATAATGTGATTCTTATCAATAAGATTATAAAATCTGGTTAGCAGTTTTTGAGAACTATATTTTTCCAGTGCAACTGGTCTTGTAATAAAATTGTAATTAGTTTATTTTGTGTTAAATTTCTTTCGACATTATAGTTTATGTCAAAGGATGAAAGGCATGTATATACCCCCACTCACTACTTCCCATACAGGCTGAATTATTGGAATGTGGGTGTTAATCTCTGCAGGAACTGGGAAAAGAAACAGAATCTACCTCCCTCCAACACTCTGACAAGTCATGGGGCACAGTCTCTCTGGTGCCAGTATCCCACTAGTTAGTATTGTGGCTGCAGCCATTTCAAAAGATCCCACAAAAGCAGCGACTCCCAACAGCCTCCTTTGCCTATTTGGGATCATCACATACCTCATGTTTGCCATACAAGGGCTGCTGAAGATCAAGACTGTGTTATTAATGAGCTTTTATGAGAACTAAACTCACCTCCTAAATGTGTGTGTTGGGGTTTTTTTTAATTATATATATTCAATATTTGCAATGTTGCTATGTTTTTCCATCATCGGGGCCAAATTCAGACCACTGTCAGTGGGTTCAACTGTACTGACACTATTTGAGTTACACCCACTTATACCAGCTCTTCATTTGGCCCCACAGATTCAAACCTCTGTTTGAAACAAGTACAATATGTTGGTTCAATAGTGTCAAACTCTTCCAAAGCAAATGAACAAAAATGCTCTGGTTCCTAAAAGTACTTTGGAAATTTTAGCAATTTAATCACTAAAATTTGTCTTTCAAATTCAGTAGCTACCTGTGTTAACCAATCCCAGGAAGAGAAATGGTAAGAGATACAGAAAGCACAAGAATTACCAGGAAAGTGGGATTTGCATGTTAAAACCAAGTTAATGCCTGTCACCCTAGTATTACAACTATCCCCCAACTCCTAGAAGACAACTCTTAGATTTCTTAAACATAAGCCTCTTCATATTTTTCCCATCTCTACTGCCAGCCTCAAGTTTCACAGGCTGTATATGGTTAATAAATTTTTAGCTCACAAAGTTGCACTTTTCATATTCCAATCATTGTTTTAAAACTTTTGCCATAATTCAACTATTCTTTGAAAGCCAGGGGCTTTTCTTTCATAAATGAGCTAATACGATCCCAATACTGAGGGCCTTCTAATTTTCATGTTCATAATACTCATCCCCTTGCATTCCTAACACACAAACTTTGTAATCTGACAGTTCCCGTGGGCACCCAAAAGAAGACATGTTTTCTGAGGTGCTAAAACAAGCATCTCCTCCATGAAAAGGAATGAGAAGATAGCCTGTATCTCATTAACAACAATTACACTATTCCCCCCCTGTACAGTTTACATACTTACCCAGGAAGGCAAATGGAAATTACAGACAGAGGAAGATGAAGCTGTCTCGAAGCCTTTGTCATGTGATAGTGACCTATAAAGTATCAAATACAGGCACATCATCAGTACACCATGATTTTACAATATTGCAACTCGCCACAACGCCAACAAGAGGAGAAATTCCCAAAACTTGAAACTTGCTTCCTCCTCACACACCCCTCCCCCTCGTATAAGTTCTCCTTAAAACGGGAAGCAGGTTGACAGTCGCAGGAAACCTTAAACAGCAAACAAAAGATGCACCATGTCTTTAAAGGGCATTAGGACTGGGCAAATGGAACAAATCATCTGAGTGTGCATCAGCGGGGTGGGTTATTTTCTCTCTCTCTCACCATGAAATTTGCGATGTATCAAAATAAAAGGCAGAAAGTTGGTCACAAAAATAAACCACAATAAAGCCGAACGATTTACACAAGTGCTTTCGCTCAATCCCCAGCGTGGATAAATTCAGCGACGTAATAATAATATTAGGAAATCAGCAAGCCCAGATTTCAGGTACGAGATATACACAGGGAGAGAGAGAGGCGGCTGCAACGTTGTAGCACTGTTTCAGGTAATGCCCATTCCCCTTTTCCAGATCTAGAGAGTCCTGAAATCGCCAAACAAGCCCCTCCACCATCGCAATCCACACGGAGATTAGAGACCTGAATCCAGACAGTGTATGGGGAAATGCATTTGCAAGCCACCACCGCTACCCACCCCCTGTGCAAAGTATAGAGCCACTAGAATCCGGGCTCTGGGGTGGGGTGAAAGGAAAGGTATTAAATATGGAGAGAGGCTAGACTGACCCACGGCTTTCCCTTTTTCCTCCTGGTCACCATCAAGTTTGCATCTTAGTTACAAAATGTCGATCTTAAAGGCTGACAAGACACAGGGAGAGGGGGGAGAGAAAGAGAGAGAGAGAAGAGAGTCCATCTTGCTTTGGGGGGGGGAGGAGAGGAGCAATAATGTAATGCACAAATCTCACCCTCCCAGGGGGAAAAGTCTGCACAACACCTTTCAGGAGGGGAGGGAGGCAGGGGGAGAATGGGGGACGACGACGGGGCCGCTCCCCACAGTCCTCCAGCTTTCCCTCCCCAACGAGATTTGGTGAATCAGACTGGCAAAAAACACCTCCCTGCTACTGCTCCCCTCCTCCTCCCCGCGGGCCCGGGCGATGATCCCGCTGCTGCCACCGGGGAGGAGGTGCTGCTGCTGCTGCAAAGAGCCACATGGAGACCTAGACTCCTGTCCCTGCTCCATCTCCACAGCGTGTTAATATCGAGGAGTGGGCTGAGAAGGTGGCAAGCTGCCCCCACCCCTGCTGCGCCTAGATCTGGGACTTGAACGTGTCATTAGTAGGAGAGGCAATGGTTTCAAAGCCCCAGGCCAAGTGACCATCCTCAGCAGCCTAGCTGGTTTCTCGCCACCACCTTCCACAGGGCTCCCCCTCTTTCCCCAACACATACTCTCTCACCTCTTAAAAACTTTTAAACAAGATCCTCTCGTGAGAAGTCGCTAATTTGCCCCTCACACAGTTAAAATAAAAGCAGCAAGCCATTGCTCACAGGGAGTGGGAGAGACCCAGGCATTTTCTTTCCCCTTTCTACAGAAAAGGAAAGCAAAAAATAGCTTGTCTGTGCCTCTCACTCGCTCTGTCTCTGTCGTACATGTTGTCTCAGCTTCTTTTTGCATCGTTTCATTTTACCTTCCTCGTTCAGCGGCAGCGGGCTGTAAAAAGATATTTCTAAACACAAACCTGCTGTTTTACAGATCCCAGGATCAATGCTATTCCCTCCCTTCCTCCCCCATTGCAAACCTACACTGGCTCGGTTCTCTCCTCCCAGCCATGTAAGTTTCATACATTGCAAATAACAGAGAGAGGAGGAAGAGAGAGAAACGAGGGGGGGGGGGAAAGAGTCTGATTTCTGTAATTTACCAGCGACCCGATATCGCAGCAGCAAATAACAGTTTAACACCAATCTGGCTTCTGATGACTGAGTAACCCCCACTAAAGGCACAAACCCCCTCCCTGGGCAAATTATCTCCAAGTTTTCTGTCATCGCGACCATCCAATGTCACAACTTACCTTCAGAAATAGGACTTTAAACAGCCAAGGCCTTCCTTCCCCCCCAGCCTCTCTCTCTCCACCTTAAACTTATTGACACAACATAATCCCACATTCATGCAAAATCCTGACACAGCCTCTCTCCTCCTCCGTCCCTCCCCCGCTCCCCTTTATTCTTTCTTCCTCCCCGGCTTGCACTAGCCCCACTTTTTCTCTAGCAAATTACAACATGGGGGGGAGGAGGGAAGGAGTGCATCGCACGGATGGCTCTACCGGAAAATATAGCTTCCCAACTCTCAAAGCGAACAACTGAGCCTGGTGGTTATTGGCTTCTCTCTCTCTCTCTTTTTAAGTGACACAAAACCACAGAGAAACCTGGCCCCGAAAATAAATCAACGCACTTTTTTTCCCCACCGGCCCCTGGAATGAAGTTTCGTTTCTGGCTGCCGCGATTTCCCTGTCAAGCCCCCCACAAACGCACAGCCGGTGTGGCTGGTTTGTTGTTGTTATCCCTCCTCTCTATTTCAGCTTCTTCCCCCACCCCTCGCTCCTCCGTTGTTGCTGCTGCTGCTGCTCTTGCCTCTCTGTGGTGAGAGGTACTGGTTCAAACGCAGCCTGGCACTGGCTGGCCTACCCCTGGTGTATTTTTTTTCCTTAGGCATTGCATTGCAATTCACCTCCCCTTCCCCCCCCTCCACGCCCGGCCTTTTAACGAGGAAAGGAGGCGACAGAAACAAACCCCCTCCCCACCCAAAGTTTGAAATGAAGGCTGGGGTGAAAAGAGGGAGGAAAAGTGACTGGAAATCGTGGCAGCAGCACCCCAGGACATGTAAAGGTCTCTGCCTGCCTCCAAGTCCACCCTACCGGCTGCTGCTGCTGGAGGAGTCCTTGGGGGCTGCCCCAGTGCTGTTAAGTGAGTAATAGAAAGGAAAGTGTGTGAAGAGGGCACCTCTCCTGCCTGGATTGCGAAGGGAAAGGCTGTGGGTTGTGTGCACTTACCTCTCTGTGTGTCTGTGTGTGTGTATGTTTCAGTGGCCAGTCAGTGTTTCTCTATGTGAAAGTGAAGAGAAGAGCACTCAGCAGAGCCTCGGTTTTCACCGTACACTGCTCCACATACAGTACATGCAACCCGGAGAGACTGAAAACATTCATTTTTATATAAGGCAGCCTGCGATTGGCTCAGGGACTGAGGGACAGGTTTGCCAGCCATACAGCTGGCCTGTTACACCCAAAGAGCGAGAGACTCGCACGCACACACACACTCATATGCACACACTCACACACAAAGATCATCTCGTTTCTTTTACTAATGTTTCAGGACCTGTAGACAGCCTAGCAGGGCAGGTAGAAGGACCAGCAAACTCAGGTCAGTGAGAGCAAGGATGATCTGCACTAGTTAAAACGCTTGAAACTGGTGTCCATTGGTTGACTTGGGAGGGTTGTGGTAATAAACTACGACTCCACTGGATACCGAAGTGGGTTTTTTTATTGCCACTGTATAGTGCCCCATGGAAGAGCAATTCTTTGTGTTATGATTTGCCAGTCTGAGCTGGTAAACAAGTAGCAAAAGGCAGGATTTCAGTTGTTGCTGGTTATCTCTCTTTTTTATTTTTACTCGGGATGAATTCATTCAGAGGCCAAAACATACAGAACAGAGAAGTTCAGAAAGGCTGAAATGCATCCATATAGTCAATGACTAGTTAGTAAGTAAATACAGAAAATCAATCCCATCACACTGGTCTGAAAACAATGAAGATAAACAGTTTGCTGAAATGGTCATTTACTCACTGAACTATCAAAAGGGTTTCGGACAATAACATTGCAAAGCGATACTATGAAGGACTAGTACTGCATGTTGTGTTAATAATCTTTCTCTCCAAAAGGTGTTTCAGAGGCCTTTACCAATTTAACATAAACAGTATGTTGTTTTTTAAAATTAGTGGTTAATATGGAAACTGAAGCTGATTAAATAAATTAGGAGATTATAACAAAACAATCTACACAGCATGCCATACATATGTTCTTTCCCCTGTGATGCATGCAGTCCTGTAAGAGTCTCTCACAGATTACCATTTACATGGATGTGAAGTAAATCTAGACATTTATTTTTAATCTCAGACCTTCACAAACAAAACAACAGTATGACACCAGCAACTTTTGGTGTAACTGCATCACTGTTGCAATTGAGCCTCGAAAAACCTGCTGACACGTCTTACAACTATGAAAAGCTCCTTTTTCTGTTTAAATTAAACAAAATAATTGTAAGGAAAACATTCTCTGTAACCTGATTCACCGTATTATTGTTCATTATGTCTGATAACCTGTGGCATCTGCACTTTACTTAAGTATTTTTAAAAGACAAAATGTGTCATTTATTTTATGATTTACAGAAACTGTCCCTCAGATTGCAAGTTCTTTGGGGCTAGGATTATGTCTTCCAAGCAGCATTTGGCAAAATCATAAATAATAACTAATAGCATAAAATGGGAGTGACAGCTTCATGCAGATAACATATTCATTTATTTTTAAGATATAAGAGCGTTTTTTTATCCTTTGGTCCTCTCCACCTGCTCCCACTGCTGGGATCTTCATAATAAAGGGGTTGATTCCCCTCAACTCCCATTCCCTATTGTTTGGCCTCTCCTTGCTTTTATTCCAGTGCACCTTAGTTACAAACATTTTAAAATTAGTTATTTATTATGATGTATCTCACTAAAATGACAGAAAGTAGATTTGTAGGAGGGTATATGTGTGTAAATATATATTAATTTCTTTGTGGCTAAGAGATACACTTGGCCTTCACTGCATCACACTCTTCTTAGGAGAAGGGCAAAATTCTAAACAGCATAGTAAAACCACATACTCTTGCTCTTGTTGTAAATAAGGATGGCTGGGGACATGATAATTGAATACGAATTATACGCCAAGATTTTCAAAATTACTAGTGGTTTTTGGGTGCCCAACTTAATGTTTTCATTCTTGATTTTCAGAAAGTGCTGAGGGCTGAGAGTCATCCTCTGAAAATCCGGTCCAATTTAGGTATCTTAGGCCGGACAGTAAAAAAATCAAGGCATCCCAAATCACTAGTCACTTTTGGAAATTTTGGCCATAGTTCTTAGCACATTTGGTAATTTTCATACATAGATCTCAAAACATTTTACAAAGGTAGGTAAGCAGTATTATCTCCATTTTTACAGACGTGGAAATTAATGCATAGAGAGGTTAAATAAACTAGGCCACAGCTAAATAGTGGCATAATTGGGAATAGAACCTAAAGTTCCTATGTGCCAGTTCTAGTACCTGTACCTTATTTACTGCCTTACAGCATGGGGATTAATATTGTATCATGGCACCTTTCACTTCTTGATCACCAGTTCAAATCCAGCCAAGGTTATTACTGAACAAAATTAATTAGTGCGGCTGTTTGGTGGTGTATGTGAAATGAATTGATGATGTTGCTCCAGTTCATAATAGGATTCTACATTACAACTGGTGCCCTTATTGGCAATCTCAGCAAAGAAGCGAATCTATGTGGCCTGATTCCCCACTTGCACCTTATGTGGTTGGTCACACCTCTGCAAAATGGATGTCAAATGCTACTAATTAGAATGTAAATTTTCATCCACTTTGCACAGGTGTAAATGATTCCATAAGGTGCAAGTCAGTGGAAAATCACTTCCCATAGAAACTAAGGTACCATATCACCCTTCACTTGTGGAAGGATCATCTATCTCTAAAGTACCACCCTTAGAGATAGATGGTCCTTCCACAAGTGAACTGAGGTGCATTAGTAGTATGGAGTATAAGAAGCTTGAGTTCTATTGCCCTTGATGTACCTATCATATATTGCAAGAGAGGACTTTAATTTTCTAGGGCTATCACTCTGCCACCTTTTATAAACAATGGGAGGAGGGGGGGAGATAGTGAATGTCTTTCCTATGTTTTGTGTATATTATTTTAAGCAGATGGATTTTTCACAACACCCATTTGGAGATATTTCTGATGTTCACACACTACTGTCAAGAGTTATAAGGTGGAAGAAGAGTCAGTGAGGAATTGTGTGTGTGAGATTTGCATTTTTAAGTTAGCCCACCACCTTGGAGTATCTTAAATTGTACTGCTGTGCTGAACTTGTATTTTTAAAGTTATGTCAAGGGTGCCTAGAATGTATGACCAGGCAGCCTCTTAAGCATTTCTATAAATCTGAATAAAGAATCCAAAGAGTAGGGCCCTGATCCTGGACTGTGTTCCAAATGAATGGACTACTGCACCCATGCAGAGCCTTACTTGAGTCACTGGGGCTCTTCACAGATACAGAATTCTGACTGGGTGTTACATGCTGATGAATTTGGGGCCTAGACGAGAAGATCCCATTGTTGGGTTTTGTTGTTTAGGTGCCCCTCACTGTACCGTGGTACCCCAGTAGCTATGCTTTGGCACAATTAACACGGTATATCCTATCATTTGTCCCCACTCTCTTTCCCCCCCTTTCTATGTTTTATGTTTGTATTTTCCTCTTTTGAGGCCAGCTGGGAAGTCCATTGACTTCCATGGGTACAGGAGTGGGCCCTTTATTATTCCTCTCCCTATCCATTCCACCACTACCAGAGGCTGCTTGTGGGGCAGAGGTGGCCTTTGGTTGCTCTGTAGGGCTGGCATAAGGGTGCTTTCCTGTCTGTGCTGAGTGCGTTGGCATGGGAAAAGAAAAGCTTGAGCTAGCTAGCGTCTGCCTGAGCCTGCAGGCTCTGGAGCCGTGGGAGCTTCTACTGTGGTGGCTACATGTGACCATTGTTGCGTGAGCAGAGAGAGAGAAGGCCGTAAGACAGCTATGGGAGTATATGCTTTATCGTTGTTAGGCTTTATACACAGCTGTGGAAGCATATTTGCTGTGGGGGGAAGGAAGGGTAAGGCAGGTACAGCATCATGTAGTGGTGGAACAGGCTCCTGCACTTTTCCTGTGGCCTATATCTATCCACAGCCCCAGGCATAGCTTGGCATCCTCCAGGTTAGGAAACACTGGAGTAGAATTATACAGTGGAGGGCCTATTTTCCTCCCCGAAAACAAACACTTTAACATTAACCATAATTTATGTGCATACACTGAAGGAAGAAGAGGTTTCCATCCACAACAGAACAGCTATAGAATATCCCCTTCAGATCAGAAATGGTAACTCGGGCCACAGGACCAGTGCAGGAGGGCCACTTGAAACCCACAGAGTTGGCAGGCTGTTGCATCTTATGCAGCACCTCAGAACCTTCTGGATTCAAGGAAAGTGGATGAGAATCATTATGCAGTGTTTACAGGCCTGCCAAACCTCCACTGGTGTCACCACAAGAGGATACAATTTAACACTATGGCTGGGTGTCTTCATCTCTTCCACCTTGTTCACAGTTTCCCTCATACTATTATTTATAGTTAGAATACACGTTTTCAGGCTATATTTTTCCTTTCCATGCCTCAACTGTTCCTTATGAACCTTCATCTTTTGTATCTCCATATGTATTTCCTACTTTCTTCTTACTATTTTCCCCTTTCTCTTTTTTTATTATTTTAAATGGCTAAACTAGGCCCCAATCCACACCAGGTACCCATCATTCTAAGTGCTTTACAAACAGTTTCTGCTCTGAAGAGCTTACAATTTAAATAGACAAGACAGACCAAGGTTGGGAGGGGGAGATACAGAGGTGAAGTGACTTACTGAAGGTAACATGGCAGGTCAGTAGCAAAGCCAGGAATAGAATCCAGGTCTCCTGTCAGTGCAGTGCTCTCTATACACTGCCCTCTCTTATTCCCTGTGTTTCCCTAAAGATTGTTTTCCCTCTTCACCTCCCTAACAGAAAAAAAACAAACATTCCTTCAGCAAGCGGATGAGTCTACCCTTGCAGGAGAACTGAGTCATAGGCTAGCTGGAGCCTCTTTGCTTCCCTCAGCAGAACAGAGCACATATAATCTGGTGCCTTCAGCCTCATTTTGGCCTCTTTGCCTTACAAATATAGGCCCTGATCCTTCACACTCTTAGGCACATGCTTAACTGTAAGCATTTGAAGAGGCCCTGGGACTTCTCATGCTTGAAATTAAGCATGCACCTAAACATTTGTAATAGTGAGGCCCTTGTCAACACAGTGCTAAACCTAGTGGATTTTCCCTGTCACTGTGCAGTGTCTCTTAATGCCATAAGCGTTAAGAAATATATAAATCACAATTACAACTTTTAGCCACTTCAAACATAAAATGTAATTAAAACTATTTAGTTTAGCTTAATTTCAGGTTGCTCTAACCTTCCTTCTTATGCCTTTCACATTCCAATACCGCTGAATAGCTTTTCACCTTTTCTTTTGATTACCCTCTTTTCTGCTCTCTGTGCTTATTGCTGTCATATATAAATTTATTATAATTCTTATGTATTAATTTACCTTTCACTAAAATGGAGGTACTGGAGTTCAGTCATTCTCCTTCTGTCCAAACTCCCATTGATCTCCAGGAACTTCAGGACTGGATCCCAAAGAAGAAGAAACTGTTTCTGTCCAGAAGAATTTATAATCAAGGTGCCAAATCCTTCCAGTGAAGAAGGCCAGCAAGATTTGGACTTAAGGGCATGATCCTGAGGACTGCTGAGTGCCTACAACTTCCACTGAAATGAATGGGAGTTGTGTGCTTAGCACTTCCCCAAGTGCTATCAGTTTTCATTCTGAAATAATTCAGGCTGCCTTGTTGCTCCCATCCCATATAAAAATATTTACATAAAATATCATTTAAAAACATGCATATAGCACCATACATTGCAAGCTTAGGCCCACGTCCTGTGAAGGCTTGTGGATATGCTTAACTTTAAACAAATTAATAGACTCATTGGCTTCATTGGAACTACTCCCATGAGTAAAATTAAGGTTTAAGTCTTTGTAGGATTTGAGCCTAAATTCCCAGTTCTGCAAGAAGCTTTGTGCTGGCAGACTCCTGCTCCCATGTACAAGTTGTGAAGTAAATGATGCTCTGCAAGGGCGTAGGGGTCTGCCCATGAAGAGCTCCTTGTAGAATTGGGTCCTAATGTTAAGACATGTTCCCTTCCCCCAGGAGTTTACAACCTATGAATCAATGGCAAAATTCCATAACCAGCTTGTATTTGCTTTCCAGGATCTCTCATTTCCCCTGTGCTTGTTATGCCACAATTTGCTCTTGACAGCTCTTGTCCATGGACCCATCCACCACTTCTCCCTTAAGTACCACTGCATCTTCATTACTTGAGAAAGAGGAAAGGCATGGATTAGTATAGACAAATTTGCATTTGTTTTTTAAATATTTTTCCACCATGTCTCTGAGTACATATACAAATTTACATAATACAAAAAGCTAAACAAACATGGACTCTCATCTGAAACAACCGTGTATAAACATTCCTCATCACACTTTGCACTAAGGCCTGAACGGTAACAATAATAATAATAATGATGCTTTACACATATAGAGCAGTTTTCATCCCTAGAGCTCAAAATGCTTTACAAAGGTGAGTCATTACATTAGATACAAAAGAAGTCTGTTTCAGAGCAGAGAAAAGTCAGTTTCAGAGCAGAGAAAAGAGCCTAGGTTGCCTGCCTCCCAGCTTGTGCTCAAGATGGCAGATGTGTCCTGCTCCTTGCTCTGAAGGTTAAACTTGGACTGTCAGACCTTTGGGGAACGTAAGTTCTAGCGTTACGGGCCCTTTCCTGTAACAATTCCATCAGTCTCCCCAGACATACAAATATAGGCCCTGCAACTGAGGCAGGCAGACCTCTGTGTGTATATGGATGTTATTGCAGGATTGGGCGCTGAGGACTATTTAGGAAATTTAACAGGTGTCACGATGGAATATGGGGACCAGTTTAGTGCCTCAGACGACTAAGTACCCAAACCTTAATTGCACCTGAAAACAGATATTATTTGATCACAATAGGATAATGATGTAATCAATCACATTAATTAATACTTAATAATAATATTATCATGGACATAAGTGTGCTAGGTTCTTTACAGACACAGAAAAAGACAGGTGCCTGCTTCAAAGAATTTATGAGCTAGGGCCCTGATCCTGCAGAGGAATGGCTTTAGTGGGACCCTGCAAGGGCATAACAGTTTTGCACAAGCAGATGCTTTTGTAGGGTGAGGGTCTGACTCAATGTATAGACATATGGGGAAGGAGAAAGGAATACACTTTTTTAAAATTACATATATTTGACCTCATCCCCAATTTCCAAATGATATTGCTCCTTGACCTGATGCCTAATTGTGTGTTTTTAACTTACCTAACCTTCACTCACGTTCCCTACCATGGTACTCCTCAAGCAGTCCCACTGAAATCATTGGGGCTGCCTTCATAGCATGGCCCTGATCCTATATCCATGATCCTTATTTGACCCCCATTACTGTAAAATCTGAGAGCCTCACAGACTGTAATATTCTTAATCTTAGAACGCCCCCATCAGGCAGGAAAATATCTCCATTTTATCAAAGGGGAACTGAGGCACAGAGATACCCAAGGTCACACTGGAATTTGTTGCCACGCGTGGAATTAAACCCACGTCTCCCAAGATGCCAGGCTCATTGCCTTAACTACTAGACCATCTTTCTGCTCTATTTACAAAAACTCTTTGCAGGTGGACTCCTGCAGCTGCACAGACCCCCACTGAAGTCATATTATGATCCTTTGTGTTGATGCACACCTGGCCGTGTTTTCCTTGCCTACTTTCACTTTATTGTTACAGTATTTTTAAACCTTGCCCATTTAGTCCCCAATCCTGCAAGCTCATATACATGGGTCAACCCCCTGAACCCTGCGCAGAGCCCCTTGGATGTCAAAATTAAATGGAACTTTTAAAAAACGTATTTATTTTTGGTCTGTTGTATACGTGAATAATGCTGAACTAAGGTGCTAGCCTGACAGCAATGAGCAAAAGCCTCTCCTTGTTTATCCATACAACTGACACCGCACAGACAACGGCTTCCCCCCATTCTGTCCCCAAGAATAGGCCTGATCCAGAGCCCTTCAAAGTCATTGGAAGGGTTCCCAATAACCTCCATAAATGGGCTATGGAGTATTCCCAATATGTCACTTGTCTACAGAGAATATTTTAACGTGGGTGGGGGAGGGGTGTGCGTGTGTGACTGACTGACTGACTATCAGTCCAGTCTTGCGTACCTTTACCACCAGACATAGTTAATGGGATCCAAAGTCTGAGGTGATGCAGCAATAAAATAATAATAAATAATAAAACATTTTTCCATTAAATTTTCATTTTTGGTGGAACTCCCTTTCATTGGCAAGAAAAATATTGGGGATGAAAAAATTCAACCCATTTAACTCTACGTGCCGACATCTTATTGAATGAAAGGAAAATGCTGCATGAATAGGGACCTCAAATGCATATGGGTAGAGCCTGATTATGCAAAGCAAGATTGTGGAGCTATAGCTCATGTTGGTGAGCACTTACTCACACGAGTAGTCCCATTCCCTCCAGTGGCGTGTATAAATGCTCACCAACATGAGTCAGATTTCCACAATTGGACCTGTCCATTTTTCACCAGTCAAGTGAGTACTGGGCTCAGTTTTATTCCTGCAGGTAAGTTTGCATGGATATGCAGCCAAATTCACATTCATGGGTTTGGTATTCTCTTTTTTAGACATGTATTTGTCACACATGGGTACATTTCTACAAATGTGCAGCCAGGTATATTGGGTTACAGGCACCATTCCTAGAATGCATATTCATCATGTTTACAAAATTGTCTATTGAGAACAATTAAATAAACCATTAAAATTATACACAATGAATTTATTTGATATTAATCTTCCTTGGAAAACATTGAAAGCTGAAGGCCCCACCTTTAGTTAGCTACCACCCTCTGGTAATGCCAAGCATTCTACAATGTTAAGTTCCCTGTATGCAGGGGAGCTGGAACAATGTGTATAGTGGGGGTGCTGCAAGCCATTGAACCACACTGTAAACCCTGTATGTGATGGAAACCACTTCAAGCCAGGGGGTGCAGCAGCACCCCTATTTCAGCACCTATGCCTGTATGAAGCAACCACCTAGCCAAAGTGACTGCCCAGAAATGGTCCTAAATACAGTAACACCCTCACTTAGGTGACTGGCTGAACTGCTTTGGACTTCAATGTCTCCACACAGTTTATGCTTGTACTTGAACAGTTCTGTGTATTGCAACAGCTTGAGCACCTTCTCCTTTGAAGAGCAGTCCAGGCCAAAGCCACTATTAGCTGCAGAGAGAATAAGGAAGCAGGGGAGCCATTTTACTTGTAGGATCCTTTTCATCATAGAACTGGTTGAACCCCATGCTGGGGATTTTCTATTATTCTTTTTGTTGTTGTTGCTTATATATTAACTTGATTTGATTTCTGATTATAAAGCATTATCCCTTGAGAGAAAACTCTTGCTGACTGCTTCTGTGTTTTGGTTCTGCTGAGTCATTTCATCATACATACAGACCCATTTTATATTCTATCCCATACATAGGGATCGAAGACTCTTTACCCCAAAGACAAACTGACTCAAGTAGGAACACTGTACAGGTTATAGTCAATACATTTTCTCACTGTCTTTGCTCCTTTCCACACTGTCACTGCATTTGTTTTTTCACTCTCCCTGTTTTCTGATCTGCGGTTCACCCTGTCTTTTCCCTGTGGATTATTTCATTGCTTTTCTTTTTTCAGAAGTTCTCCTTACATTAAATGCAAATGCAGTAGCATTTAAATCAAGGCAAAATTAATTCATTCAAACCTGTATTCTTGTATGTTTTAAGGGTGGGGTAGTCCTGTTCCGAGGACTTTTATGTGACTGATTGTACTAGTTTAATAAAAGGGCCCCCAAATACATTAGGACATTTAATTATTGTCATGAGTGATAACAGGCTTTCCCAAGTGATGCCCTATCATTTGGGCCAGCAGGCCATGGTGATTCTAATAGGGGGCAGTGAGGTTGCTTTCCCTGTTAGACCATTCAGCATTTTCCTAAGGCCAGCCTGAGGTGGAGTAATCTTGCTGCTGTTTTCATTAGTGTAAGAATATTTAAAATATTTTCCTGACTTTATTTTTATTTTTTAACCTCTAATTTTACAGAGCCTATACACTAAAATACTCCAAGATATGACCTCCACAGTGAGTCACGGGATGATCTGCTTTCAGTCACATGGCAATAACCCGGCACAAACCACAGCCATGGGGCTGATGGCTTTATTCTACAAACCTTGGTGTTATTGGAGTATTTTCACGAATACATAGCTAGCTGCTCTTGGTCCCAAGCAGTTATACACCTCTACCCCAATATAACAATGTCCTCGGGAGCCAAAAAATCTTACCGCATTATATACCGAGTGAAACTGCATTATATCGAACTTGCTTTGATCCACCAGAGTGCGCAGCCCCTGCGTTATCGTGTTATATCCGAATTTGTGTTATATCGGGTCGTGTTATATCGGGATAGAGGTGTATATGCTTGAAAAGTGAAGATGGGTTTGATTTCCCTCAACAGTCAAGAGCTCTATTACCATGATGACTCAATACTGATGCTATTGCCAATTATCCTAGTCTTGTCTGTGACTCATTTAGTATATATCAGAGGTTCTCAAACTGTGGTCCACGAGCTCCATTCAGGTGGTCCATCTATCATCCCAATAGCTATGATCATCCATACCAACCTAGATACTCCCACAAAAATACTAGCTCTGAATGTTACAGCATTCATCCTGTCCTGGCACATGGTACTTGATATAAGCTTTAACCTCACTGTATCCTTCCAGCTTGGAGTTGGGTTCCATGGAGGGTCATGGTTAGTCTGTGGTACTAGTGAAGTTACAAAATCCTGCCACTTCTTGCTTTGACCCAATGAAAGATCTTATGAAAGGGATTCATTTTGTTAAAAGCTTATTTCATATCTGTGGTTAAAATCAAGGCTTGACTCTCCAGGGCTGTCAAGGCACTAGCATCTTTCACAAGCACTATGAGCCCTTTCTTTAATATAAATAACTAAATACATTTTAAAAGCATATTTTAAACACACTCATCTATTGTACGCTGACACAGAAAAACTAGCCTCTGAGAAACAGCCTTGCTCACTTATTCTTCAAGGATGAAATTCACACCTGTTGAGATAGATGGCCCATCAGACATTTGAATCCGGCCCTCAAGCTCCCGCCGGGCAGCAGGGTTGGGGGCTCCGCGCGGCTCCCGGAAGGAACAGTATGTCCCCCCTCCGGCTCCTATATGTAGGGGCAGCCAGGGGGCTCCACACACTGCCCCTGCCCCAAGCGCTGCCCCCGCAGCTACCACATGGCCAATGGGAGCTGCAGGGGCGGCACCTGCAGATGGGGCAGAGCTGCGCCTCCACGTAGGAGCTGGAGGGGGGACATGTCGCTGCTTCCAGGAGCTGCTTGCTGTAAGCGCTGCCCAGAGCCTGCACCTCTGACCTCCTCCCATGCCCCAACCCCCTGCCCCAGCCCTGATTCCCCTCCCACCCTCCGAACACCTCAGTCCCAGCCCAGAGCACCCTCAACCCCTTCATCCCCAGCCCCACCCCAGAGTTCACCCCCCCAGCCGGAGCCCTCACCACCCCCCCACCCTCAACCTCCCACCACAGCCCGGAGCCCCCTCCCACACCCTGAACTCTTCATTTCTGGCCCCAACGCAGAGCCCTCAGCCCATCCCGCATCCCAAAGCCAATTTTGTGAACATTCATGGCCCGCCATACAATTTCCTTAACCAGAGGTGGCCCTCGGGTCACAAAGTTTGCCCACCCCTGCACTAGATCTAGTGTGATGGCTTAGGAGGTGCATAGGCCTTGCACTGTGTCTGTGGAGGGGTGAATTTCACCCTATTGGAACAACTGCTGGCTGAGGGCTACAAGTGCCACAGATGGCCCCTGCCTCAGTTGCTGCGGAAATTGGAAGACGTGCGGATTTGAATTTTATGCACTATAGGCCATTGAAGTCAATTGTAGTTTTCACATTGATTCCCAAAGCAACAGGACTACTAATGCTCTCTCTCTATATTTCTTACCAGATAACCCTCTTCTGATGTATTCACGTGGAGACACTTGCTCCCAGCAGCTTGGGATACACGTGTGGGTGGATTCCATAGCAGCAGCAAGACTCTATCAACTGTTGAATATGACCCCCACAGGAGCACCTTGTATTTGAAAAGACTTCACAGTTGTGTGTAAGAAGATAAGGTGGGTCAGTTTTTTTGGCTTGCCAGTCGTAGGGTTGATTCTATGGCACAGTCCCACTCGAGATGACGGGAATGTTGCCTGAATTAGGAATGAACAAAGACAGCAGTATTTGACTTTAAAATGGTGTGAGTATTTTTCATGGATCATCTTAACACGCTACGAATAGAACAAAATATATGTTAAATACTGCCCTCCCCACTTTCCCAGCTTCAACCATTTTAGGAGTGAATGATAAAACCCAGCTTATTTATGTAGCTGTGCTGTTACCTCTCTGCAAACAGTATCCTGTGGTAATCTGTCTCTGGTAATCTAGAGCAGTCTATGGGTCCCACAAGGTAGTGAGCACTCAACTCCTTGTGGTAGGTACTTAGCACCTCAAAAGATGAGGCCTGATCCAGAACCTTTTTGGAGTCAATGGCAAGACTCCCATTGACATTACATTGCAAGCTCCATGGAGCAGAGAACGTAGATAAAATTTTGAAAAGTACATAAGCCCCATTAAAAAAAAAAAGTGGGCCTTAGGCTCCCAAATCACTTGGGTATTTTTGAAAATATTTATGCAGGCTTTTCTGTATGGGTTGTGCAGCACAGAGCAAACAGATGGTGCTCAACCAATAAAAAGAGGAGAACCCATTTCTGAGAAGAAAACTCTCTCAGTATGTGAGAATGATAATTTTATGCTTTACTATTTCTTGTGTCAATCTTTTTGTAAGCATCCATTTCCACTATAGTATTTTCCTAAAATACAAACATGTACAATGTGTCAAAATATTTATTGAATACATTACATTGGGGCTGTTAACAATTTATATATGGATTTTCAAATGTTTGCTTGCTGCAGATACTGGGGCCATACTGTATCTGTGTCCGACTGAAGAAAATTAGGTGTTTTGGTAGAAGACTGGTGGCCCATGGTTTTAAAAGGAAGACAAATACTTTAAGAGAATTTTAAGTACAATTTAAATAAACATTTATTGTTGCTCAGATCACAGGATGACATTCACCTTTGTGCAGAGGACAAGCATAAAGTCTGTGCACCAATTACCGTACATGTCACTTAGGCCCAACTTTGAGTAAGTGGTGCATAGGCCTTTTGTAGGTCCTCTGAACAGGGATGGACTGTCTCTCCCATCCATGAGACTACATGCTATATTGCAGATAAGCCACGTGGGATGTTAAAACATGTCCCCAGCCATGCAAACCAGAACACCCAGGGTTAAAGTGACATCCCCCATGTGAGGGAAAGGAGCGTGATGGAGGAATAGATCCTTGGGGGACTCAGATATCATCCCAGCAGAGCATGTTCTCTGCTCAGCCACTTCTCCACCTCTTCATCTCCATGATCTAAAAGGTACTGTGCTGCTAATGGCTGTTCCCTCCATATTTGTGCCCTCCCACCCGTCGCCCACACACAAATACTCTCTGCAGTGGGGTAGAAGGTACAGATTGGGTAGTTATTGCGGGTTTTACCAGCAGTAACTTCTAAATAGAAATCTACCTGGGAGCATGCCATGGTGAGTGGCTGCTCTCTGACCTGGGCCCCAACTTCCCCCCAGCCAATGCACCTTGGCTGGGGGGAAGTTGGGGCCCAGGTCAGAGAGCAGCACTCTGGAGTGAAGGTCTGCACAGAAATTATATCCATGTAATACATTGTGGGATGATGTCATAAATGAATTTATCATGCTCCTTTGACCAACTCACTGGCCCTCTGTTCATCATCACAACAAGGATTAATTCCAACATCCTAAACTTCTGAGCAGCTTCAACCCATGCCATTTAAAAAACTCAACTTCCTATATCTTTGTATCTTCCCCCCAAATATCAAGACCCAACCTGCTCCAAAAAATTAGATTGGTCTACAGCCTAGGATGGAAAAGATTCAGTCCTGCACCAGTAAACCATGACAAATCATAATTTTAGAAGTCAGTCCATTACTGTCGACTGATTTCCACCAGGATAGGACAGATCAGACTCAGGCCTTTAATATGAACAGGAGTACTTGTGGCACCTTAGAGACTAACAAATTTATTAGAGCATAAGCTTTTGTGGACTACAGCCCACTTCTTCGGATGCATACAGAGTGGAATAAATATTGAGGAGCTATATATACACACATACAGAGAGCATAAACAGGTTGGTGCTGAGACAACTCCCACCTGTTTATGCTCTCTGTATGTGTGTATATATATATCCTCAATATTTATTCCACTCTGTATGCATCCGAAGAAGTGGGCTGTAGTCCACGAAAGCTTATGCTCTAATAAATTTGTTAGTCTCTAAGGTGCCACAAGTACTCCTGTTCTTTTTGCGGATACAGACTAACACGGCTGCTATTCTGAAACCTGCCTTTAATATGGAATTCTGCAAAATTACAACAACATTGAAAATTATACAAGAAACAGTGGATGAACTGTTGGAAAAGAGAGCTAGATGCTGAGCACTTACCAGTCCCACTGATTTCAGTGGGAGCTGCAGGAGTCCATAATTTGGACAAGAATCAATTTTCTCCTCTAGATGCTAAGATGGTTCTCTTGGGCATCCTTCTTGAAGATGCTTCTAACTTCTTCTCACAAAGAGAATTTTTTTCCTATTATTGTTTCTTGTGCAATCTATGCATCAGACAGAAATCAGAAAAGGTCCTGGTGCTACATGAAGGCATTTCAAAAATTTCAAAATGTGCCACCAACAAAGAACTAGAAAGTTCTAGAAATAAAGTTTTTTTTTTTTTTAATGTTAAATCCTTGGCTAGATATAAGTGTGAATAAGTAGGCAATTATTTTAATTGTACTTCCACTGTAGAGTTACACACTACTGAAATGTTTTCAGGAAATGGGACTACCCAGAGCTGTTCCATGTAGGCAGATCCCATACCTGCACAGAGCCCCATTGTCTTCATGGGGCCACATATGCAGAGATACTTGGAGGATCAATCCTAAAGTCTCTAGAGATCTTGCAAAGACTTACACAGGTAAGTGACTTTACATACAGTGAGCAATCCCATTGAAATGCATTGGACTACTCACAGTGTGAAAAGTTAGGCATGTCCATAAGTCTTTGAAGGATTGGGAGGGTCCAAGATTGTAAAATTGAAGTCCTACTAGATGTAGCAGGAATTTCTGTAATACTCCTTATATATTCATTTCAGTAAGGAAATGTTTTAAGAAAAGCAGAAATTTGCTCACAAATGTGTCCGCATACCATGTTTTCTGGTTGTTGTAGCAGACTTTGTTCTTCAACAGAAATTATATTGATCTGATGCTAGGAAAGTGAGGCTAGAGCTCAATAGGACAGTTTAGACCATATCATTTTGAAGTTCATAAAGTTCTGCAATATAACAGTTGATGATTTTTCATATGAAAAGTCTCTTTCAACTTCCAGTGATTACTGAATCTTAATGGGATTCCTCCTGGCAATATTTTTCAGAGAGGTTTCTGGAGGAAAGACTGACCACATTGCAAATTATAATTTAATTGTACAGACATTGTCTTTTAAAGTGTGTGTGTGTACGTACATGCACTTGCACACACACTTCACTTTTAGTGATTCATTTTTATGGATCATACTATGAAACAGTTAATATGTGATTGGAAAAAAAAGCGTATTAAATACAATATATTTTAAAGAATAAACAAACTGATAAAATTAAAACTGACGATAATTTGATGAATATTATTTAAAATATAAGGAGCTGAATAAAAATAATCAATGAATTATTTGAAATGATAATTATCACTTGGTAAACATAACAGTTCTTAATCCATCTTCTTATTAATCAAATAAGATTTATATTTTGACTAATGTTAATCTGATTTTTGTGCCTTCAATACCCACATCATCATCTCAATCAATAAGAATCCTATTGCAAGTCAGATCTATATAAAAGTATCAATGGGAAATCTGTTTATATTCATGCAGTCTGCAAGCCTTTCATCATACACTCAGTTCAGTGAGAAGAGCCAGCCGTATTTTTCGGAGGGTTGCTTAAAATCACCTCAGATGCCAGTAGATAAGCAGAGTAGCCAAGAAACAATTTACTTATGACAAAAATAATGTGTGAAAAGGGGTGGCTGTCTTTAGCCAAAGCCAGTGTGAGATCCTGATTCTATTGAATCCAAGGTACACTTTGTCATTGACTTCAGTAAAGATAGGATCTTACCCCAGATATTTTGTCTTAAGTCTAAAACAGCCTAGGAGTGAACTCCTGCCGCCATAGAAGTCAGTAGGAGTTTTGCTACGGACTTCAGTGGCACCAGGATTTCGTCGCTAGGATGCATAGATTCCAACGCCAAAAGGGACCAGTGCATAGGTGCTAGAACGAGGGGTGCTGCCCCACCCCCTGGCTTGAAGTGGTTTCCAGTTTGGTTCAATGGCTGTCGGCACCCCCACTAGAAAAATTGTTCTAGCACCAGCGTGCTGATCTAGTCTGACATCCTTTATGATACAGGCCATCGAATTTACCAAAAATAATTCCTAGAGCATAACTGTTAGAAAAAACATCCAATCTTGATATAAAAATTATCAGTGATGGGAGAATCCACCATGACCCTTGGTAAATTATTCCAGTGGTTAATTTGTCTCACTGTTAAGAATGTACACCTTATTCCCATCTGAATTTGTCTAGCTTCAACTTCCAGCCATTGGATTGTGTTATACATTTCTGTGCTAGATTGAAGAGCACATTATTACACATTTGTTCCCCATGTAGAGATTTATAGACTTGTAGTCAAGTCACCCCTCAACCTAATCTAAATAGATTGAGTTCCTTGAGTCCACCATTAGAAGACATGTTTTCTAATCCTTTAATCATTCTCATGGCTCTTCTTTGAACCCACTCTCACTGATCCTTCTTCAATTGTGGGTACCAGAACTGGACACAGTAAGCCAATAGTGGTTGCACCAGTGCAAAGTACAGAGGTAAAATAATCTCTTCTCCTCCAGATTCCACTGTTTATGCATCCCAGGATCGCATTAGGTCTTTGGGCCACACTATCACATTGGGAGCTCATGTTCAGCTCATGATTATCCGCCAGGGCCATAAAATCTTTTTCAATGTCACTGCTTTCCAGGATGGAGACCCCCATCCTGTAAGTATGGCCTACATTCTTTGTTCCTAGAAGTATAAATTTACATTTAAACATATTAGAATGCAAATTGTTTTCCTGTGCCCAGTCTACCAAGTGATCCAGATTGCTCTAAATCAGTGGCCAGTCCTCTTCATTATTCACTAGCTCCCTAATTTTTGTGTCATCTGCAAACTTTATCAGTGATGATTTAATGTTTTCGTCCAGGCCATTAATAAAAGTTTTAAATAGTGTATGGCCAAGAACCAATCCCTGAAGAACCCCACTGGAAACACCCACTTAAGGACCACTCTCTGTTTACAGTTACATTTTGAGATCTATCAGTTAGCCAGTTTTTAATTCATTTAATGTGTGCCATGTTAATTTTATATTATTCCAGTTTTTTAATCAAGATGTTGTGGGTATTAACTCAAACGCCTTATGGAAGTCTAAGTATATTAAGTCAACGCTATTACCTTTATCACCAAACTTTGTAATCTCACAATAAAAGGTATCAAGTTAGTTTGACAGGCTCTATTTTCCATAAACTTCTGTTGATTTGCATTAATTACATTACCCTCAAATTCTTTATTAATTGAGTCCTATATCAACCGCTCCATTATTTTGCCTGGGATCCATGTCAGGCTGACAGCTTTATAATAGCCTGGGTCATTCCATTTACCCTTTTTTTAAAATGGCACATTAGCTTTCTTCCAGTCTTCTGGAACTTCCCCAGTGTTCCAAGACTTACTGAAAGTCAACGTTAATGGTCCAGCTTGCCCCTAAGTCAGCTCTTTTAAAACGCCTCAATGCACGTTATCTGTACCCGCTGATTTAAAAATGGCTAACTTTAGTAGCTTCTGATTAACATCCTCCAGATATTCTAGTGGAATGGAAAGAGTGTTATCACCATATGATGTGACTAATTATCTTTTTATTTCTCCATATACAAGTATTTATTGAACACTTCTGCATTATAATTAATAATTTCTACCTAGTCATGGACCAATACCATTGTCAGGGATTCTTTTTGTTCCTAATATATTTAAAAAACTCCTTGATATTGTCTAGTAGCCAAAGATTTCTCCTTGTGTCTCTTTGCTTCCTTTATCAATTTTCAACAATTTCTAATATTCATTACTGTCAGCCGGGGCGGCTCTAGGCACCAGCAAAGCAAGCAGGTGCTTGGGGCAGCCCATTTGTAGGGGTGGCAGCCGGCAGGGAGGCTAGCATGGGAGCTGAGAAGCAACAGGGGGCCCTGGGAGCTCTAGCTCCTTGCCTATAGAGCCAACCCTGGAGCAGGGAAAGAACTACATTTTCCAGCATTCCCCTGGCCGCTATCAACAGGAAAGGGATGGGGAGAGAGGGAGTATGGTAGCTGAAACCTCATGGTGCAGCTTGCTGTGAATGGAGAGCTCACTGCTAGAACAGGGTGGCACTGTGAACGGGGAACAAGTATGCCCAAGGAGTAGAAGGCTTTGCCCCAGCTATCCCCCTCAGAAGACATCCCCAGCCTGGATTAGGGATACTGGTGTGACCTCACCTTGCAGCCCCCAAAGAAAGAATTGGGTGGACTAAATGGACAGTGTCCCTCTCTATCTGAAGCCTAGCAAAGAAGGTACGTGGATCCCACTAGAATTTAAAATGAAAAGGGAGGGGAGGCTCTGGACCTGGGCAGCTTTAGATTAGAGTGACCAGATGTCCCGATTTTATAGGGACAGTCCCAATTTTTGTGTCTTTTTCTTATATAGACTCCTATTACCCCCCACCCTCTGTCCCAATTTTTCACATTTGCTGACTGGTCACCCTACTTTAGGTACAGTACCAGGCACGTAGGAGGATTTCCACTTCTGAGCCATGGAAGCAGAAATTGACTTTTGCTTTCCAGATTTAGCTAATATTCAAAAAGGGAGTCTAGCACCTGCCTTCCAGATTTGAACACCTCAAAATTCAGGAATGCTCAAGCTCAATTTGGGCAGCTGTTACTTCATTTCTCCCAAACCACGATTAAACAAATTAATCACGATTAATCGCACAAAAGAATACCAATTAAAATTTATTAACTATTTTTGGATGTTTTTCTAGATTTTCAAATATAGCGATTTCAATTACAACACAGAATACAAAGTGTACAGTGCTCACTTTATGTTATTTTTATTACAAATATTTGCATGGTAAAAATGATAAACAAAAGAAATAGTATTTTTCAATTCACCTCAGACAAGTACTGGAGTGCAGTCTCTTTGTCATGAAAGTGCTAGCTACAAATAGAGGGTTTTTTGTTACATAACTTCACTCAAAAACAAACCAATGTAAAACTTCAGAGTCTACAAGTCCACTGAATCCTACTTCTTGTTCAGCCACTCAATAAGAGAAACAAATTTGCTTACATTTACAGGAGATAATATTGCCCACTTCTTAATTACGTCACCTGAAAGTAAGAACAGGCATTCGCATGGCACTGTTGTAGTTGGCGTCTCAAGATATTTACATGCCAGATGTGCTAAAGATTCATATGCCTCTTCATGCTTTGGCCACCATTCTAGACATGCTTCCATGCTGATGCTGCTCGTTAAAAAAATAATGTGTTAATTAAATTTGTGACTGAACTCCTTGGGGGAGAATTGTATGTCCCCTGCTCTGTTTTATGCGCATTCTGACATATATTTCATGTTATAGCAGTCTCGGATGATGACCCAGCACATGTTGTTCATTTTAAGAACACTTCCACTGCAAATTTGACAAAATGCAAAGAAGACACCAATGTGAAATTTTTAAGGTGGCTAGAGCACTTGACCCAAGATTTAAGAATCTGAAGTGCCTTCCAAAATCTGAGAGGGATGAGGTGGGGAGCATGCTTTAAGAAATCTTAAGAGAACAAGATTCTGATGCAGAAACTACAGAACCCAAACCACCAAAAAAGAAAATGAACCTTCTGCTGGTGGCATCTGACTCAAATGATGAAAGTGAACATGTGTTGGTCCGCACTGCTTTGGATCGTTACCAAGCAGAACCCACCATCAGCATGAATGCATGTCCTCTGGAATGGTGGTTGAAGCATCAAGGGACATATGAATCTTTAGTGCATCTGGCATGTAAATATCTTGCGACACCGGCTACAACAGTGCCATGGAAACACCTGTTCTCACTTTCAGGTGACATTGTAAACAAGAAGCAGGCAGCATTATCTTCTGCAAATGTAAACAAATAGGTTTATCTGAGTGATTGGCTGAATAAGAAGCAGAACTGAGAGGACTTGTAGGCTTTGAAATTTTATATTGTTTTAGTTTTGAATGCAGTTTTCTGTGTACATAATTACAAGTACTTGTATTAGGTGAATTGAAAAATAATATTTCTTTTGTTTTTTTTACAGCGCAAATACTTGTAATAAAAAATAAATATAAAGTGAGCACTGTACATTTTGTATTCTGTGTTGTAATTGAAATCAATATATCTGAAAATGTACAAAACATCCAAAAATATTTAAATTAATGATATTCTATTACTGTTTAACAGTGCGACTAATCATGATTAATTTTTTTAATTGCTTGAAATCCCATATATACTGGTATATATATATGATAGAGAGAGAACGGCTGTCAAGCGATTTAAAAAAGTAATCACGATTAATCACACTATTAAAAAAATTAATCAAATTAAATTTTTCTCAACATCTTGATTTTGTGCTGAGTGCTCATATCATCCCTCTTTTTACCCTCCCCTTTTGCTATTAGTTTAACATCTCCTGACTACTCTAGCCAGCATGTCCCCAAGGAGATGGAGCCCCCTTCTACTGAAGTGGAAGCCATCAAACTATACAGCCTCCTCTTCCGAGATGGACCAATGTTCCACAAAACCAAAATCCTCTGTCTTCCACTACTTACCTAGCCTGTAGTTCACTTCCAGAATCTTCTGCCTTCCTTCACTCATGGGACAGGAAGGATCTCAGAGAAGATCACTAGGACGTTCTTCTTCAGCACACTTCCGAGTTCCCTGAAGTCATCTGTTATCTGTGAGATATCCTGTGACACAGTGTCAGTGGTGCCAATATGAACCATCATCAATGGATCCTTGCCTGTTGACTTCGGAAGCTTATCCCATCTTAGAATGACATTGTGTGTCTTGATGCTGGGATGGCAGCATAGGTGCCAACTCCATGGGTGCTCCGGGGCTGGAGCACCCACGGGGAAAAATTGGTGGGTGCTCTGCACCCATCGGCAGCGCCCCACCCCGCCCTCTGCCCCAGCTCACCTCCGCTACGCCTCTTCCCCTGAGCGCGCTGCTTCTCCCCTAGCTCCAGCGCTTGCCACAGCGAAACAGCTGTTTCATGGCGGTAAGCGCTGGGAGGGAGGGGGAGGAGGCGGGGCCAGGGCAGGGATTTGGGGAAGGGATCCAATAGGGGCAGGGAGGGGCGGAGTTGGTGCGGGGACTTTGGGGAAGGGGTTGGAGTGGGGGCGGGGAAGGTGCAGGGAAAGGGTGGAGTCGGGGCGGGGCCCGGGGTTGGAGGGGGGGCACGAGCACCCACTGGCACCGGGGAAAGTTGCCTATGGATGGCAGCACACTGTCCTGTTCTCCACCAGTCCATTGCAGAATGTTATTTGGATTCTTCTTAGTACGAATCTCCAACAAGATCATCTGTCTTCCTTGGATGGCTGGAGAGCTCTTTTGGGGCAAGCTTGATTTTCTTAAAGGTGGGGCCAAGCTGCCCTCCACATATGTGTTCCAAACATCTCGCCATTGCCTTGGAGCTGCTGGATCTTGAGAGGTAGTTTGCATATTGAGGACCTGGTATGGATTTGAAACTTCCAGCTGTGAGGAATTCCTCTTGTTTCTCTTCTCTCTGGTGGCGACAGCCTGTCCATCTTCATCCAGCCATGTAGAATACCACTGTGACCTCCTGCCTCTAATGGTATGAGCCATCAGTCCTCCTCTGTGACTTTCTCTCTCTCTGATTCCTTGGTGGCCAGCTCCTTTCTTCCTTGAACCTGAGGTACAGGTGTTTCCTGAACCTGTCTGTGTAGGAGCTCCTCAGCTTCTCTGATAGTCAGTAGCATCTCAATTTGCTGCTCCAATTCAAGAATCTTTTCCTCCAGTACAGCCACCAGTTTGCACATCGTGCACAAGAAATGCCTTCTTTTTCCTGCCTGAAACCAGACCATGGCATGTCCATTGCAGGTTTCTGTTTCATTGCTGGCCATCTTGATGTAACATAGTGCTGAATCTAGAAGGTTCTCTCACATTCTCTTTCTCAACTCCCTCCAAAACTCTCCTGAGAGCCATGAACAGAGACCGCTAACAAGTTTGCCTAGCATGACTTTGCCTAGTACGACTTTTCATACCACGTCTTCCCTCCTTAGCTCATCTCCGTGACATTGTGGATTGAACTGGGGAAGCCTTTATACCTTGTAAAGAGCCAGATTGGGCACAGACAGGGACATGTAACACATGCAGACCCTCTACACAAGGTGAATTTTATTTGGAACCTGTACAATGGGTGCACATATACTATTAATATCAACCTATTAAAGCAACATTACAATAACTGCACAAAGCCAATATCAGAGGAACTCAAAGACAAAGCCAGATCTGGGTTTAAACTAGTAACCTAGTAACCAAACTAATAAACAAATGGGGGAGGGGGAAAAGAGGGAAAAAACCTTTACCCAGTTCTTTATAATTTTCCTTGCACTTTAGAGCCTAAGATAAAGAATTTCACCTTACAAATGCAAAATCCTTTGAGGAGAGTGGTGATAGAATTGAGAGAGCTCAGAAGCACTGACCTAGATAAGAGCTACTCCTTTCCTAAATTGAACTTCTGAGGTTTCATTTTGATTTAGGATTGTTTTCCTTTCCCCATTCTAATTAATGCTGATGAAAGCACCGAATAGCCAAACAGGGTGGTTGTAGCCCTTTCTTTATTCCAGTGGTTTCCACCACATTGTGGTCCTTAGGCCTTGTCTACACTACCGCGGTAAGTCGATCTAAGTTATGCTACTCCAGCTACATGAATAATGTAACTGGAGTCAACGTAGTTTATGTTGACTTACCACGGTGTCTACACCACGCTGCGTCAATGGGAGACGCTCTCCCATTGACTTATCTTACACTTCTCGTTCTGGTGGAGTATCGGAGTCGACCGGAGAGCGCTCTGTCGATTTAGTGGGTCTTCACCAGCCCCCGCTGCATCAATCACAGCAACGTCGATCACCAGTAAGTGTAGAAATAGCCTTAGACAACCCGCGGCCTTTGGAGCACTTTAGGAAGTTAAAAGTATATTGACGCTATGCTAATATGACTATTCTAGGTCAGCAATTGCCGGAGTTGCCATAAGGATGTTATCTGATTGCAAATGAGATGACAGGCCCATGAGGCAGTATGAGCCAGATTCTATGCTGCACAGCCTAAGATGGAGGAATGAAGGGCCAAATGTGGCTATATTCCAGTTTTGCACCTTCCTAATTCTGGGCTGCTTCTGGGACTAGTGCAGCCCCTGCCATAAGCTAAAGCAGCCTTATGGGTGCCAATGAGCTGCTCTGCCTATATCAGACCTAGCACCTAAATCACTTTTGAAAATGGGACTCAGGTGCCTTTGAAATTTTTAGCCCAAGTTCCTTAGGATCGATACTTAGGAACAACTGATCTTGAAAATTAGAACTTTGCCAATAATGTATTTTTAATAAAGATGGCAGGGAAAACTGCAGAAGGTACATACCAGTGAGCCCTGCCTAGGTAGTGGAGAACCTATTGGAGTCTAAAATGATCTGATATTTGGAAATGAATCACTTTTCCACAGTCTATTATTATAGACTGTGGAAAATGAACTAGACGCAAACAACTAGAAACTATGAACTAGAAGCAAACAACAGTCCTTGGCGGTTGATAAGTGGGTTGCCCCAAGGACTTGCATTGGTTCTAGTGTTATTTAATGTATTTATTAATGACTTGGTGGAGGAAGTGGTCAGTGAGATAATGAAGTGTGCTAATTTTTATTTATTTAGATTTGTAACAAAACATACCTATTCTAGGCTGTAGGCACCACAGAAGTATCATGATATGAAAACACAAACCAAATGAAGCCATACCTTGACAATACCCAGCAGCACCCACAAGTTCCAGCCCTCATTGCACCCATTTCTCCCAAAAACCTCAAATGGGGGGGGGGGGGCTTATAGGATATCCTGAAGATCAACAGATTTGGGCTTCTTCACAAGAAGCTGTGGGGAATTAATGACAATGTTTGTGATACCATGGGCCAAATTTCAGTCTCATTTACTGAATAGTGGGGTTTCATGGGTGAAAATGAGGATTGAATATAGCCCTAGATTAATTTTTTTTAATTAACTGAAACAGACCTGATTCTCCTCTCGTTTAACTGTAACTGTATGTAACTGTAGTGGTTACAATGGGTCCAGACTCTCAGCTGGTAAGTCTGTGTAGTTCCATTGGCTTTCATGGAACAGTGGTGATTTATACCAGGTCACAGAGGGCTCAAGCCCAGCACTTGCCAAACCAAAAACACAAACCTTTGCTACTTGCGCTGAAAAAGCCACTATGTTACCACTCAGTGAGTCACAAGCTTTATGGTTTCTAGGTCCAGTGACTTGAGAGAGACATGATCCCATGCACCCAAGTTCGTGGACTGTATTAGCAATTTAAAACATCTTTTCAAAGTCCAACTTAAGAAAAATATATCTGTGTTTGAAAAGATCCGTAATAAGCAAATGAAGATGGCAAGAGGTCTGAGTGGGATTTTCATGAGGAGAGAGATAAAAATCCCCTAAAACAGTTATTTAGCATGCAAAGAAGATTTAGAAGAGACATGATGCCCTGATAAATCGGTCACAGAATAAATCCCGCATCTGTCAGGAATGGACTAGGTGCCTGAATAGGTCCCTTCTATCTCTTACATTCTCTGATTCTGTAACAAAAATGTATCAATCCCTCCTATTTACATTATCCCAGAATAAGAGAATTCTTACTTTTTTTCCTGGAAACTAATGGTAGATAAACTTAAATAAAATGTTATAATTGTTTTAACTGCATGTAATTAGCCTGTAGGAGTCACTGCTACAGAAGATAGTAGTGCTAAAATACTATAGGTCAAATTCTCCTCTGACAAAACTAATGTTAATCAGAAGTAACTCCACTAAAGCCCAAACTGGAGTTAATCAGCTTTCCCAGTGGTGTAACTCCCTTGCCTTAAGTGGAGATACTATTTCTGATTTACACTGGAGTAACAGAGATGAATCAAGTCTGTAAATGGATTTAAAAAGAGACTGAATACATTTTCTGTGGGATTTTCAAAAGCATTCAGAATTGGCTTATCTTTTCTCCCACTGAAGTCAATGAGAGTTTTATCTTTGCCTTCAACAGGAGCTCAACTAGGCAGACATTGAAAGCTTTTGAAAATCCCACCTACCACTCACTAATATTTGTAGTTGTGCATGTCAAGAAGGTTTGATCCACTCTTATACTTCAGGGTATCAGATGATCACTGAAGATGTCAAATGAATTGTCCTTACCATGTACAGCACTGCTTTTGGCCAGGTGCATTATGGGAACCTTTCACTTTCCTCTGATGCATCAGGAACAGGCCTCTGCTGGAAGCAGGATAGTCGTATGGACTACTGGTCTGATATTGTAAGGCAAATTTTAAGTTCCTTTCATTATTCAGGATGTGGCTTAAAGGGTGCCTGGTGTTCTTCCAATAGTCTAAGAATGTAGCTCTATCATGATATGTTTGAGGGGCTTCATTAGGTGTGTGAAGTATTCTTCTAAATAATTTATAAATACTCATCCAGTAATTTCTACAGTTCTGCTAGAGATTCACCAGAGTGGTTCACATGTGGATCCAAGCTTCCTCAAATCTGGGTGGCTTGGATTCCATCCCTACTTTTTGCCTTTAACTAAAATACAAACAGTCAGTGCATGCAGATCTTTGTGCTAGTTCCTTAAAATATTCACATTAGGCAGTCAGGGAGAGAAAAAAGAAGAACACGGAAGAACTCTAAGAGAAGTGACTGTAGCCCATCAGGCTAACTCTTCAGTGGTTTTCCTCCATGTCATCCATGCATGAAGGATTAGAATTGGGAAGAAACGGTTAACCATTAAAATTTCAACAGCAGGCATGAATTTTCTGTTGCAAGTGCTAATATAACCACACACGGCCAAATCACGAGCTGATTACAGACTGACTTCAGTGGAGCTATGCCGCTTTATAATAGGATTTGGTCCACTGACTTTAGTATAAAATAGCAGTGATGCAGCTAGTGTGAGATCAGAATCAGGTACTGCATTTGTAAACTACATTGTGTTACTTGTAATAATATATTGGAATGGATATTTTAAAATAGGTAAAATGTTTAGAAGACAAGAGGGCTTTCCGTTTCTGGGGCAATTTTAAACTAAATAGCTCAAGTGAAGCTCTGGGAGCAAAGGTGAAGACCAAGAGGGGCCAGATATAAAGGCACCTAACTCGCATTGATTTCAATGGGAGTTAGGTGCCTATATATCTATCTATCTTTGGGGATTTGGGCCTAAGTGCCTGCAAAACCTGAACTAGTATTATGTGACATCGCCTGTATGTCCCAAAGCATGCCATTCAGATCATAAAAATAGAGTCTTTCAATCTGGTTACATTCTAAAATGTACAACTGCACAATTTATCTTAAATACATTTTTTCTTTTCTCTGTTTTTTTTTTTTCAAGTGCTGGGTGATTATGGCATTATTAACAATACACATTTCTATAGCACCTTTCAAACCGGATCTGAAGGAGGTTAATTAATATCTGTAAGCCTCACACCACCAGTGAGACTAGCAAACATTAACATCTCCATTTTACAGATGGAGGAGATGAGTCACAGGGAGATTAAGTGATTTCTCTAAGGTCATCCAGAGTCAGCAGGAAAATCAGCAATACAAACCACACTTCCAAACCTTGACTCTAATCATTAGTTTATACTGCCTTCCCAGAGCCTATCTAAATGATTTCATTATCATTCAAAATGGTTCTCTCATGGCTTGATTCCACTGTAATTGACTTAAATGGGAGACGTACACCCATTTCAGTGATTTGAATGTTACAGGATATCAATGTTACACACCTGAATGAAAAGGCTGGCCCTATATTCAAGTATGCTTTCCTCAATTTCCTAGATCACAGCCCTTCCAGCCACTATCCTGGAATGCTTGGGCTGAGACAGCCACAGCAGGTGGGAATGATGGGGGTACAGGATCCATATCAGACCTGTTTCATTGGTGGTGGCTAAATGTAATAGTAGGAAGAATCACTTACTGGTGATTGTATTTGCAATAGTCCCATTTTCATCACATGATAATGCAACAGTTGGACTAAGGAGGATTGTCTGGGGGAGGCAAAGAGGAGGACTGTTATTACAACACATATGATTACACATCTGTAAATTGTCTCCCCGCCATCCTGAAAAAGATAAAAACCTGACACCTAGTGGCTGCAGTGAGTAGTTCCTATAAACAGAAAGTAGGTTAAATTGCACATTCTTTGGGGCAGGGGCCATCTCTTACAATATATTTGGGAAGGATCTAGCCCCATACCCCACCTGGGTTCCTGCCTGAACTATTGGAATAATAATATTAACAGTGGTAAGTTTTGTGTAGATGCTTGAAGCCCTCTACTTCTGAAAAATGCCCTCAGAGGAAGAAAACAAATCCAGTGAGTCACTGAGAGGAACAAAGAGGATGCATTGGATCACACCTCCCTGCCATTTCTCCCAATCTCTCCCCAAGGCAGTGGGTAATGCGTCAGATCCTATTTTGATTTGGTAGTGTTTGACACCCACTTGGCACACGTATATGACGACACAAGGCACAGGGCAAATGGGAACCAGGCCGCTTCACCTTGACTTCAGTGGAATTACACCTGATTGTCACTGGGGCAAGAGAAGACTCAGACTTCTGATGTGTAGTTTCTCTGTAATAATTGGACCAGGATAAAACATAGGTAAGGAGAGTTGTTGATTTATGATCTAAATTGACCTACAGGACACGGGTCAGAGGAATGTAGAAACATTTAAAATCAGAGAGAAAAACAACAACTGATGGTGGGAGTGGAGTAGAACCAGAAGCTTGAAATCCCAGTTGTCATGGCCAAAGGAACTGCAACTAAAGAGACTCTATTCAAAGTCAGAAGTTGTGTACTAATAACTTCATATATATGAGTGACCCTTAGGGATAGCTAAAACAAGAAATTTTCATACTAGATCAATATCCTCAAATCCCCTTTTTATGAGCCACCACAGGGATTTGAAGACCCATATGAATTTGGCAAGTGTGCCAGGGCAGCATCCTCTTTCACGAACACAGGTTGCTCTGAGACCTTGCTTCTAAATGCCACTGTGCAGCAGTTTTGAACCTTGCTCCAGGAAGTATCCAGGGGTTTCCAGTAACTCCCATGTGATTAGTAAACAGGATGAAAAGGATTAGTAAACATGTTCACTAGACCCCTTTGATATCAGCTCACTACCATTACCGAGATGGGGTAGGTACTTCCGTTTTTCTTCCCTGCCTGGGGGATCTTGGCCCAACCACAAAACTGTCCATTCATGGGCTGTGGGTTTGCAGTCTCTTTTTATATGTCCTTCCCATTCACACTGAAAACATACTATTCCCAACCCCCTGACTGACTTCCTTGGAGCCTCTCCCTCTTCTTTCCACTCATAAGCTCTCCAGTCCTCCCTAGATCTAGTCCCTTAAACTGCTGACTCACTCTGGGAACCTCCATCTTTGGAAACCCGTCTGTAAATTGAATTGTGGCACCCAGATTAACTGGCTAATTCCATCTAACCCATACTTGGGTATTGTTAGGAAGATTCTGAAGAAACTGTTCCAGAATCAGAGTCCATGATCTCCCCCCACAATTTGGATATCTGGCCTTAACCTACGAGTGGCCCAATCTGTAAATTTATGTGCAAATGCTCATGGCTGTAACCCTCCAGTCCATTTCTGCCTGTATTTTTCAATGGACAGACCCACCCATTCCAGGACGGCTGCCTTAACTACATCATAGTCTCTTGCCTGCTCATCACTCACTCACTCATGCCCGTCACCCCAATCGGGGTATGGGCCGCCAACCACAGATCTCCAGAGTCCTCTATCCTGGGCCATTTGCTCTAGCTGTGCACTTAACAACCTGGTCATAGGAGGTAGCATCTTCCTCACAAGCGGATCCACAAGAGTACCTGGGTATCGCCAGCAGGCACGATAGAAAACCAGATCGATCATGTCTGCATTAGCAAGAAGTTCAGAAGATCTTTGCAGGACGTTAGAGTTAGAAGAGGAGCAGACGTAGCGTCCGACCATCACTTAGTGGTGGCCAGATTGAAGCTGAAGAAGAACTGGATAGATGCGTCAGATAGAAGAGCGAAGTACAACGTCAGCCTTTTGAAGGATCATAAGATCAAGGAAGATTTTGGACTGACGCTGAAGAATAAGTTTTCAGTACTACAGGATCGGTCTGAGGAAGAGGAAGACAGTGTATCCAACAGATGGCAGAAAGTGAGAGAGACACTTAGGTCAGCATGCCAGGAAGTGCTTGGAATTAAGAAATACCAGCAGAAAGAGTGGATCACAGCAGAGACCTTGACTAAGATAGAAGATAGAAAGAAGAAGAAGGCAGTAGTTAATAACAGCAGGACTAGAGCAGCAAAGGCTAAAGCGCAAAAAGAGTATGCTGAAGCCCATAGAGTAGTGAAGAGGAATATTAGGAAGGATAAGAGAGATTATGTGGATGGACTGGCAGCAGAAGCGGAGCAGGCAGCATACAACGGTAATATGAAACAGCTGTATGACATCACCAAACGACTGTCTGGAAAGTTCAGTAAGCCAGAACGTGCCGTTAAAGACAACCAGGGAAAGTCTATAACAGAAATAGAACAGATGAATAGATGGGCGGAGCACTTTGAGGAACTCCTAAATAGACCAGCACCATTAAATCCACCAGACATTGACCCAGCCAACGAAGACCTTCCAATCAATTGTGATAGACCAACCAGAGATGAGATCAGAAAAGCCATCACTATGATAAAGAATAGGAAGGCAGCTGGACCTGACGATATTCCAGCAGAGGCCCTGAAAGTAGATCTGGATGCTTCAGTGGAAATGCTGTACCCCCTTTTTGAGAAGATATGGGAAGAAGAAGTGATTCCGGCAGACTGGAAAGAGGGATACCTTATTAAAATCCCTGAGAAAGGAGACCTCAGCAATTGTGCCAACTACAGAGGAATCACACTTCTGTCGGTGCCAGGGAAGGTCTTCAACCGAGTTCTCTTAGAGAGAATGAAGGATGCCGTCGATCCACAGCTATGAGATGAGCAGGCAGGTTTCAGGCAAAATAGATAGCAACGCTCCGCATCATAGTCGAGCAGTCTATGGAATGGAACTCCTTGTTGTACATTAACTTTGTTGACTATGAGAAAGCATTCGATAGCGTGGATCGAGAGACTCTCTGGAAGCTCCTTCGGCATTATGGCATCCCAGCAAAGGTGGTTAACTTGATTAAGAACTTATATGAGGGCATACACTGTAGAGTGATCCATGGAGGGCAGCTTACAAACAGCTTCCAGGTGCGAACCGGAGTCAGACAAGGATGTTTGTTGTCACCATTTCTCTTTCTCCTTGTCATTGATTGGATTATGAAGACATCCACTTATGAGCGCAGGAACGGAATCCAGTGGACGTTGTGGACCCAGCTTGATGACCTAGACTTTGCCGACGATCTTGCACTCCTTTTGCATAGCAAACAGCAGATGCAAGAGAAGACTAACATAGTGGCAGCCACGTCATCACAGGTTGGCCTCAAAATCCACAAGGACAAGACCAAGATCCTCAAGATTAACTCCATCAGTAATGACCCAGTCACACTGAATGGAAGCCCTCTGGAAGAAGTACAGTCCTTCACCTACCTAGGCAGCATCAAACAGGGTGGCACGGACGCAGACATCAAAGCTAGGATCGGTAAGGCAAGAGCAGCTTTCTTACAGCTCAAGAACATCTGGAGCTCCAGAGAGCTGTCTTTGGCAACAAAGATTAGACCGTTCAACTCCAATGTGAAATCAGTCTTATTGTATGGAGCTGAAACCTGGAGGACAACTAAAACAACCACCAGGAAGATCCAGACCTTCATAAATAGTTGCCTTAGAAGGATTCTCCAGATCAGTTGGCCAGACACCATCAGCAACATCTACCTCTTCGAGAGGACCCGTCAACTTCCAGCAAAGGAAGAAATTAGAAGGAGAAGGTGGGGCTGGATAGGACACACACTACGCAAGCAGCCAACCAACATCACTAGACAGGCATTGTGGTGGAACCCCCAAGGCAAGCGGAAAAGAGGCCGCCCAAGAAACACCTGGCGACACGACCTTCAGGCTGATAGCATAAAAATGGTGCTCATCACAGAGCACCTTATATGCTGGTTGTGCTTCCCCAGTTACATAGGGTGCCAGCCAAAGGGCCCCACCTTGTTCTGTCTCAACCGGCTCCCACCTCCACTCTTTCAAAAGTAACCAAAAACACCTCAGAGTCATCTGCAAGTTTCACCTTACAGAATCCTATCCCCCTGCGCCCAGTTTCTGTTTCCCATCCCAGGACTCACCAAACTTTACAGGAGCAGTTGCTGAACCTGGCTTGCTCCCTTATCAATTCCTGCAGGCTCTTTTGCTGCTCCACCTGCCAGGCAAGCAAGGACTGTTTCACTGCACAGGGGGATTGTTGGAAGGTCTCCAGGGTCTCCTGCAGCTCTCTCCACTGCTCCACCAGCCATTGCTGCCTTCCTCCATCACCCAAACTGCCAGATCTTTACACCACCTTCGCCATTCACAAATCCTGGAGAAGCACCAAATGGTGATGGGGCAGCGTGCCACATCCCTGCCTCTTCAACGAACACAGATCGCTCTGACACCTTGCCTGTAAATGCCAGTGTTTAGCTTATTTACAGAGTTTCAGTCCCTCCACCAACACATAGTCGTGTCTCCACAGCTTTCCACTCTATATCTCAACTTTGTAATCCCTTCTCCAAAGGGAGGGAGCCACATCAGATGTCTCTACTCAGAGAGCCCCTTTATCACACTCTCTTAGCCTTTTATTTCTTTCTTCCCCTCCTCTCTCCCCTCACCTCCCCCTTCCTGTGCCCTTTTATACAGTTTCCCTGTTAATGGACTAATTGGCTCATTGACTCACTAGCCCCACTTTGGTACACCTCTGTCCAATTAGGCTTGCTCCAGTACCTAATTAGTACTAATAGTGAGTGGAGTGCTAAGTGCTAGCCCTCAGCACTCTGTCACAAGTGAAAAACTTCACCACGCACTCCTACAAGACAGACATAGATTAGAAAAGATGCTACGGATGATCCATAAGAGCAGAGGGAGAGGTTTACTTAGATGTTTAAAAAGTAACTCAACTTTCCCAATATTTCATTAAATATTTTCAGTCCATTACAAACTGCTGGAGAAAGAAAGCTTACAAAATATAGCCCATCATATGCACTCCTTACAGCTTTGATTGCTGCAAACTCTTAAGAATGCATGGGTGAATGTGGGTGAAATTCACCTCTATGCAAAAGGGCAGCACAAGGAGCCTCCGTCTAACTCCTACTTATGTCCCCTGTCCTGAGAATGTAGTGGTGCATAGGTCTTGTAAATCTAGGTCTGCTAAGGGTGAATTTCATCCTATTGAGTATACTTGATCAAACAATTAAATGCCTCTTATACTTAAGGACCGACTTTTAAAATCTTCATTTGTGGAACCACGCTTACAAATGGCTCGGTACGTGCCCCTAATTAGCTTGTGACTATGTGCACAAATAACCATACTTTTGCATGTGATTATGTGGTGAGAGCACGCAATTTCAGCCCACAGTTGCTCGGTCATTTTGCAAACGAAGTTGCATGTCTGTAGTTTTATATCATCTAACCCTGCAGGCCAATCACAGTCCTCTGTCACACAGATTTCAGCCCTTTTCCACCATAAACACCTATTTGTTGAAAACTAGGGCCAATAGACACAGCAACTAAAAGAAGGAATAGGAGAAGAAAAGTTTAAGCATTGCATTTTATGCAGTTCATTTGTTTCAGCGCATTAAGACCTAGTCAAATAATTTACATGCAGAAGTCGATTTTCAGCCGGTAAACTATTGTACACATAAAATTTGATGGCTGACCTCTATTTATTCTTTTAATATACTTTAGAGTATTTCTGAAAGAGGGAAAATTAGGAAATTGCAAAACAAAAAACTAACTCAGACCCAGGTTCTCTCCTGCATCCAAGATCTACTACTTACATCACATGAAGGTAGATAACTGAATATTGACACATTTTATATTTGTTTCAAATGCAAGAAGTCTTATTACTAAGATGGGTGAACTTGAGTGCCTGGTATTAAGTGAGGATATTGATATAACAGGCATCACAGAAACTTGGCGGAATGATGTCAATCAATGGGACATAGTAACACCAGGGTACAAAATATGTAAGAATGATAGAGTAGGTCATGCTGGTGGGGGAGTGACACTATATGTGAAAGAAAGCATAGAGTCAAAGAGAGTAAATATCTTAAATGAATCAAACTGTACTATACAATCTCTATGGATAGAAATTCCATGCTTGAATAATAATAATATAGCAATAGGAATATACTACCACCACCTGACCAAGATGGTGACTGTGAAATGCTCAAAGAGATTAGAGAAGCTACAAAAACAGAAAACCCACCTATAAATGGGGATTTCAGCTATCCCCATATTGACTGGGAACACGTCACCTCAGGATGGGATGCGGACATACTATTTCTAGATTCCTTTAATGACTGCTTCGTAGTGCAATTAATCCTGGAACCCACAAGAGGAGAGGCAACCCTTGATTTAGTCCTAAGTGGTCCACAGGGTCTGGTCCAAGAAGTGAATATAGGTGAACTGCTCAGTAATAGCAACAATAATGTAATTAAATTTAACATCCTTGTAGGGGGGGAAATACAAAAGAAACCACCACAGTAGCATTTATTGTCAAAAAAAGGAACTACGTAAAAATGAGGAGGCTAGTTCAATGCAAATTAAAAGGAATAGTCACCGGAATGTAATGCCTGCAAACTGCATGGACACTTTTAAAAACACCATAATAGAGGCTCAAACTATATGTATACCCCAAATTAAAAAGAAAAAAAAAACAGTAAACCAAATAAAAAAGCACCAACATGGCTAAACAACAGAGCAAAAGAGACAAAACGATATCTTTTAAAAATTGGAAGTCAAATGTAAACGTATAATTAGGCAGGCCAAAAAAAAAAAAATGTTTGAAGAGCAACTAGCAAAAGACACAAAAACTAACAACAGCATTTTTTAAGTACATCAGAAGCAGGAAGCCTGCCAAACAATCAGTGAGGCCACTGGACAATCGAGGTGCTAAAGGAGCACTCAAGGAAGACAAGACACTTGCGGAGAAGCTACATGAATTTCTTGCATCAATCTTCACTGCAGAGGATGTGAGGGAGATTCCTACACCTGAACCATGCAAATCTGAGGAACTATCTGAGATTAAGATATCAGGAAAAAAGGTTTTGGAACAAACTGATAAATTAAACAGTAAGAAAGTCACCAGGACCAGACAGAAGTCACTCATGAGTTCTGAAGGAACTCAAATATGAAATTGCAGTACTACTAACTTTGGTATGTAAACTGTCACTTAAATCAGCCTCTGTAGCAGATGACTGGCAGATAGCTAATGTGGCACCAATTTTTAAAAAAAGCTCCAGAGGCAATCCTGGCAATTACAGGCCAGTAAGCCTAACTTCAGTACCAGGCAAATTGGTTGAAACTATAGTAAAGAACAGAATTATCAGACACATGGATGAGCACGATATAGAATCATAGAATCGTAGGACTGGAAAGGATCTTGAGAGGTCATCTAGTCCAGTCCCCTGCGCTCATGGTAGGACTAAGTATTATCTAGACCATCCCTGACAGGTGTTTGTCTAATCCGCTCTTAAAAATCTCCAATGATGGAGATTCCACAACCACCCTAGGCAATTTATTCTAGTGCTTAACTATCCTGACAGTTAGGAAGATTTTCCTAATGTCCAACTTAAACCACCCTTGAACAATTTTTCTCCCTCCTCCTTGTAACAACTTTTTATGTACTTGAAAACTCATCACGTCCCCTCTCAGTCTTCTCTTCTCCAGATTAAACAAACCCAATTTTTTCAATCTTCCCTCATAGGTCATGTTTTCTAGACATTTAATCATTTTTGTTGCTTTTCTCTGGACTTTCTCCAATTTATCCACATCTTTCCTGAAATGTGGCGCCCAGAACTGGACACAATACTCCAGCTGAGGCCTAATCAGCACGGAGTAGAGTGGAAGAATTATTTCTTGTGTCTTGCTTGCAACACTCCTGGTAATAAATCCCAGAATGAGGTTTGCTTTTTTTGCAACAGTGTTACACTGTTGACTCATATTTAGTTTGTGATCCACTATGAGCCCCAGATCCTATTCTGCAGTACTCCTTCATAGGCAGTCATTTCCCATTTTGTATATGTGCAATTTTCCGACCTCCAAAGAGATGGGAAGATTTTATCGTGAAATGACATGGCCACACATAGATAAGGAAGGCCAGGATATGAGATATGAAGGCTGAAGGACCGATCGATCGATCAAGGTGATCTTTCCCTATTTTAGCCTGAGATCCTACTTCATTTTCACTGGCATTCATTATGTTAGACGCCCAATTGCTACTTACCTTTTTGGTGAAAACTGGGGGTGGGGGGGGGAGGCATTTAGCACTTCTGCCATTTCCACATTTTTTCTGTTAGTGTTCCCCCCCGCCCCCCATTGAGTAATGGGCCTACACTGTCCTTAGTCTTCCTCTTGCTTCTAATGTATTTGTAGAATGTTTTCTTGTTACGCTTTATGTCTCTAGCTAATTTTATTTTATTTTGTGCCTTGGCCTTTCTAATTTTGTCCCTGCATACTTGTGTTATTTGTTTATATTCATCCTTTTGTCATTTGACCTAGTTCCCACTTTATGTAGGACTCTGTTTGAGTTTTAGATCACTGAAGATCTCCTGGTTAAGCCAGGGTGGTCTCTTACCATACTTCCTATCTTTCCTACGCAGTGGGATAGTTTGTGCCCTTAATAATGTCTCTTTGAAAAACTATCACTCCCTTGAACTGTTTTTCCCCTTAACTTGCTTTCCCTGGGATTTTACCTACAAACTCCCTGAGTTTGCTAAAGTCTGCCTTCTTGAAATCCCTTACCTTTATTGTGCTGTTTTCCTTCCTACCATTCCTTAGAATCATGAACTCTACCATTTCATGATTGCTTTCACCCAAGCTCCTTTTCACTTTCAAATTCTCAACCAGTTCCTCCCTATTTGTCAAAATCAAATCTAAAACAGCCTCTCCCCTAGTAGCTTTCTCCACCTTCTGAAATAAAAAAAATGTCTCCAATACATTCCAAGAACTTGTTGGATAATCTGTGCCCTGTATTATTTTCCCAACAGAGTCTGGTAGTTGAAGTCCCCCATCATCACCTAGTCCTGTGCTTTGAATAATTTTGTTAGTTGTTTAAAAAAAGCCTAGTCCACCTCTTCTTCTTGGTTAGATGGTCTGTAGTAGACCCCTACCATGGCATCACCCTTGGTTTTTTACCCCTTTTATCCTTACCCAGAGACTTTCAGCAAGTCTGTCTCCTATTTCCATCTCAACCTCAGTCCAAGTATATACCTATTTCACGTATAAGGCAACATCTCCTCCCTTTTTTTCCTACCTGTCCTTCCTGAGCAACTGAAATATACATATCATCCCACCAAATCTCTGTGATTCCAACTATGTCGTAGTTGTGTTTATTAACATTTCATGGAGAATAAGCAGGAAGAACATAAGTCTCACATTAGTATGCAGAGTACAAGATACCGTTTTGATTCTCCCCTATGTTCTCTCTTGTCTCTCCCTTATTCCTGCTATAAAGGCCCAGGCTTGCCCCAGATTCTGACCCTTCTCCCAGGTCTCCATGTTTTTGACTTACCTGTGGGCTTTTGTCACCTGCCCCCTTCGAGCCTAGTTTAAAGCCCTCCTCAATAGATAAGCAGTCTGCATCGAAATATGCTCTTCCCCTTCCTCAGTAAGTAGACCACATCTCTGCTTAGCAGTCCTTCTTCCCAGAACAGCATCCCATGGTCAAGGAAGCCAAAGCCCTCCTGGTGACACCATCCTCACAGCCAGGCATTCATCTCCAGGATGCATCTGTCTCTGCCGGGGCCCCTACCTTTGACTGGAAGGATCGATGAGAACACCACCTGCGCCCCCAACTCCTTCACCCTTACTCCCAGAGCCATGTAGTCATTTCTGATCTACTCAGGGTCATTTCTCGCAATAGCACTAGTGCCCACATAGATGAGTAGCATGGGGTAGTAGTCAGAGAGCTGGATGATCCTTGACAATCCCTCCGTAAGTCTCAGATATGGGCCCCTGGCAGGCAGTATACCTGGGGAAGAATACTGGGGAAGAATGAACTTGGCTTTTATAAAGGGAACTCATGCCTCACCGATCTATTAGAATACTTGGAGAGGATCGACCAACATGTGGACAAGGGTGATCCAGTGCATATCGTGTACTTAGACTTTCAGAAACCTTTGACAAGGTTCCTCACCAAGGGCTCTTAAGCAAAGGAAGCAGTCATGGGATAAGAGGGAAGATCCTCTCACGGAGCAGTAACTGGTTAAAAGATAGGAAGCAAAGGTAGGGATAAATGGTCACATTTCACAGTGGAGAGAGATAAATAGCAGGATCCCCCAAAGATCTGTACTGGGACCAGTGCTATTCAACATATTTATAAAAGATCTGGAAAAGGGGGCAAACAGTGAGGTGGTAAACTTTGCAGATGATACAAAATTACTCAAGAAAGTTAAGTCCAAAGCTGACTGTGAAGAGTTACAAAGGGAGCCCATGGAAGTAGGTGTCTGGACAACAAAATAGCAGATGAAATTCAGTGTTGATAAATGCAAAGTAATGCACATTGGAAAAATATAATCCCAAATATACGTATAAAATGATGAGGTCCAATTAGCTGTTACCGCTCAAGAAAGAGATCTCGGAGTCGTGGATAGTCCTCTGGAAACATATGCTAAATGTGCATCAGCCGTCAAAAAAGCTAACAGAATGTTAGGAGCCATTAGGAAAGGAATAGATAAAAAGATATTTTTTATCATCATGCCACTATATTAATCCATGGTACACCCACACCTTGAATACTGTGTGCAGTTCTTATTGTGCCATCTCAAAAAAGATGTATTCGAATTTTTAAAAGTACAGAGAAGGGCAACAAAAATGATTAGGGGTACGGGACAGTGTCCATATGAGGGGAGATTAAAAAGACTGGACCTATTCAGCTTGGAAAAGAGACGACTAAGGGGGATATGATAGAAATCTATACAATCACAAATGGTGTGGAGAAAGTCTATAAGGAGTGTTATTTACCCCTTCAAAAACCAGGGGTGACCCAATGAAATTAAAAGGCAGAATGTTTAAACAAACATAAGGAAGTACTGCTTCACACAATGCATAGTCAACCTGTGGAACTCATTGCTAGGGGATATTGTGAAGGCCAAAAGAATAACTGGGTTCAGAAAAGAATTAGATAAGTTCATGGAGGATAGGTCCATCAATGGCTATTAGCCAAGATAGTCAGGGATGCAACCCCATGCTCTGCGCTTCCCAAGGCCTCTGACTGCCAGATGCTGGGACTGGATGACAGAGGATGGATCACTTGATGATTGCTTTGTTCTGTTCATTCCCTCCGAAGCATCTGGCACTGGCGACCATCAGAAGACAGGCTACTGGGCTAGATGGACCACTAGTCTGACTCAATATGGCCATTTTTATGTTCTTATTCCACTGCTTTGCCTCTTGAATCATGATTTAGTCCTGGGCAACGTGGGTATAAAATGCTACCATTGTGATGTGGACAGGTGAAAATAACTATGGAAGGTGCAGAGCAGAGGCAAGTCAGCCCCACAGTTACCAGGTAACATAACCATTACATTCCTACATAGCAAGAACATTGCAGTTAATAAAATGCAAGCCCTGAGACATATGGAAATAATCAGTTAAAGTAATACAGATAAAGAGCAATAATCCTTACAGTCCAGATGATCCTCTTTTTAAAAAATGACATCATTTGAACATTTCCTGTCTAAAGTTTTTGTTTGGGAATAGTGACAAATTCTGCTTATGTTCATGGGAAAAAACTCCATTGACGTCAATGTGACTAGTTGTATCTACTTGTGTGAGTAAGGCTAGCAGGATCAGGGCCATGTGAAGGTATACATTTCACAAGGAAAAAGAAATAAGTAAGTATAGAAAATACTACCCCTGCACAATGTGGCTGAGTTAATGTTGTGGAAATCTAAACGTGGGACTTTTTGTTTACTTTTGTATTCTCTTTCTTGAAAGAGAAATGAAGAAAAATTTACTCTCAAAATGGGCACCTTCTTCAGTGCAAAATTTTTCTACTTTCAGTCTTAAATGTGGCAGCGTCAACTCAGGAAGCGTTAATGGTGTCTTAACACTAACACAGTCCAGGTCATCGCCAAAACTACTTGCAGCAGGTTTGAAGCAAACTACAAATAAACTATTCCGCCATGTTTGTGTGAACATCTATTTATACCTGAACCACAAAAATCCTCAAGTGATTGTCTTAACTTGGATTGCTTTTGCCTTCAGTAGGGCCTTATACTGCAAGGTGCGAGGGTAGCTACTGCTGCATCCTCAGAATACCAGACATTCCAGTTGTTCTGGGGCAGGTGTGGGCCCACCACTGCCGGCATCACATCGGATGCACAGTGCATGAGGTGATGCCATGCTGAGGATGCCATTTTGAAGAGCACACCGCCCATCCCCCACCGGTGTGACCTCACATATATGGAACGTGTTTGGTCACACTGGCAGGGGCAGGGCAGCGCTTGCTTCAAAATGGCATCCCCCCAATCTGTGATACTGGACACCACATCCAGTTTTGCCTCAGTACTGGACAGGAGCCAAAACTATAGAAAAAGAGGATTGGCCTGCTTAAAACAGAATGAATGGGCTGCCGAAAAGGTGCTAACTGCTTCTTGCCCGTGGGGAAGTCAGGATGCTCAGTATCTTGCTGGATTAGATTTCTATCAAGGATTTTATTAAACTAAAGGCCCAGTCCTCCTCTCATTTAACTCAATGGCAAAATAATGATAATGCCTAGCTCATACTGCACTTTTCCTGCATGGATCTCAGAGCACTTTACAAAGGCAGTCAGTATCATTATCACCATGTTACAGATGGGAAAACTGAGTCACAAGACAAGAAGGTGACTTGCCCAAGATCAACTAGCAAATCTATGATAAGGGTCAGGAATAGAACCCAGGTCTCCTGTGTCCCAGTCCAGTGCACATCTACTAGGCCAAAATGCCAAAATTCCCATTGACTTGTGTGTGACAATGGTTTGATGTTTCTAGTTTCAGATGGTTTTGAACTGTGTGACACTTTCAGTCAGAATGAAGAGAAATAGGCATGGCTCTAGGCATTTTGCTGGGTAGTTTGGAAAACATTTCCGGCATACACCACTCCCCCCCCAACGGTAGAGCAAAAATACCCCAGACACACACACAAATGGCTGAATGGCACAGCATTATGGCACTCAGGGTCCTGCATTCAAGTGTGTTTTTTCCCACATTATCAAAACACACTAAAAAAAAGTTTAAAATGGCTGAACCAGTTGGTTTGAGACAGTGATGAACAATTGAAAAAAGTTCGGGGTGGGTGGGTGTCGTAATAGAAACTTTATCCTATCTTTACCTACAGAGTTCAGTTTGTTGTCTGGTGTAACAGCAGTAGAATATTATACAATGCATTGTGCTAATTCATAACGGAAAAATTCACCCATGTGCACAGTCCTACGTACCACATAGGCCCATTCAAACCCTATTTTGGGAGATTAAATAAGGATTAGGCCATGTACGAGCCTTTGACACACCTGAATTTCACCCATCCTCAGATAATTTCACAAATAAAAAAATAAGTTCCTGATTAGAAAATTTTCAGCCAGCTCCAATGAAACAATGTTGTTGGAAAATGCTGTTTCAAAGTGAAACTTTCCCTGGGAACATGTCAATTTTGATGAAATTTCTTTTAAAACAAATAGAAAAAAAGAGTTTATTGATTTTCTTTTAGAAAGATGATTAATTTTTTTTGAAAAAAATTAAACACTTTTTTATTTTAGAAAGTTGAAGTTGGAATGAAATGTTTTGATTTAATAAAAAAAGAATGTTCCAGCAGACCAGAAACTAACATTTTCTTAAAATTCGGCTTTGCAGAAAATTTTGAAATGGTTGGTTTTTGTGATGATTTGGAATGAAAATAAATTTCAAATTCTCAGGGTTTTTTTTGCAGAATAGAAAGCCCAGTTCTTACCCAGCACTAATCCTGATTCTCCTCTTGCTTGTGTGTAAATTGGGAGTAAGTTCCCTGAGGCGTAGGGAGAAAAGACTGAGAAAAGACTCAGGCCTAATGCCTAGGAAATTAGATAATGAGAAAGAGAAGTTACATTGGAGGATAGATGGAATAAAAAGCGGCAAGGGAATGATCTTACTCCTAAGGAACTCAATAGAAGTTTTTCCACTGATTTCAATAGGAGTAGGCTCCGGACCCAAGCCCTTGCAGTATACAGTTTGTGAAGAGACTCGTAGGGGAGAGGGCAGAAGTAAAACATAAAGGGAGCTCAGAATCCTTGTAATTGCTATCCTATTATTTCACTCTGACTTTTTCATAGTCTGAATTTGAATCCTTCCTGCACCTTCAAATGTTGCTGAAGGCATAAACAAGGCTCTGTCATCCCTGTCTATCCTGGGCTGCTCTTTGCATGTCCTCTTTGTTGTTAAGTCCCAGAATTTTTCCCTCTCTAAGTATTATTCAATTAAAGAATTCTTTCGGTCCATCCTTTTATGTGCTTCTCCAGCTGCCTACTAGCACCTCCGCCATGGCAGATGATCTGGCTTCATTCTGAATCCTTGTCCCAGATAGTTCCATCTTCTTTTCTAGATACCTTTGAAAATAAAAAATTGTTGAACTCTCTTATTAATCTCAGCATTTGTTAGAAATGTATTTCATTTAGTACCCAGTATTTTCCTGAGGCATTTGATTTCAAAGGCATTTAGAGCTCTGTCTGTATCTTTGGTGGATTACCAACTTTCACACCCAGCTGTTCAGGTGGAAATAACATCTGAGTCGAACATTTATAGTTTGGTCTTTAAGGGTATGTCTTCACTACCCGTCGTATCGGCGGGTAGCAATCGATTTATCCAGGATCGATATATCGCGTCTTGTTAAGAAGTGATATATTGATCCCCGAACACGCTCACTGTTGACTCCAGAACTCCACCAGAGCGAGTGGCGGTAGCGCAGTCGACGGGGGAGCCGCGGCCGTCGATCCCATGCCATGTGGACCCCAGGTAATTCGATCTAAGATACTTCGACTTCAGCTACGCTATTCGTGTAGCTGAAGTTGCATATCTTAGATCAATTCCCCCCCCCCCCCAGTGTAGACCAGCCCTAAGTTGTAGTTTTTCAATGACCAGATCTGTGACATTATTTCCTTCTGGTTAGCCCCATTGGTTTCGATGTTTCTGCCAAGGTATGTGAATTGACTCACCTCTTCTGTTCCTTTGCCTTTTAACATAATGTCTGAGTTGGGAATTGCTGAGGTTCTCATAAGGTTTGTTTTTTCATAATTAATTATTAAAAATTATTTTGTGATCAAGAAAACACTTTTTCTTGATATTCCAAAGCCATCCAGATGGTGGTCTACCATTCTGATGTTGCAAATTCCAGGCATTTTAGGGGAAATATTAAAAATTGTACAGAAGGCTGCATTCAATCAAATGCAGCCTGGACTAAGTGGGAACAACTTCCCTGGGCATCTTTGGCCAGATTAAAAAATGATATAAGCAGTGGGATAAGTTAAAATTCATGCACAAGCTGGTCATAAAACAGGTGTAAGTAGCTAAGTATTGCAACTTGCACCAGGTTGGAGTCAGTAGGTACATAAAGAGAATGTAACCTACACATCGAGGAGGCAGAAGTGGGGGAGTTAACCATAAGTATGGTAGAACAGGCTCCTCCCTAATTTAACATATGTCCATACTGTCCTCAATACTCTGGGGGTAAAATTCAGCCATGGCATAAGTGGCTTGGTGGGAATTATTCCAAAGCCAAATTTGGTCCCTGTGTTATACCAAATGGGTGATTTTGCACATCCACTGAATGCTAAGGGCTATATTCTGTTCTCAGCTCCCCAGGGTACATCTGGAATAACTCCATTTGAGCTCAGTGCAGCTACCCCAGATTTACATTAGTGTAAAAGCAGATTTTGTTACTAAATCAGTGGAAGTTGCTATTTTGTCACTTGCACCCATTATGTGGTCTGGTTTCACCTGGTCCTTGGTTCTGCTTTTATTTACACCACTGTAATTCCACTGACTCCAGGAGAGTTACTCCTGGTTTATACCACTGCAGTGAGAGATTGGAATCAGGCTGTTGACAGGCAACGTACACCAGCATTTAGTTTACCACTGAATTTGATTTTTATTGGGAGATTCTTGTCTCACATTTGGTGACCTCTGCAGGGTTTTAAATTTTACAGTGAACCACAAGAATTACCTTTTAAATGCCTCAAAAAAATCTACACAAATCTCATATAACATGGGATACAGAGAGTTTAAATTCTTCTAAAGAGCCTCAACTCATTCTCGTCCAAGAAATAAGCACCATTGATAGATTTTCTCTTGGAAAAGAATTAATTCAGACTTAACTTCTGGTACTGTTTAGACGTATGGCTTTGCTTTACTACGTGCTCCCTTCCATGAAATCACGCAGGGAATTTCATATTTCCAAAGCAGCTTTTTTATTGAGACCCATTTGCTCAGAGTACTCTTCTCTTCATGATTTGGACATTGTTTTAGATCGTATACTTTTATTGACAGTGAGCCTAGTCCATTTGGTTGACTTTCTCAAACATTAACTCCTACAGATTTGGCTTGAACTGCTAAGATTTCCCAGTCTACAGGTTAAATTGCCCCATCTAATGAGAAGAGGGGAACCAGACCCATCAGATCTGCCCCCGGAGGGGGTGAGGAGAAATGGCAGCTTCACAAGATCATCCTTGCTTTCCCCAATTTTACAGAGCTCCTCTGCTGAAGATTCTGAGGTAGGCCAGGAGTAGGGACCAGATGCTCTCCATGGCATCATCCAAAGATTTCTGATTAGAAATCTGCTTGTATGTTAATGCAACTTCAGACAGAATTAACTCTTACTGGGTCCTTCTGTGACTAACTGTGGAATCATAGCAGGACTTAGCCAATGGCAGCACAGCTCCTGAACTAACCCACCACAGTATGTTAGTGGGGATGGAACTCTAGACCTTTGTCAATGAACGCATACACCAATGGATACAGGACAATTATTTGGAGATGCCCAAAGAATTCACCTCATTGAATTTCTTGGGTCCTCTGTCCTCTTTCTGTAGGTTTCTCCATAGGGAGGGATTGTTTAGTCCTGAATTATTGAGAGTGAATTATGAGCTTTTTTGTTGAGGAATTAGATTACTGGCGATGTATTTCTGAGGATGTATTTTTGGAGGATGTATTTTTTGGTAGTGCTTGATAGTTCTTGTAAATAATTGCACTCTTTTGCTGAGAGGCCTATACTGAGAGGATTACTTCTTACAGATAAGGAAATAATGACTTGATGACTTCTGCCCATTTAAATCAGCAACTACTAAACACAATTAGTTGTTGGGTGAAAGATCCTCGTATAGATACTAAGGACCTCATAGTGGGGTAAACCAGTAGTTATTCCACAGAAGCCAGTGGGGTTGCACCAGTGTAAATGAGATTGGTATCACGCTCTGTGTTCCAAGTTTCAGGAACCCTGGCCTAATACTCTGCTTGAGGGATTAGAGCTACACTCTTATTTCTTCTAGGATTTTCCTTACATTTTACTGCTCTCCATCCAAGAAGAGTAAGTTGAAAATGTGGGGCCAGGCCCTGAGCTGGTGTAAATCAGTGTAGCAGTGGAGCCACACCAGTTTATACCAGTGTGGGTCTTGCCTCCATTTTATTTATTTAGGTCCTATAAAAGGTGTAATAGCCCAATTTATTTTACAATCCAGAGTTCATCACATCTGTCACTTAGAAAAACAGATTACCTGCAATGACTGAAAAAAGAAAATATTTTTCTAGTAATTATGATAAATATCTATTCTTCTTTTTTCTGTTTTTAATTGATTTAAATTTTCACAGTTGCAGGAAATTAGGGGGGCAGGAGGAAGAGGTTAGACAACGGGGGATCAGAGAATCATGTAGTGACTGTATAACATGAATTGTCAACATCGTATGTCAAAATATATAAAGTAAATATCCTTAAACCAAACTCTAAGAAGTTCTCAAGCAGCATTTTTCTTATTTTTCTTATCTGTATATTTTGTTTATTATCGATAGAAATATATTTTTGCTGGTTTGTGTGTAAGTGAATTCAATGTTTATCAACATTTACTGATAAAAATATAATCCTTTCAAGCCTACCAATAATAATTATACATCAGGCCATGGTTTGTTGTAATGGTGGTTTTTTGTCTGACTTTTTACTGTTCACTTACTCATTGCAGATATTTGCCATTTGGTATTATTATCATCATTACATATTATTTGTATTACAGTATGGTCTGAAGTCCCCCCAGATCAGGCCTCCCCGGGGCTAGGTACAGTACAATCACAGAGAGAGACAGTCCCCACCTTGAGAGCTTCCAGTCTAAATAGACGGACAGACAGACAGACAGTAGGAGGAGAGACAGAACCAGAGACAGGTGAAATGACTTGCCTAATACAGACAGTCCTTGACTTTACAATGTTTATAAATTGTCATCATGTTTCAACTTTATAACGTCGGTTTTGACTTTATGATGCTCGATCCAATATTGTTCCTGTGGGAAATTCGAGTTACGACATTTTTTACTTAAGACGCGATTTTCAGGAACCAATTGTGTCATAAGTCCGAGGACTGCCTGTATCACACATCTGATCAGTAGCAAAGCTGGGGAGAAAACTGAACTTTCTTGGCTTCCAATTCAGTGTCCTAGCCACTAACTCTACACCGCATCCTGTTCAATTATATTTTTTAAATGGCAGCTCTCATTCCCCTCTTTAACTTTGTTTTTTAAAGCCACCTGATCTATTAAACCTCAGTCTTGGTTCTAGTTCCTTTCAAAAGACTTTTGCATTGCAGCTTCTGATGTCTTTCTCCCACAAGCCTCTTCGTGCCATCCTAAGGTATGAATCACATTCCCTACTCTGGTCCACTAAGCCATTATATCCTCTGGCTCAAACCCCTCCTGAAAAATCATTCTTCCACAATTCCTACCATAAATGAATCCATGTTCATGCCCATATTTCCATTGACTTCAATACAGTTGGTACCACCAAGATATTCATATGAATAAATGGAGTAACTGCATGACTTTATTTCTATAATCCTCATCCTTCCCCAACCAGCTCCTCCCTACTGTCACACGTGTGTGGTTAGCTGGCTAACTGTTAAAGCAACTGTTGCTAACTTGCTGGGGTACATAATATAATATTAACAAAAATCATCATTACAGCTTCCCCCCACCCCATGCTATGCAGTTTATGTCTTCTTTCTGAATGGCGTTGTCCAGTTAGATAGCTTGAGTATAGATAGGCTTGGAAGGATTAGATTTTTATTGGTAAATAAATATCGACAGATGTTGATTTCACTGTACAGAGGTTTTTAAGGTCAGGTTTGATAAAGCCCTGGCTGGGATGATTTAGTTGGGGTTGGTCCTGCTTTGAGCTGGGGATTGGACTAGATGATCTCCTGAGGTCCCTTCCAACCCTGATATTCTATGATTCTATAACACATACACAAACAAAAATATTTCCATAGATAATAATCAATATTTACAGATAGGCAAAGAAAGAAAAATGCTATTTGAAAACTTATTAATGTTTGATTTAAAACTATTTACTTTGTATACATTGACATATGATGTTGACTGTGTGTTTTAATGGTTATAAAGCTTTAATTTTTTGAGTCTCAATGCCAGTCATTAAATAATTGTCTGATCTCCCCCGCAACTGTGAAAATGTAAATTGATAAAAATTTTACTAATCTTTAAAATGATACTATCTGTTGAAATTATTAATAAAATAAAAATAGAATTCTGCTAAGCCTAAATATAAAAGTCTCTCAGGTATTATGATCATACCTCTAACTATCTAATTCTCAGATGGTAGATCCATCTCTGCACTGGTTTGGCCTTTAAGTTGTCTGTCTATAGGCCTTCCAGGTTCACTGTGCAACATAAATACTTAATTTCCTTGATAGTGATCTTGTTTTTCTCTCTATTGAGCTTTAAATTCTCCCTTGGTCTCTGTAAGGCTTGTTTCAGTCTGTGACTGTGCTCCTCTCTGTCTTCTACCAGAGCATCAGTTTTAGACACTGTTTCTTTGTCTTAGCTAGTTAGACCTTGTATTTTGTATCACAAACTTGTGTGCATTGCCTAATCCCATGGAAGTCACAAATCAAGTGCATCTCTAAAAGAGAACATTACGATTCTGCATGGAGTTAGCACATTGACCTCGGTGATGCAAGATGGAGCCCAATGAGAGCAAGATTAGTACGTAGAGGAAGTGAACTTGCTTTTTATTTTATCTAGTGCATCAGAGATTGCTTTGATTAGCATTGTGAAAATCATGAAGAGTGTGGAAATCTGAAAGCATTCCTCACATCCAGCTTCACTAGAGCCTGGTCTACATACAATTTTCATACCAGTTTTGGTTAGGGGAGTGATTTTGTACTGATATAGTTACAGTAGAACCTCTGAGTTACAAACACCTCAGGAATGGAGTTTGTTCATACCGCTGAACAAAACGTTATGGTTGTTCTTTCAAAAGTTTACAACTGAACATTGACTTAATACAGCTTTGAAATTATACCATGCAGAAGAAAAAGTGCCACTTTAACCATCTTAATGTAAAAGAAACAAGCACAGAAACAGTTTCTTTATCTTGTCAAATCTTTTAACTTTCCCTTTTTTTAAAGAAGTTTACATTTAACACAGTTCTGTACGGTATTTGTTTTTTCGTTCCTTTTGTCTCTGCTGCTGCATGATTGCATACTTCTGGTTCCAAATGAGATGTGTGGTTGACCAGTCAGTTCATAACTCTGGTGTTCGAAACTCTGAGGTTCTACTGTATACTAGTGCAATCCCAGTGTGGATTACGTTGTATCAGGATAGTTTATTCCTATTAGCATAAAGGGAGTAGTTATACTGATATGCACCTTTATACTAATATAACTGTATCCACACTAAAGAGGGTTATATTGCTTTAACTGGTATAGTTAAAATGGTACAACTTTCTAGTACAGACAGGGTCTTTTTGTCCTTTAGGTAAACTATAACCAATTGCAGCTACATATGTATAATTTAAACACAAAATACCCACAGCAGGTGTTGAGCCCTGAACCTTATGCACCAAAACTCAAACCCTGATCACTTTGGAGCCAGAAGAGTAACTCCTACAGATGTGAACAAGTACTAGGCTGTTATGAGTCAGCCATTAAAGTTGCCTTTATACAGCTGCCTTGATACTTATTAGCGCTGGTATGAAAAGGAAAAAAGTTTTTGCAAAACTGTTAGTGAAATTTTAATTCTGTTATTGGAAGTTAGTTTTACTCAAAGTGTTCTGACTAGCTTTGCTCACTACAACAACATTTTTTGTGGCCTTTGCTGCCACTCTCAAATACAGAGCGGACTAGTACTTGAAAAAAGCCTTGTGTATGGCTAGCACGTGGAGCTGATTTAAGAGATGTGTGGCACATACAGAGACAAGTGTCACCCCCTGAACTTGTCAAGTGATTTGTGTGGTATAGAAAATAGGTGTTGCTTATGGTAAGCAACAGTGACACTGCTGTCATGACACTAGGACCTTCCATCAGAGGATCTCAAAGCACATCACAAGCATTAGTTAATCCTAATGAGATTCCTGTCAGGTAGGGGTGTATTATTATTTCCATTTTATAGATGGGAAATGGAGGCACAGAAAGGTTAAATTACTTGCCCGTGGCCACTCAGGAAGTCTGTATTAGAACCAGGGATAGAATCCAGGTCTTCTATGTCCCACTCTTCTGCTCCAACACACACATTAAGATTAATTGAGAACCTCAGTCTGAGATGCTTCTGTCAGATCCTGAGAGACAACTCACTCAAACTAGCAGATGGGTGTTTTCAGTAAAGGGGCCTTGTCTGTGGAACTTGCTCCCCCTCTTGTGGTTCAGCAAAGCAAGGGTTTGGTGAGCTTCAGTAGGGCAACGTGCAAGGTGGCAGGCTTCTCATCAGTGCTTTGATTTGAGGCTCATAAGTACATTTTTATATGGCTGCAAGGCAGCTCGTGTATTAGCAATGTAGTAACAGTGCAACACAAGAGCAGTGTGCTAAAAGCACTGTTCAGACGGGAGGGTTTTTTTTGTTTTTTGTTTTAAACTGTGCATTTTAAAATTCTGGTCTGTGAGGGCCCAAGTGCTGCGTTATGCACCATGTGCCAATACGTATAATGTCTATCAGTATTTAGCTCCTCAGTCTGCAGTTCTGTTGTCCATTAAGCACAATGGAAGCCAGTGGGTGCTCAGCATTTCTGAAAAATCAGGCTACTGATTTAGATGCATGGATTTAAGATTTCAGCTTGTTCCTTTGGATACATTCACATAAAAAGAAATACAATTTAAAAAACAAAACAAAACAGATACATACAAAGTAGGAAACTTACAGTCCACACTTTTCAGAAATTTCCAGTGCAGATTCAACACTGAAATACCAAATATGCTCTATGGTAGGGCACTGTGAGTAGTACTTCACAGTTTCTAAGTGCTGAAGGTTTTAGGATGAAAGCCTGGCCCTATTGAAGTAAATTGAAATTTTGCCATTGGGGTCAAAATCCTTGCTTTTGATGGCTTCTCTTAACTCCTTACAATAATTTAATTGTTATGTGTTTTCATAATTAAGATAGAGTCAAAATAAGTCTAAAGTTTAATTTTATCACATACATTTGCAGGGAATTTTTTAGGCTGAAAACCTTGATTAGCTTAATACAAATAAACAAACCCTCTCTTTGCCTCAACTTCTTAAATTTCAGTTATGAAATAAATTTTAAAATAACTATGGTTTAGGAAATTAGCAGAATTTGAAGTTATTGGCCTTGACTGTTCTTTCAGTTACACCAGGTTAAACCAGGAGTAATATAAAAGTAGCATACATGAGAATAGAATCAGATCCACTGATTGCAGAAATATTAAGCTAACTCCAGAGTTCTGAATTAAGGAGACAGAATATCAGATTGATGGAGGCAAGGTGGGTATGAATAGAAATATATATAGGTAAAATTCACCTCTGTGTGGAAGGCCATGTGCATCACTTTCTTTAAACTGTATTTTGAAGATTTATGTAGGACTTAAGTTGCCTTGTGCTAGTTCCTCTCTGTGCAGGGCTGAATTTCATCCTATGTGAGCAGAAACTTTAGAATTGACCTTTTGTGATTATACTATCAAAGATTGATAATCTCTCTCCAGTTCTCTAGTCCTCCAGAAAAAAAAAAGAGGGAAAACAAGATTTGATATTCCTGATGTTTTAAAGGCGAAAAAGGAAAAATTCATTTGAATTTCAGAACTCCGTGCATGTTTCACAATGTAACCAGGTGAAACTGTGGTCTATGCTAAGTTTTGCTTTGTGTTTTCACATTTGCTTAAACCCCAAACCTGTAATTGCATCACAGGCAGTGAGTCTCCACAACTTAAAACCAAAGGAAAGATTTCTACAGACCCCTGCCAGCTCAGAGCAATTGGCTTCATCAGGCTCTGGCTCTTCCTCAATATCCAGTCTGTTCATTTTTACAGAAAGACTACAAAAATGTCAACATAAATTAACATAACATAAATTCAACATTCTTATTGAAAACCACCTCTAGGTGGAAGTATTGATCCTGCCGAAAGAACCGAGCTCATAAACATCAATCAGGAAGAAATGATGGCAACGTTTTAAAAACTACCTCCCCCAACATATACCTGGCAAGTGGAATCAGATGAAACTTGTATAACTGGTGGCTTATTGGACTCAGGAATGTGCTTCTCATTGGCTTTAATTCAGGGATGCACATAAGCACAGGCTTAAGCCCATCCCTATTCAGGAGAGCAGTTATGCATATGCTCATGACCTAAATGTAATTTAAACATGTGCTTAAGTGCTGTCCCAAATAGGGATGCTTTGAATCAAGACCAGAGTTTGGTGAACCTTGAGGCCCACTTCAATGCCTATCTATCTACTTAGGTTTATTTGTGGGCTGATTCAGGAGGTTATAGAGTTGATAGTATTTTTTAATTTTATTTTCCCATGTGCTTATAGATACTGATAGGCACAGAATATATATTAAAAGACTAAGGCTAAGACTCTGATATCCTTCCTCATATTGAGCATTACCTTACTTTGTAAGTAATGATCTTTGGCCTCTTCAAACACATTTTGAGTCATTTTAAGACAGTCTAACTTATTGCTTGTGGCCCCGATCCTGTAAGGGGAGCTGCATGAACAGACCTCTGTGCTGAGCCATTAAGCTGAGCCATTAAGTTCAAAGTAGATCGGAAATTATACAAGACATACAAGCCAACTCTTTAAATGTTGTGAAGAGGAAGGAACAAAGAAAATGCAGGTATTTGGGAAACAGAACTATTGAGAAGAAAGGCAAGGAGGGCTGCACAAGAAGTAGCTTATAATATCAACACGTTCATGAAAAAATCACCCACAGGCCTCAGGCAAGAACAGTGACCCTTTAGTGCAATGAAAGTTTCTTAATCACTACACAGAACAATTTGGCAAACCAGAGAATCGCTGCTCGTCACTTTTCCCACCATTATTTTTCGAACAGATTGTGTACCCTTTACTCCCAACTGCAGGCTGTTATTCAAAATAATAGTCCCATTGAAGTGATTGTGGGTATGTCTACACTGGGATAAAAGACCTGCGGCACATCCATGGTTGGCCTGAGTCATCTGACTGGGGCTCGGGCTGTAATTTCAGGCTCAGGCTGGAGCCTTGTATCAGCTGACCCAGACCAGCTGTGGGTGTTTAATCGCTATGGAGACATACCCTCTGAGACTGATACTTTTCTGTTTTGGAAAGTGCTTTGAGATCTGCAGATGAAAAGCACTAGGAGCTAGGAATTATTGTGACTCATGGATTAAAAGTGCTATTTACCATGGATAAGGTGATCAGGATCTGGCCTCTTCTGGAATAGTGTCCTGAAAAGATGCTGAAATAATGTGGAAAATTTAGTCCCTTTATCTGGATTAGCCTGGTATTTCTCCCTTTCTGAATGTAGACATTCCTTAGAAATTAGTAGTTGGAAATTATGGAAACCTTTAACTATCTGTAAAATTACAAGATCCCTATTTCTGAGCCAATGATTGGCTGGTACTAGCCCTGTGCATGCATATGTATGTAAAAATCAGAGGATTCACCTATTCCTACATTCTGATGAACTTTTACTCCATAGATTTGCCATTGTAAAGCCATATATGATTTGGGCCTGAGGTATCTCAGAAACCACCTCTCCCCCCATACACTACTTTGGCAACTGATATCAACTAAGCTGCTTGAGCTAAAACTCAATATCTGCTTACGGCTGAGCATTTTCATCAGAGGGCTTTTAATTCTATAATTTAAATCTCCTCCATCTCCTTGATTCAGCAGATCCAGAGGGTCCTTAAGGGACATGGAAAAGGCCATTTGTGTACATGATATAGACTAAAATGGGAAAATTGCATTGTTAAATGACTCCAGCACTGGAAGAGATAACAAGGAACTAGGTTAACTTCTTCCACCAGTGCCATGAAGTGTGGAATATCTTGAGGGATGAGTTGAGAGGAAAGTTAGAAAAAGTGGGGCATGACTGTGACCCAAAAGCCTCTTAATGCCAACTGGCAAGGGGGTTACAGGAATATCCTGATTCTGGTATGTACATTCTGGTTCAAAGAATGTCACCTGAGATTTCAAATGAAAGCCAGTTTCACTCTAGATGTTAATATAATTCTGAAATGTGTGTACAGATACTATGTCAAAAGTTATGTATGTACACTGAAAATATGTTCTTAGACTCTGTATCAAGGTAGTAGTCACCAGCAAAGGTGAAAAACAGGTTTTCCTCCACAAGAGAGGTAAGAACTGTATCTCCCTCTATCAGGATGGTACTTAAGCATTGTACGCTAACACAGTGGGGGCCCATTTAACATACATAGTCAAATGTTAACAAAGAGATAAAATCAACAGGGAAGGAGCACACAGGAAAAGACAAACCAAATCCTCCCTTTGAGTAAAGACAATGAACTTTGTGGGTATTTCTAGACAGCTCCCCTTCAGGCTGCATCTAAGAAGTAAAATGGACAGCTCGTTTACATTCATGAAAAAGTGGTCTCAGTCAACCTTGGCTGAAAATGCTGAAGAGGATTTTGGGTGAGATAAAGTTCTTTAGACAGGAGGTTAACTTGTTAGTTAAGTTTAGTCCCTAGAAAGCATGTTAGGATTTTGTTTTATATGTAGCCATTTGTTACCAATATTATTACTCACTATTACTTGAATCTCCAATAATAAACTTATTCTTATTTTCACCATAACTATATCTCAGTGCTGCGGTGTTAAGCCAAGTGCTGGTCCAGAGCTGAATCTTACCAGCTGCTGTGTACACTTCCTTTGGGACCAGCAGGCCTGGTACTTCTGTGAGTGTTCAGCAGGTAAGAGGCTGGATCCTACAGGGAATGCTCAGAGAGGGCTTGCGGGTTGGTGCATGAGAGAGGCCTGTGGAAGCCTGGAACATATTGCTTGTGCTGCCAGCAGCTGTTGGTTTCATGGAGCTGGCTCACAGCAGGCACAGAAAAGACTCCTTCACACTAAGGGTAGATAGTATTGAGGTGCCTCACAATCCTGGGTACCCCTGAAGAGCATCACAGTGGCACCTTGAACTCTTCTGATCACCTAGAGAAGGGCCTGCCAGTAGTGCGGCATATACAGTCAAGCCGTCTTTTCATAGTTATTCCTTCCTAGTTGCTAAGGGACATTGAAAAAAAAAAAGCAGACCTTGCTGACTCCCTCAACCCCGGTGCTAAAAGCTTAATTGGAAACACGAGTTCCTGACTTAATTCAGGTTTCCTGCATGCCGGTGAATTGTGTCCTCTGCAATGGGGAATTATCAAGAGAATCAGTCACATCCACAACTGGTATTTGAAATGAAGTAAGTCAACCTGAGTGATACAAGTTGTTTATCCCTCGCATGGATGTAGCTACATGGAGGAACAAGACAAGGGCTTACTCAGCAAGATGAGGCCAGCAAAGACCAGCCAATTCTTTACAGTGAGCTAGAAACTGCTGGACAGAAAAAAAATGTACACCCCATCTGACTATAAGATATACAACTAGTTACTTCCCACTGAGATAAGAACAGCACAGCCTCAGCCAAGGAGAGGATCACTTTTGGCTCACCCTGGAAGCAATGCTGCCTTTGCACTGGGATCTTCAAGGTGTTATACTTGGCTGTCGTGATGTGTGGAATGCACCATAGGTCGAGAGGGGGCGATATGCTCTGTTAATTGGTTAGGTCTGCTAACTCTCTAGGCCACCCATTAGCAGACACACCAAAAAGTTTGGCTATTAAATGAAACTAATCATCATAGGCTGCCAACTTTTCCTTCAGCGATTGTCTTTAGGACCTGTCATGACCCTCTGTCCTGGTTAGAGCCAAATGAAAGAGGCAAAAACAGGCTCAGACTGCAGGTTTATTGACTGAAAATGAAGCTCTATTACCTGATCCTGGTGCAAAAACAGCACAATATTTTCTGAATGTCACTACTTTTAAATAAATGAACATACTTTAGGAAAAAGGTCTACAGTTATTATAAATTATTTGTTTTACCATTACACCTAGGAGGACCAGGCGCTGTACAAACACAGAGCGAAAACACAGTCCTTGCCTCGAGGAGTTTACAATCTACAGTATAAGACAAGATATGACAGATGGATATAGACAGATGGAAAGTACAAATAAACAGTGAGACAATTATTAACTTAGCCTTACCTCCTAAGACATGGTAGCACACTATTTTAACTGACAAAATCATTTTCTCATAATCCATCTCCATCTTAAATTTGATAGTGCATATGTATAAAGTAAGTGGGAATATGTTCGCAGTGCAACCAGTTGCTGGCGTATGTGTGCCTACCGTGTCACATTCTGCTCTCATTTAAACTAATGCAAATGGGAGGTAAGATGGACCATGGGAAAAAGAGCCGAGGCTGAACAAAGCATTTACACAGTACATGAAAGGCACACATTTGAACGTCAGGCAGATGGACAGACTTCCCTGTTTAACTTGGCCAAGTCAGGCAGGTTAATTTTGATCACAGATCAATAACCATGCTTTTCCCATGTGTGGCTGCTTAGACCTGCTCCATTGCCAAGATCTTTGCTCCAACAGGCGGGACAACATCTGTTCCCATTTATTGCTTTGCCCTGGCTTATTTTAGGGGGCTTTTAAGGAATGGAAGAATTTGTATTCAGCAGCACCTCTGCCTGAAAGCCCTTCTGTGAGAAACCGTTACAAAATTAGCTTTCCCCTTAGAGGGAGTATTTTGTTTCTTACTTGTGCAAACATGGACATGAGGGTGTAAATGAGTCTTTTCTAGGCTAGTCATCAATCTCTTTCCTCTCCTTACTTTCTTCCAGAGTTTGTTTTTAAACTGGGGAGTGAATTTTTGGTTGCTGGTGCTCCCCTGCAATCCACTTGCTCCTTGTGCGCAGGTGAGCAGATCAACTACACTGTCATGGAAACCATGCTTTAGGCTGTAAGGAAGGGCTGGTTCTGGAGAGCTTCCACAGGTTTCTGGGGAAATCTCCAGTACTCATCTCCAATAGCAGAGAGATGGATAACTTTCCTATAACCCGTAGACCTAACATCCACTTAGTGGCTAGCAACAAAAGAAGGGCAGGGGATGTAATCAAGAAGCCCTTTCTTGGGATGTTTATATATCTTAACCCTCAGTCCCATTGAGTGGGTTCTCCAATCAACTGAACACTAATCATCAAGGTGGTATTTTTGGGTTCATTACAGCCACACTCACATTTTCAGATACTGTCTGTTTCATGTCCAATATTTCCCCTAAAAAGACCGGCAATGCTTTTGTGCCCAGGTGGCTTATCCAAGTATGTCTTTTATTATTAGTTATTAATTTATAGTAACACCCACTATGTGTAAGACACTTTCCAAACACTCAATCTCTAATCAGAGACGCTCACAGTCAAAGGACAGACATACAAGTACACAGAGATAGGAGAATAATGTTAGTCAATATATATCCAAGAGAGCTAATTTCCATTGTGGAACAGCTGCTGGCAGGGATAAAAGGGAGTGCCGGTGTTGTGAGATTTAAGCACGTGAGTAATCTAATTTTATGTGGGTTCCTTGCTGAATCAGGGATAAAGTTAAGAATGCAATGTGAATCAGTCATGTAAATTTTAAGTTGTTATATATTTAAGAGGCTTCTTCACACCTGTGAGATGCGGAGGAGAGACTTCCAGAATGGGGCTTTCCTAGAACAAAACTCATTGCCTGTTTGTATTTTACTAAATGGCAGAAGAAGAACCTTTGGATAGATATGGCTATCAGCATCAGTGCCTGCAGTGCACCTGCTCCTCTTTGGGATTTTGTCAAGAAATTACTCAACAAATTGAACTGGTGACCTCAGATTACCTTATTTTCTCAAAATGTAGAGAATTCATGACTAATGGATAGAAAAAAAGATAAATTGTCACACTGATGACTGTTTGGTGACAGATGATAGAAATATCAAACTTCAAATTTTTGTTTTTCTGTAATCAGAGGACCATAGCACATGTGTACCGCATTACGAAGTTGCAGCTTACAAGGGAGTTTCAGTGCTTGTAATTGGAATTTAAAAAAGGACTAAACCTCTTGGTGATCTCAGATGGAAAGGTCAAACTCACGGATACAGAGCAATCTGAGTCATCTGGCAAGCTGGGCATAAGCAGTATGCATTGCAATATGGCTAAATGTAAATATCTAGGTACAAAGCATGTAGGCCACACTTACAGGATGGGAAGCAGTGGATAATCAGCTGAACGTAAGTTCCCAATGTGACAATGTGGTCAAAGGTCTAATGTGATTCTCAGATGCATAAATGGGGGAATTTTGAGTAGCAGTAGAGAGGTTATTTTGACACTGGTGTGACCATTGCTGGAATACTGTGTCTAGTTCTGGTGCCCACAATTCAAGAAGGAGGTTGATAAACTGGAGAGGATTCAGAGAAGAGCCATGAGAATGATTAAAGGATTACAAAACAGGCCTTACGGTGACAGCCTCAAGAAGCTCAATGTACTTAGTTTAACAAAAAGAAAGCTAAAGGGGTGACTTGATCACAGTGTTTAAGTACCTACATGAGAAACAAATATTTGATAATGGGTTCTTCAGTCTAGCAGAAAAAGGCAGAACAGGAACAATGGCTGGAAGTTGAAGCTAGACAAATTCAGACTGGAAATAAGGGGTACATTTTTAACAGCGAGAGAAATTAACCATTGGAAAAATTTACCAAGGGTTATGGTGGTTTTTCCAATCACTGGCAATTTTCAAATCAAAATTGGATGTTTTTCAGAAAGATCTGCTCTAGGAATTATTTCAGGAAAGACTATGGTCTGCAGTATACTGGACATCAGACTAGATGATCACAATGGTCACTTCTGGCCTTGGAATCTGTGAATATCTCGGGAGCCAATCCAAATACCTGTACATAGCTCTCTCCTTAATGAACAAGTATCAAATTTCAATATCCCAGCTTCATGGGAACATGGAAATCAATTGTGTCAGTTAGTCACCTGGTTACAAACAGCTGTATTATCTTAGATTGCATTCCTCCAGTGACCAATTTTACTGTTCTGAAGTGCTGTTCCTGTGTGGGAGACATTGTAGAAATCAATATTACAGTTATAGTTCAGTGCACTGTTTGATATTAAGGACTCCATTATGCAGGTTCTTGTGTTCTTAGTTTCCTTTTCTCTTCTCCTTCAGGAGAGTAAACCCAGTGGGAACAGCTGCTAATATTGTTAATTCACTAACTGAACGTGGATGTGACGTCCCGGAGACATGCTATTATCCATATGTAATGTACCCTTACCTTTTCTCAGTGCCATGCGTTGTGTGTGTCTAACATAGCTGCTGCTGATTTCACTGCAGCTCCTATTTTATACTGATTTATTTTGATCGCCTTGTTTCTAATTATTGCAGAATAAAGAGATGTCTCCCAGATTCTCTAGGTGAGGTGTGTATTCCGACTACTGCACTGAGGTTATGCAAAACCGGTTACATTGGGTTACATGTCATTTGGACTCCATGTGTTCTAAGATTACTGCTGCAGGAGCAGGCCCCCACCTCCTCCTATTGAGCAAGTTAGACTGATCTCTATTCAGAGCGTCACATCCCTTTACCCCAACACCAGGCAACAGCGAACAACTATGCCTAAATTTAAAGCATTTCCATAATATAGCCGTGCATGTGATCTGCCATGGGGACATTTTAGGTGACTGTTCTGGATGTACCCAGGATGCATAGAAGTTCAATATGCCAAATGACAAGGGCACTTAGCCAATGGCCAGAGAAGGGTGGTAAGGTGGAGGAAATAACATAATGGAAGGAGGAGGATATTTCTTGTTTGATAGTCATGACCCTGCTAAGTGTTGTAATCTTCAGTGGGTCAGTATCTTGTCTGGACAGTAGCATATTAATAACCACAAGGAGGGGAGATTTTCAAATGCTCCTAAAGATTTTGGAGACGACCTGGGTGAAATTGTTTGGCCGAAACATTTTTCTGGCAAAAAAAAAAAAAAAAAAATCCAGATTCTGCAACATCACAATGATTTGCAAGTTTGTGTGGGTTTTGCCGAATTGTTTCGAAAACAAGACAAAAAAAAATCAAAACATATTATTTCATCATTTCAAAACAAAAAACTTTCCATTTTTCAGTTTGATATGACTTCTCAAAATTTTCTTCAATTTTATTTAAAAAAATAAAAAATGTTTAAAAATAGTTGAACTGAAAAATTGTTTTGTTTGATCCAAAATTCATTTTCTTTAAACATTTTGGTTCGCCTAAGATTTCAAAAATAAATGTGTTGATCTAACCTAAAATAATTTCCTCCCCCAACTTTTTGAAATTGCCAACAAACTGAAAAATCGATTATTTGCCAGCTATGTTTAGGAACACATGTTGGACACAGTGGACTTCCTTGGCATGGATTTAGATACTTTTGAAATTTTCAAAAGTAAGTCTCAGAAACCAGATTGTTCTGTATTAAAATATAGAACATGTTAGGCTATGGATATGAAGATTAACATTTGCTGTTACAGTTCCAAGGTTACTTGTTATAATCCTCTTGCTTGGCATAAGATGAGTGACAGATGAGGTCAGAAATGTCTGTTCTCCCCATGGTCTAATATTGCCCACCTGACTGGATGAGTTATTATGAGGGATTTGTAATCCTTTTATTTTGAAGCACCCTGCAAGATCCTATGCCTGAGGTATGGTGCTGGATTAGATACAACATTAGTCTGTTCTAATTGGGCAATTCCTATGTATCTATAAAAGACTGCATGTTGTACATTTATGCTTTACCATATGACCCCTAAAAACAATCTACAATCTGACACAAAATATCAGAGGACCTTTATCTTCTTGACAAGGCGATTCTGAGTGGATCTTCATAATACCCAATATATCGCTTTCTGAGCAGGGTACAACCATTAACTAATCAATCTTCACAACAGCCCTGTGAGATAGTTCACTAAGTATTCTCTCAATTTCACAGGTAGGGAAACAAGCACAGAGATTAAATGATTCAGCTGAAGTCTCTCAAGTAAATTTCAGAGGCAGGATTATCACTCAGGACTCCTTGACTACCAGCTTGTGTTCATTCCTCCAGATGACACTGCCTCCAAGATCTCACACAGTAATAACACAACTTTAATAATGTATTCATATTTCATGTCACCACCATGAGGACATGGACTCCTTTGGCTAAAAATGATGGACATGGAGAGGTAATGGGAAACTGTGCAGATGTAATACAAGAGGATGAACATATAGTAGAACCTCAGCGTTATGAACACCAGAGTGACTGAACTGACCAGTCAACTGCACACCTCCATTTGGAACTGGAAGTATGAGATCAGGCAGCAGTAGAGACGGGGGTGGGGGTGGAATAAAAAGCAAATACTGTACAGCACAGTACTGTGTTAAATGTAAACTACTAAAAAAGTAAAGGGAAAGTTTTAAAAAAAAAGAAGACTTGACAAGGTAAGATGGTTAAAAGCAGTATTTTTCTTCTGCATAGTAAAGTTTCAAAGCTGTCAATGTTCAGCTATAAACTTTTGAAAGAACAACCATAACGTTTGATTCAGAGTTACAAACGACTTCCATTCCCGAGGTGTTGGTAACTCAGAGGTTACTGTACCCATAAATGTGTGATGTGAGATCTTTTTCCTACGTATGAATGCTTCATTTCTTAGTATGCAGTTGCTGACATGTTGGATATTATCTGTTACTAGGTTCAAATAAGTCTAATTTTTGTTTCCATGTTGTTCTTCTCACACAGCTGTCAATATGTCTTCCTGGATAGATTACATGGCTGAGTTAGATACCCCATCCTTCCTACTATCTCGCTGTAAGTTCACATTATCACGTTTACAATGTATGTATGGTCTTTTTTCTGCCCTGACTTCAGTGTTTATGGACTGTGGCTTATCACTCTGATCTTTCCCATCCATCTTACTCTGTGTTCTTGGAAAATATTGATCATTTTATATATTTTTCCTATCGCACATTTGGTCAAAGAGGAATGTACACCTCTACCCCAATATAACGTGACCCGATATAACACGAATTCGGATATAAAGCGGGAAAGCAGTGCTCCGGGGGGGGCGGGGGGGGGAGGGGGCGAGACTGCACACTCCGGTGGATCAAAGCAAGTTTAATATAACGTGGTTTCACCTATAACGCGGTAAGATTTTTTGGCTCCCAAGGAAAGCGTTATATCGAGGTAGAGGTGTATGTGTGTGAGGAACATAAGGGAGAGGTAGAGTAGAGAGAGAATGGCCAGTAGTTTTCTATTAGATGGAATGTCAGGCCTGTGCCAGGGTGTATTACTAGGTTACCCCCCCCCAGTGGGAGGACCACATAGGATAAGTGTCCAAATGTCATTATAACGACTGGAGATTCTTCTTTAATTCAAGCGGTAAAGGCCTATGTTTTAAATATAGAAGATGGGATTTTCAAAAATACTCAGTTGTACCATTAACTTCAGTGGGAGCAGTTAGGCCAATGGTGAGTGCTTTTGAAAACTGCACATATATGATCCTGAATTCTATCCCTAATTAAGACCATAAATCTATGCTGCCAAGATGTACCAAATAGCTATGTGCACATAGAGTTATTATAGATGGAAGACACCTTCTCTCTCTGACCAGTAGAGATATAGACCTTCTAGTGGTGAGATAATTTAATAGCCAAGGAACATTCTGAACCTTGTCTCAGGTAGATGAACAGATACTGTGGTGATGAGCGAGAACCACGAACACAGTGAGAGAGCAAGAATTACAGGTAAATAACTCATCTCAAACTCAGAAAGGGATAGCAAAAGTCAAACTATTTTAAAATACCCAGAGGATTCAGCTGTACTAACTTCAGTGGCATTTAGACTGCACTATCATCAAGAGAGCTTTGAGGAAATAATGAACTATTTTTGTTCATTTTCTTCAAATAAAGTGCATTGCCAGTGTAAAAATGAAATCATAATATTATATGTATGTACCCCCTCTTTATATTTTGTGTCACGTTAGCTCAGTAAACTAGTCAATTGTATCTACTTTCTGCCCTGCAGTGTCAGCTTAGCTTATGAAAACCTGTTTCATAAGTTCATACAGTCATACTTAGAACGTGCTGTCTTTACTAGCCATTGTACATCCATACATTGAATATTAAAGAATTATATTTGATGCATTTATTCTTATTGCAACCTGATTTCATAAAAAAACACCCTGAAGATTCGTAAGGCTGTTCTATACTAAATATCAAGAGTTCAGTTTAGATTCCTAAAATAGCTTCCCCCCTCTGCAATTTCATGAGTGCTTTTATAATAAACTCATTGAAATGTTCCAAGAAGCAGTGCTTTCACAAGAATAGTATTCAATCTCATGTAACAAAAATCTATATTAAGAGTCATAGTCACAGATTGAATTAAGATGCAATGAAGTTATTGCAATTGGCTGACACTAAGGGGGCACTCCTTGCACTACTGTGCCCAGATATCTGTGCCAAATGTATCCCTGCTGTCACTGCATTGGGTTTCAAGGATACTATGAAAATATTATTTAGAGAGGTGGTTGGAAATCTTGCAAATTTTGATCAAAAAACTAACTAAGGTTCAACAACAATGAAAGTTGTGTGAAAAAATTGTTCCCACTTTTCAACGAGATGTAGTTATTTCTTAGGCAACCTGAGAAATTCTCATGGTTGAGTAGTAATACAGGGCATAGCTTCTTGAAGTGTCCCACATGACAGGACATGGTCACACTCTCTTGGACAGGCCTGCATTCCATCCTGAAGCACAGTGGAGGGGAGGGGAGAAAGAAAAGGTTGCATACATACAAATCACCTTAGGATGCATAAATATCTGTATCCAGATCAGCCCACGGGTTCATTTAGAGCTTGATCCAAAGCCCAGTGAAATCAACTGATAGGCTCCCATTGACTTCCGTGGGCTTTGGAACATGCCCATAGTCTGGTAACCTTGCTTCTGGCATTATCCCAAGCCTGCTCCTCTAGCAGAAGTAACTCTCTACCCCTCAATAATTCACCTTGACACTGATGCAGTCCTGAGCATGGGTTTGGTATGGGAAAAAAGTCCTTTATGAGCCATATGGTTGACAGTTTATGCTCTGGAACATGAGATTTAATTCAACTTATTTTAAAAACATGCACAGCTGTAGAGGATATTTAATGTTTGTAAAAGTATCCTTCCTTGATGTTTGATTCTGGAGGCTGTTAATTTCACAAGGTGATTGGAATCTTTGTGAAGTAAATATTTGTTTGAAATGTACTGGCCGTTAACTTAATGTTTCCTTGTTCTTTTTTACCTATTATAGGGACCTGGTAAAAAAGCAGGGATAATTATTTTTTTTGCTATCCTCCAGAATTTTGAGGATGAAATCCTGGCCTCATCGAAGTTAATGGGAGTTTTGTCATTTACTGGGATTTCACCGCAAGTCTTTAATAGTTTAGTCTAACTCTATTTTCCATTTTAAAATCATCCTGATCTCATCATATGGTTCTAACAATTTGTTATTAACCAGGATGCCATCTTTTCATATATTGAAAGTTGTTCTGTCAAGCAGATTGCTGGAAAACAGGTGTAACTTAGGGTGACCAGACAGCAAATGTGAAAAATCGGGACGGGGGTGCGGGGTAATGGAAGCCTATATAAGAACAAGACCCCAAAATCGGGTCTGTCCCTATAAAATCAGGACATCTGGTCACTCTAGTGTATCTAGATGTTTAACTCTTGATGCTCAGTGTATATGCTAGCATTGGCCTTATCTCTAGCTCCTAAATCAATAAGTTAAATAAAATTATACAAAGTAGCAGAAAATTAAAAACACACTAATAACCTTAGTCCCTGATTCAACAAATTACCTGAGCGCATGCATAGCTTTAAGTATGTGGGTAACTCATTGACTTCAACTCATGTGCCTAAATTGACTAAATTCAGCACCTTGCTAAGTATCTTGCTGAATTGGGGCACTAAAATCCCACATCTTGCACTATTCAGGGTGGATTCTTGTAGGATGTGGCACCTGGACCACAAACTCACTAATACCAATACTGCAATATCAGTACTGCCATGGTCCTAAGGGACTAATGAACTTTAGAAATGTTACTCAATCATATGAATTATTATTTAATTATTAATACTATTGAATATCTTGGAGTTACAGTGAAAAATGAAAACAGCTTTCCTCTCTTCAAAACACCGAGGCTATGTTTAGACTACAGACCTTACAGCAGTTCAGCTGTACTACTGTAGCTACGCCACTGCAAGATCTCTCATGTAGCTGACCTTGCTGACATAATTAAACCACCCCCGATGAGTGGCGGTAGCTATATTGGCGGGAGATGCACTTCTGTCGGTGAAACTTATATTGGTCAGGTGGGTGGTTTTTCACAGTTTGACTGACAAAAGCTTTACCAACAAAAGTACTAGTGTAGGCAAAATCTTTGAATGTCTAAGCTCCAGAACTATGCCTAATATATTACATACCATTTATTATTAATATTGTTGCACCTTCTTCTGACACCAGTGTCTTGCTTTTCTAATGTACTGTGCTGCTGGACACAAAGGGGCTATGGCCCATAGACATGACTGCAATCCAAATAATAATGATAACATTTTTGCCTGGTGGCATTCTTGATGCCTCATCCCAGGAGTGGCATGAAGTAGGTGTTCAGGTCCTGCTTATTCTGGAATCTTCCATTAAGAAGTTAGCAACAGAATCTTCAGCTCAGAAAGGACAGCTCTCAACTGTGTAGTATGTGACGGCTATTTAACTTTCAAAAGCTAGGCAGTGGTTTGTGTAGGTGATGGGGGTGTTGGCCTGTGGCTACTTGATAAAGTAGGGCGAGCTATATAAACACTGGGGATTCCTCTCCCCCATGCTTTCCTCTCCACTGCACTGCTCCCGTGGCTCGTGGCTGCCCTGCTCCTAGCATTACTTAAACAGTCCCTTTCCCAGCTTCAGGACTGTGCTGCTGCTGCTTCTTGTTAATATTAGCCTGGGTTGATGGGAAGATTGTAGGTCATTGTACAACCTTAGGGGCATAGCAGCCAGCTATCCCTTTAAAACCCCATTCTTTCCTTTATTTACCCTCCATCTCCTTTCCTTCACTCCTCTCTCTGGGGAAAGAATGAGGAGGGTGATAGCTAATCAGATGAGCACACGTTTGCCATTTCCCAAGTACATTTCTGGTGGGGTATTATGCCCAGGTTAAGAGGACACAGGAAGAGCTACATGCCCGTCCTTCGCAGACACAGTCTCTAGCCTAGGGATCTGTGTTTGGATTCTCAGGCAGCTGCAGTGACTCATATAGTGACTTTAATGTAAGGATAGCCAGATCACTGGGGATCATTCACTTGGATGTAGACCTCACCATTGTGATCCATGCTTAAGTCACCTCCAGGCTACAGTTATTGCAGTGCACTACTTGAGGTTACTTTTTTTAAAAAAAGCTTCAACTGGGGCCTGAAAATTAGAGAAGTCTCCCATTGACTTCAGTGGGTATTGGCTTAGCTCTTATATGGGGTGAGTTGCCAGGAGAGGATATTATACCAGTGCCATGTACTCTACCTGTTTGGTTCCAGGTACAACATGCGTTGTTGGTTATATACCATAAAGTCCTTAAATTATTTAGGACCCCAAGAAACTGCCTGAATCCTCTTACAGAGTCAAGGTGTGTGAGGAAGTATCTTTTATGGGACCAACTTCTATTGGTGAGAGAGACCCTAACCCCAACCATAACCCTAACACTGAATCATCTCACTGCACTTAAGACTGCTGGGCCCATCTTCGCTGATGGCTTTTGGAACTACATTGTCAGGGAACACAGGCAGAGTACTATTTGTCAAGAGCTCTTTCTCCTGTGGAAATCATTCCCTTGGTGTTAATTTATCACTCTGGCTGTGGTAAATTTTAGGGCTCATTGTCCTAACCCTTTTCGATTAATCAGTAGCGGCAGGCTTACGGTTCATTAATTTTATCTGGCTGAGAACTTCAGGGGCACAGCAGTTTTAAGTGTGTGAATGCATTCAGTTTATAAGACAAGGGACACGACAAACATTTTGGTTTTGCAACTTTAGTTTCAATTTTTTTAAATCAAATTTTATTTATTAGAATACACTGGGGCAGGGAAGTCAATGATTGGAATTAAATTTAAAGGAAACACCACCTACATCCTTGATAATGAAAACCCAAATTCTTCAGGAGATCAGCCTTTAAAAAAAGTAATCTAAAGTAGAACTGTCATTTTTATCATGTTTCTATAATGGCACAGTAAAATTGCACCACAGGTTACTGGCATGATATCTTAATTATGCTGGCACAAGTATAATTTAATTCATATTGCTATAACAACAAATAACAATGTCGCTGCTAGCTGTAATCATGTTAAGGCCTATGCATAAAATAATTAGCATCTTTATATTTGGCAAATGGGGTCCATTGCAGGTCACCTTAAATGTTGGCAACTTACTGTTACAGTTTGAGACCTTTAAAAGCTTTTGCAGAATGGATATCTGGAAATAAACTTCCTTAAAAACCATATAAATAGGAAGGAAGTCCTGATTATATAGGGGGTATCTCCACATTTCTTTTATGCAATTTTGTCCCCTATTCTGAACAATAATGGTAATACAATTATTAAAGTGCAAGTAAGCAAGAAAACCATATGGAATGGAAGCAGCTCTCCTTTTGTGTCCGAGTGCGCTACCTGACTTTTTAAAACCTAAGGACCTGGTTCTGCAGTCCATACTCTGGCAAAATGCAGGATTTACTCATAGACATTTCTATGGGCATTGGGCCTGCGACAGACTTACCACTTAAATAAATGGCATGAAGAACAATGACATAGTTTTAGGTGGAGAAGCAAAGTTTTCAAAATCATTTAAGTGACTGACTTAGGAAAACAACAAGGAGTCTGGTGGCACCTTAAAGACTAACAGATTTATTTGGGCATAAGCTTTCGTGAGTAAAAACCTCACTTCTTCGGATGCATAGAGTGAAAGTCTATGCATCCGAAGAAGTGAGGTTTTTACTCACGAAAGCTTATGCCCAAATAAATCTGTTAGTCTTTAAGGTGCCACCAGACTCCTTGTTGTTTTTGTAGATACAGACTAACACGGCTACCCCCTGATACTTGACTTAGGAAAGTAAATTCCCATTTTTAAAAAGGCATTTAGGAGCTTAAGTGTCTAAGGCCCATGATTTAGAATGAGATTTATGCCTTTAAGTCCTAGGTGGATGGAGCCCTGGCCTGGGACTCAGGATACCCCAGGATGATGGGGATTAATATGAGAATTGAAATGTGGATAAGGAACTGGTTAAAGGGGAGACTACAATGGGTCATACTGAAAGGCGAACTGTCAAGCTGTAGGGAAGTTACTAGTGGAGTTTCTTAGGGACTGGTCTTGGGACCTATCTTATTTAACATTTTTATTAATGACCTTGGCAAAAAAAGTGGGTGTGTGCTAATAAAATTTGCAGATGAAACCAAGTGGGGAGCTATTGCCAATATGGAGGAAGGCTGGAATATCATACAAGAAATTCTGGACAACCTTGAAAACTGGAGTAATAGGGACTAACAACAAGAAATGTTGCTATAAGTGGGAGATTTATCAGTTGGAAGTGGCAAAGGAGGAGAAAGACCTGGGTGTATTGGTTGATCACAGGATGACTATGAGCCGCCAATGTGTTGCGGCCATGAAAAAAGCTAATGCAGTCCTAGGATGCATCAGGTGAGCAATTTCCAGTAGAGACAGGGAAGTGTTGGTACCATTATACAAGGCACTGGTCAGACCGCATCTGGAATAGTGTGCGTGCAACTCTGGTCTCCCAGGTTTAAGACAGATGAATTCAGACTGGAACAGGTGCACAGAAGGGCTACTAAGATGATCCAAGGAATGGAAAACCTACCTTATGGGAGGAAACTCAAATAGCTTGGCTCGTTTAGCCTAACCAAAAGAAGGTTGAGGGGAAATATGATTGCTCTCTATGTATACACCAGAGGGATAAATAACAGGGAGGGTATTTAAGGTAAGCGCCAATGTAACTACAAGATGGATATAAACTGGTCATCTAATTTCAAGCCTAAACTTGTTGATAAAGGTTTCTAACCATTGGGGAAGTGAAGTTCTGGAACAGTCTTCCAAGGGGAGCAGTGGGGGCAAAAAACCTAACTAGCTTCAAGACTGATCTTAATAAATGTATGGAGGGGATGGTATGATGAGACTGCCTATAATGGCATGTAGCTGATCTGTGACTGCTAGCAACAAATATCTCCAATGGCCGGTGATAGGACACTAGATGGAGAGGGCTCTGAATTACTAAAGAGAATTCTTTCCCATGTGTCTGCTTGGTGGGTCTTGCTCACATGCTCAGGGTCTAACTAATTGCCATATTTGGGGTCAGGAAGGAATTTTCCCCTAGGTCAGATTGGCAGAGACCCTGGGTGTTTTCACCTTCCTCTGCAGCATGGGGCATGGGTCACTTGCAGGTTTAAACTAGTGTAAATGGTGGATTCTCTATAACTTGAAGTCTTAAAATCATGAATTGAGGACATCAGTAACTCTGCCAGAGGTTAGGTGTCTATTACAGGAGTGGGTGGGTGAAGTTCTGTGACCTGCAAGGTGCAAGAGATCAGAATAGATGATCATGATGGTCCCGTCTGGCCTTAAAGTCTATTTCCTGACTCTGCTACAGGCCCCAGGGTGGTTTTGGGAAAGTCACTTTCTTTCCCATGGCTCAATTTCCCCATATGTAAAATGATGATAATGATAGTGCCTGCCTTCACTTTGTGCTTTGAGCTCTATATACAAGAAGCATTATATATTATTAAATCATTTAGGTGCTTTGGAAATTTTTTTTACCTGAGATGAATAACGGGGTATATGATAGAGGTATATATAATAATGAATGGTCTAAGAAAGTAAATCACAGCTTTCTATTTACCAGAGCCAGCTGAAAAGTTTTTCAGAAGAAAAATGGCCTCTTTTTGAGCATGGAAATTGTCACAAAAAATTGTCATATTTGAAATTTTTTGTTTTTCATGAAAATTTATAAAAACCAAAACTTATTGAAATAGTGTCAAAATATGCTTAAAATGATTTTGAACATTATTTCAATAACATTTCATTAAAATAATTGTTGAAATGTCATGGAAACTTTAGCAACCAGTTGAAAATGGTCCATTTCAAACCCTGGAAAATGGAATAGTTTTGAAATTCCTTTTTTTAATTTTTTTTTCTTCAAACCAGCTGTACTATTTGCCCTTTTTCTTATTGCAGTAAGGGCATAGCTAATTAAATTGAAAGACAGTACAGTTAACACTGTTAAAAGGAAATAATTTTATACACAATGCATAATTAAACCCATGGAACTTGCTGTCATGAAATGTCATTGAGTCCAAGAGCTTAGCAATGTTCAAAGAAGTTTTATACATTTATATGTATAATGAAAATATCCATAGCTTCATTAGAAAAGATAAAAAGTTATTTAAGGGCTATAAACCTTTATGCTTCACAGCATAAGCCAACTACTAAATGCATGGGGTTAAGAAGAAACTTCCTATGTGTGCAGGTTACTCCATAATTGTCTATTTCAGGGATTCTTGTACCTTCCTCTGAAGCATTTGCAAATGGTCAGTGCCATAGACAGAATACTGAATGGAACCAATCACTGGTCTGATGCAGAATGGAAATTCTGGTGTTCCATAAGGACACTGATTTCAGTGGAATCAGGATTTCACCCAATGACAAAACTCCAGCCAATTTCAATAGGGCAAGTATTTCACTCTCCGAATTTTCTCATACTGCCAAAGGGATGTATAGAATTTCTAGCACTGCATTTCTTTAACTATTTTTTAAAGTATTTCTTTATTTAGGACATTTTAATAGAGAAATCTTTGGGACGTAAATATCTGAGACAATGCAACAATCATTACAACAGAGAGCTTTTGTTTAGAGAATACATTATACAATAATATAATCACTGGATTTCTATTTAACAAGGTGTTACCATGTTACGGAGTGAGCACCTATACACTGCCCACGACTTGTCATTTCTAGTGATTTTATTTAACAGAGTGAAAAATGTGGACAGGTGGTTTGGGCTTTTTTTTTTTTTTTTTTTTTGCAGGCAAATGCACTTTGTCTGATAACTGAATAAAGGTAATCAAATATCTAAGTATCTATTTGTCCTCTATTTTGCTAGTAAATAAGTGATGCTTTAAATTTATCTATAACAACCTCCCATATTTTTGAACCATTCCTCTACGGTTGGACTATTTTTCTTTTTCCAATGGGAGGCTATCAGTAGCCTAGCAGTTACAAACAGATGAGAGATTAATTCTTCATTTTCTTTTGTGTGACCATGTCCGCCAGGAAGCCCCAGGAGAATTACTAAAGGATCATTTGGTAATAAATATCCAGCAATTTGAGATATCTGGTTACAAATTTCATCCCAATACTCTAAATGACAGGACATGTCCACCATAAATGCATAAAATCAACCCTTTCCTTACAGTTTCTCCAACATTTATCCCCATTCATTTATTCTATCTATCTATCTATAAATTAACCAGCGGCTCTCAAACTATTGGTTAGGACCCCAAAGTGGGTCATGACCCCATTTTAATTGGCTCACAAGGGCTGGCTGAGACCTGCTAGGGCAGTGGTTCCCAAACTGGGGTTCGTGAACCCCTGGAGGTTCGCAAAATGTTACAGGGGGTTCTCGGGAAAAAATTCCCTAATGGCAGACAGAGCTGTCCCTAGGGACCCAGGCACCACGGGGACAGCAGCCCGGAGCCCCTGGACTTCCAAGAGCTAAGCAAGCATATCTATCACACTGAGGAGATTTAAACGTCAAGATTCCTTATAAGAAATGGAAAGGGAGGTGGATATTTTTTGCTGTTTTTAAAATTAAATAGGCAGCTAGTATTGTTTTTAAAATTATTATGAAGAACAAGTTTAAGCTTTGCTGTAACGTGCATTGTTTGCCTGGACTGCTCAAGACCTGAATGCTTGTGTAGGAGGAGCTCTTTGAGTTGGCTTCTTAAATACCTTCATGCTTGTTTCACATCTGATACTCCTTGATGAAACATAGGAGCCCTGTCTTATAACAGGCTTATTCAAAGTGATACAAACTATGAAAGTGAGATCTTGGAAGAGTGTTGCCGTTTTCATAATGTAATAAAAATACTGTAATGATAAATAATAATTAATAATAAATAGTGTGTAATAAGCATGTTATAAAAACAAATTTTATATTTCCAAGATCACTGCTTTTATAATTTATACTCAGGTAAAGGAGAAAATCCCTGGAAATATTCATTTTTAGGAGGGGGTTCGCGAGACTTGACATTTTAGTGAAAGGGGTTCACAAGTTTGGGAATCACTGTGCTAGGGCCTGGGGCTGAAGCCAGAGCCCCACCACCCGGGGTCAAAGTGGAAGCCCAAGGGCTTCAGCCCTGGGTGGTGGGGCTCCGGTTACAGGCCCCCTGCCTGGGGCTCAAGCCCTTGGGCTTTGGTCCCCTCCTCCCCCCACCAGGGGCAGTGGGGCTCTGGTGGGCTCAGGCTTCAGTCCCCCTCCTGGGGTCGTGTAGTAATTTTTGTTGTCAGAAGGGGAACATGGTGCAATGAAGTTTGAGAACCTCTGAAACCTGACTGATGTGAGGTACCATTAAAACCGTATTTTAAAGACATTTTCTTTTATCATGAGGTTGTTGGTCCTCTTTTCCAGATCAACACCATTTCTCTGGGTCTTGTCAATCTACATACTTTTCCCAGCATAACATATATGGATGTGTTTTTGTTAGGAATATTGTCCGCAAAGATTGATGTAAATTAGTTATTTTTTTGTTTCCTAATTAACCAGAGACCATCACTTCTATTCAAGTTAGCTTTCTGTATACAACAGTTTTGCTAGAAGATTGAGAAACAATGGCTAACTTGAAAGTAGTGGTACCGTGGGAGAGTGGGCTAGTTAAAGTTAGTTTTGATCTCTAAGTAAGTGGGACACGTTTCTTTGCTCAGTGGCTGGCCAACTATTTAAAGCTCTCTGGTTCGTGATTTGGGTTAAGATCTGTATTGTTTGCAATGGGTCTCATTGGCGAAAGAGCTCTATGATTTAAATGTCAAACCACTACTTCAGCAAATGGAAAAAAAACTATCTGGCCTATCGGGGGAAGTATGCAATGTCTTGATTGGTAAGAACATCCACAGTCAAACTGAGGATTTTGCCAAGGATATCTTTGTTTCAAAATATTTCTGTAATCATCCCAGATAAAATCCTAATAGGAATACAGGTGATGCTAGAATTTATAAGGAATAAGAAAAGACCAACATTGAATGCAGATCCCTTGTACAGCTTCATTAAACAAGCTGTTCCAGATATTCTATGGTACTATCAAGCTCAAAGTAGTAATGGGTTGGGGGCGCTTTAACCCAGCCAAACAATGGCTCTTTATTGAACAAGAAAATTGTGGCAGTGTAAACATTGCTAGACTACCATGTATTAATAAAAAAGTCACGCCCCTCAGAAATGTACGCACATCCTCCACCAAAAGCTACTCTATGGGCTTGGGATAGAACTAAAGATAAAATAAGTTATCTTAACTATTGTTAATTAAACACAGAACTTGGAAAGTGTTATTTAGTAATATGTTCTTGTTGGCAGAATTAAGATGAGGTTGGCTCGGATTTTAAAGTTTGGATTAATTTAGAATTTGCTCAACCATTTCATCAAGTTCAAAAAACTGTTAATTGCTTTTCATTTAATTTTTGTAATGTTCAGCAAACACTCAGGAGCAGGTTGATTGGAGAGAAATCATGGTATTTACATCAACTTCAGGGGCACCCAGCTCAAACTAAATCTGCTCAGGCTCCTGGAAAATCATCTACTCAAAGTGAAAGACGGCTTTGAGTTTGAGTTATTACACCGGGGCTCAGGAGACCTCAAGGCAGTTCCTGGCTTGGCCACAGTCTTCCAGTGTGACCGTGGGCAAGTCACTAAGGCCTTGTCTACACTGGTGCTCGTGTGTATAGGGTTGCCAACTTTCTAATCGCACAAAACTAAACGCCCCTGCCCCTCCCCCTCCCCGGGGCCCCGCCCCTTCTTGGAAGCCCTGTCCCTGCTCGCTCTATCCCCCCTCCCTCCGTTGCTCATTCTCATGAGGCTGGGGCAGGGGGCTGGAGTACGGGGGGAGGTGAGGACTTCAGCTGATGGTGCAGGTTCTGCGGTGGGGCTAGGGATGAGGGGTGCAGGAGAGAGCTCCGGGCTAGGGCCGAGGGGTTAGGAGTGTAGGAGGGGGTGTAGGCTCCGGCTGGAGATGTGGGCTCTGGGGTGGGGTTGTGGATGAGGGGTTTGGGGTGAAGGTGGGGGCTGGGGCAGGAGATTGGATTGTTGTGGGGGGTGCAAGTTCTGGGAGGGGGTTAGGGTGTGGGAGCGGATTCCGGGCTGGAGCAGGGCATTGGGGTGCTTGTGAGGGTTCAGGGTGTGGGGTCCTGGCAGCACTTACTGTGACTCCCGGGAAGCGGCTGCCTGGTTCCTGCAGCCCCTAGACGCATGGGTGGCCAGGGAGGCTCCACACGTTGCCCGCATGCCCACAGGCACCTCCCCTGCAGCTCCCATTGGTCGTAGTTCCCAACCAATGGGAGCTGCGGAACCAGCCCTTGGGACAGGGGCAGTGCGTGGAGCCTCCCTGGCCGCCCATGCGTCTAGCGACTGGAGGGAGCTGGCAGATGCTTCTGGGAGCCGCATGGAGCTAAGGCAGGCAGCCACCAGGGTCCTTTTTTGATAGGGCGTTCCAGTCAAAAACCAAACGCCTGGCAACCCTAGGTGTGTAGGGTATGTGTACTACACACTGCAGTAAAAAGTGAACTGCGTCCACACTGCTGTGTGTAGCTACATGCGACAATGAAAGGCTCTGGTGGGGGGAGAGGCAGCAGGGCAAGGCTCTGGCAGTGTGGCACTATACTGTTAAAAAGAGCAGTGTAGACGTAGGAGGCACTGCCCGGGCCTGTCGAGAGCTGTGTACGGTGTATATCCTGGGACTCTGGCACGTCCGTACTTTACATGCCTAAGCAGTGCCTCACTATCTACAATGTTATTTATACCCATGCTAGCTGGGCACAAAGTGTCTGTACTCTCAATGCCGCCAAAAGCATGGACCTACCCTGAGTCTGTCAATGCCTCAGTTCCCCCATCTGTAAAACAGGGATAAAACTCATGCACTTTTCTATTTACTCAGGCAAGTTTTACTCTCTTCTTTTTCCATCTCCACTCAAGTCAACTCTGCTTTTAATACAGTGTTCTTAAATAGGCTCCAAGCTGTTTCTGCTGAGTATGTGATCTCCTCCTGGCCCTTTACTATTCACACTACTCCTAAGTGCTCTTTTTATATAGTTTTACAGTTTGCCCCTTTAGAAATTCATCACCGTAATGTTACCCCTGGTAAAGTCACTTTTAAGTGTTATATCAGACCCAATTATGCAGTGATTACAGCTGCTAAACTGAGCTCCTACACATAGGGCAAGATTCACAAAGAAACTGAAGTGTGGTGATGCTCTCCGCACCCAACTTTTATGCAACTAGAAAATCAGAGGGAGACTGGAACCTGGGTCTACCACATGAGTGCTCTAACCACTAGGCTACAGAGTCACTCATACTTGCTCACTCTCTCTGGACCAACAATTCTTTCATTATTTATCCACAGAGAAACAGCTTCAATATTGAGCCAGAGAGAGTGAGTGAGCAAGCGCACACACAAGTATGAGAACAGAGACCCAAGATCCAGTCCCCCTGCGCCAATTATTTATTTATTCACAATGGTACAGCGAGATGGAGGCAACCCCACATCAGAACATCCCATAACCCACTGGTTAGAGCACACACTTGAGAGGTAGCCGAGCCCTGTCCAAATCCGGTCTTCCCCTCCCATGGAGGTGGGGACTTGAACTGAGGATCTCCCCCATTCCAGGTGAGTACCGTAACCATTGGGCTAAAAGTTATGAGGGAAGTTGTCCTCCAACCCTCCACCTCAGTTGTTTTGAGTCAACTCAACTATTTGGGCCCAATCCAGGAGGTGAGCTTTGGCCATGTTTACTGGACCCATGGGCCCAGTTAAGCAGAGGAATGCCTATTTTTGAATAGTTTATGCCTTGCGCTGGGGCTTATGCATATGGACGCCTGGCGTGGGGCTGCAGTGCACATGCCTAGAGGCAGAAACATAGGCACCTAGGGAACTTTTATTGCAAAATTTAGGTGTGGAGTTAGTATACAGGTTTTGGGGGCATCTGAGCAGGGGTTTTGTGAAGCCCGTTGGGGCCTGATTCTGTGCTCTAAGCATCTAAAGTGGCAGATGCGTCCTTTTGTGAATCCAGCACCCACGTCCTATGGATTCATATCTGCATCACTAACTCATGTTGAGCAAAACAAACAGAAATATTCCTTTTAAATTCCAGGTGGCTATATGTTTTCTGAGCTCATATAGTATCAATACTCGTTTACCCAAAGCATGCTCCAATGAGTCATTTAACCAAATTGTTTTAAATTTTGCTCATTTGCATTTTTAAAAACCATAAGATAGATATTTTTCTACATAGCTCCAAATGAAACCATGACTGGTCATTGCAACTTGAGCTGGGCAGGAACAGGTTTTCCCGTCCTACTAGAACTTTCAAGAGTTGGGGTTTTTTTTCCCCCATCCCAAATCAGGATGAAAAATAAAAATTGCAAATTTTTTTGCAGACTGATAATCTAATTTTTTAAAATCAGATCAGTTGAAACATTTCATTTCAATGTTGACTCTCTTTATTTTGAATCTACTAACATTTCAAGACTAAAAGTGGTTTCGAACTGAAAACCCAAGCTTTTCCAAAATGTTGAAACGGGACTTTGACAATTCTGAAACTTTGTCTTCAAAATTTTTTCCCCCAAAAGGGAGATTTATCGAAACTGACCCTTTTCTGCAAATAGTTTTAGTTTTGATGCATCCGGATTTTCAGAAGAAAAATCATTTTGTTTGAGAATTCCCAGCCAGCTCTAATTGTAACATGCAATTCATCTCAATGGGGGGGGGGGGGGGGGGGACCAGTAATTTACTCTGGCTGCCACAAGAGGTCAGACCACATGCAATCAGCACAAATACAGGAGAAATAAGTTCTATTAGATGCTCTTGTAGGATCACATATTCAAATATACCAAGCAAGAGAATCCTAAATGTGATATATGTCAAGTTTCAAATCATAAGTATGCTCTTGGAACTTTCTGCACAGGGCCGGCTCTAGGCACCAGCAAACCAAGCACGTGCTTGGGGCAGCACATTCTCAAGGGCAACATTCCGGCCATCCTTTTTTTTTTTTTTTTTTTTGCTTAGAGTGGCAAAAAGCCTAGAGCCAGCCCTGCCAGCTGCAGCGCGGCGGGGGGCGCCCTGGGACCACTGTGGTTCGTGTCCAGGAGCAGCGCCCGCACCTTGTGACTGGGTTGAGCGGGCTCCAAGCGTGGGACGCTTGGGCTGGGGACCACCGGGTGGGAGAGCTGCCTGCAGGCGCCACAGGGCGGCCGCCCCCCAGCGCCGCAGCCGGGGCTGGGCGAAGCGGCCCGAGCCGCCTAGGGACTGCGGCAGGGTGGCCAGGAGCAGCAGCAGCAGTGGGGCCATACTGGGGACCGGTGCCCAGGGCGCTGCCATGTGGGGCCTGCGTCCCGCTCTCCAGGGCTCCGCTCCCCCTGGGGCTACCCTGCCCCAGCTCCTCAGTCCCCTGCCGGGGCAGTCCCCCAGCTCTGCCCTCCTGGATCCCGGCCGGTCCTGGAGGCAGGAGCCCTGGCTGGAAGGGCCCTGGGCTGAGGTGGGGCCCGGGAGCCCCGCTGCTTACTCCAACCCTGCCAGCGCCGGACCGACTGGAGGCAAGGGGGGAGCAGGTGGAGTCAGCACTGGTGGGGGGGAGCCCAGAGCTGGGGAGGCAAGGGTGTGTGGGGGGCAGCCAAAATTTTTTTTGCTTGGGGCGGCAAAAAACCTAGAGCCGGCCCTGTTTCTGCATCACGTTAAGGACAGAACAAACATAACGAGTGCCAATATTATATCAAATCTAAACAAATGCTTCTCAAACAAAGGCTCTGTGAACTGGGTGCAGAGATTCTGTCAAGTCTGGGCACAGTTTACAGAACATCTGCAAATTTATGAAACTGTTTCTGAAGTTTTGGCCCTTAATATAGGAATAAGCATTTTTGTAGATTTCTAGTCTCTGATGAATTTTGAGATGAAGTTTGAAAACATATGGAGCAGACAATAAATTGTGAGTAACCATAACACAATATTTTCCTGAAAGACATTTGGTCAGAGTGAAATTGTATCATTTCTCCCTCCAAACTGAAGAGACTAGTCTACCAAATAAGCAGAAGATATTAAGTCTTCCTCTGGTCAGATGCCATTTTAGAGTCCACCTCTCCATCTGGCCTTTTGGTCTGTACAAATATTGTAGCGTGCTCGGGGCTAGATAAGTTTCAAATTGTACACTCCATTCAATAGAGAGGCTTTCTGGCTACAAAAACGCTGCACCGAGACCAGTGGTCCAACTAGCGCAGTAGCCTGTCTTCTGACAGTGGCCAATGCCAGATGCTTCAAAGGGAATGAACAGAACAGAGCAATCATCAAGTGATCCATCACCTGTCATCCAGTCCCAGCATCTGGCAGTCAGAGGCCTAGGGACACACAGAGCATAGGGTTGCATCTCTGACCATCTTGGCTAATAGCCATTGACAGGTCTCTCCTCCATGAACTTATCTAATTCTTTTTTGAACCCCATTATAGTTTTGGCCTTCACAACAACCCCTGGCAAGAAGTTCCACAGGTTGACTGTGCACTGCATTAAGCAGTACTTGAAGGGGATAGCCCAAGAGTTAACATTGAAAGAGAAGAGTTTCATGAAAAAGGTGGTTCAGAATTTCCAACCATAGGACTATTATATTGCAAATGGCCATTTATAACAGACTCCAGGAATTCTGGGAGCTACTGAACCATTTTCTACTCAGAAACTCTAGAAATGGTATCTTTTCCAGTGCAATCCTGCCCTAGCTTCACCAATGAAAATGCTCACATACACCGTTTTATAGTAGAAGAAGAGGATTTGTGTAATGACACATAGATCATAATTAACCCATTGTTTATAAGGAGCAATACTAAAATGAAAAATCGAGTGTATTTTTGGTGGAAGGAATGGGAATTGGCAGCGATAATTTTCCTCTTGGGAATTTATACCTGGGGCGTTAGCAGCTTTCCTTGCAAAATGTTTTAAATTGGGAAGCAATTTACAATTGAGATTTCAAGTAATGTCAAGCTATGTACATTCCTGCTTGCGTAAAATGCCAGGGGTGAAATCCTGGCCCCACTGAAGTCAACGGGAGTTTTGTCATTAACTTCACTTAGGCCAAGATTTTGCCCAGAGCTATCATCTATAGCTCTTTCAATAGGAACACATTCATCCTTTTCTCATCTAGAATCAAAATTGTATGCAATGTTACTTGGATTATTTTATCCTACTCTGTGCATTTCAGTTTCTCAGCAAGAAACAGGAATGCAAGTGTACATATGCATTTATACACACATGCACTTTTATGAGAAACTAGGTATTGGACTATAGTACAAAGGTCTATTAGTGAGTTCAAAAATGTTCTTTCATTTTAGACTCCTATGCACTTGTTCAAATGTGCCTACTAGACAATAACATTGGGATAGTTTGATCCATTATTTGATGGTCCCCTGTTAGAAGAAGCTTTTGATTTTGATTGCAGTAAATAAAGCCTGGGCCTTACTGTACCAGCTCTGACCTGTGGTCTACCTATGTCAGTCCAGTATTCTCTCCCCAAAAGTGGCAAAACCCAAATGCTTCAGGGGAAGGTGCAAGAAGCTTCACAATGGCCAGTTCTGTATTAACCAGTCCATTGGAGAAATTTCTTCCTAGCCCCAAGAAGTTAGCTGTTCCTGACACGTAAGGGAATATGTCCTTTTAATTTGTTTTTATCCTCTCTTATGTAATCAGAGAGTTCTGTGGAAGTGTCTATCCCTTTTTAAAATCCTGCCTACTCTTTACCTCAATAATATATTGAGGCAGCAAATTCCACAGGTTAACTATACATTGTGCAAAAACTAGAGCTCCTGTCATCAGGTTTATTTAATTGAATGTTCCCTTGTGCTTGTGTTATAAGAAAGGGTCAGCTGGGTGTGCTTATTTAATCTCTCAATGCCATTCATTATTTTACATAGCTTATATCCTCTCTGAACCAGGGGTGGGCAAACTTTTTGGCTCAAGGGCCACATCTGTATATGGAAATTGTATGGCGGGCCATGAATGCTCAAGAAATTGGGGATTAGGGTGCGGGAGGGGGTGAGGGCTCCAGCTGGGGTGCAGGCTCTGGGGTAGGTCCAAAAATTAGTTCAGGGTGCAGGAGGGGGCACCGGGCTGGGGCAGGGGGTTGGGGTGCAGGTGGGGGGTAAGGGCTCTGGCTGGGTGCGGGCTCTGGGGTGGGGCTGGGGATGACTGGTTGGGGGTGCAGGAGGGTGCTCCGGGCAGCGACTGAGGGGTTTGGAGGGTGGGAGAGGGATCAAGGCTGGGACAGGGGCGCGGGAGGGGGGCAGGCTCTGGGAGCAAGCTCCCAGAAGCAGCGGTATGTCCCGTCCCCCCGGCTCCTATGCAGAGGGGCAGCCAAGTGCTTCTGCGTGCTGTCCCGTCCGTAGGTGCCACTCCTGCAGCTCCCATTGGGAGTTCCCCAGCAGGAGCTCAAGGGCTGGATTAAAATGTCTGAAGGGCTGGATGCGGCCCCCGGGCCATAGTTTGCCTAACCCTGCTCTAAACAGTCCTAATCTTAACCTGGTCTCCTAGCAAGAAAACCTGTCTATTCCTCAATCATTTTCACTGTCTATGTGTGGACTTCTGTAGAAGTGGTATGGAATCATACATTGTCTCCTGACTCCAAACAATATGAGCAACACAATGGAATGTCACTGCCTTTTAAAGAAGTGGGTTGGCAAGTGCACTTGGTTGTGCAAGGAGACTGATTCTTAGAAGGTGGAAAAGCTGTCATGGCTCACAAAGAGAGAGGTATGTTGACCCAACAGAAATTACTTGCTATGTGCAACTTATTTATAAGCAGACTTATGACAAAATTGAATAGTTGCCTGTGACATGGGAAGATTTTCTCTCTTACAGAAAGGAACACACAGAAGCCACTAGTAAACGGTACAGGATATTTCTTGGGGGATGCTGGGTAGCATTTTTGGACTTTGTTTTTCTAGGCCCCGATGCAGGAAACCCCTTCAGCTTAAGTTCATTCCCTATTCAGCAAAGCAGTTAAGCTCATATTAAGTCTTTTCCTGAACTGAGATGCTTTCCTGAATTGGGGCCCTACAAGAGAGATCATGTGCATGCATTTTGTTGATTGTTCCCTAGTTTGCTGTTATGTATATAATTTCAGTTTTTAAATCAATAAGGCATTTTAATCTTTGAAAAATCATGCATGAGAGTACATGACAAAAGCATATTTGGCATTGTTTCTTTCCCTTGTTCCTAGTCACACTGTCTTGAGTGGTCTTCACTCAGTAATTAGGTTAAGTAGCTCTTGCAAAATGAGCTAAAGATGAGATGCAGAGCTGGAACAGAGAGACACCTGAGGTCAGTTAAGGTTAGACTCCTGCTGCAATGCTATAAGAGGAATTCCCCTCCCCCCACTTCCTCTTTTAGCAAAGCCTCATGGGGAACATCTTCCCTTTAAAGACTGCAGGTTTTGCATTAGGAGGGGGAGTGTGAGAAAGCTGCTGTCAGCATAAGCACGCTGTGCTGCTTATTCCAATAAGATATTGATGTTGCCCTGTAGATCCCTGCTCTGCTTTCCGGTATAATATAGATCTATTGGTTTCCTTTATGTGTTGATCAACATGCTTTATTCTCTTTGTTCAAAAATAAAACTCTCTCTGTGTGTCTGCGTATCTGATTGCACAGTGCTGTGTCTACATGTGCTGAGGAGTGGAAGCAGCAGAGCTCCAAAAGGGAAACGGGACTCTCTCTTGCAAAGACTTTTTGGTAAGGAAACTTTAGCAAATATCTACATTAAAAATTTAGTTCTCGGAGAATCAGAATGGTGTAATGGTAGAAAGTGATATTATGAGGCATTCCTGAAGTGTTTCCAGTGCAGATGCATTTGGCATCGGATGGTAAGTGACTACTTGATGCTATTTCATAACTTAAAATGGCACCCAGGCATAGTTTACATGCTTTTGGGGGGATGGGGGGGGGGAGAAGTCTTCAAAAGAAGGAGTTGGAGAACCTGACATGCATTGGAATTATATTTGTAACCACACACGGTACAGCAGTATTTTCAGAAACCACAGCAAAAAGGGCAATTTGTTCTGGTTATTTGCACATAGTGTAAATAAAAGCTGGTCAAAGAATTTTAAAAACAAATCTTTGTGAAAAACCTTCACTGAAAACTTTGAATAAGCTCTAGCAGATACTTTAGCATACGAGAGCATAGCAGTTATGAACAAATGCATCAAGGGGCCCATAGCTATGCTTTCTTTCTTTCTTATACAACTGCTGTTTGAATTATATGTATTGTAGAAGGTAGAGTGAATTTATGCCAACAGTCTGGGGAGTGCTTTTGAAATACATCATTATTTTTAGTACACTAATTTCAATTATATCGGCATCAGGAAAATATGATGACAAATTCTAGTGGCCATCGTGTGTTTGTCATGCACCTAACTTTCAGGTTATAGGATTATGTGGCAAGGGCATGCATTAAAGTGAACTCCAAGTAGCTAATATACCTATATTATGATATATACTTATGACTGTGTCCCTGTAATCTCTTTTGTCCCACTTAGATTTAGGGCTCCACAACACCAGTAATGGCACCTTTCTGGTTTATTCCTAGGGTAGTGTCTATTGTCCACAAGCATTATTAGTTTATAAAGCACTGATAGTGTGGGCATTGCCTTAATTTGGGGCTAATGTGTGGAGGGGCAGTAGGCTTCCTCAGCTTGCAAGCTATTTGTTCTTTCCTAAGGGAGCCATCAAATTGTGCAGATATCTGGACTATGTAACAGTGTTAACTTATTACCGTTGCCTTCATCCCCATTCCCATTTTTTGTCACTCCTCATTTGTCACATCTCTAAATTTAATTGGGAACTTGTTGGGTTAGGGACCATATCATCCCATCCCTGGCACACGGGGGACTTGAGCTCGAATGGGGTCTTTGGGTGCTACCATGATACAAATACAGTCTGTTGATGGTCCTTATTATTCTTTCAGGCTTTGGCTTTAGTAGTGCCGCAGTCAACATGTTAGAAAGTTCACTGGCACGGGGTTATTTTGAGCATGTGGCTGCCATATATTGTTGCTGCCTGCTGGAAGTAGGTGCTCATTGGCCTACTGATTGCTGAAGGGCATAGGTGGACAAAGAGAATTGGATTATGGGGATGGGGATGAAAATGAAGGGCAGGGAAGGAAGCAGGAACTGCAACTAAGAGACGGATATTTCTAGAGTCTGGGATGGCTAGTGTGGAACAGAATCCTGAATTGCCAGCATGGACATTGCACAGCAGCCTGTCTGCAGTTGATTGTCATGAATCATTAGCCCAGCCTCAAAAATAAAGGCAGCAGTTTTGATGTCTGCAATACAAGAGAATAGCTGCACAGTGAAGAACTGGCTGTGAGAGTTGCAGGGGATTCCAATACAAGATGAACAAGTGATAGGTCTTTGTCTACTTCCATTCCTAATAACGCACAGAGCTATACACACCACCACTGTGCCTGCTGGGTCCTTGCCATCTTCCATGGATGCCAGTTTCGTTGCTACTGTATCACCGCCTTCATGGTCTGCTTGTGTAGCTGTGATTTGTCTGCCAATACCATCAAACCAAAAGCCACTGATGCCATGACAACTTGCATAGCCAAGGGAGGAGGCTGAGCCAGTTTTAGGCCACCTATATCAGTCAGCATAGGATGTTGAAATTGAAGGACATCAGCCAAAATCAGGATGACCCTGTGCTAAAGGGCACAGAGAGACCTGGCTGATTAGGACTAAGTCATTTTCAGATATAGCATAGTGGATTAAATACAATGGCATAGGAAAGCCAGGCTAGATGGCATTATGAACAAAATAGCGTTTCAAAAAACTGAGTTGTACATGTAGCAGCACAGAAGTGATTTGCCATTTTACCATACACACTTTGTAGTAGTTTATATTCTAAAAAATTTCAGTGAAATTGCTTAGCCAAAAATTGGCTTTATACATTTTTTCTTTCCAATTTTTAAAAAAGTATTGAAACCGCAAAAGTGTCCAACCTCAGTAACTTAATTCCCCCTCTTCCCCTGGTGAAGTGGGGAAAGTATTTTTTAAACAGAGAAAGTAACACTCATTTTGGAAGTATTACTTTTCACTAGTTAATTGTAACATTCGCTTAAGTAGTTCACTTAAAAAAGAAGGTGGTACTTTGCTATAGTTGTTCCATGAGAGTCAAAGTGAGGATAAGAAGGTTTAAAAAAAAAAAAAAAAAGGAACTCATTTCCCATTTTCTGCTCTGTGGATTCTCCCCTCTTAATTTCCTTAATAGCTTTCCAAATTTAATGTTTGTAGCAACAGTTTTCAACTTTTAGCACAAGGGTTCCTTCCTTTGTATGCCTATAGGCTGTAGAATGGATCTTGGGAGAGACAGATACCAAGAAAATTGTCTAACCATAGGAAGATGTCAGTCAGTTCTTGGTTCTACATTCAAGTAGGGAATTATCGCAAAGGCCCACAGCATGCAGTAGCAGCTTTGTTTTTGTGGAGTGGGACTGCCTTTCCAGGAAGTCAGAGTATTAACGTGGTTTCCAGCCAGAGTGAGTCAGCCTATTGTGAATTTTTTGGCATTCAGTTCCACTCAGATGCTAGTAACCATAGTAAAAGGACCAGCTAGTAAGAGCCACTGAGGAGATCCAATCTCAAGTTTTACACTGACCCAGTGCATACTGGGATAGGACTTCGGGAGGTTACTGAGTACTAAGTGTACACTCATGCAACTCTAAAATGTGATTAAAAAACTCAGTAGCGTACTTCAATACTGAAACTTACTGCTTTGTTTCTAGGAGGTCACAGTAACATGGGACAGCAGTGGGGAAGAGAGTGGCAAAGTTACACTACAGAAATGACTGAGGTGAGAACATGCAGCGGGGGATGATAGTTCAGAGTTCAAATGAAGCTATAGGACAACTGCTGGTGCCTAGCTCTCTCCATCTGAAGGAGCTTCATTAAACTCTAGTGGGCTCCTTCTGGGTCGTAGAGCATCAGGTCAACTGACTTGCCGAAACCCAGAACCATGTGGCCAAACACATTGAACAGTCAGGGGAGTTGGGGAAGTGCTATGTGGTGAGGGTTGTTTGGGGATAGGTGGCTTTACGAAAGACCCACAGAGTTGGAAGCATTGTCTGAGGAGTAGGAGGTTTTTTGGAACACAAACACTAAGCTGTTTTGCTGCAGCTCCACATCTGAATTATAAATTGTTTATGCTATTATACCCTTGCTGAAGCGTGTACACACTTGTCAATAAACCACAGACAGAAAAGTGAGTGGACTCACTAGGCTCCCCCAGCATCATCAACTAAGGCCAAAGGTAAAAATTTCAGAAGATCATTGACTGTCAGTGAAACATAGGCAATTACATGCTTAAGTAACTTTTGAAAGTGAGACATAGGCACTTCTGAAAATTTTACCCCAAATTGTTAACTCCTGAGGGGTAAATACAATATGAAAAATCTATGGCCAGTTTGCAGGGAACTGACAAAAGGAGAGAGAAACTTGCAGGTATGTGGCCAAGTATCAGAGCTGGTTTAGTAACAAGAATTAGATTCATCGACTAATCAGCGTAGGCAGAATTCACTACTATTCAGAATGTTATACGACCTACGTGGAAATATTTAGGTCATTCCTTAAAATGTTCAGCAATCTAAAGCTTTGTAAATTCACACTGGAATCGTATTATTTGTCATTTGCTAATTGCCATCCTCATTGGCATTGAAGCATAAAGCTTCAATCATTCAATTGTCCAGAAGCAAAAGACATATTTGACTTAAGTAACTAACTTCAAATAGTAAATATATCAAGAAGAACAGGCCTTTGGCTTAGCTAAACAAGTTTCCCTGCATACGAATACTGTTCCTTTCCCCCAATTAAGGGAAAAAGTGACCTAACCCATTCATGTTATGGATCTCAAAGACATGAGCAAGGATTTCACCCTCAGAGTCAATGGGGCCAGGATTTCACCCACAAGATTTTCCACCCCAATCAGATGCATAGTTAAACAAATCTAATATCCCGCCCGTGCCTGATGTCTCAATGCAAGACAGCTGGCCAATTATGTAATGCTGTATTGGAGTGTAGAAATACAACTCACCAGCCAGCATGCCCCCTTACAGCTGGGTATGGCAGAGCAGGGTCTCCTCTGATGCTCCCCTGCTGACAGGTGCTCCAACCTTGCACTGGTCTATGTCTTCTCCTGATGCAGCCCTCTGGCCAGGTGATGTATATTCCCACCCGTTCCAGGGTAATAGAATTTAACACCACAAAAGTCCAGCATGCCAAGTCCAGAGTCAGTAGTTCTTCCATCCCTTGTCTCTGGAGGTCTTCATGCTACTTTCACCAGTGGGCCCATCAAGGAACTCAGGGCCCCTCCTCTACTGGGTTGCAGCCCAGAGCCCCTATAGTGAACAGCTAGAGTCGGTCTACTCAGATGCCTTGCTTTCTCCAGGGACTGCTTCCTACCTCAGCCTGTCTCCAGGTCTTTGTTACATTCCCTTCCTGGCCTCACACCTCCACAGATCCAAAAAGGAAAACAGATTAATCACAGCAAACAAAGCAAGTGTACAGAGTGCCATACCAGGCCCACCTTCCCCCAGGAAGGCCTCTAACAGCATTTAGAAAACTCTTGGCCTCAGCTGGGCCTTGTTTCAGACAGCATCAGGATAGGCCCTGGCTCCAACCAGCCCTTTTTTCCAGGAGCAAACTCCTTCTCCCACTCAGCCCCTACTGAGCTGGGCTTGCACCTTTAACCCTTTTCTCCAGGCTTGACAGCTTTTTCAGGTGTAGCAGGGCAGTCTCTCATGAACCCCTTAGTGTGGGCTCTGTATACCCATCACAGTGAGAAAGTGGGGAAATAGATAATTATTTAATCTCTTGGGTTAAAATGAGATTGCATCAAGCATACTTTCGCCTCTCATGTCAGGATTTTGTTTTGTTTTCTAGACTTGTTTTCCAGCTGTGACAATGTTCAAACAATATTTGCAATAATAATAATAACAACAACAAAAGATTTTCGCCACTGTGTGTAACCTCCTGCAATAAACCGAGTTGGTTACTTTCATTTTGTGTTTGCAGCTCTATCCATTTTATTCCAGTAGAGGGCAGTGGTGCACAATATATGCACACAGAGTGAGCAGTATTATTACAAGATCACTCTTCAGATGCAGCATTATTATTCTAATCTGATTGCATGTGCATCCATATGCACACAATCTCACCCTCCTCCTCAATAACAGAAAATATTGCACCTTAGTCAATTTAAGAGTTTCTCCATTCTGACACATTCCATTTCTTTTTAAATGTAGGGAGCAGAGACTGTATATCCTGGGGCAGATACTGTTCAGACTGTATATCCTGGGGCAGATACTGTTCCGGGAATGTCACATAATGCATAACTAACAGAGCTTTCTAAGGCATTTAAAGTTAAAAATGAAGACCGCGATACCAGATGTATAAAGGAAATATTGGATTGGTATATGCAACAGCACCAAAGACTGTTTTACAAGAGCATGAATTTTCATTATATAGTAAATATTTTAACCATTTAGTAAATGAATAAATATATTCATTATATAGTAAATATTTAACTATATATATTTATATAGTAAATATATAAAATATAGTAAAAATTTTATATACAAAACAATTGTTGTATATAAACAGAAAAAGTTTAGAACTAGTGCTTGGCTAGGGGAAAAGTATGTACATTAAAAAGAATACACTAGCTGTAACGATCTTGGGGTTCATTAAATACCAGGGAATGAGAAAGGAGCAAAATTGTAATAAAACAAACCGGAGGGCTTCTGTAGTGATCTGCTGCACACATCCATGCAGTGTTCTGAACCTGTGCCTACAGGTCACATCTCCAAAATCCCACACTCCCAACACTGTCCCTTATGAGGGAGCATCTCCAAATCACAATCTTTTATAAACATATCTCGACACTAGATGCTGAGAGAAATGGGCCATGATTCTTTACCAAATTAAAAAAGTTTGGGAAGTTAAGGTCATGTCACAAGTAGGAACATCCAGTGACTAGACAAAGAGGAAAACAGACAAAACAAAGGTATTAATAAGGAGTTAGGCATGAACAAAGAACACCAGTATGTATTACAATCAATACAAAATGACTTGCTCAACTCCATCATTTTCCCTGTACATTTCGTATACCCAGACCTTTTTGACAACCAGGCAGGTGTTATCCTGGTATGAATCTGCCAGTATTTGACAACATGGATCACTTTTGATCTCCTCAGTCAGATGCTGGAGTCTGTCAGGTTCTAATCATGCGTGTAAGAGCACGACGGAAGGATTTGGAACTCCATTACGCTACTGCATGCAGACAAAGATGGAGATATGTTACTTATAAAACTTCATACGGATTCCTGAACGTGTCACTTTCAAAATGAAACCTTGGGTTACTTTGAAAGCAAGCTAAAAAAGTACATTAAAACACTGAAGCATGGAAGGGTGGTTGCCATATATGCTTTTAGCTTAGGACAGTGATATGTATTGGAACATTTTATAAATAGTGATAAATACTGTATCAAACACCTAAGTGGCTCCTTAGAATTTATCCAATATAGAGCAACCACTTTCTAAAATTAGTGAAAGCCATGACAGAGCAGCCCTAAAGTCCACAGAAGTAAAACCATATATACTCCACACTCCTGAATGTGATGCTAGGTAGGTTCCATTGGCAACCAACTCTGCTGAGGCCTTATCTGTAGTCAAAAGTCACCACAGTGTTAGTTGAAAATTTTCAACTGAAAAATAGCCATTACCCCCCTCCCAAAAGTGTTTCATTAACCAAATTTTTTGTCTGGAACTGTCATTTTCAACAGTTATATCACACACACACGAAACTTCAAAACAAAATGAATATTTTCATTTTGAATTTAACATTTTCATTCTGTTTTTCATTTTTTTTTAAAAATCTGAATGTGTTATTCCCCAGTTCTCCCCTTTTCGATGCTTAGGGCTTTGTTTGATTTTGGCCCCCATCTTCACTAGCACTCCCACACACAGAACTGAACCAATGATAGCAACTCTGGGAAATATCTGCATTCACATTGTTTAACAAACAAGTATATAGAATTTAGAAATAGAAGGGATCTGTTAGATCATCCAGTTCATCTCCTTGAAAATGCTAAATTGTTCTCCATGGAAAATTAATAACATTTGCATTGTGACATGGAGCAAGTCCCCGTTGTGCCAGGCCCAGGCACTGTACAAACACAGAACAAAAAGACAGTCAAGGTTGGCCTTACGGGTGTGCGATGTGGGTGACCACCCAGGGCACTGCGGTCGGGGGGGAGGTGCTGTGGTCAAGAGGCTGCAGAAGGGCCAGGCCCACCTAGGAGGTGAGGGGAGAGGAGATAAAGGGGCTATGGGGCGGGAGCCAGGCACTCACATGCATTCCCTCTCTGCCCTCACAGCAGCATGACACCTGCAGCCTCACTGCCACTCCACCTGCGTCTGCTCTGCCTGCTGAGTGGTGGCCCGGGGCCAAAGAAAGCTCACCCAAGGCACCATTTTCCCTAAGGACAGCCGTGAAGATAGACCGTGCCCTAAAGAACTTGCAGTCAAAGTGTAAAAGAAAAGACAACAAGTGCATGCAGAAGAGCACAAGGGGAAAATGAGACAATAGTCAGCATGATAAGCAATGATCTCAGCATACCAGCTGCCTCACCATTGTCAAATTTTTGGAAAAGTCCTGAATATTCTGTTTATTTTAAACATGAATAACTCCAGCCACTGCAGTTCTATCATTTATTTTGAAAAATTATTCTGAGGTCTAATTGACCTTTATTTTTAGGAAATGTTGGGAAATCTACGGCAAATTTTCCTTTCTTCATTTTCATCCCTGTATGCTAGTTACTCCCAGTTGAACTAATCCAATACAATTGTTTGCTCCTCCTAAGTATTGATAACCTGTGATGGCATTTTAGAGAAGTCTAGCTGAATGTTTTCTATATAGTTTACAGAGTAGCAGGATCAGATGGTAGTCATGTACACTAATATACCTGAGTGATTGCTTTCTTTTACTGGTCTTTTTAACATTTGGACAAAGCACTCTTACAGCTATTTTGTTATGTAATACATGTGACATCATCAGTCTTAAAAAAAAACATTTTATAAGTGTTTTTCCCAAACATAAACAACAGGATGGACTTTAATGCTCCTACTTTTGGGTGATTTCATTTTTGACAGCTAAAATAATGTGACTGCAGTAGTTCATATTTGGAAAAGGTAGAAATAAGCCAGCCAACAACATATTTGGAGTGAACAGTAATCCTCATATCAACAGGGTGAGAATGCTGATCTACCAGCAAGATGGCAGGTAAGTCCACCATAAAATGAAAACCCCTTTGACCTCAGTGTGCATAGAAGCTGCAAGGATGAGCACAGTGATTTTGTCAAGGCTGTTCAGCATGAGTCAACTATTTTAATTTGTGTTTCTCTGCAGCCCCTTCTATGCTAGGCTTCTGCTTTTTATACTAACCACCCAGCTACTCCCACAGCTGGCCTTCATCTTCATTTGGGCCTGGCCTACCATCCAGGTGCACTAATTGCTCTGTCTCCAATTAACTCTTTCATTACCTGTGTATGGCCAGACCCCCTCACAGCAGGGAAATTTATTCACTGTTTCCCTCATCCAGACCACACCACAGTGGGGTCTTGATAACCACAGAGGCCTATAAACACTGCATAATACAAGCAAATAATATTTCTAAAATACCACATTTTTTTCTGCATCTTTAGATGCACAGGTGTAGAACGGGCAATGTATTTGTGATATTCTGTGTACAAGAGAATATCATCTTTGGGACCGGCGCTGTTCAATATCTTCATCAACGACTTAGATATTGGCATAGAAAGTACGCTTATTAAGTTTGCGGATGATACCAAACTGGGAGGGATTGCAACTGCTTTGGAGGACAGGGTCATAATTCAAAATGATCTGGACAAATTGGAGAAATGGGCTGAGGTAAACAGGATGAAGTTTAACAAAGACAAATGCAAAGTGCTCCACTTAGGAAGGAAAAATCAGTTTCACACATACAGAATGGGAAGAGACTGTCTAGGAAGGAGTACGGCAGAAAGGGATCTAGGGGTTATAGTGGACCACAAGCTAAATATGAGTCAACAGTGTGATGCTGTTGCAAAAAAAGCAAACATGATTCTGGGATGTATTAACAGGTGTGTTGTGAGCAAGACACGAGAAGTCATTCTTCCGCTCTACTCTGCTCTGGTTAGGCCTCAGCTGGAGTATTGTGTCCAGTTCTGGGCACCACATTTTAAAAAAGATGTGGAGAAATTGGAAAGGGTCCAGAGAAGAGCAACAAGAATGATTAAAGGTCTTGAGAACATGACCTATGAAGGAAGGCTGAAAGAATTGGGTTTGTTTAGTTTGGAAAAGAGAAGACTGAGAGGGGACATGATAGCAGTTTTCAGGTATTTAAAAGGGTGTCATAAGGAGGAGGGAGAAAACTTGTTCACCTTAGCCTCTAAGGATAGAACCAGAAGCAATGGGTTTAAACTGCAGCAAGGGAGGTCTAGGTTGGACATTAGGAAAAAGTTCCTAACTGTTAGGGTGGTTAAACACTGGAATAAATTGCCTAGGGAGATTGTGGAATCTCCATCTCTGGAGATATTTAAGAGTAGGTTAGATAAATGTCTATCAGGGATGGTCTAGACGGTATTTGGTCCTGCCATGCGGGCAGGGGACTGGACTCGATGACCTCTCGAGGTCCCTTCCAGTCCTAGAATCTATGAATCTATGAATCTTAGAGGCACTGTAAGTTACTCTAATTATTGTGGTATTATCTATTCATGAAGTGACCACAGCATCCTCGGTACTGTATGAGATGAGAAAAATCCCTGCCCTGAAGAGCTTAACAGCTAAATAAAATAATAATAATAAAAGAGATAAGAAACTTACAAGAAGGATTGACTTTTTAAAATTAATGTTATTAGCTTTCTTCTTGTGGGTATCACAGCAACAGTGTCCTTAGGAGGGACTTGAATAAGGACAGGGGACACATCCCCTGTAGAGGGGTCATGGGACAGAAAAAGATTGCAGTGGGAGGAAAAAATGAATGGGACATCAAGGGTGGAGTCATTGGAGGAATGGAGGAAGCACAGGGACCACAATAAAGCTCAAATCAGAGATGTGGGTTGGGATGGAGTTGGGCAGGTCCTCCTTTAGAGTATTAAAATACAGTATTATCATGGAGGAAAGCACTGACAGGATAGGACTTGTCTATAAAGGGAAGGAGAGAGGTGATACAATTGTTGCAAAGCACACAGGCTGCTCCACAGCTCCCAACAACATCCCCCACAAAATATGTTCAGATACCCTGGCTCACAGACTGGACAGGGGGCAGAGAGAGAGCCAGAAAGGCAGCGAATGCAGCATCCTAGAACGCCATCAAGTGACAGGATCAAAGGAATGAGGCGGTGAAAGACACAGGAGGGGACATACCAGCATGGACACACCAATGAGGATTGTTACACCTCAACCCAAGAACACAGTAAGGGTATGTCTGGAGCAACAGCAGAACACACCCCTGTGACATACTGGTTAATGGCGTTCAAAACAACTTATTGTCACACAGAGGAACACAGGAGGGATTGTCAGTACAGACAGCGAACAGCATAATGATAGTGTGATTTGAGAGCACATAGGGCACAGATGCTGTAAACATTGTCGCAGCACCGATGTTAACAGAGCACAACATCCACCTAACCACACACATCCACAAAACAAGTGGCATGTTAACAAGCTCATAGCTTTAAGGACGGGAGGGGAAGCCCCTCTCCATCAGGGCACCTGGAAATGCGTAGAGTATAAACTTAATGAATTGTGAGCATGATTTGGCCCTGGTGCTTCAGCCACATTCTGCATTGGTTACGACGCCTCCTCTGCAACTTCACACTGAAATGGGACCCTTCTGAGTACATGATGCTACAGAAGATCACACAGCACACTGATGTGTCACATCTGTTGTCTTGGATGCCAACAGTAGAAGCACATTTTCATTCCTGTCTTCCTTATCACTCAGTTGGCATTATAGTAACTGTGGTTCTTGGATGCAAATATGGTATTGGGTTGTAGAATGCCAGTCAGTAGCCAGCGTCGCCCTTGGAATAAAAAGAGAGTGACAGTTTGTATTATTGTCATTATTAATTCAGGAATACAAATAGACCCACAGACTGCTAGGAAAGCTGAGCCCAACCCACTATGTCCCCCTCAGCTGCAAATGGCCTTGGCATAAGATACAGTAAATCTCATAAAAGGTTCATGCGACCTATCATTTGTATGAAACAAACAAGGAAACCTGAGAGGAATCCGTGCATGCAATCCTGTGAGAGTTAACATCACACTATGCATTATCCATTAGACAGTCACCCAAAATCTGCAAGTCAATGAGTGCACATTTGAATATGTTAAGTGCTGTATAATACTAACTCTTATTTATTATTATTATTACATTCTGAGATGTCCGCTCCTTCAAGATAGGCAAGTCAAAACTGAATGACTCACGAACAAAACCTGGAAATTCCCCAAGCATATGCGTCACCACACATGACCTGTCAAATACCATCTGGCTATTGATAATTAACTGTTTCAGAAAAAGGAAACATTTCCCTAGTATTAATGCAGGTGAAACTATGGCAACATGTGCAGTCTATGCAACCCCAAATTTCAGGAAATCCAGAGTTGAAAGAATCCACCACATACGTCATTTTTTGTCTCAGGGAAAACAATTATCAGCAGCATGCTGAAATGTTATGGCAACTGTGAATGGGCTAAAGCACTTGAATGCTGTGGATTGACAGATGTCACACACAGGGAAACCATTACACTCTTCAGACAGGGACTGGCATGTATATATTAGGTAGTGGGGAAGCAGATTTCATAGGTCTCGGATGGCACATTTCTCCTATCTGAAGTGCTGGATGCATTCCCTAGCTCAGAGATCCAGTGCTAGTGTCTTGGGTCTATACATTTTCTTATTTCCATTTCATCCATGTCTTAGTGATGCCTCATCAGTAGATGCCATGATAAACATCAGTGAAGCCATTATCTGACCTTCCTAGGAATCTGACAATGAAAAGAGCTGGAAGATTGTTAGAGTAGGCCAAAGGGGGAGTCAAATAAAGCACCATTCATGCATACTTTTCATGCATGTAGTGACATATATCAAAGCAATTTAAATCACCAAGTGTAATCATGATTTAACTCAGCAAGCAGAGAACCTTGATTTAAAGGCACTATTAGTTGTGGGGATTTCCAGGATTCTGGTGTGGTTACAAAATTGTCCTTGCTATAGACTACAGCCATTTTTAGGGGAAACAAAGTGCCCTTATTCAGACCAGGGGAAACTTGCTTTGATTAGATGTTTTTGAGGAGACAAGCCACCCCTTTTGAATATTTCTATTCTGTGCAGCGCTTGACAACCTATACAGCTAAGCAGGGAGACTGGAGTAACAGCATCACCACCATGACCACTGACCCATCATCACCATCATCAGGGCCGGCCCACAACATTTTGGTACCTGAGGTGGGGAGCTCAAATGATGCCCCCATTCTCCCTCGCTTGGGTCAAAACTTTGAAAGGTCTCAATTCTGCCTTCTTCCTGTTCTACTCCTCTCATGGTACTGCTCTGCTACCTACCCCAATAAAGGAGAACTAACAACTTAAAATGCCTTGTTCAAAAATTTTAAGTAACACTTAACTTTCAAACACCTGAACAGCAAATGTAACTTTTCCTGTCTGCATAGTAAACACTGGCATATTTATCTGTTTGAATAATCAAAGTGGTGCTTTCCGTGCCTTCTTGGTTGCAAAGGTTTGAACTGCTTCCTGAAGGTCCACAGTCTGGGCCAGCTCATGCTCTATTGAGATGGTTGCAAAGCCGACCAGCCTGTCCTGTGTCATTGTGGAGCATAGATGTGTTTTTATTAATTTCAGCTTGGAGAGGCTGCGTTCTCCATTGGCAACTGTTACGGGAAATGTTAGAAGTATACGCAGAGCAACAAAAGCATTTGGAAAGAGGGTGGTCATCTCATTTGTGCACATATATTTCAGAACAGCCTTTGGAGTTGATCCTACTGAAATTTATCTTGAAAGAGCTTTCAGTTTATCACCTAAATCACTCTCATCAATATCGTGCATGTCATCATGTGTCAACATGGTCTCTAGTGCCCTGCATTGCTGGTGTAGGTCTTCAGGTATAGTGAGGAGTTTTGGAATATCATACAACATCCCAAATATACTGCTGTGTTCCTTGAGCTGCATGAAACATTCTTCAATTGACTGTATTGCACAATCTAGCACCTGGTTAAAGAATTCAACTTTGAATTGTTGTTTGGGGGTCTCTTATGGGATTATCCCGTGCCTTGTAATCAAAATGTCTTCAATGACTCTTGTATTCTTGAATGGGTGGGAAAAATAGCTTCAGTGTGAAGTTCCTCTGCCAACTTCTGTGTACTCTTCAGAATGTTTTGAAAGCCCTCATCTGACTGGCAAGACTGTAGGTATGACTTTGCTTTGTCCAGTTGTTCCATTGCTCCAGATATATCAAGGTCAACACCTTGGAGTATCTTGCTTACAACATTTATTTCAAACAGTATTTCATGCCACAACACTAAGCCACACAGAAATGTGAAGTTATGTATGTTTCTGGTGATTCCATTTCCCTCTGCCAATGTTCTCCCATGAACAGTTCCTGTCATAGCATTATCCTCCATAATGGCAACTATAGCATCATCTATCTTCTCAATTTGGTGTTTGATAAGCTTTATCGCCTCCACTCAACTTTCCCATAGTGTGGCACTCAGTGGTTTCAGTGTCAGAGAGGATGTTCCCAGATGTTGCTTCAAAATTTGCGATCGATGAGCTGATGCAGAGAAAAATACATAGATGCTTTGAATTACATTAAAAAATTCAGCAGCCTCACTAGAAGCTGATGCTGCATCACTGACCACCAACTTGAATGAATAAGAACTGCACGGGACAAAAAAAGCTCAAGGGTTTAACTCTCGGATCCGTGTCTGCACGCCTCTGTTCTTTCCTCTCATGTTGGCACCATTATCTTATCTCTGACCTCTCATGTCAGCTATCACAATTTCCGTATCTTCCAGCTTTTTAAGAAGCACATTTGTCATACCAGCTCCTGTAGTATCATCAATGTCAATAAATTCTAGAAAATGCTCTGTGACCGTCACCATTGGGGGGACATTTTCACTAGGTTCTGTTGTTGTTACAAAACACACCATGAAAGTCATTTGTTCCGTATAGCTGATGTCAGGTGTGCAGTCCAGAATAACGAGTAATATCTTGCTGACTTCAGATCTGCCACAATCTTCTGTTTAGTATCAGAGGGGTAGCCATGTTAGTCTGGATCTGTAAAAAGCGACAAAGAGTCCTGTGGCACCTTATAGACTAACAGATGTATTGGGGCTTTCGTAGGTGAATACCCACTTCGTCAGACGCATGTAGTGGAAATTTCCAGAGGCTGGTATAAATATGCAGGCAAGAATCAGTCTAGAAATAATGAGGTTAGTTCAATCAGGGAGGATGAGGCCCTCTTCTAGGAGTTGAGGTGTGAACACCAAGGGAGGAGAAACTGCTTTTGTAGTTGGCTAGCCATTCACAGTCTGTTTAGTCCTGAGCTGATAGTGTTAAATTTGCAAATGAACTGAAATTCAACAGTTTCTCTTTGAAGTCTGGTCTTGAAGTTTTTTTGCTGCACAATGGCTACCTTTAAATCTGCTATTGTGTGGCCAGGGAGGTTGAAGTGTTCTCCTACAGGTTTTTGTATATTGCCATTCCTAATATCTGACTTGTGTCCATTTATTGTTTTACATAGGGATTGTCCAGTTTGGACTATTTACATAGCAGAGGGGCATTGCTGGCACATGATGGCGTATATTACATTGGTGGACGTGCAGGTGAATGAACCGGTGATGTTGTTGCTGATCTTGTTAGGTCCTTGAATCTTCTGTTTGACTTTTGTTGCCAGTAACTATGATCTCATTTTGAATTGTTTTTCCACGGTAGTGGTGTGTGTACATTTCTTGGGTAGTGACTCTTCTTAGATGCTCCTGGAGTACAGCATCAAACTCAGCCATCAGCTCCACAATTTTAAGGAAGTTTCCATTGTTTGGCACATGCAGCTGATCTGAAGTGCCACGTAGTGCTAGGTTTTGGATAGCAAGCATTCTTACAATGGCAATGAGCCTTTTCAGAACATTTTGTCAGTAAAGAGACTCTGGTGCAGTCTTCTCTTGATGCTGATTATCTATGGTGGCCTTTAACCTTAGTCTCATCTCAAACTCTCTCCACCTATGGAATGCTCTCTGGTGATTTGCTGCCTTCTTGTGTCATGCCAGATTTCTAGCCAGATTTTTCCAGTCCTTTGTTCCTGTAGAACCCAATGTGGCTGGAACATTAGACTGGAAAAGTTTGCTACAAAAACAGTATGCAGCATTCTGGGTTTGAGAGTACATAAACCATGGCCTCTCAACTTTGTCACCATTGGGGATTTCACGCCAGTAATGTGTTGGATGGAAACTTCTATTTTCATTGTCTTTGGGGAACATGAAGTTTTTCACTTGCTGTGGCCCATGCAGTACAAGGAAGTCCCTCAGTGGGTCCACAAGTCCTGGATCATCTAGACTTAAGGAATTAAATTCAGCAGCAGCTTTTTCTTGTGCCTCCACCACACTCGTCTCTGATCTACACTTTTCTTCAGGAATGTGCATGGTTACATCCATTTGAGATGGAGATATGGATGCTGCAGTAGCTGCCAGGTCACCTGCACTCTGACTAACTGGAAGATCAGGCATCTCCTCACCACTCAAATCCTCACTGGGGCCAGAAGGTTCACCGTGAACATTTGCGTCTATGTATCTCAGGAGAGCTCCTTCCTGCTTAGATAGAAAGCAAACGAAGATTTTCTTTCTTTTTCTGAATGCTGCCCCAGAGGGGCGTTTTCATCTTTCACTCAGGGCGGCTGTTCTGTGCCAGCGCTAGTGGCTCTTAACACTCATTTGAAGGGGACAAATAAGCAGACTGGTAGCAGGGCCTGAGTGAGAGAAGATATCTGCGTCTTAAGGGCCTAACTGGCTCCTACTACTTCAGTTGACTGCCTGTTCTCCTCAAGTGGGTTCACGGAAGCAGCAGGAAACAGGAACTTCCCTGAGAAGCTGGGAAGTTCAGGCTCCTGGGAGTGCTAGAGAGGTACATAAGAGGCTCCTCCTTCTCTCTCTCCCTGCAGCTCCTGCTGCTTTCTATTATTCCCTATCACCTTTTCTCCTGCCTGCCATGTCTCTTGTGCCCTCCTTCCTCCAGCACAGAACTCCACCATCTCTGTGCATCTAGAGCAGAGAGAATACATATGCACCAGCAGCAGACAATTTTCTACACTCTGGGTCGTAGTGGCGCCTCTCCACAGTCTGGCACCTGAGGCAGCCGCCTCAGTTTGCCTCATGGTAAGGCCAGCCCTGACAGGCACTGGGACACAGATGGTTACCTTCTCACCATTGGGCCCTTTTCCCCCAATCTTGAAAGACGTTCTGACCAGACTGGGTGAGGAAGGGGAAAACAGACAAGATTACTACCACCTCTAGGGCTGAGTCCTAAGTAACTCATTAAAGTGTTAACCGATAACCTGCTATCCCCATGTTTTATTATCAATGCTACCCACCTTATTCCTCCTCTACTACTCTCTTTGTCTCCAGTCTAATAAAAATTCAGCTTATTCAGCCAATAGAAATTAACCTTGCAACACTCTGTTGTAAACTGCTTGGCAAATGCAAGAGGATTGCAGAGCAGCCTGTTTTCAGTAAAAACAATTTGGCTTTCCATCCTAGTGAGACAAAAGTGAACACAACTTATGGTCTCTAACAGTTTTCCAGAGCCAGCAGAAGTAAAGCTGGGGTTCCTGGAACAGCTAACTGGGTCACTATGCACTCCCTGTGTGGTCTTCCAACACCACAACTACACAAATGAGAGACAGATGCTGGTTTTGCTAGTCTTTTCTCTTTTCCTTCTTTTTGTGCGTTTCTCTGAAGAGGCAGGGCTGGCTCCAGGCACCAGCGCAGCAAGCGCATGCCTGGGCCAGCAAGCCACGGGGGGCAGTGTGCCGGTCGCCATGAGGGCGGCAGTCAGGCAGTCTTTGGCGGCATGGCTGTGGGAGGTCCGCTGGTCCTGCGGCTTCGGCAGCAGGTACTCCGAAGGCGTGTGCCTGGCAGATCACTGTCAGAAACGCCGCTGAATCCACGTGACCAGCGGACCTGCTGAAGGCAGCCTGACTGCCATGCTTAGGGTGGCAAAAAACAGAGCCACCCCTGTTACGAGGAAATAACTTCAGACTTTAACAGCAGAAACTGAGTGCTCCTGCCTAACCTGATTGATTCCATCTAAGAGACTGTCAAGCAAGAGTTTTTTTCCTTTAAAAGCTTCCACAGACATAGGGCTTGATGCAGAATCCTCTGAAATCAATGGGAGTCTTTCCATTGACTTCAAAGCGCCTTGAATCAGGATCCTAGAGCGAGGACTTATGGGAGATTGTTAAAATAAAAAATACATTTTACCTATTTGAGTTTTATATACGGTATTTTTACTGTTTTCCCCATGTGTGTGTAACGAATGCTCCAAACATATTTTTGTACGTTCGTGTGAAAAAAGCAAAAGCAAAACCAAGTGCCTGCCAACATAACCCCAAATCCAAATTACTGTTAATGCTGTGGCAGTAAAAAAAAAATTAAAAATTAACAGAGAGGTTGACAAATTTATAACATCTTAAAACATGGGAGGTTTTAACAGCTGCTATAGACCAGGAAGCCAAAGAACCTGAATCTCTGACTCATGTGCTGTAGAGTACATCATGTTAACAGCCTTTAGACATTGCTTCAAGAAATATTGTTCGGAAAGGGAAAGCCTCAGCTGGGGACTATAGGAAGAAACTGCCGAGAGATACACAGTACCACACTCAGTACAGAATTATGCAGTCTTGCTGATGGCCAATGTAGTCAGATTTGGATAAGTAGGGAAATCAGTTCCAGTGAGCATGGAGTACACTACGCGGCACATTCCTCCCATCCCTTCTGCCCAACAAAGTAATGAGTGTCAGGCAAGTTGTAACTATAATGTTTTCCTATGGCATGCCACTAACTATATACTGAAGTCACATGCTTCCCCAGTGCATACTGCACATGGTGGTAACAGACATAAAAATCTGTTCAAATGCTATTTTCCTGACCATCTGAATAGGCATGATTGGTTATCACATGAGCAACATATGCCTATATTCTGGTGGCTGCCGACTACCAGCTCTGCTTTAGACCACCTCTGTGAGGAGTCAGTTCATAGTCTAGTTTCAAACAGTATGCTCTACACTGTTCTTTAAATTCCTCTTTCAGTCATCTAGTCAGGGAGCAGAAACAATGCCATGTAACACTGGTGACAAATATGAATAGCAGGTACTTTAAACAAATAGATTGCAAACAGGTAAAATCAGAAGTTATTTATCCATGCTTGTTAGTGAATATTAAATACTTTGGCAGAAGTCAGAAATGGGTTAGGATTAGGGCAATCCTAACCAGACCAATCACTCAGTGGCAAAAAAGGGAGAGACAGTGGAAAAAACAAAGATTCAAAATGTTGAAAATTTCAGTTTTCAAAACCAAAACAAAAGTTTGAATTTGAATCAAACAAAATGAATTTTCCATTCAATTTCATTTTGAAATCCCCCAATCAAAAAGTTTAAAAACAAACCAAAAGAAATCCAATGAAAAGTTTTTGTTTGAAGTATTTCACAAGGAAAAGTGAGATTTTTGAACAGCTCTATATTGAACTAATTAGAAAGGGGCTATATTTATACCACATATTTGAAAAGGGTTATGTGACCAACTCTAGGTACACAATAAACCTGAGTTACTCCTCAGTCTAGAAACACCTATTAAGGAATTAAGGAATAACTAGTAGAGTTATGGGGTCCCTTTTGTGGAGGCATTGTAGGCCACAATATTTAAATGATTTAAAGAGTTTTTTTAAATTAAAACAGTAAGAAGATCTAAGGAATTATCCTAGTTAACATTTTTATCAATGACTGGGAAGAAAAACACCCATAAAATCACTGACAAAGTTTGCAGATGAGACACAAATGGGGGGAGCGGTAAATCATGAAGATGACAGGTGGGATCTGGTTTGCTTGGTAAAGTGTGTGTGTGTAAGAACTAATATGCTTTTGAACATGGCTAAATGTAAATGTATACATCTAAGAACAAAGAATAGAGGCCATATTTACAGGATGGGGGGTCTCTATCCTGGGAAGAAGAGACTGAAAAAAGATTTAGTGGTCATAGTGGATAATCAGCTGAACATGAGCTCTCAGTGTTATGCTCTGGCCAAGAGAGCTAATGCGTAATGTGTAAATGCGTAAAAGGGGATCTGGAGTGGGAGTAGAAAGGTTATTTTACCTCTGTATGTGGTGCGGATATGACTGCTGCTGGAACACTGTGTCCAGTTCTGATGCCCACATTTCAAGAAGGATAAATGGCAGAGGGTTCAGAGAAGAGCCACGAGAATGATGAAAGGATTAGAAAACCTGCCCTATAGTGAGGGAGCTCAATCCATTTAGTTTAACAAAGGGGTGACCTGATTACAGCTATAAGTACCTCCCTGGGGAACAAATATTTAATCATTGGCTCTTCAATATAGTAGAGAAAGGTATAATATGATCCAATGGCTGGAAGCTGACTCTAGTCAAATTCTGACTGGAAATAAGGTGGGTATTTTTAACAGGTAAAGCAATTAACCACTGGAACAATTTACCAAGAGTCATGTGGATTCTCCATCACTGGCAATTTTTCAATCAAGATTGGATGTTTTTCTAAAAGATCTGCCCTAAGCATTATTTTGCTCAGACTCGATGATCACAACGGTCCCTTCTGGCCTTGGAATCCAAGAATCAATAAATGAGGTCTCTGCTATCCTGTTGATCCTGCACACAATAACCTTACCAGAGAATGGATTTGCTGCTCTCTGAAATCAATGAGTCAACTCACATGCTTAGAGGTAAGCATGTGCTTATGTGGTTTGATGGATGAGGGTATTAGGGCTTGATCCTATTCCCATCGAACCTTATGGCAAAATTAAGGCTCTAAATAAGGAACAAACCCTTAGTCAGCATATAGATCAAGACATTTTTCCAGTTGAAATTTTCCAGTAGCAACTTTGTTTTTGAAGAGTAGACCTAGAAAGCCTGGCAAGGAGAAGAGAACAAGGGAGGGATAAAGGCGAGGCAGAGAGGGAATAGAGAGAAAATTATGTAAAAAGGAGAGGGAGACACAAAGTGAAAGTGTTCACTTTCAACAACTGCCTGTCCATCTTTCCATTTCTGGTTGTAACCTCACCGCTCTTCCACTCAGAAACTAGGCCTCCCTCATCTGGCCCTGAGGCAGAGGTTTTGAGGCAGTGGTGGGCAACCTGCGGCCCGCAGGCCGCATGGCCCATCAGGGTAAGCTGATTGCAGGCTGTGAGACATTTTGCTGACGTTGACCATCCGCGGGTACAGCCCCCCCCAGCTCCCAGTGGCCACGGTTCGCCGTTCCTGGCCAATGGGAGCTGTGGGAAGTGGCAGCCAGCACATCCCTGCTGCCCGCTGCTTCTTCCTGCAGCTACCATTGGCTGGGAACGGTGAACCACGGCCACTGGGAGCTGCGGGGGGCTGTGTCTATGGATGGTCAATGTCATAAAAATGTCTCGCAGCCCGCATCAGCTTACCCTGATGGGCAGCAGGTTACCCACCACTGTTTTGAGGTGATTTCCTCCAGTGGCAAATTAAAGAATTTTGGGACCCTGTATACTATGAAAATTGGGAGGGTCACCCACCCGAGTGGTGTTGCAACTGCGCACATGGCGTTGCAACTGCGCACAGGGTCCTCTCTTTCCCCCCGCCCCCCACAGTGTTCGGGAGTGGGAGGGCACCCCTGAGATAGGGGGGCGCTGTGCAAATGCATATTAGTTAATCTCAGTCTGATTTTCTTTTTCTCTGACATTAATTTGATTTGATTGAATATGGTCAAGATAAGACAAGAAGTGAATGCTGAGCGAAGTATTACAAATCAAGAGACAGAGCTAAGGCAACCTTTGAATGACTCAATCATGTCAGAAGATCAAATGCTGCAGCCTTGCTGAATCACACAGCTCCTCAGTGACAGAATTCTGGTTCATTTTTGGTATCCTATTGCCCCCTGCTGTTAACTTTCAAGCACTAAACAGCATAATAAATACCTAACTCAAAGATCATTGCTACCCTGATTTGTGTTAGGAAAGTCTGTTCAGTAACCCAATGTTATAAATAAACATTTCAGAATCTTTACAATTTTTTTAAGAACACAAAACCATCAGACAAAAATACCTGACAAATAGCAAAGCACCATCTTCTATTTCATTCTGTAATATATTCTGTGATCAGAAATCCCACTTGGGATAAATAGGGTTGAATGCAGTTGCCTTTCCACTGCACAGATGGAAATATAATAAAGGTGGCAAAAAAGATGCTCAAGGTATTTAAGCTGTTAGGAAAAAATAATATTTGACTCATCCTGAATAATCTATTGAAAACAGAAAAAGCGGTCTTTATGAAAAGGTTCAAGTGGGACAATACTTCTATAGATAATACTTTTTATTGCTGTGTAAAGTACATAGAAGAAGTCAGTGCATTCAAAAGCATCCATCTTGTTGCCAGAGCCCCAAACCTGGAACTGCTACAACTCGGAAGAGTGGTCTGGTTATTGACATATAAATGAGCATTCCAAATGTTGACTTTCGGAATTCCAGCAGTGTATCCATCAGCTTTCAAACTGGAAATATCAACGTAGTGGGGTGGGGGTGCAAGTGGGGGGGGGGAAGAATACAGATAAAACAGCAACAGCTGTGGTGACAAAATGAAGATAAAAAGGTAACATTTATTTACCCTCCCTTGAGAAAAGGGGAGGGAGGAGAATTAGATTGTTGGACAGACGGGTGTTGCGTCAAATGGTGATCATGAGGGCATGTGTATCAATGTGTGTAAATGTGAGTGGAACAAAGCACCTCTGCTTGTTAGTAGAATAGTGTAGAAATACTTACATATTTAAAAATATGTAACCAAAATTGGATTGGGATTAGTTAATAAAGGGGGAGTAGGTAGGCCAAAATAAAGAAGTTCCAGTACTTCCCTCTGCTGGAGTTGCTTATGTTGTCTGTTTTTTAAGGGCTCATATTTAATGTAACTTGATGTTCCTAGTGATCAAAGAACTGTACTTTATGTCAGAAAGCCACTTCGGTGTTGAAAATGTTTACAGATGTAATTCCTTAATAAGAATTGGCATGTACTGACAGGCTTGCAATTTATTTTTGATAGGAGATGTATAAATCTGTAACACCTTGTAAGAAGAAGCATTAGGAACATTTCATATTTCAAAGATATTGTGTAGCTGGGGAACTTTAAAAAACAACATATCTACTCACATCCTAGCTTGTTCAGAATCGTATAAAATATACTTAGACTGGGAATATTATTATTACTGTTTTTATTACAGTAACATTAAAGGCCCTGAAATCAGGGCCCCACTGTGCTGGTCATATATTTACAGAGGTCAAAGTCTGATGTCCATTACTCAGCATACAGCTTGATAAAGCAAAGCGTATATGCAATTTATTCACTTAGAAGTTACAGTGTCTAAGGGTGTGATCCAGTTCCTTCTTTCATCTCAACATCTCCAAGTTCTAACCTTCTCTCTCTGCTTAGACTGCCAAAGCTCTCAGAGTATCAGAGGGTTAGCCGTGTTAGTCACCTTCTCCCATGCTGCCTCTTATGCATGGCAAAAACTCCAGGAAAAAACTGTGAATCCTCCTTAGGATGCTCTTTTACCACAGTGCCCATAGAACAGCCCTGGTTGAGAACAGCTACTCAGGTACTCAGCTACATTGTGTGTGTATCCCATGCTAACACAGGGGGTGCTTTGTCCCCCTGTCGGAACTACGCCACAAGTAGAGAGTTATGAGCCTGCTATATCCTTTGAGCTAAAATCCCTGGTTCTTTAGGCTCAAACTCTTGCTCATGCTCTTCAATCCAGAGGTTCCAGGCTAATTCTCTGCACATGACACAGTCTGGGATGTCATCCATCTGCACAACTATGCTGCATGAAATGATGCTCATATTATTGTTACCTTGTTCTCCCCTACCCATAACCCCCAACCATTCATTTTCCTTATTTGTCTGTTGCATCATCACTAGCCTAGATCGTAGGCATTTTAAGGCATGGACTGGTCTTATCCTGTATTTGTAAAGTGCCTAGAACAATAGGACCTTGATCTCTGAGGGGGGCCTCAAGGGAATATTGCAATGTAAGCAATTAATAATAAATAATTATTCCCACTTAAATCTGTGGATAAATAATAAATGGAGATATACCTATTTCAGAACTGGAAAGGACCCTGAAAGATCATTGAGTCCAGCCCCCTGCCTTCACTAGCAGGACCAAATATTGATTTTGCATCAGATCCCTAAGTGGCCCCCCTCAAGGAGGGAACTCACAACCCTGGGTTTAGCAGGCCAATGCCCAAACCACTGAGCTATCCCTCCCCCCTGCTGAACTCTCATTGACTTAAGTGGGAGCTGGACTAGGTCCCTAGAGAGATTGCTATGTTCTACATCTTCTGTACTTCAGTGTCTAGCATGAACCTTGATGAAAGCTCAAAAATAGTCTTATTGTGATGGAGGTCCAAAAGTTATGTTTCACTGGCACCAGCAGAACTAAATATTTTAGGTTTCTTTATGCTTATGGTTTCATGGGGTGGTGTAATGGCTCATAGTTAAGGCTGAAATCATTATATTGCCAGTTTTCAAACAGTCGGGATCAGTAGTCAGTTACATTTGGTGGCAAGACCACTGAGCTGGCTATAGGCTCACCAATTGTAGCAGTGCCCAGAGTCTTAGATTTCACATGGATCTGACTGTTTGCTGGGGAGGGTGCTCATTGACAGACTTAATGGGACACAAAGAGGAAACTATCAGCCTGCTGCAGTTTCAGTTGACTGGCAGCTCCTGCAGGTTTCCCATCTGCTGGGGTTTAGAAAAATGAACAAGCAAACAACCCTCCTCAAAACCTCTGTTTTGAATAAAAACCTGACAGACAGACCCTGAAAAGAAGACCTTCCCAGTTTTTAGGGACACATGGTTATCCAAACACATGTGTGTGTTATTCATTCACATTGATGCAAAATAGGGTGTGAATATGTAGGGCAAGAGTCACTTGTTAATGTTTTGGGGGTGGGACAGGAGTCAGGATTTTTCTGGGAGTAGGGGTGGAGGAGGAATGTGTTGGGGGAAAAGCTGGTTGCAAAGTTTTTCATAGAACTGATAAAAACAGCCAAGGCCAGTGTAAGCGTCCGACTCACCCCTGCAGTACCTCCTGCTGGTTATCCTGGGAATTAGCTCTCCCAGCACCCTGGAGCACCCTCTGCAGGCCAGCGATCCACCTTGTCACTACTAGCCCCCGTGTCCCTCCCAGGACCCCAGTACCCCTTTAACTGGGTCTCTCCCTCCCAGGGGAACCCCCAAGCACTATCCCCACCTTGCCTCAGTATCAGGCTACTGCCAGTCTTCATCTAGCCCCACGCTCAGGGGCAGACTGCAGTATCAGCCACTCATCACAGGCAAGGTTGGGTTTGGACCTGCTGCCTTTGCCTACCCCTGGGCTGCCCTCTGCAACCCCCCAGTACCTGTTGGCTAGGCCACAGCCTGGGGCTTTCCCATGTGCAGCTCCTCTGCCTTTCCCCAGCCCTGGTCCACTCAGGTACCCTGTCTCTAGCGCCCTACAGCCAGGCCCTTCTCTCTCTGAATGCAGAGAGTGAGTGTCTCCTTACCCCCTGGCTCAAGCCTTTATAGGGCCAGCTGGGCTCTGATTGGGGCATAGCCCAGCTGAAGCTGCTTCCCCCAATCAGCCCAGCTCTTTCCTTCTACAGCCCCAGCCCTCTGCAGGGCTGGCTTTACCCCTTCCCAGGCAGGAGCGGGTGACCACCCGGCTATAGCCAGCTATTATAAAAGTAGTCAAGGATGCAAACTGAAGGTTGAATGGGTGGTTGAAGTAATGAAGCGATTGTATGACAATAGGAAATAGCTGCATCCAAGAACTGCTCATTATGGAAGGAAGGATGTCTAGTGGCTAGGATCCTGGACTGGAAACTCAGGATTCTTGGATTCAGTTCCTTGCTTGGTAACACAGTGTCAGACCTTGGGCCAGTCACTTAATCTATCCTCTTTCACAGTTTCCTACCAGTGAAATGGGCTAGTACTTCCATAACTTAGAAACAAATAGCATTGTGTTTTAGAGATAGCACAGTATCTTTACTGGCCTCAGGTAGGTGGCTGCACAGCATATGCAGAGACCAGTACAATAAGGTGTGGACAGGTGTGCTGATAGTGAACAGCTAGAGGCAGAATGGATTGGCTATAGTGTGCAGAAAAGGAACCTGACAGGAAATGCCTGGCTAGCCAAATAATCACCATTTCAGAAAGAACTATACAAAATATTCCAGGTACACATCAAAAAAATATTGGCATAGGAAGCTAGAAGCTAAAGGAGTACAAAGAAAGTCAGTTGACAGTATAGGTGACACAGTACTAGCACCGAATACAAGTAAAAGAACAAGAAAGGTTGTACCACTTGAGCACATACTTTGACCCATATCTAAGGGGAAACAAACCCAGTTGCACATATGCTGAGGAATTTAATGGAAAGCAATACAGCATCAACCCCTAAAAAGTAACTTTATTTTAGGCAAATATCAAAAGAAAAAGCAAACCACAAATGCAGCTGAATGTGAACAAAATATTGACCGGTGTTGGGAAAAATGGGTTATTTTTCAAAACCTGCAATGTCAGGATTTAACAACGAAGAAAGACAGAACATGGAAAGAGTATAGATGTGACTAAATCATCTGACAAGGATCATAGAAAACAGGATTGTGTTGCTCCCAAAGCCAAGATAAAATGGCAACATGAACACAGGAATCTGAGTGATGTTGAAGATAAATTGGACTGCAAAGGCCAACTGCTTTGACAATTCAGTTGTTTTACTACACAAGTCATAATTGCCAAACATGCAGAGCGGAAATGTATGTCAACTCAGCATTTAAAACATTTTATTGCTAAAAATATGCTCGGTAACATTAGATGCATGTGCTTCTAATTGTGCATGACTAATTGATAATGGCTAGTTTAAATTGGAAAGTGACATTCAATTTGTTTATTTATATTTTCAACTAGTTCTGGGTGAATAATAAAGTATGCAAATATTGTATTAGAAAACAAGATGAAATTCAAACCCACTCAATAGCTGTACTTAAATTACTTTCCCAATTGTACATAGGAACATAGCAAATGTCCTATTGGATTTGACCAATGAACTATCTAGTCCAGTATCCTGTCTCTGATAGTGACCAGAACCAGATGCTTCAGAAGAAGAGCCATGAAACCCTGCAGTATGTAATGATGGGATAACCTACTCCTGGGATGTGTCCTCTTAAATCCCAGTAGTTAGAAGTTAACTGCAGAGTGCATATTCTGCATGTTTGAGAAATTTACTGCACCTCAGTAATGCACATCAGTAAATAATTTCAGAGATTCTGGCCCAGATTCTCATGTGAACAGATGGAGAGGAAGTAGCTCTAATGGCATGCACATTACTAAAATTGCTTGTTCATCACTGATCAAGCTGAGTTCAGTACCCAATACAGACCAATCACTTCAACCCATTGTTAGCAAAGATGGTCTAGAATTAAACAAGTGTAATTATGAAAATCTCATATCTCAAGAACTCAGCATCAGAAAAAAAGACTGTCTACGATATTGCCTATTTAGAGAAGGGCCACTTTAGCCTTCCAAAAACCACATTATTTGACTAATCAAGGAATTCTCACCATGATGCCAGAGTCAATCTTTCTGGCAAAATGTCCTCATTATCAATAGCAGTTTAAAACCGATTTGGGTACGTGACATAGATCTTAAAGACATCAATAAGTTCCTTTTCCTCCAATGGACTATGGCACATTTATGTTGGCACAGTTAATTTAGAACTTCCATAGCAATCATTTGGAGATGTGTATGCCGAGAAAGAGTTGTATGTACTCACCCTTTAGAACCCCACCCATTCTGGATCTATCACATAGTCTACTAAGTCTATTAGCATGTGCCTGGAGTTACTCAGGCCTTGTGTACACTAACGCTGTAAATTGATCTAAGTTACACTAGTTAAGTTACATAAGTACCATAATAAGTCGACGTAACCGCCTCTTGTTGAACTGGAGTACTGAAGTCAATGGGCGAGTGCTCTCCCATTGACTTAGCGCATCTTCACCGACCCTCTAAATTGATACCCGCTGCATCAATCACAGCAGCGCTGATTTAGCGCTGTAGTGAAGACTAGCCCTAAATAAAGACTAAAGCAAACCACTAGAGCCTCAGTCTGGGAAGTGTTGAGCATGACTGTTTTACTTCATGAGTCCAGTTGTTAATGGTATTGAGCCTTTTAATGTTGACATGCAGGAATTTGAGTGTGCACATGAGTTTTTTGGAAGGCATCCTTTAGTTTGTGCTCCCAGTAGAGTGCATGTTGCTTTGAGTGAGGTGGGACCAACAAACTGCAACTATCCTTTGTATAATCTGTTCCTCACTCATCTCTGCACTATTTTCTTCCTCTTCCCAGCCTTTTCACACATTTCACCGTTCCTTTTTTAGCTAAGGCAGTTCACCAGCCCTTGCAGGGGACCACTAGGCTAACTGGAGCCAAGAAGTGGTTGTCGTAGTTGGGCCAGTCCACTGGATTTTCCCTGATTGTGTTACGGATTGCACATGGGATATCATGGCCTGCTGAAGGCCATGGTACAGGGACCCTATTTTCTTTGCCTTCTGCAACTACTTTCCATTTGCTCAGATGCTACAATTTGGCGAGTTTCAGGTGGCTCATGTAATTACTTTGTGTTGCTTATGTTTGTTGAATAGGTTGTTTAAATTGCTGTTGTTCTGTGCTGTTCTGAGTAACCTCATGACAACAAAACACATGTTATGATTATTTTGCCTGGTTTATTTGTTGGAACTTATGGGATACTTCTTACTCAATAAAAGCAAGTAATGTTTGAGGGTAAAATTAAGGTTTTGCCTCCAATGTCTTGTTTGGTGTTAGGTCTAGTAGGCAGACCAATCCATTGGGGAAAGTCAAGTATGCATATAGGGATACAGGCACATTGCCTGATAGCTAGATCTTTCAGGGGCATTGCTGGAGGCCTGAACTAATGGAAAGGAGAAACAGACTGCCCTATAGACAGGGGCCTAGATCCTCCAGAAGTTAGTAGTCTAAATTCTTTTGACTACAAGATTAAGGCTGAAAAAGAATTCATGAGTTTCATTCTACTTTACTTTAAGATGGTGTTGTACATATTCTACTGTGGAGTTCTACTGTATTTTTAATGACATGGTTCAGAATCAGAGTATGAGAGAGTAGAATTAGGGAGGATTTTTAAGGTTCGGACTTTAATTTTTCTTAACTTGTCAATGGACTCTTAATTACTGTTAAACTAAACAATATGCATAAAGGATTAGGATTTTTTAATTCACATGAAGGTGGTGACAATATGAAATATGACTGAAGGGTTAGACAAACATAGTGGAGTATGAGAATGTGAGAACAGATCCCTAGGTTCAGGAGCCTAAAAACTATTTCTGCTGCATTCAGAACTGGTGTTTTTAAAATGTAGAGAGATGTGAACTAAGCAGCAGAAACACTAACTCAAATGTAGAATGAGGATTGGGCATTTGGAGAATGGTTAGTGACCCCCCCCTCAAATAAATTGACTCTATAAATCTTAAGACCTCCTCCATTTACAAACTCTTGTTTTCAGTCCTTTCTGTTATTTCTGTACTGAAATTATCAGGCTTTGTAAATGCTAAACAGTCATGGAATCGGCTAGGCAGCTTATTCCTTTAACCCTCTGTTTAACTGATACATACCCTAGCTAAGTTTAAAGAGAGGCAAGAAAACAAAAATCACTGTTCAGGCCCCCCCCCCCCCTTTCCATCTCCCCTTACAAAAATATCCTACTTGATCCACCACCCCTTTTATACTGAACTTGTCTTTCATTAGATTCACCTGGGAATTCCCTTCTTCCTGGGACCCAATGTGGTTTCTGTATCCAGGAGGCTAGTTGACAGCAGGTTGAACACATTTCCCAACCATTATGGTAGTGCAGCTGGTTTGATCAAGCCCTCACTTAAACCCTCTTTTGTGATAAATCAATCTTTTAAAAAAATTTCTTCAGATGTAAAATCCAGATGAAAGGGAAGAATCCAGGGCCAGGGAGACACCTGTCACAGTAGGATGTGAATATTCCAATATGATACTCAAAAAGGGGTACTTTATGATAACAGTCTGCGTTACTAAAATGACCCCACTTTGGAATCAATCAGTTGGGGGCCAGTAAGATGCACTGAAAGGTCCTTATTTAGCTAAGAACCAGAAGCAATGGGCTATTCCACGTTATCCATGCTAATTAACATCATGGAAAGGGAAAGAGGAGTATGAGCTTTAAAAGTACTTAGGGGCAAGTGTATCTAGTGCCTAACGATGTAGCTAGGTGCCGCCTACCTGCATCTTTAGGTACCTAAATACCTTTACAATTTAGCCCTTGGTGTAGCATGGAGGAGGGAAAATGGCACACTGAAATATTTTACCAATAGAAAAACGCCATTGAGGCTCAGCAATAGATAGGATGACTCTTAAATAGATGAGAGTTTGATTCAGATAAGCATCTAACAGTCTGGATGTTTACTGACTACACATCCCTCTGCCTCTGTGCACAAATGAAGGACCTTGCATGTGCCCAGGAGTAAGTATGCAAACCAGGAAGCAGAATCAGGAAGATAGTTTTTGCCTGGTTTAGTCTCATGGCTTGTGACTAGTTTGGTAAAGTAGAGTTACCTATGGAAAAATGTCCCAATACACTCACCTTTTTATATGAGTCTGCCCCAGTGGCAGATCTAACTGGTGTGCTGTTTATATCCATGGAAATTTACCCTGATATTCAACAACAAGAAAAGAAGGAGGAGGAGGCAGCTGATTTGTTAGCTTCCTTGCTCCACCAGGCTGCCAAATACATCAAAGGGTTGTTCAAGCAGCTTGGGATAGTGAGCAGAAGCATTTGGCCACATCCCTTTTCCAAGGCCATGACCCTTATCCTGGCAAGCTGTTACTGTGACCCAATGCCACTGGAGGATTCCTCTATGCAGGGAGGACTCTCAAGTCTGAAGGACTTACAAAATTAAAGTCTGAAGGACTAGTGGCTAGTTAGGTTTCAGACTGATTTTTGTTGTCAGAACGAGGCAAAGCAGTTGCAATGGCTGAGAGAATACGGCCCATATTGTCCTTTACTTTAAAGTTATGAAACATAAAATGTTTTCTTGGCCATTTTAATTTAAGAAATTGTATACACTGTGAACACTGAACAATTATCCTTGAAACTAGGTGGGCTGACAATAATGACAATACAAAGTTTCAAGCATTTGGGTTCCAGAAACTGGGAAAATGGAGGATGAAGTTAGACTTAGGATCATAAATGACTGGTTCAAATGGAGAGACATAAGTGGGGTGTATGTGACAGGCAGAGACCAGTAAGATTAAAAGGGAACATCAATAAACCGGTGGTCAGTCCAGTTTTAATATATGGTGGTGAATGTTGGGCAACAAAGAATAAACATGAGCAAACACAGAAATGTCAGTGTTGAGGTGGATGAATGGTGTAAGCAAGAAAGACCATATGATGAATGTGTATGTTACACATGCTCAAAGTAACACCCAAAAACGAAACAAAGGATGGAGTGCAGGCTCAGATGGCTTGGTCAAGTGAAGTGCAGTTTTGAAATCTATGTGGATAAGAGAGTCCAACAGACGAAGATTGAAGGAAAAAGACAGAGAGGCCAACCCAAGAAGAAGTAGGGATGTCCTAACAGTGTCAGGAATCAGGGCCTGCAGCAGATCCAGTCTCCGGACAATCTAATGAGCTGGCCTATAGTAGGCTGCCGGATTGGCTATACCGCTGGCTAGTTGGAAGGGTCAGCAGACTGACTCTTAAGCACAGCAGCAGCAGTTCAGTGACTAATCAAAGCACTTGCCCATGATTGTGATAGCTTCCATGCCCGCTTGTTCCCAGCCCCGTCCCTGCAGGTAACCCGGTTCCGATGCTGTGCTCCAACTCCTGGCTCTGATCCTTGTCTCTAGCATCTGGCTTCTGACTGTGGTTCTGACCCTGGCTCCTGACTCCAGCTGTGACCCTTGACTCTGTCTCCTGGTCTGACTCTGGCTCTGACCCTGGTCTCCAATTCCGGCTACTGACTCCTGCTCTGACCACTAGGCCTGACTCCTGTCCCAACCACTAGATATGACGACCCATGTCCCAGTCACTGACAAAAGGAAGAAATGTTAGCATGTGATCGGGGTAATGGGGTATATAAGCCCCACACAGACGAGGAAGGGGCCAGAGAGGCCCTGGCGGTGGCGCTAGCCCCACCCCTCCAGCCCTGTCAATCATGCAAGATAGGGAGGAGCCCTTTAAAAGGGAACTATCTTAATTTATAATATAATGCGCCAATGCTGTTTTGTATTGGATAGCCACTAAATAAATGTCTCTCTCTTTCCTCTCCACTATATATGTATAAGCATAAGATCTTTTCACAACAATTATTTTCACTCAAATTAGTGCTGGCAACAGAATGTGTCTTTCTAAGCAGTACTTCAATAATACATGTATTCATATTCCAGAGATCTAGCCAAGGTTATGTTTACTGCTTCTCAGGTGAACTTGTTTTGGTCTTCTAATTTCCTGCCCTAGTCTGATGCTGTGGCAAAGAGGTCTAACGCAGTCATTTGATGTATAAACTGGGGAGGAGTGAGCAGCAGTAGGGAAGTGAATTTACCTCTATATACAGCATGGGTGAGACTAATACTAGAATACTGTGTCCAGTTCTGGTGTCCATATTAAAAAAGGATGTTGAACAAATCATGCAGAGAAGAGCCCCCAAAACGATTCAGGGGTTGGAGAAAATGCCTTTACAGTGACAGACTGAAGGAGCCCAATCTGTTTATCTGATCAAAAAGGTGACAACAAAGTGGCATGATTACAGTGTATAAGTACATTTACAGGGAGAAAATATGAGGTATTTAGGCCTTTTTAATCTAGTGGAGAAATGCATGGGAAGAACCAATGGCTAGAAGTTAAAAACAGACAAATTCAAATTAGAAATAAAGCACACATTTTTAACAGAGAGAGGGATTAACCACTGGAACAAATTACCAAGGGAAGTGGTGGATTCTCCATTTTCTGAAATCTTCAGTTGAAGACTGGATGCCATGGTGGAAGATGTGCTTCAGTCAAACACAAGTCTTTGGACTCAATACAAAACTAACTGGATGAACTTCTATAGCCTTTGTTATACAGGAGGTCAGATTAATGGTCCCTTCTGGCTTTAAGTTGTATGAATCTATTAAAATCCCTCTGTCCTTGCACCAGTCACAATCTATTTCTGTTTGACAACATTTAAATGATAAGACAATAGCTCACAATGATAGGGAACTTGTGGACACATCATAGAGGTGGAAGCTTTTAAATGCACTGGAGTATATAAAACCATTTGCTTGTCCCAGGTGCCTCATAATTTTTCTTGTCACATTTGCTTCTAATTGAAGTCATTGGTATTCACATAAGGGCTTTTTGCTTTCCCATCCCATCCTTTCCCTTCTTGCCGGACCCTGCAGTGAATCCGTAATGCTGAGCTGGTGACATCTCATTCCTTTCCATAGCAGCCAGTCAATGTGTCTCAAACAAGATAATGATGATGACTTTGCAGCAGGATCATTTGGAAGGAGCAGCTGGGCTACGACAGATGCAGTCATTCAAACACAAAGATCTGAAAGTAATATCAAAGGGAGGACAAGAAATGACAAGCTGTGGAAACAATGTTTTTGTGCAAAAGAACTCTCATTTCAAGTAGGAAGGAACATTTGATTTAAAAGTGTTTTGTAAAATATAATGTAGTGGGGTGGCCGCTTACTAAGTGCCCCCTCATAGCTTGCTTTGCAGGCACCCTGCTGCTGGTAGCCCTCGCTTGTGGGCTCCTGAAGTGCTCCAAACAGCCCACAATCACAAAATAATCCAAACAATCCTCAATGAGTCCCCAACACAACATCCATAATCATAACTCAACAGTTCATACTTAGCTCCAGTGCCTTGGCCACACCCAGAGCTCTGCTACACCAGCCGCTGCCAGTTTCCATCCCTTTCTGGCTATGGCTTTCTTCTCCTGTCAGTGTCTCCCTTGTTCTGAGACAAAAGGCAGTCTATATATGGCCCTCCTACAGAGAGCTCCTTCCAATTGGCTGGAAGAGAGCAGAGCCCTGCCCCAACCTACACTACAGGGCTCCTAATCACAGGTCCTTAAAAAGAATAGTGTCCTGGGGTTTTCCCACCCTCATCTAACTCCAAAGTCTCCAGAATGGCTTCCACTCCTCCGCTACCAGGCCATTTTCTGGACCTTGGGGTAGGTCTACCCAGCCAACAAAGACCCATAACCGTGAGTCACGGACCCTGGGTCAACTGACTCAAGCTCATGCTGATGGGCTAAAAATAGCAGTGTAGAGGTTTGGGTTGGGGACGGAACCTGGGGTCTGAAGTGCAGTGAGGAGGGAGGGCCTCAGAGCCCAGGCTCCAGCCCAAACCAGAATGTCTGCACTGCTATTTATAGCCCTGCAGCCCGAGCCCAAGTCAGGTGCCCTGGGCACTGAGACTGGATGCTGTGCATTTTTTGTTTTGCTGTATAGACGAACACTTAGTTTATTCCCACTGCCCTCAAATGGCGTCTTCTGGCCCCTTTTGCTCTTAAAGGGTCAGTGTACCCTGCTACAAATAACAAATACAGCCAAGTAGGAATGATTTATTCAACTTAATACTTTGAACACGAGTATGATTACTTAGTTAGGTCCGTATTCTGCTACCCTTATTCATATTGAATAGTATCAAAGTCTGCAAGTAGTTCCGTTGAAATCCATAGTAGTATGCGCAGAGTAAACTGGTACTTTCAATGCAAGTAAGGCTATCAGAATCTGACCCTTCATGAAGTTCTCTTGTGCCCATCACTGTAGTATCTGGCCTTCTTCATTACTAGGAGTCAGATTTTCAAAGTTAGGCAAGGACAACTGAAGGTGTATATTTGCATGTACCTATTTTATTTTATTTTTGTTATTATCATCATCGTAGTACCTAGTTGCCCCAGTCATGGACTAGGACCTTGTTGTGTGAGGAGCTGTGCAAACACAGAACCAAATGACTGTCCCTGCTGTGCATGAAATTAGGTATTTGTATGTGCTCTTGACCAGTTAGGTATAAAACTAGCTACTTGTGTGCCCAAATACCGGATTTGTGTGCATATCTGGTATCTGAGAATACAGTATGCAAATTGTATGTGCCGAACTTTGAAAAATCTGGCCTTAGTTCTACCCTTGACAGAAGTTGACAATCTTAAAGAGTACATTAGTTTTAATTTTTTACTTATGGGGCCTTATCGATCCCTTGGACCCCAAAAATGCATTGACACAAATGATTCCTGTGCTTGTTGTTCTTCCCTGTCCATCCCAGGCAGCATGCAAAAGAACCACTGTGTGTTCTCCTGCATAAAGTTAGCAACAAACATTAGAAATCTGAATTTAATGTTCAGATGGGCCAGGCATAAGTATGATTTTCATATCACACCAGACCCCTGAGTGAAAGGAAGGTCTGAGAAGGTAGATAGCCACTTTTCAATTATAAGTGACAAATGTGCCATTTCTGATAGCCTTGTCAGTAAACAGCAAGGGTGGAAATGCCAAGCTGTTTAGTGAAGCGGGATCAACATTTCTAATACAGCATGTGATTCCCCAATAGCTTCCACATCTTTCAGAACAATCAGTCTTTGATTGTTCCTGTGAAGGCAGTTACCAAACATTAATTTCACTAATTGCAATATTTTAATGTTGATGCATGTAAATATCAACTGGAAAACTGGGCCTGGGCTTAAAAGGAATGTCCAGTTACCTTGATTTTGTCAGGTTGTTTGTGGAGGAGCCATTTACAAAGTATACAAGCTATACATCAAAGGGATCTGACCCTTCTGATATTATTCAGGCAACTTACCATGGAAAAGATGAAACAATGTTTATGCACTTTATTACTCAAGGTGACAAGCTAATGTCTGGGTGATGGTGTGGATCTTCCAGAGACAATTTATCGCATCCTGAAAACTAAGTAAAATGTCCAAAGATACAGGTTTACAGAGCTCTAAGAGTCATATTCCTCATTTAAAATTTTATACGGAGCTGGAACTGAAGTAAAAACATTGTGCGTTTTGCAGACGATATAACGTCTTAAGAGGATGAGAAATAAATTGTGCACACTGCATCATATTTTTGTATTTAACTTTCCTTTTTAATAATTTAACTCATCAAATACAGCAGTATAAAGATCTTGCATAGCTTACAAGCTTGGTGATCACATACCAAAAAGCTGAATTGTAATGTATTGTAATTGCAAGCATTGTAATGAAGTGATCCCCCAAAGTATTAAATAGCAAACTTTAAACACACCAAGGCATACATTTTCAAAAGTGACTAGTGATTTTGGATGCCTCAGTTTATAGGTGCCCAGCTTGAGACAACTTCAAAGGCCTAATTTTCAGTGGGTGTTTGCTTGAGACTGCTACACATCTGCCCCCCTTTCAGTGTCTCAGATTGAACACCCAAAAATTGAGGCACCCAAAATTCATTAGTCACTTTTCAAATGTGGCCCCAAATTATGCTTGATTACTTACAGTCTAATCTCTTTGAGGCTGGAGTCATTTTTTTGTTGTTTATGTGTATGCAAGTGCTTAGCACAATGGGTCACTGATTTTGTCACTATACACTACCACAATACAAATGATAACAGTATAGCTATGCAACAGTAGACAGAAATAAACAAGTGTGTTCTGGCTCTCTTGTGCTTTGGATTGGACTCTAAATTAGCGGTGGGCAAATCACAGAGTGTTCATAACTTGAGTTTGCTTCAGATATGCATCCAAAAGTTTGGATGTTTACATCCAAAGATTGTCTAAATCTCTTGGGCTGGAAATCTTGCAAGGCTACGGTTCCTTGCAAAATGTATGACCCTTCCAGTTCTGGTGCCAACGTGAAAGAAACTGAACTTCCAAAATGACAACGCAGTTTATTCAGGAAAAAAAAAGACAAATGATTGGGGAGGATGGTTTCTTCTATTTTCTAAAGTTTGCCCATTCCTAGTTCAAAGATGTTTAATATGAATGACTGTCCACCATCTTAATGAAGTGGAGGGGAGTGGAGCTCATGTTTATAGTACAGTACTGGTTTTTAATTATGTTTATGTTTAAAAGAGCTGTGATGTACCACATCTGTTACATTTTGAGGAAAGAATACTTTGCACTTATATAGTGCCTTTTATATGCAGATCTCAAAGCACCTTACCCATATTAAGCTTTCCAACATTGTTTTTTCACCAGTACTTTTCATAGACGAGGAAATTGAGAACAGTGAGTCAGTGGCAGAGATGAGAACAGAACCCCTCATGTTCAGTCTAATCCTCTAACCTCTGGACTATACTCCAAATTTCAGGAGATTGATTACTAGTAGACCAATTACTTTCCTCATGTTTCTTGGTGCCTAAGGGCTTTGGGCCTCAGCCTGCGTCAACTAAAATCAATGACAAAATTCCCACTGATTTCAGTGGTACATGATCACTCTTATATTGCAGAGAATGGGAAAATATGCATGTGCGAGTCTTTTAGGATCTTGCGCATGCAGTTTGGTGACCCAATTTCTGGCTAACATGGGCTGGGCACGGCTCTGTCTGGAGTCTGTCACGGTTACAGTTATATTTCTTTAGAAGGGGTCCCTCCTTCTCATTTACTGAACACACTGCCTCCACAGTGCTCCCAACTTTCTGCCAACTCCAGGCAGGGCCGCCCAGAGGATTCAGGGGGCCTGGGGCAAAGCAGGGGAGCGGACATAAAAAAAGGTGCCACCCGCTGCAGCGCTTGTACTCACCGGGCGGCACACTGAGTCTACCGCGGCAGCGGCAGCGGGTCCTTCACTTGCTCCACGTCTTCGGCAGCACTGAAGGACCCGCCGCCGAAATGCCGCTGAAGACCCAGAGCGACTGAAGGACCCGCCGGCGAAGTGCCGCCGAAGACTTGGACCACTGCCGAGTGAGTAGCCAGGGAAGGAATTCTTGGCCAGGGCTCGTGGGGACTCTGTGGGGCCCGGGGCCTGGGGCAAATTGCCCCACTTGCCCCCACCCTGGGCGGCCCTGACTCCAGGAACTCAGGACCCAGCTGAGGACCCAAACTCTTCTCCTCATGTGACAGGATAATCTGGTGCAACTTTATGGCCTACATAGCCCAACCAAATCATGTTCAGTTAATATGGAAAAAAGGGAGGGTTTTCCTCTAATATACTTCATCTACACAGGCTTTGAAAAACAAATTCATGACTAAAATAAGCATTGCTGCGTGTCAGCTTTATTTATGGGAAGCTGCAATTATTTCATATTCATTTCTGGTAATTGAACAACACTTAGAATGACTGGCTCTGCTCAACTTTCTCCCACAGAAAATGTCAGCAGGATCTAATTATCAGAAAGAAATGAACTTTTACTGCTGTCCCCATTCTTATCAGAACAATAGTTCAGCGAGATATTATAATTACAGGTATGGCTATGAGTTTGCCTGTTTCTTTCCCTTTTTGGAAGAGAGATTCCTTCCTACATACCATAAACTGGAACAAATCAGACCATGGGAGGAATGCCCATAGGACTGGTTCTAGGGATGGGCAAGCAGGGCGGTCACCCTGGGTGCTAACTTCTGGGGGATCGGCCAATCAGACTATGAGGCTAGTAACATGGGTGTGTATCTAGGGTCCCAGGTGGGTTTGTACAGCCCCTGCTGAAGTCCATGCTACCACAACTACACTGCTATTTTTAGCCATGCCAGCATGGGTGTGTTTACCCTTGCTGTAGTTACACCTCCGATTGCAGTGTAGACATATCCTCACTCATGTGCTCCAAAAAAACACCCAAATGGCCATTTTAGGTACCTAGAGGGCTTCATTTTGCAGACTCACATAAACAGACTATTTGGGCAGGTGAGAATATGCAGAATCTGGCCCTTACATGCCAATCTGAGAATCCAAAACACACACCCAAGTTTGAAAATTGGACACCCTATACATTAAGCCAGGGGTTCTCAAACTTAATTGCACCACAACCCCCTTCTGACAACAAAAATTGCTACACGACCCCAGGAGGGGGGACCGAAGCCTGAGCCTGCCCAAGCCCGGCTGCCCCAGGCGGGGGGTGGGGGGGGGAGCACCACTATTGGCAGGGGGAGGGCAGGCAAGGCTGAATCCCAAGGGCTTCAGCCCTGCGGTGGGGTGGGGGGCTATAACCTTTGGCATTGGGTAGCGGGACTCGGATTTTGGCTTTGGGCCCCAGCAAGGCTAATGCCAGCCCTTGGCGACCCCATCAAAATGAGGTCGCGACCCACTTTGGGGTCCTGACCCACAGTTTGAGAACCATTGTCCTGAGCTGTAACAAGTTACTGCTACATTCTTTTGTTTGAATTTTTTTTTCAAGCAATAGATTCAATCAGAGAATTATGGCTTGATCCTCTTTATCTAAAGTTCCTCTGAATGAAAACTCTAGGCTCCAAAAACTCTAACAAATCCTCTGGTACTTCAAAAACGAAGCACCAAAGCTCAAGTATTTATATATTGTATCAAGTGGTTTAATACTGCAGATGGGAGAGCAGGATAAGGGTGAAATTCCACATTACCACCCCCTGCAACAATTTACCACGGCCTCCCTCAATTTTAACTAATCTTCAGAAAGGTTGCAAGGGTTGAAATGTTGTTTTTTTCTCCCCTACTTTTCTATATCCCGTATTAAACCACTCAACATAATACATAGTCCTTGAGCTTTGATGCTTTGGAGAAGTGTCATTGGATATATTGGAGGCTTTGATGATTTGAGGGATATTAGTCTGCTCTCACTGAGCATTCTCAGACCTTGTAATGCAATTTTGGTAGACAGGAGAGGATATGCTGGTAACTGAAAAATTAAAAATGCCTACGTACAGTACTTCATACACTGAACGTGACTATTTGTCTCTCTCTAGCTTTACGAATATATAATAGCATCATATTTCATCCCTCCCCCAGACCTGTCTGGAAGAGATTAGAAAGTTGTTTGTTTGAGCTAGCAACTACTCCTTTCAGTCCAACAGAAAATGTGCTAAATGCCCAATATAATTTTCACCAGTGCAGAAGATCCCATACAAAGATCCAGTCAGGTAATTCTTCCTATGATATACAGATAACCAGAAAGAGATGACTTTATCCCACCACAATATTTTTAGGCAACATTTTGATATAGAACCAAACAGGTACTAAAATGTCTGTGTCCATTCATACTGACCCTGATACAGAAAAATCACTCATAGGTTTAATTTGAAGCATGAGTAGTCTGACTGAAGTCTTTCTTACTATCTCCCTAAGCTTTCCTGGCTGGCAATGTTCTTCTATTTTCCAGGCTTCTGATTTAGGAAGCATAAGTTGTCACTAGGCAGTGACGAAAGCTCCTGGGGAAGGAAAGTCAGTGCTCAGCTACAAGTGAGAGTTGTTTTCCCATTTGATTTTAGTTAGGGTACCATGGACAGGAGCTCCTCTGCTAGTACCAGAAGACTGTTGTTACTCCGGTTCAGGACTGTGGTGAAGAGAGACAATGATAGATGGTCTTATGGTTTAAAGAACTTGACTGGGACTTGGCAGATGTGAATTTAGTTCCCAGCTCTGGCACCACTGAGCTGTGTTGAAATAGTTGTCAGGGCTTAACAGTTCTCGTTGCTAATGCCACTATAAACCCCATAGATTAACTCTCCAGAGCAGGCCCCTAATAAATTCCACTCAGCCAAGGAGGCTATCAAATGGTTTAATACTTGCTGGGAGTGACAAAAATACTCCCTGGTACTCAATCCCATCATAGGTCATCAGGCAAATTACTTAATCAATCTGTGCCTCAATTCCCCACCTATAAAAAGAGAATAATAATTCCTTCCTTCCTCCCACCCTTTGTTTAGCTCATCTGTTTAGATTTTAAACTCTTCAGGGAAGGGACTTTCTCTTGTTATGTGTCTGTACAGTTGCTAGTACAATGGGTCCCTTATGTTGGCTGTGGCTTCTCCATGCTACTGCAATACGAATAACAACAGGAAACAGGTCCTGAATTGTGGATTTCTCTAGCTTGCAGAGTTGGCAACTCTTGTGATTCCCCCCCCCCCAAGCCTTGTGATAGTTGGTGTTTTTAATAAAAATTGCAGATCCCAAAGCCATGTTGTTACTGAGAAACTCAGCTTTCTATTTTTAAAAATGTAAGTTTCTAGCCCTCAGGATTGCAGAGAAATTTGAAAATGTGACCTTTGAATGCTCAAAAGCCAGAAGAGGAAAAAAGTCCAAACTTACTATATTTTAAATCGTTGTGATTTTTAAGCCAGTGTCATGATTTATGGGGGGCTAACCCATGATTTTGGGGCATCGATTTTAGGCCTAGCTGTCACTCTTTTTTATGCCAAAGCATTCTGGGAAAATGTAAGAATCTGAGGTCCTTAAAATACAAACTCTTTTCCTTCTCAAAGCATCTGAAAGGAAGACAGCACAGAGGAAGGAGGAGGCTGTTTTGATGAGAACGACCATGAGAAGAAAATTTTTTGTTCTCCTTAATCCCACAACTTCTGGAATGGGCAGGGACAGTGGTGCCGTAGCACAATTCACCTAAATCGTATCAGCTCAATGCTGCAGATCTTGGTTCTCTTTTTCAGACTGTACTATTGGCTTCCTGAGCTGAAGGCAAGGTAAAAATCATAGCCCTCCAGTTCCCAGCTCTACTGAACTCACAGCTCTGCCCTTTCAGTCCTGTTTCAGGTATGGAATGCACCACTGATTCCAGGAGCCAAGGGAGAGGTGAATTCACAGCCCTAGACCGGTTCATAAAGCTGTAGCTGGGCTCACAGCTCTAGGACACTCCTAACTCTTTCTTACTGAGATGGAAAGCACTCTTTGCAGAGATGTTCCGGTCTTTGAAGGTATTTCAGAGAAGTAGAGGGAAATCCCTTCTTCCTAATGGTACGATAGCCATATCTCTCAGATAGCAAAGTTTGCAGATTTCCAAGCTGCATTCCTTTCAGCATCCAATAGATGGTGACACTATTTTAGAAATGCTCTTCATATTTAGTCAGCCTCAGAAGACATGCCTTTATCTAATTAGCTGTACTATATTTTCCCATGTATAGTTAAAAGAATCTTTCAACAATTCTTTTTGACTCTTGGGCATTTTAAAGATCTGGCTGATTGTGTATTTTATCCTGTTCTTTTCCAGGTGGTGAATATTGCTAAAAATAGTCTTTCAAATGTATCATTGATTATTTTTAATGTGTTATTTCCCTAATTTTAATTACATCTTTATTTCTACAAGGAGCAAGTCAGATACTAATCAAGGCTCATTACTATTCCGAACCGTAGATGGTTCTTGTTGTCCATAAACAACAATCAAGGAACTAATTAGAGCTGGTCAAAAATAGAAACTAATTTCATGAAAATGTTTTCTCCCACCAAAATTTCTGAATTTTTCCAAACAACTGGTCAAAAAATGGAAAAGAAACAAAAGGCAGAAAAAATCTGCCAGTTTTGCTTTTCACTATCTAATGAACTATTGAAACATGTGGAATTTTCTGACCAGCTCTAGAACTAATTATTACACTAGAATGAGATACATGCCATTACAAAAATCAGGAAAGTTACAAAACTTAGTAAGGAAAGCATAACTTCATCATTTATATTGCAGTAGCACTTTGAGCTCCCAACTGTGGAGCCAGGGCCCTATTGTGCTAGGCCAGGGGGTTCTCAAACTGGGGGTCAGGACCCCTCAGGGGGTCGCGAGGTTATTACATGGGGGGTCATGGGCTGTCAGCCTCCACCCCAAACCCCGCTTTGCATCCAGCATTTATAATGGTGTTAAATATATAAAAAAGTGTTTTTAATTTATTAGGGGGTCACACTCAGACGCTTGCTATGTGAAAGGGGTCACCAGTACAAAAGTTTGAGAACCACTGTGCTAGGCACTGTACACACAGACATAACAAAAAGACATTCCCTGTCCTGAAGAGCCTACAATCTAAGTAGCTTCTAAGTTATGATTCTGAGGAACTAAGCTATTTCCAACATTAAAGGTACAAGTTCAAAAGTTCTATCAGACAGAAAATGTTGCCTATACATCTCAAGCAGTTAGGTAACTATGAGAGCAGCAACCATCTTCTGTCCCTAGGGCATTCCAGACCTCTTGCTCTATCATTGATTAGCATATCAGATCAGGTGACTCACTCCACATGATTTAACATCAGGGCAAGGGTCTGGGATGACTCACCGTTCAGTGATTTCTCAGTACCAAAGGACAGTCCTGTCAATGGACTCTAAAGATGAGTGGTATAACAACAGTGTCGCCTATATTGAAGGTTTACACATTCCTAAGATATGCAAGTAGCTAATGGAGGAGTCTGAGTCTTGGGGAATGTTTTTGGTTGAACTCAGATCAGAATGCCCCCATGATTTTTCCTGAAAAGGACAAACATGAGATACAAGAGTTTGTCTAGGAGACATAAAAGAGAAAGTTAACGGAGTTCTTAGGTCCTATCTACATTCAGGAAATTACATACATATAATTACACTGGTGAAAATTTAGACGGGGCTTTACAATGAAAAGCCAACTGAAGGGAACTGACTCAGGGAAAAGTGTTGTCAGGTAACTCCCCCCCTCTTCCCCCCCCCCCCCCCGAGAACAAGCTTGAGAGGAGGCCTGGCCTGTGCAGAGTCTCAGCCAGGATGGTCCTCAGTAAGTGCAGTCCTCAGCAAGTGCAGATCTCAAGAGACATGTGGACTCTGGGGTTGAAACTGTTTTTTTTCATAGGGTTTCCCAGACCCATTTGGAGAAAATTCTGACAGCTGTTTCCTCGCCTGAGTGTTCCTCTGCCTAGAAGCCCCATCTCATGGGTTTTAGATGGGAAAGAGATAAATATGCCCTTAGTATTTTATAATTTGACCTTCTTTAGCATGAAGATCTTATGGTAAGGCACAATCCTGCATTGGCACGGGGATGGACTAGTACAGTGGTTCTCAATCTTTCCAGACTCCTGTACCCCTTTCAGGATCTGATTTGTCTTGTGTACCCCCAAGTTTCAACTCCCTTAAAAACTACTTGCGTACAAAATCAGACATAAACATGCAAAAGTGGCACAGCACACTAGTACTGAAAAATTGCTTATTTTCTCATTTTGTCTGTATGAAGTTTTAGTTTTTACTGACGTTGGTAGTGCTTTTTATGTAGCCTTTTGTAAAACTAGGCAAATATCTAGATGAGTTGATGTATCCCCTGGAAAAGCTCTGCGTACCCCCAGGGGTACGTGTACTCCTGGTTGGGAACTATTGCACTAGAAGATGGTCTAATAGGTCTGCTCTGTTTCTAATTTGTGTGGATATGCAAGGGAAAATTCGGTATGTATATTGTACAATGAAAGAAGATTTGTGTACTTAAATTCTCATCAGGGCAGCACGGCTGTCTCCAGGGAAAGTGAATGAATATATCAGAATAAATATATATCTACACAGTGGTGAAAGAGAATTCATTGTGCTACTGGACACTGAAACTGCATGGCCCTGTGGGTAATAAATTGCTACTGTTCAGACTCATGAGAGCACCAAAGAAGGCTGATGCAGAGTACGCTAATGACCATTATAAGTAACTGCAGTGAAAAAGACTTAAGTACATTTCAAAATGTACTGTAAATTAGACAAAAGTACAGTTGTGCTTCTACTCTAAGACAGCCTCAGGCTTGATTCAGGCTGACAGACTTTGCTCTCCTGCCCAGTTCTTAGAATTTAGATGCTATCCATATGAACTGAATGTTTTTAATATTTAAGGGCCCTGTTCAGCAAAAGGGGAGTGGGGGAGAAGCCAGAGTTGTATAGTTTTGGCAGTAGAGCTAGGATATCACACAGCTCTGGAAAGCAGGGCTAAAGTGCAATTCAAAAGTTACCCCATCCACCTCCAAAGCTCAGAAAGACACCTGTAACCCGTGGAACTAAAACTATTGCTCCAAACACACCTGCTGTGCAGTTAATGTCAACTCTGGAGTCAGGTATCCTACAAACCCTGTGTTTTCCTGATGGGGGGAGTGCCTCAGCTAAGCATGGGAGAGATTTTAGGGTATGTCTACACAGCAGAGAAAAACTGGCCCTTGACAGCTGACTCGGGCTGGGGCTGCAGGGGTGTTTCCCTGCTGAGTCGACTTCCAAGCACAGGCTGGAGTCCAGGCTTTAGGATGCTGTGGGTGCCCCGCAGCAATTCTTGTCTTGTGCTTTCTTGGCTGGAGTCCTTTGTGGTTGACTTTGCCTCCTGGTAATTTATTTTGCCATGAAGAGGCTGTTTTTGTTTATCAAAGGTGAGAAGAGAGTTGCATATTTTTCTAGCACTCGCGGATTCATGCAATATACCCATAAAAACTCATCGGCATGTCACATGTACATTGTGATCAAGTGATTCGGACAAATAACTTGTAGTGAACAGACTGCCAGCAATGTTTGGGCAGCCAACAGTCCAACACCTCCTTTGTGTGAGCGTCATATTGGCAGTTGATGGCAGAAGTATATCACCATCACCCAGATGTGTTCAAACTTCAGTTTGTACTGTGTATGGTAAACGAGAAAAAGAACATGACTAATGAAGTAGCTGTGGAATAAAGAAAACATACCAAGTACATTCCTCAGCTTGAGTCAATGTCCTTGCTGGAGGATAATTATATTATAATGGTGTCTCTGCCTTTCTTTGATTGGCTAAATACTGTCTAATGGGGAAAAGTAGTTATAACCTATCCCAGTGGGGCTACTCCTGGTAAGATATGCAAGGAACAATCAATGTCAAATTTTACACAGATTTACACTTATATAACTTACCGGGTGAATGTGTGTGTCCCCCCAATATTTGTTGATAAAAGGCCCAGTGCTTACTCAGATAAAACTTCTTGATCTATTCCTTATATCCCTTACTCAGGCAAAATACTGACACCAAGAGTGACTTTTGCCTGAGTGAGAACTGCATAGTGAGGCCCACAAAGAATGACAGAATGGTAACTCTAGAAAATAAGGCTGTTGTTCTGATTAGGGGTACCAGTGTCTTGAAAGACCACCAGGTCAACCCTCAAGTTCCAACTACTAGCTGTGTTCAGGTCATCTCCAGTGGTCAAAGAAGAAATGCAGAGCTGATTGGAAACTTCCCTCTTAAGAACTCCTTTAATTTATGGTGCTGCTGTTTGATTGTTGAGGAACAGTATGTAAGTCAAGGGCAGCTCATTATCTCTCAAACTGTTCTATTTTTTTCTCTCTCTCTCGTGCTTGTGAATAATAAGGCCATTCACATTACAGGCCAGGTGATTAATCAAAATTGATTGGCATTTATTAGTAGATCACTCTCCTTATTAATACAGAAGCTGGTACAAACTATGCCATGAGTTCATTTTACTGCCTTCAGAACTTCTTAGTCACTTAAAATTTATGGGCCCAATTCTGGTATCATTTATATTAGGCCTACATTCATGAAGTTACTAGATTTACTCTGGATATACAGGATGACAGTGTAAATGAAAGCAGAATCTTACCCAGTATTTCTAGGTAAGGTTTCTATTAACAGTTACTTTAGTCTTTGTATATCATGTCTGCTGTTGAAATTATACCAGCTTACAGATGGAAGCCATACATTTTAAACTGGGTGTTATGCACCCAAATCATATTTAGACAGCTAGCTAAAAATTATCTGGCCACTTCTATTTAAGTACCGAACTATGTACATAGATGGATAGCATTTGGCATGCTAATATGACTAATGAAAAATGTTGGCCTAACATTTCTACTGAGAAATATCTCTTCTTGTTTTACTGATTTCTAGCTTACCATGCACTAAGGCAAAAGAAAGATTGTGTCAATGTCCATTAAAAAAAATTTGTTTAGCTCTTAGCCCTTTCCCTCATATATTCTGAGCATTGCCTGAATTACTTGCCAAATGGTTATTGATTCTTTTGTAGTCCTATTCAACGGTTCTCAACCTTTTTCTTTCTGAGGCCCACTCCAACATTCTATAAAAACTCCATGGCCCACCTGTGCCACAACTGATTTTTGGCATATAAAACCCAGGGCTGGTGTTAGGGGGTAGTAAGCAGGGCAATGCCTGGGGCCCCATACCACAGGGGCCCCCACGAAGCTACATTGCTCAGGCTTCTGCTTCAGTCCTGAGTGGCAGGGTTCAGGGCCTCGGGCTCCAGCCCCATGCGATGGGGCTTTGGCTTTCTGCCTTGGGCTCCAGCGAGTCTAATGCTGGCCCTGCTTGGTGGACCCCCCTGAAACCTGCTTGTGGTTCCCCAGGTGGCCCAGGACCCCTGGTTGAGAACTGCTGGTCCTAATTATTGCTCAAAATGTCTACCATTTCAACTTCTTCTATCAGTCTCAGAAGGGCTAAGATACATTTGCACTATGTTTTGACACTTCTTTTGAAACTTGTCAGATCACGAACATGTCTGGTGACTATGTTGGAAGAGCACAGTATGCATTAGGGAAAACGAAGCAACACAGTGAAAGGAAGGATTCCTATCATAAAAAAATTGTTGTCAGTTCTCTGTATCATGAAGACTTAAGAGCTATGGGGATCTGATGTCAATAGATACTGTTTTAACGTATTCTATTGGCCATTTTGGAAAAAATAAATTAATTAGATTCCTATATACAGCCATTTGTTAAAGAGGTTTACAGGAATCAACAGATGCCTTAAAGAATGTAGAATTACCAAAAAACAAAAACAAAAAAACCCCACACCTATTTTAAAGTGTCTGATATTAGGTAACAATATATATTTTAGTTATATATAGTCTACATTTTTGTTAAAAAAAATTCTTTGGTTTCAAGAAATATCTGTTCTTAGCAATGCACTGACTCATTAAGACCCTTATGAGCATTACATTTACAAGAATTAGTTTATACAAAAATTTACAATATTTAATAATTCTTGTTTCAATAAAACAATAATAAAAAAACCTTATTCCTATAACATGAAAATAATAAACCAACCCTGCTTGGCTTACTGATGGCCCCAATTCAATAAGGTACTTAAACTTTAATACTTAATATTATGCACATCACCTTGCTAAATTTGGAACCAACTTGATTAATCCCAATGAGTTGACTATAACTACGGTAGGAGTCAAGTAAGCATAATCTGGATGGATCCTTTGGTTTTACTTGTTTTTGGAAACAAAGTATGAAGGCTTGATCCATCAAGTGGAATCAACGGAAGTTAGATCAGGCCTTGGATGAGTAACATGGCCTCAGTAACAATGGGCAAACATTAGAAGGCCTTTGATCTGGAAACCTTGTGTAAGATTTCAATCCTTTCTATGTCTGCGTTAAACGAAGGAAAGCACTCAGCTATGATTATGACTTATTATTAGAGATTATTATTAGAGATACAAGTGATTATTAGAACCAAGGTTCACAAAAAAATGCAAATTCATCAAAACAAACTGTTCACAAAATAGGATCAGTTTTGAGAAACTCAAAAAAAAAGTTTTGGAAAAAAAGTTCTGAATATTTCTAAATTGGAAAGTTGGAGTTTTTTGAGTTGAAACAACTTGTTATTTGGAAATTTTAGTAAAATTAAAAATTAATACAGTTTTAATAAAAGAGAAAAAAAGATTGAAATCTGATATAAAGCATTTTGATTGATCCAAACCAAAATGTTTTGGGTTTTTTGATTTATGCACATTTTTGAGATTTTAACTTTTCATTCTAATTCAGGATGGGAACAATTTTTGAAATCTTGAATTTTTCTACAGGACCAAAAAAACATTTCCTTCCCAGTCATACGTATTATTTTATAGCACACAAAGGCATGCTAGGTCCTTAACAGAAGGTATAATAAGATATTTGAAAGAAATTACAAAGTCAGGCCTCTGTCCTGCAAGTGGAGCCATACTGATAAACATTTTTGGTCACGTGGAGTCAAAGGAGTTCCCCAAAAGTGTAAGGTCCATCTGTACCAATCCGATTGCAGGATTAGGAACGAAATTAAATACAACTAGTGAAGGTGCCTGTAATGGTCCTCACTTGGGATCTGGCTGGGGAGCATGGCCTAGTGATCATGGTGACAACCCAGACTGCCGAGGAGGTTGTGAGGAGGGGAGCCTGGGCCCTCCCACTCCACAGACCTCTGACCCATGGCCCTTTGGGCTACCAGTAACCTGGAAACCAAGGCTTCTTAAGGCTGTCCTCTCTGGGCCTCTTCCTCTTGTTTCCCCCACTAGGGTCACCTCAGTCCAAGGCGTTTCCCTGGTGAGGAAATCCAAACCAAAAAAGAAGTAAGAGGGAGTTACAAATTTCCAATGTCACAGGATAGTTCCCTCTCTGGTTATCTCTGGGTTGAGTCCTCCCTTCCCTCAAGGAGGGTCCTTTTGGGCAGCTGTGTCAGAGCTCTTAGGCTTCCCTCTGCTCTGCTCCGGCTGCAGGTCTGCTCACCTCCAGCTCTGCCACCCAAATGAGCTAATTCCCTGTCTTTTAGTTCATCCAGTAGATGGAGCATTTGCTGCAGGTGTGACAGGGTCGGGCTGGCTAAACCCAAAATAATCCCTTAACCCCATGTTGCCCCGTGTGGGGTTTGTACACCCCATCACAGTGCCAAACATTACAGAGGTGAAGGGGATCAGAAGGATAAGATTACTGTTATACAATGCTGTGGTGACTCAATTTAGGCATGTGCACATATATAATGGTTCACTAAAATTATGATACATGCACAGACATATTTTATATGCATACACACAAGCATGCAAATGCACACACATACACACACAGATAAGAAATAACTAGTATTTGACTCACTCACTGTAGGCATCACTGAACACTGAAAAAGAGTGAAAAATAAAACATTGGCATGCAAATGCAAGATATAAAAGTGAGACACAGTTAAGGACTACGTAGCATATCCCTGAAACTGTCACTTATTACAGGTTGACAGCATTACAAAGGAAATCATTTGCCCAGATATGAAATATGCATTCAAACGTGTGTTTCTTTAAACACACATCAATATGTTGCCACCTGTTCCAGCCATGCTTGATAATGAATACTCTACAAAGATAATACACCTGTCTGACCTTGTACACATTCTTCAGGGGGAAAAAAAGGATGAAAATTGGGCTATGTACATCAAATTTGGATGAATACATATTACAGTAAATCCAGTGCCATTAATTACTTTGTTATCTGAATTGGAAACCCATCAAAAAATGAGAAAAGAATAAAACTCCTTGACTGTTCAGATTCAAAAATATAATTTGTCTGAGGAAGCATCAGTCACCTGCAGATAACAGCAAGTCTCCACGTAAGCCAAAGAGCTAGCAGAGAATTAGTGCTAGTATTGGCTTAGTGTACACAGGGCTTTTAAAGAAAATTAAAGCTAACTGCATCATGACTAAAGATGAGAAATACTCAAGGGCTCAATCCAAGGCCTGTTCAAGTCAGTGGGAGTCTTTCCATTGACTTCAATGGGCTATGGATCAGGCCCTAAGACAGCAGAAAAAAGTTATTAACCACCACAGGGAGGAAGTCCAAACTAGAAGAGCTCTAGCACATACACAGCTAGTCACTACGGAAGAATAATCTGTCATCTTTGTAATAATAAAAAAATCAAAATACCCCTATTTAAGGCCATACTTCAGCTAAGCACTGAAGCGTGTGTTTAACTTTAAGCACATGCCTAATGTATGTGCTAAGCGCTTTGCTGAATCAGGGCCTGAGTACAAATGAACTTTATCCATCGATCAACAGCTGTGCTTCTTTGCACTAGCTTCCCAAAAGCGAAGAGATAGCCAAGACTTCATTGCTATGTTTACATGGAGCATGTTTCAGTTATGAGGTGCCTTTAACCTTCAGCTGGAATTTTCTGCTTTTAAGATTTTCCTGCCTAAATATTTATGAAACTGACGCTGTAGGTGTCTGCTAGAATTACTGTGGAATGCTGAAAATCAGCAGCTATGTGAGGCTGGTGTCTGTGTCTGACACACCACTTCCTGCCTGTTGTGCTTTTATATGGCATTGACTCTGGAAAGAATCACTGCCAAGTCAGTTAGTTCCAAAGTACGACAGAGAAACCTTTGGACCATTATCCCACCATGATATTTCATTAGCAGTCACATTAAAAAGTGATTGATCATTTCAAGTGCTCTTTGTGTTTCTGAGTTTTCCAGTCTATCAAACATACTTATGGCTCCTATATTCAGTAACACTGTCAGGGCAAAGAAAAACCTCTTAGGGTTTGACAATAGCACCAGAAGCTTAATGGCTGACTTGTCTCTTATTAGTGCTGTTAACGCCAAGCAAGTATTTACAGCTGTGCTGTCTTTGAAATGGTTAACCTTTACCATCTCTTCCTAATCAACCTGCAATTACAGTTAGCCTTTGTCCATGGCTTTCCAGGCACATGCTATGAGGATGACTAGAATGCTTTTATCTTCCACATAACTCAGACATATGGGAAAATGCAAATACAAATGAATCAAGTCTGGACATACAGAATCAATTTTATAACTGGCCTAATACTTCTCTTGAAGGCTTTCCTCATTAACAATCTGTCACTGTACAACAAACCACCAATGCAAACAATACAAACCTTTGGAACATAGAATAGTTGCCTTCTGTGTTATGTTATACTACTGACCAGAGTAGAAACTGGGCCTTAAATTAAAAATCTAACTACTGGTCCAAACTTTTTCAAAGACCAAGGATATTTGGATCCAGGGTTTTGGTTCAGGCCCATTTTTGTTAATCAATAAAAGGGTTAACCTTGGCATGGTGGCCAAATTCCATGATAATTATATTGTGTCTACCTGAATTCCTCTTGCAGTTTATTTGAATATTATATTTTTCTTCACTTCCTTGTATGAAATGGATGGATTCTGTAATATTACTGTTGCAACTGACTTCAGAGGTGGCTCTGTTTCAGTAGTTTGTAAGGCATTTTGAGATCTCTTGAGACAGAAGGCACTATATAAATGTAAGAAAGGCTAATTACATGTAACTACTATTATTACATAATTAATACATTGAGCCCTGATTTCCCCCAAAGGCATACGACAAAAAAGTTTCAAAAACAGACTCCAACGAGAGACTGCTGAGCTGGAATTGAGATGCAAACTAGATACAATCAACTCAGGATTGAATAAGGACTGGGAATGGCTGAGCCATTACAAACATTGAATCTATCTCCCCTTGTAAGTATTCTCACACTTCTTATCAAACTGTCTGTACTGGGCTAGCTTGATTATCACTTCAAAAGTTTTTTTCTCTTACTTAATTGGCCTCTCAGAGTTGGTAAGACAACTCCCACCTGTTCATGCTCTCTGTATGTGTGTATATATATCTCCTCAATATATGTTCCATTCTATATGCATCCAAAGAAGTGGGCTGTAGCCCACGAAAGCTTATGCTCTAATAAATTTGTTAGTCTCTAAGGTGCCACAAGTACTCCTGTTCCTCTTGTGAATAGTTCATCAAAAATATGGCAGTTTTTCAAATATTCCTGAGATTCCTGCTACAAGGTAGTTTTCAACTGCATATGCTCCTTTCCTTATCCTGGGCCTGACTTTGCGAGGTGCAGAATGCTCTCAATTCCCTGGTCTGCCCACCCGACCCACCACTCATATGCAAACATAGCTCAGAAGCAAGACCTGGAATATATGTAGGAAAAACAATATTAAGCAGAATATATTCACTGTTATTCAAACCTTTATGGGCCTGATCGTATTCCCACTGAAGTCGATGACAAAGCTCTTGGTGAGTTGAATGGTTCAAAACTGGTCCCTAAGTACCACAATGATACTACCTCAACAAATACACACAATGTTTATGGCAAGGATAAACCGAACAAAGAGAGCTTTGGGGAGGCAAAAATCCATCAGAATTATTGGCCATATGATGCATTATTCATACAAATTATGATTTAAACACAATTCATATTATTTATTCTTGCTGATCTAAATTTAATGTGTAATAATATGCACCCTCATATATTCTTACATGCTATGTTTATGGGTTATGTTAGTTCCAATTCTTTATTGTGAGTTGTTGTATAAGTTGGCCTGCTTTTATATCAACAAAATTTAGACACCCCTCTTTTCACACTTGTACTGTAGCTAATACCCCATTGATAAGAACAGACACTGGTCATAAAGAGTGTGTCTCATAGTAATACGTAGTGCTCATGGCTGTTATGTATCTAGCCTTAACCACAAGACTGTCCTTCTTCTTCCTGTGCACTATTCTTCCAGCTTCTGCAGCAAATGTCCTACAGACAACAGCTGCCTTCCCTACTAGATGTGATGATTAACAGATTTTTCAGTTTACTGGCAATTCTGAACAATGGGGGGGAAGAGGGAATCAGTTTGGGTCAAACAAAAAATGAATTAATTCAAATTTTTCAGCAAATTAAAAAGCTAAAAAAATTGCCGGAGGGGTTAAATTAAACATTTTAAAATTCATTTTGGGTTGAATAACACATTTTGTTTGAGCGGAAGAAAAATGTATGTTTCAATTTTGAGTGTTTTAATGTTTTAAATTTAAAAAATTAAATTAAATTAAAGGAAACTTTGAAAGGCAAAATAATTTCAAACTGAGAAATCAAAATGTTTAGATTTTATCTGCATTTTGGGGGAGGGAGGGTTGACCAAAGCCATTCAGTGAAATCAACATGAATTTGCAAAAGGTTTTGGCATCACCAAATCTGCATTTTTTTGCCAACAAAAGTTTTGGTTGAAAAATTTTGCTCAGCTCTACTCACTGCACAATGCTGATTAATTCCCTTAGCCCTATACATGCACCGAATGAAGCAGGGGTCATGTTAAAAAATAGTAGATGATCACGTAATTAAAGACTATCATAATACATATACACAAAGGAGCCAAATTAAGGTTGCACAGGCAACTTTAATTGAGACATTTTCTAACTTTTAAATGCTTGGTTCAACTACAACTGGAATAACATTCTTTTAACATGATTTTTTTTGTATGTAATATATTTAGATATCAAGGGCCTGATTCTAGCATTTGAGCAGTTTCTTACTCTGTAAGTATCCTCTTTGAGTAGAGTTGACAGAAGCTGGCCTTCAATGGGACATTGTTCTGCAATTTACCAAACCTAGGTGCAAGGAGATTCAAAAAGATTGTCACTAGAAGGATTGATGCACATTAAAATACTTTCTATCTGTAACAGTATTTAATAATAGAAGTTCAAACATAATCTGTATCTGAACACCGAAAAGACCGTGATATAGATGATCTGTGTTTAAACTCAATAGTCAGAGGATTTTAGGCACTCAGACATTTATGGGACTGAGATGATATTTCAGATGGACTGAATACAAGAAAATGTTTTTAAGTAAAACCTTAGATATTCTGAGACCCATCTCCACCAGGAGAGAAGGTCCTGAATGAATCTGATCAGAATTTATGACTCCTGATACACCTGCATGAAGTCAAGAAGCAATTGAAGTCCGTCTATTGAAGAGATGAGCCAATGCAGAAGTGATAAACTCTGATACCAGAATCCAACCTACCCCGTTAAGAGGCACATTCTCCACTTTTAATGAGTGCTGTGAGAAAGCAAGAGGATAAAAAGCTTCTAGAAACTGGAGCAATTTAGGAGCAAAAGGAAGGGAACAACAGGACGGAAGGAAAGGAAGAGCAAAAACAAAAAACAAAAAATCCCCACTTCAAAAAGAAGAGCAAGAGACACCCACTACAGAAGAGAAACTCCTAGCATCAAAAGAAATTTTAAGCAACAGAAAAAAATCCCACAGCTCATGCACAGCACTGCAGGAACATGCTACCATCAAAGGCAAGCTTTAGGTGATGAATAAGGGTATGTCTACAAGGCAATAAAAGGTGTGTTCTTAACTCGGGTTAGCTAATCCACCTTAGCTAACTCATCTTAAAATAACACAGAAGACATAGCAACTAGTCTTTTAACTCATGTTAGCCACTTGAGTTCAACCTCAGATTCCCCTATAGACTTTAAATCGGGATGCCTACCTGAGTTAAGAACACAACTTTTTTTTTTTTCTTTTTCAGTAGACAAACCCACAGCAATGCCACTGGGTCAGACTAGTTTTATTATTGAAACTGATTTTAACTGGATATTGACATGCTATTCTTTGAATTATCTATGGTAATTAGACAAGATCCACTTATTAATTTGGGGAATAATTAACTTCTAATAAGTTCAGCTAATGAGAGAACACTGTTCCTGAGAGCAAGTGATTTTTATTCTTATATAAAGTCTAATCTCTGTTGTAAACAGAGAGTTTACAACAAAAAAGATAGGAAATAAACACAGTTTTATTGACTGGTTTTGTTTCTTATTGTCCCTGTAAAATAAATTATGCATTAATATAGTTGAATTCTCTTTCTTTCTCTAAATCGTAATGTTCCTAAGGCCTGATAAGAATCTTAATGTAACAAAGAGAGATGGCACATCAACAAACTACTGTAATCAGAATCAATTATTAATAAGTTGGTATACACAGTCTTTGTTTTTCTAAGCTGTGGTCCTGTCTCTGCAAAGACTTACACAATGTTCAGTAGGACTAATCACATGCTTACAGCTAAGCACATGCATATGTCTTTGCAGGACCCAGGCTCATAATTGTAGTAATTTTTGGATAAAATTACATCTTGCTCCAGACCCTAAATCCTACATAAAACACCCTAACATGCTCACAACTTTTTCAAAGCCAAAATGTTACAAAGTCTAAAATCAAGAAGGTCCAATGAGTCTCTGGATTCCAAGAGACAGCTCTCAGTGTCAGAACATATATCGTTTAACACTGGCCTGTACATGTGATGAAGCACCCTGAAAAAGACACATGAAACAAAATGCTGAGGAAGAAGCCTAGACTGAGGATTATTTTCTCAATATAACATGTATAAAGTAGCATCTGTAGTTTGAGATTCATGATTTCTGAGGTCACTAATTTAGAATATTTAAAAAGGACATTGGTCGACCTGACATCTGATAACTTTCAAAACCTGAGTTAAAAATAGTTTCAGATTCTCTATTAGAGCTTTAATCCCCCCACTATTTGCAATGGTTTTATAATCACATTTTCCAATAACAATGTTTTTCTCTTCCCTCTTGCTACATGTAAGACCCACACAAACGACAGGAGAAACTGACTAGAGTGAAATTCACTGTTGTGCAGAGGGCCTATACATCACTGAAGCCCCACATGAGCACTTCAAAGAAGGTTCATTTAGAGCTCTAATGATAAAGGCAGCCTTGGCTGTGATTCTGTTTTATGACGTGCCCCTTTTATGCCACTCCAGGTGTAAATGGCTGCACAGAACATCCTTATTCTCTGGCTAGCTTAGAGACAGTATAACAGCTGTATGTGGGCCCCTGATCAGGCTTTCCATGTAGGGGATCTGTTAGAGGAAGGCTAGGTGTAGGAGAAGGTGTGACCAAAGTCCATTGTACTCCAGTTATTTTCAGGCAGCGTAACAGCTCCAATGGGGTTGTTAGAACCTAGTGTACTTTAGAAACCCCCTGGGCCAGCCTGCTCTCTCTCTCCTCCTTTCCTGTACCTTACCCTGGAATGATGAACAGAAACTCTTGCATGGGCCCTCTGCACAGAGGTGCCATTCACCTTGACTGTACGGGGGAAACAGTGAAACTGATTGCAGATGAAGCAGCATCAACTGCACACATTAAGGAAATGGGGAGAAGGGAATAAACAAGGGGAAAACTTCCCCCCATTTCTTTCAGTTTCAGTAATCCTGGGTGCCATTTGTGATAACACTGGAGGAACCACTTTCAGGCAGAAGTGTACTATTTATTTAACAGTGAGATGGCGGCAAGGTTTTAGGATCAAGATAATTTTGGATCAAAAATGGACAATGCACCATCACCAGGTAGAGTGAAGAGGCCGGTGACCCTCAGCAAGAAGAATAGTTCAAAAAGGGAATAATTAATAATACATTTTAACTTTTCATGCATCCTTACCCACAGAATCCTCTTTTTGATTTACTGAGAATCTCAGCTGGGAGCCAAGCCAAGATGAAAAAGAAACCGCGGCCTCACTCTCTAGACAGGCACTCACTTGAAAGGGACTCTGGTGTTGTTCTGACAATACCAATTGTTGGAGCTCTCTCTCATTTGTGTTTTTGCACAGACCTACCATATTCCAACGCACATCATGTTAACACTGTCATTTCAATAGGTGCCTTACTTACAGAGAAATGTAGGACTGAAATAGAAGATAAAGTTTGTTTTTCTCAAATTGTGTCTAATGATTTCTATTCTAGATATTTTAGTAATGTATATGACCTCCAGTATCTGATTGTTAGTGTATTTATCCTCTCTACGGTCCCTGCGAGATAGGGATGTTCTATTAAGAGAGAGATTTGCCCAAGGTCACATAGGGAGTCTGCAGGGAATATAGAGAATTAAACTCAGATCTCCATAGCGCACCCTAACTATTGCACCATCCTTCCTCTCTGACTCACTGGGGCAAATTCTGAGTACTGAGTAAAAAGGATCAGCCACTCCCCCCGCCAGGTCACTATATATACTTTAGATCTTACCAAATACCATGCTTGTAGCCAACCCTTTAGTAACTAAAAAAACAAAAGGTTTATTTAATAAAAAAGAAAAGAATTAGATGGTTAAAGGAATTGTATACATTACAAGTGATTTCAGTCTACAGATCTGGTCCATAGCAGTGATGGAAGTCTGCTGGCTTGTAACAAGTTTCTCTGGTTTACCAAATGGTTTGGGGGGTTATCAGTCCCTTGTTCAAAACTTCCTTTTGTTAGAAAATCACAGCCCAAAGGTGAGGAGCAGGACTGAAGACAAAGCAGTGATGTCACATCTTCCTTTTATACTTTCAGCCCAAGTGCATGGAAAGTTACTGGGAAAAGATGGAGTCTTAGATCACATGTCCTTACATGCCTTGTTGAATCCTGGGACAAGCCTTGCCTCAGTGTCCTCTGAAACGTCTCCAGGAGGAGCTCACTGGGCAAGCTGATTGGCCTTGATGCTGATTGGACTTGAAGCATATCTCTCTTGGGGCATCACCCAAGAAAACAACATGTTTGAGATACTAACATACAACCAATATTCATATATTATATACAAAGATGATACATGGATTTAGATCCTGTAACCCCCATTAAAATCCATGGGAGTTGCAAATGGGTGGCAAGGGAAACAATACACAACTAGGGCTACCTTGTGCCCCCATAGGGTTCAGAAATCCATACATGGAAGCTCTGGATTATTCTCCTACCTCTAAATTAGTCCTAGCTATGCCTAATTTAAAAATGCAATGTAGAGTCCAGCCCTGCAAGGTGCTGAGTGCATCCTGGGAGGTGTGGAGTGGCCTCAATTATCACTGATTTTATTGTCAGCTGAGGGTACTGAGAACCTCTCAGGGGGCACTCAACACATTTCAGGGTCAGTCCTTAAATAGTTAATATAGTTGGTACATTATTAGTGATTACCCCTTCATCATCCAGGTATTCGCAAACTAAATGTTTTATACATTGCCCTAGTAGCTTCCCAGGAATTGAAGTCAGGCTAACTGGTCTATAGTTTCCCAGCTCCTTCTTATTTTCTTTTTTAAAGATGGGCACTACATTAGCCCTTCTCCAGTCTTCCAGGACCTTGCCTGTCATCCATGAGTTTGTAAATATTATTGCTAGTGACTCCGAGATTTCTTCAGCTAATTCCTTCAGTACCCTGGGGTGAATAGCATCTGGTCCCATTGATCTGAATTCATTCAAATTGATCAGAAGATCTCTTACGTGTTCTTTACTTATTCTGATCTGCCTCCCTTCCCTTTTATTGTCTATGCAAGGTAACTTTGCTAGTCATCCAGTCACATGTTATTTTTTGTGAGAAGACTGAAGCAAAATAGGCACTGAGCAGTTCTGCCTTCCTATCACCTTCCGTTATCAGCTCACCTTCTCCACTGAGCAGCGGACCCACACTGTCCTCGATCTTTCATTTTTGTAGGACATATTTGAAGAACCCTTTCTTGTTTCTAACATTTCTTGCCAGCAGTAACTCATTCTTTGCTTTGGCTTTTCTGATTATGTCCCTGCATTCTTGCACTATTCCCATGTATACTTCCTTGGTGACATGCCCCTCCCTCCATTTTCTGTATATATCCCTTTTGGTATTTAGATAGCCAGAAAGCTCCTTGTGCAGCCACACTGGACTCCTGTCACTCTTCTTATCTTTCTTCTGAGTCGGAATAGCTTGATGATGAGCCTCTAGTATTGCATCTTTTAGGAACTGCCAGCCCTCTTTGACTCCTTTTCTTCCTAATTGGTCTTTCCATGGGAGCTTGCCTTGTATTTCTCTGAATCAGCTGAAACTTGCCTTTCTGAAGTCCAGTGTCTTTGTTTTGCTGTTCTCATGTCCTCTTTTCCAAAGGATCTTAAATTATATCAGATCATGATCAATTCATCCCAAGTTCCTGACCGCCTTCACAACTAATACATCCATGTTGGTCAAAACCAGATCCAAAATGGATGATCCCCTATTGTTTCCTGAACTTTCTGAATCAGAAAGTTGCCCCCTACACGTGCTAAGAATTTGCAGGACATATTATGTTTTGCTGTAATAGTCTTCCAACAGATATCAGGGAGGTTAAAATCCCTCATTAATACTAGCTCATGTGTATTAGCTAAGCTTGTTACCTGCTTGTGGAATGACTCATGCACTTCCTCTTCCTGATTTGGTGGTCTATTGCAACCCCCCACCATAATATCGCTACTGTTCTTTTCCTGTGTTATTCTCACCCAGAGACTCTCAGTAGGTCTGTTGCTCACTTCCCCTTGGACCTCAGAGCAATGTACATAATGTACAGTGCAATGCCACCTCCTTTTTTCCATGCTTATCCTTTTGGAACAAACTATATCTCTCAATGCTGTCACTCCAATCATGGGAGTTATCCCACTAAGTCTCTGTAATGCCAATTAAGTCATAATTTTCTTCACATACCATGACTTCCAGTTCATCCTGCTTGTTCCCCATATCCCTTGCATTTGTATATAGGCACTGAAGATATTTTGCAGACTGCCCTGTTGCTTTTTTTCTTGCCTTTTTAATGCGGTTGTGATTTCTAGTTCCTTCTCCAGAAATTAGTCCCTTCGTCTTCATTACTTGAGCCTCGATGTGCATTGGCTGATTTTTTTGTCACCATCCCCCATAGGACCTAGTTTAAAGCTCTCCTTATCAGGTTAGTCTTGGTTTAGGCAAGTTCCTAAGTATGTGCTTAAACTCATCCCTGCACAGGGAAAGCACTGGCTAACCATTCCCACTTATGTCATAGGAAATTTTTCCATTGATTTCAATGGGACCAGGCTTGGCCCATAGATACAATTTCTTTATATGGTTTAAATGTTCTTCCTGTAACTTGTATTACTTTTTAATTCTTAAGATGTTTTGGCTCAATCTGGTGATCTATACGGAATTCTCTATAACTACTCAAATATATTCTGTTCTAATGAGAACTTTATTAGAATGCCAGTAGAGCCCTGATATTAATGGTGTGCCCTTTGGTTTTCCATATGGTGAAATAACTTTCTAAAACCTGTTTGTGACATGTTTCCTATGTGTTACCACTGCTTTGTTGAATGCTCTGAGAAACTACTCTCAATACTTTCTGACTGCATACATAGCCCAACAGTGCAGGTAGCATAAAAAACCCCTTTGGGAGCATGGAGGAGACAGATTGAATGGTTTAAAAAATGCATCTACAGACAGGAGTGCCGCCAGCCCCGAAATGCCGCCCCCCCACAGAGGCACGGAAGGTCCCTCCACAGAAATACCGCCGCGGTTGCCGCCCCCCAAATCGCAGTGCCCTAGGCGACCGCCTAGGTCGCCTAATGGGTTGCGCCGGCCCTGTCTACAGTACATATAATACGTAATAAAAATGCTAAACTGCAATACAAAAAGAAAATGATGGTTGCATATGAGAGAACCTGAAGTCATTACCCAATTACATGATGCCTTTGCATAGCTCTTTGCATGAAGGGGCTGTCACAGCGTACTTGCAAAATTAAAGGAATCCACTGGACCACACTCTGCTCTCACCTTGGTGCAAATGTCTAATAATTCTATTGCGATCAATGGACTTACTCTGGTGTGACAGAGAATAGGATTTGGACACAAGATGCTTTTGTTCTTTGAAGACAATAACTGTATCTCTGTGGGTGACAGATAGTTTGTCGCCTTTACAATGCTGGATTTTAAGTCAGTCTTTTGTTAGAATAGCTGCTGTGCTAGATCAGCTGTTAGGTCACTTGCAATGGATGATACTGGAGATTATCATTCCTTTTCAAGCAACAATATTTAAACCAATAAGACTGGAAATAACACTGGATGACTCCAATTAGTACAAGCAATAATTATCATATATCTTTGTTGTATAAGTTAGTGAGGTGAACATCAGATAATTTAGGGTTTGGGCTACCTTCCCAAACTTTGGATACTTCTCTGAACCTTGAAGGTTTCTCACAGGTCCCAATTACTCCTGGGAACCGAGGAGGGGAGAAGTATGAACAGAAATTAAAACGACAACTAGAAATGAATTTGAGGCAGTATCAACTGACGTAAGGACTTGACTAAGCAAGGTACTTAAGCACTTGCCTAAATCTAAGCACGCAAGTGGTCCCACTGATATCAATGGGACTATTCATGTGCTTAAAGTTAGGCATTTGCTTAAATTGTCAAATCAGGACCTAAGCCTTCGTGATATGAGGCACAGCAACAAAGAACTCAACCAACTATAATAGGTGCTTTAATAGGGCTGGGTAAAGAAGGGTTTGGACAGAAATCTCTGCTGGCCTGAAGTGCCCTCATTTGAGGTGGTTTAACCTACCCTGAACATTGCAAGACATGAGGGGATGTCCCCGTTTAGATGTTTGCATCAGAACTTTGAAGAAACTGGTAAAATCCCCAAATCAAGGGAGACATGCTGTTGCAAGCCTTCCAGCCTCCAATGCCTCCTGCTGCTTCGCGTAGGTTCCCCAGTTGGCTGATAAACTGTGCTGGACTTGAGAGGTTACTAGTAATGATAGGAGTAGCCTGACAAACTAAAAGCATTGGGGGTGGAGGATCTGGGGTCACTGAGTCCAAACAGGGAACTGGTCACAGAGCTATTTGTACTCTCTGGGGATCAAGGTTGGGCATCAGCTATGGGAGCAGAAGGGAAAGAAAGGATTGAAGGAGAGAGAAAGATGATATGCGAAAAAAGACATCAAAAGGTTTGAATAAGCTTCAAATAAACACCCGTATTTTGTGGGGATCCTCCAAACCTCTGAGCCAGGGATGGACCCGAACCAACCCCACATGAGTTTGACCAGGACAATGTGCCAAATCAGAAGAGGAATCTGGATCTGAATTTCATGGCTTACATCTGTCTTTAATTAGCCAAAACTCTGGATCCAAACCTGGGGAGGGCTGAAATCTGGATCCATATTTTGACCATGGATCTATCTGTGTTCTGAGCTTTCTGAAGTTCACCCTTCACTGCTGCAGTGGTGCATTCTCAGGGATGAGAGAAATTCACAGCTCTTCTTTCAACAGAATAATCTTTAAATCATTCATGTTTCAATGGGGTTTTACACGCTGAATCCTGGTAGCTCTCAATCCAGCCCAAGCAGTCATTATCCTCTCCATATTTCATTCAAGTTGGACAAGTATTTCAGTCACATCCTATCTCTCCTTCCAATTCCTAACATACTTGCACTTGTTTCTCTTTGTGTGATACTGGTATATTCCATTAGATGTCACTATTACACATCCCATTGTATGGTCAGGTCAGGAACACCAAAGCAGAATTTACATAATTTCTGTGCAAACTGAAAGCAACATATTAAGGGGAAGAAGATGTCAGTCTGAAATTAAATCACAGAGCTTTTACCTGGCATCTCTATTGTCATAAGGAAACACCCAATGTTGGGAAATTGTTTTTTTTAGTCGGGCATGAAAACTCAGCTTTCTGATTACACTTTATCATGTTAATTTTTTTGTATCCTCTTTTCACCTATTCTTGTTCATAAATCTGTATTTAACGCAGAATCTTTTATTCATTTCATATTTGCCCCAGTTGAAAGAAGAAAACTGTCTTATAGAAATTTGGAAGTGCATAGACAATGCCCACAAACTAAACTGCAAGTAGGTTTTCTGCCTGAGCAAATGAGGACTGAACTATTGAAATTGCTATTCACATAATGAAAAAAAAGATTTGAAAATAATCTCAGGTCTGAGTTGGGACTTTACAAGGACGTCATGGGGTAAGTACACCCTGTCGCAGGGTGTTTGATTATCGGGGTTATCCAAATGGGAATTTGACGGCTCAAATTAGTAGGGGCATTGCCACCAGATCGAGGGAAATGATTATTCCCCTCTATTCAGCACTGGTGAGGCCACATCTGGAGTATTGCATCCAGCTTTGGTCCCCCCACTACAGAAAGGATGTGGACAAATTGGAGAGAGTCCAGTGGAGGGCAACGAAAATGATTAGGGGGCTGGGGCACGTGACTTACGAGAAGAGGCTGAGGGAACTGGGGTTATTTAGTCTGCAGAAAAGAAGAGTGAGGCAGCCTTTGATAGCAGCCTTCAACTATCTGAAGGGGGGTTCCAAAGAGGATGGAGCTCGGCTGTTCTCAGTGGTGGCAGATGACAGAACAAGAAGCAATGGTCTCAAGTTGCAGTGGGGGAGGTCTAGGTTGGATATTAGGAAACACTGTTTCACTAGGAGGGTGGTGAAGCACTGGAATGGGTTACCTAGGGAGGTGGTGGAATCTCCATCCTTAGGGGTTTTTAAGGCCTGGCTTGACAAAGCCCTGGCTGGGATGATTTAGTTGGTGTTGGTCCTGCTTTGAGCAGGGGTTTGGACTAGATGACCTCCTGAGGTCTCTTCCAACCCTAATATGCTGTGATTCTATGATTCTACGAAATGGCCTGGGTCTACATAGTGGCCCTACAGCTCAGGGCAGTATGGCCCAGTGGTCAGAGTCAGTAAGGCTGTCCTGCTCAGGGCAGCATGGCCTAGTGACCCAAGTCTGTATAGCAGCCCTGCACCTCAGGGCAGTATGGCTCAATGGCCAGAGTCAATAGGGCTGTCTTTCTGCGGCAAAGTTCACCCCTCTGCATGTCCGCCGCCCTTGGCGGCGGGACAGCTGAAGGAGGGAGACCTGGAACCAGCCTTCCTTACCGGGTCCTGACCCAGGGCCCTAGGGAACTGGTACTTGTATAATCAGTCTCAGTCACGAATTACTACAGTCCCATTCCCTGGGTCACTTCCTACCATTCCTTTCAATGTTTGTAGTCTTCCGCTGTCTCTCCTCCATCGGCATCAGTGGGTTGGCTGGGGGTCTGCTAGAGTCTCAGCCTGTCTGGTTTCTATGTCCTGGAGCTCCAGTAGCTTCCCAGCAGGAGCCTGCAACACACATCTGCTCTCGTTAGTGGCCAGCCCAGAGTGAGTTGAGCTACTCCCTTTTATACTTTGGTTCCAGATGGAGCATGCCCAGCAGGGGTGAGGGGGCATGGCTTCCTCAGCCACACAATGTTGTTAACCCCTGCCAAACTGGTGCGGGGTAGGTACACCCTGTCACAAAGGCCAAGAAAATTTACAGCAGAGGATTATACCTTCACCATCTAAGCACTATAAGGCTACATCTACACTATAGGGGGGAGTCGATTTAAGATACGTAAATTCAGCTATGTGAATAGCGTAGTTGAATTCGACGTATCGCAGCCGACTTACCCCGCTGTGAGGACGGCGGCAAAATCGACCTCTGCGGCTTCCCATCGACGGCGCTTACTCCGACCTTCGCTGGTGGAGTAAGAGCGTCGATTCGCGGATCGATAAATCGATCCCCGAGAGGTCGATTTCTACCCGCCGATTCAGGCGGGTAGTGTAGACCCAGCCTAAGGCTCTCCTGCCCTCCCTGTGTGCCAAGGTATTAGAGGTTTAATCCATAAGTAAGAATTTGATGCTTATATTGAGGTTTGCTTCCATCACCTACATTTGTTTTAAATAGTTTGTTACATAAATGTTCTTTTTCTTTATTGCTTGTGGGTTGGTAAGATTACATTACCATTGATATGTGTAAAAAGAAGAACAGGAGTACTTGTGGCACCTTAGAGACTAACAAATTTATCAGAGCATAAGCTTTCGTGGACTACAGCCCACTTCTTCGGATGCATATAGAATGGAACATATATTGAGGAGATATATATACACACATACAGAGAGCATAAACAGGTGGGAGTTGTCTTACCAACTCTGAGAGGCCAATTAATTAAGAGAAAAAAAACTTTTGAAGTGATAATCAAGCTAGCCCAGTACAGACAGTTTGATAAGAAGTGTGAGAATACTTACAAGGGGAGATAGATTCAATGTTTGTAATGGCTCAGCCATTCCCAGTCCTTATTCAAACCGGAGTTGATTGTGTCTAGTTTGCATATCAATTCTAGCTCAGCAGTCTCTCGTTGGAGTCTGTTTTTGAAGTTTGATATGTGTGAATACATCATTAGAATGTGAGAATAGATAATCTACTATAATAATACTGATTTTACAGTTATGATGTCAAATAATATAATTATAAGTCATATGTGAAAATACATCACAAGAAAATGTACCGTACAAATATTATTTACAAGGGCTAGATTGCAGCCTTAAGCCCCAGTCTTGCAGAGGCTTACTCATGACCGCAACTTTGTGCACTGTTTGTAGTTTGAATGTAGACAATGGGACTAGTTGCACTGCATGATGTTAGGCATGTGCACAAGTTTTTGCAGGACTCGGGCCTTAATATAACAAATGGTGGTAATGTAGCTATGTTACCCCAAGAACAGACCAAGTAACAAACAGTGACTCCAAGCCACAATTCATTTTCTGGTTCCCACCCCCTTGCGCCAGGAGATTTGTAACCTGCTACTAAAACAGATTACTTCCCTGCCCAGACCTAGACATCTCCGTGCCATGGGGGAGCAGTCAAGACTATCGATTCTCCCTTCCCTGCAAGCCCATTGCCACCTACCTTGCAAGGTGGGGGGAGCTGCAGCCCCGTGTGCCTGTTGCCCCTTCCCCACTGGGATTAGCTGTTGTGTTGAGCAAGTAACATTCTTGATCTAGAAGGATGTGGCATGTAGCCACAAATAGATGAGATTGTACCTATTTACTACTAAGAGTAATGCTAAAAGAACTACTGCTAATATTCCCGAAAGAAATGCTTTGAAGTACAAATAGTCAGCGCACATTTTTAAAACATTACTATCTTGATTTATTATTTTTTTCAAATGGCAAAATCAGTCAGCCCCCTTTAATGGACTTGTCTACTGTACTTCTTATTACACCCAGTAGGGCCCTCAACATGCTAGGCACAAAAAGTTCTGTGATTTGTGAAAGCTTTTCCTATAAGTCCCTTGGCAGGGCTGTCACTTTTCTTAAACAGGAGGGGTTTTCTTTTAAAGATGCCTGCTGCTGAGCTGATTAGGTTTGAGCGGAAGAAATCAACGTTTACAGCAGAATAGAAACAGCAGGACCCAGCAAAGGACACTCTGTCCTGTCCCAGAATTAGAGGAGGATTGACAGAGATGAGAAAGAACGGTCAAAGAATGAAAGAATGGTCACTAGAAGGGTCAAGTGGCAAACTAACAGGTCTGAGGCATTTTCTTTCTTAGCAGATACCCTCTGTTCCTCACCTTGACACAGACTGTCTCTGAAGATGTTCACTGACCCGGGCCATTTTTTTGGGTCAATATTTTGGGAGTTTATTTGTCTCCCTGACAAATGTGCCCCAGCAGCTCCATTATTAGAAAAAAAAAAAAAGAAAAAAAGGCTGTGCATTGCAGTCCTGTGGCACCTGTGTTATGTATAATTCTCTTATTACTGCCTGCCCTGAAAATACTTCAGCCTGACAAGATCAGAGTTGGTGTCATCCTTTTTTATTTAAATTTAATTTACACAAAATAATGTTCTTCGTGCTCCATCTCTTCCAATTCTCTTTTTTCTCCTCCCCTGTTCATTTTTCTTTATCATTTCAACATTAGTCCCTTCACCAATGTCACCCCCTTCCACCAGAGCAGACTTCAACCTTTAGAATTGCAATAGAAACATCCATTTCTCCTGTATAGTTGCTTATCATTTATGGCTATTTATTTTAATTAAAAAATTAGACTCTCAAAACCGTAACACAACTATTTAGCAGATATCATTTAAACTTTCATTTGGACAGGCAAATTTTGTTCCTTTTCTGTTTTATTTTATTTACTTCCTCTTATCTTCTCCAAATAAATTGTTTAATCATCTAGCTAGTATTTGAAATCTTTATGTACTTGCACTGTAGGGCCTCGATTAAGCCAGTTACTTAAGAAAACGAGTAATCCAATCACTGCCAAGGGCACTGCTTACATGCTTATAGTTAGGCACATGCTTATGTACCTGGTTTAACTGGAAACTAGATGAGTTAATATTAATACAAGAACATTAACCCTTTCATTTCCTAATTTCTGAGCTTTAACATATGGTTTCAGAGCATTATTAATATGCATATGCAGATTATACAGAGTCACAAAGTGTATTTAAGACGATTTCCCCAGATTGGAGCTATGCTGATTTACACTCGTGAGGATCTGGCTCATTTGGCTTTTAATTATTTCATAATGATTACTGCATTTTTATTATTTCATACTGCTTTGCTGCAACTTTATCTTCTTGTCCCTCCCTCCCCCACAGCTGCTCACTGTTGATGCATCCTGTTTTTAAAAAGACTCCTGCTGTTTCAGCTGAGTTTGACTTTTGAGATTTGGGGTGCATGTGCACTCCAAATTTGGGCCCTTATTTAGCATAGCACTTAAGCCTGCACGCTTAAAAATCAAAATTAAAAAGGTGCTGAACAACCACCCAACTCAAAATATACAAAATATGCCTGTTTTTCACTTTTATTACAAAATCAGGCCAGCTCGCAGATATTCATTGACCTCCTTGAACCTTCCGAGACAGCCAGTTTATGGGTTTCATTGAAACTGATTCAACATAGCACTTAAGCACGTGCTTAATTTTAAATTTTAAATTAAGCATAAGAACAGCCATGCTGGGTCAGATCAAAAGTCCATCTAGCCCAGTAGCCTGTCTTCCAACAGTGACCAATGCCAGGTGCCCCAGAGGGAATGAACAGAACAGGTAATCATCAAGTGATCCATCCCCTGTCACCCATTCCCAGCTTCTGGCAAACAAAGGCTAGGGACCCCATCCCTGCCCATCCTGGCTAATAGCCATTGATGGAACTATCCTGCATGAACTTATCTAGTTCTTTTTTGAACCTTGTTATAGCCTTGGCCTTCACAACATCCTCTGGCAAAGAGTTCCACAGATTGACTGCGCATTGTGTGGAAAAAATACTTACTTTTATTTGTTTTAAAACTGCTGCCTATTAATTTCATCAGTAGTTCTTGTGTTAGGAGGCGTAAATAACACTTCCTTATTTACTTTCTCCACACCAATCATGATTTTATAGACCTCAGTCATACCCCCCCCCCAGTTGTCTATTTTCCAAGCTGATAAGTCCCAGTCTTATTAATCTCTCCTTATACGGAAGCCGTTTCATACTCCTAATTGTTTCTGTTGCCTTTTTCTGAACCTTTTCCAATTCCAATATATCTTTTTTGAGATGAGGCGATCACATCTGCACGCAGTATTCAAGATGTGGGCGTACCATGGATTTATATAGAGGCAATATGATATTTTCTGTCTTATTATCTATCCCTTTCTTAATGATTCCCAACATTCTGTTCACTTTTTTGACTGCTGCTGCACGTTGAGTGGATGTTTTCAGAGAACTAGCCACAATGTCTTCAAGATCTCTTTCTTGCGTGGTAACAGCTAATTTAGACCCCATCATTTTATATGTATAGTTGGGATTATGTTTTCCAATGTGCATTACTTTGCATTTATCAACATTGAATTTCATCTGCCATTTTGTTGCCCAGTCACCCAGTTTTGTGAGATCCTTTTGAAGCTCTTTGCAGTCTGCCTGGGTCTTAACTATCTTGAGTAGTTTTGTATCATCTGCAAATTTTGCTACCTCACTGTTTACCCCCTTTTCCAGATCATGTATGAATAAGTTGAATAGGACTGGTCCCAGTACAGACCCCGGGGGACACCACTATTTATCTCTCTCCATTCTGAAAATTGTCCATTTACACCTATCCTTTGTTTCCTATCTTTTAACCAGTTCCCGATCCATAAGAGAACCTTCCCTCTTATCCCATGACAGCTTAAGAGCCTTTGGTGAGGGACCTTGTCAAAGGCTTTCTGAAAATCTAAGTACACTATATCCACTGGATCACCCATGTCCACATGCTTTTTGACCCCCTCAAAGAATTCTAATAGATTGGTGAGGCATAATTTCCCTTATAAAAACCATGTTGACTCTTCCCCAACAAATTATGTTCATCTATGTATGTGACAATTTTATTCTTCACTATAGTTTCAACCAGTTTGCCCAGTACTGAAGTCAGGCTTACCGGCCTGTAATTGTCGGGATCACCTCTGGAGCCCTTTTTAAAAATTGGCATCACATTAGCTATCCTCCAGTCATTAGGTACAGAAACTGATTTAAATGATAGGTTACAGACTACAGTTAGTAGCTTTGCAATTTCACATTTGAGTTCCTTCACAACTCTTGGGTGAATACCATCTGGTCCTGGTGACTTATTAGTGTTTAGTTTATCAATTTGTTCCTAAACCTCCTCTAATGACACTTCAATCTGGGACAGTTCCTCAGATTTGTCACCTAAAAAGAATGGCTCAGGTTTGGGAATCTCCCTCACATCCTCAGCTGTGAAGACCAATGCAAAGAATTCATTTAGTTTCTCCGCAATGGCCTTATTGTCCTTGATACTCCTTTAGCATCTCAATTGTCCAGTGGCCCCACTGGTTGTTTAGCAGGCTGCCTGCTTCTGATGTTTTTAATTTTTTTTTGCTATTACTTAGCAAGTGCTTAAAATTAAATTAAAGTTTAAAATTAAGTACGTACTTTAAGTGTTATGCTGAAGCAGGGCCCAAATTTGGAGTTCACATGAACCCCAGATCTCAAAAGTCAAAGTCAGATGAAACAGACATGACATCAAAACCATTTCACATGGTTTCAGTGAAACCCATAACTGGCCCAGGCTGACCTGGAAGATTCAAGAAAGTCAGTGAATATCTGTGAGCCTGGCCTTTGTAATAAAAGTGAAAACAAGGCATATTTTGTATATTTTGGGTTTCATGGTGATTCAATACCTAGATTCTTCAGTTGTGGCTGTGGTATTCAGTTACCACTCAGAGACAAGGTGCTTGACAGAGATCTGCTTTACATGCCATAAATCTCTTAAAGGTGCAGTTCCCCACAATGGCCACTTTGGAATCACCAGTTACAAGGATCAGATAGCTATTAGGCCAAAGGTAAGAAAGAACAACTGGTTTGACAGCTTTCTAAACTTCCATCTGCTACATTCTCAGCCAGTGTGAATCAGTGCATCTGTATTGACTTCAGTGGCGCTACAATGATGTACACCAGCTAAAGATCTGGCTGTTAGAATCTGCTTGGACTTGCCTGTTCTTGACTGATTGCATTTGCACAAACAGGTGGTCCTGATTATACATAGGGGCAGAGGGAGGTTGTGAGAGAGTAGTGTTGAGCCTGTAGTAGGGCTGCTAAACACAGTGTTATGCTAATCACAATGCAGCAATGCTAAATAAGCTGAGGGAAGCAGGAGAGAAGACTTCAGAAGGAGATGAGAGTGCTCAGCACGATGCATTTGGATGTAACAAGGATTAAATTAATGAATGTTTGTAGATCATAAACAAATTTCACCAACCTCTAGGGTGACCAGACAGCAAGTGTGAAAAATCGGGACAGGGGGTGGGGAGGATAATAGGAGCCTATATAAGAAAAAGACCCCAAAATCGGGACTGTCCCTATAAAATGAGACATCTGGTCACCCTACCAACCCCTACAATATAGTGAAAAGCAAGTTATACAGGCACCGTTTTGTTTCAGATATTCAGATATACAGACTACAGGTCTGTTAAAATAAAGTGCTATTAAATCTTCTGAGAATACCAATGCAGTGTAAAGAAACATTTTTACTAGTAGTATAACTAACCTAAAATCCATACCTAGCCTTTCAGAGTCAGAGCTGTAGTTTTTGACAGCTTAACTGCACCACAGGCCACTCTATTTGCTTCGCTTAAGGAAAATTCCTTAGCTTTAAACAGTCTTTTAAAAAGCAAAATCCAATTTCCAGTATCTCCCAGTGGGGGAAAAAAATGGGCAGATGACATTTACTTGTACATGAACCCGCTTTCCTTCTCATTTGTCTTATCCCCATTGAGTATTTTAAAAAAATCTCTAATAGACCGCACAGCAATGGCCTAAAAGAGCTTCACTGGAGGAATCAAAGCTATTGACTTGCCATGTACAAGTCAAAGTGAAGATCATAGTCAAATAGTAATTATGCTGTTGAGTGTTCAAGAAATCCCCAGGCACCACATACGTGCAAAAGAACTGCTGAAATGAGTCACACACACCACCAGGAATTAGAGGATACCAGACAAACATGGCTGAAGTGTTGTTCCTTGAATTTTGCATCATCTTCTATACCAACATAAGTCATTGTACCATTGTCACAGTTATCAGGTTAACTGCCTCTCTGACCCCTCCTGGTCTCGTTGAGTGTACTCTGCTTTCAGGAGCCAGGTCTCGAGCTGTCATCCACCTCCGGATGGAATCACTGTGATTCTCTCACTCTCAGACTGGGCCTTGGCTGCAGTTCACTGGTACTAACCATGATTACCTCAGACTTAGGCTCAGACCCTACAGTTCTGTTCCCTCTGGGGCAATTACAGTGGTGGTCAGGGACCAAACAGCCTCCTTAAAGCAAAGTATCATTTTGTTAGAACACAACATTTCAGAGAAAACATATCTTGAAACCACCAAACTGAATAGTATCGGGGGGTAGCCATGTTAGTCTGTATCCACAAAAACAACGAGGAGTCTGGTGGCATCTTAAAGACTAACAGATTTATTTGGGCATAAGCTTTCGTGGGTAAAAAATTCAGTTCTTCAGATGCATGGAGTGAAAATTACAGATATATTGACACATGAAGAGAAGGGAGTTACCTTACAAGTGGAGAACGAATGTTGACAGGGCCAATTCAGTCAGGGTGGATGTGGTCCACTCCCAATAATTGATGAGGAGGTGTCAATGCCAAGAGAGGGAAAATTGCTTTTGTAGTGAGCCAGCCACTCCCAGTCCCTATTCAAGCCCAAATTAATGGTGTTAACTTTGCAAATGAATTGTAGCTCTGCAGTTTCTCTTTGAAGTCTGTTTTTGAAGGTTTTTTGTTGAAGGATGGCTACTTTTACATCTGTTATAGAATGTTTAAGGAGATTGAAGTGTTCTCCTACTCGCTTTTGTATGTTACCATTCCTGTCTGATTTGTGTCCATTTATTCTTTTACGTAGAAACTGTCCGCTCTGGCTAATGTACATGACAGAGGGGCATTGCTGGCACATGATGGCATATATCACATTAGTAGATGTGCAGGTGAATGAACTCCTGATGGTGTGGCTGCTGTGGTTGAGTCTTCTGATGGTGTGGCTACAGTAGATATGGGACAGAGTAGGCAATGGGGTTTGTTACAGGGATTGGTTCCTGGGTTAGTGTTTCTGTGATGTGATGTGTAGTTGCTGGTGAGTATTTGCTTCAGGTTGTGGGGTTGTCTGTAAGCGAGGACTGGCCTGTCTCCCAAGGTCTGTGAGAGTGAGGGATCGTTTTCCAGGATAGTTGTAGATCGTTGATGATGTGCTGGAAAGGTTTTAGCTGGGGACTGTACGTGATGGCCAGTGGTGTTCTGTTGTTTTCCTTGTTGGGCCTGACCTGTAGTAGGTGACTTCTGGGTACCCGTCTCACTCTGTCAATCTGTTTCCTCACTTCCCCAAGTGAGTAGTGCAGTTTCAAGAATGTTTGATAAAGATCTTTTAGGTGTTTGTTTCTGTCTGAGGGATTGGAGCAAATTCGGTTGTAATTTTAGGGCTTGGCTGTAGACAATGGATCATGTGATGTGTCCTGGATGGAAGCTGGAGGCATGTAGACAAGTATAGTGATCAGTAGGTTTCTGGTATAGGGTGGTTATGTGACCATCACTTATTTGCACTGTAGTGTCCAGGAAGTGGATCTGTATGTATGTCTAGTTTGCCACATACCCAACCATCTTTCACATGGGGATCCTGGTAGTTCTGAGCTTTCTATACACTCCCTGAAAACCCTAAAGTCTGGCTGGCATAATCTGTTCCCTTAACTCACAAACTGTATCTCTTCTCTTCTTTAGGGAGAGCTTCCTTTAAAAGATATTCAGGCCTTTTGATCTCCAAGTTTCCTGCCTGGCAAAACAAACTTGCCCCTTCCTTGGAGAGGATCCTTGAAGCTAACAACTTGCCCAATTGTCGTTCAAGTATGTGTTGGAGGCTACTTATCAAGATGTGTTGTGTTGCTTTCCTGTTTGCTACATCATAATAGCTCAGGAGGCTTTGGACTTCTGTCATCCCAGACTCTGACTGGCCCAGGGGGAGGGAGGAAGTGAGAGGCTGTGTTAATCTGGTATTCATGTGAGTGTATGTATTGTGACAAAGACAGACCTGACAGTTCTGGAAGGCTGGTTGAATGCAGGTATATCAGTCTTAGAATGGTTAGATCCCTTTTTCCTATGAACTGAAAGAGGTTACCTCTGGTTAATTATGGACCCCTGAGTCTAATTAAGGGTAGCCCGTGACTTTTAACAACTTCTTCCAGTGAGAGAGAAAAGAGAGATGAGATGAGAAGCAAGCTGAAGAAGAGTTGTGTGCCATGAGGGAAAAAGGGTTTTCCTAGAGCTGTTTTCCCCTACAACAATATTGCCAACCCCAAATGTTCAAAAATCATGAGTCAGGCCCGCCAAAAATCATGAGATTGGTTTTAAAACCATGAGATTATGTAAAAATAATAGATTTGGTGGTCTTTTCTTTTACTCCTGCTTTTTGAGCCTTTAGGGTGCACTAGGGTCACATTCTGAAGCTTTCTCACAGCCATGAGGGCTAGAAACTTACTTTTTCTTTAAGAATGAAGGCTGAAATCATCACATATCCATTTGACTCCAGGAGCTGGGGCTTTAAGGAAAACAATAATTATCATGAGACTCATGACAAAATCATGAGAGTTTGCAGCACTGGTATAAGGGGAAATCTTATGTTTCTTTCTGTGTGGGGAGCAGGGCCGGCTCCAGGCACCAGCCCTCCAAGCATGTGCTTGGGGCGGCACCTGGAGGGGGGCGGCGCTCACCCGGAGAGAGCGGGGCCGCAGCCAGGTTTGCTGCCCTCCCCTGGCGCTGCGGCTGGCCGGCGAGAGCGGGGCCGCGGCTGGGCTCGCCGCCTCCCTCTGGCCGCCGGGGAAAGCGGAGCCGAGGCGGACTCGCCGCCCTCCCCCGGCGCTCCGGCTGGCTGGGGAGAGTGGGGCCGCAGCCGGGCTCACCGCCTTCCTCACGGCGCTCCAGCTGGTCGGGGAGAGCGGGGCCGCGGCCGGGCTCTCCGCCCTCCTCCCGGTGCTCCGGCCGGCCAGGGAAAGCGGGGCCCCAGCGGGCTCGCCGCCCTCCCCCGGCGCTCTGGCCGGCTGGGGAGAGCGGGGCCGCAGCTGGGCTCACTGCCTTCCTCACGGCGCTCTAGCTGGTCGGGGAAAGCGGGGCCGCAGCGGGCTCTCCGCCCTCCTCCCGGTGCTCCGGCCGGGCTCGGCGCCCTCCCCTGCCGCGCTCCCCGCCAGGGGGCGGGGGAGGGGCAGCGGGAGGCTGTTTTGCCTGGGGCGGCAAAAAAGCCAGAGCCGGCCCTGGTGGGGAGGGGGCCTTGGTTCCCAGTGCAGCTGAACCCAGAGGGAGTTATGTTTGGTACCTAGCATAAAAAGAGGAAGTACTCCAGTGGGAGTTAGGAATTTTTTGTTTTGTTTAAAGAAGCTCTCAAGCCAAGCCTAAGGCCTACCCTATAAAATATTGTAAATAAACCAACGTGAAGCATTGAACCTCTGGAATGGGACTGATTTACCCCAGACCCCCTCAATACCTGAGGGAGAAAAGCTGAGCCCTGACATGTCTAAAGAAGTGTGTTGTCACAGTGTACATTTATATCTCCATATCTCAAAATGCTTTACTGATTGGGATTTCTTGCGTTTTAGCACAACAGTTCCCTAGACAGAGAAGCCATCTTAGCTGTCTGCTAAAACTGAGAAGGAGGGGAGGGGAAGAAGAGGCAGTCTCATCATCTTAAATCTTGTAAACATTCAGTGGTTTGCACAAAGTCACACAGAAAGGCATTATCAGAGCAAGGAATAGAACCAAAAAGTTCTGACTGCCCATCCTGTGCTCTAATCCCCAGACGACTCTGTCAACTTTGGATATAACAATACTTGTTTGCTACTATCAAGGGCATCCTTAGCAGTAGGGCTCAGATACAACACACAGGAGCGCAGTAGACATACCTAGGAAGAGAGAGAAGTAGTGTCTCCTGTGTTAGCAGAGAAGTGAGCAGACACTGTTGTCTTGACTGGTTTTGTAAGTGAAAAGCCTTGCACACCGTACAGTATGTGACCAGTCTTCAGTTCCTAATACAGACCATGGACTGAAAGTGTAGCCCATAGGATTATTTTGCTAGCTATTATAGCCTACTAATTCAGCCAGCAGTATTAATTAATATGTTTCTTTTTTCTAATATTAATCCATTTTATTCTTATATCAGTATTAATTTCTTGGAATTTAGGATGTGTTGAGACATGTATTTCCTAATAATAAGTTTTGCTGAAATGCTGAAATGCAAGAAGCCTACTGGCCTGTAGGATCCGGTAAGAGTTGCTATATAGCAAAAAGTAGAATTAGTTATAAATATGTCAGCATAAAAGTTGGCAACCTTTGGCATAGATAAGAATGGTCCCTGAAACTTTGGGGAACCAAAGGGAGGAACTATCCACATCACATCACAGGTTTATCCGGCTTCTACAACCGGTTGGTAACCGCAGGGTACACCACAACTTGAGGTCATCAAGAGAGCCTAGGTTGGCAGTTTTGGAGTGAGATAATTCTTATTAATATATTTAGAAAGTAAGTGTCATAATCCACTAACCTATAGGATAAGGGTACCCACACATTTCTTAGGGTACGGAAGTAGGTTGGGCCTGAATTACATAGATCAGGATCCTATAAAATACCCTGTAAGGGTTGGCTAGCTAGTTAGTCTTTCAGGGGTTAGTCTTTTAGATTAGTTTTAGAGAATAGTTTTACGGAATAGTTTTAGGGATAAGTTTCGCTCTTCTAAGTTCTATCTATATATTCTATCTATCTAATCTAATCTATCTTCTATCATTCTATCAGCTCAGTTTATGTAGTATAGTATAACTACTCAACATTCTTAACCAACAGGGAAGCCAACACCATCGCGTAATCGGGCATGCCAGGAGTGAGGCTGGTCCTTCATCTCCTATTACCGGGCTCCCAAGGAAGGGTGTGAGTATGTTAGGTTAAGGTACTTATAATAGAAATGTTACCAGCAGGAGTTTGGGAATTCTTTTACTGTTTTGCAGTTATAAGTTTCATTGCATTCCTTGTTTTTATGTTAATGGCAATAAAGATTTTATCAATTTGGTATTGTCCTCAGTGTATGCGTTCTTGCCAAGCCCCCCGAAAATCCTCTCCCACTATAGAACTCTCTGGGTTCTTGAACTCTGTAGTCTGAATTGGATAAGAACCTATAAATCTTCTGGTCGGATGCGATCAGTGGCGAGCTATAAAAATTCACCCATCAAATTCAGGTCAAAAAAAGTATCATGTTAGGGCCAACTTTTCAAAGTGGCGCCTCAGTTTTGGCATGCCTGAGAGACAACACTGGGAGCTGAGCCTCTCTACTTCAACAGCAACATAGGAAATTCTCACTGAATGACATGTCAAGGTCAGTTTTTTAAAGATGTTCTCAGTTTTAAACATACTCTCTGGGGTCTCAGAACTCCAACAGGAGCCTGATCTTGCTAAACACTGCACATATTGAGGGCCAGACAAGGAAATAACATTTTGAAACCATACAAAATGTCTTGGACTCCTACATGCGGTATTCAAATGGGACCTACCAGACAACGTGTGAGGGCAGTGTGAGAATTAGCACAGGTAATAATTTAATACATCCTGCAATGGAATAGCCTAGAATGAATAATGTGTGAATACACATGGAAATGGTACATAATCACAAATAACCAAATGAGTCACAACTATGGGCTCAGTTGTGTAATGTGCTGAGCGCTTTGGCTCTGATGCAACAAAGCACATGCTCAAATCCCACAAAAGTAAGTATGTAAGTAGTCCCACAACATTTTATATTTGTTATTTGATTTTTATTCTACCCTTGGGTTTACAAAGTCCTGTAAAACTGGTGCTGTTGCCCATAGAAAGTAGAAGAGTCATCTCCCGCTCTTAAGAGACTGGATTGTTGTTGAGGAGGTTGATATTACTTCCTATGAATGTTTGGGCTTGATTTGATTTTTACCTACATTATTTTTTACACGAGTGTAATGCCATTGACTCCTCATTGCACCAGTGAAAGTGAAACAGGAGCCTTGTCCCATATTTATAAGACTAATGGATAAACTGAAGAATGTGATATGGGAAGAACTGATCTGTCAACTAAAGGAAACCGCAGATGGGCAAGAGAAAGACACCTGAGTTTGCTAGGGAGGTACTGAGTAAAATCCCGGTCCCACTAAAGTCCATGTCAAAACCCCCATTGATTTCAGTAGGTCCAAGACTTCAGCCATTGTGTAGGGACTGGGGGAGGAGGAGATTGGAGGAAACGAAGTGATGTTCCAACCTTGGACTTGGACAGTGGTAGCTCTGGTTCTGCAAATGACTCCATGTGGGGAGACTTCTGTGCTCACATAGAATCTCAGTGCAGTCAAAGGAATGGGCAGTCTTCCAGCATGCAACAAGTCGCAGACTCAGGGCCATAAAGTTTGTTACTGGTCCATAGTTTCTTATTCTTATGTAGAGATACAAACTATAAAGACTTAAAAAAAAAACCACATGCCATGGTATTTTCATAAGAATAAAGATTTGTTCTTGTTTCACTGGCTAAAATATACCATGCCTTCACTGTTGTGTCATGGCTGCTATTCACCACTCAAGTGCTGATAGTATGATAGTCGTGCTGCAGGGGAATGGCAGTACAGACATGTCATGTTACGTAGATGTTTTTAAAAGTTTCAGGGAAGCATGGCAAGGCTGAAATGTACAGAGTGGAAAGGCCACTCTAAGGAGAAAGCTCTAGCAGCCACAAGAGAAGGCTAATAATGCCAGAGAGACCGTAGGACCCGGTGGCATCCAATATGTAATACTATCAGTAAATAATTTCAAATATTCAAAACCTGACTAAATGAAACCATTTTAAGGATCCAACTCTAGGACAGATAGCAAATAGAATTAGACTTTTTTTTGGCTCAAGTATTAAATGGTGGGTGGGGAGAGGTTGTGATAACCAAGCACCTGCCACCAATTAAATATATGGTTTGGCTTTCAGATTGTTTTTTTAAATTAGCTTTTAAAATGAACCAGTTCAACTAAATGCCAATGGATCCCCTAATGCAATTAGGACTCTCATCAAGAAAGCAGTGTCAATGAAAGCAACATGAAGGGAAATAAATCTGACCTGGTGGCCCCTATCAAAACCTCAGAGCATTTTAATGTTTAATGAGGATGTCTCTGTGGTAAGACACAAACTTTTCTTCCAAACACTTTTACACTTTGGCTACTTTAAAAACAAAGTTAAACCTTCAAACCTCCTGTCTTCTTTACGAGCCTGATCTGAAGGCCACTGAAGTCAATGGGAGTCTTTCTGTCAATTTCAATTGGCTTTAGATCAAGCCATTTAAGACTATCATATTTGAAAACAAAACAGAAAAAAAGAAAGTCTTGCTGCTGGACAGAAATACTCCAGCAGCAGCCCTATGTTCACAAAAAGGAAGTGTAATCTTACCAATATGTCTATATTCTGCACCAAATTGTTCCCTCGGATTGTCATGCTTATTTTGGTAAAGAGGCTTTTTGCAAACTGTCTAATCAAGTTTGCAACACCTTTGGGATTATTAAGGAGAAAAATAAATATTGCCCAGACCTGGCAAGGAAGCTCAGTGCACCAAGTAGCAGAGGCGAGACGGACACCTGAGAAATACTTTAGCTTTCTCTTTCCTGACTGAGTTGTTTACAGTCAGAGACCTCATACTTATATTTCTATGAAATCCAAGCGACATCTAGTGGCTTGTTGAGTTAGGTTAAAAACAGCAGGACTTCACTCTGTAGGGTACTATATTCCCTTCTCTTAGGGTGTCGAATACCCATTGACTCCAACAAGAGCAGTTCTGAAAATCAGTGCTAGAAAATGATCTCTGTTTTATATTAAATGAATAGTGACTTCACATTGGACTACTATAATGCATTCCTATTAGTTCAGATCTTCCATTTATAAATGTCTATTTTTGTAAGTTAACTTGACTATAATATAACTCACCTGTGAACCCCTGAAATTCGGTGTACAAGGTGAACTTTTATTTATTTATTTATTTATTTTTGAAATGCTTCAAAATGGCCAACTTATTTAAATTTAGCAATTTTATGTAGGATATTTTCTTTCCCAACACACATTTCAAAAAGATCTTTACCCCCTGAATTTTAGGGGAAAATTGCCTTAGTGATGTGAAGTGAGATATGAATGCAACTCAGCTGTTATGCAGGCTTACTAGAGGATTGATCAATGGTGTGTGAATGAAGGATTTAAATGTCAAAAAGGCTTAAGAAGTGCCCTCTATGGACTACTGCATAATTAACTTGCAATTTCAAAATTGGTATCTATAGCAAAATGTGTTAAAGAGCCCAGCCTACTGAGGATATGATACATATACCAAAAATGCACATTATGTAGGAACACATATTATACACACAGGCCTGGTCTACACTAGGCGTTTATGTCGAAGTTAGCGCCGTTACATCGAATTAACCCTGCACCCGTCCACACTGCGATGCTATTTAGTTTGACAGAGAGGTCTCTTTAATTCGACTTCTGTACTCCTCCCCGACGAGGGGAGTAGCGTTAAATTCGACATGGCCATGTCGAATTAGGCTAGGTGTGGATGGAAATCGACGCTAATAGCTCCGGGAGCTATCCCACAGTGCACCACTCTGTTGACGCTCTGGACAGCAGTGCGAGCTCGGATGCTCTGACCAGCCACACAGGAAAAGCCCCGGGAAAATTTGAATTGGAATTCCTTTTCCTGTCTGGCCAGTTTGAATCTCATTTCCTGTCTGGACATCGTGGCGAGCACAGCAGCACTGGCAACGATGCAGAGCTCTCCAGCAGTGATGGCCGTGCAGTCTGTGAATAGAAAGAGGGCCCCAGCATGGACTGATCGGGAAGTCTTGGATCTCATCGCTGTGTGGGGCGATGAGTCCGTGCTTTCCGAGCTGCGATCCAAAAGAAGGAATGCAAAGATCTACGAGAAGATCTCTAAAGCCATGGCAGAGAGAGGATACAGCCGGGATGCAACGCAGTGCCGCGTGAAAATCAAGGAGCTGAGACAAGGCTACCAGAAGACCAAAGAGGCAAACGGACGCTCCGGATCCCATCCCCAGACATCCCGTTTCTACGAGGCACTGCATTCCATCCTCGGTGCGGCCGCCACCACTACCCCACCAGTGACCGTGGACTCTGAGGATGGGATAGTGTCCACGGCCGGTTCCTCCGACATGTTAGGGGACGGGGAAGATGAGGAAGGAGATGAGGAGGGCGAGGCAGTCGGCAGCGCTCACAACGCTGGTTTCCCCGACAGCCAGGATCTCTTCATCACCCTTACAGAGATCCCCTACGAAGCGTCCCCAGCCGTTACCCCGGACACAGAATCTGGTGAAGGATCAGCCAGTAAGTGTTGTAAACATCTAAACATTTATTTTTAACAAAACAGGAATATTAACAATTAAAAGAATGGGTTGTTCATGATTAGTGTGCCCTATGCGCTTAACGGCTTAGTCATGGGCAGTGCAAGTTTTGAAAAAAAATCTAGCAATGTCCGGTTTTCAGTGATTGTCCTGCACAAGCCGCTCTACTGTTTATTCCCTGCTACTGCAGCTACAGTAAAATGCGGTCTATATGTCCGGGGATAGAGCAGTAATCCTCCTGGGATATCTCGATGAAGCTCTCCTGGAGGTAATTTGAAAGCCGTTGCATGAGGTTCCTGGGAGAGCGGCCTTATTGGGTCCTCCAAAGTACGACACGTTGCCGCGCCACGAGACTATCACGTACTCGGGAATCATTGCTCTGCATAGCAGGGCGGCATACGGCCCTGGTCTTTGGAGGCTTTCCCGGAGCATTCTCTGTCTGTCGCTCTCAGAGATCCTCATCAGGGTGATGTCGCCCATGGTGACCTGCTTTTAATTAGGTAGGGGAATGTTAGTGTTGGGACTGCTTTCCCGTTCCTTGACAGAACTGTAACCGCTGGTTTGTAGCCACGCGGTGGAGGCGGGAGAGGGGCAGCCGAAAGGGATCGTTCCCGGGGTCAGCCGCGAGGGGGTGGGACAGGGGCAGAGTTCCCGCTTGCCGGATTGCTGGCTGCAGGAACTGACATAGCTTTAAATGTGAAATGAGGCCAGTGGTAATATAAAAGTTTTAAACTGCCACAAGTGTACGGCTTACCATGTCTGCCTGCAACAGAAATTCCGTTGTGCTGCCCCGCTTCTCAAATGTGCTGTGCAAGACCCCAGGCACTGAATGCGAAGGCCGAAAATTCGACCTTGTGCTGAGTGCGCATGTGATAGGTGCTGTGCATGGTCTTGTTCACAGAGAAAGACTATGTTCTTTGTTCACAACTACATTTTTCTTTCTGAGGAATTCACTCCCTTTTTCCCATTTCCACAGCCCCATCTGCGACTGTCTCACAACCTAGCCTGGAATCACACTCCCAGAGGCTAGCGCGGATTAGGCGTAGGAAGAGGAGGACACGGGAGGACATGTTCTCTGAGCTTATGGCCTGTTCCCAAGCCCAGGCAGCACAGCAGACCCAGTGGCGGGAGAACTTGACCCGAATGCACCAAGCCAACATGGATCGGGAGGAGAGGTGGCGGCAGGAAGACCAGCAGGCGACTCAAACGCTGCTTGGACTACTGAGGGAGCAAATGGACACGCTCCGGCGCCTTGTGGATGTTCTGCAGGAACGGAGGCAGGAGGACAGAGCCCCGCTGCAGTCCATCTCTAACCGCCCTCCCCTGCCACCAAGTCCCATACCCACCTCACCCAAAGTGCAAAGAAGGAGAGGCGGCAGAGTCCCTGCTAAGTCTCACTCCACCCCTGCAGAGAGCTCTAGTAGCAGAAGGCTCTCATTTCCCAAAATTTGAAAAGTTCTTTCCTTCCCGCCTGACACAAGCCCCCGTCCAAGTTTCACCTCCCAATGCCATGTGTAGTTGATAATAAAAAATACGTTTCTGTAAACTACTGTTTCAATCATGTTCTTTTGGAGGAGGATGGGAAAGGGGGTTGGTAATTGGACAGGACAGTCACCTTTGGCAGGGTACATAGTCGGGGGCAGGCACAGCAGCAGGGCACATACACAGTGCAGTGATGCAGTGACTAGTTACCCTGGTTAGTCTGGGAGGTTGTTTTCATGTTATGTGGTGGGTGGTGGGTTGCTCTGTGACTTTGTGGCAGGGGAGGGCAGTTACAGATCTTAAGCGGCGGTCCTTAGGCAGGATCACAGAGCCACAAGCAGGGGATCTGTAACCGTCCTCCCCCTGCCACAAAGTCACATAGACCCCCCCCATACACACAGTCCCGATCAGGAGGGGTGACAGGCTCCGTTGAAACAACCATCCCACCGCAGCGGAGCCTGTCAATCCTTGAGTTTAGAAGCTGCATTCGCGTCACTACACTACACCCGCTCCGCACCACAGTCTGCGTCCCAGTTTTAAAAAATTCCTGCGAAAACAGTATTAAAGAAAACAGTGTGCTTTAACAAAGCTGAACTATTTTTATTTCGAAACGTGTGTTGGAAGGGGGGTGAAGGGGGTATGTAACTGGATAGGATAGTCAACATTAACTGGGTAAAGAAACGGGGGCAGGTTTAGCTTCTCAGTACACAAACTTTAAAGTCACAGGTTACCCTGCTCACTCAGGAACTTTGCTTTCAAAGCCTCCCGGATGCACAGCGCTTCCCGCTGGTCTCTTCTAATCGCCCGGCTGTCTGGCTGTGAGTAATCAGCAGCCAGGCTATTTTCCTCAACCTCCCACCCCGCCATAAAGGTCTCCCCCTTGCTCTCACAGAGATTGTGGAGCACACAGCAAGCTGCTATAACAATGGGGATATTGGTTTCGCTGAGATCACAGCGAGTCAGTAAGCTTCTCCATCTCCCCTTGAGACGGCCAAAAGCACACTCCACCACCATTCTGCACTTGCTCAGCCGGTAGTTGAAGAGTTCTTTTTCAGTGTCCAGGGCGCCAGTATAGGGCTTCATGAGCCAGGGCATTAGCGGGTAGGCTGGGTCCCCGAGGATGACTATAGGCATCTCCACATCCCCAACAGTTATTTTGTGGTCCGGGAAGTAAATACCTTGTTGCAGCCGTCTAAACAGACCAGAGTTCCTGAAAACACGAGCGTCATGAACCTTGCCCGGCCATCCCACGTAGATGTTGGTAAAACGTCCCCTGTGGTCCACCAGTGCTTGCAGCACCATGGAAAAGTAGCCCTTTCGGTTAATGTACTGGGTGGCCTGGTGGTCCGGTGCCAGGATAGGGATGTGAGTTCCATCTATGGCCCCACCGCAGTTTGGGAATCCCATCGCTGCGAAGCCATCTATGATCGCCTCCACGTTTCCCAGGGTCACTACCTTTGGCAGCAGTACATCAACGATTGCCTTGGCTACTTGCATCACAACAACCCCCACGGTAGATTTGCCCACCCCAAACTGGTTCGCGACTGACCGGTAGCTGTCTGGCGTTGCAAGCTTCCAGAGGGCTATGGCCACTCGCTTCTGTACACTCAGTGCAGCTCGAAACCGGGTGTCACTGCGCTTCAGGGCAGGGGACAGCAACTCACAAAGTTCAAGGAAAGTTCCCTTCCGCATGCGAAAGTTTCGCAGCCACTGGGATTCATCCCAGACCTGCAGCACTATGCGGTCCCACCACTCAGTGCTTGTTTCCCGTGCCCAGAATCGCCGTTCCACGGCATCAACATGACCCATTGCCACCGCGATGTCCTCGGCGCTGGGTCCCCTGCTTTCTGACAGGTCCGTGCTACTCTCAGACTTCAGGACATCACCGCGGTGCCGTAGCCTCCTTGCCTGACTTTTCTGCATCTGCCTCAGGGAAACCTGTATGATAAGCTGCGAGGCGTTGAGAGCGGCCACAACTGCAGCGATGGTCGCAGCGTGCTCCATGCTCGCAGTTCTGTGGCGTCCGCGCTGTCAATGACTGGAAAAGTGCGCGAAATGATTTCCCGCCAGCGCTTTCAGGGAGGGAGGGCGGGAGTGATGGACGGATGACGACAGTTACCCAAAAGCACCCTCGACACATTTTGTTACCCAGAAGGCATTGCCGGCTACACCCAGAATTCCAATGGGCAGAGGGGACTGCGGGAACTGTGGGATAGCTGACCACAGTGCACCGCTTCGAATGTCGACGCTTTCACCGTTAGTGTGGACGCACAAAGTCGAATTACTGTCCTTAGTGTGGACACACACGTTCGACTTTGCAATATCGACTACAAAAATTCGATGCAAGTAAAATCGAACTACTCTCGTAGTGTAGACAAGGCCACAGAGAGAGAGAGAGAATAAATAGGGTCTCAATTAAAAAAATAAACCAAATTATATATTTCAATGTAAAAGTGTGGGACGCTTTGTTAGTGTGGGGCTACAATGGGGAAAAGGTTAATAATAAACTACTGTAAATGAAAAAGAAGTTAACATGACATTATGGGTAGAAAGTCTTCTTTAAGAGAGATCTGAAAAGAAAAGGATATAAAAACTGAAAAGGGCTACATATTATGACCAATAATATCTAGTAACAATTTTAATGTATTTCTGCAAGCTAAGTTAATAGGTAATGAAATCTTGTGTTTCAGGGGATAAGCTCAGGACTGGGTAAAATTTACCTCAGGTTCAGCATTAGACAGTTGGTCAGGCTTTTTTACTTTCCTCTGAAGCATCAGCTAGTGGCCAGTGCTGGAGGCAGGCTACTGGTGGACTTTGATCTGAGGTCAGATCATTCCAGTGTGTGCAAAACATGCATAGTGGAGATGTTTTCACTAGAGTATTCTCCAGGGAAGGAGTTTCCATCAAGAATGAAAGGAAGGTTCAGCCCCCAGGAGCTGAGATGTGCCGGAATTGAGGTTTGTCTGCCTAGAGTCTCCATGCCCCACATACCGGTGGGTCTCCCCTACTCTTCTCTCAGCATGTCTCCTGTGCAGCTTCCCCTGCTTGCAGCTGCCCCATGCACCTGGGGCTGTAAAGTGGAGTTCCACAGCAGAGAGGAGTTCAGTGGCAATATAGGTACAATTTAAGGCTTCATTAATTTTGGAGAGGATTCTCCACTGTCTTCTAGGGCAGTGATTCTCAACCAGGGGTACACGTACTCCAGGGGATACATCAACTCATCTAGATATTTGCCTAGCTTTACAACAGGCTACATAAAAAGCACTAGCAAAGTCAGTGCAAACTAAAATTTCATACTTTCATGACTTGTTTATACTGCTTTATATACTATACACTGAAATGTAAGTACAATATTTATATTCCAATTGCTTTATAATTATATGGCTAAAATAAGACAGTAAGCAATTTTTCAGTAATAGTGTGCTGTGACACTTGTATTTTTATGTCTGATTTTGTAAGCACATAGTTTTTAAGTGAGGTGAAACTTGGGGGTACGCAAGACAAATCAGACTCTTTAAAGGGGTACAGTCATCTGGAAAGTTGAGAGCCACTGATCTAGGGGTGAGTAGAGGGGAAAAGACTCAGTGAACCTGATTATAGAACTGGCGGAGCAGGGGAAAAGAAATGACTCACAAATTATTTATTTGTAGACTGATGGGAAACATTTGTGGAATAAATTGGGAGTATTATTTGAAAAGCTCTGCTCTGAGGGAACTCCAGATGAACTAAGTGAAACTAGCCTGGAAATAAACTTTAATAGTTGAACTGATTGGATGGATGTGGATAAAATGAGCAGCGGGTCCTGGTGGATTTTATTTGTAATTTCATGGATAGTGCATTAGCCAGCAAATGTCAGAGGAAGATGTATATTATTTCATCTGTGTGTTTTGCCTTAAGGCCCCATCTACTGCAGTGATCACTAATGAATATGCAATACATTTTTTAAGGTTCAACAGTTTTTTATAGTAACAGAAGAAATGTTACTAAATCTAACACTGAGCCACCAGTCTGACAGCAAGAATGACTGACATGAAGCCACCTTTCATCCTGGCAGTGAAAAAACTGCCCTCTGGTGTGTATAGCTGATTGCCGACTGTGTCAGAAGCTACATAAAGGGCAGGTTTTTTAACCTAGCATGGAGGGTGTATCTTCTGGGGCCAATACTGCAGTCCTTGTGCACACAAAGCTCCCACTTCTTTTGACATGAGTGCAAGGACCATAGCATTAGGGCTTCTGTAAGTCTGCTTTATTTGAAAAACAACTTCAGTCCAGAATAGAACCATCCAGTCATGTATGTTGTCACTGATTATGATAAGACATGGTCATTTTAATGTATTTCTGAAACTTTATTTGGGCAGAATAAGTAAAACAAAGGTGTGTGTGTGAGTGTGTGTATGTGTGTGTGAGAATGTGCATGCTGTGTACATGAGCTGACAATATACAGAGTTAAGTGTTGTGTTCGTTATAGGTCTTGGCTAACATTTTCAAAAGCACCCTGAGTGATTTAGGAGTTTAAGTCACATTTCAGAAGCGACTTAGACAGTTAGGCTCCTTAGTTTTACTGAGTTTTACAGAGACGGACTCCTGTGTGCTCAAGTCACTTTCAAAAATGGGACTAGGCTCCTAAGTCACTTAAAGGCTTTAAAAAGCAAAAGCTTTTGCTTTGTTTTCTTACAACTCAATACTTCACGACCGCCGTTACAAATGCAAAGAAAGAAAGACCCTCAGAAATCTCTGCTGTAAAAACAATCCCGGCTGGCAACATGCTAGGTAAAAGTGGGTTCTTTGGAATGAAGCCCCCAATGAATCCTATGCAGCATTTTGTTTCTGACTGTTTCACTTCTGGTCTTCAGTGTGGTGTACTCCCCGAAATGATGTTTTAATTTTATTTACCTAAGCACCACACCACAACTCAGCCATGCACTTAACAGAGACATTTTAAAAAATGTTTCTGCCACAAGAAATTCATCCTCAGTATAGGACTGTAAGCCCGGTTTCTTAACCTTTTCTCCCACATTTAGCAGAAGAAAATGATGAATGTATTTTGCTTGTAATGGAAAAAATCGGCTAATTTCCTTCCATTAACAAGTGGGAAAGACAAATGGTGACTCTACTTGAATATGTACATAGCTATAACATAGAGGAAGGGTTGTCCAGTGGTTAGAGCACTAGCTTGGAATTCAGGAGATCCAGGATTAGTTACCTGCTCCACCACAGATTCCCAGGGTGACTCTGGGTAAGTCGTTTAGTCCCTCTGTTCCCCATCTGTAAAATGGGGATAATGGAAAAGTATTATCTCACCTGCCTGATGTCAGAATAAATAGATTGATGATTTTGAAATGCTCAGATACTACCATAATGGAGGCTCTATAAGCACCTAAGACAGATGTATAAAGATTGGGGATTTCCTACTCGAGTCTCTCACTTAGCAGAGATATGATTTTCACTCCACTAGGCCAACCTTGACGACAGTTAGGCTGCTTAGATAACAGCTTAACATTATAACAATCTTGTCTTATCATTTCCCTGGACTCCCTTTGTCTGTATCTAGCTGCTGACTCTTGTCTTATACTTAAATTGTAAGATCTTTGGGGCAGGGTCCATCTTTTTGTTCTGTGTTTGTACAGCACCTCACACAATGGGATCCTAGTTTGTGATTAGTGCTCCTAGGTGCTATGATAATCAAATAATAAATAATAGTAATAATTATAAGTGATCCGTCACCATTGTGTCTGAGCTTTGTAAGCAACTAGAGACTTTTAAAAGCATGTATATTGGTCCAAAGCTTCACAGAACTAACTTCACTCTTTTACATTGACCTATAAAGTCCTGATCCTAACATGAAATCTTTAAATACAGAGTCCTGTTCCCCCCAGAGGCCTAATGAAGTCAGTGAGGTATTGTTTGGGCGCAGAAGTCTGCCTATGCACAACTCATTGCAGGATCTCAGGAATTATTTTTTCTCTTGCTAAAGGAACCAGGCTTGTAGATTTAGACACATTATGGAATTCTCTTGTTACTTTGAAGAAGTTTGATGCACCCTTCTCTAGCTGGCTGTCTCTCCTGGATTGTATTAGAATGAATAAGCCTGGAACTTTTCAGAGTTGGAGGGCAAGATTCTTAGCTGGTGTAAACAGTTATACTAACTGAGGATCTGGCCAGAGTATCTGACAAACAGTTTGTCTAATTGTTACTTTTGTTCGCTTTTCTTTTCCTTTGTCTTTGCCACAGAACTAATGGCTAGAGCTGTGGTAAATGGTTTGAATGAGAGAGGGTTATGCTAGTTATAGTGTGTGTGTGTGTGTGTATATATATCTTCAGTCTCCCTTTTTATGGTTTTATATCAACAAGCTGCTTTCAGAGTCTTCGTAAAGCTACTGTATAGTATAAATCAATGTGAGCTAATGTCACAACAGTAACTGTATTCTTCCAACAAATTTACCTATTGAAGGACATTTTATTCTTTGTCCCCTGTCACTGTACTGTGCTGTAGAATTGCTAGCGCTGTCATAGGTCCTGATCCAAGGCCCATCAAATACACAGGAGTCTTTCCACTAGCTTCAATGGGCTTTCACTTAGGCCTACAGGGGCTGCTGTATCCCATCTCAGAGGTGACTGTTTTCTGATGGGGAGGTGAAGTGATCCCTATACATGTAGAGCTGGTCATTCTATAAAGCACTTTGATTCTTGTGAAAAGGTCTGCATAGAATCATAGACATGTAGGACTGGAAGGGACCTTGACATGTCCTCTAGTCCAGTCCCCCTCAGGCAGGACTAAGTATTATCTAGACCATCCCTGACAGGTGTTTGTCTAATCTGCTCTTAAAAATCTCCAATGATGGAGATTTCACAACCTCCCTAGGCAATTTATTCCAATGCTTAACCACCCTGACCATTAGGAAGTTTTTCCTAATGTTTAATGTATAGTGCAATAAATAATTAAAGTTCAAAAGCTTGGGCTGAAGATAGTAAAATGCTGAGCAGGAAATGGAAGAGAAAGTCAGTGGGATTGGATTTGGAAAGCTTGTCCAAATTAAGAAATTTCAGGTCACTCTGGAATCCAGAAGGTGAAGAGAAAGCAGGAACTAGGATATTTTCATCTTGGATTTTGTGGGCAATGGGGATTATTATAATACTTACTTCATCCATCACTGAAACGGCACTAAATAACACACAGCAACACCCTACAGAAATTTAGATGAGATTTAGTATACTGTTTTAATTTGAAACCCCAGAGGGAATTTAGCTAGGTAGAATATAATTACTGGAGCTGGAACTGTGCAAAAATGTGCTGTGGGTTCTTTAACGACTATGAATGGTCAGGATCTTGGTTTTTCATCTGCAAGTTGGTTTTCAATTATGTTAATAACTTTCTACACTGTGCTGTATATATTTGGAAAAGGCAATTTTTGGACTGAAGATTGAAATTTCAGAGACTGAGCTTTTTCTCATGTAAAAAAGCCAATTTTAAATTGTAGAGTGAATCATCCTTTAATAGTTCAAGACTAGAGTCCTCAAACTTGGTGCATATAGCTGAAACTCAGTTTGTTCAGAAGGCATCTATAGCTATCTTATCCATTCTCCCTGCATCAGTATAAAATGCTGATTTCATTATACCTAAATCATACCTAGTATATTGTGGCACATGGGGGTCCATTCAGTTTTCATGGTTGAGGAATATTATTTGATCTGATTTATTATTGACACTGGGCTTATTCTGTAGCAGAAGGTATGATAAAAGGAAAATGAAAAAAATATATCAGTTTATCCTGTCATGCTAATGGTTTGTTGTACAGCTCAGACATATGTGTTTCATTGCCCCACAGATACAATGCTGATTCCTCAAGATTGATGAAGGGGAAGTGAAAAGGTGGTGTGCAAAATGTCCAGTTTGCCAGGACACAATCATTTGAGGCAAAAACTGGATATATGCAAAATTATGTGCAAAACTCACAAACGCAAAATTTACTTTCATTTAATGATCTGTTTTCCTATTTCTAAAAAACCTACATTTTGTTATTGTTAATGGCCCACTCAGCAGAAAAGCAAGGGAAAGCCAAGTATATCAGGCCTGATTATGAAAAATGAATAAATATTCATGTAAATATAGAGTGTCATAATATATTTCTGGGAAGTGAAAGTGAAACTCCAGTGCAGTCTGTGTGACAGCCAAGAATGGATTAGTATTGAAATGTCTGCAATGTTGTGAAGTGTCGCACTTCCACATTTTGATTAGACTGAGTTTATTCTGGACTGGCCCCGATTCTCAGTTACTGCATGCGTACCCAAGAAGTAGTGATGGAGACTCTGTGAAGTCCACTAGTGATTTCACTATCATCAGTTGGACATTAAAGATGCTTGGATATTGCGGGAATATGAAACCCTTACGATTGATAGATGTTTATGTTAGAGTATATTGGAAACGGGATTTGGATTTTTATTGTTGCCCATTTATAGGGGAGCCATGTGCCAACACATCGTATGAGGGCCACCAAAAGGGGACTCCCCTTCTGCAGATGTAAGTGAGTCCACATGAGGTGTGTTTGGGCATGTGTTAAACCTGGCTGTGACGTGAGGGTATTGGAAGATGGAGGAGGAAAAAGGGAGGCTGGTTTATAGACTCTAATCTTTTAAAATCTTAAAGTTTTACATCTAGAAGACTGTAAGCAATAAAGTTTTAAATGTGAATAAAAACTCTGGCATCTGAGTGTCCAGTGTAGCATTTAAGCACATACTTAACTGGTTAGTTGGATAAAGACAAGAGCCCATGCCAGGGTGGGGAGAGAGTGTAAACTCACCTTGTTGTTGTGTCACAGTGCAAGACTTGTCCTCCTGCAAAGCTCAAAATGCAGTGGATATTGGCACATTACAGAGGCATGTGGCCATACCCCCCTTTCCTCTGACCCATTCCCTCCTCTCCCAGCCTCAGTGGCAATAGGAAGGGGCATAAGAAATCCAATATGGGCTCTTGGTCACCAGAGGATCACTCTTTCATTGTGGGGACCCTCCCATGGGGTTGTTACATCAGATCCTACTTGCAGTGTGACACGAACATGGCTCCATTGAACCACATAATCTGGCTCCTTGGTTCTAACAAGAAACAGCTCTCTTGAACGTATTGTAACTTTGGAAATATCATACTCTCTGTATGAATCTACTCTGTATGATTCATTTCCCAAGTTAGATGAATTACAAGCCTTCCAGGTGGGATTTAGTATGGATTTCAGAGGTAAGTGTACATACATTTTTATATATTCAGTTGGTATATGTCTCTGCAGCTATTTCTCCTTTTGGTTTATTGATGAAACCCTGTTCTTTGATGTCTGGCAGAATTTTCATTAGAACCAAGAGTTTGGTTTTGTCCAGTTATCGTTTGACCATAAATAATGCATGATGTGCCCGGATTACTAAACACATGACAAGGGAAATCTTCTCTGCTAGCATTATGGGCTTGTTGTTGTTTATTACAGCAAGGAACACAAGAAATTCTTCTCTTCAAAAGCTCCATAACTATTCTCCATAAGTATTCGTATTGTCAAGGGCTCCCTTCCTTCTACTGTGAGATTAATCTTTGGTTTATGGAGAAGATGCTTAACCTGTACAATGTTATGGTATTAGAATTAAGGAAAAACCTTTGGAACAGCTATTCCCCTCTTTCCCCCCCATGTGCGGTTTGTGCATGAAATCTTTTTGTCTCTCTTTGCTGATTAGCGACATTAGCTTATATTTAGTCTGTGGGATAAAGTGTTTTAAATTTGCTTTTGCATGGATTTAGAGATGTGGAAATAAATTCGTGTCGCTGTAGCTTAGATAACAGCTTTGTAGTCTGCCCTGTGTAAGGGGTGGCACATTGCTGCGCTGTCCCAGAAGCAGACCAGCTACTGAATTGTACATCATTGTGATGGGGCGGAAGGCGCCCCATCCTCCTTGGTCCAAGGGGGTGTGCCCGGTCCATGACCAGGTTCTCCACACTAGTCTAGGTTGCAGAGTTATAAGGCCTAGTGGCCAGAGTCAGGACATCGGGCCACCACCTATGGATGGGTGGTGTCCGGGAAGGGGGACCCGGGCCCACCCTGCTCCACTGGGTCCCAGCCCAGGGCCCTGTCAGTAGCAAGGGTCTCTGCCACTGGGTCAACAGGGAATATGACAAAACACACTGACGATACTTGGGACAATGGGTTGTCCCCCCCGGGCTACTTCCTACTGTGTCCCTTGTAGTCATAGTCCTGGTGTCTCTGGGGTTGTTGGCGCGGGTGGTTCCCAGTGACCCTGGGCTCTTCCAGACGTCCGTGGGTGTCTGGGTCTCCACCTAGGTCTTGGTGTTCCTGGCTCCTGCTATCGGAGCCTTGGGTGCTTCGTGGGCTGGAGCCTGCAGCGAGCATCCTTCCCCTTTGGCTGTCTGCAGGCTGAGCTGAGCTGCTCCCTTTTATACTACTGCTGCATTTGGAGCATTCCCAGTAGGGATGCGGGGGTGTGACTTCCTCAGCCCACAATACGGAGTTAACCCCTGCCAGTCTAGTGCGGTGTGGGTGTATCTGTCACAGTCAGTCACAATACTTCCCTTGCTAGCCCTTGCTTTGGGGTGGTGAAGGACAGGAATAAGTTATTTTATCTCTTCACAAAACAGCTCATTCCCTTTTAGTCCACTCAGCTATTCTGGCCACTAAATAGGGGTTAGCCTCCATGCCCACATGTTCACAGAAGGGAGTATCAGATAAGTAGCCTCCTCTCCCATCTTCCATAGCCAGATTCACAATCCCAAACAAGGCCAAGAAGAAGAATGGGGTGCTGCTCAGCTGAGTATTCTATTCTATTTGATCCCAGTCTTCATCCCAGAGCTTCACTCAATCTTTTAGATATGCTGGGCCCGGGCCATAGAGTGCCTTGAAGAAAAGGACTGAGACCTTGAACTTGAAATTCTATGGGAGATCAGTATAGATTCACACTATAAATGACAAGACATCACAGATGGATAAAACCAACAAGTGGGTGGGAGGGAGAAGATGAGGTAACAAAACTAACAGGATGTCTCAGCACAGATTCTCTCTACAATTTGTGGTCAGTCAATAGCCATAATCAGAACTCAGCACCTGTCTAGCAGTTATGCGACGGCAGTTTTCTGTATGCATTATGTCAGGTAAGTTTTTAGGTGGGACTAAAGGAGGCAACTTATGGATTTTGACTAGGAGTTTTTCCCATCCATAAGAAGGGACATGAGAAAAATGTGAGGGTACACATGACAAGCATAGGCAAGCAAGAGATCAAGGCTAGTGGAACATTGTTGGTGGATTGATGGAGGGAATCGATAAGAGGATGAATATGCTTGCCAAAAATAAATTGCAGAGGGCTTTGAAGGATAGGACAAGAAGATTGGTGTTTGGTGCCACAGAAGACGGGACAATGGAGTGACTCGAAGAGTGGGGGCGGGGGGTCACATAAACAGAGCAACAAGTCAGGAAGATGTCCTTAGCAGCAGCATTTTAAATTGATTTGATTGTAGCTGGGTTGCAGCTATAGAAGCCAAAAAGGAGGTTGGAGAAATCAAGATGACGGATGGTCAGGGCTTGGACTAGAGCTTTGGCAGGGTGGGAAGAGAGGACAGGTCAGATCTTGGAGATGTACAGGAGGAATCGGCAGGATTTAACTATGGCTAGGATGTGTGGGTCAATGCAGAGGACTGAAGCGGAGAGTATAGGCTTAAATTGCATAAACCCACTTTCTCCTTAACAACCCAGAATCACAGCAGGAAAGACTTAAAAATGAGAGAGGGGAAAGAAACAAATGTCATAAAGAAGTAATGTCAATACTACAGATGAATCTGAGCTTCACCAGTTGGTTCTGGATCCAAAATTCTCCAAGTTTGGGTGGATTGAGTTCCAGAGCTTTGGTTCAGCTTGTTACAAGATAGGTGCCACCTGTGATGTTAGCATTTGGACCCAAGCCTCCCCAAAGTTCAAAACTCTATATATTATGGATGAGTGTGGATCAAATAAAGTGCATACAATCTTCACACTCATCTCTAAAACATACAGAGAAATGGCCTGGTTTTGATCCAATTGCCATATATGGGAAAACTCCCTCTAAGCTCAGTGAGAGGAGGTTGGGGCTCTATGTTACGAGGGAAAACAAAGTGCACTATATAGGGAACCTGACTGTGTTGCCCTGCCCTGCAGTTATGTCTGTTCCAAATTCTGATCTGGTAGCATTCCCCACCCACTTGGCCCAGGTGTAGATGATTACCCAAGGTGCAGGGTAAAGAGAGGTTAACCTTTTTGTTTCCATTATGTTAACATTTACACTAGGGCTGTCAAGCGATTAAAAAAATTAATCACAATTAATCACACAATTTAAAAAAAATAAGCTTGATTAATCGCACTGTTAAACAATAATAGAATACCATTTATTTCAATATTTTGGATGTTTTCTACATTTTCAAATATATTGTTTTCAATTACAACACAGAATACAAAGTGTATAGTGCTCACTTTATATTTGTTTTTTATTACAAGTATTTGCATTGTAAAAAAACCAAAATAAATAGTATTTTTCAATTAATCTAATACAAGTACTATAGTGCAATCTCTTTATCATGAAAGTTGAATTTACAAGTGTAGAATTATGTACAAAAAACTGCATTCAAAAATAAAACAATATATAATTTTAGAGCCCGTAAGTCCACTCAGTCCTACTTCTTGTCCAGGCAATCGCTCAGACAAACACATTTGTTTACATTTGCAGGAGATAATGCTGCATGCTACTTGTTTACAATGTCACCTGAAAGTGAGAACAGGCATTTTCATGGCACTGTTATAACCGGCATAGCCAGATGCACTAAAGATTCATATGTCGCTTCATGCTTCAACCACCATTCTAGAGGACATGCGTCCATGCTGATGATGGGTTCTGCTTGATAACAATCCAGAGTAGTGCGGACCGACGCATGTTCATTTTCATTATCTGAGTCAGATGCCACAAGCAGAAGGTTGATTTTCTTTTTTGGTGGTTTGGGTTCTGTAGTTTCCGCATGAAGGGGCATACAAATGTTAAGCCTATCTGGCACGTAAATACCTTGCAATGCTAGCTACAAAAGTGCCATGCAAATGCCTGTTCTCATTAAAAAAAAAAAAAAATCTACATTTGTAAGTTGCACTTTCATGACACAGAGATTGCACTCCTGTACTTGTATGAGGTGAATTGAAAAATGCTATTTCTTTTGTTTATCATTTTACAGTGCAAATATTTGTAATAAAAATACACAATTTGATTTCAGTTACAGAATACAAGATGTATGAAAATGTATAAAAACATCCAAAATATTGAATACATTTCAATTGGTATTCTATTGTTATAACAGTGCGATTAAAACCGATTAATCACGATTAATTTTTTTGAGTTAATCACATGAGTTATGTGCGATGAATTGACAGCCCTAATTTACACTCTCTTGTTATGACAGGCTCAACATAAGAACAAGAGACAGAATTGAACATACACAAAATGTAAAGGTTAGAAGTCTGAACACATCCTTCTCAGGATTAGCCAAGCTTTCCCCATTCACGAAATTCTAAGTTTTGCTCTCCTTACTTTGATCAATAGAATGTCTGGGATCAACAGTGTAAAACAATACATACATTTCCTTCCATTGAAACACACCCTCACATTAGGAGGGAACAAGGCTGCAATATCAAGGGCCAATTTTTTCAAACCACAGTGAGTGCCCGAGCTGATATCAAAGTACCCCATTTGCCCTAATGACCTCATATTTGGTTTGATCAGTTCTTCTAATACAGTATGTGTCGCATTCCAGCAGAATTTCAACAAGCTTTTACAAAATGTCTGATGTCAGTGTCAACATTTCTGCATTTTTCCCCATCCTCGCAATATGAGCCATAAATTGCCCATGTCCATTTTACACCGATGATAATTTTAAGCATGCAGCTCTGGTGAATGCTCCCGTCTTTAGAATCTAGAATGGAATCTAGGCAAACAGCTCAAAATCACCTTGACAGGAGAATGAGATACTTGGTCAAAGGAGAGAGAGAACTAATCCAACAACAAGAAGAACAGGAGGACTTGTGGCACCTTAGAGACTAACAAATTTATTAGAGCATAAGCTTTCGTGGACTACAGCCATATATGCATCCGAAGAAGTGGGCTGTAGTCCACGAAAGCTTATGCTCTAATAAATTTGTTAGTCTCTAAGGTGCCACAAGTCCTCCTGTTCTTCTTTTTGCGGATACAGACTAACACGGCTGCTACTCTGAAACTTTTTAATCCAACAACATAGATGATGACAAATTCCTGGCCTATGGTACATACGTATATGCATGTGTCTTTACCAGGTGGCAAATCTTGCTTCGTTCTCTGTGGCCTTACAGAAAGCTTTGAGTGGAATGGCCACATTGTTGGGAGGAGAGGAGAAGCAGTATGTTGGGAGCTGGGTGTCAGCGAGCTGTGCTTCGTGAGGGCTAGTGGCCACTCAAAGCTTTGGGGCAGTGTCAGGCAGGGAAGAAATGTGGGTAGCTTTGTGTCATTGTGGATATTCTGGCAAAAACCCACATGGAGAAGAGGGTCTTCAGGACTGGGGATGAAAGGCCAACTGCTGTAAGGCTACAGCAGTAATCTCAGAGTGGCTCTGCTACTGTTTTACAGGCTGGGCAGGGAGGGATTCGTTTTACCCCCAGTACCTGCAGTCATCCTATTTACTGGGGCTCTAAGCAGCATCCAGGATTTGACCCTGTGTGTGTGCGCATGTATCTATGGAGAGCAGGAATAAGCGTGATATGCTAATAATACATCATGAAAAGTGGAAGAGCCAGAGATGTTTCACGTATAGGCCTCCAGGATAATTTTGACGAGTAGTGGAAACCACACTAAAAAACTCGGATGTAATTTGTATTTTGATGGTGTGGCAAAATATCTTGCCTATAGGCAAGGATAGAAAGGAATCAGGACTTTTGGCTGATGCACAGAGATGTAAGCAGAGAGGAATACAAATCCTTGACTCATTCCATTTCATTAAATGCAGATTCATGTATTACCTGCCTGAAAAAATATCTGTGACTGTGAAAGATCATTGGTGCCAAGGCACACACAATCTCAGCAACTGCTGCTGTTTCAAGGAGTTTAACAAGATCTATTGCCTGGTTATAATTAACTAGCCATCAATAAATGATAAGTACTTCAGGAAATCTACATGAGGAAGAAGTTGTTCAAAGGCAAAAAGCAACTCATTAGAGGAAGCAAACACGCTGGAATTCTTACAGGAAATACATACAATGTCGGAGAAAGACAGAACTAAAACAAAGGGGGATGAGACGGGAAAATATGTCTGAATGAGGGACACAATGGTAAAGTGCTGAGAATAAAACCTCCAGTAGCCAGTGGGGTTACACTGGTGTAACTGGGAGCAGAATTTGGCCTGGTATGTTTGAGTGACATCAAGAAGTTAAAAATAACATTTGACAAAAGAAAAGAAAAATCAGTTTCCCACAATTAGACTTGTCAGATCAGCTAGCATGAACCTCTCTTTTTGTGCAGAGCTCAAGACACTCTGCAGAAAGGAAGGGGTCTGTATTAGCAAATCTGATTCCAAGGTCAGGGTCTTACAGAGCTATTTCAATGTGATAGAAAAATAGAAAAAATCCTGTAAAAACAACAGATGGGTAAGACAGTTTGGATAAAATAGGAACCCCCCCTCACACCAGCCTCAACTGCCCAGACCCAGAAGATACTGTGATATTTGAAAAACTTCCATTCTTTTTGTTTTGTTTCCCTTTCCCCATCATTTTCACAAGCCCCTGTGCATCACAAGCCCCTGTGCAAGCTGTGACCAGAAATGCTGACCAATCAGAAAAGAAAGGCTTTGATGTATTTTGAATCCAACTGGAAGCAGGAAGTATCAGGGTCTTTCGTAATAATTCTGATCTAGCCGTTTTGATTCTTCATCATCATCATCATCATCATGGCAAATCCTGAAGGGATGTAGCCTCCTTGCAGATTGAGTGCCACCCAGATTGAACTCTAGCTATGTCCTGAAGGTGGTCTGGCTGGATATTCAGTTTACGTCTGTCTATGGCAGTCTTGTCTTGCCACCAAAGCTTCTGGCAACCACGTGATCACTGGCTGCATAGCAGCATTCGCTGGTAAACACACTTCATAATTTGTTGATCTTCCATCCTAATAATATGTCCATACCAAGAAAGCCACCAAAATCAAACCAGTGCTGATGGAGGGTTCCTGGGTTTGGCTTTGAATATCTTCATTTCTGATCTTGTCTTGACACTTACTATGGAGCAGCTGATGAAGATGATGACAATCAAACATGAAATCAAACATTTTGATTCATGAACTTTGTTGAACCAAAGTTCTGAATCTTTTTAAGTTCTCCCACCACTACTCAGAATGGCATCTGGAGTATGCCTGGCTGGAAAACAAGAATTCCATTTTCCAATTTCAAAACCTCAAAAGTTTTATCATTCCACAATGGAATGAAAATGAGATGTCTAAAATTGTTTCATGGAAAACATGAGAGAGTGTAACCCACTCCAAAATAGCCGATAGCCCAGTGGTTAAGGTATTCCCTGCTCTGATTCAGTTTTAGCCTGATTTCCTCCCCCTCCAATGTGTTTTTATAATTACTTAATTGTAATTTACAAGATTTATTGTGATTTATTGAAACCTTAACCCCATAAACAGAGCCATGAGGACTAATAATGATTGTTAATGGTGGTATTCTCCATGCCATTCTCCCCCCAACACAGCATGCACGAGAAGGTGTTGCCCCCAAATTCACTCCCACTTTCCAGGATTTACCTTAATTCTTCACTGAAGTAATAAGCTCCGAGGAAGGACAGTGATTAAAAACTAAAAAACAAAACAAAAACAAACCCCAAACCTACCACACCTTAATCCAAGCTGATTCCAGAGCTAGCTAGTCCCCAGGGCTTTCCTCATCCGGACACAGGTAAATCCCTCTCTCTAAGGCCTGGTCCCCACTAAGCCCCCACTTCGGACTAAGGTACGCAAATTCAGCTACGTTGATAACGTAGCTGAATTCGAAGTACCTTAGTCCGAACTTACCGCGGGTCCAGATGCGGCAGGGAGGCTCCCCCGTCGATGCCGCGTACTCCTCTCGGCGAGCTGGAGTACCGGCGTCGACGGCGAGCACTTCCGGGATCGATCCGGGATCGATTTATCGTGTCTTAACCAGACGCGATAAATTGATCCCAGAACATCGATTGCCTGCCGCCGGACCCTCCGGTAAGTGTAGACGTACCCTAACTCTCCCTTCCTCAGAGATTCATTCAGTCTTTAATATTCCTGAGTAACAGCTAAAATGACTTGGTGAGTCAGCAGAGTAGCTCTATACCTCTTCTCAGGGTCCAAAAGCCTCTTTTCCATTCCCAGTGACCCAAAATGGAGCTTTAGTCCTTATGCCCTTTGTTTCCATTGGTTGCTATTTTAATGACAATACTAGCACATCACAATAAGCCCACGCCTGCCTTTCATCCTCTTCTGCTTGGAACTGCATGTCATTGTGCCTCATGAAATCCAAACCAATCACATCAATTGGTACTGAAGATGGGCCTCTGGCAGGAAACATCAAGTAAGTTGTTGGCCTTTGCTAGTTTGCTATGGTTCTTTAAGAGTCTGAAAGGCAAAGACCTACTACAGGCTAAGTGAAATGAAGCTTGTCTTTTCGAGGACAGCTAGTTCTACAGCATATGAAATCTGCTGTTCACAATGGGTTTATACAAGGTTCTGGGGGTCTTAATAGGTTTTAATAATTCTGTTGGTATGTATTTGGGAGGGGGGCTTCTATGCAGGTAATTCTCAATAAATGTAGAGAGCATGTGAGTACATCTCCCTCATGTCAATGGGGGACCAGACTTTATCAAGTTTATTTGGGCTGTTAAATCATATTTTTCAATTGTTTAAACTGTTCAGACAGAATTTGCACTGTAACATTTTAGCTTTTCATAGCTGTCAAGAAGTAATACAAATAATTACTGTATTCCCTGGTGATTTTTATCTGATTAAAGTGACATCTGCTTATGCAAGATATTTGAATGGAGACATTCAATCAGGTCAGTAACATTTAATTTCCCCTTTCCAATCTTTTTATTTTTCTGCTGTGTTTCATATTTATTTTAATTTTGTGTGTCAAAGAGTGGTAGGTTCTTACAAAATGAAATATTTTTTCATAATATTTTATATATTTTAATGTAAGTATCACGTTGCAGTGTTTGCTACCCAAGCATCTGATCGGATTCTAAAACCCTCAGCCCCTAGCTCCTTACTGCCTGCAGTGAAAACACTGGGGAAGTAAGGAGTGACTCAGTGTGAGTAAGGAGAACAATCTGCCTTTAGATGCTACTCGGAATTACAAAAGAAGTAGGAAATAAACTTTGTGGCTGTGAATTCTGTTACGATCTGAATAGCCGCACAGAGGACGATATACAGTGTACAACAAGGAGTTTTATTAGTCTTAAAATCCCCCAGGATTATGCTAAATATTCTTGAGTGCCATCTACTGGTGCTTTATCTACTAGCTATTTACGCACACATCTCTTGGAACAGGATGGATTCCAGTGCCTGCTTTTTGGATAGGGCATTGATTGTGAAAATAAGATGCTTGAGTTCCATTCTTGGGTTTAACACTTTATTAGCTATGCATTGGGCTCCATAGCTCAGGGGTTAGTGATGTGATCTTGTAAACCAGGGGTCAATTTCTCACTAATTTCTGCATGACAATCTGTTATGGCAACCAAAGGCAGAACATGTTGCAGACAGCTCCTGGCCCCAGCCCCATCCCATAGGAAGGAACCCCAGTGCCACGGAAGCAGTGCTCTCGTCCGCCTCCCCCTTTCACATGTACAGGGCATGAGCAGCTTGTAGAGAGGATGTTCAGGGCCTGCTTGATTTAATGTGACAGTATCCCTTTAAGCTGATGTAAAATACTGTCTTGTTTTCATCTTTTTCTGTCCAGCTATTAAAACCAACATAGCCCTAGCTCCTCTGGTGCTTTATTTCCTCTTTTTTATGGTTCCATTTGGGATGTGGCATTTAGCACAGTTTTGTGAGTGTACTAAAGATATTTTGTGTCTCTTCAAAGCTGCCTGTGGTCTGCATTTAGATCTCAGTTTAGACTATGTGAATGTGCTGAGAGGGTTTAATACTGCGTTTCTTTCTTCTCTGCCACTGCCCTGTCCTGTGAATCCAGCAAGCAAAGAGGTTGATATTTTATCCATCAAAACAATTCAAACATACTTCCTTACATTATTTTATTGTCACTATTATTCCCTGATTTACATAGCAACCCTCCACATATACTAAAACACTGCATAGCCAGATGCGGACAGCAATAAAACATGTACAGTAAAGCAGAAAACTGACATTTCTTTTCCTCAGTTCTATAGGCTATTTCTTTGGGCCTGATTCTCAATTATACTAAGGCTGCCTTAAACTGATGTAGCACTGAAAAAGGGCCTTAACATGAGTTTCAGTATAATTTACTACCACCCTTTACAGTGTCAGCCTGGTGTAAGGTGGCCTCCTTGTAAATAAAAATCGTGCCCTTTGCTTACAGAGACCAGGGGAGGGTAGATAATGCTTTGTTTACTACAGATTTTCCCTTTTGTACATTGGGATACAAACATTCCTCACAGGCCTAAGTCAGTGGCTTTAAGGAAACATCAGAAAGGCCTGATCCAAAGCCCACTGACACCACTGGCTTCAATATTGCATCATAATATCCAACTGCACTATTATATCCCCATTTATTTCAAATAGGCAACTACAAAACCTTAACAATTCCTTCTTTTTCTTTATCACAGGCATTTCCATTTTTGATGCAGACAATGTTACGGTCCAGAGTTGTTCGAGTTTATCACACAACCTAAAGTCTTTGAAGCCAAACTACTTGTAATAATGTAAGAGTGACAGTGAAAAAGTAAGTTTGACCCTTTTTAGCCTCTGTGATAAATGTAGTGCTTCAGTTGAATTTAGAGCTGTACTATGTGTAGAAGTATCAGAGGGGTAGCCGTGTTAGTCTGAATCTGTAAAAAGCAACAGAGGGTCCTGTGGCACCTTTGAGACTAACAGAAGTATTGGGAGCATAAGCTTTCGTGGGTAAGAACCTCACTTCTTCAGATGCAAGAAGAAGTGAGGTTCTTACCCACGAAAGCTTATGCTCCCAATACTTCTGTTAGTCTCAAAGGTGCCACAGGACCCTCTGTTGCTTTTTATGTGTAGAAGGCAACTGGAAAAGCAAACAATTCAGCAGCAAGCTCTTGGTTTCCAGAACCAAAGGAAAAACTAAAGGAGCCAATGGATGAATCGTGGCAGATACTGCAACCACAAGCAATATCTTTGGGCACCATATTGTATTGAGTTTATACATCACTGTGGGCCAGGGAGGGTTATCACAGCTCCTCCAGGAACCAAGAACAGAGGGTTGATTAAGCTGAATCACTTTTTTCCAGAGACCGACAGACAAAGATAGGGCTTTTGACATACAAAGGCTGTGTTTAAACTGACTTGGGGGCTTCTTTCTGATCCTGAAAATGGACAGGAGCTTCTGTCCAAGGGCTCCAACCCTTGTGGAAGGATTGGAAAGACTTTGACCTACTAGGGCCCCATAAGTCTGATAGGTGATCTCTGATAAGCAATCTTCACGTGTATAGGAACTTTTATTGTTTTTAAATATGTTTTCTCTGTAATGCTTTTATCTTAAAAATAAAGATGCTTGTTTAGAAAGAGCTGTGTGATAACTTGTAACTGCCAGCAATACAGTGTTCATAGCCCTAAGAGAGAATTCAATGCACAGGTGCTGGCCTTTGGGCAGACTGGCTTGCTGGGGATATCACAGTGTAAGGCAAGAAGTTGTGTAGCATTAAAAACCCTGGTCAAGAGGGAGAGAGACACAGCTTTCTGCTCAAGAGAAGTGATGGATGGGAGCCAGAAACATTAAGTGGGTGCCCTCGAGGGACCACAGAGGGGGAATACAAGTGCCACTACACTGAAACTGTGACAGCCATAATTTAAAGATATCCACTTGAGCTGTCTATCTTTAAATAAAAAAAAGACAGCATTCCATATATCAGCAAAATGCAATAGTTCTGGTATAGAACTGCATAAAATAGGGACCAGCTGCTTAAAGTTTGCTAAACAACAAACTGTTCTGATCACAATCTTGGGTCTCTTGTGTGGTATGCACCCCAGAATCTTAGACTATGTCTACACTAAAGCTGTAATTTTGACCTCAAGGAGACATAACTGCACTAGTTCTGATCAAGCCAGCATGCTAAAAATAGAAGAGTAACCACGACTGTGGGAGGAGCTAGCCACCCGATTACGTACCTACAGTCTCAGATGAGATTGAACTCATGGTGGCTAGGCCCTCCTCCTGCTTTTAACACCGGGGCTATGCTCTATTTTTAGTGCACCAGCTTGATCAGAGCTAGCATGGATATATCTATTTGAGCTGGAAATTATGCTTTCCAGCTATAGTGTAGAAATACCATAAGTGCTATTTAGAAAGAAACTTGGATGCAACAGAGTAAGCTAGAAAACAAACAAAGAACATGAGCCAAAATTTGGGTCCTCAAGTTAGCTACCTAAATCCAGATGTAGAGCATCTGAGATAGATAAAGATGAGAGAGGGCATGAGAAGTAATCCAAGAATCTGCCGGGACAATTGAAGAGCTGTCAGAGAAGTGGACTGGGGATTATGAGCGATGAAGGCCAAGAATGTTTGGTTGGAAGACCTTTGGAAATGGCTGTAGATTCAGAACCAATATCAGATTTGCAGATTGTGGTTTAAAGCTGAAGCCAAAGGTGAACCTTCTCTACAAGCTTAAAGGTGCAGTGTCCAGCATAGACACAGCATCTTGGTCTCAAATTATATTTTTATGGTACGAAGGGGTGATACTGTAGGTGAAAGGCAAGGAGGCGATGACAACTGGTGGGGGAACCTGGAGGCTGAAAAGGCAGGAAGAAGATGGAGTGACTGTAGAAAGAAGGGGACCCCTCCAGTAACAAGGATTTGCAAACCAATCCACAAGCTGTCAAACATTCTGCTAGTAATACATTTCCGCAACAACTCCTCCCTTCCCTGCTGCGGAACCTTCCCACTAAAAACAAATAGCTGAATCCTCTCTTGGCACCAAATCGTCCCACTCCTTGACGAGCTCCTCCAAACCAACTGTTTTCCATGCCAAAACCGTCCTGCCTCCTTCCATGAAAAGCCCTCCTCCATTTTATTTGGTTCTCAACAGTAATATTGCGAATATTTGACCGCTGAGCAGTCAAGATTGGTCATTTCTGTTCTCCATGCAAACAGGGTGACAAACATTTATTCATGTACTTAACAGGCTGAAGGAAGATCTCCCACTGTGCAGGAAAGGAACTCTTAAATCACCTAGTCCAGTCCCCTATTACTGCAGGCAACCATGTTTATATAATCAGCTTCTACCATCCCAAAGTCTCTGACATGTTTCCTTCCTTTTAGCAGAGTAGGAATTAAATTCACCTTACTTTGGAAAATGTACTTTCCACCAGGCTGATGTGCAGCTGCCCAGAGTGCTATTTAAAATGTCCATCAGCAATTTTATGCTTTGGACAGTTGGTTGTGGTTATGAAAAAAAAATGAAATTACAGGGCATGAGGGCAATGTAAAAAGTGTTTAGAAATGTACTTACTCCATAGGGCTGGATGCTATAAGCCTCATAATTGCCAGCGATTTCCACACAGCGTTTCTGATCCAAGAAGAGTACTTTAACTGCTATTAAACGTTATTGGTTATATCTAACATGGGCTCACAGTAGACAGAAACTAAGGAAAGAAAAGCATACCATGATTTTGTATACATTTTAAGTTAAAAGACAAATGCACACCAGCATAATATTAATTCATTTCTTCTTCCTTGACAGAGGAACAGAAATTGCAGGCTAGAATTTAGCAATAGTGAAAACCTACTCTTAATCAGCTTTGTCTTAACCCTGCAGCTACAGCTGGAAGGCATAAATGGACCAGACTTTAGAATTCCATGTTCCAGATTCTTTGCTCCCAATACAACCCCTTTCCATCACTCCATTGATGCAAAGAGGGTGTAATAATGCATGGAGAATCCCCAGATGGCATAGAGTTGGCTATACCAGCCTGTAGCAATGTCACCTACCCAGTCTGGCTTTGCCTTTAGGCTAGCTGCTGCCTCAGTTTCTCCTGTTTAGGGTAGCTATATCTCCTGACCTTCCCATGCCCAACTCTTTTTCCAGGCACAGTTTTATTCTTTGACTATAAAACTTAGACATAATATCAAAGAAAAGCAGTGTCCTTGCTCACCCTGGGCTACAGCTGTCACAGGTTTTTCCCCTTGCCTCTGAGTGATGAAAATAGGACATACCCATGCCTTCAATCCCCCATGCTTCAGGGCCTACTTCAGGAGCTCATCTCTCTCCTAAAACTGCTCTCTCAGCCCTTTATAAGGATCACTTGACCCCTTCCCAGCCGGGTCTGAAAAATGAACAGGGCTGGTTGTCCCTAGGCCCTCTGACTCTTAAAGGGCAGGCCACTTTGGGTCACAGCACTACACCCCCAATCTTCCTGCAGCCCACAGAATAGGGGACATGTCAGAGGGTGACCAGCATGCTGCTGCATTCCAGTGAGCCCCATCCAATTTAACCATCCCTAGGGGGGCCGTTTCCAGCTGGCACAAGCTACTGCAACTCTCAGGCTGCTTTCATTCGCACCAAGATAGAAAATACTGAGGGAATACAAAGGTTGGGTAAAGCCACTTCTCCCCACATTCTTCCCACCCCTACATTCTGAGCCTAGATTAATCCAGACCAGGGATCACACAATGGGTTGATATGTGACCCCTGAGTGCAGTGTGGTTATTCCTGCTGTAGTAAATAAAATAAATGTTATACCATTATCTCAAAACACAACAGTTAAATAAGTATAACGCTGTTAAATAAAGCAACAAAGTGACTCCTTTAGTAATACCCAGCAAGAAATGGCAGACCCTATTTAAATTCTGCATAGTGCTTGGATTTAAGTTTGTGTACGTTTAACAAAGTGACGGATGTATATTTCTTTTGCTGTAACTGCAGTTTTCTAGCACATTATTTTACCCTTTTCTTGTTCTTTCAATGTTATTTACTTAAAGCACCTTCCATGTTCATTTCCAACTAACTATTTGTTTATTCTTCAGAAGATACAGATTTATTTTTTGCCTTTCCTAGCAATAACATTTAGGCTCTGCATGGGCGGAAAATTGTTAACGTGATTTACGCAATATTTCATATGCAAGTTAGATGGGTTGCTACTGGGCACTACAACTCACTGTCCAAGTGTTTTTATTAGCCTCTACTTTGATTATATATTTCTCCAATGAGACCAAAACATAGGTTCTCTTTTGGAGTCTTTGGGCCTCATTCTGACCTCAGGCCAAAGCACAGTGAGCTTACTCCTGATTTACACTGGAGTATGTCAGCGCAGAATCCAGCCTTGTAGATCATCAAATTGTCGTTTATGTCTCTCTCAAAACACCCACACAGACAGATAGGTACCCTGTGGGATTTCAAAAGAACCATAGATTTCAATGAGAGTTAGCTGCCTATGTGCTTTTGAAAATCCCTGTAGGCTCCTATCTGCATCTTTAGGTTCCTAAATACCTCTAAGATTCTGGCTTATAGAACCTTATTTGTCAGGGCAGAGGGAGAAGTACAGAAGCGAGACTGGTTTTGGAGCTGACTTAAGGTGATTCCTTGAAATGTGAATTATGTTGTTTATGGTTCTATTCCCCCCTGCCCCTATTAAAAATAAACCACTGAAGTGTCTATACCACTGTCCAAACCTCTGACAAGCATTGTGCTGGAGAATACACAAACTGCTTGGGCTATCATTGCTAGCACGTTAGGGATACTGTGATCTCCCATGGCCTGATCTCCCATATTCACCAGGGGTGAAATCCTGGCCCCATTGAAGCCAAAGGGAGTTTTGCCATTGACTTCAATGGAGGCAGGATTTCACCCTAGGTGGGCAACATGTTCTTTGCATAACATGAAAAAACTCAGTTTACTTAGTATTATTATTAGTCACTGTGGCTCCCCTCCACACACTCCGAACATGTCCTTGGGAAACATATGCTTATTATACATGATGTTTAGATTAGGCATAGGAAGCCAGTGTCCTTGCCTCCCACAATTCCCTATTCTAAACATAGTCTACTGCCTGACCCGACTCTCTCAGTCCCGATTCAACAAGGTACTGGAGCAGATGCCTGAATAAAAGCACATGAATAGTGCCACTGATTGTTGATTTTCTTTCTCTATTATTTTGCATTTAATAATATAGGGTCAGATTCCACCACACTTAACTGACACTGAGAAATATCTTATTAGTTAAGGATCAGATTCTGACCTCTTTTCTCAAGCTGAGTGGTACCTTACTCCACTACTTATTGGAGATCAGAAAGTACATGACATTTAGTATTCTAGTTGGAAACATTAGATCATGAATCTCTCCTGCAGTCAAGCTGTGAGTCTATCCATGAAAAAGTAAGCTCTTAGGTTAGTCTGGTGAGAAACCGTCCAGGGAATGAAATCTTATTGCTGCTGCTTGGCAAAGATTTCATGAAAAGAAATGGAAGAAAGTCACCGAAATAAACTTCAGATGAGTTGTGAAATCCTGCTGCTCATTTTCTTTTTTTCTTTGCTGTTGGAACAGCTGTTAGATTTCTGAAACCAGAGAGCACAAGAAGAGGAGGTGGACTGCTGACATCACTCTTCTCAAATTTCTGACAATGTATTATAAAGCTGGGCTACGTTACTATATGCTGGTTGGTTCTGGAGGTGATTTGTAACCTGACAAGCTTATAGTATGCAAAAGAATGAACATTATCAGTAAGCCTTTACTGCTCACAATTATCCAATATTCTCATATTATTAATTATTATTTGTTAACTTTCAGATGGTCCAAATTTTCTAAATTTCCAGTTATTAAACAAACAACAACAAAAAAAACACAGGATGAAATTTTTGGAAATTTTGTTTCACAAAATTTCCCAAAATTTCAAAAAGTTTCAGTAAAATTTTGTATTTAAAAAGACACCACAAATTTTAAATGGAATTTCCTCCCATGTTTCAATTGCTCTATTCTTTGTGGTAGCATATAGAGGCCCAAAGTGAGATTAATGATTATACTGTACAAAAAAATAGAAAGAGAGGGTTCCTGGCCTAAAAAACGTATGGACTAACTAGACAACATGCACAAAAGGCCCTATTTTGCAGATGAGTTACTTCGGCACAGAGAGATTAAGGGTATGTCTACACTGTGTTTTAAAACCCACTAAAATCAGCAGTGTAGACATTGCTGTTCAGGCTGGAGCTTGGTTTCTGAAACCCACCCTGTCCCCTGGGTTTCAGAGTAGGAGCTTGAACAGGTTTTAAAATGTAGTGTAGACATACCCTTTGTGACTTGCCCAAGGTTACACAGGCAGTTTTTGTCAGAGCTGGGAATTAAACCCAGGTCTCCTAGAACCTGGTCCAGTGCCTGATCAACAAGTCTAGTTTTCCTTTCAAAGGAAATGGAAAAATTCTGCCTGTTAGCTATTGTAATTTGATATAAATAAGCAAGCAACTTCAAGGAGGAAAGGCTGGTTCTACTCTGAAAATGGCACCTTCTTACTGAACAGATCCACTCCCCTCAGTGGGCATTCAGAGTCAGATCTCACATTAGTGACATAAATAAGTTTCATTGCCTCTTTTGGTGCTACAAGAGAGTCAGCTGGAGTTTTTGTTCATCAGAATCACTTAAGTTCCAAACTATTCCACTTATGCAAACTCACTGAGGGCTACGTATGCAGGTGTCACTGAGAGCCTCATTAGGCCTAGACAGCCTTTTGTTTTGGTTATGACGCCTTCCCCTTTCCCACAGCTTGAGCTTCAGACCTTGGGTTGATATTGCAGGCAGGGGCGGCTCTATGTATTTTGCCGCCCTAGGCACGGCAGTCAGGCGGCTTTCGGCGCCTGCGGGAGGTCTGCTGGTAACGCGGATTTGGCGGCATGCCTGAGGGATGTCCGCCTGTGCTGCGCCTTCAGCATACCCGCCGCTGAATTGCCGCTGAATCTGCGGACCTCCTGCAGGCATGCTGCCAAAGGCTCCCTGACTGCCGCCCCCACAGTGACTGGCAGGACGCCCCCCGCGGCTTGCCGCCCCAGGCACGCGCTTGGTGTGCTGGTGCCTGGAGCCACCCCTGATTGCAGGGCTAGCAGCTAGAAAATATCATCTTTTTATTTATAAAAAGTAAATAACGTATTGTGAAGCCCTAAGTTTGAATGCTGGATGAGTTCCCACTTTTGTGACTGGGGAATGAAACAGAAGCTTTCAGAACGAAACGGTGAGACTCTGCAACTTGAGCTAAAGGGCTAATCGAGCTAGATTTTGAAAGATATTTAAGTTCTTAAAGACAGATAGGTGCTGTCATAACTATAAAGGGAAGGGTAACAGCCCTCCTGTGTACAATACTATAAAATCCCTCCTGGCCAGAGACTCCAAAATCCTTTTCCCTGTAAAGGGTTAAGAAGCTCAGGTAACCTGGCTGACACCTGACCCAAAGGACCAATAAGGGGACAAGATGCTTTCAATGCTTGGGGGGGGGGGGGGGGGGAAAGGCTTTTGTTTGTGCTCTTTGTTTTGGGGATAGTTCGCTCTTGGGACTAAGAGGTACCAGACATCAATCCATGCTCTCCAAATCTTTCTGAACTAGTCTCTCATATTTCAAACTTGTAAGTACAGCCAGGCAAAGTGTGTTAGTTTTATCTTTGTTTTCTCAACTTGTAAATGTACCTTTTGCTAGGGAGTTTACCTCTGTTTGCTGTAACTTTGAACCTAAGGATAGAGGGGGTTCCTCTGGGCTCTTTAAGTTTGATTACCCTGTAAAGTTATTTTCCATACTGATTTTACAGAGATGATTTTTACCTTTTTCTTTAATTAAAAGCCTTCTGTTTAAGAACCTGATTGATTTCTCCTTGTTTTAAGATCCAAGGGGTTGGATCTGTGTTCACCAGGGAGTTGGTGGAAGAGTCTCTCAAGGCTACCCAGGGAAGGGAGTTAGCCCATTTGGGAGTGGTGGCAGCAGACCAGATCTAAGCTGGTAGTTAAGCTTAGAAGTTTTCATGCAGGCCTCCACATCTGAAGTTCAGAGTGGGGAAAGAGCCTTGACAGGTGCCTAGTGGGATTTTTCAAAAGCACCAAGGTGCCTTACTCTCATTGATTTCAATGGGACGTAGGCCCCTAAATACTCTTGAAAAAAAATCTCACTACATGCCTATCCGCATCGTTAAGCATCTAAATACCCTTTAAAAATCTGACCCTAAATTCTAAAGCTGTAATGCTCCTGTCATCTGTGGCCTGGGCACAGAAGGGGATATGTCACACACTGAACTCCGGGTTACATATTTGGTACAGAGTCTTTGATAGACAGCAAACATGGATGCTATTGTTACAGTTTCAGGAACTCACAAACACGGATGCACCTCCACCATTTCATTTTCTTTCCAACTACATTTTCACCCAAGAGCTCCTCCTACTGTTTTCTTTTATGTACTGCATTTATTTACTTTTCAGTCAGAATGAGATACAAGTCAGATAGTCCATTATTATGCTTGCCAGTGTGGGGTTATTTCCTATGATACATGCTCAAGTATTTTCTCCAGTTGACCTTTAAATCCAAACCTTCTGGAAACAGAAATCCAGAACCAAAATAGATTTGTAAAAATAAATGTCTCTCACCTTGTTCTGAACATACCTCTCCATGACATGGAGCTAGGGTTTATTTCAGAACGTTTTTGTTTGGTGGTGAATGGAAAATGAGATCTGAAATACTGAGGATTTCCTCCGTAAAAACGGTAAAAAATAAAACTACTATTTAAACCTAGTGCAGGAAAACAGCTGGCCATCATCAAACCAAGACCTGAGGGCTAGTCACAGTGGGCCACACCTCTAATTCAGAAAATGCTTGGCTTCCTAAACAGATGGAAGCATGAGTCTGGTTTATGCCCGAGAGCTATCTCTTCAGACAATTACAGCCATTGGATCATGAAGCCAGTGTCTAAATTATGTCGCCCTATCTCTCTGAGTGTATCACTAACGTCATAAAAGAGGTGGAGGGAAGAAACAGAAGTTTATTGCATGTGAATAGCCCTATACCTCTTTACAGTAATAACAGATAATGGGTATAGTAGCTCTTTAATAAACCATGGGAGTATTTTTAACAAACAGCATTAGCTTTCCCCAAAGAACTGAATAATCAGACATTAAAACATCTTTAAATTAGCTTTTACCCAGACAAAGTATAACAGAATAAGGCAAGAAATGAGTTTTATAACACAGAGTCAACGCTATTTCATAAAAACTGAGGTATTGATGTACATATTATAGGAGAAGAAAAATAGGCTTTTGCTCTCAGTTTTGTAGCTTCTGTAGTTCTTTCTCCTTGGTATCAAGGGACACAACCTTGAACCACTGTTGATTCATTCGTTTAGCAACAAGATTTTTTTTCCTTTTGTTAATCCATGCAAGTGAGGCAGATGTAGGGTCAAAAGATTCTAGGCCACCCGTGTGTGGAGGAATGCAGACAATGGAACACAGAGTGTGAAGAAAGTTACAGAAACAGTCACTACAAATGTACAGTATGAATTTGTTCAAATCAGGAATCATTCTGATGTGATAGGCCCTGCTTTATACACTACTAGATCACACTATGGGCTCCGTGCTCTCCTCCTCCCCTCTGCTTCTAGAGCCTGTGCCTCTGAACCCTGGTTGGTGCCACCTCTGCAACATACTCTCTCTCCTCCTACAAAAGCCCCTCTCCAAGGAACCTGGCTCCTTGGATTTGGGAGAGGACCAGCCAGTCTTTACTGGAATCTATCATCCTCTTCCTCCCAGCCACATTAAAAAAAAAAAAAAAAAAAAAGCGGAGGAACGGTGTTGCAAGTTACTGAAGATAGACTCTGCAGTGACTTATGATGTTTCCCACTGTGTGGTTTGAAATATCACACTTGAGGAGAGATTCCTGGGGCAGGATAGCGGCCATGTTGTTCAGGAGCTGCAGCAGGACAAGAAGGCTGAAAAGCAACACAAAGGGAAGGGGCTCCACAGTAGGGGGCTAAAATAAGGGCGAGTGAGAGGAGTTCAGCACCCCCCACCTTAGCTAATGACAGGGGGAGAACTGCCTGGCTTGGGGGAGCAATGTTACCTTACAGCTCCTGCCTCTCTGCCCTGGCTAGTATGGTGAGAGCTCCCCTGCTCCCCTGCTGCTTCAGTAAGCACTGTCCACATATACATCTTCCTTTCTTCCATGGGGGCTGGGGGGAAGCTGTTTTAGGGTTGTAACTCTGGGTTCTTATGCCAACGACCTTTTTGCCCCCCTCATCTTCATCTTCTTTTCCTCCTCCACTCCACCACCATACCCCTTCCTTCTCTTGGACTACCAGGCACAGCCACCCTTAATGAGGTCTTGCATTAAGCTAGCACCAACCAGGAATCTCTGAAATCTTTTCACAGCAAGGGTTTATGAGCTATTATAAATTAGATATTTAAATTGTTATTGATGCAAATTGGCAAAACCCCAACCCACTTCCAAGATAGTACTGGAGTGCAAAAGTTGAAGATGCTTTTGCAAAGGATAAAATATTACCTGTAGCTCTAGAAGGGTCTCCTATGCCAACCACCTGAGGTCTCTGTAATAGATTATCAGCTGCACTGAAACTCAGGGACAAACTCTGAATAGTACTGAGGACCTATAACTCGCATTCAGTTTCAGTTGCTCTACTATGTATTGCATTTACTCATTACTGCTCTATTCAATTGATGTCAGCTAATACCATTAGGTCATCTAGTGCTGAGGTTCTCAGACTTTTGCACAGTGAGGACTATTTCTTAATGGAGCAATTGTCTCATGGACACCTACCACCCACTGGCCATTGCATGGATTACTTCCATCCCCATGAAAACTGAATATCATCCCTATGTCAACTGTAGCAACTGCTTACAACAACAAAAAAGTGATATTAGGATAGTACCTAATGAATATTTACCTTCTTTTAAGGCACTCTAGTCGTTAGAAATAAGGAGAGGGAGTCAACATCATGTGACCAGTTAGCTCTCTATAGACCATCAGCAAGTGTTCCATGGACTACTGATGAAAAACAAAAATAGTTCACTTTGACATATTCTCAAGTGCTACACCTTGTCCAGTTGTCAAGTGAAGTTGTAGGTGCTAAGCAATGGCATAGCTGGATTCTACAAAAGATCTTAAAAATATAGTGATGGTGGGAAATCAACTGCCTGTCTGGAGGTGTCACTCAAATAAGTTAGGAAGTATGGGGGCCTTGGATAGCTAGTAGGATTTTGAGGGTTCTTGTAGGGGAAGGAAGACTGCACTGAGTTTAAGGCTAGTAGCAAGATATGTGGAGGCATGATGGGATGGAAGCGAAGGGATTTTAACCAAAAGTTTTTGAACCTTAAAGGTTCTGGGTCAGCTAAAAAAATAGATTGTTCCTTGCAAGCAATGGCATCATAGAGTATAACTGGGATTAGATGCCTCACTACAGTTTTTCAGGCACTTATTCACAGAACTGGACTAATCAACACATTTGGATTCAGGAAGGAATATTAGCATATTGGGTGCCCTTTGACTTCCTTTGTAGCATGGAACAGGGACCATCTGTTAAGATAATATGGGAGCAGCTTTTTGATTGATTTCCTCTGACTATAATGGGACCAAAAGCATTAACGACCTCTGTTCTTTCAGCCTTCTATTTCTCTGTTTCAGGGGCTAGCTAAAACTTCATGTTGGTTCTTTCTTTATCCTGGGCCTAATTATTTCTGTAACTGATACTTCCTTTTGTCTGAATTCCTAATAGATGAATGGTCAGTGGTGAATCAAAGCAGAACTCTTACTGATCAGTACATCTTTGTGTTCCTTACCATTTGTAATCATAATGAAGAATAATTTATTGTTTGGTATATTATCATCCTTTTAACACTTTTTGGAGGTTTAAAGGATTTTCCCTCTCTTGCTAAAGAGATAAAATCCACTGTTCTTAGGCTTTAATAGAAAATACACCATCTTCAAAACAGATTAAAACATGTACAGGAATGAATGTCTTACTGGTTTAAACCCAGCCCTGAGATTCCCCCTATTCGCTGTCTTAAACCATTACACCCCTTAGTCACCAATTTGAAAACAGCAGAGAAATTAATCAATTTCACAATCTTATAGATGAGCAGAAACTATTTTCTCCAGGGAAGCTTTTGCATTTATATTTAAATGCATTGCTTGTGGCCAGGAAGTTCTGCCTCATTTAGAGGCAGGAGTTATAAAGACCTACTGTGAGATGTAGAGTAATATAGAATTAAGAGATCTGAGCACATTTCAAGTGTCTCAGACTAAGCAAAAACATATCACTTATACAAATATGCCAAGACAGAAAGAATATGATACAGATAAAGAAAGGTGTGATTGCTATAAAACTGGCTATGTTAGTGTAACATTGTCCATAATTTATTCTATAATTGCTTAATGCACCCGAGGCATTATGGACATGCTGGGACAGATCCTCATCTGGTGTAACTTGGCATAATTCCATCAATGGAGCTACTCCAATTCACATCACCTCAGGATCTGTTTCACCAGCGATACCTCACGCCAGTGTGGCAGTTTAGAGAGTTATAGAAAATGACTAAATTCTTACCCATAAGTAAATAAGAAATGGATCCACAGCAATGAACTGCAGTCCCGTTTCCTCTATATTGTTGCAAGAGCAACAGTTAGAAAAGGGTTAGTTGCTTAAAGGGCAAGTTAGCAGAACTTTGCTTCTTCAAAATGCTTTACAAGGAGGAGCTAATTAATCCTCATAACACACTTATCAGGGAGGAGACTAAAAATGATCAGCCCCATTTTACAACAGGAAAACTCAGGTAGATAGTAATTTGCACAATGCCAGACAGGAAACCAGTTTGATGCCAGAATTTGAGCCTAAGGTGGACCTCTGTGTTTTAGTGGAATAGTGAGAATCACCTAGGGATACATGTGACAATATTTTCTTTCCCCCCTACTCCCCTTTCCATGCCAGGAGAATCCTACTGCCTAGTCTCATTACATCTCCTTTCCTATAAGGATCCTGATACTCTCATGTTTAGGCTTGGCAGAATTTTTTTTTTTATAATTTCCACAGATAATATCAATGTTTATTTATAAGCATTTTTTATTTTTATCAATTTAAATTTTCAGAGTTGCAGGAAATTATGGGTGGTGACACAATGATAGGGTCAGACAATAATTATGTATGTATGCATTCAGATTCTAAAAAATAAATCTTTAGAACGGTTAAAACACAAATTGTCACATCACATGTCAAAATATGCCAAGTAAATAACCTTAAATCAAACTCCAAGAAGTTTTCAAGCAGCATTTTTCTTACCTTGCCTATCTGTCAATTTTGATTAGTATCGATGGGCATATTTTTTGGTCAGTTTCTGTGTGTACAGTGAAATCAATGTTTACTGATAAAAATTGAATCCTTCAAAGCCTACTCATATTAAGTTTAATGTGGAGGAGTAAGAATTGTGATTATCTGTTTATCTTTATAATGGTATATTACGTTAAACGTACAGAACCTATCTGACTGGATCCTTTCCAAAAGCCCAGATTTTTTTTTTAAACATACTCTCAGTCCTTAGTCACTCTTCATGTGCTAAATTATTATAAATGATAGGTCACAACTCATGCATTCTAAGTGATACTCTTCCTTAATTCTGGTCTCCTTTCCTCCACTCAATTTTCCCACTGAAGCATTAAAAGAAAAAGTGCCAAGTATTGAGAGCTCCTGCTGTAGAATGAGTGTAGTTATTCCGCTCCTATAAGCTGCCGCTCATGCTGAGCTCTGCAGGGGAATGAGGTCATATGGGCACTGAAAGAAACTGCAGAAGAAAATGCCAAGCAAAATTTACTTGAGCAGGCGAGAATTGCCTCACTGACTGCTTCTCAGAGTTCCTCTGCTTTGTTATAGCACCAAATACAGGAAATTAACAGACAGCTAGGCTGGGTTTTCTTGTCAGACAGAAAATGAATAGAATGGAGGTTGGGGTTCATAGGAGGGAAAATATATAGAGAAAAGACAACAGTCACCAGAGTTACTTCTATGAAAGGAAAAAGGAATAAAAGGCAGGGACAGATTTGACAGCAGATCCCATTGAAGGTGCATCTCTTTTGATGTAATGGTGTAATGTGTCGTAAGGAAGGAAAAAAAAATTACTGTGCAGTGCAATTGTCTTAAGAGAGCAAAGCTGCCGCTGCTGGGCGCTTAACAAAACACTAATGGAATTACAGGGTAAGAACAGAAAGGAGTATTGAAGATGATCCTGGGGTTTGGGTCTGGCCAAAACTGTCAGAACTGTGGTAGTGTGGTTCACTGGGAAGGAAAAGGCTCAAAGTGCTCGCTGCAGGACTCCATAGTTTGTTAGTGCTTGCCACACTCCAGGATACACTCTGTAGCACAGGAAGTTCCAGAGATACATATTCTCCACCCACACTGGTGTAAATCAGGTATAACTCCATAGAGGTCAGTAGAGCTACACTGGTGTCAAACTAGTGCAAGTGAGAGGTGAAACAGACTCAGTTTCTCAGGGATAAGATACGTAGGCCAGGGGTTCTCAACCTTTTTCCTTCTGAGGCCCCCCGCAACATGCTATAAAAATGTCATGGTCCACCTGTGCAACAACAATGGTTTGCCAGTAGATTAAAAGCCAGGGTCAGTGTTAGGGGGGTAGCAAGGAGAGCGATTGCCTGGGGCCCCACATCACAAGGGGCCCCACCAAGCTAAGTTGGTTGGGCTTTGGCTTCAGCCCAGGGAGGAGGGACTTGGGCTTCAGTTTTCTGCCCTAAGCCCCAGTGAGTCTAACACTGGCTCTGCTCTCTGGTTTATTTTGGTGGACTCCCCCGAAACCTGCTAGCTGCCTCCCCAGGGGGCCCCGGACCCCTGGTTGAGAACTGCTGACGTAGGTTACAGAGACTTCTACTGAAATGTCTACTCCTCCTTAACAGTAGAAGTCAGGAATAGCATATGCTGACTCACAAATTTAAACTCCTAATGTAAGCAAAATGGCCAAAGTTCCTTTCTTCCTCCCAACCCTCTCCCCCACTGCATGGCTGTTTAAGAGCTGGCCACTGTCCTAGCCCAATGAGCTTAACTCACTTTGTTGAAGGTTAATGGCTTTTCCTTCCGCTATTCAGCCACTTTTATCTTTGAACCTTTATTGAGATTTGCCCATCACCAATGATTGCTATTGGAGCAGCAAATACCCTGCTTCAATTAGCCACCTGCAAGTAGGTTGGAGGCACTCTGCGGCTGCCTCAGCTCATTTTGATTTAAAAATATAATTTAAGAGAAGAAATGTACATTTGTTGCCATCATCTGAGCTGCAAGGTAATAGAGATAATATTCATTTTCAGTTAAAACTATCACAGAAGCTTGCCATTTTCTATATGATGGCCACCATAAACAACCTCCCTGCAGCCAGGCTAGATTCTGGGGAAAAAAATAAGACTAGGTCAATTGCTTTTTCCCTTAACCAGTGGAAGTAGATTTTGGAAGAGGCATTTTTCTAATATTTGCTGAAGAGCTTAGCCTGATGAAGGTGAATATGTAGCAACTATTGTCACATAAACGGAAGAAAAGCAAGACTCCAACTCCTTACTAGGTATTTCAAAATTGTTATTCAAGGTGTTTGATTTGTAGACAATTGCTCTCTCGCTCTTCCTAGCCTCTCTCTCCTCTTAATAACAGATTGTCAGCCCTAGCAAACAAGCGAGAGCCAACCAGCCTGCCCTCAGTCTCCTCCGACACTTAAATCAAAACACAAAACCCCACAAAATTGTCCTTTTGTTTGGTGATGACACGTTTGACAAATTGGAAGACTTGTGGGCACATAGTCAAACTAATTTCATTTCTGGCTGTGTTTTATTTAATACTGACATGACTCCTCTCACTGAAGGATCACGTACACCATCATCCCTAATCTTCTCTAGAGAGGTTTCACTTAGAGCAGGTGAATTTTGCCTGACTGACAGTAACTCTCAAATAACTAAAGGAGAAGGAGATAAAGAAGAAATGACTCCATCTGAAATGTTGATAATTTTAGAGTCCAGTGATATTCCAGCAGAAAAGAGTTTAAAAAAATGCTTATGAGGGTGATCATTAACTAAGATACAAAGGAAAGTGAAGGAGGATATTTTCTGAGGAAATCTGTGAGTGTCTAACATTATCCTTCTGCTTTCACTAATACTTCTATAATATAGAAATACTATATATAATAAATACTAATTCCCAGACAAAAAACATAAGACAAACAGAATTAAGACTGAAAGGAGCAGAAGGTAAAAGATGGAGAAGGAGGAGTAATACCAAAAATCCTTCAGCTAGCTCATGGAAGAGAAAGAAGGGCTCAAGATTATGATGAGTCTTTATACTGTGGTGATGATATTGTTAGGGGCTCAGATGCTTCTGATGGTTGTGTGTCATAGGGGCTACGTGTGTGTGATGCCTGTACTCTAAGAAGAAGCAGTGTAAAACACTTTCCTAACATTTTAGGAGTATGTCATAATGTCTTTTCCTTTTGGATGACCCATTTTTAATAGTGGAGATACATCTTTTTTTAAACTCCGAATTGGTGGCTTGTAGTTGCAATGTCACCTAAATTTGACATGTGAAAGCGGTGACTTTTTTTTAAGATGGTGCCTGTGACACAGTGTGATTTGCCACGTTATTTGCTACATTATTGCTCATGATATATTGTTAGCCACGTGCATTAATTATGCCTGGGTCACCTTGATTCCTGTGTTTCCAGACAAGTAGAAAATCCTTGCATGTCACAGTTCAAGAATAAGCCACACTTCAGTGGGTTTGAAATACTTGCTGAAACATCTAGTTATTGAAACAACCCCAATTTAATGTTCCTTTTCACTTGAAGGAATCACCAAAGAGAGATGCAAATATCATTCCTGTGACTTAAGTGGACTTACTTCAAGAATGGATTTGACCCATTGTGTCCCCAGTGGTTCTCATGGAAGAATTTTTAAAGGCATGTACTACTTTTTAAAAAATTTCTAGCCTCAGACTAGAGCGTACAAAGAAATGTTTAACTCCAACCTGCAAATGCCTATGATCTTTGCAGTCTCAACACAGCAATCACAAGCAAACTGGAATCCATACAAGAAAAACAAACCCCTGAAATTAAATCATTACTAAGCAAACCTATTTGGAGAATTTTCCTAATCACTCATTTTGGTGACTAAGCAGTATGGTGGCTGACTGCTAAGCTTCGATATTAACAGTGCAGCTGCTTGGAAAAAAATAACGATGGGTCACTGTTCAAGAATTGTACATAATTCCAAAGCCCTCCCAAGTTCCCTGGATGACTGAATGTTCTTGCTGAAATTATTACCACTGAAAGAGTTAAGGTTAATATCCCCATTGTCACCACTGGACTTCAGAGTTAACACTCCCTTGAGAAGAATAGGGTAGTTCATACTTCTCTTTCAGAGATTGTTTTTTCTGCTGGTCTGTAGATTCAGTATGACAGCACTGTTCTGGTTCACATTCTGAAGGTTTTCTTTGTGATTGTAAGAAAATTTAAATTGAGCAGAAACTGATGGGGCCATCAGAAGAGTGCCATAATGGTTTGCCAACATATATTGACTATTGGCTATTAGGCTATGCTAACACTGAGTTGACAGTGAAGTCTTACTACAAGGGGGGAAATAATCATTCATTACATAATGTTATAACTCCACACCTCTAAATTGTTTCGCAGACAACTAGACACAAGGTCAGTTACAAAGATACATGTTCTGAACATCAGGATAAAAAGCGGTTTCTTTGGGAACAAGAACAACCTGAAAGTACTCAGAGCTTCCCTTTTTACTAAGGCAACCTTTAAAAGTTCAAATAATGGGAAAAGACAAGAGGAGACTTTTGTCACTTGCTCTGCTTTTGCAGACACATTTTTTTTCTCCAGTGGCAATTGCCATGTTAAGTTCTTGGGACAGCCAATCTAAGCCTCACTTCTAGTACCTAGGTGCTCCAACTGCCATCCATAGATTTAATATAGACATTGTAAGCCAGGGACTACACCTTACTGCACTGGTTTATTTCCCTTCTGAATCTTCAGGCAGCCTCTTTGGCCACAGCTCCTATACTTAACAACCTTGACTCTTTGCTAAATCTTTTTAGGAGGGACTAGGATCCCTGGGCATTATACCCCCGATTAGGTACTTCTATTTCTCATGAGGACTGTGAGGGTTTACGCCCCTCCTTACAAGGCAGCACAGCCTAGTGGCCAGAGTCCATAGGATCAACCCTTGTCACAGGGCAGCGCGGCCTAAGGGCCAAAGTCCATACAAGCGCCCCTGGTTGCAGGGCGGCGCGGTCTAAGGGCCAAAGTCCATACAAGCGCCCCTGGTTGCAGGGCGGTGCGGCCTAAGGGCCAAAGTCCATACAAGCGCCCCTGGTTGCAGGGCCGTAGGACCTTACTACTGGCTCAGCGAGGGGGTCCTACCGAAACACACTGAGGCTTACCAGGGTCAAGGTACCAGTCCGTCACCTCCCCTGGGTCACTCCCTACCGGCTGGGGAGTTGGGGTCTCCCACGGATCCCAGGGTTCTCCGTGAGTCTCCAGATCCGTCGCCTCCTCTGGTTCCTCCCACAGTAGGGATTCGTGCTGGCCTATAAAAGCCTCTGTTCCTGGCAGCTTCAAGAGTGTCGGCTGGTCCTCTGCAGGAGCTTCCTAGTTAGGTCCTTCCCAGTTAGGTCCCAGCCCCAACTGAGCTGAGTTCCCTCCTTTTATACTCAGTGAGCATCTGGAGCATGCCCAGTATGAACGGGGCGGGACTTCCTCTGTCTATATTTGCCGTGGGATTATTAAATACTTAATGGTCCTGATTCTGCACGTTGTGTAGTCAAGTGGGTGTAAAAACAACACCAGATTCGAATGGGAGCATTTTACACCCACTTCACCCAGGTGTAAGTGCCTATGCAAAGTGCAAGGCAAAGGGAAACCAGACAAAAAAATTATTATTCTTATTCACTTCTCTGAGCAGCATGCTCCTTGCCTTCCTGGAGCTGCTATCATTTACACCAACTGATGATCTGCCCCTTTGAAGCCAATGGGACTAAGGAGGATGGGGACAACAAGATTGAAGGGAAGCACATGCTTAAGTGTTTGCAGGAGCAGGGCCTAAATCTGCCTTTACACTAGTTATGGTGTAATAGGGAGACTGAAACAATGGGGCTGATGTTTCTGCATATTTAGAATGGGAACGACCTCTTGGGCTTCTGTGCATGTTTGCGCTTAGTGACTCCAGATGAAATTTTGCTCAATTTGCTTCTAAAAATAGAGGTTGGGTTCACACTGCCTTATGGATAATTGCCACGAATACAGTCCATGGAGCAAAACTAACTTACACAAGCAGAGTATATGGCCCCCTGTTAATAGATTGCAATTGAGTTACCCCGGCAATTCTGGTCCTAGGAGCCCTGACTCTCAACCTTCTATCCACTGTCACCTTGTTCTAGATAGTGAAATCCTGAGCCAATCACTGGGAGTTTTGCCATTGACTTCAATGAGATCAGGATTTCAAGCACTGTGTAATTCTAGTGATCACTATGCTGGATATTATAGGTCTACATGTACTCTAGCTCTTAGCAGGAATGGGCAAACTGGTTTGGTTTAAGAAATTTAGCTTGACTAAGCTTAGAAGTGGAAATTCCAAAACGTTAAGAGAGAGAGAGAGAGAGAGAGAGAGAGAAAAAACCTGTTCTCATGGTATATCTGGCTCAGTAAACACCAAGTAGTACTTGAGTGGGAAACTTGCAAAAAAAGAGCTTGACTCTGGGTGATTTCTAACACAATTTCCAGAATAAGCAGCTGAGAAGTTTGAGAAGTAGTTTGCTAATACTTTCACAAAGGCATGGGCTCAATGTGAGCTATAGACCAGATCCTCAACTGGTATAAATCGGCACTGCTCTACTGATGACCATGAAACCATGTCGATTTACAACAGCAAGGATCTGGCCCTATATGTTAATTCAGTGAAATCCAATTAAACAATGAATTTTCCATTAACAAAGCTGCTGTTAATATTGTTTTATTAATGAAGCTGCTGCTAATATTGTTCATTAATGAAGCTGCTATTCTCTAATGTGATCTAATCAGAGCTGTGGAAAACTTTCAGAATGACATGTTCAGATTTTATTGCAAATTAAAAGCTTTGGTCAAGTTCAGTGAAAGGCTTAGTGAGGTTCATGGACGTTTAGGCAAATCTAGGCTGTGCTTTATGGGCCAGGTTTCAGGCTCTAGACAGAGATTTTGAGTGGAATCTGTGCAAATCTCAGTGGTTTTGTCTCCAAACCAGGAAAGAAATTCTGCCATTTCAGCTGAGTTTTGCTATTCAAAATTGGGTTAATTCCAACCTACGTCGTGGGTTTCCACCTATAGGAACCAAACCAAAACAAGCAATAAAAAAGTGTGTATTGCCCAATTGCACATGACCCCTATGTACTGTAAAGCTCTATTTCTAATGTGAGAGAGTTCTGGAGCGTATGGCGTAGTCACACAATTTACACCTGTCTTGGGGCTCATTTGGCCCATATATTAGTCACATGTTTTGAACCCATCATGGAGGCTCTCTGGTCCATATCATAGTCACTTTGACTTACTCCTTCTTGGGGGCTCATCCAAACTGTACACCTGACTTCTCAGAATTCTATAAAACATCATGTTTTCATCAATTGATGCTCCTAGCTCTTTCATGTTAATTCACCTTCTTTCATCCATTCTCTGCTATTTTCAGCTTGTTAGCAAAGAGTAAGGAAAGCCCAGGTTCAGGCCCTAGCTGATGAAAGAAAGAATTTTTTTTTTAAATTCTAAATTAATGGAAAGAATATTACACATTTCATGACTTTTATCTTAAAAAAAGTCATAGAAATTTAATATACTGGGACTAGGAAGAAAAGTCTCTTCTAAAATGTGACTGAAGATTGCGCTGTAAAAATACCTGAACAGTCCTAGAGAAAAGTAAAAAGTTGGTAGCAGAGGAGTTAAAAGTGCACTGAAGCCAAAATTATGACAACTTCTTTGGTGATGCAGTACCACGTTATACTTAAGTGAAAAATGAAAATAAAGCACAAGAGAAGCATAAAGTGCAGGACTCTCAATGAAATACAGAGGAGCATGGCACAAACATAATAGAGAGGATAAGAATAGGAGGCTGCAGGAAAAAGGTGGTAGGGGGAGGAGAACGGACATAGAATTGTGAACACAGAGGAACAACCCTAAACATAAAAGTGGACAACCTTCAGAGAAATTGTCCTATCATTATTTTTAGGTTTTCTTTCTATAATGTCTGATTAGCTGAGAGCTCTCTAATAGCCCTGACTGTAGGGTTGGTCTGTTAGGCCTAGGAAAGCTGTTCTTTGTAAGGTGACCTTTTCATGGACAAGTAGCACGGTACTCTAATTACACCAGTCAGAGTAGCAATGTGAATAAGTGCTCCTTTAACACCTAGCTGGGTTGAGGGAATGAAATAACTGCATGCCTTGTTAGACTGACTCAGGGAAAGGGCCTCTTTCTTTCTTTTCTTCTGTTTCTCTCTTTCTTCCTTCCAATCATTTTTGACATTTTGAGACTGAGTTCGGGGATACTCAAATTCAAGACTTTCTCTTCTGCCTGCTACCCACTCTTCCACCTCTTTCTCCACCACCACCAAAACAAAAACCACCAAATCTAAGATTGCTGAGTGTGTTCGACCTTAAAAACTCCTCTCTCTCCTCTCCACACAGATCCTCCCTCCTCCTGGTATATTGGGCAGTATCTACACTACGAACTAGAGGTACGATTCCCCTGCTTGTGACCGTATCCTTGCACCAGCTGTCCCTGAGTATGAACAGAAGTGTAGCCGCACTGGTGGGTACATACTCGGCACTGCTAAGCTGTGCCTCTGCTGCTGCTACCTGTGCAACCGCGGCTCTACTGCTACACTCTCACTGAGCTAGTGTATGTGTACACATGCAGGGGAATCACACCCCTAGCTCGAAGTATAGACGTAGCCTTGGATTCTGAGCTCCCTCTCTCATCCTTCGGCCTTATTTTAAAGGACCAAAAAATGCTATTTTGCTGCTTTTCCAATATCCACTTCCCTTTTACTAATTTATTTTCAGTCATAAACAAATATTTCCAAACTCTATTATTGCCAGGACAAAATCCTGGTGCATTAGTTTTGGTCCAAGAGTGGTCCAGGCCCCATCATTGCAGATGATCAGGAACAGTTTAGCTATGACATTAGTGGGAATGTTATTCAGGGCCAAATTCTGATACCTTTGCTCATGCTGAATAGTCACTGACTAAACATATAGTCCAATTGATGTTGGTAGCACGACTCATGGAGTGAAGTGCTATTCATGGTGAGTAACGATATCAGAATCTGGCTGTCAGTGGACAATCCAGAAAACACACAGGGCAGGAGGGGAGAGACTCCAAGTGGATTACGTGATCCACGGTGTGTTTTCTGGGCTTTTGACAGCATATGAAACACCGAGCCTTCTTGTGGACCTCCAAATGAAAAAGCTTTCTTGTGCTTTAAAGTGCTCAAACTTTTCTTTATCACTTCAGTCCACAACTACTTAATACGATTAATTAATTAATCAAGTAAACATCCTGTTTACTGCTCATTGTGATTTTAAAAAATTAAATCAGAAAGGAAACAAATTAATGTCCGTTAGATAAGCTTCTGTACTGTTACCACAACAGTTCTCTTGGAAATTAGTAATCACAATTATGCAAATCTTAATTAAGGTAATTATTGTTCCGTTTATATTGACTTGGGGGAAAGAGTCCATTGACACAATCAATTTAATCATGCTGTGTGAGGCATTTTAAACCACTACATTTATTTCAACATGTCATCAAGTGCTCTATGGTACTGTAGAGCCATCGTACAGAAAGAAAGTACCATACCCTGGAAAATTAAAGGAGGAAGACCATGGCTTTTCTGTCCCCCTCAATTTCCTCCCCTGTTTTTCCATTTCCCACCTAGTCTACAGTGGAGTCAGAAGACCTGATTCTCTATTCTACTGAGTTAGTCAGTACAAGGATAAGGGAAAGGCCAAGAAGTGGCTCTAATTCTTAGGCCCTTGGGGGCAGGTTGGTCCTTGAGGGAAGTCATAAAAGGCTCAGGGCTGCTTTAATTTATGTTCAGCCTAGGGTGACCAGATAGCAAGTGTGAAAAATCGGGACAGAGGTTGGGGGTGGGTGGGTAATAGGCGCCTATATAAGAAAAAGTCCCACATATGGGAACTATCCCTATAAACTCGGGGCATCTGGTTACCCTAGTTCAGCCCCTTAGAGGTTGTTTCACAGCTCAGAAGAACCAGACCGTAGTGTACTCTGGCCAGACCCTCTATGCCAGTGACTGCCTTGGGAGCATCACAGAATTGTACTGCTGGTTCTTTGATACCCCATTGCCCTGAAAGGATATTCTGGTGTCATTTCAAATGAGTTTATGGACCTTTTATGCTCCCAGAGCAGTGTAACGAGGATGGGAGATAACAGAGAATCAGGGTTGGAAGGAAAGAGGAGGAGAATCTCACATGAACAGTCTGTCATGGACTCAGCATTGAGTGACAAGGAAGAAAGAGGAACCAGGAAGGTTAATGCTTCACTAAAGCTCTAATCTGGCATTGAAATATCTGTAAATACACGGAAGAAAGAAGCTAAAATATTACAAGGGGAGGAAGAGCTGCTAACAAATTACCTCACTCCCTGGCTTCAGGCTCAGTGAAGCATATTGCCAGCTCATGTAAGACCTTGATTGATCAGGTTGCAAGGTATAGCAAATAAAAAGCATCCAGCTACTGAGAGGATTGAATCTGGAATGTGGTAGGATCAGCATGTAAAGCTGATGTATGCATCCAGAGGGACAGATAGAAAGAAGGCACAAAAGGGACAGATAGGAAGGCACAGGTCAACTATAATGGAGGCTAAGCAGAAGCAAATTTTAGTGATGGGGCAAGGTGCAGGAGCAGCAGGAGGAGCCCTTTAAAAAAGATCCTAATTTCAGAGCCAGTGGCTGCTGGTGCATGCAGTTCTACCTGCATTGCAGCTTCTGCTGTAGTTCAAATAGGCTTGCATCAGCAGGGTCCCACATCAACTCACTACGGATTTCATCCACAGATTTCATACTGTAGACATCTGGTCTCAGCTGGATTTCATCACAGGCAACTCTGTCACCCATTTTGTGAAGACTGTGCGCTATACACAGTAGCCTGTACACTGAGGGATTGAACTTAGAATTTCTAACTCCAGTCTTCATGTCAGTCATTTGGATGACAGTCATGTTGAAAGAATAAATATCTGTCATCGTGTTCCTCAGAGGCAACACAGCATAATGAAATCTCTCTGTGACCAGCCCTTATGGACACAAGATTACATGATAAATCTGTTAATACTGAATGTAATGAAAATTGGCACACATGTCCAGTCGATAATAGCCCAATGTATTTATCCCCTAGGCAGTTCAGTTTGCCTTGTTTGTCCAGGCTAAAGTCCAAGTATTGACATGCTGCTACAGCTAGGGAATACCCATGTCAAGGCTGCTTCCCCACTCTGAACTTTAGGGTACAAATGTGGGGGCCTGCATGAAAACTTCTAAGCTTAACTACCAGCTTAGATCTGGTCCACTGCCACCATTCCCAAGTGGATTCCCTTCCCTGGGAAGCCTTGAGAAACTCTTCACCAATTCCCTGGTGAATACAGATCCAAACCCCTGGGATCTTAAAACAAGGAGAAATTAACCATTCCCCTCCTTCCTCCCACCAACTCCTGGTGGATCAAAATCCAAACCCCTTGGATCTTAAAACAAGGAGAAATCAATCAGGTTCTTAAAAAGAAGGCTTTTAATTAAAGAAAAAAGGTAAAAATCATCTCTGTAAAATCAGTATGGAAAATAACTTTACAGGGTAATCAAACTTAAAGAGCTCAGAGGACCCCGCTCTAGCCTCAGGTTCAAAGTACAGCAAACAGAGATAAACACTCTAGTAAAAGGTACATTTACAAGTTGAGAAAACAAAGTAAAATTAACATGCCTTGCGTGGCTGTTTACTTACAAGTTTGAAATAGGAGAGACTTGTTTAGAAAGATGTGGAGAACCTGGATTGATGTCTGGTTCCTCTCAGTCCCAAGAGCAAGCGAACAAACTCCCAAACAAAGAGCACAAACAAAAGCCTCCCCCCCCCAAGATTTGAAAGTATCTTGTCCCCTTATTGGTCCTTTGGGTCAGGTGTCAGCCAGGTTACCTGAGCTTCTTAACCCTTTACAGGTAAAAGGATTTTGGAGTCTCTGGCCAGGAGGGATTTTATAATACTGTACACAGGAGAGCTGTTACCCTTCCCTTTATAGTTATGACAACCCAGAAGGAGATTATTGTAACTAGCTGAGTTCTAGTCTCTTCTGAGAAAATACTGAAATTTCTTTTGAAGAGTCAGTTGATGTGAAAAAATGAACCAGTAAGCTTTTGACTGAATTGACTGTCTATTTTTGTTGCTCTGGCTAATGTTGCAATGTGTCTAGAAAGTCCTCCAATTTCAGCCTAGATGGAGTATTTTTAGCACAAAGAGTGGCATTTGTTCCCTTCATCAAAGGTGAGAGTTTACTTTTGGCAGGGTAATGGTGAGCAGTTCATTTTAACAAAGATTCCACATGTGCTGTATCTATGTTTAGCTTTTAAAGATTAGTTGTAGTACATGTCACAGAATTGATCTGATTGTAGAGAAACACCTTTCTTAATTCTCTCTGTTCTTTGCTTCTCTTTGTCACCCTGCTTGGTCAAGTTCTTTACTTTAAAATAACTGCCATTTTAGTGAACAGAAAAAGTATTGGGGAGTATCAGTCAATCGCTAGATTGGGGATCAATCAATGTGAGCAAAGTGTTGTCTTTAATATTCCTAAAGTAAATTTACTTTGCATGAAAGATGCTAGATTGACAGCTTTGGAAGTGAGAATCCCTCTATTTTTCCATATACTCCGCCTATGACCAGGGTAAGTGGCAATGTAAGATTCCACCTCATGACCCCACTAATGCAACTTACCTCTGAGCTATAAGGACCACCCACAGAGGTGAAAGAGTAGTTTATTCTCCAGGTTTGTTCAATCCTTGGTCTCTATTTAGAGTAGCAAAAACATTATCATTTGCTGCCAATTCTGGTTGAACTTACTTTAGCTTAGTGCAGCGGTTCTCAAACTGTGGATTGGGACCCCAAAGTGGGTTGGGACCCCATTTTAATGGGGTTGCCAAAGACAGCATTAGAATTGCTCAGACCTGGGGCTGAAGCTGAAGCCTGAGCTCCACCCCCACCTGGGATGGCAGGGCTAGGGCTCCACCCCCACTTCCCCAGATCATGTAGTAATTCATGGAGGATATGTCCATCAATGGCTATTAGCCAGGATAGGCAGGGATAATGTCCCTAGCCCCTATTTGCCAGAAGCTGGGAATGGGCGACAGGGGATCGATCACTTGATGATTATCTGTTCTGTTCATTTTCCTCTGAAGCACCTGTCATTGGCCACTGTCGGAAGACAGGCTACTGGGCTAGATGGACCTTTGGTCTGACCCAGTATGACCATTCTTATGTTGTCAGAAGAGTGTCACGGTGCAATGAAGTTTGAGAACCACTAGCTTAGAGTAAAGAAAAGTTACATGAGGAGAGAAGACCTTTCCCCCATTCTGTAATGATTATTACTTGGTATGTAGTGCTTTTTTCAAAGTATAAATAAGAGAACCTTAGGCCTTCTGCAAAGTATTATTTGGAACATGTGTTAACTAACACCTTAACAGCCTAATGTAGACAAGGCAATGTGCCTTTAACACGTGTTAAACTTGTTGAGTAATCACATGTTAGCTAACAACTTCCAATTCCTAGTCTGGACAAAGCCTTAGTGTTAAGTTTATAGAATAGTTTTAACCTGGCAATGAATGATTTGTAAATTTTGATTTATACTTGGGAATGATATTTGAGACATCACAGTTATTACTAATTATTATTATTATTTATATTCTAGTAGCATCTAAGTGGCCACATCCAATTTGGGTCCTATTGTGCTAGGCATTGGATAACACTGTACAGAAATATAATAAACAAATCCCTGCCCCAAAGAGGTTGCAATCTAAAAGACAAGATACAACAGGCGGATGAAACCAACAGGAGCGCCAGGGTGGAGAGGGGGGAAACAGGGTAACAAATAAATGTAACAAGATGTACAAATTTTTAGCCAGTCAACAGGAGTGGTCACAGCTCTCCCCCTGACTAGCCACTATCAGATGAAATTGCCAACAAAATACAGGACTGCAAACAGACAAGGCAGATTTGTTGAGAGTCATGTGCTGAACGTGAGATAGTGAGATAGTGTGGTGCTATCTAAAAAATGTCACCTTTTCACATCACCTCCTCATGATAACTCTATGGTAACAAATCCATAGACTTGATGGTTGTCGCTGTGTTGCACTCCATGGCTACTTAGAGCTTCATGGCAACAGCAGAGATAGAACTCGGATGCTCCTGATCCAAAAATTGTAGGCCCCCACCACTTGCATGCCTCTGGATCTTAGGAGTATATCTCCTGTGATATACAATTGAGTGAGTTTTCAGAACTGATGAGTTTAAAAAAAAATTCCCCAAAACCTTATCATGGTCTGTAAAGTGAGCAAATTTAATACAGGGGGCAGGGGAGGAACTTCATAACAAGTCTGCTCCTGCTCATATTAAAAGCAATGAAAACATCTCTTACTCATTTCAGTGGGAGCATAATCAAGCCCACTGCAATTTTCAGTCATTTTTCTGAATAGAACGGCAGCCCCCTGGTCTTTTGCCTTTGATCATGGCACTGTTAATCCCTTTCTGCGAGATATGAAAATTTTTCTTCTCATTAGAAATCACCAATTACACAACCTAGCTTTAGGTAGTCTGAACTCGAGGGCCTAATCCAATGCCAATTAAGTCAAAGGAAAAGCTCCCATTGACTTCAATGTGTGTTGGATGTGAACCCTACTGAATCGATCATGGGCCTCTTGAGCATGCAGGTGCATCTCTGCTGCCTCCACCAGGTTGCTTTTACTTCTCTGGGAGAGTTGAGAAGGGTCACATGTCTTTATCTCTATCTACTCTCTCCCACCCCAACCCAACCGAAAGGCTGAAAGACTTCTCCTCTGTTGCATGGATAATTTTTCCCCTACAAGACCTCTTGTAGCAACAGCAGTAGCATATTCTCTTGCCTTAAACTGAGAGGACAAGTGTCTAGGACATCCCATTAGGACGACACAGAAGTTCTTCACCCTCCAGTGAGGAAGAACAAAACAAAATATCATGCACGGTTTAGTGAACATTGAATACTGGCAGACAAGCAGTTGGAGGATGCAAATGAGTGGCCTCCTCCCAGGTGTTCCCTTGTAGCCTCAGAGCAGCTGTGTGAGCCTCTCGCCTCAGTTTCCCTCTTGAGTTCACAGTAAGTCACATTAAAGCATCTCCTCATGCCCATCACAGTTTACTAAGCAAAACACCATGCAAAAGTCCAACACCACAGTCCACATCAACCCCTTGCACATAATCTTTAAAAAGCTGGCTCCATTCTCACCATCTCAGTGCCTACTGCCAGATCTGGACTTTTTATCAGTCCATCATCTGTCCCTCCACCAGGACAGCCAGTCCAGCCCTTCTTTCTGGGGTACAGCCCTGCTCTTTCTGGTGGGAACTCTCACAGCCTCTCCCTTGAAAGCCTCTCCTGGTTCCTCTGGAGACACCAGCGGATAAGCCCCTCAGCTGCTTCCCTCCCTTCAGCCCTCTAGCGCTAGGCTCTCGCTCTGTGGCTTAGAGCCAGCAGGCATCTTCCTCTGCTGCTCTTTCTGCCTTCAGCCCTCTCTTGGCTTTAGCTCTCTGGCTTGGGGACACCAGCCTGAAACCCCTGGCTGCCCTCTGGCTTTCAGCCCTCTCCCAGGAACCGCTCTTCCTGACTGAGCCAGTCTGCTCTGACCCACATTAACTCACTCTTCTGTAGCTTCCCAGATGCTGCCCCACCCTCTTAATTGGCCAAAACCGGGTGTACCTGGACTGGAATCGGAGCGCTGAGACCAATTTCCTTTAGTGGGCTATCACCCCTATTACAGAAGGTTAATACTAATAATACCCGCACCAGCTTTACAACAGTTCCCATTAGAACAATATGGAGGTCTGAAAGGGATGCACAACTAGAGAGAGAAATTTAAAATGCAAATAAGTGTATTTATTTTAAAGAACAAGATTTATCTTTATCTCTGTACTTTAAAAAGTGAGGTCACCAAATAACATTATTAATAATAAATTAGCAATTAATAATGACATTACAGTCATGCCTAATTGCCCCAACTAAGAACAGGTCTTATTGTACTATGTGCTGAACGTATTCAGCCCCTGCCCCAAAATAACGTACAGTCGAAATAAAGTATGGGAGGAGAAACAGAGGCCCCAAGGCATCTCTACACTGCAATTAGTCACCCATGGCTGGCCTGTATCAGCTGACTGGGGCTCGTGGGGGCTCGGGCTAAGGGGCTGTTTAATTGTGGTGTAGCTGCTTGGGCTTGGAGCCTGAGCTCTGGGACCGTACCCCCACAGGGTCTGAGAGCCTGGGCTCCAGCCCTAGCCCGAACGTCTACCCCACAATTAAACAGCCTCTTAGCCTGAGCCAGGTGGCATGGGCCAGCCACGGGTTTTTAATTGCAATGTAGACATACCCCAGAAGGAGAAGTGACCTGTCCAAGGTACCCAGCAGGTTTGTGGCAGAGCCAGGAATAGAACTCAGGTTCTTGAAATCCGAGTCAGGTGTCCTGTCCACTAGATTTCACTGCCTCTCCTAAAAATCATACCTCTCCCGCTCACCTTAAATCTGGATAAAAATGTTTCATTCTCAAAATAAAACAGATGGTAAGGGGGAGTGCACAAGTAAAGTGTTAATAAATGGACCCAAGCCAGCGAGCATTATCTGGGCTGAGTAGCTCTTGGGAAAAGTGTGGATAATTTATGTGGTAGATATTCCCATGACAGATGGATCACTCAGATCTCAAAGCAGCTGTCTTCAACACTAACATGGGGCAGCAAAAGAAGAAAAGAACAAGGGAAATGTTTGTTGTTTATTTTTTATTTTAAATTTTATTACCCTGGATTGTCAGATATTCACAGCAGGATTTTTTTTCCCTACAGGTTCTCAGAAATCATCCTCCCTTTTTCATTTTGCTTTGCTTTTTTCTCTTCCTCACTTTCAAACGTTTCTAACTCTGTCAATTTTGTCAGCTTCTTCCTGTGACTCCAGTGTTAACAAAAAGATGCCTATGGGTTTTGCTTAACAAATATCTGTGCTTATTATCATATTATTTATTATCAAAAGGTCCCTCATTCATCTCCAGGTTACTCTTTATAAAATCTTTGCTTGGTTGTAAGACTGTAAGCTCTTTGGAGCAGGGATTGTCTTTTGGTTGTGTGTCTGTACAGTGCCTAGCATAATGGGGTCCTGGTCCCTATCTGGGGATCCTAGGTGCCACCACAATAGAAGTAAATTACAACAACAAAATATATGCAACTTTTTATCTAGAAGAACTCCAAAGCTAGGGCTGGTAGAGAAAGGATATTTTTCCTGTGGAAAATTTGAACAAAAATGAAGATTTTTTCACTTTCACTGAAAATTTTCTTCAATGTTTTCCCTATTTTAACTGAAATCCCCCAACCAAAAACTGGAAAAAAAATTGTTTTAAAACGGAACCTATTGGGAATTTGGTTGCCAACATGGGGTTTGAATGAAAATCCAAAAAAACTTTCCATGAAAATGGAAAGTTGAAAAGCCATTTCACTCCAAAAAAATGTTTGAGAGAAAAAAAGTGGCCAGCTCTATCTAAAGCACTTTATGTACATCACTTCATTCATTATTGCAAGCAGGCACCTGGGTGTATTATTTAGTATTAGTATTACAATGTTGCCTAAAATTGAGGATCAGGGCCCCATTGTGCTAGGGGCTGTACACACCTGTAACAAAAACAATCATTGCCCCCAGCTCTAAATAGTTGTTTATTCTGTTAACTCCTTTTCTCTTGAAAAACAAGGAGAATAATATTAAATCTATTCAATTAACTGGAAACTTGGCTGGATCACTTCTGAAATTGGTTGCAGAGCAACAGCAACAGCCAATGGAGCAGAGGTGTTTGCAACACAGCCGCTGGAATTGGGCACTGCTGGCGACAGGGGCATTGGGGGAAATGAGTGGTGGAAATGGTAGCAGGTCGGACACTGGCAATTCTAATCAGGCCTGTAGACCCTTTGTGGACTTGACTTTCTCACCATGTCTAGATCAATATTTTATTCCCTTGCTCCCATACTGGCTGCTGTCTGTTTTGCCCAACATATTGTTTAACAAAATCCACTGTTGCCCGCTAATTTGCGGCAAGTCATCTCAGCGTAACGGCAAGCACTGCCTTGGTTAGATTTCATTACAGAAGGCAAAATGGCGCCAACTCTCAGACATTGTTCCAAAACCTCAAACTCCGCTCCTCTGAAAACATTTGTTTTTCAATCCAGTGACGGTAGCAGACACTTTTTTGGTTTCTTTTTGTCTGACACTTTTTAAAGACAAAATCACAGTGTATGCCATCACTTGACACAACTTTTCTTTATCACTTGATATAGCCTACTGGTTACTGCTACTTGGCAGCAGGGGCCTGAGTTCCTCTATTTTGCCTCCTGCTCAGAGTCCACACCACTGTCCTTTCAAAACACTTTTTTTTAGGAAGTGCAAACTCCTCAAGCCAGGCTGGTTAGGCAGTGCCCACTCTCTTTGCAGTCAGATATGCTGGGCTCCATACCCACTGCTGTAAACTGGCTCTGAGAGCACCTTTTCACCTCCGTTTGTTGAACTTTCTCCAGGTTCCCACATACTAGTTTAATTACCTTTTGTCTTATACTTCTGGCAGCAGTAATACTGTGCTCAGGCTTTAAAGGAGCCAAAGGAAAGCTGGGAGGACCATTGACCTATTCAGGGACGGCGAGACCTTTTCTTAGTGTGATATTGCCAAGGTTCATTTCGGGTTTGAAGTTTGAGACTCACAGATACCATGCCAAGAGACAGGAAAGGAGTGGTAGATGCTATAGTGAGATAATATATTAGCCTTTCATCTCTGGGTGCCTGGGTTGACATCTGGCCAAGGTCACAAGTGAAATAAATTTGGTGAGATAAACCTAGTCACCACTGGATGATAAAGACATCACACAATTATCATAAAATATATGACATGACTGATGGTTTCTGCTTAGGAAAGACTCAGGACTGGGAGAGCCAGGCTATTTCCAGCTATAAGATCAGTTAGCAGAACCCTAGCTATTCAGGCCTTTATTCTATGCTCATCAGCATGTCTGGAGAAACACATGTAGCATCTATTCTCAGCTCAGACTCCCTTTTGCTGGAGAGTGCTGGACTTTTACTGATAGTGTAGTGTACAGATAAAACAGGATATTACTACAGCACAAGGGGGAAAAAAACAGAAAAATGTCAAAAGCCCCATATAATGGTCACTAAGTGAAATGACAGGTGAGCCCCTGTCAAGCCACAACAGATTATGTTATTCCCATTTGTAAACTAATGTATTTTTCATAAATCAGAGATGTAAATAACAGAATAGGTCAAAATTAGACAGACAGGTAGAAACACCGGGTTGCCTCATGAGTCACAAGGCACAAGAGCATCTATTCTAATCTATCAGAGGGGTAGCCGTGTTAGTCGGGATCTGTAAAAGCAACAAAGTGGGTATTCACCCACGAAAGCTCATGCTCCAATATGTCTGTTAGTCTATAAGGTGCCACAGGACTCTTTGCTGCTATTCTAATCTAAAAAATAAATAAGTCTAATCTCTGCTTGCATCCTGCTTGCACTGAGTTTTTAGGCATGGCAGAATAATTTTTCCATTTGCTCACTGTGCTTTATGGATATAATACCATTGTTCATTTTGTGGAGAGGGGAGGGAAAAAGAATTGATTTCTGACTCATTACATGGGTCTTTGGAGCATTAAGCGTAAATGAAACATCTGCTTTCAACTGAAGGAGGCCTGGATAAATTGATATGGAGCCACTGTAAACTCTCAAATGACAAAGCCTGGCTTTTAGGTGGAGAAGACTAACTTGTAAGGCTACTTTGCTGTCTTTGACAGTCAGTCTGATTTCTTGCTTGGTTCTCATAGGGACAGGATTCAGGCAGCTCATCTTTATATTTATTACAATGTGGAGAGGACTCCTCAGAGGCCAGCTATCTGGGTACACTGCATGATTAAGCTCGTTGGGAGTCAGATCGCACGGGGAGAGAGTTTAACAGCATTTATTTCACACTGCACGGTGCTAGGTTACAGTGCCGCTGGCTTCCATCTATTAAAAATTCATATTCTTCCCTGCTGCAAACTATGATTAGATTCTCATGTACAGAACCTAGCTGCAGAACATGAGCTCTTTCAGGGCAGAGTGCTTGCTCTGTTGCACACCAAGTGTCCGATAGGCACCCTCCTGGCATTGAAAGAGCAGCATTCAGTCCAAAGCCTTGCTTCCTTAAGCACTTAAAGGAGCCACAAACTACTTTGCTGCAGAAGCCTTCAGTTGTCACATTCTGCTTAGAACACACTACAGCTGTACAAACTGCAGACATTCTGTGGAAGAGCCATCACCTCTTGTACAGGCTGGCAGTTCTGGTTGCCAAGCTGGGTAGGCTGTTAGTCCCTAGAGTTAAACAAGGGGCAGGTCTTTGTTTTCCGAGAGCGCACAATTGTGAAACTCCTTTATACCAACTCTTGTGCTTTAATTTCAAATATTGTGATGCTTGGCGTTTTTCTTAATGCCCCAGATTCTAGAGGCTTGAGATTGTATGATAAATCTCAGCTCTCTCTTTCCTTACTTGCTTTTTCTTCTTCCTTTTTTTTTTTTTTTTTTTAAAGTAAGTTTCTAGCCCTCATGGTGGCAGAGGAAACTGGAAAACATGATTCCTAAAAAGCTCTGGAATTCAGAATACAAATAAAAAGAACCCATCATTTATTATTTTTTAAAAATCTCAAGTTTTAACCAATCTCAGGATTTTTGATGGCCTCATTCATGATTTTGAAATGGTTGTGGTTGGCAATATTGTGGGAGTGTTTTCCTACTGGCGCCCCTTTAGATCTACCTACAAGATCCTTTTTATTTCAGCTGGACTATCTATGACTACTTTTGTCTCCTTCCTACAGTTATTACATAACTACCCTTTTGTTTTCCCCCTTCCTATAACTAGTTAGGAATTGAATTGTTCCCCCTAGGGTAGGCTAGAGGTCTATATGTTGTCTAGCTGTGCATTGTATTTGGTTGGTTGGTTTTCCTTTACATTTTAAAGATTTGTATTTTGACCTCTCAGCATTTTAATGTCCCATGATAGTCACCCTGCAAATAACTATATAAAAAACAAATATTCTACTTCTGCAGCAGAAAGAAAGAGGTGTTTTCTGGAACAAACTATACACAATGCCTTTTTAGCATAGTCATTTTGTTCTGAGATTGGGAGCAGTTGCACACAGAGAGGTATATGACAGAGATTCTGTTGCTATAGCTTTGTAACTGCATTGAGTTGGTTGCTATTCAGTTTCTTCTAGACCTGGTCAAAATTTTGAAGTTTCAATTTAATATGTAAAAAATTAAAAATGAGAAAACTTTTTAATTATATGTTCACAATTCTCCCCTGCCCCCATATACTTTGACCAATTATTGAGCCGTTTGACATTTTTTGGAGTCCAACATTCTAACAAAGTTTCAAATTTCAAAATCAGGGGAGAAGATGGGCATTTTTCAAAAACTACTTAAAGTTTTCCCCCAACCAGTTCTTTTTCTTCAGCACAAGGCTTCCTTCAAACAAAATTGCATTGCTTAAAAAAGACAGCCAGAAAGCATAGAACTTTTCAAGTCGACCATCAGATTCCTAGCTAGCTTAAAATCCCTATTATGTGAGGGGCGTTGGACATACAGTCTACTCATATACACAACAACTATCATTGACAGCTATTTCCCAAAGGGCACCTGTATGCCAAATTAACATGAGAACTGCAAGAACTATATATATATAGTACACATATATATGTATGTACACATACATACATACATACACACACATTTGGAGATATATATCTATCTATATTTATCTATCTATATAGATATATATAAAAGACCAGAGCTAACAACTGTATGAAAATCTTAAAAAATAATATGAACATAAAAGGTAGTATCAATAGAACCACTGTCTGTGCAGAATGTGCACTGATTCCCTACACTGTAGCTATCCCATAGTTTTGGAGAGGGTGAAGTAAGAGATGTGGTATCTAAGGCAAGTTTCTTGGATGGATTTGACAGCTGGGCTAGGAAGCAACTTTGCGGGTTGATTGGGGAATATCTCAGCAGCTGTTAAGAGAGTTTGGATCAGGGTACTTGTCGTTGTGGAGTCATGAAGGACTGAGCCTCCAATTTAATCTAAGGTTTGTGTAGAAGGAGGGTGGTGGGGGAGAAGTCATAGATAGCTGTTGGGAGGAAGAGCTGACTTGAGCACAGGACTTGTGAGAATGCTTTCTTGGCACATACCTATTGGGGCTGTCCATATAGTGGATTGTCACCCTCCATCAGTCACAGGATGCAGGAAAATACCCCAAAACAACCATACTCATTTTAACATTGGCTCCTCATATTGGTCCTATAAGTAGATTTTTCACTCATTTAAAAATAATTGAGTCGCTTCAATAATTCAAACACTAACGTCTTTTGTTTTTAAGATCATGTACATAACAACGGAATTGAAACAACATCCTACGTGTCTTTGAAAACCCCAAAGAAGATAAGGCATGCTGTCTAATGTTATACATTTATTTACTGCCAAGCCCACAATGTGCAAACACCAAAGAGGGCATAGTCCCTGCCCCCAAAATCTAAAAACAAAAGACAGACAGATAGATGAAGGGTAAGGGAAGACATACTACAGCAAGGCAAATTGTTCAAGGTGGTGATTGGTTACATCTTCATAAAATAACATGGGACAACACAATAGTTTTGCTTGTTTCTACTAAGATTATGTGTGGATTATCCCAATTACCTCTCAGTCTTGCCCTAATCAGCTAGTTGGTTTCTTGTAGTCATCATAGCAAATGTGGGTCTTCAGGAGGGATTTAAGAGCAGTGTGAGTAGCCTTGCAGACCCATTAAGGAAAGGTATTCCAGGCATAAGATGGTGCATGAAGACAGAGGCTAAATGGCGTATGAGGGCTGGTGTCTCTGAGGGAGAAGAAGCAATGAATGTTGAATATACTGAACTAGAAAAGGGAGGATAAAAAGGAGGATCAGGACTATACAGGGTCTTGAAAGCAAGGACATGAAGCTTGAATTTAGGGCTGTGGAGCAGTGGCAGATAATGGAAAGACATGGGCACTATGTTTGTAAATTTTTTGGTGGGGACCAGAGGTCAGGAGGCAAAGGGGACAGCCCCTGCACTTGAGGGCCTCAGGGATGAAGCCTCACAGGTAGAATAAAACCTCTGGACCTAGTTACCTGTTCTGGAAGGAGAGATTAGATTTATTGATTCTTTTAGATTAGAATAGATGCTCTTGTGCCTTGTGACTCATGAGGCAACTCAGTGTTTCTACCTGTCTGTCTAATGCTGCCTTTTTTGCTCCATTGTAATCTGTTCTCATGACATTGGCATCTTTCTCAATGGTTCTCTCACATATCATCTGTTGTCCTCCTCTTTTCCATCTTCTACCAAGTGGTAACCAGCCAAGGCCTTGTCTAGGAAAACAGTTTTTTGAAATCTAGATAACATGACCAAACCACTGTAGCCTTCTTTCTCAGATCATTGTCTCTACCGTCTGTTGGTCTGTCCTTTGCAACACATCAGCATACCAGTAGTTACTTTATCCCACAGTGGACACCAAGTATTCGCCGCAAACATCTCTGGTGGAATGTGTCAAGTTTCCTGTTGTGGACTTCTTGCCTTTTCCAAGTTTTGGAAGCATATAAGAATGTGTGTATCACAATAACATTGTATAATTTTAATCTTGGTTCCGGTATGAATCTCCTTACTTTTCCAAAGGAGGAAGAAGAGATGATGGCTCCGTATCCTGCCCAGGGGACAGGAACTATTTGAGGAGAGAGTGGTGGAAGGGGGACAGAGGAACTACTATAGGGGAAGGGGTGAGAGCAGCTATTGGTGGAAAGAGACAGACTCCAAAACCATCCAAAATCCCATCACTCGTAATAAAATCGTGAGACCTGGCAATACTGCAACCATGCCGCACAGGCTCCCTCCAGTTAAGCAAGTGCACTCCCCTCTCCCCCTCAGGCTCCCTACATGGCCTTGGCCCCTCTTCTGAGGCTTGCAATAATTCCTACCTCCCTGTGCTACAGAATAAGACTTCCAGGAAGTATAGAAATGCCACACTTCCGTGGCCTGTTTAACTGGGAAGTGCTGCATTCTAGGACAGAGGAAACCAAAGAGCCCAGGACAGGGCAGTTACAGGTTGCAGGTAGAGAATAGTAGAAAATTTTGTTACTTTATTTCCATATATAGATTCCTTCCTTAATGAAAGCTTTATCGTTAAGTTGGTCTTGCTCATGAGTATGAGAATATAGGGAACATAGATCATGGTTCCCACAGCGATGAAAAGGAAAATATGGGAACAAATCCATGAAGGGCACTTGGGAAAGACCAAATCAAAAAGGGAGAACTACAGAAATTGTATTCTGACTACAGATGAATACTGACATCGAAGTGAGCAGGTGTGAAACATGTCTGAAGTACAAAGATTCCCGGCAGAAAGAACCAATGATACCGTGTGAATAAGTGGCAATCCCATGGGACAAAGTCAGAACTGATATGGTCAGCCTGAGAAGACACGATCACCTGTTTATAATGGTCCATATTACCAATTTCCCCAGAAGTAAACACACTCGAAGGCACCACAGCTCCAACACTTGTCAGCAAATTAAATTTGTATTTGCATATCATGGAATTCCAAGAAGTGTAATAACTGATAATGGACCTTTTAAGAATAGAGAATTCCTGGACTTTGTTAATATGTATAACTTTCATCATGAGAAATCTAGTCTCACATAGCTTCAAGTCAATGGGTTAGCTGAATGTGGAGTATATATAGTGAAGAATTTGCCCCAAAAAAGAAGAAAAAAACAGATGCAAGAGAAGATCCGTATTTAGCACTACTCAATTATAGTTACCTGCCCTGCAACATAGATGGCCACCTTCTGAACTCCTCTACAACTGACATAGATTGGATATGGGACAAAAACAAAGGATGACTAAGGAGTCTGTGTAAAAAACAAAGACTCAAGAATTCACCAGGACGGGCCTTGGCAAAACTAGAGCGACCAAGGAAAAGTCACCTCGGTCATACTCAATGATCACAGATAAAGGCAAAATTTGTACAAAGGACTCGTAAGCATCTGCTCAAGATCCCCGAGAACTTGGCAGAGACAAGTGTAGTGAGAACAGACACGCTGAGCCATTACAAACATTGAATCTATCTCCCCTTGTAAGTATTCTCACACTTCTTAACTGTCTGTACTGGCCTAGCTTGATTATCACTTCAAAAGTTTTTTTTCTCTTAATTAATTGGCCTCTCAGAGTTGGTAAGACAACTCCCACCTGTTTATGCTCTCTGTATGTGTGTATATATATCTCCTCAATATATGTTCCATTCTATATGCATCCGAAGAAGTGGGCTGTAGTCCACGAAAGCTTATGCTCTAATAAATTTGTTAGTCTCTAAGGTGCCACAAGTACTCCTGTTCTTCTTTTTACAAGTCTAAAATAATTCACAAATGGATCCTGTTACTGACTATGAGACTGACCAGTCTGACACAGACAATAACTTGTAAAAGGAGGGTTTGCAATACAGCAGATTGGATAAATGCCCTAAGAGACTGATTGAGACATGTTAGAGTTGTGTTAAAGCAAACTGAACAGTCATTGAGTACCCTATTATATTTATAACAGTTTGTTGGATTAATAGTGTTTTAGTTTAGTGAGAAAGAGAGAAAATAAATCCTCCAGGAAGTGTATGGATGCCACACTTCCTGTACACTACGCTTTCCCGTGAGGTGCTTCAGAAAAAACAAAGGAACACAAGATTCAGCAGTAGCAGGCTATAGCTAGAGAACAGCAAACACATACACACATACATACATAAAAATCCCTTTTATTTGTACATAGTTTCTGTTATTAAATAAAGGGTTTATATCAAAGCTGATCTCTCTCATCAGTAAGATACTACACTCTCCACGCCTGTAGCCACTATCTGGGGAATCCTATAGGGGAAACCTAGTCTCAGTTTGACAACATTAACTATCACCAAAACATCAGTTACCCAAATGGAAGTTTATGGCCATATGCAAATAATATGCAAACATGTGATTACTTAATTACATCATTTGCCTAAACTGTCTCACATGCAGCTGCATAAAGCTTGTAAGCTAGGCCATTGGGTAGGAGCAATGTGAATATTGCCCATGAGCAGTGCAGACCACACACAGCCCCAGAAGCCCCAGGCGAGATTGGAGCACACCTGGAGAGAGACACATTGCCCTACACAGGGCAGGTGTCTCTCAGTGCTATGAAGCAGACATAATTCAAAAAAATCTGATGTTCCTGTAAGATCTTTTCAGGGATTATGACAACCACCTGCCACTATATTAGCACATCTTAATTAGACTCTTTCAGTAGGGAGTGTTGCCCTTCCAGCGACCCAAGTTTCAAAATATCAGCATCAAAGCAAAAGAAGAAAATGAATTAGCATGATCAGAATGACAAGAAAATATCACTGAAGCATCCTCTAACACTAATGGAAGGGCTGATAGCTGGAAAAGATCGAGCCAAAATCACTTAGCTCTGAAGGCCTCAAGAAATTGGTGTAATTTCTTAGCTCATAGCTACATGTGTGGGAAACTAAATGTACTGCTCAGTAGCAAAAGTCCCTGCCACATAAAAAAACAATAGAAATTGAAAAAGGAATTGCTGAAGTCAAGAGATATAAGAAAAGATTGGGGCTTTGGGTATATTAAAGCGTATAGTCTGAAAGGAAATAAGGATGTAGGAAATGTCTTGATATACCAAGTTTCTATTGAATTCTATAAGAAATGGAAGTTGGCATAGTCCATTATCTAGAAATAAAACACATTTTTTGTTCAACTGCAGCCATTTTTCACAAGGTCAGAAGGACCGTCTGAAAAGAGAAATATGTACAAAAATGGGCTAGCTAAAATTACATTTTATATTTATTCATCAGTCATATAATCATATTTGGCACATAGTTTGGCAGAGATCTGATTATCTGATAAATGGCTGATTACTGTTGTAGCCAGAGGAAGATATACTGCATAAAGAGAGTGCACTTCTTCAGTTTTATTACTGCAGGCTGAGCTATCATCAGAACTCACCAGTTGACTAGAGCAGGACTAGTGTTTGGATCAGAAACTTCCAAGGAAAACTCCAGGTGCAGTAAGTTGTGGTATTGCTAAGCCAGGAAGCATCCCATTTCCCTGTGACTGAACACTGAATCTGTGCTTCAGTATACTCTCAACAGGCACTGTGCTGATGAAGATGATGCACTTCAGATGAGATGTAAACCTGAGATACTGATCACAGCTTAGGTACATCCCATGTACTTTTTTGCAGGAATAGGAGTTAGTGCTAGTGTCTTAGCAAAAATTCCAGTTGGAATACAAATACATTGTTCTTTCCTACAGTAAATTTCCACAATTAGTTTCATTGGATATGCCATTTTTCTTCACATCATGTCCCAATCTATTGTATACTGCTGTTGTACTCTGTAAAACATATAGATAAGTTTCTGTTTTTAAGGGTTTATTAATTTAATTATGGGGTTTTTTTTTTTTTTTTTTTACCAATTTTTGATTTGTATGTAGATGTCCAAAAATCAGGGTTTTCAGGGCTTTCTCTTTGTGCATACTGTAATGAGTAATGCATATTACATACATTACTCACTACAGTAGTATATACTATAATCAGTCATCTATTTAAAACACACTAGGGAATATTACAATGTAGTACTGTTTCAAACAGCACTAGGGAACCTTCAGTGTGCAGTACTAGGATCTATGTCAGTGGTTCTCAAACTTTTGTACTGGCGACCCCTTTTACATAGCAAGCCTCTGAGTGCGACCCCCCCTTATAAATTAAAAACATCTTTTTATATATTTAACATCATTATAAAAGCTGGATGCAAAGCGGGGTTTGGGGTGGAGGCTGACAGCTTGCAATTCCCATGTAATAACCTCGCAACCCCTTGAGGGGTCCCGACCCCCAGTTTGAGAACCCCTGATCTATGTGAACCAATTAATGTGCAACACATTAGTGTGCTTTAGAAATCATACCCCCATAGTCTGCATTACTACATCCTGTAGAAAAGCACTTAGATACAAGTAACCATTCTAGCGTTTATTCAATAAACACCAAGTTCTTCTTTTTTTTTAATATTGAGATGTTTCATTGGTATTTATCAATTAAAACCAAAAATCAGAAGCCCTAAACATATATCACATTCCACCCCAGAAGTGGCTGATTGATGGAGTGATCTCTGTATACAGATGTCAAGTTTATAAGGCACTGAGTTCTTTTAGGATGAAGGACTACTGTATTATTTTATTGGTACAGAAACAAACGCTAATAGTAGAGTTTAATCCAAACATTGAAATACAAATGACCATTCACTCTAACATCCCATTTCTGTTGCTGCTTTGCCAGTTATTTTATGTGATTGTTCCTTGGCTCCCTACAATTGGTGGAGAAGGAAAAATAAATGGTCGAGACCAAACCAATAAACTGAAATGCTGACCTTGATTAAAGTTGTTTGTTTACAAAGGAGAACTAAAGAGAGTGAGAAAGTTTGAAGTCAGCTGTTTTTAATCCAGCTCTTGATACTAAGAAATCAAAACCAGGTCAAATTCATCCTTGGTGTAACTCTTTTATACTCAAAGGTTGTGTATACACTAGGATGAATTTGTTTTTGCATATTTAGGTGCTACTTCCATCTGTTCACTGTAATTCCTTAGTTGTAAATGTTTCCCCCCCTCCTTCATCTTGCCTTTTAAATAGCTAGGCTACATTATTTTCATTACAGATGACTAACTACTGTACATTCTGAATCAGATGCACGTGGAGTAACAAATGAAAAAGCAGCAGTGATCAGTGGTAAACAAAACTATTAAGTTTGGGCATAAAATCTTTACATAGTACTCTCCAGAATTATAAAACAGAGAGTCATGTCAGCTCTCTGAACCTTCTTGCTGTGAAAGTAGTTTTGCATTATACTGCAGCCTCAATACCATGAGTGAAATAGGACATATTATTTCCTGATTGCACTTCCAGTCCAAAAATGTTTTTTTAAAGCCTGTGTGCTAGATGAGATGGCTTTCAAATGTTCAAGGCTCTCAGTCTCCAGCAATTCAGTCTCCTCAAGTAAAGACATTCTCTGCTCCGTTCAAAGACACTGCTAACTGGAGTAGCTAGAGTGTATCACACTCTGGCCATGTCATTTCCTTCGCTCTGTGCCATTAGCTATGCAGGGTGAGGGACAGAAAAGGGCCATATTGGTTTTATGCCCCTCCCCCCACAAACACTGGAGGAATCCACACCTGAGCAGTTATGACTAGCAGGGGCAGCAGGTTTGTATAATTTTTGGTGGTGCCCAGAACAGGTCCAAGTCCCGTCCTTCCGCCCCCCGCCCAGACACCTGCCTTGTAAGCCAACATAAAGTAACTCCTCACTTAAAGTCGTCCCAGTTAACATTGTTTTGTTGTTACGTTGCTGATCAATTAGAGAACATGCTTGTTTAAAGTTGCCCAATACTCCCTTAGAACATTGTTTGGCAGCCGCCTGCTTTGTCCACTGCTTGCAGAAAGAGCAGCCCATTGGTGCTAGCTGGTGGGGGCTTGGAACCAGGGTGGGCCGACAGCTCCCCTATCAGCTCCTCTAAGTTCCCTGTGCCGCTGCCACCAAGCAGGCTATCAATTGCTGGGCAGTTCAGGTGTCCCTCCCACCCACTGCCCTGTGCTGTTCCTGCCCTCTACCTTGGAGCTGCTCCAGGAGCCTCCTGCTTGGCATGCAGGTAGGGTGACCAGATGTTCTGATTTTATAGGGACAGTCCTGATTTTTGGGTCTTTTTCATATATTGGCTCCTATTACCCCCGACCTCCTGTCCTGATTTTTCACACTTTCTGTCTGGTCACCCTATATGCAGGGAAGAGAGGTGCTATTGTCAGGGTGTCCCCCTCCCCCGTTCCTGGCCACCCCATCTCCACAGAGCAGGGGGGGACACGACAGGGCTCAGAATGGAGGGAGCTGACAGCAGCTGTTGTCTCAAAGTCTCTCTTTCACACACAGGGTGTGTGTCTCTGCCTCTTTCTCTGCCATGCTGTCTTCCTCCCTCCCCCCTCCATTCCTGCTGTCTTGTAGAGTGTGAGGCTGCATTAACAACAATGTGTTAATCCTTGAGGGCTCAGCCGAATGCTAGTTCATCATTTAGCAGTAAGGCATTCCCTGGGAAATATCCCACCCTCTGACTCCTCCACCTCAACCAAGCTTCAAAATCATCATTGCTGTGTCCAGTATTAAATTGTTTGTTTAAAACTTATACTGTGTATATATATAAAAAATATAGTCTTTTGTCTGGCAAAAAAAAAAATTCCCTGGAACCTAACCCCCTATTTACATTAATTCTTATGGGGAAATTGGATTCGCTTAACATTGTTTCAATTAAAGTGGCATTTTTCAGGAACATAACTAAAAATTTAAGGGAGGAGTTACTGTATATTTTTTAAAATAATGTAAAAATGTGAGGGCTCTTGGGTGGGGCTGGTGATGAGGGGTTGGGGTGTGGGTGGGGCTCAGGCAGAGGACTGGGGTGCAGGGGTGAGGGCTGTGGATGAGGAGTTTGGGGGGTGAGAGGGGGCTCAGGGCTAGGGCAGATGGTTGGGGTACAGGGGGAGAGGGGTCTTGGGTGGGGCTGGGGATGAAGGGTTTGGGGTGTGGGAGGGGCTCAGGGCTGGGGCAGAGGGTTGAGGTGCAGGAGGTGAGGGCTCTGGGGTGGGACAGGGCTGGGGATGAGGAGTTTGGGGTGCAGACAGGCTGCCCTGGGGCAAGGGCCAGAGAGGAGGATTCTCCCCAGCCCTCTCCCCACAGGCAGCAGCAAGCTCCGGGGGAGGACCCCCACACTTCCCCCCTGCACCACACTCACCTCATACCACTGTCACTGTATGTGCTCCTAGGGCCCCTCTCAGGTACAGGAAGCCCCCTTGTTTCCCCTGGGTGATGGGGGGGGCTCCTCCCCTGCTGTGCGCCTCCTCCCCTGCTGCTGCCCCTCACTGGGGGTGGGGGGTGGGGCTGCCCCTTGTCCAGCATGGGGCAGGAGCTGTGACTGCAGACAGGGAGTCCTCATGTGCCGGTGGAGGGTCTTATTGGAAAATGAAAGGGTCTGAGGGAAGGGCAGGCTCAGGGTCAGCCTGCTCTGGCAGTAGTGGATGGGGAGCACTAGGACCCTGGGACATCAGTTGATGCAGGGGGGCAGCATGGAGCTGCAGGGGAGAGACAGGCTCCAGGGACCCGGGGGATGTGCGCGGGGGCAGCAAGTGGATGCTGGGAGACACTCAGGGGAGGAGCATGGGGGCGGGAGGTGGGGGCGGGGGAGAGACCTGGCCCTGAACATTGGTGGAGCTGGGCTCCCAGGCCCTGAATATTGCTGGAGCCTGGGCACAATGAGCCCATATAACTCGCCACCTATGATGACTATACTCTCACAACTGAGCAGTACAAAGGGAGCAGAGCAGCCAGAGAATCTGGCCCTTTAAATAGAAGCTTAAAACTAGGGGTGCTACTATCATGAAAAATAATAGGCTGGTGGCCATTATATGGGAGCCCTTATGGAGTGAGACTGTGAAGTGGAGGAAAGGAGTTGAGGGGTTCCTTAGAGCTGTAATGGGGGTACAAAGTATCCTCCTCTCCTAAAGATAAAAAGAGACTCAAGTTACAGGTTGCTGTACAAGTTGTCACACAATCTCAGAACATAACTGGCAAAGTAAATACACAGTAACCTGCCTGTTTTGCAGTTCCTATGCAGTTAATCTTCTCTATTGCAAGTCAGGAGACTTCTGTTTTGTGGGAAATTCTGACACTTCAATTTTGTTGTTGTTGTTGTTGTTCTAATCAGAACAAAAAGTTGAAATTTTGAAATTTCCCCTGGAATGAAAATTTTGAAAAATTTCAATTCAGGTTTGTCAAAACATTTTCTTTCAATATTGTTGTGACTTTTGGATAAGGTGAAAACACTATATTAAATATATACATAGCTATAACATTAATATATTAATAAAAAGTCAAAACAAAATCCTTTTACCTTATTGAAACAAGACATTTCAATATTTCCTATCAAAAATTCATCAGAACTGACACATTCATGTGAAATATTTTGATTTTGGTGAAACCGCATTTTCTGATGAAAAACTGTTGCACTGGAAATTTTTCAACCAGCTCTAGTCTTCATGCCATCCATCCAGATTAGGTACATCTATGATAGCCAAAATTTTGTTAGGGGCTTTCAAGAAAAATTTGAAAACCTCAAAATCTGAATTTTTCCCTTGTGTTGTGATTGCGTGTTAGCAATCTGCATATGGGGGCAAAACAAATTATGTGAATAATTGCTCTCAACTAGGACTATTTTTTTTATTAAAAACAAAGACGTTCTGTTTTTGAGGAAAATCTTGATATTAATGTCTATGGGCTAAATTGTACTTTTAGGGCACAGCCTTGCGGAAAGTGTGATATGTAAGCTCTCCAGAGTAGTCCCGGGAAGCACTGTGACAGAGGACACGTCTTCACTACCCGCCGGATTGGCGAGTAGCAATCGATCTATTGGGGATCGACTTATTGCGTCTAGTGAAGATGCGATAAAATTGATCCCCGATGGCTCTGCTGTCGACTCCGGAAATCCACCGCAGCAAGAGGCGGAAGCGAAGTCGACGGCGGCGTGGCAGTGGTCAACTTGCCGCCGTCCTCACAGCCAGGTAAGTCGACCTAAAATACACAACTTCAGCTACGCTATTCACGTAGCTGAAGTTGCGTATCTTAGGTCGAACCCCCTCCCCCCCCCCCGTAGTGTAGACCTAGCCTTAGGCTACGTCTACATGGCTCTGTGCTATATGGCTAAAAATAGCAGTGTCGACATTTGGGTCGGGCTGGAGCCTGGGCTCTGAAACCTGATGAAGAGGAGGATCTTGGAGCCTGGGTTCCAGCGTGAGCCCGAATATCTACTCTGCTCTTTTTAGCTCCATAGAGCAAATCCCACAAGCCCGAGTCAGTTGTCCTGGTCTTGAGACTCGCTGCCGCGGGTCTTTTTTTGCAGCATAGATGTACCCTTAGATAATACCCCCCGAGCCACAATCCCATCTCTGCTCTCCTGGGGATGGGGGCACAGGGGAGGATTTGGAGAAGGGAGCAATAGCTGAAGGCCTACACCAGCAGCCAATGACAACGCTCCCTGCAGTTGCTTTCCCATGCTTGCCTGTGTGTCTGGGGGAGGAATCAAGACTCTGCCAATTCTCTGCCCGGTCTCACCCATCTGTTCTTCTGGGGAGTAAGTAGGCTTAAAGAGCCAAGGTCTGGGTAGCCCATATAGAAGGGAGTTCTTGTTGCCATTATTGCCCTGTACATGCACCTACCCCAAGTCACAATCTAGTCCTATGTTTTACATTAATGATGTTATTTTTAGTGCTTCCCATTCAGCCAAGATGCTGGGTTACTGCCCCCTAAAATGATAATAAATCTTAATTAAGATCTAGATGTACTATATAGAAACCAAACAAAATACTTTAAAAAAAATTCTAAGATCTATTTTTGCTATAAAGGAAAAATTTTAGTAAATCAAGTATCACTACTGATTGTGAACTCCAGATGGTGGGACTTATCTAGAGTAGCATCCAGTGTTGCAAAGGTTTTAAGAAATATATGTTGAAACTATAAAAAGAAAACTGGAGTACTAGTTCTAAACAACACTTTATACCAAAGGGTCTTTCCAAGAGATATGCTCCAGCTCAACCACAAGTTATTGGCTTTATGCAGGAATCACTAAGTGAAATTTATGACCTGTGTTGTGCTAGAGGTCAGACTAGACCATCATAATGGTCCCTAGTGTCCTTAAAATATATGAATCATGTCATTATTCTGATTGTATAACACCATTACCGACTCAGTTATAATTAAGGACTTGTCAGTAAATTTGATTAGAATCCTTGCTATGGTCTCTCCTACCAATAATCCATAGATTAGCCTTGCTGACTATTTATTTAGGTTGGTATTTTCTAAAAAAACTAAATGAATTAGGCATCCAACTCTTATTGAAATCCCCAGGCATATTTATTTTGATTTATTAAACAAAACAACAAGAGGCACCTAGTTTGATAATGCAATCATCAACAAATAATCATGAATCAAAAATAAAACCAATCTATTCCTCTAATTTATCTAGGCATTCTCTCCGAAATCCCCTAGCAATACTTTCTGTTCTTCAGCAACATTCTTAAAAAACTGCCCTGTACAATATACATTGACTTGGTAGACCAGGTACCATTAGAATTTATCACTGCAATGATCCATAGATTAAAACTTCCCTTAATACACAATGGTACAATATTATGTCAATGATCCATGAATTATATATGACTAAGATCAGAGTAAATACATTTTTAATGGAAGAAGTGCATCAATTCTACTGATGATACCAGTTGTATGTAATCAGTTCTTGTACAAGTATTTAGTAGTAAATAAGTAAATTCCCTCAGTACTTACATGAATAAACACATCTTCTGTGAATTCAGCATGCATATACACACCTATAAGACCTCAGTTTTCCTTGGAGTTGTGAATATATGTTTCCAGATACATGCAAGAATATCATGACAGCCATCCGAGCACAATTTTTGCCTGAATAATGGGAACCAAAGTTCTGCTCTGTATTTCAAGTGACATGCACAATAATTCTCTAATAGCCTTAAAATAAAAAATAAAATAAAATAAAATAAAATAAAAGTTTTATGTGAACCATCAATCTCTTATATTTTCTCATAACAGGAAGTTCACAGACTTATGCTGTGGCTTGGATTTAACAATGAATGCACCACAAGTTTCTTTCCCCTTTATGAAGGTTTTCCTTTTATTCCTCCTCCTCCCTTTCATTTGTCATCGTCTTCCCCTACTCTTTTCTTCCATATTCCCAGATATTTCCCCCTTCTTTTCAATATGAATATAATTTACACTTATAGGCTCAGTTCATCCTGAAGGGTCCAAAAGCACTTTGCAAGCTTAAACACACATTACAGACAGGCATAAACTCTATTATCCACCAAAATTCCACCACCTCTGGGTTAAAATATGGGTTAACACCCAGTAGTTTAGGGGCCTGTTTTATTGTTGAAGTCAATGGCTTCAGTGCAGGATCAGGCCTGAGGACAGAAAGTGTAGATTGATGTTTCTAACTGAACTTAAATGGGAATTTTTCAGTAATGCAGATGTAATTACCCAAATTGGAATTTGGCCAGGACATGAGAATCAACACTCACGGAAAGTACCAGAAAGTCATTCATGACAAGTAGTCAGAATCACCTTTTCATATGTTATCCAAAAGACACAGATCAGCGGAAGTGAAGTGCAATTCATCAGAGAATTTTCTGGCACCGAACAGGTCCTAGAACATTTGTGGTAGTTATGTTTTGTAGTTGATGAGAGTCCAAAGGAAAATTCTCTGCTACCATGGTGGTTTTCTTGTTATGGAGGATTTCTGTGTACAAAAGGAAACTGACATAACTCCTCACTTGTTTCTAATAAAATGTTTTCCTTAACCCCAGGCCATTTCTTGATTCCTGAAAAGAAAAACATTTACACCTCTAGCATCATTTTAATCTTTTCCATGGCTTTTCCTATATACCATGTTTCACTTCTCTGCAGTGTTGTTGTAGCTGTGCTGGTGCCAGGATATTAGAGAAACAAGGTGGGTGAGGTAATATCTTTTATTGGACCAACTTCTGTTGGTGAGAGAGACAAGCTTTCTGGAAAATGTACTCAAAATGTCACAGCTAAATACAAGGTGGAACAGATTGTTTAGGGTAAGTAGTTAACACACATTTCAAGGGACCATTCAAGGTGAAGTGGCCCCTCTTGTCATCGGGGGGGGGGGGGGAAGAAGGGAGACGGAGGGATTGTTGGTGGTTTATAGATTGTTGTAATAAGCCATCAATCCTGTGTCTCTATTCAGTTCATGATTTTTATTATCCAGGAAAGTTACGAATTGATGCTCCCAGGCTCCATTTTTGAAGGTGTGCAAATTTCCTTTGACAATGAGGATTGAGAGGTCAGATATAGAGTGATCTATGTGTGTGTTCACCCACAGGTGATCTGGTGTTTTTATCTTTTATCATTTTCCTGTGTGAGTTCATTCGAGAGCATAATGATTGTCTGGTTTCACCCACGTAGTTGTTTTGGGGACATTTAGGTGCACTAGAGGAGGTACACCACATGTTGTGATAGGCATGTGTAGGACCCATGGATCTTTAAGGTGAAAAGATTGAAATCTTTCCTCTACTCCTCTTCTGACCTTCAAACAACTGCCCAGTCTCTCAAAGCTCATCATAAGACGCAAGCTCCCCACAGACCTGGAAACACCAACTCAAAGCGGCACCAGACCCTGCCAGAACAACAGGTGAAAAACCTGTACACAATCTCCACTTGTACAATGATCAACACCCCCCACCACCACCACCACCACACTCCTTTCAAGATCCATGGGTCCTACACTGCCTATCACAACTTGTGGTGTATTTCATCCAGTGCACTAAATCTGTAAACCACCAACACCCCCTCACCCAAGCTCCCTTTCCCCTCCCCTTTTCCTTCCTTTCCCCCTGTGACTGGAGCACTGTTATGGGCAACTTGACCTTGAATGGTCTCTTGAAATCTGAGTTAACTACTTATGCTAAATAATGTTTCACCTTGTATTAAGCTGTGACACTCTGAGTACATTTGCCAGACCTGAAGAAGAGCTCTGTGTAAGTCTGACAGCTTGTCAAATCGCTCGCCAACAGAAGTTGGCCCAATAAACTATATTAACTCACCCACCTTGTCAGTCTCTTCTTCTGATTTTTTGCTCTGATCTATCAGTTTTATTATTCCTTGCTCAGCTGGCAGAGATTTGTTTTTCTTATTTGTAAGAGGTCTGGCAATGAATGGACCATCTCTGGCCTTATGCCCAAAGCTGCTACTTGTGAGTGCCCTTTTTTCCATCTTTCTACAACAAATCTTATAAAAACTAAAACATGATGACAGCTTTATGTCAGCAGATGGAGTTCCCACCTTACTTGAATGAAAGATACTCACATTGGGTCATATCCTCAGGTGGTGTAAATAGTCATATCTTTGTTTATAATTTATAAATATATTTTATGGCCCCCTGTATTTAGTGCAAACTTACTCATTTACTAGTATTGGTATTTGAGTTATTCATAAATAATCTGTCAGCCTAAATTTTCTTCCCAACTTTTTTTCCTACGGTTTCTCCATCTCATACTCTAATTCACTCTGGCTAAAGAATCATTCCCACCCTTATGGCTTAGTTAATTAACTGTAACTGCTACTCTTGCCACAATGTGTCAGTAGGAATCCATCAGCAATTCCCTGCTGGATCCAACACATACAAACGGTACAAGTCAATAGAAAAGCACTGCCACCCATCTTGTTACACCATTCATGTATTACAGCTCAACAATATTTTCCTAATTTCAGTCAAGTGTTGGGCAAATCTTTTCCAATTTTATTTTCTGACCAGCTTTACTATGTACAATACACACTGCTCAGTACTGATCATTTGCAATACAGCTGTCACCCAGAAGGCGGCCATTATCAGAAAGCATTGTCAATTTTTCCGCAGTCCACATAACTGAAGTAGAGAAGGAGATAACAGAGCTATCTGTGGTTAATACGAGGAATGAACAAATACTTTCCTTGGGTTTCTCTAAAGACTGAATGCGTCTGGGGATTCAAATATGAAGCATCTTCACCACTAAAAGTTTAAATGATTCAGTTTTGAGGCTCCTGTCTTAGCCCATCTTTAATCGCAAAAAGAGTTGTGTGGGTGTGTTGAGGACTGTAACGGGGGGCCCGTTGGGCCCCTGCGTATCCAGCCCCTTGGCCCTGCTCCTCACAGACTCAGGGACACTCCAAGCTGGTGCAACTCCTGTGCTCTTTATTTGTGTCCGTTTCCGACCACCAGTTTCCTACTAGATACAGGCTATTTACAATGGCTTGGCCTAACACAGGCCTGGTCAGCAACAGAGTAGCAGGCTTCTGCCTCTCCCTGAGCCTCCCTTCCCTCCTGATCTCTGCACCCCTTTTCACTCACTTCCTTCCAGCCTTATAGCTCCTGCCTAATGAGGCTGGCAGGTGCAGTCAGTGATTAGGCAAATCTAGGCTATTTACCCAGCCCCAATCCATTTCCCCAAATCCCCAGCAGCACCCTGCCACAAGGACACAGAGCCATTCAGTAGTAAAAATACCTAGAAGTTATATAGTACTTTTCATCTGTACATTTCAGAGCATTTCCTGAAGTTGGATAAGCAACACTATCCCAACTTTACAGCTAGAAAAACCAAAGTGCTGAGAGGTCAAATGACTTGCCTAAGGTGACAGATCAAGTTAGTAGCAACAGAGCTGGGAGGAGAACCAGGTGTCCTGATTCCCAGTCTGGCTAGGTATTTTCAAAATGACAGCTCAGGCTCTGCTGCCTATCCTTTCACAGTTATCATTTCCCTCCTAAAACAATGCTGTCATCTTGATTTCTCTTCATATGACCCATATATCCTTCCAAAGCTATACGCTTCTTGGAAGCTGCAAGCAGTGATCCTTACAACACACTGATTTGAACAAGGACATTATGGTGTATTTGGCTCACCATATGATACAGTAGATTTAGTTTTAGATTGCTTTGATTAACTGCTTTCAGATCAATTGTTTCTTCTTGTCATATACACTGAAATGAATACTAGGGCTCCAGTTCCATTCGGGTTCTTTGATTTACCCCAGAAAATGGCAATGCCCATAAGAAGCTTGTCAGACATTATTTAAAGTGCTGTGTGCAGGGTTGTTCACCTATGGCGTAGGTCTACCAAAAATCCATGGAAAGTTTCCATGTAATTTCAATGGGCTTTTGGATCAAACTGATAGTTTGAATAGAGAAATCCTTGGAACTGAAGACATGAAGAGAAGAACTATGAGGTTGGATGAAGGGCATTCTTAGGCCATGCTTAGAGACAATAGGACGGTGAGAGAAAAGTCTAATCATGTGAATTTCCCTCAAAAGATTCCTGCTGCAGAAAAGGCTGTGCAAATTCCCCTGGATCCATTTGGGGACATAGAAATATAAAGGAGGAGAAGGGTTTACTTCTAGCGGTTGATAATGTCACTACTGGAAATGAAAAGAACTAAAAGGAACCATATACATGAATTTAGGTTAGTCTTCAGAAAAATATTCTTCAAAATAAGTGAAATTTTCAGGTATGTGGAATGACCTGCAAGGTCTGATTGTTGCACTATCACTAGGGATGTTTAAGAATGGGGTAGAAAAATGATTTGTGGGAAATCCTTTTCCATCCAGGGGACTGGAATAGATGACAGATGGGTTTTCTAGGATTCTTGCCTAGGATTCCCACTGACCACTTTGATGAATGCCTTCAGATATGTCTAGCCTCTCACAGAGCAACCACTGTTTCTTCCCTAGTAAGGTATCTTCTAGGCAGACTATTTTTATTAGCATTCTGTGAGTCTTGCCAAAACTAGTAACACGGAAACAGTGAGTGCTTATTGCTCGTCTCTTGAAATGGCTGAGATGGAATAATAAGAATATATTATGAGCTGAACTGACTCTGTTCAAATTGGGATAGATGGATTTATCTGTACTTTCATAAAGAGCCACACTGAAGCTTATGTTCTCTTATATTTGGTTAACTTATGTAAGTTATTAGTGAACTGTTATTTCCACTCTATTGTCTGCTATGAACTTATCTAATGAGATCTCCAATGGCACCTTACTTCACCTCTTTGTTAAGTATCTTTCTCTGACTTCAGCCTCTTCATTAAGACCAACTTTCTTTACAGTTCTAAAGCATTCTAATTACAGGACATCAAAAACTGCAGCATTATTTATTATATTTCTTCTAGGTAGATAATGATTATAACTGAAAATTTGTACATCCTCCCTCCCCCATCAGAGAAGATAAAGATTCCCTGGCAGGAAATACTGATGAAGGCTTGTTTCAACATTTTAAATTATTTTTTCACTCTACAGCAACCATTTATGTGGGAAAGCAGGGCTGCTTCAACGGGAACCCAAGAATATTGTTTAGGCCAGTGGCAAATGGTGGGCTGGATACTTCCAATTTTATTAAAAACTTTCTGAGTAAATATGTACTGTAGATCCGACAAACAGTAGCCCTGTATGAAGCAAAAGGAATTTGACACCCCTCTGATTTTATTAATGCCCAGTCACTGATAACCTTTTCATTTAGTCACGCACCCATGCATTAATTTAATGTTCTCCAAACAGGACAACTTTGGAAAATCAAATCTAACATTTTAATTATTTTTAAAACAACATCTAACATTCTTCACATTGGACGAAATTGGAAAACTAAAGAGATTCTCAATAATATTACTTGGTTATGATGACATAGCTGCTGGGCCATTGTTCATCTGAGATTGGTGAGTAGCTCTTGGGACCTTCCAGGTGTTTTCCCGGTTTTGGAATGTCTACAACCTTTCCCCTGTGCCAGATTTTTGGCCTACCTGAAGTAAGGACTCCATATGGATATAATCTAGGCCTGCAGCCTCTCCTGTTTTCATTAGCTTTATGGCCTGGTCCAGTGTTCATCTAAAAAAGGAGCCATCAATTTTGAATCCACAGTTGGAGCCTGCCACTTCTCTGTAACCTCAGTTTTGACCACATGTCTGAAAGACTTATGAAAGTTCTGTATACAGCCATTAGCCAGGATGGAATAGCATTTGCAGTGACTGGAAACTTATTTGCGCCAAGCCTGGGTCTCCAGAAAGTCTTTAGGTAGTCTTTCCAGCTAGAGTCAATTGCTCCTGATTTGATCCAGCGATTGAATACATTCATTGGTCTTATTAACGGCCTTCTGTTTATTACCAGCAGATTTCAATTCCTGGTCAAGCTTAATTGCCTCTGTTGACCACTGAGGGATATAGCTTCTAGGGATTGATTTCTTAGCAGCTGCCTGAACTAATTTGCAGAAGGTTTGGTAGGAGTCATTTATATTGGCTGGGCATGTCAAGTCCAGCTCAGCCAGTTTGCTGAGAGACATCTCTAGGTCTGCTGGAAAGACCTTCCACCAAGCTTTCAGGCAATGCCTTCCATAAGCTGTTTGTTGTTGACATCTGCAGACCCTTGGTGATGAAAGATGGCCGATGCTGAGACTTCAGGAAAGCTTCAAGCACCTTCTTCTCTATTACCATTGGCAGCAGTTACCCAGAAGATGAAAAAAGTGATGGTCAAGAGCCCATTGCTCATCTGCTACTGTGAAAGCTTGGTGTTCGCTTTGGGTCATTGAGGAGTTGCAGGTCAGTGACTGATACCCACTCCATTAGATTCTCTTTGCTGCATTGTTGTCAGGATACCCCCAATTGGCATGGTAGAAACTGAAGTCACCACTGTAGATGGAAAGACCCAGAAAGGTGGGCAGATCAGTGATTGCATAGTTAATGCATGAAGATTTGTAGACATTAATCAGCATAACGTCATTCACCTTTATTGCCTGCCATTTTGTGAGGTCATTTGTACCACATGTGGCTACAGCAATAATGGACAGTCCTTCTGTAATGAAATATGCTATTCCCATACTGCTTGTGATGATGATGATGAGCCAACGGCAGCGTAGCCGGGAACTGAAAGTTGAACATCAATGGTGGAATGTGTCTCCTGAAGCAAGATTACATGTGCTTCAAGATTGTAGCTAGGTAGAAGAGGATATCCCTTTTCACTGCCATAACACCTCACTATTAAAATGCAGCATCTTGAAAACCAGCCCTAGTGCTAGAGTTTAGGTGCTGGATCTGAAAGGGGCCCCACTGGAGGACGGCACGTTGGGGCTGATTGTTGATTAGAACACAAGCCTGTCTTTTGCATTTTGTCTACCTTTGCTGTATTTTTATAATATTCATGGGGGGATGCCATGAAAAGGCTGTCGTCGTCCCCCAGAAATACCTAGGACCCTCTCTCACCCTAGTGATTTCTATATTGTTTCGCAAAACTTCGTAGACTGTTGTAATGAAGTGGCTAGAGTGTGTGCAACTGGCAGACAAGCTGCTCAGTTATGTCATAGACTCTATATTGGTAGTAGCTAATGAAAATGCTCCTATATCTCAGGTGGTAGTGAACTCTGCTTTTGGAGTAGGAGAATCTGAACTTTATCCTAGCTGTTGCTATGACGTTCCATGTGACCACATATGCAACGTAGTGATTAGTATTCCATTTGTACAATATAAACAAATTAATCCCTGAAGGACAGACAGGGTCTCCATACATATAATTGCTTCTTTCCCCCCAAATATCTGCCGTGATAATAGCTGTCGTGCTGTCTGCAGTGACTCAGGGCGGACTGTCAGAAAACATGGCAGACACCCCAAACTGGTGTTGTGGTCTATAATCAGATTTCACCAGTACCAAATATAAACTCCCAAAGTAGTACAATAGTCTTACAGTGGAGTCACACACAGTCACCTTGGATACTCCAGTGTATCTTGCCCCCAGGGCAAGCTGGGCTATGTGAAAAACTGTTACTTACACCAAAAATCACACCACATTCAGATTGTTCCCAGTCCCAAGAGACCAGTCACTTACCCTAGATCAATTGGTACCCTAGATCTTACACCAAAGACAACACTGATAGCCAATTATATAGTAAACTAACTTAAGGTTTATTAGCTAAGAAAAGGAAGTGAGAGTTATTGAGAGATTAAAGCAGGTAAATATATATGCACAGGTGAGTGAAAGTGTAATTCCAAATGGCGGCCGTGATGTAATAAAGTGCCAGTTTCCCAAAAAGTCTTTTCAGGGTACCCAGATTGTCTCTGAGGATCTCCACTTTGCATCTGATGCACATCCCTGTAAGAGTCCAAACAATCCAGGGATGAAGGATCTTTCCCTGAATCCATACTTATAGCTTCTCCTCACAGAAAACAAGCTGACAGGGTCATTACCCATGTGGAGTCTTCCATTAAATGTAATCCTCACTCTCTGTCAGAGTCTTTGACCTCTTATCACACAATGACTCCTTGCTTTGAAATTAACACTTTTCTGCTAACGTTCTTCATTTGCATTCCACAAAGCTTCTTTCTTGTTTGATGGGTTATTTAATTACATGGATATACACAATGTAAATGTTTGCTACTACCTTATAACGGGATACAGATAAGTGAAAACAATGCAAGTAACATCCCATTAGTTTTCATGAAGTTTAAACACCAAATGCACTCTTATATTTGATTTAACAATCACTTTGAGCTATACTACTGCACAAATGAATTAGCCTGGGGCTTTGGCATGAGCTGGCACCTGGTCTGCCGGTGTCACAATATCAATATGCTTTCCTTTGTCTCTAAGTACTCCAGCATTAAATCTATTTGCCGTATTCATAGAAACATTGCCATATTTGTAATTATTCTGCATTGTATTTTACATTTTGTTCTATTGAAAAGAATTAAATAAATTGGTTGAAAAATTAATGCATTACGTAGACATCAGGAAGTCTTGTTTACTTGGAGCTGCTAGAGACATTTACAGCAGGGCTAGACAAAACATTAGAGAATATAAGTAAGGAACAATTCTACACTAGTACCTTGGGAATGGATTAGATAGTCTAGTATAACGTTTTCATCTCTAACTTCCATGATTATTACCCTTAGAGCAGTACAGTGCTCAGTAGTTTTGGTTCACAGTCCTATTTTTTTTTCTTGTTTCACATAGGTTTGTGCCCCTGGGGTTTCATTTGAGTTTTCAGATTTGAATAAACCTCAAAACTCAAAGCTAGATTCACCCCAAATGACTGAATTTGGCCTGATCTTGGGTAAAAACTATGTGAAACCACCATATTTTATTGATAGGATTTCCCTATCTCTGAAACCATTAACCAGTCCAAGTTTACTGGAAATTTAACCCAGGTCCACTCAAAGTTCAACCCGTTTCTTCAAAACTCGACCCAGTCTTACCAAAAGATGCTTATCTGGCATATATTTCTGGCTTGTAATGGGGCCTCCAACTAGATGAATCTTGGCTTTCACTGGGTACTACACAGCAATATTGACTGAACATGGTTACAGATGGTATTGTTTACATTTTTAATATCACCATTACACCATTTTCAAATACTTTCTTTCACAACTAGTCCAACTCTACCCTAGAAAGAGTTACTGACCCAAATTCTATTCTCACATAAGTATCCATTCTGCATAACCAGACTGACGGGCATGAAAGCAGAATTTGGGCCACTGCGCTTTTATTACTAATTAACCTAATAACTATGTTCTAACTCATCATCATTCTCATTAATTGGTCAGCACACTTATCTACAGTCTAGCGATCACTTTCCCTTCCATGAGCATCACAGAAAACTGTTACTGCAACATTTTTTACAGTATTCTTCCATTCCCTTCTGAGAATGTCATCTCTCACCCCTTCTCTGGCTCCTTCTCGCTAGGTGAAGGGGCAAGAGCAGCATAAAGGAGCGCTTTGAGCTCCAATTCTGGATGGAGGATAACTTTCCCACTGTAGGAACTGCGGAAGACAACTGCAAGCTGTCTTCCAAGAATGCTATCACAAGCTTTGGTGTAGGGAGCAAACCTGGGAGTAGGAGAGGGATGCTGGAGCATGCCAGGGGCAGGGCTACAGAACGCAGTGTTGCAGAGATTTTGAGCAGTGAAATCTGGGGAGGATGCTGTAGCTTAGGCAGGCTTCCACATCTGTCTAAGTCAGTGGAGGGCAACCTGTGGCCCATCAGGATAATCCGCTGGCAGGCAGCCAGACAGTTTGTTTACCCTTGCACAGCCGCTCGCAGCTCCCAGTGGCTGCGGTTCACTGTTCCTGGCCAATGGGAACTGCGGGAAGTGGCGCGGGCCGCAGGGATGTGCTGGCTGCCGCTTCCTGCAGATCCCATTGGCTAGGAACAGTGAACCGCAGCCACTGGGAGCTGTGGGCAGCCATGCAAATGTAAACAAACTGTCTCTCAACCCACCAGCAGATTACCCTGACGGGCCGCAGGTTGCCCACCTCTGGTATAAGTTATACTGGATCTGCTCCAGCCTCTGGGAGGGTGCAAACGGTGGCTCAAAGCTACCTCAGTTCCCAGTCTTCTTGGTCTGCAAATTCTGTGTTGCTCCTCTTAGAGGCTCAGCATACAATCTCACCCCGAGCTTCAAGAGTTCCTCTTAACCTGTTGTATTGTCTAGATACATGGAACACTGGACTGGTGATGGCATGACCTGGTTTCTATTCCATCACCTTTCGGGGTGACATGGTGTAGCGAGGCTGTGTGGCGCAACATGTGGGTGGCCGTCTCCCCCTCTCCCAGGCCCGTCTGAGCCGAGAGCCTGGGCTGGTCATTTACCTGCATTTGCTCAGCCTTGTCTGAGCCATTGACTCTCTGCTGCCCTACCCTGACCTAGGGCCTGGGCCTGCTAATTATAACTGTTTGCTCAGCTCCTGCCTGAGGACCTGAGCCCCGGACTCCCTATTGCCCACTGACCACGGGCGGGGAGTGAATAACTGTCTGTGTTTGCCTCTACTGCTGCCGTGGCGAGACACTCCCATGGCTAGGCTAATTCCCTGTCAACAACTGGAAGGAAGTACTGAGGCGGTGTGGTCCCCCGCCTCGCCCCGGAGAGGGACAAGCCCTGGCCAAACCCCCTACACATGGACAAGTCACTTCATCTTTCCGTGCCTCAGTTTCCTTATCCATAAAATGGTGATAATGTTTATCAACCATTGCAAAGCACCTTGAGCATTATGAATGAAAAAGCCCTCTATACATGCTAAGTATCATTGTTTTAGTGTTAATAAACACTGTACTTCTTATGGGCTTTCTCTAACAAATATATTTTCCTTTTCGTGCAGTCATTTGGGGTCTGATTTGCATTTACTAAGTAGCTTAAAATTTAATGAACAGACACAAAAATAAACTTGCACACATTTATTTTAATAGGCTTCATTAGACAGAACTTCAGCCTTGATGATTGCTGAAAACAGGTTTATCAATCCCTAATTGCAAATGTAACCTGTTCTGACACTAGTCACAAGGATAGCCTTTAAAGTATGCATCCATTTTGGGTCTAATATAATTAAATCTTGTTATATAGTCACGTATTCTAATATAGGTGCCATTCATTATAATTGTATTGCTTTATTATTTTAGTGTTAATGATCATTTGATACTCCAGTAGCCCCAACCAAAATCAGGGCCCCATTGGCACTGGATATACACCCAGTAAAAGACAGCTGCTCTGAAGAGTTTACTATTTAAATAGAAAAGACAGACAAAGAAAAGGAGAAAGGGTTACAACCTACAAGTAGAAGTTTGGGAAACAAGCCAAGTTTAGACTAAGTGATGTCAATGGGGCTCTGTGTGGGTACAGAGTCCTTCCACACAGTTCTCAGGGTGTATAGCAGGTCAAACTTAGACCTGTTACAAACATTTCCTGGCATGTCAAATATCTTGAGAATTTCAGGTTATTGACACTCATAACTTATTGATTAGGTGATACTCAAGAAATCAGTAGCTGACCCAGGCATAGAACTCAGATCGCCTTACTCCCAGTACAGTGTCTTAATAAAAATATCCTTCCTTGCCCCCTATGCAGGTAGAAGTACTGTACTTGTCTGTAACAAACATCTTCCTTACATAATCATTTAGAGCCTGATACAACAGCCATTGAAGTCAGTGGAAAGACTCCCACTGGAGCTGGATGAGGCTTTTAAAGAGTACTTTACAGAACAAAAAACATGCTGGGAAAACTGTATTTTCTGTGTGGCACACATTATCATCAAGTAGCATTTCACAGGGTGAATTTATTCTGTCAAACCAATGTATTGGAAAGCTCATTTCATAACTGCAGTTCTTGATTTAAGAAAGCTGGTGTCCCAAAAAGAACACAGTAATATTAGAACCAATAGGGTCAAATTCTGTAATTGGAGTGCCGTTAGTCTTAGTAGTTTAGCTAGTCAGATAGTTCCAGAGTAAACTCTTGGTTTCAGAATTACTTTGGACCTCTTTGCGTCCCCATAAATATCGAGCACAGGTGATGCTGCTGGTTTTTGGAGCACTGATGATGGCGTTGGGAAAAAGCTGGAAGCCAACCCTCTCTGAGTCTTTTGGGCATTTCTGATCCTAATTGGGATCTGGAAATGCTGAGCCACATGCAAATTTAAAAAGAAAAGAGTTACCAGAACATTACAGAACCTTCACAAATTTGGGTTTGGTTTCCATCCCAGCTATACAAAGTACATTTTATATTTAATACAATGATGGGTCCTTTTCCATCCTCCACCAGTCTGGTTGAATTTTTTTCCCAAGAATGCATTAACCGGACAGTCCCTATTTAAATGATTGGAAAGATGTCTGACAAACGCTGGGCAACATTTTTAAAAGCAATTTTTTTGGCCAACTAAGCTTTGACTCCTGCTATGTCTCTGTGAGAGTTTGCACTCTTTTTCCTCATATTTCCTTGTATTTTCCAGGGTACATAGGTGTTTTTTTTTTAAATTTTCATTCTATAGCTTTTGTTTTTAAAGTTACTCTGTGCTTTTCCTTGTAGGTGCAGAAAAAAGACCACTGAATTGGAGAAAGTCTGGTCTGAATTTAAAAAAATACCCATCTAGATGAGTAGTGATAAAATCAGACATGTAAATATTAATATTTTGACAATAGAAAGAGAAGGCAGGATGAGATAAGACTTCTGGGGGGAAAAAAACCCTTAAAAACAGAAGTTACATAATTGGTTATTTTACCTAGAGGTAGAACAATCTATTTCTATCTATCACATAGTAATGAGAACTCATTATCTTGAACTCTTCTTTAATTAACATCAATCCTGATTAGTCAGAATAAATTAGGTTCTTTGTCTGTTACCATAGTAGTAGATTCTCCAGTAAAGGAGGCATTCAATCAGACATTATCATTTGCACAGCACTTACATGTAATTATTATTTTACTGTGTTTCATGGATTTTTTTGATATTTGAATTCTGAAGTATATTGTTCTACCTCTTCTCCCCAGGGCAGCTGCTGGCATGCCACTTTTGCATATTGTAGAGAAGTGTGTATAATGAGGTAGAAAATGTTAATGAATTTGAATTGAATTGAATGCCAATGTACAATACACAGAATTTCAGGGGTCATCTAATAATAGAAAACCGTAAAGTGCAGAATAACTTGTTTATGATGATTTCAAATGGCAGAAAATCTACATAAAGAGAGAGCTGTTCAAACAACAAAGGTGGGAGTGGGGAGGATAAAATAGATGGCTCAGGGAGTTGGTAAGAAGCTGCGGCAACTTTCACACTGAGGTCATTGGCTTGAATCTGCTTGAGTTTACAGGATGTGTGACTTAAATTTCTTACAGTACAATGCATTGATTATTTGGTAGCCTAAGAGAAATGAATAATTTCCTTCCATCCAACTGTAAAATAAAGAATGTGTTTGGGAATTCATTATCATCTTGCCCAAGAGAGGGGACCTCCAGTCAGTGGGGAGGCTGAAGGGATATTTGCACTGCTGAACATGCGGTATCTTTCCTTTAGATAGTGTTCCCTATTTTCCAATCTTATTTATCTGGCACCTTTTATAATCACTAATGGGTGGGATTTTCAAAAGCATTCAACTTTGACATAATTCTACTGCCAATCAAGCCAATAAGAATACTGCCATCACAACTTTGCAAATTTACCCTGTATTCCTTTTTGTTTGTTGATGCACTTCACTTTGTCCTTATGTAAAAGCCCTGTTGAATTTGATAGAAAATAGCAAAATTTCTGTAATTGTTTTTGAATCTTATAGAATTTAGAGAATTATCATCTTGCTATAGAATTCTATAGAATAATTCAAAAAACCTATACTATAGATCTTATTCTCTATACAATTCTATAGGTGTTCAGAGTAATTTCTAGTGAACGCGATTATATTTCTATACAACACTGTTGGTTTCATCCTGCTTGAACAAAAAACAAACATGCTTAATGTTATCTGACTGCTAACACACACATCATCCTAGTATTGCTTTGGGAGCCCTACATCTGGGCATGGCAACAGCTAAAACGATTCCTCAACAATTCAGAGTAGTGATGGGGAATCTCAGAGAACAAGACTTTCCTGTGACGTTTTGGCACTTCTTGTCCTAGATGTAACCAGGCAGTCTGGTTCTCAAACCTGGCCAAGCTGCAGTCAGTGTAGGGCCCGAGGGGAGAGAGGCAAAGATGACCTGTGACCATATATCACCTTTGTACCCCCATGATCCATAGGGATGCTGAGGGCTAGTTTGGCCTAAGTAGAACAATCCTGAAACTTTTTTAATTGACACTGCCTAGCAATGGTCCTCCAAAGGTATTATGCCAAATAGGGTACCCAGTATTCCAGCCATCACTCCTCCCTCAGGGGACCTCATAGAAGGCAGATGACTAGACCAGATTTGCGCCCCCCAGGGATTTCTCCGAGCTAGGATAATTATCAGCTGTCTACCTAAGGCAGCTTTAGAGCCCATTTGTGCTACTGGAACAGCATCAAGAGTGGAGATCTAGTCCAAAATGTCAAAGAAAGTGAAAATGAGTAAAATTAACCCAACTTTTTCAAATGTCAAAAAAATATCACTTCAGGTTAAGAGTGTAGATTTAGGTCACCTCCTAGTTCAGAGATAACCCAAGCGAGCACATCCACACTAGCTTTATAAGAAACAAAAAATGAAGACTGTTCACAGATACCATTCTACAGACATTTTCCCTTAACCCTTTTCACCAAATGTTCAAAGCTGTAGATGGGGATTCAGTGAAACAGGAATCACAAAGCTAAAATCCCTTTGTAGACCTTTGAAAGTGCAGAGGGGCACACATCTCTAGTGAGCTTAATGAGGTATCAGAGTAAAAAAATATTCATCTTGTTCAAAATTGTCATTTTGTTTTCTATTTAAAGTGGGAAATCAAAGGGATGGCTTTAAATCTTTCATTCTGTGAGGCAGCCAAAAGAGAGTTCCCTTTCAAGGCTGACTAGAGAATACAGCGATAAAGTAGCACTTTTGAGAGCTTTTCATATGACTTTCTCCTTGTTTGAAATATTTAATATATGGAAGCACAATGTTGCCCATGCTGTTCTTGACGGGGGGATGCGGGGGGGGAAGCCATAAAATGCTTTTAGAATTTTGGGATGTGATTCAGGAATGCAGCCCAAAAGAAATGTTTAGTTTATCTACAGCATTAAAGACATGGGATACAGTGGGAATGAACATTTTGCTTCTTTCATATTCTGTATGTAAATACACGAGCAGTGCAGCTTCACCAATTAAATATCATCCATCTGGTTACTGAACAGACAGATAACTCTGAGTAAATCAATTACAAATGCTGAAAGCCTGAAGTACAAACAAAGTTAGAGTTCAACTTGTCTTTATTCTCAATTACCGAACTCAGCACTTGGTCTGTTATAGTCTCCAACAAACCCAACATGGACTCTTTCTGAGCTTCTCCTTTACATTCTCCTACATTCTCCCCATTAAGATGCACACAGGCATTGTCTTTACTCATTGACCACTGCCCTACTGTTTTTAGCGCTCTACGGTTCTTGCATTATTTTCTACAGCCCTATTTGAACTACATGCTTAGTTATGGAAAATATGGCTTTAGAAATAATCATAAAGTAAAAATATTGACACAAATTAATTAGCAGTCTGAATGTTCCTAATTATTTGTGGTTGGATTTGAAATGAGAAGCGCGTTAACATATTAGCTGTTCAGTAGAACGACAAACGGGATTTACACAATCAACTTAGCTATTCTAGGAAGTTAACTCTTTCCATTTATTAACACCATGTTAGCAACAGCCTGAGACAGATTTTTTTTTCCTGAGGGGGGAGAAGACTATCTTAATGCAGACCAAAATTAAATGGGTCAAATTCTATCCTGACTTACAGCCCAGCCCACTTAGCCCAATATTTGCCATTTGGGTAGTGAAGTCTTAGTGGGACTTGCATGGGACAGTATGATAGCTGCTCCATCGTCATTCCATGTTCTAAAGATTTTCTGCCCTGATTCTGCAGCACTCAGTCTCTCCGGCCTCGTTTACATTTACAGCGCTGCACAGATGCCACCTATGCGAAGAGAAGAGTGTCTCCAATCAGCACAGGTACTCCACCTTCCCGAGAGATGATAGCTATGTAAATGGGAGAAGCCCTCCCGTTGATATATGCCGTCTACACTGGGAGTAAGGTCAGTATAACTACATTGCTCAGGGGTGTGGATTTTATACAGACATAAATTTGTAGTGTAGACCCGGGCTAAGTTATGACAACCTCCTGCTGCAGAGCACTAAGTAGTAAGTCACAGGGCTTGTCTATACAGGGACATCTAGGAAATTAATCTGAATTAATTTAAAGGTGTGAATTTGAAGTGGATTAGATAAATCACATTAAACTACTGCGTAAACATCCTCAAACCAAATTAAGGTCACTTTAATTCTGAATATCTTAATTCACTTCCAAAGTAAATTAAGGCCATCTTAATTCTAATAATGGCATCCACACAAGGATTCAATGTGGTTTAACTAATCCACTTCAAAGTCACAGCTTCAAGTTAATTCAAATTAATTGTCCTGGAAGTCCCCATGTACACAAGCCCATAGTTTCCCACGTACAGATTTGCAGACTTTTTTTGACAGTTTGAGCAAGTGAATTTTGCATCTGCTTTAAGACACAGCCCATGCACCCTGTAAAATCAAGACTTGTCCTCTTCTTGGTGTTTGATTTTATTAACAAGGAAATGAACAACAAGACAACATGAAATCCATACAGATCTTATTCCCTGTACCTCGCAGCTCCTGGGGTTCCTATCTCCAGGGCTGCTCTCTTCTAACCCTAAACTCTATCCACATCAGACTTTGCCCAGCTCTAAAACCTGCTTCTTTTCTTCTCTTTGCCCTTATACACAAGTACCCTATTTTTCAGACACACTTTATATTTACACTAGTATAAGTCAGGAATCACTTCACTGAAGTCACTTGAGTTACAAGCCAGCATGGAATCAGTCCCTTTTTGTAATGATTGTTCTGTTTTTAATATTACTCCCCTGTGATTTGAGTTTTTTTCCTCTGGGATTATTGTCTGCATACATAGAGCCAGGTGGAATATAGCAGCAAAGCGTCATTTAAGTCTGTGGGTCTATGCTGCTGGATGCCAACCCGAGGATCTGGCTCGGGATCTTAAGGAAGCTGCAGATACTTCACTACAGATGATACAAATGGTCTTCAAGCCTAACCAATTGCCTGCTGCAATTTCAGTTTCACACAGAGTTGCCTGTCAGCCACAAATTCATCCAGCCATAGTCATAGCTACATTACCATGACTGGAGAAGAGCAAAGAAGCATGCTTCGCTCATGAGCTATAGGAGCTCAAGGACTGGCCAAAACAAGCTTCTGCAGCCAAAAGCACTGTTCATCTAAATAGCGTGGCAGGGTGAGGAAGAAAATCTGCTCTATGGGATTCCATTTGTAAGCTGTATCTACATTATCACCACTTCTATGGTGCCTTGCATGTGAAGCTCGTAAGACACTTTATCAGACGTATATCAGCCTCACAATATCAGTGTGAGTTGTTAAATATAATCTTCATTTAGCATATGGAGAATCTGAAGTGCTGAGGTTACAGGACTTATTGAAGATAACACGTTAGCAGCAGAGCCAGAAATAGAACCCAGGAGTCCAGACTTCCAATCTTTTGTATTAGACCACATTCCCCAAAACATCAATCAGTGGTTAGATCTGCAATTTCCATTTAATTTCATAGTCTCTTATACCAATTATTTGTTTTAAAGTAGTACCTAGAGTTGATACGGTAAGTGCCAATCCCCTCCAAAAAGAGTTTGCAAATTAAATACAGAAGAAAGATAAAGGGTAGGAGATTATTATCCCCATTTAACAGATGGGGAAATGAGGCACGGAAAGATGAAGTGACTTGCCAAGATCTGTTCTGATAATTGGGCCTACAAATTTACACTCATTGTGAGCTCAGTTGTAAAGAATGTAAGTTCATAAATCATCACAATAACCTATGACAACAAATATAGATGGGGAAGGGATAAAAGGGAGATAAAGGCAGAACTAGTTCAAACAAAAAGACCTACTGATATAACACAAGGACTGTCTTAAGATCTGTATTTAAAAGATTAAGCAAGAGAAGAGTGGAACCAGAAATGAGTGAACTGAAATTGGCCTGTGGGAACTAGGCCTAATTGGTGACAAAATAATGAGGGGGTGGGGCCTATTCAACACCCTTCCCTTCGTGCGTCCTCAAAAGAAAAAGACTATGGGAGAAAAATTGGCTACTCAAGTGACCTTCTCCATCATCATCAGCCCCATCATCTCTTGGGATCCCAACCACCACCTGGGATGAAATGGGTTCTGACTTTAACAAAAAGCACAGTTATCTTTGATACCATCTAAAAGACTGCCAAACAAGGCTTTTTCCTTCTAAGAACTCTCTCCAGCTAAATGGAAAGGGATCAAGGGATGTTGTTAAAAATGAAAGTCTTATTCTATACTTTACATTTCAAATGCTTTAACTGTTTTTCCTTCTATTTATCTTTAAAGAAAGGATTTAAAGGAATTTTAGTGGTGTGTTTGCCATCTTAGCTAGCAGACAGAGGTCTCTGTATACCAAGCCCCACACCTTGTTTAACACGGTTTAATGTCGGACAGTAATTGGTTTATGTTAACACTTTTAGCCCATATAAATTAATATAAAAGGCCACATGGAAGTCTGTGGCAGGGTTTGAAACTGAAACCAGGTCTCTTGAGCCTTAGACTAGAGCCTTATTCACAAAAACACCCTTTCCCTTCTTCTGTGGATGCTTTCATTTTTTTTTAAAGCCGGTCTTCTTTAGTTACCATGAAAACTGATTTGTGCAATTTTACCAAAACATATTTTGTCATTTCTTGACATTCTGTTCTATCTTTTTAAGTCAGCTGCCTTATTTGCGATGACATGGGGTTTTTTTTTTTAGATTTGTTAACTCTCTTTCTCACATCACAAGTCTCTTGTGTTTTGGGAAATGTGTCATAAATCATATATTACATTCTTCACTTTGGTGATTTTACTTTTGGTATATGGTACTTAGTCTTTTAAATGTTCCAGAAAATCATCATGCTTCAGTTTGATTCTTTAGAGGTGAAATCCATTTGCTCAACTGAAAGTCATTCGCAGTCCTAGATATTTTCTTTGGTTTTACTGCGTTTGTTCAATTGCACTATATTAAACTGCAGGAAAGTGGTTTAAAAGTTTCCTAACTGCATTCCTTTAAAACAAAACAAAAAAGATACTTAAAATTCAGGAAGAGATCATGAGAAAGCTTAAAATGCCTCCTATTAGCAAGATTCTAACTAAAACTTATGTAACCAAATGAGTTTGGTATAGTGCTTATCACAGTCTTCCTTGAGACTAGATTCTGCCATCCTCTCTCATGTTTACAGCATCTTACTTCATGAGTAGTCCCATTAAGATCGATGTGACTACTTGTGGAGTAAGATACCACTCAACATGAGTAATCCTGTCATAATGTGGCCCTTTAATTAATAAGAATTCAGACTTTGATGCCTGCTTTTTTTTTCTCTTTTTTTTGAGGAAAAAGAACAGCAGTGCTCATCTGACAGAGAACACAATTCAAAGCATTTCAAAAGAAATATCAATGGCAATTACACCTTCTAAAATAAGTACTGCATTACAATGTAATTAATTACTATAATTAATGCGCCTTGAGCAAGGTTTATGGGAAAAAGGTGATCATTCTATTACTGTGCAGTGTAACGAAGTACAGCTATGTGACATACTGTTTTCATGGCAAGAATTCTCTTCTTGATCCACAAGCATAACTCCCATCAACATTAAATATGAATTCCAAATTCATATCTAAGTGAGAAGGATTCAGGATCCAAACTATAATTTCAGCCATTATCAAGCATCATTTAGCTAATGTTAAATTATACTGCTTGTGATTTAATACAAGATGTATTACAAGCTCATTGAAGAATAAATTGTGCTACTGAATAAACACTTTGATATAATGAAACAGAAGTAAACACTGAACATTAAATTTAGACATTGCATTATTTTTAAGGACAACAGTTAATACAAACAAATCTGAGATGCAAAATTCAATGGCACCAGACTGTACTGTTCAAAACCAAGCATGTTTTGTTGGTAAAAAATTGTGCAAACACTAGAAAAATCACACACATTTCTGTAGTCCTGCATTTTAGGACAACAGAAATGTTTGTGGTTCTACTAGTACATTTTCAGTAGGGTCAATATCTGCCTTATTTTCCTTCTAATTTATAACATAGTAGCCCAGATCTGTGGCAGGTGTGGGGCCAGCCTACAGTGAAATGACAGACATTTTTTTTAAATGATTGAACTGCTCAAAACTAGAGACGTAGTTCAAAAGCTCATAGCACTCTACCATATTATTCTTGTGGCAAAGTTTGTCTCTAAAAGAGAAAATACTCTTGACTGAAAGCAAATCAGTTATAGTCATTAGCCTTGAAACCTGGAGTCTTTTCTTGATATGAGTTCCTACCCCCTATAGTTAGCCCTTCACAAAGGACCTTGAAAAAAACCCAAAACTTCTAGGGCAGCATTTGCTCATCTAAATATAGGTATTCTCTGAAGCTAGCTGAGCCAAGAACTACTAAATGATGTATATTCACTTTGCAACCAAAATCTTGGCTTTGCCATGAAAGCAGGTGCAACTTGCAAATAGTTTTCATTAGAAATGTAATTAATATGCATAAACTTGTTTGCCAAGCAATTTGTGAGTGAATCAAGAATTAAATTAAATCAAGCAGCATCCCTCCTCCCCAATTTGGTTTATATTTAAATTTAGAGATGAATTTCATGGCAAATTCAGAAAGTAATCTCTTTTGGCTCTAATCAGCCTTTGTTTCAAACTTTTATTCATAATCTTTGGAATTGTGAGAAAACAGGAAAATCATTTGTTTAAAAAACATTTAAAAGTCTGAATTTAGTAGTATTGAAAAATACTGGAAAACACTCTTCTGTTTCATACATAGAATAGTTACAAAATAAACCATGATGGTTCATGCCCTACACACATGCTCCTTGTGCCTCGGTACTGCTCTGGAGGGACCACCTCCGAGCTGCGATGCAAAAGTGGCTTACCTACTCGTTACAAATAATTGTTGTGTGTTAGCTGCTTTTCTGGCTAGTGAATTGCTAATGGGCTGATGACCTTCAAATATATTTGAATCGTTGTTCATAAGTATTTGCCAAACAGTTTTGATTAATCATTTTCATATTGTGTATGGCTTACAAACATCACTTTGACTCTGCACTATCAACTGTTGTGCAGCCGTATTACACAAGGCAGAATTATTGGGGAAGCCCAGTGAACTGTAGATGGTGAGCTACAAAGTGACGGCAGCCTTTTTTGTCCTCCAAAAGAAAATACATTAGGTGGTCAATGAGAATGAAGATGGAAAAATCAGAGTGATTAACAAATAAGTGAGCTGTTTGCACCAAACATCACATTTCTCCTTCCAAGTGGATTTTTATAGACCATGAAATTGTCTAAAAGTAGCTTCCAAAATTGTATGAAATTATTTCTTCAGCTGAAATGTCAAATCCATAGATTTTTACTCTTTGAAAATAAGCATGTGGCTCTTAATCCCTTCATTTCAGAGCAACCGAGTGTATTGTACTCCTATCAGCCTATTAAATGAAACTAATCATAAATGAAGAATTGAAGCATAAATTCAATTGAAAATAGGTGCTTTATGTCCTGGAATTTACAGTACATTTCAGAGAAACAAACTGATTTTTTCATCACCATCAACGACAGTTAAATTAGCCAGCACTTTCATTTAGAGATGCGCCTGTCCACCTCTGAACTACTCAGGTAGTGAGCAAATCACATTATCTGTCTATATCAGTTCACTGATAGAGTGAAAAATTCATTATTTAATGCTCTGCATTCTTCATTAATTAAGGTTTGTAAAATGCTCTGAAAATGAAAAGCACTATGTAGCCAACATCATCATCATTACACATTTTGGGCAGATAACAGTAGGCTAATGAGAGTTTGCAGTAAAAAGAAAGTGGATGAAATTTAAATGATTGTGTATTCTGTACAGGAAGAAAAGAAGACTGGATGGCTCAGAATAATGGGATACGGAACTATTCACCTGTATAGTGCAGGTTCAAATCCAAAGGAGATTGGCAGAAAATATTACTAACCTTATGTTCAACAGCCAATGTAAAATGAGTTGCTGATCTCAGCCCATTTCTCAGAGGACAAGTATGCCACTCACACAAAGTATTATCCTTTCCAGTAGGCCTGGATTCTGAGCTACCCTCTAATCCCTAGAAGCTGGCTCCTGCAAGTCAGGAAAGAAGTATGTTAGCAGGACACATGGGTATATCTACATTGAAATAAAAGATCTGCAGCACGCCTGCAGCTGGCGTGAGTCAGCAGGCACAGGCTGCGGGGCTAAAAATTGCCGTCTAGATGTTCGGATCTGGAGCCTGGGCTCTGGGACCCTCCCCACTCACAGGGTCCCAGAGCTTGGGCTCCAGGCTCAGCCTGAACATCTACACAGCCATTTAGCAGCCCTGCAGCGCAAGCCCCCCAAGTCCAACTCAGTTAACATGGGCCAGCCAGCCACGGGTGTTTGATTGCTGTGAAGACACAACGTATGAGGACATTTGCACTGCTGCCTTATCTGTACCTATTCTGTGGATAAATATAGGAGCCCAGCCTCCAAGGATAGTTGACTGGCACCTTCCATCAATACTAACAATTTTTAAATGCACCAATTTTTTTTTTGTAAAAGAAGGCCATTATTATTGCTACAGGCAATTAACTGTATGAGGATGGCCGGCAGGATGGACATCTCAGGTATCTAAGAGCAGGAGCACGACAAGCTACTATGTGGCTCAGAGAGGCTATAAAACCTCTAGAAAGGAGGTAAGATTACAAATAGTCACCACTCCCTGCAAATTGAGCTTCCTACACGCTTTAGTCCATATTTAGATTGGAGCCTTATGTTAGTTTCAGGTCATTCTTTGCTCAGACCAGATGACAGAGGTTTCAACACCCAGGCAGGAAGAAGTGGGGGTCTGAAGGGGAAATAAAAGAAGAGGAAAGCGTGTGTGTGTTTCTGTTTGAATGAGAGAGAGAGAATGAGTGGGGGATTGGTGGGAGGGCAGGAGACTGTGTTCACATGAGACAGGGTTGAGGGGAAACTTAGCCAGCACATATATTTCTTTCCTGTCTACATATAGCCCTTATTATCCTAGTGTGGGCTTTTTCCGCTCAGCTCCTGTTAATGTCTGTAAGTAAAAATGACATTTAATTTTAAGCACCAGTGCATACCAGTTTTTATTTAATGGTCCGTGTCTTTGGGGGTCTAAAGGAAGCTGCTGTGTGTAGCACTTGCCAGCCCAGAGTACCATAGTGCCCTAGAAACACAGCTTAGGAGGAAAATGTACAAATGTGGTATAAGGTAGGAGGCCCCAAACTGTACATTAAGGTCCAGATTCTGGTTCCTCCTGCGCAGGTGGAGGAGAAGGCACAGGAAATCATTTGCCTTTGTAGACTCCATGCTTATGGACTCTGGGGGGCAGTCATAGCGCTAGACGCCTCAAAAGGAGCCTGATCAGTGTCCCCATAGCTCCAACTCTTCTTCCATATGGCTGGGAAGAAGTGTATATTGCACCCTGTTATATGGAGTTCCAGCACTCAGAGAGGCTTTTTTTTTTTTAAATCGACCTTTGTTCTCCATGGGTGGAAGTGCCCATCCGCTGCTAGTACAGTGTCCTTCTTCAATTTGAAATCTGAATGTGGCAGAGGATTTAAAAGCCACAACACAGCCCTTGCCCTTGAACAAGCATCCTCCCACAAGGGGCATTGGGTAAAGCCAGAGCCCTGCTTAAGTCTGCCAGGATACCATACTCCCTACATCTAGTTTCCCCTCTCCTTGGGTGACAAATGATAGTCCTCCCACTACAATTACACTGGGATGTTCAAACTCCTAAGGAAGTTAAGTGCCCAAATACGATTGAAATTCAGTTGGAGTTAGGCCTAATATATATATATATAAAAGATGGGTAGCAGGACACAGAGATTTGACAGAATAGCACTGGTTCATTAATGCAAGTCATTCTCTTTTAAGTTTGACAGTTCTCCAAAGTGAGCTAAAAAGGGGAGATGGGTTCTGAAACTGATGAAAATCCCTCAGTTTTGAAAACTGAATGTCTACTTTCCATGGAGGTTTCTGTCTGATTCACAAACAACAGCCAATTTGCCTGATTTCTTAAAGCCGGTGAGAAATGTTTTGATAAAGGGAGTGAGTTTGAGCCATGAGTTCTAAAAGATGGTAGAATAGGGAGTTTTACCCATGGACCCTCTGTCAGTCATTTGTTGATGTCCAGGACAGATATTTTGCTTTTGAACTCAACTTTAATTTTTTTCTTTGAATTGCTGACCAGTTCTTTTGAAGCCAAATTCACTACTGTGAAGTTCAAAAAAAGCCCTTCATAAATCATTTACTATCTATAACTATATTTACACACACACTTGCTAACTACCACATATTTTTGATTAATGGAGCTCAACGCTTCTAATTTTATAATGGCAAAACTCCCATTGACTTCAATAGGTCCAACATTTCTCCCTAAAAACCTAATCCTACAAACATGTTTGCCAATGTCTCTGTTCTCTGGGACTTTTTGTGACAGGATCTGTAGAAAAGCCCTGCTGGTGCCTGTGCTCTGGGGCTGTACACATTTTCTACTGCGGGATCTTCATTACCAAGTTTTAGTCAAGATGGCCCTGAACCAGAACCCTAAGTCCAAACATCACAGTTTCATGGTAACTGAACTTGGATTCCCCTCTGTGGTCCCTCGAAGGCACCCACTTAAGGTTTCTGGCTCCCATCCATCACCTTTTGTGGGCAAAGACCAATGTCTCTCCCTCACGACTAGGGTTTGAAGACTACATAGCTCCCTGCCTTACACTATGATATCCCCAAGCAAGCTAGTCTGTGTAAAGGCCAGCACCTGTGTGTTTCTTTCTCTCTGAGGGCTAGGAGCTGCCTATTACCAGCACTTACAAGTTACCACACAGATCTTTCTAAGCAAGCACCTATATTCTTAAGGTAAAAGCATTACAGAGAAAACATATAAAAACCATACAAGCTCCTACACACGTGCTAAAAGCCTACCACAGGCAGCCAATCAGTTTTATGGGGGCCTAGTAGGCCAAAGTCTTCCCAACCCTTCCACAAGGGTTGGGGTCCCCTTTGGCCAGGAGGCCCTGTTCATTTGCTGGATCAAAAAGAAGGTCTTGTGTCAGTTTAAACTGAGCCTTTTTATGTCAAAAGACCTTTTTCATGTCTGTTGGTCTCTGGAAAAACTGGTTAGAACCAGTGTATGCAAGGATCCCTGAGGGGATCCCTGAGGCAGAGCTGTGGCAATCCTCCCCGCTGGAATTGTACACCGTCCCTGGCTCACAATGGTACATAAACCATTCATATACTTTACACATCATGGTCCCCAAAGATATTGCATACAGCTACAATATCTGTCATGCCAAAAGCATCCAAATCTAGCATTTGGATCTGAATTTTATAGCATGGGTCCCATTCTAATCTTAGATTGTCCCATAATCATCATACTTTCTGGGTCGCTTCTGACTAGAACTGCATGAAACTTGGTGGATTTGGTTCACAGATGACTGATGCAAATCTTCTTTTAAATTTCATTTTATGGGAGGTTGTCTACAGGAACCACAAACATAAAAGTGAAACTCCGCTGTAACTTGGGAGTTCAGTCTAGTTTTAGGCAGAAACAATGAAAAAACAGATTCTCCCAAGATTTCTCTGTGAAATCTTAAATTAACCCTGGCTCCCTAATGCAACAAAACTGAACCAGTTTTATCACGACACTTTTCCACAGTTTGATTCCTGGCCAGCTCAACTGCAGGGAATTTGCATAGAATCATGGAAATAGAGTTCTAGGACTGGAAGAGACCTTGATAGACCATCTAGTCCAGTCCTCTGAGGCAAGTCTAAGTATTATCTGGACCATCCCTGGCAGATGTTGCTCTAACCCAATGGTACTTAATGGGCAGACTGCAAGCCAAACCCAGAGTGCCAGATGCTTTTGAATGGAGTGCAAAATTTTTATTTACTTATCATCATTGTTGCTGCAGTGTGAAAAATGTTTCTCTAGACTCCTGGAGTCTCGACCTTGATTACACTGGTCTACAATTTTTGAGAAGTCGTCTGCTTCAGAGAGAAAATGTGCTATTTATTATGTATTTTGATGTGCTGAATTTAAGTATGACAATTAAAACAACTGATTGGCTACTGTTTCTAAGATATTTAAGTTTTTAAATTTTATGTCTATGTATATTGTGTAGATAGTAGAGTTTTAATCATAAATTGTAAGCCTAGGTCTTTTCATGTGTTTATGGTTGCTTTACATGATAATATTTCACCTGTCCTGTTCATGTAACACTTTAAAAATCAGCAAAAGGGTTATATAAATAAAATTTATTAGGAAACAAAAGGCAAAAAACTATTATGTACATAGTTTAGTCCTATTCAGTGTCTACTCGGCGCTTCTTGGCTTGTCTCTTGTATTCATTAAATGGAGCATCTCTTGTCACTGTCCAGCAATAGTCTGCAAGCATTGATGGGCTCCATTTGCCCTGATAGCGTTTCTCCTTTGTTGCAATGTCCTGGTGAAATCGCTCGCTGTGCTCGTCGCTCACTGCTCCGCAGTTCGGTGGAAAAAAATCTAGATGAGAGTGCAAAAAATGTATCTTTAGTGACACGTTGCAACCAAGGCTTTTGTATGCCTTGAGGAGGTTTTCCACCAACAACCTGTAGTTGTCTGCCTTGTTGTTTCCGAGAAAATTTATTGCCACTAACTGGAAGGCTTTCCATGCTGTCTTTTCCTTGCCACGCAGTGCATGTCAAATGCATCATCTCAAAGAAGTTCACGAATCTGAGGACCAACAAAGACACCTTCCTTTATCTTAGCTTCACTTAACCTTGGACATTTTCCACGGAGGTACGTGAAAGCTGCTTGTGTTCTGTCAATGGCCTTGACAAAGTCCTTCATCAGACCCAGCTTGATGTGTAAGGGAGATAACAAAATCTTCCTTGATTCAACAAGTGGTGGATGCTGAACACTTTTCCTCCCAGGCTCCAATAACTGTCGAAGTGGCCATTCTTTCTTGATGTAGTGGGAATCTCTTGCACGACTATCCCATTCGCAGAGAAAACAGCAGGACTTTGTGTATCCAGTTTGCAGATCAAGCAAGAGAGCAACAACCTTCAAATCGCCACAAAGCTGCCACTGATGTTGGTCATAGTTTATGCACCTCAAAAGTTGTTTCATGTTGTCATAGGTTTCCTTCATATGGACTGCATGACCAACTGGAATTGATGGCAAAACATTGCCATTATGCAGTAAAACAGCTTTAAGACTCGTCTTCGATGAATCAATGAACAGTCTCCACTCATCTGCATCGTGAACGATGTTGAGGGCTGCCATCACACCATCGATGTTGCAGGCTACAAGATCACCTTCCATGAAGAAGAATGGGACAAGATCCTTTTGACAGTCACGGAACATGGAAACCCTAACATCACCTGCCAGGAGATTCCACTGCTGTAGTCTGGAGCCCAACAGCTCTGCCTTACTCTTGGGTAGTTCCAAATCCCTGACAAGGTCATTCAGTTCACCTTGTCTTATGACGTGTGGTTCAGAGGAGGAGGATGGGAGAAAATGTGGGTCCTGGGACATTGATGGTTCAGGACCAGAAGTTTCATCCTCTTCCTCTTCCTTGTCTGACTCAAGTGAGAATGATTCTGGTGCATCAGGAACCAGCAGTCCTTCTCCGTGGGATACTGGGCATATAGCTGATGGAATGTTTGGATAACGCACAGTCCACTTTTTCTTCTTTGACACACCTTTCCCAACTGGAGGCACCATGCAGAAGTAACAATTGCTGGTCTGATCTGTTGGCTCTCTCCAAATCATTGGCACAGCAAAAGGCATAGATTTCTTTTTCCTGTTCAACCACTGGTGAAGATTTGTTGCACAAGTGTTGCAGCATATGTGTGGGGCCCACCTCTTGTCCTGATCTCCAATTTTGCAGCCAAAATAAAGGTGATAGGCTTTCTTAACCATAGTGGTTATACTGCGCTTTTGTGATGCAAAAGTCACTTCACCACAAACATAGCAGAAGTTATCTGCACTGTTCACACAAGTACGAGGCATCTCTGCTCACTTTGGCTAAACAGAAATGTGTCCCTTTGCAAAAATCAAACTCTGACAAATAAGAGAGCACGACACTGTATGATTTCTAGAGCTGATATAGGGCAATTTGTTCTGCAGAGTGATGTAAGCTTTGTTATGATTGCATCATCCATGACTTCTAGGAATAACATGATGTAATTCATATCATGTATGATGCAATACCAGCTTCAGATTGCATCATTCATTGTTTTGCCTAAAAAGCAAGTACTGTCCAAACCCAGTCATAGATTTATTCATAGATCCAGTCAAAGATATATTTTAGTCATTTCTGGTTTAAATTGAGATCCCTTCCCTTTATAACTCACTTATCCTCCGCCATTCCCAAGTCAAGGGTCGTATATACTGACCCAATAACATATCTTGAAAACTAGAGCCAATCAACAATTTTAAGCATCATTTTCATTCTCAGTGACCCAGAATTAGTAAAGTTTGACTACATTTATTTTGGCTGTAGAGCAGTGTTATACCTTCACCAATAAATATGGACCTTGACAAAAAAATAATTCACTACTCCTGATCTAACCTCTTCTTAAAAACCTCCAATGGTGGAGATTCTACAATCTCCCTAGGTAATTTGTTTCAGGGTTTAATTACCCTTATAGTTGGGAAGTTTTTCCTAATGTCTAACCTAAATCTCCCTTGCTGTAATTTAAGCCCATTAATTTATTGTCCTGTCCTCAGTGTTTAAGGAGAACAATTTATCACCCTCCTCTTTATAACAACCTTTTACATAAGTGAAGGCTGTTATGCCCCCATCAGTCTTCTCTTCTCCAGACTAAACAAACCCAATTTTTTCATTCTTTCCTCGTAGGTATTGTTTTTTAGACCTTTAATCATTTTTGTTGCTCTCCTCTGGACTTTCTCCAATTTGTCCACAGCTTTCCTGAAGTGTGGTGCCGAGAACTGAGTAGCTGGCTACAGTTCTGCTTTCATTCTAATGTAAAGATGGGTTTAAAAGTATTTTCTGGCCTTTCAACACCAGACTGAGGAGAACCTGATGAGCCAAGCACTGCACAACTTAAAGAGATCATTTTTTCTTAAGTGATCTGACCTCAGTTTGTTATTACCATTCACATAGTGTTTTTTAATTTAATTCATGTCATTAGTCAGCAAATGTACCAATTATCCAATAACTGATTTGCACTGTGGGAAGTCACATACTTTTCATCCTGCACATAAAACGCAGTAAGTGCTTGGAGATCTACGGATGAAAAGCACTAAATAAGAGCAAGCTATTATTAATTACTATTACTATTACGTTGTGACCTCTAGAGTCATAACATTACAGATTCTTGGATTATCTGGAATTTATATAACCAGGCAAGGTTTCTAAGTGTCATTTGATCTTTCATCTAATTTCCAGGGGATTGCTTTGGAAGTGCTGGTCATAAAAGCACTTACTAGTACAAATATATTTTTAGTAGAAGATACAGAACAATTCACATCTAGATTCATGGCATATTGGGCTGCATTAGTAGGAGCATTGCCAGCAGATCAAGGGAAGTGATTATTCCCCTCTATTTGGCACTGGTGAGGCCACATCTGGAGTATTGCATCCAGTTTTGCCCCCACCCCCCACTACAGAAAGGATGTGGACAAATTGGAGAGAGTCCAGTGGAGGGCAATGAAAATGATCAGGGGGCTGGGGCACATGATTTACGAGGAGAGGCTGAGGGAACTGGGCTTATTTAGTCTACAGAAGAGAAGAGTGAGGGGGGATTTGATAGCAGCCTTCAACCACCTGAAGGGGGGTTCCAAAGCGGATGGAGCTCGGCTGTTCTCAGTGGTGGCAGATGACAGAACAAGGAGCAATGGTTTCAAGTTGCAGTGGGGGAGGTCTTGGTTCGATATTGGGAAACACTATTTCACTGGGAGGGTGGTGAAGCACTGGAATGGGTTACCTAGGAAGGTGGTGAAATCTCCTTCCTTAGAGGTTTTTAAGGCCCGGCTTGACAAAGCTCTGGCTGGGATGATTTAGTTGGTCCTGCTTTGAGCAGGGGGTTGGACTAGATGACCTCCTGAGGTCTCTTCCAGTTCCTCTTCCAACCCTAATCTTCTATGATTCTAGGTTAAGTAAGCTGTTGAGCATGCTTACTGAGCCCAGGAAAGAAAGGAGCAGTGGAGAAACCATAGGTGATGAGGAGGATGGGAGAACACTTTATATATACACCCATATCCACATTTTAGAAAAACATTTGCAATCTGCCCTTTTCCCAATGTTACAACACAAAGGTGGCAATAATAATCAACTACAAGAAACATCAGGGAGAGTACATACTGTTAGTAGAACAATCACCCAGAGACACCATGGATCAGTGATGATAAAAAGATCTTAATTCACAAGTTGTATAGGGCTATCATTATTAAGCAGAGCTGGGGAACTATAGCAATAACAAATCTAAAGTCCCCTTAGAAGCACTAGAAAACATCATCATCACTCTGTGACTCTCATCCTGTTTGTTTATAATCACATCTACATTTCTGTACAAATAAATTATGATATACATATTAGAATTATATTAAATGGCCATTAAGGTTGCAAAATCAAGCATTCAAATGTTAGAAAAATGCCAAAATTAAGGTAGAAATGGGTAAAGAAATTGTTTAAATTTTTTTTTAACATGAGCAAAACATTTTTCCATAATACTATTCTCAGAAATGGCTGAACCATTTTTGCTGGGACTTCCCTCCCAAAATTTAGGCTGATGTAGACACGCAAGCATGAAAAAAATTCAGCCCATACAGTTACATTTTGGCTAAGTTATAAACAATTGGAAAAGATCTTATAATGGGACATATCAGGCAACCATAACTTGGGGAGGAATACCAGCTCCACCTATAATATATGTCCGTTCTTGAATGCAGGGTAGATTTTGGCTATACAGAGGCCTTATTCTCTTCATCAATGCAAATTACTAATAACTTCTTTGAAACCAATGGATCTACAATTGGGATTAAACCAAAGTAACTGTCAGTTCTGTGGATTTTTTCACCCCCTTGGATAGTTTTTGCATTTATTTTTTTAAGTGTGAATTTAGTGCTTGTGAAGAGACCTGGTAGGACAGTCCTACAGACCGACATGCTCAGTTTCTCCACAGAAGAGACACAGCCGGAGAAATGGCAGTACAAGCTCACCATACTGTGGCTCCCACTAAAGTGCCTCAGACATAATCCGGAGACATAATCCGGAGAGTGAGCGTGTAATTCATTCTCCATCCACATTCAGTCATTAGCTTCTCTGCAGCAAAGTGAGGTAATTAATGACAAATGAGATGGTGCCTTTTGTGATGTGGGGACATTTATTATGGAAAAGCTCACAGAACACATACAAATGGATCACAGCAACTTCTATACACTTTGGCTTTCTTTCTTAAGCCTTGTCTACACTAAAGGGAAAAGTCGATCTAAACTACGCAATTTGAGTTACGGGAATAGCGTAACTCAAATCAACGTATCTTAGATCTTCTTACCATGGTGTCCACACTATGCAACGTTGATGGGAGACGCTCTCCCGTTGACTCCTGTTACTCTTCTCAATTAGGTAGAGTACAGGAGTCGATGGGAAAGCTATCGATTTAGCGGGTCTTTACTAGACCCGCTAAATCGACCGCCAATGCATCAGTCACCTCAGTGTCGATCCTCCCTCCTATTTTAGAAAATCTACTCCTATGTGTGCCTGCCTTCAGCTTCTGTATTTCCATTATGCAATATCGTGAGACTATGTATTTGTAAAAAGAGAGATCACTTTCTCAGTGCTTTGTGAACAGAGAATGAAAGATGTCTATGATCCCTTTCAGCAGATGGGGAAGGGTTAAAACTTTTGTGAAAGAATTCAGTTATGGCTTTGCTCTGAAAAGTGAATCACTAAAAATAGGACTGTGGACTTCTGTCTGCTGTCCTACAGTTATTTCTTTATCAATTTATTACAGTTTATTTCTTTATTTCTCAATCAACTGCACTCTGAAAGCCCAGCCCAATATCTGAGAATCAAGTCAGGATGCTCTGTCCTTAAACATGAACTCCGGTGATAAAGGTTTGCAAGCCAAATGAGTATCATTCACACCCGTGAAACCCCAAGATATTTACAATTGTGACCTCAGTGTGACCTGTGTCACACAACTAGCATCAATGGCAGCTGAACAAGTGTCACTGAGAAGAAGTAAGTAAATAACTGATGCACAAGAAGGAAGAAAGTATCTAGCTTGCTCGCTCCCTCTCAGCTGTATTCATCCTGTAGTGCTAAAGCAATAAAAACAAACCTTATTTTTGTAATTGATATGAGAAGAATCTGAATACACACAGAGAACAGAACTGAGGTTTTTACAAAGTCACTTTTCAGACCAGAACTGCACTTTAACGCTGAATTTCCTGACTTTTGTGCATTTTAATTAGAACTTTAATGTTACATAAATGTAGAGGGCTTTTTTTTTTTCTTTTTTTTTTTTTGCTCATTAAATGTACAGAATAGATAGCTGGTGACTGGTGTGAAATTCAGCCTGTGGTCTCGGTTCCTTTATCTCATTATTACCAGCACACTTACACACAATCACAACTGTGCAGTTTAATGGAATAATCATATCCATGCAATCTATTTAAAATACAGTAGTTTAACACCCATTAGCATAAAATTTTAGCCTCAAAAATGTATTACTCAGGAAAGATTCTACAGGAAGAAATTGAAATTGTAATCAAGTAATTATCTAATGAGGTGTTACACAATACATTCTAGCCTACAGTAAAAGGAAAAAAGAGAAGCAAAATCTTCATCAAAGTGCTATAAAGCTTGATCTCTTCAAATAGTAGAACTGGATTTATGAATAGCAAACTCTAATGGCTATCCCAGGCTTAGATGTTTTACAAAAAAGATTCATGACATAGCATTGGAGGGGATGAGACTTTTCCCCATGATTACGTGTTGTATTTTCATACCATGTTTCATCTGAGGATCTCAAAAATGCTTTACAAGCACCAAGTTGGCCTCACAACTCCCCTGGGAGTTTGGTAATAACATTTATATATTAGGGTAAATTTGAGGGACACAGGTTGATAGGACTGGATTTTTCAGACCTGCTGAAGAGTTTCCGCTCCCATTGACTTCAACTATAATTGGGGGAATTCCATACTTTTTAGAACATTGGTCCCTTAATGGCCAGATTTTCAGGAGTTCAGCACCTTCATGTGGGCCCAGATTTTCAAAAGGTCTCAGCTCCTTTTTAGACAGAGAAATAATTGGTCAAATTTTCAAAAGGGCTCATTGCCCAGTGTAGCAAGCTGTTGAGAAGACCTGTCTGCAAGTGTCAGAATGAGAACTGAGCACTTTTGAAAGTCCGGCCATTACTGAGATGTCTAAGTGAAAGCTGAACTTTTTTGGAAGTCTGGTTCCCATTGTGAGCACTAAACACTTGAAAATCTAGTCTTGCGCTTTTTTCTTTCTTTCTTTCTTTCTTTCTTTCTTTCTTTCTTTCTTTCTTTCTTTTTCTTTCTTTCTTTTTTTTAAATCTGAACCCAAGTGACTTGTCCAAGGTGACACAGTTAGGACTAAATTTACCAAGGTGCCTGAAGATGCAGATAGGCTTCTAAATCTGCCTCTTAGTCTAAGGCTATGTCTGCACTGGAGCTGGGTAGACACACCTGGGCTAGCTGTGACTGAGCTAAAAACAGCATGCTAGTTTGATCATAGCTAGTGTGGATATGTCTACCTGAGCTGGAAATTAAACCTCCAGCTCCAGTGTAGACATACCCTCAGATGCCACCAATGCTTACACAACTGCTTCACTTTACGCATGTAAGTAGTTCCATTCTACATACCTGCGTAAGCCTTTGCAGAATTGGGCTCTTAGTAACAGAGATAAGAATAGTACCCAGGACCAAGTTCTGCTGTTAGCTACTCATGCACAACTTCTGTTGATGTCAGTAGGAATTGTGTGCACGTACAGCTGGGCAAATAATAAAGTATGCATGAATGTTTTACTGGAACAAAATAATATGCGACTTATTCAGTTCTATAAAATGTATGAATTATGGAAATATGCCACCAAATAATGTATTCAAAATGTATTATGAAACTCTTCAAATAAATTACACAGCACATAGTATTCAATTATACATAAGTATTACTAGGTGGAATTTGGCTTCAGGAGTTCTGACGCCCAGTCATCTGCTCTAACCATTACTCTAGACTGTCTTCTGCAGGGCAAATATGAGATCCACTGAAATAAATATCTAACTGTAAACACAAAAGTCTATAACAACTATTTATAAACAGAGATATGTACAATATACCCTGAATATATTCACAGCTAAATCCTGTACTTAATGTCTTTGCTACATCACATCCAGCCCAGGCATCAGGTAAACTGGAACAAAGGTGTAAAGTCAGGTAAATCCAATATAAAGAGGGAGAAACTGCCTGAACCATATTTAGTCTATGATTTGAAGATTAACTGCTCTTATTTCTGTAAAGAAATCTAATCCTTGAAGAAAACTTTTAATATGAGCACTTCCAGAGAGAGACCAATAAAGAATAAATTCCAAGTCCAGATAGAATATTTCACCCATGAAGGGTGAGTATTATGTTTCTTTCATGAGTGTAAAAGGCCCATAAGTTACAACTGCACAGGCATGAATGAATTATGAAGGTCCTTTGCTCTACTGAAAGGAGCAGGATCAGCCTTCATATGTGAAACATGCTATTTATTCTATATTTTATCCATCTCTTGATTTGTTTTAATTTAAAAATGTTTAAGACTCTCATCACCCACTGTTAAAGAGGGGATAATAGGGAAGAACCACTCAAATTTACTACAGCACCTATTCAGAGATTTCAGAAGATTTCAATAAATACAGATGAGTTATACAAATCCCAGCTACCTATGTATGGCTAACATTCACTACACAATCTCAGCTGATTCACTGTTGTGCCTGTGTGCTAAATAAGACTAGGATCCTGTGGAAAAAATTCTATGTGATCATGTAATTGAAGACTCTATCCTCATTAGAGCTGACTGAAAAAATAGAATTTCCATTCTATCGGAAATTCTGATATTTTCAGCATTTGCTCGTCCTCAGTCTGGCCCAAAGTTGGAAATATGAAAATTTCTCACTGAACATAAAGTTCTGAAAATTTGAGATTCGGAAATACTGTCATGCTACATTTGGGGCTGGGTCAACATTAGTTTATATGACCCCCTGAGCTCCCATGGTGCCTCATGGAGATTAAGGCTCATGCTCCCCATTCTCTCCCTTCCTGGTCCTTCTCCCCAGTCAAACTGTATCTTCCATGACAAATCATGGTTTCTCTCTGTGGCTCATCTGCCATGGAGCCTTGTAGGTTGCCCATTTCCTGATGGAAAATCCCAATGTAATTAATCTTTTGTCATGGAAAATTTTCTAGCAGGAAAATGTTTCAATTGAATTTTTTTAACCAGGCTCAATCATAAAGTATACACAGAAGGAGGCAAAATTAAGGTTATATAGGAAAGATGCAACAGGAAATATGAGGGGAAGAGAAAAGATTATGCAGTTACACATGCGTTAATAAAAGAGTTGGTCAAAAACTAGGAAAAAATAAGCCGTAACCAGTTTTCCTATAAATTTGCTCCCATTTTGAAACATTGAAAAATAGAAATACATTAAGTGAAATACTTTACAGAACTCTTTTCAACATTTTCAAAATGTTTCCACCAGCTCTAACAAAGTGCTCGGTTTGATAATTCCCAATCGTTTACAAGTTTATCAGTTTAAAAATGCCACATCAAGCCATAACCCTCCTGTGCTTCCTCACCAAAAAAAAGCACACCTGTGCGCACTGCCTGTTATTGTTCTGACTCTTCTTTTCTCTTTCAACCACCCCACTACCTACCATTATTAGTTTCTTTGAATAGAAGTTTAAGCTGTCACCCCAACCCCCTCAGCCAATAATGCCCACCACTTGCTGTGTAAGCCCCCCTGCCTGGGATAAAGGTTCTCCTACTCTCTTGCACTATCTGGAGGATGGGAGAGTGCTTGCAGGGTAAGGTGCAAGAGGCAGAAAATTCATTAATCCTGTTTGGGGAACTGTATGGTTTGATGTCCCTAAGATTTGCATTGTGAAGATGCTAGCAGAGCCTATTATCTCTCTTTCCCACATCTCTCAGCCCCATACAACAGCTCATAAAGTCTAGAACTGCTCACATCAGGGTTCCTGAGCCTATAAAGGTGTCAATTCCAGGTGACACAAGGTTTGGAAGGGGTGAGGTGACACCAGAGGCTAAGGACTGGCTCTGCAGAGGAGTGGGGTGGTAGGCTTCCTGTCCTATTCCCTGATGTTCTTTGCAGCAGCTACTTCTTCTGAGTTTGTTCTTAAAGGGCCACTCACCACTAGGAAATTCTATTGAGGACTTCAGTGCACATTGTGTTCCGGGGCCAGCAGTTGAGTGGGTGGACTGCTGTGGCCGCATACCTTTGACATTTTGGCCTATTGCAATAATCGTCATTAGACTATGAGCCCAACCCATTAGCATTTTTATCACCTGACCTTTATAAAGCACTGACTTTACAAACTAGTCTACAATAAAAGCTGATCCTCAAGGAAGTCCGACTTAATGAAAAGTAATGGCAACTGCCCTCCCAGGAACATAAGCGTGTCAGCTGCCTGCTGATTCAGCATCAGTGGAATGTTTCAAAGAGATGAATATGTTGAGGGCCTTGCTTGATGCATGTAGCTCCTGGGCAGAATTGACACCACTCTTTCACCTCATACAAAGACAGATCACGGAAAAGAAGTGAGCATACACTAACCGCAGGTGTCCTTGTCTCCCTCCTCCTCCTCAGTGCCAATGTTCAGTTCTAAGAGGGTTTCATTAAGAAGAGTATATTTTCGGGAACATCAAGGAGGGCAAAAGAATCTAGTGAAGACATAACAGCTTCTTTGATACCACCAGGGCCATCAGTAACTGCACTAAAAAGGTGCTAGTGAGCCTTCATCTCTAGCATTACAGCCAGTGTTTGAGCATGTGCCTAGATTAAGCTTCTTGTCACACTGGAAAGATGTAGGATTATCCCGATTGGGGCAAGGGAGGTTAGAGACGCAGGTGTACGTGCCATGCAGATTGGGGGGAAAATGCCCACCTCTACCACTGGAGAAGTTGGAAAAGCAGATGCTGCTACCATCGGCGGTGGAAGAAGAAGCAGACAGAGCATCATGCCACGGTCACTGGCCTGTGGACTGGAAAATACATTTGGGCACATGGGGCCTAAGGCTTTGTTACTCTTTTTGCAGGAAAAGGCACAACTGGATAAAAGTAGCTTTAAAGCACCTTTGTTGCACCTCTATTCTGGAACTACTCGGAGGCATGAAAAACTCTGGCATCAGTTAAAGCAGCCTGAGGGGTGTTCTAGCTCATGCTCTGCTTCCCATAGCCCCCTATGGGCCCAGGAAAGCAGAGAATAGCTGGAGCATGGGCCATGTCACCTCCTATCTCCTTCCTCATTTCCCATCTCCTGGAAAACACCAAACACAACCTCTACAGCAGGGAAGAGGTCCAGGGAAGGTTAGGGCTCTTCCAGCAGCTCTCTGCCAACAGGGAAGCCCACTCACACAGAAGGAGTGTTCTCTGGCCCCTTTATGTTCCTAAAGTGGGTTTGAGGCGGTTTTAGCATAGTGGCCTTCAGGATAAATGGGTCGTTTCCTTTTCTCCTAGTGAGTTGTGTCACATCTAGACTTAAGGGGGGAGAGAGGGATTGCTGACCTTCCATAGCAGTGGGAAGCATGGGGGTCTGCAAAGGGTGAGGTCCTTTGTCTGGAGCAAGAGAGGTGAAAGGGGACAGGTTTTTTTTTAAAAATCCACAAACACATACAGGAAGAAGAGAAAAGCGGAAGCAACAAAAGCAAATGTATCTGCTCAATCCCCCTGCTTTTATGTAATAATCCTTTTCCTCCTACTATCCCTGTGTTTTTGTCTATTCAGACACTGCAGTGGGGCTTTGCTTGGGTGGAACATTCTACAGGCACATTGTCATTTGCAGGATGGGAGCCTTAGACTATAAGCTTTTTGGGGTAGGGATCTTGTTTTCATAGATCTGGCTGTAAAGCGCATACCACAATTTTTGCTCTAGCTAACTATAAAATAACGAAAAATTAACAGAGGCAGAGGCATAGTCAGAGTGTGTTATAATTTAGGCTGCATAATTAACAAACTGTCCAATCCCTACAACAATTGCACCTTTTGATCACCTTGTGCATTATCGATGTGTATTGAAAGGAAAGGAAGTTAAACAGTATTTTTTTCTGCACAATTTCTCTTTACATTAACCCCTGGCTGATCTTAAAATGTAGAAGAAGGTAAAGGAGGCAGTCACATGGGGTCGGTGTGTTAACATCAATGAGGGCTGCAAGCTAAATCCAGGCACAACACTTGGAAAAGGGGCTATTAATGCTGCTCAGCACCTTGTAGAGCCAAGACATGTGTAACTACAACACAGTAATGCTGGACACTTGCTCTAGTCCTAGCTATTCATGTTCAAGTGTTAAATGAAGGCACCATACACCTGATCTATATAAGTTACCAGGCTGGTTGAGTTACTCAGAAATCCACGGGGATATTTTAAAATAGTTTCCATGGGCTCCTCATGTGCCCCCTTCCCTCCCAGCGCTGCAATGGCCAGGCTGCAGCCTCTACAGGGCAGATAGTGAAGAGGGAGTTCCTTCTCTGCAGTAGGCTCATGTGTGGGGGGTTCTTTGATCTGTAAGGGTACGTCTCCACAGCCCTGGGCAGTGAGCCTCAGAGCCTGGGCTTGCACTATTGCACTAAAAATAGCTGTGCAGACATTCTGGCTCAGGCTCAAAACTCAGACTCTGAAGCCCACCCTAGCTCTTGACTTCAGAGTCCGAGCTCTAGCGTCTATACAGCTGTTTCTAGCGTGGTAGCCTGAGCCCTGCAAATCTTAGTCGGTCAACCTGGGCTCCGAGATTCACTTCCACAGGCTGCTGCTCACTGTGTAGAAGTACCCAGATGGACAAGGAGAGTGCATTTTGTTCTCCAGCATTTTCTGGCACTCTGCAGTGCATGAGATGTCCGTTCATTTGAAACGGAAAGGTTTAAAAAAAAATTTTAACAAGGTTTTGGATAACCATTTCCAACAAGCGCATGTACCACCACTGGTACATGTACCATAGTTTGGAAACCCCTTGGATTAGACAGAGAGAAGCACGTTGTATCCTTTGCAGAATAAGAATTAATTAAAATGAATTATGTGACTTCAAAAAATGTTTAGAATGATTAATTCTCAGTGCAGTATTGGATATTTGCATAATATCTTGTCAGACATTAATTAAATTCACAAAACGGAAATTGTACCCAACTGTAGCAAAATGGCCTTTATCATTAATTCTGTTGCAAATGGGAAAAGATTATGTACACTGGTTATAGCATGGATTATTGAACAGGGCCTGAGCTGTTAGTAAGGAAATATTGTGTGTCTTCTACAAGAAGTCTGGAGTAAAGTGGATTATAATTCCATTAGGAACTATGATAGTGAGAGAAACTAGTTTAGACCCACAAAACCACAGTTTGAACCAGAACTGGAATCTAGAATGATAAACTGAACTATAAATTAGAAACATGTCTATCTATCATACACTCAACATCACCATTGTGACAACCATTCAGCTGCAGGAGAACCATCCTTGATCAAGTATCAGAGGGGTAGCCGTGTTAGTCTGAATCTGTAAAAAGCAACAGAGGGTCCTGTGGCACCTTTAAGACTAACAGAAGTATTGGGAGCATAAGCTTTCGTGGGCAAGAACCTCACTTCTTCAGATGCAAGTCCTTGATCAGACCGTTAATTAACCCAAAGCCATCTTTCAATACTTGTCAGACCCTTAATAACAATAGCTAATACCAAGTTAGAGTTACAAATTAATTGTCAGGAAACCCCCCATAATTAGATCTATTCTGCTACAACCCACTGAGAACCCCTCTAACATACTGCATCCAAACTAGTGCCATTTGTAATCTTCTGGAGCCAAATGTCACTTCAACTGTGCAGTTGCTCCATGGCTCTTATGAGATCCTGTATTGTGGGAACATCAAAATATTATCACAGAGTTATATTCAGGTTAGTGCATGCTCCTCAGATCAGAAAATTTTAAGGTGAATTGCCGTGATAAAATAAAGAACAGCCTGTGCCACAATGCCTCTGTTTATAACTCCTCTCCCAACACACACACGCGCACACACACACACACACACACACACACCAAATCTTTGAGGAGTCACCATTTGAGAATGCTCTCTGCCAGTTTACAACTTTGACTTGTTTGTTTATAAAAACTTTTTTAACCTTGGGCAGCTGGGCCAGAATCTGCGCTCTACCCCCACTGAAGGCCAGATGACATCACTTACCTTAAACCTGCACCTTTTTTCACTTCCTCAGCATGAGAATTACACAAATACAGACTCTCCTAAAAACCAGAAGAATTGATGTATGTAGATTTAAGGGCATCTAACTGGGTGAAAGGGAGTCTGAGTTAGTAAGATAGAGTCTAATTTGCATCAATCTAAGCACGTCCTGTGAATTTGACCCGTATGGTGAACTGGATTAAGCACAGAGCCCGACTTACATTTTTTTAAGATGTGTATTAAATAATTTGCTTTCCTGTAGTCATAGCATTCATTTTTAACATGCCTGTAAAAAACAATGTTAGTGGGTTTATCTTACCCTTGTGGTTCCAGCTTCTGTAATGCTATTCCCCTTTGCCATTGTGCAGATGCAGCTCGCTATCCTCATGTAATCCATCATTTTGGTTTTACTCATTAATCTCTGCCTCTTCTTTGAAAGAGGGTGTCCATTTAATGTCTGATTTACGTAACATGCTTTTGCCTGAGGGTAGCTTAAAAATTCCAGAAGGACAATAGAATAATGTTCCACCAAATTTAACTAGGCATCTACGGCCTGCTCCTGCTCCCATTAAAGTCAATGGTAAAACTTCCATGGACTTTGCTGGAATCAGGATCAGGGCTCCATTGCAAGATGTCAGATGAGCAGTTTCCAGGTTTGAGAGTTTAACAGTTCACTCTGCAGTGTGTCCACAGTTGAGTGAGGGAGAGTGAGGGGGGCTTGGTGAAAGGAAGAATATGCCTGATCAGCTAGATTTGCCACCAAATATCTACTGTCTCCTATGAAAATTAGCTTAAATATTTGAAAACATTTACATAAAAATTATTGTAACACTGTAAAACTATCCTCCTTGAATATCACCTTGATCAGATAGTTGTGCAGGATGAGAGGGATGAGAATAAATGAATCAAATGTTCCTGGGTTCTGCATTAGTAATTTGATGCCTTTGCATTGAACTTCACCTGCATATTAAAGACACGAAAGGACTTTTAGTTCCTGAAACTTGCTTCATTGGAAATGGTGCACAGAAAGGCCCTTTAAGGAGCATGGTCCAGCTGTCCATACATAAGAGGCTGGGAGGATGTGGCTTAACTTTTGGCTTTAGACATACTTGGGAACTTTGTGGTGGGATATAGAGAAAAAAAATTCAGGAGATTAAAGAAGTGAGGAATAATGGAGTGCGTTAGTTTGGTTAGTGCTAGGTTAATTATTAGAGATACAAAAAGCCTGTTTCCATTGGTGACATTTAGGTAAGTATAGCCCACAGACCTGTATAGTCAGTGGCCAGGCCTGGCACACTCATATAAGGACTACCTGAACAGCACACGGCAAACCTCCTCTTGCCATCCGCCAGTCCTCTTTATCGTCTCCCTGCCCACGTAACAGCAGCTGCCAAAGTCCAATGTCAGAGGCTCCGACTTCCCAAGTTCTTGCTCTTCTAGTAGCTTGGGAGGAAATTGGGTTCCCTTTCCTTGAGTACAAAGGGGTCTGTAAACATTTCATTTTTTTGTCCTTTGTGCAGGAAGTCAGATATCGCATGTGTGACAGTAACCATGTCCACCACAGCAAGAGAAAGAGAAACCAGATTAGCACCAACAGTAGCATACATTTCTGAAATGGAACCTCTCTCTTTTAGGATGACATCCTTCTTGATGGCATGTTTCAATCTTCTATCAACTGGTAGATGAAGAATCAGAATGAATGAAGATAATGTAGGTGGGGTCTGCATAATGATTTACTGAGGTGGAAAGTGAGTCTAATATGTAGTCAGTGACAAAACGTATGAGGCAGCAAAAATGACTCATCTCCATTGCAGTAGACTATCATACAGGGCGAGGCTGTACCGTCTTTACTTATATTAGTGGTACTTCCTCACATGAGGAGTCTCATTGACTTCAGTGGGTCTGCTCATGAAAGTATATGCTCACCAATCAGAGCAGAGGTGCATAATCTAGTTCACAATTTGTATGCTTGTAGATTGGAATATGACACAGTCAATACACTCAATACACTCAATACACATAAAAATGTGGTGATTAAAGAGAGACATGCATTTAAGTAAAAATAATCAGAAGAGAATCCTTAATTGGAATTTTATATGACTATCTGCAAATCGCTCTAAGGATCCTTTGTCAATGAAAGATGCTATATAAATGCAAATTTCTTTTGTATTATTCATTTCATGTATCCATGTAATTGAAAATCAGGATTTGTATTGTACTTTGGTTAGTACAATACGAAATATGAAGGGCTAAATTCATCCTTCTTGTAGCCTACTGACTTTAATAGAGTTACACCACAAATGAATGTGACCTCAAATATCTATTGTACACTACTGAAAATAGAGCAGCAATTGTGTTAAATAAAAGAAAAACAATACACTTTTAGATTCAATATGTACACAATTTTTTTGCATTATAATTCTCTATAAACTGTGCCTTCATCGTGGTTTTAGACCCTTTATCGCTTTATAAAATTGATTTAGTTAACAAGTGTGGTTTTGATAATTTAAACATAAATGAGGTGTAAGAAAATTGTGGCCTGCCCATTGACATTATTTGAGTCTATCCCTAGAAAGGCTGAATGCAATCTTCTACAAGGCATAGAAAGAGTTAGTTAGAAAATATGCAAAGATTTCGTTATGAGGTGTTTCCAGTTTGGAAGACCCTAATGTTCTGTTTAAGCAGGTGGAAATTGACAAGAGAAACATTTTAAAGAAAAGTCAATATATGGAATAAGAAGCAGAGAAAAGAATTTGCATATGCAAAAGAGGAGGTGGGTGGAACAAAAATGTTACATGCATTTTGAGGAATAGGTCTGCTTTGGAACTGTAACACCTCAACATAAATGACAAGGCTACATCTTCTGTTCCACAGACATAGCCCATGGAAGAGCCAGAACAAGTTTCATCAGCACTCGTTGCTACTGTGGAAACATTCCACCAGTAGTTACGAATATGGATCTCCTCCCATCTGTGCCCATCACTACACCCACTCCTTTATGTAGTGGGCAAGACTACAGTATGACCCTCCAGACCAGCAGATGTCCCACAATCCACAGGGCTGCTGGGACATTCAGGGAGGGCTGGAGCAATTGCACAGGGGCCCAATACATCCACACTACTCCCCCTTTTCTGCTCCCAGCCTACAATTCAGCACTCTCCCATAAACTCCCTGCTGATTGATGACTGCCGCAGCAACTCTCTCAGGGATGAACCCAGAAAAATCCTTCAGAGGATTTTAATTAAGAAGAGACAATTTCCAGTCACACACAGTATTCCCTTTGGAAGCATGTCCCATTCCTCAAAGCTCTCAGAGAAAAAAGACAACCAGCTCTGAACTGTTACAGATCTAAGAGTGTACTATCATGAAAAGGGTCAAGTAAAAAAAAAAAATCATTCTGTAGGGCTACTTAATGGAACATTTCTTAGAGTCCATTCTCACCTGTGTAACATTTGATTATCTTTTATATTCTGTGAAGATTCCAATATGTGTTTTTTTCATTTTTGCTGATTTGGGTTTTGACTCCTGTGATATAGTCAATGGACCCTTCTGTGGCTACTTTGTTCAGGCCAGGAATGAGGAAGACTTTGTTTAGTAACAGTAAGCAGCATAGGCTCTGCTAGTCAGCCTGGAGCTAGAGTCAGAGGGAACTCCAGCAGTTTCCTGTAATACAACCAACTCCAGTCTCTTCTTTAGCATAAGGGCCATTACAACTCTGTGTCTTGGGGACTTTTCTTGCTGTGGGGCTCTCATAGGGAATGGACATTTATCCTGAAAGGTGGAAGTGACAGTCCTTACATGGCATAAAATGTAGAGACACTACAACATTGACACCTACATGACCCAAGATTGGGTGGTCCAACTGGAGGTTGGCAGTCTCACCAAAGTTCAGATTGTTTCAATTCTTTCCTTGCTCTCTCACTTTAATTAGTGGATTATCATTCAAATGCTCCACAGAAAAGTGTATTTCAAGGAGGGATTTGAATGACAAGAGATTATTTGAACTCTGGGGTGCAGCATTAAAGAAGGCATGAAGAGGAACGTGGAAGGAGATTACAAAGTGTGCAGTTAGAAAATTGACTTGAGTGGCGTGAAGGGAGCAAGACAGGAACATATACTGTGTATTTACAAGCAGACAGTAGGATAATGTGCACATGAGCATGCACATGCACCTGACATCATCATAAAGCTGTCAGAGATGGTGTTCTAAATTAGAACACTAGACTTGATTCTGACATCAGATACACACAAATAGAAGTCAAGTATGGGTATCCCAAGGCAGAATTTTGCAAACTATTTTTTAAAATAAAAATATTCTACCACTTTTTGTGAAAACTAATACTATGCGTCTTCTCTAGTGCGCATCACAAAGGTGAGTCGCTATTTAGACTGAAGGAGTGATGTTACCAAATGCACATATATACATGGCACAGAGCTTTTATGGCTGTGTTCAGGCGGGAGAGAGGCAGGAACGAATTTTCCTATACAGCTTGCTTATTACTGTTTACATCAAAGAAAACCACCATTTAAATGCAAACAATTCCATCTTCTGCTAGGAAAGATTATCCACAGGGCACTGAATAATAATCCCCAAAGACATTCAGCAATGTACATTAAAACTGGATTGACAGCAAATTACCACTGGCGCTTTGAAAAGAATGACCAAAGCATTTAAGGATGAATCTACTGAATTCAATAAACAATTTCCAGGTGATTTGATTAGATAATTAGAACTTCTCAAACACTGAATTATCAGAAGATCCCCGTAGAAAAGACAAATCGTGACATGCAGTAATGCTACTCTTTAATAGCAGCATTTGTCTCCAATTCTAATACTAGTTAGAGAATCCCTAAGGTTTAGTAGAGATGCTGCAGAACAACATTATATTAGGGAGTCTTATATGTTGCTCTTGATTTTATAAACTAGATATTATGGACAATATTTTTCTAATCTTTTAACTTCATTGGGAGGTTCCTCCTTACTCCACATTCCTAATTCACTACATGATGCCCTTTCCCAGTACCTTGCTCTGAATTAAAACAGTGGAGCTATTCTATCCTGAAGGTCAAATGCAGCCCACAGCTTTGCAAGTATAACAAGCCCCCCACCCCCACCCCCGGAAAAAAACACCCCAAAACAAAATGGTTTTGATGGAAAATTTTTAACCGACATTAGTTAAAAGTCTGACAAAGTAAAGTCTTAGCTGTGCGGAATGTTACAAAACATTTTCCTATTAGGGCAACATTAAGGCAGTTCAGGTATATTGGTGCTTGGATCAGTGGGAGCCATAGGCCCCAGGCAGCTTTTGACATTTTAACCCTGAGGGTAGTTAACTCTCCTTAGCTAACATAATGGTAAAAAATGGATCCAGCCACCAAAACCAGCAGGTACTGATACTAACACTGGTGCAGAGGAACTGAGAATAACATTGTAGAGAATATTTTGTAATATTCCATCATGTAGACAAGGTTTCTGGCTAAGGATCTGAGGGGAAATTTTTCAAATGCTCTTAGGCTCCTACATCACTTAGGTCCCATTTCAGTAGAGACTTAGGCACTAAAGTGTCAAAATCTCATTGAAAGTCAATGGGACTTAGGCTCCTAAATCTCTTTCAAAATTTTTAGCCCTAACCTAAGGCAAAATTTGTCATCAAGGAAATTTGTAATGAATTTACTTGCCAGACTTGCTAACGGTTGAAGAGAAATATACACATTAAAGATAGTTTCTCTACAGATCACGTTATTTCCTTACCCCAGTCCTGTACAGAAATCAGTGGCATTGCCTAGACCAGTATATAGTAGAACAGCTCTGGTTTTGGAGGATAAAACCTCCTTCTTATGCTGAAGGCTGCACCAAAAATAGTAAAGGGAAACTTGACCATTTAGACCACAGATTCCCTGCTCCATCTTGCTCCAGCGGAAGGAGAGGTTGTTCATAGGGACTCTTTAGAAGAAATTTTGCCTTAACACTTACATTGTTAAAATGTTCTGCAAAAATCTACATTCTCAATGGAGAAAAGTGTTGTGTCTGTGTCAAAAAAAAGTTACATGCTCCGGTCTCTTGAGTTGCTGGTACTGAGCAGCAACTGAACCAGGGAGAATGAGACCGCCACCACAAAAGGAAACAGCAAGAGAACCCTCCAAACTTGAAAGATCCTTAATTAGAATCAGTTCTCTAACAGATAAAAAACCTGTGTGGGGGGTGAGGGGAGGACGGGAAATACTATGAAACCAGGTGAGAGTTTGAAACTTTCAACTTCTAGGCTTTCCAAACAGCTTGCATTCTAAACCTCAGGCCCTGGAGAAAACCTTTACAGATCTCCTGAAAACTGATATTACTGCGGACTTGCTCTCTGTTGGAAAGGACTACAGAATCCTCATGTGTAAAGAAAAGGACAATCTAGGCAGCAACATCTGTGTGATATCCGTGGATAAGCAGAGAACTAAAAAAAGCAATGCAGCAGGAGGCATTAGCTGTAAAGGCAATACAATCCTGTTCTTTTTCCTGACTAAGGGAAAGACTCCCTTTGACTTCAGTGGGCTTTGGATCGGGCATTAAGGCTTTTTACACATGCAAAGCTGCAATGAATGTATTCCCCATAAGAAAATAGGAGAAGCAGAGGAACAAATGTCTGTTTCCTGCAGAGCTCTTTTTTCCCCATGGGTGACAATGAGTCTTGTCTGCATTTTTGGGGAACACTGAAGAGTATGCAAAAGTGAAGCATTTTGTTTCCTCAGTGCCTCAGAAAAAGGCTGATTTAGGGTTTGTCTACACGAAAGAGCAATGAGCAGTGGAGGGGTGTGATTTTTCAAGTGCACCAGTGTGTTGCACGATAACTGGCCCATCTAGACCCTCCTGGCACAAACTAAAAGTTCCCTAGTGTAGGTTAATGTAGCACTTCGTTAACGTGCATGAGGGAACCTTTTAGTTTATGCCAGCAGGAACTATACAGGCCACTCAGTGTGCAACAAGTTAGTGTGCTTTAGAAATCACACCCCTCCACTGCTCATTGCTGCTTCATGTAGACAAGCTTTAGCATCACATGTCACCTCTAGGCATTATGGGACAATATAAAAAAATATAACTTTTTTTTATGTTGGTTTTCTAAGGTCCCTCTCTGCCTCCAATGGTGGGTGATCTCATAATTCTTGCTATAGTTAGATATTTCCCCTCCGCTATCTTGAATCTTAATTTTACAGTTTTAGCCCCCAATACAGCAAACTACTTCAGCATAAAAGTCCAATGTTAAATATGAAATAGTCCCATTGACTTCAATAGGTCTACTCATGGGATTAAGTACTTTGTCAAATCTTAATTAGGAGCACCCGCCAATGAAAATATGGCCAGTTAAATTTAAATCAAGATAAGTGCCCAATTTATTGAAAATTTTTGTTCTATTATATTATGCTAGAATTTTTGTTAAACTAAAGTCACCACTTCTGTAATTAACAGAATGATGTATCATGAACTTTGGCTGTGTTCTCTTATTTGTGTCTCTTTTTATTAGAATTTTAAAATTATTTTAATTTATTATTTGTATTACAGCAATGCCTAGGTTATCCAATCAGGAACAAGATCCCACTGGGATAAATTTTATATTACACTTTCCTCTATTCTCTGTATAAAAATCAATTTTAATAAAATCAATTACAGCCATGCATGTACAGTAGACATTAGCCCATAACACTGAATCTGTGACGTTACGTTCATGGCCAGAGGCTGATATTGCAAATCCAGGTCATGACTGGACTGCAGGAGGAATTGAGGGAGAGGTTCTGTCTGTGAGGGAATATTTTATTCAACATCTACTGCAGCTGAAATAATAGCAAAGGGAATATGGGAAAATAGCCAGCCAAGGAAATTGCTTTTAAAAAAAAAAGTGTTTGCTTCTATTGAGATTACTCCATTAAGAAATTTCCCTCCTTAAACTCACAACAGCAAGATCTAATTTAAGGCTTGTCACTCCATCTATGACTTACACTACTCCTCTAGCTTTCAGAGCACACAAGTTACGTAAGATCACAAGCTGACCTCACACCCTCTCACGACCAATCGTATAGTTTAAAGGACACAGAAGGGAATCAGCCTTTTCTTCTGCCCCCTCAACCACACTTAACATTGCCACTATGCAAACAATGGTATTAAAACAAAAGGAAAAGTTACATTATGCAATTAAGACTTCAATGGAAGTATTAGGAAATGCTCTTGCTCTCCACAAATCAATGGCATGGAAATACTGGCTCCAAAAGAGCTGTCACTATCTGCCAAGCCAATGTTTATGTAGCGGACTTCATTCAGATGGATCTGCATATGCAAAGTAACTGTGTTTGCTGAAGGGCGTCTTGAAATTTCTGATGAGAAGTTCAACCCATGCTCAATAACCTTTAAAATGTTGGTATTTTCCAGGGTACCAGTCTACTTAATCATTAGGAGAATGAAGATTATTATTTATTTTATCTATTAGCTTATCATAACTAGACCTCAGCAAGTCATCTGATTTTACAAACAATTGCAGTGTGTTGGAGTCCATGAATTTAGGATAATTTCTGAATATGAATTTTTTCCCAATGCAATTGCATTTCCCAGACTGGTTATCTTTTAGATGTCTTGATTATTATTCCGCTTCAAACTTGGGGCCAGGTGTAGCCCTTACTCCTGTTCAGTAATACATACTTATGGGAATATCAAAGGAACTACTTGGGTCAGTGAGTCGGATTGTAGAATCTCATAAAAACTCATGAAATTGCACCACCAAAAAGATCTATGACTTGGTGAAGTCAATGGCAAACCTCCCATTGACTTCAAAGGCAACAAAATTGGGCCTTTATTTATTCTAAAATCAACAATAGATAAAAAGTTGGGGTCTGTATCACTCTTCATAAATAGATACACAGATCAAAGAGGAACAGTGGAGAAAGATATTTAAAAAAAGGAAGTCACTTACAGGTGTAGAACGAAGTTTCTCTTCTCAGTAGCTCTGTCTGGGAATAGAGATTCAGGCTTCTGTCTTATAAAATGGCTTTGAATAAGAAAGGAAGCCTTGTTATTGCAAAGCAGTATTACTTAAACGCAGAATATGAAAGATCTGCTTTTCATAACTGCTCATACAAAAGTTCATGCATAATTGTGCACACAATGACCAGATTTGCTTGCACAAATAACTAAATTATCACTCTTAACAACAGTAATTACATGCACAAGTTAGAGTGACAAGGTGGGCGAGGTAATATCTTTTATTGGATCAGCTTCTGTTGGTGAAAGAGACACGCTTTAGAGCTACACAGAACTACACAGAGCAGTTTTTCAAAGCTAAAGTACAACTCTGTATACCTTGAAAGCTTGTCTCTTTCACCAACAGAAGCTGATCCAATAAAAGATATTACCTCACCCACCATGTCGCCCTGACTTCCTGGGACCAAGACGGCTACAACACTGCACGTGCAGAGAATTGTTATTTTTAGTGGGGGAGAGGGGGGGTTAAAACACTTGTAAGGATATGGGACAAAAGTGACATTAGCTAAAAGAGTTATATGAGTTTGAAGTTAACAGGTTAGCCGATGACCAATACAAAATTTACACTATCTTAACAATTACATTGCTATTTCTAGGACTGTAAAATAATGTAAATATATAGGTGCAGCATAGCATTGCTATTTCATGGTACCATAGTTGGATGCAACTATGCAATTTTGACCATGCAACAACACAGCAAGTGAAGGTCTGTATAGAAATTAATGGTTTGTTTAATTATCTATTTAGAAGACATAAATTAAACACAAAAACTTGCTTTAGTGTAATGTTAAGGTTACAACTTTAAACATTCAAAAAAATCAAGGAAGTTAAAATGTAAAGTATCTCTGTGACATACGAGGGTACAATACAGACCAATGAGTAACTGTGGCACCCCTGCCCCGTGATCTGGGGTGCCCTTTACAATGCCTGCTGATGCCTCCCGCCTGGATTGCTCAGAATCAGCCTCCAGCATGTAAGTCATTCCCAGCTATGTCTGTGTGTGCGCACTGCAGCCAGCCACACACTTGGCTCTTACCAGTCTGAAAGATCACTACAGGGTGAGTCCAACACATTTCCAGTTCCAGATTTTCCCCCAGAAACTCATGTCCTGTACTGACCTGTCTTCTCCTAGACAGTACAGATATGTTAAATCCATTATTCCTTTAAGGGAATAATCTGCACACAACTTGTTGCCCCACATGGAATTACCCAGACCCTTCAAGTTGAACACACTGGATTAGACGAAACAGTAAAACAGTTTTATTAACCACAAAGAGAGCTTTTAAGTGAGTACAAGTAATGAGGCATAAAAATCAGAAATGGTTACAAGAAAAATAAAGATAAAATGCTTATTGATGCCTAACTTAAACTACATTAGATTCAAAGCAAAGTTTTCTCACCACGTGCTTTCAGCAGTCTTACTGATCAAACCCTTTAGGTCAGCACCCCATCCCCAAACTCCAATGGTTGTTTCCTTTGTCTCTTCAGGTACAGTGAATGTGACAAGCAGGCAGAGAGAGGGGTGCCTGGAGTGTTTGTCCCTTCATTCTATAATTGCAGTCCCTATCTTAAAAAATAAATAAATTTCCAGCTGAGAACCAGGAGCCAACGGGTCTATGTGGAAGGATATTCCCTCCTGGTTTTGTCACCTGTTTGAAATTCCTTCGTCTTCCCTTCCTGCTTGATGACTCTGTATACTGCTTAAATGAAAATTAAGCAGCGCACATGTTCCTTTGTTTAGGACAGACCTGTGTGCCAAATTCTGTTTGGGCAGGGCTGTGGGATTTGGAATCTTATAATAGGGGGATCTTATAACTTGACACACAAAGTTGCCACACATTTTACCAGGACAATACTGACCAGAAAATTATGAGTTTTCAAATGATCCTTACAAGGCATATGTTGTAAAAAGATTATTGCAACAGTGTGTAGGGTGTGAATACAAAGGTGCATTCTGTCACAATCTCATGGTAACCTTAGCTTGAAAGCATTGAGTGCATCAGTTATTGTTTATTCTCTCAGATATAATCTTATAACAGGTCCAATCCTATCTTCAAATAGGCACACAGAAGTCTCATATGAGAGGGGTGAGAACAAAAACTGGACCCTTTATATATCTTAAGGCTACTACGAGAATCTTAAGTTTCGCATTTCCAGACCTGCATGAGTAAAATTTGATAGAGTAACTTATCTATGCTAGACAAAGTGTAATATTTATCTAGCATAGAGCTGAATAAAGTTTATTTGCTGAAAAATGCAGATTTGGTTGACTGAAATTATTCTCTTTCCCTGGCCAGTGACTATTCATTGACATGACTGACTATGACTTGCCACTACAAATGACACTATTTGCCCAACTGTAATCTAGTGATGGAGTTAATGAATTTTAAGAGTGTGTGAAGCCCATGTCATAGAAAGCCACTGTTGTTTTTTTTATGATGTTACAGCTCTTTGGAGAAAGAAACATGAATACTTTGATTAGGAGTATTGCAAACAACCAATTACTTTTTATTACATCCACTCACTGAAGGCATGCTAAGTTAATGTTCCGAGATGAGAGACTAGAGAGAGTGGCCGAGGGAGGGACAGGGCTGTGAAGGACCTTCAAGGTGGAGACAGGACGCATAGTGAAAAAATAGGAAAAGGTAACACAGCAATTAAAAGACTAAGAGAAAGAGGTCATGTGATAAGAGCAACAGGCAAAACAGAAGATTTTAGCAGCTGCATTTTGAATGGGAAAGGGTATCAAGTCCCAGCTTCCTTAGTAAGATGGAGTAGTCTCTACTCATGAGGTGCGAGGCTAGGATCCAGGGTATTTCCTGTATTTGCACGTCAGTGAAGACAGAACAGCTGTACTTGATTACCAGTAAAGAAACAGGTCAACAGATTAGCCTCCTCAGGGAGGTTCTACTACTAGAATCTAACTGCTCTTCATTCCCTGAGAGGTGATGCACTGTACACTACAAACGCAACATATCCAGTTTCCCTGGGCCTGTTCCTGTTTGGAATTTTGCAAGTAAGCAGTCCAGAGGTGACGTGGACTTTGAGTTATATTTGTGCCCAGAACAAATAAATAAGACTTCTTTCCAAAAAGGGGTTTCTTTTCATTTCATTTCATTCATAAATTCATCCCTATCCAGGAAAGCACTTTGCTTAATTTAAGCAGGTGCTTTAGTCCTATTGGCTTGAAGTTAAATATATCCTCCAATGCCCTTCCTGAATAGGGATACTTTCCTGATGGTAAGAGCTTCCGGGCAATCTTTATCTCTATTGTAAAATGTCATGCACATCTATATATGAATTAAATAATAATAGTAGTGACTAGAGGTGAGCTAGATATTGATGAAAATTGGGGACCAAAAAGTCGCTAAAAATATTCATTAAATATTTGTCGCTTTTGAGCAGTAGTAACTCTTGGCGGTATGTTGAATCCACTAAACCCTACTGCTGTCACAAATGCTCAGGATCTTGGGTTTTTGGCTGAAAGATGGCCCTAACAACACCTCAGTGGCCCTCACACCCTGCTAGGGCCCAGTTTTAACACTAGATCACAGAAAAGCACGTGATCTATTGAACCCTCAGAACTACCTCTCAGAACATCATGGGGATTTACCCAGATCTCTCTCATCCACATAGTGGGCTGGCCCTATACAGCTTAGCTTGTGAGATATGATTAAATCATAGCACAAGGTGATTTAGTGCCTCCCATTGAAGAAAAAAGTCCCATGGCCTGGACCATTTTCTAAAATATGTACCAACGGCTACAGTTTTGAGTTACTAAAATCATATAATGTTGGGTTCCTGTAGGAAACAAACCTGTGAATTTCTTGTCTTATGATTACTGCAAAACTTTCAAGCAGCTTTTCCTTTGCTGTTTTCTTTATGGAGACTGAGACTGCATCTATTGGATATAACATTTTGGATTTAGATCTGCTGCTATTTTGTCATATCTTGTGCTGAATTTGAACAAACTCTTCTTTCAGATGTAGATCAGAGAAGCAAGCAAGCAGGTGGATAAGGAAGAACAAAGGAGAATATGACTTGCTTTCAAGTCTGCTTTCATGATCATCGGTGAGGGCTCAACTCAGATAAAAGACTGATTTCTACAGTTTGGTCCATGAAACATCCTGGGGCTTGAACTGCTTGAGCACCCAGGATCTTAAACTTGATTCTGGAGGGGGGAAAAGTTTTTTTTCTGCTGCTCCCACTGTGCTGAGATTCAAATTCTGACATCCTCCTAATCCTCCCCATGCTGGGTAAGAATTCAGACTCTCCTCTTTGGAAGATGGTATATATAGAAAGTATTTAAATAATAACACCCCCTACACAACATTTGCCCCATCTCAAATTGAACTCAAACCAAAACTCTGAAATTGACTAAAGTTTGGTTAATTGTTTCTTTTAAATTTTCTTTTTCATTTGTCTTTGAACTTCTATGCAGAGTCCTTATGCTACTTCCTTCTGGACCGGAAGAAGAAAACAGATTTCTCACTTCTCTGTTCTTTCAAGCTGGGCAGACTGGTTTTGCCCCTTGCTTACTGTTATTCCAAACATATTTCTCAGGGGAGCAGTAAACTAAATACTTGGGATCGAGTGTGTTCTCAAGGTTAGCACGTGCAACTCCCAGTGGGAGCTGGCCTCCAACATTACTATGCTTTTGTATTGCTTTGGTATCAATTCAGAGGTAATCATGCCACTTACTAAAAATCACATCTCACATTCCTGCAAATATACTTTATTCATCCCCAAATTTTACACTTAAGTTATGTCAAGAGAAAGAGGAGAATTCCTGGGTTAAAATGACTGAAGTCAAATTGACCCTTATTTTGCTTGCTTGATCTGTCACTGTTGGTTTCACAGAGAACTATGCAGCTTCCTTCTTTTCACATTTCCTTGGCTTGTCTCTTAAATGTCTATAGATATGTATTAAAATATAGCAGGCAACGTTTCCTTATAGTCACATACAGTAATGAGAGCTTTCTACCAAAGAGATGGCAGTGTTATGCATTCCAAATCTATCTTTGTCTGGCAAATAAAGTCTAAATGTTCCTGCTTGCTGCACCTGTGAGTGAATACAGTGCCTTCCAAGCAGATGGACATGACTGTAGTGAGGCGAGACACCATGTATGTGCTTCAAGTACAGGTATATGATACCCAGTCAGAAATGCCCAGTGTGCTAAATGTATTCACCCATAGTTCAGCACATATACTAGTGACATCCCAGTGCTGTGCTGGATTAATCTTAAATGGCCATGGTTCCTTGGGTGCACAAAGAGAGGTTTTGGTCGGTGTTGAATTAGATGAAGTTGTGCATACTGGAGTAGAAAGAGAGACATTTTAACAGTGAAATGTTGATTTGCCTTGCTTTGAAAATTCCTGGGGAATGTGTCATAAAATGCCAACCTTTAGCAACCTTTAGCAACCTTCAGCCAACTGTTTCACAAGCTTTCATGCAGGTGGGGTGCAGAACAGAACTGGATACAGCCCTAAATGATTAGGGCAAAGGAAATGGGCAATGATCTTTCATAAGCAGAATCAGTAATCTATCTGCAGAGGTCTATGTGAATAATAGAGTACACAGTGATTTGATTGGGAATTCAGCATGCTGAAAGAATTTTGAAAATTTCTTTCAGAACATTAAGTATCTTGCAATCAACTTCTTTTCTAAATATTAAGCAAGACCCTCAAATGGTGTAAATCAACACAGGCACATTGACTTCAATGATGCTACACCCTTTCACACCAACTGAGAATCTGGCCAAAAAAATTCACGCACCATCTTCCACCCTGCCATACTAACACCATATAATTATCTCATTCATATAAATTATAACAAATGTATGCCAATAAAATAAGTAACTATAGCTCCTAGAAACCACTTCCATGGGTACAACCCATTTTCTTTATCCAGACAAACATGTTAAAGCAAGGAAAGAGAAGCATATTCCTCATCAGTAATATTTTCACCTTGCTATTCAGTTTTAGTAACAATTTAGTAATAATTGTGCAATGTAGAAAGAATCCAACTGTGGCTGAAAAGGAACCATTTTCAGCAGGTATAATGTTGCAAGAAATGATTAACAAAACTAGGCTTTGCTTGTTTCCAGTGAAATACTATAAATCTTTTAAAACAAAAAGAAGATCAACACCTTAATTTATTTACATATGAAAACCACTCTGAGTCTTCTTCTGATATCATTTACACTTTTGGTGTAACTCCATTGACTTCGGTGGAGTTAATCTTGATCTACATCCACACAACTGAGGGCAGGATCAGGTCCAATGTAGATTCTTCTTATATTTTCAATGTAACTTTTATAGGAGATATCAAAACACATTATACTTGGCCAATAGTCTCTCATATTTCAACAGTGACTCACTGTTCAGCCTTTGTACTGAGGGAAAGCCAAGGTTTGAAACTCACAGACAGGAATGAATAAGGTTTATCTAAAGTGTCACAGAAGTTGTGGTGTGGTGTCATTTTCCTCAGGAATCTGGAACACTCAGTGCCCCAAAAGGTTTGAATCCTGGCTAACAAGAGAAAAGAAATTGGTTTTCACTGAGAACATTTGCCCACCATAGTCATATGACATTTAAAAAAACCCAAACCAATTGCAGAGTCTCCATTTAGAACCAAAAATACTTATATTCTTATTTTAGAACTAGGAATGTGTATGTTTTAAATGGAGAAAAATCTGTATTTGGAAGATTTCGTACCTTCATACTTTGCTACTTGGCCATTGAAAACCCAGCTACTTGTCATATTGGCAAATCAACTATTCACTGTGAAATAGCAATTGTTTTGACTGGATAATTGACTACAGGTGCAATGAATTAAGTATCCATTTTGGAATTATAGATATAAAAAAGGGGATTTAAAAACAAAACAAAAAATACACCACCTTCCCTTCTAAGGCAATGAATCATTTGGAAAGTGTGGTTGCTAGGACATCCCTGCAGCATTACTTTAGAAGAGGTGTTCTCCCTCTGCAATGATGCAGGGAAGTGCATCTGTTCCACTGACACAATTTCAAAGAAAAAGGAGAAACAGAGCCATGTGGAGGAAAGTGAACGTTGTGGGATCCAGTGACAGTTTCTGATAACTCGGTTAATCACTTTTATAAAAACTACAACCATATTGCACCACGTTCCAGATGACAAAAGTGTTTGGCCCTGTCCCAACAATCCAAATGCTGTCAACCAAAAGGCAGTTGAGCAAATTAAATGGATAACTAAGGGCTTGTCTACATGGCAACTAAGTTCCTGGCATGCCGGGGTGTTTATCTACAGTGCACTTACTGGTGTGCAGACCCTACTACTGCACTCTAAAAGTTCTGTCGTGTGCTTTGACGTATTGCGGAATAACAGTAAGTCAATGCTTACTGGGAAAATTTTGGTGCACAGTAACTGGGTCCACATGGCCTAGCTAGTGTGCTGTAGATTCACTCCCTAGTTTGCCACACATTCCGTCTCAGTGCAAACAAGCCCTAACATTATCATTTATATTACAGTGGCACTCAAAGGCCCCAATCAGGATCAGGGCCCCTTTGTGCTGTACAAACACAGATGAAGAGATAGTATCTGTCTTTCAGAAGGATCCTAAATTGCTTTCCAAACCACAGTCGAACCTCAGAGTTAGGAACTGAGCAGTCAACCACACACGTCATTTGGAAGCGGAAGTACGCAATCAGGCAGCAGCAGAGAGAGGAAAAAAGCAACAACAGTACAGTGCTGTCAAACTACTAAAAAAAGGGGGAAGCAGCATTTTTATTCTGCATAGTAAACTTTCGAAGCTGTATTAAGTCAATGTTCAGTTGTAAACTTTTCAGTTGTAACTTCAGAGTTACGAACAACCTCCATTCCTGAAGTGTTTGTAACTCTGAGGTTCTACTGTATACCTAGAAGAATCACTATCCCCCTCTTTGAAACATGACACTTTTAGGATGCCGTGTCATATCTGATTAACACTGCACAGGAACATTATACAAGTGTGTAGTCCAGGAAGTGACATAATACTACCATATACAAATGAAGCTGCAGGGAGGATTTAGGTAGGCAGAATCCAATCACCAGAGCTCAAATTCAATTAGAGCCTACAAGTAGTACTCATCTCAAAAAAAATATCCTGGGATCTTTGGTGTTGAGACATGTGCTCAGAGACCTGAACTAATTGATGTAAATCAGACTAGCTATTGACTTCATTTGACCTATACTGCTTTACGCCAGCTGAAAATTTGGTTTCTATGCTTGGGCACTGAGCCAATGCTGAGTCAAAGGGAAGAGTGCCACCTACTGATTAATCACTCCACTCCTGTCAGCTCCTTGGGATTTTACCTGAAGGTTTCTATCCAAGTACCAACCCAATTTGTAAGTAGGGTGACCAGATGTCCCGATTTTATAGGGACAGTCCCGATATTTGGGGCTTTGTCTTATGTAGGTGCCTATTACCCCCCACCCCGAACTGATTTTTCACACTTGTTGTCTGGTCACCTTATTTGTAAAGGTTAAGTCTCACTGGGACTTGCAGTAAACACACTCACTAACGGCATACAATTTAGAGCATTTTTCACCTCTCCTACTGCAACCAACCTGATATAGTCCTACCCTGCCTCCTCCGCTCCTAATTCCATCAATTGGACTTCGGAAGGACTGAACAAGCATGTGATGGTGTAACCTTTGAGTTCACTTCATTTCTCATCTCCAGTGCCTTAAAAAACAAACAAACAAAAAAAAACAACCCAACTCCCATAGAAAGTAGTTGGAGACCCAGAGTTCAGTCTCTAAGGATTTTCAGCAACATTGAAGTCCAAAAGGAACTAAATAAATGAATTTAATTAAATAACTTTATAAAATCTTATGATAAAGAAACAAAATCTAATTTTTACAGCATGACATGGCTATTTTATAATCCACAGACATTACCTTCAGAGTTATACATAAAGAAAAATTAATATCTGAACAGTTCAGTCCCCACAAAAATACAGTGAGAAGAAACAGAGTTCCCAAAAAATTAGGTTTTGTTCACCTAAGTCTAAGGGCTAGTCCCTACACTACCCGCCCGGATCGGCGGGTAGAAATCAATCTCTCGGGGATCGATTTATCACGTCTCATCTAGATGGATAAATCAATCCCCGAATCGACACGGGTACTCCCACCTCGTCAGGAGGAGTAAGCGCCGTCGACAGGGGAGCCACGGCAGTCGATTTGCCGCCGTCCGCAGAGCGGTGTAAGTCCAATAGGATACGTCGAATTCAGCTACGCTACTCGCGTAGCTGAATTTGCATATCTTAAATCAATCCCCCCCCCCCCAGTGTAGACTTAGCCTGAGTTAGTCTTTGATCACCAAATGTATACAGTCTGCTGAATCTAAAACAACATCTTCCCTCTACTTGCTTGTAAAAATCTTCAGTTGGAATCCATGCAGACTCTTCCTCTGCTGAAATCGCTGCTAGCCAGTCAGCTAACTCATTAACGAACCACTCAGTTAAGTGTATAAAGAAAACCCTGTTACAAGAAAATACAAAACTGAGAATAGCACAATATAAATGACTCTTTCCCCATTACTGCATTTAAATAAAAGTTGGTGACTCAGACTAGTTGAGACAATTTAGCTAGAACAGTTTGGCTAAAATCAAAACAACAACATTCAAAGCATACAATTAAAATAGAAGTGATTTTCCCTCCCAATTTCCCTTTGCTATAATTAGCATTGCCCAGGCATCCCTGTTAGAGGGTTTAACAATATCACTAACCTACTGTAAAATGTTTCAGAGGTAGGAACAACAGCCTGCGTCCTGCTCCTGGGCTCAGCTTCTCCCAACTCACACGGGCACATGGCCTTCCACAAAGCAGCTGCCCTGACGGAGTCTGACCTCAACAACAGGGAACCTACTGGAGCAGACCCAAAATTACCACACCCAATTCCAGAAGCTTCTGGATGTGGCGTGCTTAATCTGCCTAGCAACAATGACTGTAACTCTCATGACTGCTGTCTTTTTCTAGAATCAAGGCAACAGATTATGTACTGAATTACTCCCTATGCAGTTGCGCGGAAATCAATGCTCAAAATCCTGTAAAGCAAACACACAGAATTTAGTCCATTCTTCTCCTTTTATATCTCAGATTAGTTAGAGTTGGCTGAATAACATTCGCCAAATAATTTACTTGATGAATTCGGTGATTTTTTCTTCAAATAAATTATTTAACAAGTATTTTCCCCATAATTTGCCCATCTCTACGTACATTGAATGCATATTCAATACTTGAAAACACTAATTTGAGTCAGAGTATGCCACTTTAATGTGCATAATTTATGCAACTTAAATGGCTCACTAACTTTTTGTTGGATGGCCTAATAATGGGCCAAGTCCTTTGCTGATGTAAACCAGTGATGCTCCATTGACTGCTGTGGATCTATGCCAGCTGAGAATCTCTTCTAGTGTATCTAATAGCAGCTAGACTGTAGCACCAGAAGATTATTCAGCTTGTTCTGCACTGTTGGTTGCAAATAGACAGTACCCTCTAAAAAGCATATTGTTATATTATAAATGGAAATGATACTTTGCTCTCCTATACTATCTTTTGTCTGAGGAGTTCAAAGTGCTCGACACCATTATTTCATTTTGTTTCAGAAATTCTTGTGAAGTATGAAAATATCTCCAATTTTACAAATAAAATTCACAGGTTAAGTGACTTGCCCAAGGTCAAACAGTTCACTGGCACAGCCAGGAAGAGATCACATGAGTCTTGGTCTAAGTTTCATGCTATCACCAGCATATGGTTTTATATCCCTGTCAGTTACGGGTCTGGCTAGTAATGACCTCTGATATTTTTACTCTCATTTTCTGGTGGATACTTAGCCAAGTCTGTTGTGTGCTACAAGCAACCCAGAGACCAAAGCAGTATCATTCCTTCACCTTTCTGGTTGATTTTTGCTCAAGTGATTTAGGCTGGTAGCAATATAAGAGCAATAACTTTGTGTTTTGCTTGTGCTAGCGAAGAAAAGGATTCAGCAACTAGAAAGCAAGTCTGGAGGGATTGGCTTATGATGTAAAGAAACCAGTGAGCAACGTTCGGCCCCGACTTACACCCTTGGGCATATGGTGAATTTGAATTTGACTCCATGTATCATACAGAGTAGCCAAATGGTGACACTCTCTCTCTCTCTCTCTCTCTCCCCCTCTCACTCAATTAATTTGAATGGTGTAAACAGTAGATGGGAAAGGAATTATCTGGATTGGCGTCAAGGGGACAGAAGTGGGAGCAAGGGGATAAAATGAAGTTTCGGACAATTGAGGATGAATACCATTTAAAAAAATACTAAGTGAAATATATCAGATCTTTCCCATCTCTGATTACTGTCCTATTTGGAACAATTGCATAGACAGAAAGAGGGATATTTTTGTAAAAGAACGTGGAATGGTACAGTATATCCTGTGTATCCCTGTAATGTCTGATGGGAATCCTTGTAAATGAGTCACATTGAAAACTAAAGTCCCTGTGCAAGAACTTAGATACTGTAGAGGTCTCGGCCGAGGTTCAGCCCTCAGCGCGGCTGTGGGGTATCCCACCGCCTTGCTCTGGTCCACCGTCAGTCCTGGTCCGGTGGTAGTGTGGGACAGCAAACTCACGGTTAGGGGCTCAGGTCCTTAAGCAGGGGCTGAGCCAATAGTTCAGGAAAAACCCCGGGCCCTCAATCACGGCAGGCAGCAACCATGCAGTCTGGGGCTCAGGCCCTTAAGCAGGGGCTGAGTCAATGGGTTTATAGTGGCCCAGGCCCTAGGTCAGGACAGGGCAGCAATCAAATAGTCAGGAACCCAGGCCCTTAAGCAGAGGCTGAGTCAATGAGCGAGAGGTCCCAGCCTCTCTAGGCCAGGGAAAGGGGGAGTCTGACACCCAAGGAGTGGGTGGCAAGGGGGACGCAGGCCCTCCCACTCCACTGCATCCCAGCCTGGAGCCCTAGCAGCGGCGGCAACTCGCTGCTGTCAGTGGGGATCCTGGCTGCAACACACTGACATAGGCTCTGGCAGTGCTGCAGCCAGACTGGGATTGGCTGCCCCCGGGCTACTTCCACACTCCCCCTCATAGGGTACCTGGGTTGTACTAGTGTCCTCGGTGGTCTCCACCAGCATCGGTTCCTCTGGGTAGGTAGTGAAGGGCAGGCTCGGCTCCTCCTCAGGGTAGCTGGAAAGGGGCAGGCTCGGCCAGTCCTCCTCGGGGTAAAGGGCGAGGGGTAGGCTCGGCTGGCCTGGTGAGTCCTCAGGCCGGTTGTGGCCTGTCTCCCAAGCGGGAGCTCGGCCACAGACATCTGCTCTCTCCAGCGGCTTGTTCTCCACTGAGCTCTGCAGGCGGGCTTTTATACTTCCGGGTCGGCGCCGTGACCTCTGAGGGGTGGGTGCCGGACCTGGTGGCTTGGCCCACGTTGGTGTTAGGGGAGGTTCGGCCCTCAGCGGGGCTGTGGGGTATCCCACCGCCTCGCTACAGATACACAGAGTAAATGTTAATTCTATCTACAGTGTAACAGTTACTACACAGCACTATTTATATTGCTACATAACATATTGCCAGTCACTATGGCATCTGGGTACCATCCTATTCTAAGTACATTAAATTTCCGCAGAATCTCTGATGTCTGTTACTTGGAGCAAATGTTGCCCTTTTAACAGTAACTACAGTTCAGTAGGGACAAAAATAATTCCCTTTGACTGGGGTTCACCCATAAGAATTCCATGCCATAGTGACTGTGTTCAAATACATGGCTGACAACCACCGAATACATGGCTATAGTTCCTGATTATTGGGTCTGCATTTTAGCCATCTAAACTGATCTCATTTTGCAAGCAGCTGCTCTGACTTTGGGGCCCACTAGTGTTGGGAGAACAGTTCTCATCAAGCGGTGTGCTTGTCAGTACCTTGTCTGATCACAGTCAAGTTGTGTAGGAGCCAAGTGTCAATCAGAGATTATGCTGCCTTTATTTGCAATCCGCTTTAATGCAGAAAACATAATTTTGATTCATTATCCCCAGCAATGTTAGGGTTTCCTTGTCTTTAACATGCTTGTAGTTCACAATGCCACAATTTACAGCTTCTCCCTGAGTATCTCACACTCCTGTCCACTGTCTGGACATGCTAATTGAAAGGCATTTTCTACAGCAGATAAGCATGTTTTCTTCAAGGGGGCTTTGAATTTTAAATGGTATGTTAAACCACATCCATAAGTTGTAGAGGTTCAAACTGAAAAAATATGGTTAGGCATCACAACCATCTGTAAAACTGTTAATTACTAATGAGTAAGATGTAGCAATAAAAGCACAGCATGCTTTCTTTGAGTGTCCTTATTAACGAAGGGGATCACAAAACTTGAAAATTAACTATCTGACAAATGACAGACATTTGCATCCAAACAAAGAAATCCTAAGAGAGACTTGCCCAGTTGGTGGTAATTTCCAAAGCCTGAAGTTGCTTTACCTGGAGACAGGTTGGCTTCTGCATGAAGTTGCCATTCAGGCATGATCACATTTGGGCTGAGAAGAGAGTTAAGTCTACAATATCCATCCAAGTTGGGATTTTCAAAGGAGCCTAAATGAGTTAAGTGTCCAACTCCTAATGAACTTCTATTCTTATGAGGCACTCACCCCCCTCAGGTGAGACTGGGATAGATGCCTTTGTTGACTGTTATGATTGTGGCATCCATTTATGTTTTCCACCAGTACCTGAGCTGAGATTTCATCAATTAATTTTATGCACCCCACCAATTTTATATATAATTTTAAAAAAGTCTTATGCAGCAGAATCTGATTTCTGCAGCTGCAGAAGCAGCATCGGCTTTGGTGGAGACCTGCCAGAGTCACCCTCTGTATGTAGGAAAAGATGAGTGAAGCAGAAAATGGAGACAGGCTATTTTATTTAAAGGAATAAATAGAACATTGTGGAAATGACGGACTGGAAATGAAGACAATGGCAGGTAAGTTACAGCATCCAAAACCTCAAGGTTATTATAGTCACCCCAAATATATCCTCTGAGCTAAAGACCACAAAAATTGTCTATTATAGATATTCATATAGATGGTTTGAGGAATGCATAACAGGCTTCAGTACATGAAAATATCCCTCTCTCTGGTCTGTGTAGGAGGCCCCAGCTATTTTTTCCCCTATTTAATCAGCACATTCACTTAAAATTTGCTGATGGTTCTTGGACTCATAAGGAATGGCAATGTACCAGTTTCATCAAATCAAAATGAAACATGCAATTTAGAAAGCTAAATAGAGCAATAAAGTATGTGATTATTTAATAGAAAATAGTGATTTAAGATCCTTCATGGCATCGGTCTACCACTGCATTTTGTTTGTAACACAGTCAAGTCTTCAATTTCTAAACATGTTTTGCATATAAATATGTTTGTGTGTGGTACTGTACTAACTGTACTGCACATCCATTTGATCTGCAGTAATAGTGTGCTATAGTATACACAAGGCCAGATGATGCCCATTAGGCACAGGCCTGTGTTGGTGATGTGGAAAAAACAACTCCAGGACCCTCTCAGAGCTCATTGCACTGGTTATGACACTAACATGTGTTCCCTTCCATGGCTGGCCATTTCCATTGGCCTGTAGAAATTAAGCCGGAAACATGGACAAGAACACACAACACCCTCCAAAAGGTTGCTGTAATTGATGGGTGGTGATTTTTTATTTTTTAACCTCAGTCACAGTGTAAAGGAATAAAATAGAAGATGGGCAATGAACTACTAGAAAGCTCTCCCAGCGACTTAACTACTCCAGGCCCCACGAGAGGCAGTAGCTATGTCAGTGGGAGCTCTCCCGCCAACATAGCGCTGTCCACACCGGCGCTTAGGTCGGTGTAACTTACGTCACTCAGGGTGGTGGCATAGGCTATGTCTACACGACAGCCTATGTTGGCAAAAAAAAATATTCCACCCCATTGAGGAAATAAGTTATATCAGCATAAATGTGCGTGTGTGCAGTGTTCGGTTGGTGGAAGAGCTTCTTCCGCCAACACAGCTTATGCTGCTCGCAGAGGTGGTTTTTTTTAATGCCGACAGGAGAGCTCTTGCCCGTCAGCATAGAGCGTTTTCACCAGATGCATTACAATGGCACAGCTGTATGTATAGACATGGCCTTATTCCCATCTCCGAGCGACATAAGTTATACTAACATAAGTGGCAGTGTGTACATGAAGCTTCCCAATGCTAAGGCTCTCGATGAACGGAGAGAAGCTGAAAAAATATCCCTTTATTCCCTAGCAGGGAAATAGAGGTGATGCAGTGAATTACAGGCATGAAGGTGCTGAGGGCCATGTAAGTACCTAATTTAATAGATCTGTTTTTGTCCTAGAAAAGATTTGGGAATCTTTCTAAAGGAACAAAACTAGTTAGCTCATTATAAAGGGAGACTGTCAGTGAGGGGTTCACGAAAAAGAGGCCTTGTCAGAAAAATCTGATAGAGTTAGTTGATGAGGTGACCAAGAAATGAAATGAGGGTCATGAGGCTGCTGTAAGTTAACCTGGGCTTCAGAAAGTTTTTGACAAGGCTTTGCATGAGAAGTTAATGAGTGAAATGCTAGTTTCTGGAATCAGAGTCAGAATAATAACCTGGATAGAAAACTGATTACTGAACAGAGAGTAGAGGAGCACTGTAAATGGTGGCAGGTTTTTTGGATAGTCAAAAAAAGATTTCTGACAATATTCAGTGCTGGACCTATTTGTATTTAACTCTTATTGCACATATACTATCTGGAAAGTGGAATAAGTTGGCACTTCATTATATACAAAAGGCACTTTAAGAATACCTTAGTTTAGGAGACAGTCAAGGTCTGTCTACTTTAGTTACACTGCAGGACAATAATTGTACAATAAATGTTAAAGCATTTAGACAGATTGAATGGACGGTATAAATATTTTCTCTTGATACTGTGGGCAAGTTCCTGTGCTCTGGAAGGAAGAAAGTTCTGCGGATGAAAGTTTAGTGGACCTCTTGACGTGATTAGTTAGCAGCACATGCCTGACTTTTCCCTTGGATTTTCACAGATCTACATTAATTGATCTGGTTGTGAGAGATATTTGTCTATCTGAACTTCCGACACACATATCCAGTGTTCAATCTATAGCTAGGCCTGCATCTGCGAGCTAGGTTTAAGTATTTAAAAATAAAGTTGTTTTAAGGTGCCATGTTCTGACTTCAAATCAGAAAATCGACTCCTTAATAATCTGTTTATCTGAGAGGAGACAGCTCATGCTGCTTATTATTGCCCTTACTCATGTTGTGCAAGACTGTGGCTGGGCCCTACACACCCACACAGTGAAGTAACAGACAGTAAGACCCCACCTCCTCGAGTGGCATTGTGATGCAGAGATTGCCCTCTGGGTCATAATCTCTCCCCTGCTCCTGGGGGCTAGTTATTTCCTGCAGGGCTATATCAGTAGTTAATTACTAATGCTCCCTCCCCCCCGCCCCCCCACCCCCACACACAGGCTCATCCCCTCTGGCCAATGAGCAAGTAGCAAAAGCTGTGACCAACACCCACCCACCTACTGGTGTGAGGACCCAGTTACTCCTGTGCACTTTGGCCCAAGGTTCAGATAGCCTTCACTGCAGCTGGGAGGTGCGATTCCCAGCACAGGTAGACAGACAAGCTAGCTACACTCAAGCTAGTGCACTAAAAATAGCAATGTGGCCGCAGTGACTCAGGCAGTGACACAGGCAGCGGCTCAAGCTAGCCATCTGAGTAGGAGCCTGTCCACCCCCCCAGATACATACTTGGTTGGCTAGCCCAAGCCGCCACTCATGCTAGCACAAGCCAAGCTAGCATATGTCTACCGGAGCTGGGAAGTGCATCTCACAGCTGCTGCATAGACATAGTTCTAAGTCCCACTATACCCCCAAGTAAACCATTCACTGTGAATTGTTCATTCAGCCCTGTACAGGAATTAAAAGAAAATGGTGATGTTACAAAAGATGTCAAATTGAAGTTCAGACACATTTTCCAGGTAATTCTTATTGCGATATTTTTCACCACTGGGAATTTCAGAGCGACACTTTGAGGTAAAATTGACATACGCTTCCTTTATGTAGGTTATTTTTTGCCAGTTTAGAAAATACTGTCTTTCATTGTAAATCTATACACCGATTTATGGTCCCAACGCCTTTCAGGCAGCGTTACTCAGACACACGGAGCCTCACTATGGATCTCTGGATTTGTAAGCAGATGTGAGCGATCTCACATGCAGCCGGATGGCTCCCGAATGAAAGTTTGGGTTGACTGAAAATTCTAAGTTAACCCAGGTAAGGGCAGCATTTACTAGTTCTCAACGTTTTCATTCAGGATCATCTTACTTTTATAGTATCACAATGAAACAAGTGTTTTTTAAAATAAAATTCCACCTATTTTTGGCCAGACCACAGTCCTCTTGGGTGCCATATTAACAGAAACAAAGAACTCAGGGCAAATGAGTAAGTTAACAGACACGGGGTCCTGGTTTGACACCGAGTAAGGAGGTATATAATTAAGGATATTTTGAGACACTGGCTGTTCTCCATTTTTGCAGACCATTTTTGTTAAGGGATTAACAGGATGTTGAAGCCTTTTTCTTCTAGATCACAGACTCAAAAGGTAGGCCAAATGAGTAGCAGTCAAAAAGCTGCTACCCTTTGAAAGAGGTTTACTGTGACATGAGTTTGGTGGTCTCAGCCCAGTTCCAAGTGGAGAGATGTCCACATCGCAAAGAAACCATGACAATAACCGGGTCTCATTGGCCCTTGCTCTTGGCACTGTCATCAGAGTCTCCAAGGATTGGTTGAGCATGGAGATGCAACTACTCTCTCATCACTAGAGTTAGTCTCTATGGAACAGGGTTCTTGTAAGACACATACGATATGATACTCCATAGTTTTATTTTTTCCAGTTACATTTTTCATTCTGATTTTTTAAAAAAATGAATTGGGAAGGATGAAGGGTAGATTGTTATCTAGCTGCTCAGGGAAGCAGTTTTGCTAGTTGAGTTACTGATATTGAAGCAAAGTGACAACACAATTTTTCATTAATATAGAATCTGATTCTATTGTGGAGCAATTAATTTTGTGGTCCACAAACAAAAAGTTGACACCTGACTCCCAGCAGACAAGGGAGCACGTTTTAATCTCACCTTGCAAAATTCCTCTCGCCCACTCAAGCCAGGGAGTTTGTTTCTTGGCAGATGAGTAACAGATCATCAGTTTTCAATTATCAGTGGAAGTAGCAGATAAGCAGAGTTAGTGCTTGGGCCAGTCAATTTTTGTGTCAGTTTTGCAAGGCCATTTCAATCTGATTTGTATGTCATTCCTACACATGGTTCCAAGGGGTAGATCCAAAAAGGGGGGGGCTCAGAGGATGTAAGTGCTGGATACATTTGTTAAAGTCATAGGATGAAATATTGGCCCCGATGAAGCCAATTGGAGTTTTGCTGTGGACTTTGGGGCCAGGATTTCACCCATATACCTGATATGGCTCTCATTTGCCTAGGCTTAAGGTGGTATTCACTAGAGTGAGAGGCGACTGGGCCCATAATATTGAGCTATACTTGTAGAAAGGTATCTACTCCTGCTCTGAGCAAGGAGATGTAGTAGATGAATGTATCCTGGGTTCCTGTCTACATTATGGAAGCAGTGTCATTCCAACATTTAGTCAGTCTCAGAAAAGAAGTATTTCTAGCTAGGAATTTTGTCACAGCATCCACTGATTAGGAAGATGAGTAATCTGACTTAAAAAAACAAAACAAAAAAAGCCCCACATCCATAGAAAATGCCTCATCATCAAAACCAAAAAACTTTTTGTGGAAATGTAATGTAGTTTCAGTAAAAATGTCATGGTAAGGTGTCTCAGGTCCTGGACTGATTGGGTGGAGAGGGGACGCGGGGGGGGGGGGGGTAAGAGGGAGAGAAAGAGAGGGCTTGTTACACTTACAGTGCTGCAGTTGCATCAGTGCATCTTTGTCACTGTAGCACTTAAACTATGTCTACACTGCACACCTTACAATGGCATGGCTGTGCTCTCCCAGCAACAAAATAAAACCACCTCCAACGAGGGGCGGTAGTTTTGTTGCTGGGAGTGCGGCTCCCACCGACGAAGCGCTTTTCGTCGTTAAAACTTGTGTCGTTCGGGGGGGGTGTTTTTTCATAACCCCAAGAGACATAAGTTTTTAACGACAAAAGTGCCAGTGTAGACAAAGCCTTAGTGAAGATGCCAGCTATGCTGACGGGAGAACTTTTCCCATCAGCATAGATACTTCACCTTCCTCAGAGGTGGTACGTGTGTCAATGGGAGAAGCCCTCCTGCCGATGTAGCACTGTCTACACTGGGCATTTGGCCAGTGTAACTGCATCGCTCAGGGATGTGGATTTTTCAAACGCTGAATGATGCAGTTATACCAACATAAATTCTGGAGTGTAGACCAAGGCTGAGTGACTCAACTCCCAGCTCTGCCCAGTTCAGAGCAGGGAGTTTAACCCCGCTTTTCCACATCCCAAGTGAGTGCCCTAACCGCCAGGCTATTCTGAATGGGTTGTTTTTTTCTACTCTCTCATTTTTCATGAAAATTTTCAGAATATCTAGATTGCATTGTGATGTAACCCTTCTGCCAGACAGAATTGGCAGCAACAAGGGCCGGGTTCAGTATCTAGGGGTTCCTTTTCAACAATACAACACAAAACCAGCTCAAGCCCCCCACCCAGGGACCTGGGACAATTACACCCCACCCCCTGGGCACCTCTAAGAGGCAATACTTCCCCTCTCGCAAGCACAGAGTCTGAGTGTAGTAAAAACTGTTCATAAAAGGAGGGAAGTAACTCAGCATTAATTTGGGAAAACACCACAACTAGGGTTCATAAACAAATCATGAGCAAAAAACTCACCCCCAAGTAAGTTGGGCAGTGTCCTTTTCCCCTCAGGTTCTTAAGTCCAGCAACCCAAAAGTCCCTTTAACATGCCCGTCCCTTCTCTGCACCCCACCCACAGTTGCGGTCCTTGGTCAATGCAGCCCCAGAGTTCAGAGGTTCATCTGCAGAGTTCACCTCACACCACGGGTGGAAGGGGAGGGAGATAAGGAGGCATTTTACATGCATTGCTACTTGGGCACTCACCAGCTGCCTGCCTGCTGCGCCTCTCCACCAGCCGCCCACCTGGCTGCTCATCGAGATGACTTCTGAGCCCACCACTTAACAAAGCTCTCAGTAATTTCAGCTGTTAGTGGGGGAGCCTCACTGCTGGTGCATAGTGGGCAGTCTCTGATATCAGAGACACTGTCCCAAAGTAGGTCTAATACTAGGTATCAGTAATTTCAGCATGTAACAAGACTCTCAAATGAGTCTAAATTAGCTCTTTTATTATACCATAGAGAGGAAGGGTCAAATAGTGCATAGGACCCTTGTACCTGGTGGTGTGTACCCTGTTTAAGTACCTGTCCCCACTCTCTCTCAACTCACTGGGCTTTGGAACGCATGTCCCTTGCCTAGCAAGTGCCGTTCAGTTGAGGGTAAGTCTCTCCATCAGGGTATGCCAGGTATAGTTCTGCTCCCCTCGGTTCACACAACAAGGATAACCACCCTTTATTACTCCTGCCCCAATAACAAGGAGACTGGGGAATCCAACACCAGCCACAAGTGATCATTTGGGCAAGCAATCCCATCATGCCGAGCACCTAAGCAGGGTGGGTGTGCCCATGAAAACTAGATCAGCTCCTGAAGTCCTTTTCTACAACTCATCACTAGATGTCAGGGGAGAGCTCATTCAGACTCTGCTGATAGTGACGGAACAAAAAAATGCCAAAACCTCAACCTTCTTGCAGAACAGAATTCGTGTTTTCTGTCTAGCCCTACTGCTTAAGGTGACTGAAGGTACAGTGGGCATAATAAAGTGCTTCTGATACAATAAGAATTAGCCCGTTTCTCTAATTTAAAATGGAATCCATTTTCAGGTGCTTATAAAACTAGTATTTTTCATCAGCGTGCTTCATTTTCCACAAACATCTGCTCTTCCACATGGCAGCTCAACCCAGAAATGCCAAAACGAAGTGGGTAGGAAATAGGGCATGATTGTTCGGTTCACATCTCTACAAGCTGTTTTTATTTCAAATTATTATTAGTAGTATAATGCAACTTACACCCTTGACTAAAAATAGCAATGCTGGGGCAGGACTAACAGTATAACAAAAATAATTTATTCTAGCACTGCTTAAAATTATTGATTTCAATGGCCAATTAAATTTTTATTTTTGTCTGCTGCCCCAAGATAACATTTGGTTCAAAGTATCAAATAGAATGAGGCAAAAAAAAAAAAATCCAGAAAAATCCGAAGCTTTCTGTTAGAGAAAGAACAACACACTCTCTCTCCTAGGAGGAGAGAACAGCTGCTCAATAAGCTACAGCAATTTGTGGTGGGTTTTGTTTTTGTTTGTTTTTTTGTGGGGTAACAGCAGCAAATTTTGCTACTTAATTTCCAGGAGGACAATGGAAACAAGGCTTTTTTCTGACAGATGCTGGGTTTGGGGCATTAGTGGTTGAATGGGAAGACAATGGGAGCTATCAGCAGCTGGGTGGGTAAAGTCTGATAGGGTGAAGTTGCTGACTGTGACAGCTAAGAAATGGAGTTGGGACCACAATTAAAGGAGGGTACAGCAACTGAAAGAAAGATCCAGAATAGGATCTTTCTGGGAGCCATTGGAAGGTGGTTCAGCTAGTTAATCTAAATATTTCTGTATAGGTAGATGTAGGCACTTCTGGCTCCCGTTACTGTAATATCCGAGCACTTCACAATCTTGCTCCTCACAACACCCCGCTGAGGTGAGGAAGTGCTATTAAACCCATTTTACATAACTGAAGCCTAGTCAGACGACATGTACTTGCCCAGGTCACACACAGAACATCTGTGGCAAAGGAGAAAATTGAACCCAGGTCTCCCGAGTCCAAGGCTAGCACCCAAATCACTGGATCATCCTTATTCTCATTTGATATCAGGTACTGAAGGGGTGGGTTGTGAGTAGCGGAGGTTGAAAATACAAGCCTTTACATATCTTCTGGCAGCTGCTCAATGTGAACTAAAAAGAACACCCTGGTATATCACAGTGAAGCAGCAGTTCAAAGGACCAAATACATTTGACTCGATTTACAATAAAAATAAACCCTCCCAGCAGGTAAGATGACTATTATCCCTTCACACTTTTTTATATTCTGAAACTTGCAACAAACCAACAGTTGTCTCTCTTCTGATTTTCTGTGGATGAGATCTTCACTCTGGACTGGCCAGTATGTTCTATTTTATCTTTTTTTTTTTTTAAAAAAAAGAGCCAAATGCATAGGTAGCATAAAAGGTGAAAGTCAGTTGAAGGGTGTGGAAGTTATACAGAGGAAGCACAGGGGTGGGGTTGAAGCAGGAAAAGCAACCAGGCAGGGGTGTAAGGTAAAGAAGAGAGGAGACTTATGGTATTACACCAGTACAGAGCCTCACTAACGTCCAGCACCAATTCGACCCATCTGATTTTGACTCAAAGTGTGTAAGAAATTGACAGCTCCAACTTAACTATTTGCCACTCTGCTGATTTACTCGCAAAAGAAGCCCATATATTGAGAGTGAAATGCATTATGGACACGGAGGCGTCATTACAGCACTAAAGATTCCACGAACAGGGCGAAACTGAAGTGAGACAGTGTGCATTTTGGGGTCTGAAAAAAAAAATGAACTCCCCTCGCTTACCTCTGAAGGCCAGGGTAATTGAGAAGGAAATGTCTTAACCGCTCTTGTTCTCGTCCAACACCAGGTGGCACTGGTGATATACACAAACCTTTCCAGCCGCTTTTCCAAAATAGGGATCGACTGATACTTCAACTTTCAGGAGGCAGGAATATGGTGGAAAACAACTCTGAGATCTCTGTGTTTTATGATCCAGAGTTTAGCAATACCTGCTGCCATATTGCGGGGGGATGAGGAAGGATGACCCCCCAGCAATGGCTGACCAGGCCTTGAGCTTGTTAACCTCACTTTCATGTGCTTAGTGATTACAAACCAGCTGATAGAAATACTATGTTATGCAGAACATTTCCTTTATAAACCATTAATTATGCTGTTCTATTACATAAGAGAGTTGCCGAAGGGCTGAGTGTCTGGGATACTGAGCTAGATTGATGGTAGTAATATCCTTCTCTTAACATGTGATTAGATGGGTTTGAAAGAGTTAACTCCGAACAGGGGTTAGCAGCATCATAAATTATGCTCCACACAACTGACTTTGAAAACTCCCCAAAGATTGCTTGTTTGCTTGCTCACTAATTCAGGGAAAGCCAAATAAAGCACGTAACAATAAAGAGAAAAACAAAACAAAACCACCATTCTGCGGAGCTGATGCATTGAAGTAAATGAAGCCACAAATTTCAAAAGTGTAGAAGATAAATCAGTTGGGTGTGACTGGGATAATCAAAGCAGCAGCAACATGCATTGAATTTACAAGCACTGTAATTAGCGTCACCAGCTGGTCGCCATGGTTTACAATTAACTCCTTGCTGCTGGTTGCAGCAGCCGAGAATCAGGGTGCGTCAAAGATGGGGAGTTTATTTAACCTAAGGACTGTAAGTAACTCAGCCTCTTAATATAAACATGGCAATAGTGACTATTTTATTTCCAGGTGAATACACTTGTTCAGAGAAACATGCTTCAGTCTCAGATCCTTTTCTAGGGACGGCAATCTGTGTCCAGGCTCCTGTCTGTGGAGCACAGGACAGTCACTCTGTGCTGGTTTTTTATGCTTCTCCGCCTTTTCTCATAGACTGCTCAGCACCATCTCAGACTCCCATGCAGCTGCCAGGAGCTCAGTGCAGACAGTTTTTAGTCTCATTTTCTAGAAATGAGATGGAGGGAGGAGGGAAGAGATACCACGCCGACTTCACGCACCTGCTGAGCAAGTGCATGCTGTGATACGTAATTTGCTTTACTGTAAAAGCTGAACTGGGGCTGCTGCCAAGTGACGGTCCTACAGCTCTCTGGTTTATTTCTATTTTACAGCCCTGACACCTCCTCAAGTTCCAATCATACTAGAACCATCTTTGAGGTAAAAATATTTTCTGAATATAGCAATCCTGTATCTTTATTTTCAAACACCGGCCACCCTCCACTCCGGCTGTCTTTTGTTCTTTACACATATTTTTGTAACAAATGTACATTTCCAGAAAAGGACAAAATATCACATCTATATTTCTGATTCCACTACACGTTCAGCTGGCACAATTTACAGAGGATATCCAATGTTTTCAGATCTAGGGCCCCAATCCTCAATGGTATTTAGGATCCTAACTCCCATTGATTTCATTGGCTCCCAAATCCATGTTTACTTGAGTAGCCAAAAGGTGCTGAGTACCGGCAGATTGATTTCAATGAGATTTGTGGTTGCTCAGCACTTTTGAAAATCAAGCTGTTTAAATAGGAGTCTAATCCACAACTTTATTTTCTCCAGTTCAGAACACCGACATTTCCCATTGACTTCAACTGGGGCTGGATGTGCTCAGCTTCTCTGAAAAAAATGAGGCTACCATGTTGGATAACTTTACCCTATGACATTTCTAGAGTCAGTGTTATCAATCAAGTTTATCAACAGAGAACTTAACTGATACAGACACATTAATGCACCTTTGAATCTTAGATACCCATGCATCTGTCTCACACCTCACAAGTCTTGTTCTTTATCTTCTCGCACCCTCAGCTGCATAGGACTTCCACCATTTATTCTGGTTTTGTGCTGGCCTGTTCGGGCTTCTAAGGAAGGGTATGACTACACAGCAACTAGACACCCACGGCTGGTGCATGGCAGTTGACTCGGGCTCGGGCCATGAGGCTGTTTCACTGCGATATAGATTTCCAGCTCAGGTTCTAAGACGCTGCAAGGTGCAATGACTTGACAGGAAAAGTTCTATTGCAGGCAAATCTCTCTCCCAGAAACAGAGACATCTAATTTGTTTATCCCCACAAGGAAGATATTGATGCAATATTATGCAGCCTTCTCAACATACCTAAGGCTATATCTACACTACCGCGGTAAGTCGACCTACGCTATTCACATAGCTGGAGTCGATGTACCTTAGGTCAAGTTACCATGGGGTCTACACCACGGGGGTCGACTGGAGAGTGATCTGCTGTCAATTTGGCGGGTCTTCACTAGACCCGCTAAATCGACCGCCGGTGGATCAAGCTCAGAGTGTTGATCCCCGCTGTAGTATAGATGTAGCCTAAGAGTCTTTGATTTTTCTTCAGAGCCTCTGCATGGAGGGAGGCAGGGTTATCCAGTCAGTTTTCCCCCCATAAATTGCACCCATGCTTCACTGGCCGTAATGGGCCTTTACAGAGGCTGCCTCTGTAAAGGCCTGAGGCCCAAAATGGCTGTAGGGTAATGATGAGCAGGTCCTTTATAGATTCGGGGGGGGAGGGAGGGAGGTTAAATGAAATAGCTAAAAAATAGTCAGGGCAGAGTTTCTCAGCTCCTTGGAAGTGCATTCCCCCTTTGTCTTTTCCTCATAGTGCTACTGCATCCAGTGTTGTAGGTTGCTTTGCCTTGTCTTATGTAACATGATGGAAATGGAGTTGGCACCTGACTCTAAGAAACTGTACTGAGTTTTCTGAAGAAAAAAAAACCATGCTTCAACTGATGGATTTATTATTATAGATCATGCAAATTCACCGATTACTGCAAACAAGGATAGTAAAGTAAACTCCCAACAAAGAGATACTGTGCATAGAGACAGGCAAGCACAATCCTCCATCCCCCACCCTTGGATTGCCATTTAAAATGCAATGGAGCAAGGAAGAAATAAGAAGGACTAATAATGGAGTACAAAACTAAACATTTTTGCCAGTTTACGATGGGGCATTTGAGGATATTTTCAAGTTTCAGTTTGTCACATACTGAAATATTTATATATGTTCTGGTAGAGGAGTTGATGTACAGCCTCAATTGGGAAAAAAACAACACCACACATTTAAAGATGAAATTAACTACAAATATCATAGCAATTGTTTTCCAAAGTACAGTATAGCAATAAAGTGATAATACCTTCTCTCCTGGCAAACAAGGTAGCAAATGCTCAATAATTATCTACAGTGATGAGGTCACTTTTTCTGAATGGCTCTAAAACCAGCCCTGGGACCAAGTCTGAGACATAGATCAACCAGTATTAGGAGAACTGCTGCAAAAACAAACACGAACAACGAAAAATAAAAATACGTACTGTGACTTGGGGATTTTCAGGAGGTGGGAAGAAATGAAGGTTCCCTTAGTTCTATACAGACAAAGGTGATTATGATAACAAAAAAATCTCCCTTTTTCTAGTCCCCTGTGATCCCTGGGTAGCAAAAGTGCCTGTCAGGAAAGTGGAATAGGTTGCCAGTGGTTACACAATTCAGATTTCCGTGCTTCACCAACTACATTCTCCTCCTCTTTCTGTATCTCACTACAACAAGACCTATCACCATGTGACAATGAGACCGGTGATGAGAGCTCACTAAAACTGATGAGCTCCCCATATTTTGCTCTCCTTCGCCCACTACCTGTGAGGTATTAGTGTGTGACTTTGCTCACTGCTGGAATGAATGCAGTAACAGTAATCAGCTATTAAGGACTGGGAGTTAAGAAGGATAAGATATCTGAATGAAAGCTACAATCCCATTCCAAAGGGTTACATTTGCTTAAAGCCAGACAGGCAGAAAGTGGAGAAACGCCCCCTCACTGAGGGAGCAAGCAATGAAGAAAGCCATCAAAGGGCATATTGTGCCTGGAGGATTCTTTTGGGGGAGGATGGGAGAGAAAGATGATAAAATGTTAGGCAACTGAATTCCTGGTAAGTAGGGAAAGAGGGGAGCTGGAGACCTTTAACACATGACCAGGGCTTCCCAATGAGACAGCAAGTCACTCCCTGGACATTAACACAGTGGCTTAAGGGAGGTTCTTCCTCTTATTCGAGGATTCTTCCTCAATGGAACCCTGACAAGGCAGATGGCATTTTCAGCTATGGGTCAGACAAAGGAATTCTGTGGTAACAATCCATGCTGGTAACATAAGTTTCTAAACAACTTGGTGATATTTTTAGCAATATTAATCTGAAGGGCACTCATGCGTGATTCCTAGTTTTTAAACCTTCTGACCAATTCTCTCCCTAATTTTTTTTCAAATAAAAACAGAGTTTAAATAAGACAACCTTAATTGGACTAGGTGACTGTTTGCGAATGTGCAAAAGTGCTTTCATTGCTAAGGAAGGAAGGAAGCCAAGGCAGGAGAAAGCTACTCACCTACGGATTCAGAAAAAAGTGTGGGAAGGTTGGAGACTACAATAAATCTGTGACTCAGATGAATCCTAGTAAGACAATGATCTGTTTCCCGGCCAGTCATATGACATGGATCATGATTACAAAGATCATGTTGTGACCTCTCACAACCACCATGCTTCACTGGAACAATGAAAGTGTGGGCCAAAAGGGAGAGCAGAAGACAAAACATCAACAAAAGCTGGACCTCAGAAAAGGAACTGACTGGTCAATATCACCAGCTCTAGTGGCTACTGATCTCTCTCCACTTTTAATAATTAAAAACCCCAACAAATGCAAATCACACAATAGCTAATACAACCACACACTCAGCCAGTTTATAAAGGCACACAAACAGATGTCTAGGATGGAGCTTAGGGTATTGGACATCAGTCAGCAACTACCGTTTTCTGAACTTTAATGGCTTTTTGATCACACAAGCACCTCTTGTTCTCAAAACAGCTTCTTCTGTAGTGCCCCAAGAAGGATCTGCCACCATCTGTGGCTAGTGATTTTCATTGTCAATGACTGGATTGGGCTTCTGTTAATTCATAGTTTGGGGGTCTTAGTTCTTCAACTGAAAAAAGTATTACTATTTAAGAATTGCCCAGGCATCACAGCTCTTTAGTACAGATAGAACAGAGGGCTGAGAGAATAAAAACAACTCAGGTCTAATAACTAGATTTCTTCAATAGTCTGAGGAAACAGAGTTGCTGCAGCCTTTGGCAAGAGTATACCCCTGGTGTAGTTAAGAGACATCTCCTTTTTCCCTGTCTATGAATTAATTAAAAATCACATTACATTAATATCAAACATTGATATTATGTGATGTGCCAGATACAGTAGTAAAATGAAGAACTTGACAGAATCTAATATTATCATTAAAATGTGCAAAGGGAAGTCAGCTATAAGGGATACAGCTTTGGGCAAAATATTGTAAGCTTTAATGACAGGGTTCACCTCATGAGCAATCCTGTTAGGAAAGAAAGGGTTTGCATTCATATTGATTTCTTTTAGTTTAAGTGATAAATTGAAGCAGCAAGGCTAATGTTGGCAATCAAGTATGCTTATGCTATCAAGTTAGTGAAATGCATCTGTGCTGAAAGAGGTAGTAAATTAAAGGAACTGAAACCCAATAGTGTGTTTATAAGGACACTTGACCGCAGAGTGGAATTAATCAGAAGCATAACTGTTTGATTAACGATGCACAGACTCAGCTCAGCCATACATACTAAGGTCCTTCTATTGTTGTCAAAACAAGCAAAACAGAAATGAAAGATTTATACAGCTGTTCCAGCCTGGTGAGAACAATAGTTCTTGAAGTGACTTTGCATTGTATAATGAACTATTAAAACAAGTTTAAAGAGCATCAAAGAATATGGAGGGACTTCATACAAATTATATGAACTTTAAACTGGACATTTCAACAGTTAGCAGAGTGTTGAAGGAGAAATTGCAAAACTGGCCAAGGGATGCACTATGTAGGGCCCCATGGAAAGTGACCTGCTGAGGTAAGTTGCTGACTGGAGTAAGCCAGCCAGTGTTCAAAATATGTCCCAAGTTGTTTGTAGCAACAGTTATGGCCAATTTGTCTTGTAAAAGCTAGAGTGACAAGATCTGTTAAACAAAGACTCTGGAAAATTCCAGTCCCAGCTGCAAGAACTCAAAAGTGGATGTCTCATTCTCTGATTGGACGGTGAGAGAGGATGATTCATTTTCGTTGGACATTTCATATCTTTGGAAGACATAGGGATCATAATCTAATTGGTCCATACCAACACCTCCAAAAAGGGGAACCAAGTTGGATCACTCAACAGAAATAGGATAAAATGGCTTGTCTCCTTCAGCACATCACTTCCCAAAAACCAAAGACACCTGGAAGGGAAAAGGCTGAGGTTCTGGGCTGGCCACCTGGGATTCCTCCTGGTGACATCAAATACCTACCTTAGATAGGAACCTTTAACTCTCTTTCAATTTTCCAGCAATTTGGGTTGCCTGCTAGCACACTAGGAAATCATAGGCAAAGCGTATGAGGGGCATGCCGGGGGCCTTGCCCCTCCACCCCCCAAACCACAAACTTCGTTCAGGCACGGAATTCCCCCCAACCCATGCACTGCCCCCTTGGCCTGGCTGGAGCTGCTCCTCGCCTCGCCCCCAAACAGAAGTCATACTATGCCTATGTAGAAAAACACTGTAGCTGTTTCTGTCCTGTGCCCCACCTGAGTTTGCAGGGCTCACTCCTGCTGTGAATGAGAACTGAGCTGAAAACTGATGGCTGAACAAAGATCTGATGATAACGAATACAGTTTCTCTTGGGTGATGACCCAACTCGGTCAACTGAACACTTCCTGAAACGGACTACCTAATTAGTAAGGAAATGCACATGCTTGTGTATGTGTTTTAAAGATTGTAACAGTTACTGTGTGTCTGTTTTGGAACAGGTTCCAGTCAAGATTGTTGTAAATTAGCTTTCAAACTGAAGAAATTACTCTTGTTACTTCAGACTTTAGAACTGTACATGCGTCTACCATATTTAATGGTTTTATATGGTCTTTCAAGTTCTTGGTTTATATAGACATAAAATGAGATCAAGTGTGCAAACTTATTATACCGCACCTGGTCTATACAATCTGTCATAAATGCAGAAGTTTATTTTAGGTAGTTAGGATTGTTAGTCAGCTCCTAGGGCTAATATTCATTGGGAAATAGGTTAACACGGTTGACTACTCTAGATCTGTTGGGATGGAGACATTGGTTAATAGGCATGTAAGTAATTGTCCAAACTGTTTTGTGGTCTAGCTTGGGATTGTTTTTCATCTGTTGTGTTAGCAACACTGAAGTTGATAACAAATTGAAACAAGCAAGGCCATCCTGAGGGACTCTGTCAAAAATCTAAACAAAGTCATCTTCCCAAGATAGTTGAGTATAAGTGTTATTTTCTATTGTGGTTGTGTAATTTGATTCTGAAAACTCTAAATGGTTATATTGACCAACTTTATAATGTATGGACTAAATATATTTTTTGCCTTCTTATATCCTACATTAGTTGCTATTGTGAAGGATATTTAATAAACTCTATAAAACTAATTCCAACCCTTGAGTCCATTTTCTTTAGTAAAGCAATCAAAATTATAGGACCCTAAGAAAGGTGGTATGGGTAATCAGTTAAGCAGTTGCTTAATGAAGGCTTGTTTTACACCCTAGCTTTCTTATAAAGACTGCACAAGGCACCATCATCATAATTCTGGATGCCCTCAGGCAACTGAGTCTACAATTGGTTTGTTTGCATTTATTCTTCTCCCCCACCACGAGGCTGATGCTCAGGGGATGGCTATGATGTATGATCTCATGATCATCTCATGATTGAGAACCATGCACATGCTGAAAGCTAACTACAGTTCCATATCTCTGTAGATGCATCTATTATGCCAGAAGCAAAGTGGATTATTTCAAATGGCATTACTGACAAACAGGGCACTGTGCTCTCTGCCTTGCATATGATCATCTCTCTCTCTCTCGCTAGGTCTGTGCTACCACCTACACTAACCAGTTGAGTTTGTGACAGACAAGGGGCTGTACTGTAATAATTCATGAATACTTAATGTGACTTGGTTATTGGGATCTTTCCTGTATTCATATATTGGTTTAGTTTATTAGGAGGTTGTTGTAAAAACAGCCAGGAAGCAAAATAATGGCTCAATATAAGCCACTCCCCCTCCCCCCGGGTAAACATTCCAGAGTTGCTAAGTGGCAATGCTCAAGCTATTAGTGGCGAGGATTATACCTCCTGACTCCACCCAATTATAGAACTTGTTTTGCCAAGCAGGGGCAAAAAACTGGGAACTGAGAGGACAAAGGAACTCTAGATGGATTAAAAAAAAAAAAAAGGGACTCTCTTCCCATCTGCAGGGATGATGTTATTGGAAAGCTGTTCAAGGTTTGTTGGGCTTTAGGTAATAAAGCTACAGGTGAGGACTGTTTATGGTTTTAAAATCATCTCTCATGTTATGCTTTGTTCCTACTATTAAGATGAAATAGGGGCCCCTAGACAAGGCTGTCTAGTCACTCTATACACCATGAATCAGACTCTTTTAGGGAAGAACTGCAGGTGCCAAACCCAGCTGGACCTACTGAGTAAGCATAGTTGGTACCCAGGGTACTGTAGTCCAGGACCCAGTCCAAGAGTGGGAGAATTGTGGCATTTCACACCAGAAAAGGTGAGGGCATAAGGCCTAACACCTGAATGGGTGCACTCAGAAAACCCAGATATGGGACAGGTGTGCAGCTAGATCTGTAATTATAGCAAAGTTAATCCCAAAGGCTGCTATAAGAAACATTCTAAAGAACAGAACCATATGGGCACTACTCACCCAAGGCCTGAGGGCCCACAGTTGATCCAACACAAGTGTAATGAAGGATGGGGCTAGGGACTATGTTTGGTTGATTAAATAGAATTATGTCTATGGTAGTTCCCTGGAATGGTTGATCACCGATACCACACCAGATGGCTGCCCTCCAGTGATCAGCTTACTTGCAACTAGTACAGGAAGGACTTATGGCCGGAGCAAAGAGAAGAATTTTATCACAGATGGCTGGATGAGTCAGACATTTCAAACCCAATTCATCACTAACCACATTTTGTGCCCCACACAGCCTGCAGCTGCCACAAGGCCTGAAGCAGAAAGAGGCTAATGCAATTTTGTGGCACCACCATTATGCTTTTGTGAAGCACTCCAAAGCAATACAGAGAAAACAATTCACCTAGAACATTCAGGATACATGAGCATCTAAAGTCTGCTACAGTGTTTAGGTAGCCCATGTGTTATATGGTATGCATGCCATGGCTAAGATATGGTCCAACTTAGTTTTAAGCTTCTATAAGATGACTTGAATTAAAAAAAAAAAACACCTACCTAAAGAGGAACATCTTGTAATATTGGAAAAAAGCTGATCAGGAAGATAAAATGATAGAAAGTTAAATATGATCAGAAAAGAGAGAAAAAAAATTCAGGCCAAAGAGACATGTCAGAAGGAAATAAAGAGAGTGGAAATGAGATATAGACATAACTGAAGGTGGAAAGTTCCAGATATATTTATTGCCCTTGGTGATAAAGGTGTTTTATCTCAGTGTTCCAATTCAGCTAAACATTTAAGCTTACACTTCAACCCATTCCTATTTAGCAAAGTACTTAAGCACAGGCTTAAGTGCTTTGCTGAACAGGGATGGAATGTTGAATCGAGGCCGAACTGAGCAAGAAGTTCCCAAAAGGTTGAATAGCTTAAATGGATTTATATGACAGGAAAAAAATATACAGCCAATGCACCAGATGAAATTTACCAAAGACATACTTAAATCAGAATGATTATTATTGCCACAATAAAAGAAATACATTGTTTGAATGTGTATGTAATAGGCTGGCCTTCAGTGACATGCTCTTTCCAGAGCAGTTGATAAATGGGAGCCACAAATTAAGGTACTTGTATGTCATTTTCACACTTGGTGTCTTCCCCCATTCTTAGTGCTTTGCAAACCTGTTTAGTCCGTTCACACAGTGTATGGCTGACTCATTGTTTGAGACCAACATCACAATAGCTCAGTTGTCCCTTTAAAACCCCTACATTTTTCCATGCAAAAGGACCCCAAATCAATTTAATCAAAATGTTTTGTGAAAACAATTCAATTTTTCCACAAAATATTTTGGAAAAAAATACAAGAATTTTCTTTTTGTTTCAAATTGCAATTTCATTTCAAAAACTGAACATATTTTCGATTTTCAGTTCACAAACATGGCGAAAGTGAAACCATTTTCAAATTCAAGTGCATACTTGTGGAATTCACAGTATTCCCCCTGCTTGGGTTTAGACTATTCAATGCTTAAGAGAGAAACCCAAAATGGTGGCTTTGCAGAATACGCCTTACAGGGTTAAGTTCTGCCTTGTCATAGTAAGTTACATCGCAAGTATTGCACAACCTACTATGGCATAAAACCAACAATCTCAATGCACTAGGAATCGGAAAAGTGATTTTCAAACATATTCTCTCCCATAGCAAATATAAATATGTAGAGATGCTCGGTAAATAATACAGATTCAAGTCCACACAAAATTAGATGCTTCGGTACAATTTGGTAAAACCACATTTTCAAACTTAGGTGCCTAACTTGTCTGATTTGAGAGATTCTCCATATCAAATAGATCCTGGTGGACTTTAATGGGAGCTGCAGGTGTCTGCCTCCAGAAAAAAAAAATCAGGCCAATTATTTAGGTGCTTAACTTTGGACACCAAGTATGACAAAATTTTCATAGTTGTGATACACTGAGGAACTATCCTTTTAATAGGTGGTTGAATAAAAGACCTCTGTATCATGCCCTATTGTTTTGGCTTGGGGTGCATGCCATTGCAAGAATTTACCACTGTAAAAATTGATTTTGAGATAATCTGACAACTTCATTATTATCTGTAACACACTTAGAGATCCTCAGCTGACTTCAGTGGGCTTTGGATCAGGTCCCAAGCCCAATGTGCTATTAATAACTAATCCCCTTATCATCTGTTACTGACAAATCCATGAAAACACTAGGTCAGAAATCCCAAGCCCTGCATTTATGCATAATTTTAAGGATCTGGATAATTGGGTTTTAAGCCCAAACTCAGCATTCATTTTGCTTTCAAACTTTCTCCACTGTATTTGGTTTATCTGTGGGCCTTTGTTTTTATTTACATTGGATTTTCAACAGATGCTATTTACTGCTGTTTCCCCCCTGCTTTCCAGAGGATTTATCATTGAGATATATTTTTATTTGGGTGCACGAATACACTAAATCTAGGCATGAAGCCTGATCAAAACATCTGGAAAGTGACACTGAAATTAAGGCTATGGAGCTGCCCCTCTAATCTGCTGAGCAGTTTATATAAATACTGTTTCAATAAAATGAGTCTGAAAACAGAAAAGCTTAAAGATATTAAATCCTGGCTTTATAAAGGATGGGCAAGCTTGAGAGCCACCCCTAGTGTGTAAGCTTTTCCTTTCATGTAACAAGGTTATCTAGCCTCACAAGCTTCTTAGGGTAAGCTTAATTAAAGCCAATGGAGAGAAAATGTAAGAATGGAAAAGGATAACTGTTTTGGCTCAGAAAATGAAATGTTATCAAACACATAAAGTAGTGGCCATGAGGAGGGCAGTGTCCTCCTAGATCTGAATGGAGGGATGGGGGTAAGCTTTGAATATAGACTGGGGAAATGAGGCTGGCCTACAAGGTGCTGAATGTGGCAAACAGGAATCTGTTCTCCATGCTTGTTGACACACGTGGCAGATGAGAGCTCACTGAACAACAAGGGTTCTCCCAAGGACAGAACATGCTACAGTTGTTTGCAATGGGTTTCAGTATTACTAACATTTCTATGCAGCTGAAATTCATAGGATTAATAAAATATTGATAACCATTCTACAATTCTACCACACAGCAAAATTGCCTCATCTTTATGTGCTCTAAATTAAACATGTCTGCAGCAGACTGGAGAAGGAACGCAGGTTCTTGTCCCAGTGGAAAAAGCTTTGTGCCACCCCATCTGCCATTCCAAATGCCAAGTCACAGAAATGCCATGCGTGGGGAGGCTTGTTTGTGATGATTTGTTTGCTATTTTGCTCGGATTTCTTTTTAGCCTGGTAAAATATTTCTCTAACAGTGTGTATTATTGAGCTGTTGCTGAGCTCAGGCCTGAGTCTAATCTCAGATTGATGGAATGTATCAGGCATGACAGTCTGACTCAATCGGCTCATAAATAATAATGTTTTATGTGTGTATAGAATACTTTTCAGTGAGAAGTATCCCAGAGTGCTTTATCAGCCTCAGATTTAGCTGTTGCATAAATGGGTGCAACTCCCAATGAATCACACGGAAGTGTAAAATTAGTTACTTGGCATCACCTGTATAGTGGCGATAGCCAGGAGATAAATTGCATGTATGGTGAAGTTTTGACCACCTCATCTGCACTGGGCTCACTAATCTCTCTACAGAGATTACCTGCAACATTACTAATATAGCAGCAGCTCAGATAGCTGTCAGTCTTGTAAAAATCCTCCTGTCAGATAAATATTTCTTCCAAATGCAGAATCCCCAACCCTCAAAAAATTATAGTAGTCTGAGGACCATGATTGGCAATAGTTAGCTGTGGAAAGTGAGGGTTATAAAGTCCAATATCTTATAACCTATGATGACTAGAAATAGGTGTTTAATGGAGCTGGCAAGTGGAGATGCCCAGGTTTCTAATAGGGGAACACAGCACTTGTTTCTACTGTAACTAAGGAGCGTGCCAAGACATTGGACTATATTACTCTGACTTTTTTTTTTTTAAATATAAGCATTAGTGTAACAGCAGTATGTTTTAATAGTTTTTAAAACCACACAAGTTAAAACATTCCTCTACCTCTTGATTTTGTATGGTCAGTTTTGCAGGTACTGATCTGCATCTTTAGGTGCTTAAATACCTTTGCAAATCAGACTGTCATGGGGGCTCTACTCACTGCCAGAGCATACCTCCTACTGGCTAATTGGGTTTAGCTCTTTCAACCTGAAGCCTTCTTCTTAGTTACTCTGCCCCTCGTCTTGCTCTCTTTGTCTGCAGCCCCTTTCTTGCTCCTCAGGAGCTGCAGCACCTCGCCTTCACGGCTTAGCCTCCCCATCTATGGTGGTAACTCCTTCCTCACTGTCCCAGAAAGTCCTTAAACCTACTGCCCTGGCTGAGCCACTCCCTCAGTGGCTAGAATGCATGGTCCCAGACAGCATCCAAGTTCACTTTCCAGATTGTGCCAGTGGCTTGCCGGGGAACCAGGCTTGCCCTATACTCTGGGTTCCAGTCCAAGGCCCTAGATCTAGCAGTGAAGCTCTGCACAACCACAAACCTTCCTGATACTCCCCTGTACTACTTCCTATCTTACCCATCCCAGGCTCACATTCTCCACCCTTCCAGCCAATCCCCTTTCTCCTGGGTTTGTTAGACAACCCCTTCCTCTTGGCTTTAAGTTTCTCTTTCTTCCCCCTATCCCAGGGAGAGGGACTGTAGTCCTTCTCCCTACAACCAGCTCCCTGGCTTTATAGAAGTCCTGCCTGTTCCTGCACAGGTGAACCTCCCTTAATTGGGGCTTGCCTCTCAGCCAAAATATCCCCCAGTTTGAAGCCTAAAAGGTTAATAGGCCAAGCTGGCCTACATTAACCCCTTCAGAGCAAATGTGGGAAGCAGACCCCATCATACCAACCCACAGTCAGTAGTGGAGGCTGGTGTTACAGTGGAAGGGATCCCCAAACAGTACAAACACAAACCTTTTAAATGTCTCTGAAACAACTAGCCTAGGTATTCAAAGGAGTTCAGTGTTAGCCCAACTGCTGCTGTTGAAGTCACTGGTAAAATTCCTATTCCAGTGCTGAGCACTTTTGAATGTAGACATCCCAAACTCATGCCAAGAAAGCTATTATACAATAAACAGTCCCACTGGCTCTTTAATTACTGTAAGTAATGAGGAATTTGGTTTTATGTCTCATTAAAAGACAGCACAGAGATTCCTTAACACCATTCTGAGGCCTTGATACAATATTGATTCAGAGGAAAGACTCATCTACTGAATCCTTCTCTAGATTTCGTTGAAGGGTTTCCATTCACATTCTGGGCATGCCCACGCTTTTCCTATTTCTGCCCTCCCCCACCCCACTTCCAACCCTCCAATACTTCTCACCTTCACCTATTGTCCTCACATACTTAAAGCAATACCATTTAGAATCAGGCATTCACTTGCTGCAGAGATGAATAAAGAGAGTGGCTTTCATATCTGGATTTGGAGTTCAGATTAGGGTTCTTTGGGGTCAAAGTCTCACTTATTTGCTCTTTGTGTGATATCACAGCTGTAAACAGTAGAAGCCCCACAATTTCAGGTGATTTTATTAGATTTCTATTGGCATGAGCCAAGTTTCAACCAATCTACAAAACATGCCTAGCTTTGGATCTGACTCCAATCCAATCCCAACACGATTGATTTCAAAGGTTCAGATCCTGGGATCTAAATTTGATACTCTCTCCCCCCACTTTACACATACTAAAATATAGTGATCAGATTAGGTAATTAGGCACCACAGAGAATTCCTTTTCCTATCATGAAATTAAGCTTTCAGCCTTCCATTCTAGATAGAAGGTGTTTTGGTATTTCTGATTTTAAGGATCGTAGATTTGGGTGCAAACGTGTGGCTCTGTTGATTTTCTTATGGTGGATAAAGTGAAATGAAAAGCAGATGGATCTGCCCTAGCAGTGAACCATTGGATACAATACTTTGCTTCACTGAGGATCCAGATTATTTTCAGGTAGTTTGGCATATATGTAATTTATGTGCTTCGTTCTCTGCCTGGTACTGAGAAGCTGTTTCTCTAGTAAGGATTGTTCTTTGAACTATTCACCTTTGCATGCACTATTTCACTCCTAAACTCTTCTAATATTCCTTTTAAGGTTAACTTAGTCAAGTAAATTCAATATGCTTTTTTATACTTGGAGACTGTTTGCAATTGGGGTCAAAATGAAAACAGAATGAGGTCTCTTAGGTCAGTACTTTCTTGGTGATGGCATGCATCATGCAACAGAGACCGTCTCAGCTATGATACATTTACTGTCATTGGTCAGAAGAAGATATAGGCACATAGAGAGTCACTGAAAAGGGCAATGTCATCAAGTTCATTTTTTGGCCCAAATGTTCATAGTATTTTCAGACCTCAAATATTAAATTGACTTTGAGACTCAGCAGCTCTCTTCAGAGCCTTTTGGTAAAGAACAGCTTAATTCACATACGATTCATCCCCTCCAATCAAATGACTTGTAAGTCCCAGTATATACAATCTATAACTTTCCAGGAATACAGCTATTCAAGAAATAGATATGGAAGCTGAGAATACTCATTAACTCCCAGGAGGTACCCAGCCCCTGCAGTTTCTATCTATCTTAGGACCATATAAGTAAATACCTATCACCATACTGAGCACAGCAAAATAGTTTTAGTGTATTTATCCTCACAACACTCCCATGAGGTAGTGAAATGCTATTAGCCTCATTGTACAAATGGGGAACTGAGACACAGAGAGGCTAAGTGAATTGACCCTGGTCACACAGGAAATCTGTAGCAATGCAGGGAAGAAAATTCTGGATTTCTAAGTCCCTGCTTAGTGCCCTAATCACTGGGCATTCCTCAACAATAAACTTTTCAAGCCCTTAGTGAGCAGAGGTACAGTAAGTTAGCGGAGGTGTGCAGTAAATACAGTTTATTACATGGTTTCATAATTTACCTCATGGATATCACCAGCACCACATCTATCTGGACATAGGTACAAACAGCTTCCCTCCACCTTTGGTGATTTCCTAAACTATCTGAACCTCATCATTCTGTTTAATTATTAGACCTGGTTTAGGGGCTGTTTTCTGGAACTGTGCTACAGAGCTGAACCAAGTAGATTTATCAAAAAGAATAAATCTTGGCAAAAATACTGCACAGCAGTTCTATTAACCTGCTTCAGGGAAACCTAATTTAATTGCTGAAATGCAACCACTTCCACTAAGGGGATAAGGTTTCATACTAACCTCATTATCTGTCAGTAAATGTGTCTTTACCAGATGTTCCTTTTAGGCAACTAAATAAAATTTATAGCCAACCATTTAAATAGCAAAATATTCATCATACTATAACTTGTAAAACAGCTAGTCGAAGCCCAATAACTAATTTTATAACAGACTGGGGAGAATAGGCTCCTCTTAAAAAAAATCCCCTTCTAAAGTTTGGCACGTTGCTGTTTTTGTTTGTTTTATGATTCTCCTGCCACAACGCTGAACTTAATTACTCTGTGGTCACCATCTTGCCAACCAGCTTCTGTGTGCTAGTTACTGTAGGATTAAATGGAGAAGAACACCTCATCCTAGCTCCATTAAAATTAACTGTCCCAAAAAGAAATCTTTGAAGGTGTTGAAAAAATTGCTTTTCTAAGCATTGTCCTATGGTAACATTTGACCAGTTTATTTACATGTAGATGAAAACACCAACTATTTATGTTTTCATTTACACTAATGCCATCTTACACCATTCTAGTTGTATAAGGGAATTTTAAAGTGGGTGCAAATATAGTTTACTTCCATTTTAAGGCCATCTGTGCTGCCTGAGTAGTGTCAAGTGACTGATATAAACGAGAACAGGACTCATCTGATTTTGTTACTGTGAAAACTTAATATCAAATAATCTTGCACAGAGGCAAAATTTAGCAAGACTAGTTACTTTAGAATTGTACTCTCTAATATAGAATATTGTAAGCTTACAGTATTCACAAATAATGAGGAGACCCAGACCTCAGTAAATGAGAAAAGGTGATAAAGCGTGTACATTTTAACTAATTGTAGGTGTAATGTCTAAAGCTCCTGTGAAACAAGTTTCTGTTAAGCTAGGTATTAATAGAAATTAACATGGTCTCCTTTCTGAAAAGCTGAATAGATTTGCTGTGACATTAGTGTAGAAATCTACAGAGATGCTCAGTGGATAATGATGAATATTGAATTTATTTCCGTGGTATTAGACTGTACTGAAACATTTGATTCATTCTAGCTGTATTACTTGTCTGTTCTTGCAGCCCTGGCAGACACAGCCTATCAACACATACTTTGTATCCAAGTTCAACAATTCTCATTATGACACACAGTAGTAGCCATTAAAGAATCAGTGTTTGCAATTGTGACAGTCTGTATTCCTATGTTCACACTTTTTATAAAACTAGAATGGATTTTGTAAAAAGATACACCTTCTGAGGCATCATTTGACAACTCATAATGTGCTGATCGTTATTGTTCTGGTAAAATATGTGTGGCAACATTGTATGTAAAGTTATAAGATTCTATTGTCAAACATTATTGAGATGTATTCCAAGTTTAGTAAAGCAGGCACAAACCAGTTCCTTGAAGACAAAGGCAAACTGACACCTTCACCAGGTGTCAATAAAAACAAATGACCCAATGCCAGGTTAAGCAGCCATTCTTTGGCAGGAAAAAGGGTGTGAGCGAGAAATTTCAATCTTAGCAAAGAAGCAGCTGGAAGTTCCCATCTCTCCAGACTTCTTGTCTCCTGAACCTCATCTGGAGATGATTCTCAAAGAAAAGGAAAAGGATAAAAATGGGGAACAGAGGCCCCAAATCATCTCTACCTTCATCTCTACTCATGACATCAACACCTGAAGGACAAGGAAATTAACACTGAACTGGGAGGAGGAGTCCTGGCTGAAAGGATTCCAGTCAGTAAGATTGCTAAAGCATGTGGTGAGAGAAAACTTTGCTTTCAATTCATTTAGCTTGCTAAGTTAGGTATTAGTTTGCATTTATTTTTATTTTTTTTACTTGTAACCAATTATGACTTTTATGCCTCATTACTTGTAGTCACTTGAAATCCATCTTTCTGTAGTTAATAAACTTGCTTTATCTAAACTGCTGTGTATTTGAAGTCTTTGGGAAACTTGCATTTGGGATAACAAGATTTATGTATATTATTTTTGATTAATGAAATAATGGACTTTAGATGAGCTTTTACTGTCCAGTATCCTCCTGGACAAGACAAGAGGCACATTTCTGGGATTGGGAATTTGCTGGTGTTGCTCTAATGTAATTCATGGGTGTCTGGCTGGCTGGCTGGCTAGCAGGATATAGAATTCATACAGTATAGCTGGGAGTGATTTACATGCTGGAAGCTGTGTAGAAGCAGACCATGAGTAGTTGCTATCACAGCAAAGCCATGTAAAAGGCACCCAAGGTTGGAGAGGATACAACTATCAGTCCAGACTGTACCCTGGCTAATGTCACAGCAATCTATTGGCACGCTATTTTCTAATCTAAGGAAGGCCCATGATATCTTAGGCCTGGTCTACACTAGGCGTTTATGTCGAAGTTAGCGCCGTTACATCGAATTAACCCTGCACCCGTCCACACTGCGATGCTATTTAGTTCGACATAGAGGTCTCTTTAATTCGACTTCTGTACTCCTCCCCGACGAGGGGAGTAGCGCTAAATTCGACATGGCCATGTCGAATTAGGCTAGGTGTGGATGGAAATAGACGCTAATAGCTCCAGGAGCTATCCCACAGTGCACCACTCTGTTGACGCTCTGGACAGCAGTGCGAGCTCGGATGCTCTGACCAGCCACACAGGAAAAGCCCCGGGAAAATTTGAATTTGAATTCCTTTTCCTGTCTGGCCAGTTTGAATCTCATTTCCTGTCTGGACATCGTGGCGAGCACAGCAGCACTGGCAACGATGCAGAGCTCTCCAGCAGTGATGGCCGTGCAGTCTGTGAATAGAAAGAGGGCCCCAGCATGGACTGATCGGGAAGTCTTGGATCTCATCGCTGTGTGGGGCGATGAGTCCGTGCTTTCCGAGCTGCGATCCAAAAGACAGAATGCAAAGATCTACGAGAAGATCTCTAAAGACATGTCAGAGAGAGGATACAGCCGGGATGCAACGCAGTGCCGCGTGAAAATCAAGGAGCTGAGACAAGGCTACCAGAAGACCAAAGAGGCAAACGGATCCCATCCCCAGACATCCCGTTTCTACAAGGCACTGCATTCCATCCTCAGTGCGGCCGCCACCACTACCCCACCAGTGACCGTGGACTCAGAGGATGGGATAGTGTCCACGGCCGGTTCCTCGGACATGTTAGGGGACGGGGAAGATGAGGAAGGAGATGAGGAGGGCGAGGCAGTCGGCAGCGCTCACAACGCTGATTTCCCCGACAGCCAGGATCTCTTCATCACCCTTACAGAGATCCCCTACAAAGCGTCCCCAGCCGTTACCCCGGACACAGAATCTGGGGAAGGATCAGCCAGTAAGTGTTGTAAACATCTAAACATTTATTTTTAACAAAACAGGAATATTAACAATTAAAAGAATGGGTTGTTCATGATTACTGTGCCCTAGGCGCTTAACAGTTTAGTCATGGGCAGTGCAAGTTTTGAAAAAAAATCTAGCAATGTCCGGTTTTCCGTGATTGTCCTGCACAAGCCGCTCTACTGTTTATTCCCTGCTACTGCAGCTACAGTAAAATGCGGTCTATATGTCCGGGGATAGAGCAGTAATCCTCCTGGGACATCTCGATGAAGCTCTCCTGGAGGTAATTGGAAAGCCGTTGCATGAGGTTCCTGGGGAGAGCGGCCTTATTGGGTCCTCCGAAGTACGACACGTTGCCGCGCCACGAGACTATCAAGTACTCGGGAATCATTGCTCTGCACAGCAGGGCAGCATACGGCCCTGGTCTTTGGAGGCTTTCCCAGAGCATTCTCTCTCTCTCGCTCTCAGAGATCCTCATCAGGGTGATGTCGCCCATGGTGACCTGCTTTGAATTAGGTAGGGGAATGTTAGTGTTGGGACTGCTTGCCCGTTCCTTTACAGAACTGTAACCGCTGGTTTGTAGCCACGCGGTGGAGGCGGGAGAGGGGCAGCCGAAAGGGATCGTTCCCGGGGACAGCCGCGAGGGGGTGGGACAGGGGCAGAGTTCCCGCTTGCCGGATTGCTGGCAGCAGGAACTGACATTGCTTTAAATGTGAAATGAGGCCAGTGGTAATATAAAAGTTTTAAATTGCCACAAGTGTACGGCTTACCATGTCTGCCTGCAACAGAAATTCCGTTGTGCTGCCCCGCTTCTCAAATGTGCTGTGCAAGACCCCAGGCACTGAATGCGAAGGCCGAGAATTCGACATTGTGCTGAGTGCGCATGTGATAGGTGCTGTGCATGGTCTTGTTCACAGAGGAAGACTATGTTCTTTGTTCACAACTACATTTATCTTTCTGAGGAATTCACTCCCTTTTTCCCATTTCCACAGCCCCATCTGCGACTGTCTCACAACCTAGCCTGGCATCACACTCCCAGAGGCTAGCGCGGATTAGGCGTAGGAAGAAGAGGACACGGGAGGACATGTTCTCTGAGCTTATGGCCTGTTCCCAAGCCCAGGCAGCACAGCAGACCCAGTGGCGGGAGAACTTGACCCGAATGCACCAAGCAAACATGGATCGGGAGGAGAGGTGGCGGCAGGAAGACCAGCAGGCGACTCAAACGCTGCTTGGACTACTGAGGGAGCAAACGGACACGCTCCGGTGCCTTGTGGATGTTCTGCAGGAACGGAGGCAGGAGGACAGAGCCCCGCTGCAGTCCATCTCTAACCGCCCTCCCCCGCCACCAAGTCCCATACCCACCTCACCCAAAGTGCAAAGAAGGAGAGGCGGCAGAGTCCCTGCTAACTCTCACTCCACCCCTGCAGAGAGCTCTAGTAGCAGAAGGCTCTCATTCCCCAAAATTTGAAAAGTTCTTTCCTTCCCGCCTGACACAAGCCCCCGTCCAAGTTTCACCTCCCAGTTCCATGTGTAGTTGATAATAAAAAATACGTTTCTGTTAACTACTGTTTCAATCATGTTCTTTTGGAGGAGGAGGGGAAAGGGGGTTGGTAATTGGACAGGACAGTCACCTTTGGCAGGGTACATAGGCGGGGGCAGGCACAGCAGCAGGGCACATACACAGTGCAGTGATGCAGTGACTAGTTACCCTGGTTAGTCTGGGAGGTTGTTTTCATGTTATGTGGTGGGGAGTGGGTTGCTCTGTGACTTTGTGGCGGGGGAGGGCAGTTACAGATCTTAAGCGGCGGTCCTTAGGCAGGATCACAGAGCCACACAGCAGGGGATCTGTAACCATCCTCCCCCTGCCACAAAGTCACATAGAACCCCCATACACACAGTCCCGATCAGGAGGGGTGACAGGCTCCGTTGAAACAACCATCCCACCGCAGCGGAGCCTGTCAATCCTTGAGTTTAGAAGCTGCATTCGCGTCACTACACTACACCCGCTCCGCACCACAGTCTGCGTCCCAGTTTTAAAAAATTCCCGCGAAAACAGTATTAAAGAAAACGGTGTGCATTAACAAAGTAGAACTATTTTTATTTCGAAACGTGTGTTGGAAGGGGGGTGAAGGGGGTATGTAACTGGATAGGATAGTCAACATTAACTGGGTAAAGAAACGGGGGCAGGTTTAGCTTCTCTGTACACAAACTTTAAAGTCACAGGTTACCCTGCTCACTCAGGAACTTTGCTTTCAAAGCCTCCCGGATGCACAGCGCTTCCCGCTGGTCTCTTCTAATCGCCCGGCTGTGCGTAATCAGCAGCCAGGCTATTTTCCTCAACCTCCCACCCCGCCATAAAGGTCTCCCCCTTGCTCTCACAGAGATTGTGGAGCACACAGCAAGCTGCTATAACAATGGGGATATTGGTTTCGCTGAGATCACAGCGAGTCAGTAAGCTTCTCCATCTCCCCTTGAGACGGCCAAAAGCACACTCCACCACCATTCTGCACTTGCTCAGACGGTAGTTGAAGAGTTCTTTTTCAGTGTCCAGAGTGCCAGTATAGGGCTTCATGAGCCAGGGCATTAGCGGGTAGGCTGGGTCCCCGAGGATGACTATAGGCATCTCCACATCCCCAACAGTTATTTTGTGGTCCGGGAAGTAAGTACCTTCCTGCAGCCGTCTAAACAGACCAGAGTTCCTGAAAACACGAGCGTCATGAACCTTGCCCGGCCATCCCACGTAGATGTTGGTAAAACGTCCCCTGTGGTCCACCAGTGCTTGCATCACCATGGAAAAGTAGCCCTTTCGGTTAATGTACTGGGTGGCCTGGTGGTCCGGTGCCAGGATAGGGATGTGAGTTCCATCTATGGCCCCACCGCAGTTTGGGAATCCCATCGCTGCGAAGCCGTCTATGATCACCTCCACGTTTCCCAGGGTCACTACCTTTGGCAGCAGTACATCAACGATTGCCTTCGCTACTTGCATCACAACAACCCCCACAGTAGATTTGCCCACCCCAAACTGGTTCGCGACTGACCGGTAGCTGTCTGGCGTTGCAAGCTTCCAGAGGGCTATGGCCACTTGCTTCTGTACACTCAGTGCAGCTCGCAACCATTCTTTTAATTGTTAATATTCCTGTTTTGCTGCAGTTGTGGCTGCTCTCAACGCCTCGCAGCTTATCATACAGGTTTCCCTGAGGCAGATGCAGAAAAGTCAGGCGAGGAGGCTACGGCACCGCGGTGAGGGCCTGAAGTCTGAGAGTAGCACAGACCTCTCAGAAAGCAGGGGACCCAGCGCCGAGGACATCACGGTGGCAATGGGTCATGTTGATGCCGTGGAACGGCGATTCTGGGCACGGGAAACAAGCACTGAGTGGTGGGACCGTTCGACTTTGCAATATCGATTCCAAAAATTCGATGCAAGTAAAATCGAACTACTCTCGTAGTGTAGACAAGGCCTTAGATAACTGTTACTACACAGTACTGTGTAGTGTCTTCTTGGACACACAATGAAATTTCATATGCCTCCTTGAGGGAGTCCTTATCAGAATAATCAACATTATTTGAGCTGACAACAGACGAGAACAACTCTCTACAGAACTGTTTGTAGATAAATGCTCTCCTTCTAACTATGATGCAAATGCATAAGTGCTCTCTAGAGGAATGGAGAGTTGCGTGCACAGAGCCAGATTGTGGCCAGCATTGTATCAGCTCACACAAGCAGCAGAAGGTTAAAGGAGGCCTCCCAACTTGAGTTCCTGTGGCACAGCCTGGCCACAATCCCAATTCTTATACTCCCTTAGTGCATGGTGTCGAGTACCATGCCAAAAGGTCATGGAAACTAAGGGTGGGTACAAGGACAAGGCTCTGTCCCTTCCAAAACATCCAATAGACCATAGCTGGCTCATGCTGCGCCTTTCAAAAGAGAAAGCAATAGGTAATGCTGCAGGCAGTCCCTTACATTCCTGGAGATTCTCCTGCCTTAGGCAGACTTCCTTTAGACGTTGCCACCTGTGCAGAGCCTCCCTTCACCCTACCCCACTGCAAACTGTGGTTTAGCACCATAATATGGACCCCCAGATCCCCAATTTCAATGGGAATTAGAAGTCTAAATACTTTTGAGAATCTAGGCCAGAGTCCATTATCTCAACACCACAATGACCAACAAGCTTAACTCCAGCTTTATGTTACCAGCTGCATTCTTTCCAGCATATATCACTCACATTATGGTCATTTTCCTTTATGCTACAAGAGTACTTTGCGCATAATCCTTGCCTTTCTTTATCAGGTATGGATCAGTGGCTGCAGTCATGTCAAACTGGATCATGACCTGGACCTATTTTGAAACAGCTTCTGTACATTGATTTTTGACTCTACTCCCCAGAAGTGATGCTATGATAGAGTGAAGGGTATCCATTCCAGCAGGAAGGCAGGCTTAATGCCCTTTCCAAGCAGCCTAGCATCTTTCCACCCCAGAAACAGGGAGGGTAGATTAGAAGGCACTACACTCTCAGGAATGCGAGTAGTGAGATCCCACTGGCAGCTGATATCAGATTCCCCAAGGGTGCAGCATTTAAAACTTTAGATAAGTTTTTGCAAGGGAAAGTGGGGATAGAGTGTAGTGAAGAATAAGGGTACATGAAGGGCTAAGCCAGCATGGTTTGATAATGGTTATGTTGTCACTTTCTAAAATGAACTCTGCCCTACATGCTTTAATTTGGACAGTAGCTACTGAGCATCATAGTTCAGGGCAACTGCACCTGTATTTACCCTCTGTGGTTCAGCAAGGGCACCCATTCACAGGCTTCTGGCTCCCCAGAGGTCACCTCTCTTGGGGGGAGACACGCGTCTCTTTTGCTCTCTCTCTCTTCCCCTTCCCAGAACAGGGTATTCCTAGGATGCACTTCTCCCTGCATACACTATGAATTCCCCAGCACAGACTGCCTAAGCAGACCTACGCTGCTTTGCTCTCTCTTTGAAGACTATAAACAGTGCAATTGGCAAAAGTTACCACATAGCTCTTTCCAAGCAAGCACTTTTATTCTTAAAATAAAAGCATTGCAGAGAAAAAAAAAAGCATTAAACAGCAAAAACCTACATGCATGCTAATAAGGATACCAGAGATCACCCTAATGCCAGCAAGGGCTCTAGCCAGTGAGCAGACCTTCAAACACCACCAAGGGGGTTTTCTGTGGTTACAAGTTCATAACCCATGAATCAGAGAGTCCCTCTTATCCAGTTTGGCCTCTGATTTTGCCTTCGCATAACAAGTGAACAACAGACAATGGGTTTTTTCCTTAGTGTGGCTTCAAAAGGGTAATTTGCATTCCCCTCCTCCCAAATATTTCCTAGGAAAGTAAAAATTCAATCTCGTCTGGCTCACTGAGTCCTTTGACGTGCATAACACTTCCCAAGGTTTTCTTTAGTCCTACCTCCCCCTTTAAGAAGTTACATACAATCCCACAAACTTTTGCATTTTTAATACAATGAATTCTTAAGGGAGAAATTACCAAGATACTTAAGCTTAATTCAATAAGGTTTGTCCAAGATATTGTAGGAAATCGCTTCATCTGTCACAATGAAATATCTTTTTCCTTTAGCACTGCAGCCAAAGGAAGGTTCAATCTTTCAGTCTAAGCCTTAAAGTGGCAGGACACTGTCATAGTTTTCTGCTAACCACTATAACTTGTAGGTGCTTCTATTCTAACTTACCTGTGTAGAGGCCATTGCAAAAGCTACCACTGTTTTGATTAGCTGTCACCTACCAGCCATAGTCAGAACTAGAGTGAGGCCAACCTCAACTACTTTCTATATATTCTCTTTAGATTCTTATACTGTGTCCAACAGGGTAATATCTGAATGACAAAGGTAATTATTGGAACTCCTTTATCCTAGTCATTTATGATTTCAAGCTCTCACTGGGTCTCCTTGATTAGGGCTCATCTGAAAATACATTGAAAATGGGCTTTCAGCTATTTTTGCTGCCCTGTTTTGGTTAAAACTAGGAATGAAGGGGTGGGAGGATATTTTTTAAAACAAACAAAGACAACAAAATAGCTTAGTTTAAGCTTTCAGCAAAAATTATAGTTAATTTTTATTTCTGAGTCTGAATCATTTTGCCTGTCTTTAATCTGAAAATGATCCTGCATTGGACATAACTTGAAAATAGTGTTATCAGTTAAATGCCATTATGTGTGTGTATTTGAATGTCTGCTAAATTAAATTTCCTGCAATTCAGTTACCTATTTTTAACTGCAAAAAGAGAGAAACTTTTAAAATGACAGTTTACTTACTGGTTACATCCATAATCCCATTCAGAGCAGGCTTCTTTAAAAAAAGAAAGATTAGCCACAATGTTTCTTTTCTGTTCAATTTTGCAGTACAGCTTTGCTCTGAAAAGTGACAATATAAAAAAGCCCCCCCTTAACTTCACACATCTAGTCCGTGTGCATATAGGGAATCATGACTGCAGAGGCAAAGTAACCATTCACTTTTGTTTAATTCTATTAACTCCACAGAGCCAAACCAACTAGGAGAGTAAGCTGGGGGCTCTACCTTTTTGTGCCTCATCATGAGAATGGTTGATTGTTTCAATCAATTGCATGTTTGCAAGTGCAACCTCTCTGATGATGCTAAGGTTATACAGGTGTTTCTGCAAGCCTTGTTGGGCTGCAGAATGTTTATTATGGACACTGATTTTTGAGAAGGAAAATATGCTGCTTGAATTAGTAATCAGTGAAACACATTTTACAGTCACCTTTCAAAGCAAAACCACACTAATATATATTAGAAAGATATGTTTCATTATCTGTATGAAAAGGTTACCCAAATCCAGACTTTAAATTCCCAGTTAGCAAGGAAAAGCATTAAACAGACATTTGTTTCATCTTAATTCAGTATCAATTATCTTAACATCCAGGATAGAGTGAAGCCTGATAAGAGACAATCCCTTTTTTTACACTAAAAATGCATGAAAGAGCAGTTGGCTCAGTGGGTTCTCAAATAGCCTATCAATTACTATACTGGATATTTTCCTCACAAACTTAATCTCAACACATTATCACTGAACATGATGCTACCATAATTGTGTCCTGGCAACTGACAAGATATAATGAGGCTGACCACCAAGCAAGTACTGGCGTTCATTTTCATGGCATTATGCCATGGACTAATTATGGGTCACGTAGAGCTGTGCTGAGCACAGAACCAGGGGGAGGGGCAAAAGGAGTCTTGATGGCAGCTAGGAATAACTTTTTGTCACATTCATAGAATATCAGGGTTGGAAAGGACCTCAGGAGGTCATCTAGACCAACCCCCTGTTCAGGGCAGGACTAATCCCCAGACAGATTTTTGCCCCTCATCCCTAAATGGCCCTCTCAAGGATTGATTTTACAGTGCTAGGTTTAGTAGGCCAATGCTCAAACCACTGAGCTATCCCTCTCCCCACCCCTAGCATAAAGTTAGAGCAGTCCTGAGGCTATCCTAAGGGCTACTCTAAATTATACCTGACTACCAATAGCTCCAACAGGCTGTTTCGGCAATTGCCAGAGTATAGCCTCTTTTTCCCCCAGCTGTGCCTTCTACACGGAGGGAGGTGAGGTGGCGAAAGGGTGGCAATCTAGCTGTTGTACTGGCTCTATTGCATCTGGGTATTCAATTGGCCAGATCTGTTGGCTTTACAGCTCCACCTTAAATTGGTACAGAAGTGCCACAGCAGACCCGAGAACCAAACCTTGTGCATATAACACAGTCTGAAAGTAACATGCTGGTCTCATTGAAATCAGTGACAAAACTCCCATAGATTTTTAATATGAGCAGGGCCGGCTCCAGGCACCAGCTGAGCAAGCTGGTGCTTGGGGCGGCAGATTGTTCAAGGCGGCATTTTGCCCAATTGTTCAAGGCGGCGGCGGCGTGGAGAACCAGAGCGCCCTGCAGGGCAGTCCTCTTCCTTCCCTCCCCACCAACCGGAGCGGAGCCCTCGCGGCAGGAGGCGGCGCAGAGGGAGGGGCCGCGTGGCAGCACCCCTGCTGTAGCCCTGGCCGCCCCCTTCTCTCTCTCTCCCGCCCGCTCCCTCCCTCTCCCCCCCTGCTCCCCCCAGCCGGTCCCCCTGCACCTGTGCAGGTTTTTTTGCTTTGCCATTCTGGCCACCCCGTTTTTCTTTCTTTTTTTTTTTTTTTTTGCTTGGGGCAACCAAAAACCCAGAGCCGGCCCTGAATATGAGCAATATTAAATCATTTCATTCTCCACCTCCTACTCCCCCAAAGCTGCTGGGTAAGCTAGGGAGAAAGTAACACAAAATACAAGTTGGAAAAAATGTGAGATATGCTGCATTCAGTTAGGGGAGGAGCTGGTGAGCAATCTGCAGAGCTTGCCATATGCCAGGGATGTGACGGAGGGGAGGGAGAAGATTACAGTACAGCATTTTACTTATCATTGTTCTTTTCCTTATCTCCTATTTTACTTGCATTTCTCTTGGCTCCCACCCAGCCCTTCTCTTCATCCTACGGTATTAAAGCAGAATTCAGATAATAGATTGATCTGAACCCAAATATTCATTGTTCAGTTTCTCCTGAAGGTACTAAAGACCTGATTACCCCAGTCCCTTCCTTCGGAAGCTTAGAAGGCAGGTTGAATTGCCAGAGTACTGAAAGGTGTTAGAAGTATTTTTGAGTATTCTGAACAACGTCTATTTTATGGTTATTTGCGAATCTCTTGGACTAGGTTACCACTCCAAGAGCCAACCATCAAGCCATATTAATATTCAGGAGTCTGCAGCATGACAGTGCTTTGGTTTTTCTCCAGACAAACACTATCCAAACAAAAGGTTGGCCCTGCACCCCAGTACTGCCTTTTGAATTGCCCCCAGATATCTCCCCATTTGCCTTGGAAAGAACACAGTTGAGAAACTGTAGCACTTTTTCTTCTTTTCATAACTCTGACTTACTGTGTGTCATGGAACAAAGCACTGAAGCCTGTGTTATGCATTGGTGATCTTATCTGGTAGTGAATGCTTGTTTTCCCCCTGAAATATATGATAGTAAAAAAGCTGAAAATTGGGTGAACTCCTATAGATACAAACTTAAAAAGTAAAGCTTCCCCTCCCCCCCCCCCTTTTTTTTTTTTGTTATAGCTTTTTGCCCTTGTTCCCAATGGACTCTAAACACAAGCAGGAACTGCTTTTAACTACCTGCAGATCAAAGGCGCCAGCCTTATTTCCTGCAGGTTTTACCCACATTGATCCTGAACAAAGCTGAAAAACCTCTACTGTTGCTCTTGTGCTGCTATCATTTATTAATAGTCCATTGAAACCTTATTCATTCAGCGGGCCAGTAGGTGTGTTCTACCCAGACATATGTGTAGGTAACATACAATAGCACTGGTTACTGTAACAAGTGATTAACTCAGCTCAGATACTGTGGTAATGGAGGCCATACAAGTATGTTTAGGGAAAGATGGTTACTTTCTGCTGTGATCACAGTATCCACTAGCTTTCTTCTACAATGGACACCACCCCACAATTGACACTGCTTGGCACACATATCCTAGTCTAGGGGAAAAACTTGGGTGCTTAACATCATAGGCGCACCATCTTGAAATGCCCAAACAACAACTGGGAATCCATCTTGGTTGCCCTCTTCCCCCCTCCTTAGGTGTAGTTTCCTGCCTTTTATGCCAAAAGATGGGGAAACCAAGCAAACCAGGTGACCTGTGATCTCCCCAGTAACAGTAGGGCATATAAGGGCCAGCACAACAGCGGGAGGGGACTGCCTTTCTGAGTGGCAGAGTCTGGAGGTGCTGCTGCTGCAACCATTGTAAAGAACAGCAGACACCTCAGCTCTCTAGATTGCCTCAGAGGAGTATGCTGAGCACCGCGCTCTTCCATCTGGTTGCGGGAGGGTAATTCTCACTTGCATGCAGAGAGTGTGTCACCAGCTGCCACTCTTTCACTGAGGACAAACACATGACGTCACGGGGGGAGTACACGCCGAGTAATTGCTGGAGCAGAGCTGTCATTGCCTGATCCTGAGATCCACTCCTTACCTGTTGGGGTTCCACCTACCTCAAAGGAGTCCGGAGCGGTCCTGTCATCATGAGGGTCCTCAGCGCTGCAAGACATGGTAGTGATCCATTGATCCTCCATTCTCTTACCTGGGTCCCGTCCTGGGGGCGGGAACTTACCCTCAGTCACAGTCAGCATACTGCCAGTCCTTTACCTACCTTTATATCACCTGTTGTGGGGGTCCTTGCTTTACCTGTGTTCCTATTAATTTGGTTTACCTCTGGTTTACCCTGTTTAAAACTGTTGATGGTTTAATAAGTACCTTGGCTGTTTACACCCTCATATCCTAGTTGGTTATTTTTTTAAGGGGCTAATAACAAACCCCGATAATAGATGCGGGTATGGGGATGTTCCTCTAGATTGGTTTCAACACTAGCATCTCAAGAAGGAGGCCAAGGACTTGGATGTGAAAACTGAATTCCTCTCTGAAGCCTGACAGGCAGCCCGTGAGGGACGCTGTGAAGAAGCTTGCGCTGCTGAGACCTGTGCGGCAGCTGTTCTGTGGCTGAATGGAAGTGTTCGGTCTCCAAACCTGTGAATCTGGCAACACTGGCTAGATTAAAAACCGAAAGCCTGGCGCCTTCTTGGAACATGTGTCTGTGCTGGGGGTGGGAGAGGGAGTTAAACTGTACATTTCAGGGGGGTTTAATTAATGTCGTGTTTTTAGTAATGTTCACTACTGAATTGGGGTCATGGCAGCAGTCACTGAGCTGCCATGAAAGAAGCCTAACTTCTGGAGAGCCTGGGCTGCCTTGCAACAATGGACATTCTACATGCTGCGGCAGTAATGGACTCTGTGTCAGCAAAGGCAGGTGGCAAGGGAGGCGCTCTGTGTCAGAATCTTAATCTCCATTAATGATCGAGGACACTGAGCAAACTGCAAATTAATGAAATTTTGCAGCTGACACTAAACCGAGAGGCGTACAAAAGCACCCGGAGAGATTAAAAGCATGGGCAAGGAAGTAACCACATGAGATCCAGTTTGAAAAAATGCAGCTTAAATCATCTTGGGGGAAGAAACTGAACACAAAGATAGTCGGTGGGAGCAAGAACCCTAGAAAGTAATAATCCTCAAACAAATCTTCACAGGAAGCAATAGATAATTGCCTAGTGGAAAATGAAGCCAGTGCAATTGCTGTCTACATACGCACGGTATGTTTTCACTGAAAAAAGAAAAAAAAAAGGAACGTTCTTAACACATAGTAGCTAAGCCATGTTACCTGGGGTTAAAATAGAACTGAAGACAGGGCAACTCAGCTTTCCACTTGGGTTAGCAGCTTGAGTTAAAGATAATAGTGAAGTCTCCAGCATCTACACTGCATTGTGTGGGCCCAACCACCCATATACCAGAATTCCCAAAATGTGGTTGTTCTAGCCCTTGGTTTGTGGTGCAATGTGGGAAAACTTGACTGTCCACCAAGCTTGACTGTCCAGAGAACAAAGAACACTGGCCTGGGGGATTGTGGAATACTTGTGGCGGACTCCCAGAGCACGAGTTTAGTGGAACTCCATCTATACTGCAAAGCAATAGGGCTTGAATCAAGCTCAACCCTTCTGGGACCCAGCCCTAGGGTAGTACAATTGGTGTGTAGACAGAGGAGGGTTTGGCTTGCGCCTGAGTTCGAACCCTGGGCTAACAGTGAAGTATAGACTCAGCGCCCCTTTGCATTCCTCTCATCCCTTTTCCTGGCATCCAAAGGGTAAAGCTATCTCACCCTTGGTCTTCCAGACCAGAATTTGTTATCCCTTTATTTATGCTGTGAAGACCAACATTTCTCCTTGGCACTTGGAGAAGATCATAAAGTTAGCATGGTGGCTTATGTTTACCCTCTGACAGTTAGTAAGGAATTTATATTTTCATACTGTGTATATTGATGTATTTTAAATACACCCAGGACAATGGATGAGTGCTTATTGTTTGCTTATAAACTGAAAGAACAAAACAATGAAGAAGTGGATGATGTTACTGAGTTTTGGGAGATAGGAAGAGGGGGAGAGGATATTTCCATTATACAAAGTAAAATACAATCAATGCAGCTGTCTGATTTTAAGTTCTGAGAAAAGGTGTCAGAAAAGTTTAGAAGAAAGATCATGACTAGCCGAGTGAAGGTCTTACAGAGTGCGTAATGTACTATAATGATTCCCTACGTGACCCTCAACAGGCAATTTGGGGGAGGGGTGGAGATAAAGTAGAGACAATCCCCAAAGAATCCATTCCAGCTTTTACCTAGGATTCACTGCTTGTCGAGAAGGGACATTCAGGGTATTTGGGAGAGATTTTTTGTTCTAGGTAGACATCTATCCTGACAGGATGTAATGACAGCAATAAAATTCCTAATTCTTTACCTCACTACTATGTATAATAAATAAAAGCTCTCTGAAACCTGAGAGGTTGCTTTATGCTATTTTGATTCCCCTCTCATTTGAGGGAACTTTTTTTATCTAAAATATAGAGAACCCTCTGACTACAACTATGTAACGCATTGTAACTAGCAAGACTGTGACCTCCCCACAGCTTGTAATGGACTTCAGCTGCAGACTTCAAAACTGCTTCTATGACAGGAAGTTCATATAGCCAAGATCTATTTCAAAAGCCAGCCGAGGGCTTGATCTAGCTCTCATTGAAGTCAATTGGAGCCAGTTCAGGTCCTTTCCAGCAAGTTAAAGGCATACTTCACAAGCCACTGACAAACTGAAGCCGGGCATGAAAGGTATGTTGGAGTTTCAGGGTGATCAGTGAAAATGGTTCTACACAAAAGCAGCATTTGCAGCGAACTGAACTCACAGAAGATTCCTAAATGTCGACATCGTTATCTGCATTTCTAATGCCAAGGCAATGGATTTCAAAGGGAAACCAGAGAGACCCCTGAAATTCAGGGCAGTGAGGGATCACTCACAGGAGGCAGTGCAAGGGCCACAAGGGATGGCACAACAGAGGCAATGGGACCCTCAGGGATCACACCATGGCAGATGTCACAGTTTCAGGGTAACTACACCTTTGTACCTCCTCCATGGTCGGCTCTAGGGAATACCCAGTCAGGTTTCAGCCATCTAGCTCTGGGAAGGAATGTACCTTTTTCTGGGAAGGGATCTCCAGACGGGGGTTTTAAGCTGCAATTGCATGTCTGTAGTTCACTGTGATATCCCCAGCAAGCTAGTCTGCCCAAAGGCCAGCACCTGTGGGGCATTGCTTTCTCCCTGAGGGCTATGAACAGTGTATCACCAGCAGTTACAAGTTACCACACAGACCTTTCTCAGCTCAGTACCTTCATTTAGGATAAAAGCATACTGAGAAAAACAAACAGACAAACACACACACACCCCAACCTACACGTGCGCTAAACATACCAGAAATCCCCCTGGAGTCCTATGGGGCTCTGGTAGGCCGAAGTCCTTCCAACCCTTCTATGAGAGCTGCCCCTCCCCCCCAGGACTAAAGGTCCCGTCCATTTGCTGAACCAAAAGAAAACCTCTGAGTGTTTAAACTCAGCCTGTATAGCCCATTTCTACTTTGTCTCTTGCCTCTACTCTGGGACTGCCCTAAATGAGTATTTGCAACCCACCACAGGGATAGTACTTCTCTGGAGCTTTTCACAATCGCTGGGACTGTAGTAATCTCTCTCTCATCTACACACTTTTTAGTTCCTGAAGCAGCTGTGGTAACCCTCCCCACATGGAGTTGCAGACAATCCCTGACCCACCATGATACACAAAACAATCATAAACTTAAGACAATATGGTCCCCCAAGGTACTGCATTGAGTTGCAATATGTGTCACAGGGGGAGTGCGAGAGACTGTGTGGTGGTGGTCAGTGGAGGAGGTGGAAATGCTATGAGGGATGGTGCGACAGCAGAAGGACCACAAAAGATGGTGCAGCCACAGCAGTGGGGTGGGACCAAGAGGGCCTGCATAGTGGGGGCAGGATGAGACATTATGTGGTAGCAGCAATGGGGGAGGGGGCACAAGGGATGGCATGGTGGCAGCAATGGAGGCACAAGATGACTAGGGATGGTGCAGTGCAGCAGTGCAGTGATGAGACCACAAGGGGTGGCATGATGGCAGCAATGGGGAGACCGAGACCATGAGGGAGGATGCAGCAGGAGCAGTACAGGGGCAGAACATGAGGCAGTGGCAGGACCATGAGAGATTACACAATAGGGAGATGAAAACACCAGGAGGTACATATGGGACGAGTGACCAATGAAGTACAAAAGAAAGATGAAGCAAGGGCTGCGCACATGAGAAGAGCCATTGAGAGGAGCTCCATGGGATTGTGTGCAACTTCACTCCTTAATGTCCAATGCTCTGTGGGCAAAGATGGGGCAGAGTCTTGGGACTGTTCCCTGTTATGGAAGTCATGGCTTGGGTGAGAAGTTAATAAAGTTTCCTTGTGTGTGTTGGAAGGCTGTCTCCTGGGCTTTGTTCCTCAGCCCTGGGAATAACCTTGGCACAGTGACTGTAATTCTTTGCTGTTTCACTTCTGAAACAGGCAGCACTGAAGACTCTGTGACACTCTGTATCTCAGGGGAACACTGTGCACCCTCATGTTCATCCTTGTAACATGATTGTGCGGTATCCAGTGCAAAGTTTGTCATGTCGGGTGTCTTTGGAAGGCTCACAATGCACTGAGCATTGTTGTTATAGTAATGTTTGTTATAGGTTGTAATTTCATGTATATAGTATGAGGCTGAAAATGTATCCTCATGACTTAAAACAAGCCCAGGCAAAACTCTCCAAGAGCAGAGGGGCAGTTCACACCTCGTCAGGGCATGTATGGGACAAACCCAGCCCAGCCTCACAGGAACAAAAGACATCGGCCTAGGCAGCAACAAAGGATCTGTTGGGCTCTTGAGTGAGTCACCCCCCCCTTCCCTTCGTCAGTTTGGGACTACAATGAGGTAATGCTCACCTGACCCTGAAGCGGGTGACAAAGCCAAGAGGGAAGAAAGAACATGATAAAAGGGAGAGACATTTGCCATGCGCTCTCTCTTTCACCTACATCTACAGGCACCACCACCAAACGACTGAAGTGCTGATCAACGAGGAGAGCCTGGCTGAAGGGCAACCAGCCAGCCTGTAGTGAGAAGCATCTAAGTTTGTAACGGCACTGAAAGTGTTAAGATCTACTTAGAATGAGTTTTACTTTTATTTCATTTGACCAAATCTAACTTGTTACACTTTGACTTATAGTCACTTAAAATCTAGCTTTTGTAGTTAATAAATTTGTTTGTTTATTCTACTTGAAGCAGTGTGTTTGCTTTGAAGCATGTCAGAGACTCCCCTTGGGATAACAAGCCTGGTACATATCAATTTCTTTGTTAAATTGACAAACTCATATAAGCTTGCAGTGTCCAGTGGGCATAACTGGACACTGCAAAATGGAGGTTCCTAGGGTTGTGTCTGGCACCGGAGATATTGGCTAGTGTCATTCGGTTGCACAATCCAAGGAGCAGCTTACATGCCAGAGGCTGTGCGTGAACAGCCCGGGAGTGGGGGTTCTCACAGCAGAGCAGGGTAAGGCTGGTTCCCAGAGTCAAGGATTGGAGTGACCTAGCAGATCACTGGTCCAGATAACACAGATTCCCCCTCGATCGCAGATCCATGTGCAATGATCTGGGTGTATTTTACTGTAGAGATTTATTCTCACCGGGTGAAATTCATTTCACACACATTAAGCCAGAGGCTCTATGCAAGTGATGCATATTGGGCCTAGAGAGCAAAATCCACTCCAAAACCCAGAAGCAGGTGAGTGCCTGAAGCACAGCTCAAAACAGCAGCTACTACTACTGGATACTGTATCACCATCTACAGGCTGTGCGTGTATGTGGGCCACTGAAGCCACATCGATACAGAACCCCTGGCTCATCATGAGGTGGGGTTTTTTCTGTTTTGTTTTAGTTTATATTGTGTTCTTTGGCTTGTCTTTCAATTGTTGAATACCCCCCGCCCACCCCCAGGTGTAAGTGTGGTGATTTACCAGCTCTCACAAATGCATAGAGTAGGTCACATCAGCCTCTGCTGCAGGAGCTCTCACGGCTGCCAGCTTCTCATCAAACCCCCAAACTCAGTGCCCCACTAGCCCCACATCTGGCCATCCCCAATTCCAGTAAGTAATCATGCACACACACCAACTTTACCCTCTCAGCCCCACATCAATTCTATCTCCCACACCAGCCCCACAGCTGCCCCTTCCCCTTCAATGCACCTCTGCCCTTCCAGCTCCACCCCATTTCTCCCAGACCTGAGGGAATCAGCTCCATTAGGGTCCCTTCCTGACATGGCAGGACATAGGCTGGGCAATAGCAGGGAATCTTCACTCCCACCGCTCCCTACCAGGTGTGATGTTGCAGGGATGGGGGGGGGGGAGGAGTGGAGAGCAGAATGACTCATTTTTCACAGGTTGGGAAGGGAGCTGAGCTGCCATGAGGTGCTGGGTACTTTCAGCTTCCTCCTGCCCTCTTGTGAACCTGGTGGCAGGTACCCCTATTTCCCCCTGCCTCTTCCCCTTGAGGGAAGGTGAGAGAGAGCTCTACCTGGCTCCTGTAGCAGTCCTGATTGGCTGCTTTTCCCCAGGTAGTGAGCAAGAGGGGAGATGTAGGGTGTATTTACAACTGTAACACACCCACAGGCTAGCTCAGTTATTTGAGGGTTAAGCAGCTCAGGAGCTGATATTTGAAATGTAGCAGATCTGAAGACTGACAGAGATTTACTTTGCAATGATGCCTTTCTTAAGCAACCACTCAAGGGACCAGCAAAATCAGTTACCTCGCAGAGGAGGCCTGTAAAGGTCAAACAGAATTGCAGTGGAAACCTTGGGGATACTTTAAAATGGTTGCTTATAGCAGGAGATGCTTACTGAAGATTGTTCTCAGTGTCAGAATCACAGTGTATGCTAATAGTGTCGCATTTATGAAGTGTCTTTCATCCAGAAGAGAAGTTTATAAACTATGCTATTAGAGATGGTTTAAAAAAAAAAAAAAAAAAAAAACCTGTTTTTGTTAAAAATTTCAAAGCTGTTTTAGTTTCAATGTGTCAGAAATTGATCCATTTTTCTTTGTTCAGTTTTTTTAAAACTCAAAATGGTTACAGACATTGTTTACTAAAACCCCAATTTTAACTAAAGAACAATTTTCAAAACATTTCTATTTTTAAAAAAAATGAAAAAACACCATATTGAAAAGAGGCACCCCCCTATCCCACCCACCCCCAAAAAGTATATTTGGATGATGTTGACAATTTTTCATGACTTTTTTTTTCAAAAATGCCATGTTTTGACTAGAAACTTTTCTTTTGAAAAATTTCATCTACCTTTGTTTACAATATATGGGAATCAGTTTTCCCAGTATTACAGAGGAAGACGAAAGTATCAGACTGAAAGTGGAGGAGGAATTTTAGGTGAAGAGAAGATGGAAGGAATTTGGCAGGACACCAGATGTTAACACTCCTACTGTTAAGAAAAGTGCCATAGCACCTCTAATGACCACAAACATTGAACATTTTGGTTTTACATCTAATTGAAAGATGACACCTACAAAACCCAAATGATACCCCCTAACACAATAATGGTAGCATTGGCTCAGTGCTTAGTAGGAGGAGGAAGTGCCACATAATGAATTTCTGATGACACTTCTTGTTGTGGCACTTGGATAGGAAACCTCCATGGAAAACCCATCTACTGGCCAGACTCAACACTGTTTAGTTTACCATATCTGATGAGGTCAGTCAGAGATGACATACAGAGAGGGATGAATTATGGACCTTTAATCCACAGTAATTTCCCTAAAGTTTTCTGCACTGCAAGACATACCATTGTGATAAATGGTGTCCATGGGAGAGGATAACTCTCCTCTCATTATGAGGTACCATGTTTTGTCATTTCAACCTCCCCAAAACATACATTGCAAAGGATTTCAAGCAGGCCTTAATAAAGATAATAAATAATACCAAGTCACATCTCAGAATACAATCAACTATAGAAAGTATTCTACACTTCAATACCAATTCATGCTACCACTTGACCCTTGGAAAGGTCATTAAATAGTAGTCTCAAAATGGAGCCAGAAGGCCATAAGCAGTTTCTAGGCAGAGTTGATCTGAAGGACAACTTTCAGCTGCTGGCTGTATTCTTTCCAGCTGATACTATAACAAAGAGAATTTTTCAACAAATGTGGGACTAAAGAAACACACAACAATAGGAAGAGGATGAAAGTGGGGAGGAGGGGTATTCTAGCAGCAGAAAAATGAAAGCATAAAATGTGGGGAAGAAAATTACAGAGAATTTAGGCAATGAGAAGAGATTTACGAACTCCTGTTGTGGAAAGGGGTTAATTAGCAGATAAGGGAAGAATCTGCAGAACCCTGTGGACTGAGGAATGGAAAATTTCAGCAGAAGCAAGAGAGATAAACACACTATGGCCTAATGTGAAAGGTGAAAAACAGACTAAAGGCTCTGGATATTTCAGACTGTCTGAAGAATGGCTGATGTCAATAAACTGTCACCCTGGGCTATACCAGTTCTCTGCACAAAGCTGTAACTTTCAAAGATCTGTCTTGTTGGCATGGAATGTTGAGTTGATTTTTAGCATATTGCATATTTCATTTGAGCGGTATGATAAACTCAATTGACAAACTTAGATTCTTCTGACTTTTAAAGAGGTGTTTCCCCAGTACACACAAGTGTGTATGATTATAAGTGAACATTACACAGGCTGAAGGGCACTTTGATTGGGTCCCCGGGGTGCATCCCGGACTGTGGAACTGCTGAGCCTTCTGAACCCACCAACCTGGGCTGCCTCTCACACTAATATCAAGCTACAAACCTCTGACAGGCACTGCACTTACACAGACATCCACAGGCAGGGACAAACCCAACAGTGTTACATGAATGATCTCCCAGCCACTCATAAGCCATCAATAGGGAGGTTCCAGCCAATTCCCCCCAGCATCCCAGCCTTGCACCCCAGAACTGTACCATCTTTCACTGGTCAGAAGCCTGGACAGTGTGTTCATTATCCAGTTCACCACTTTCTCAATGTGGAATGGACACACACTAGCCTTTGCATCCGACGAAGTGGGTATTCGCCCACGAAAGCTCATGCTCCAATATGTCTGTTAGTCTATAAGGTGCCACAGGACTCTTTGCTGCTTTTACAGATCCAGACTAACACGGCTACCCCTCTGATACTTGACACTAGCCTTTGTAACCTGAGCTGAGATTTCCCAAACACTTCAACCAAAACCACACTGTTTTAGATAAAATATAAAACAGATTTATTAACTACAGAAAGACAGATTTTAAGCGATAATAAGCAGCAGGCATAGAGATCAGAGTTGGTTACTTAAGAAACAAAGATAAATTTGCAGTCTAAGTTCTACAAACTAAACAGGATATGAATCAAGGGGTGCCTCACCCTGACAGATGGTACAAGCAGGTTACAGATCCTCAATACACAGACTGGACTCCCTTTTCCAGCTTGGGACCCCACTTGAAAGTCTTTGTCCTCCAGACATTCTTCCAGGTGTTGAGTTGGGGGCGAGGGAGGTGGAAAGAGAGGCCAAGTGATGATGTCACTTCCCTTCTTTTATATTTTCTTCCAGCTTGCTGAAGAGATCTTTGCCATGATGTGGGGATCAGGCAGTCCCCATTGATCAAGCAGTCTCCACTGCATATGTGCTCTCTCTGAGAAGTCTCTGGGATAATAGGGGATTCTTTCCTTGATGGATGTGGCTGAGCCATTAATACTGGTTCGTTGGTCCTTTGTTGCAATTGAAAGGCGTCTCCGAACCTCACAACATATTTCAGGAACAGACACATGTAGCAAAACTTTAGAACTCCACATATAATGCTAGCACATACAATCCAACAGGATATTAATGTTGAACAGATCAAGACTTTTAAAATGATAGCCTACAAGGCACACTTTGTACAAAACATATCAGAATTATATGACAGTGGTGAATATGGGGGTTCCAGGGTGCTACTTTGAGGTACAGAGTGTCACAGGCACATTGGGGAAATCTATGCACTAACCCAGTTGCATTCTAGTACTAAAAATCAGGGTACCTGAGTAGAACTACTGACAGGCATTCGTGACTCAATCCCCGGATCCATCCAGTCCTCTCCACAGTATTATTTTCAACCTTTTAAACACTCCTGGCTGTTATTCTGTCATTAAAGTGAAACAGGAGGGGGAGCTCTCACCACACCAGCCAAGGAGGAAGAAGAGCTGTGTGGGAGAGAAGTTTAACCAAGCTTGGGAGAGGAAGGAGCGGGGAACAAATTCCCTTTTGATTTTACCATGAGGGAAGGGGAGAGAGGCCTGTTGTTCCTCCTCCTCTAATTTACTTTAACTCCCCTTGTTAAGTGTTAATTCGCAGAGTAATTTCTCAGCAAAATTAGCCATTGTGATACAACTCTCCCACCAAACAAATGTAAAACTCTAATCCTGTCACTCCAATACGCTACGATTTTTTAAATAATCAAAGAGTCCTTGAAATAACTAAGTTCGCTAATGAAATATTATTAGGTTATGAGGCTCAATGCTCTCCTGATTTGTTCCCAGATATTGAAAGATCAGGCAACACAGACTGCTGTGAAATCTTTCCAGGAGTTGAAGTGTTATGGAGTTTTTACATTCTTGAAACTTATTCCTATGGATTTATTTTTAGACACATTCAGTTACTCCCCACAAGTTATTCTACTTTCAAGAGGCAAGTGGCTTTGTTCTTATATGATGGACTTACTCCAGAAAACAATTCCACCCCCGTATCATGTGCAATTTACATTTATAGTCATGTTTGTAACAGTAGCCGTGGGAATCAGTGAATTCTGGCCCCTGAACCATGTCAGGTGTCTGGCCAGGAAATAATGTTTCAGTCTCATCTTGTGTATCACACCTTTATTACAATGTTGTCTTAGTGACTAATAATCAGAGTTCTCCCATCTGAATTGCCCCCTCCCTATGATTATTTGAGTGACAACAAGTGAAAAGCCTACCTAAGTGAATACATGAATAAGTGAAGAACTGGAAACTTCTCTTACTTGCCTCGGTTATCTTTTTCTCTTTAACACATGCTCTTGGAGGCTCTCCAAATATATGAGAATGTTTAAGGTTATTAAATGTTGATCTCAAAGCCCCATTAAAATGAAGAAGAGATCTCAATCCAGTTACTGCTGAATAGGCTTTCACATCAGAGCGGTGCTAATTGGCACCTTCGTTGCCAGTCTCCCAGGATTGATGGACACTGAGTGACCTACACTCTTGGCACTACAGATTGTCCTTCAAAGATAAGGCTATAGCACTTTGATGTGGCAGAGGAAGGCACTTACACGGCTACTGAAAGAGGCAGTGTTGCCTAGTGGATAGAGGAGTGGCCTGGGATTCAGAGGACCTGGGTTCTATTTCCACCTCTGCCACTGCCCTAATGTGTGACCTTAGACAAGTCGCTTTCCTCCCTGTGCCTTAGTTTCCCTACCTGTAAAATGGGAATAATGATAGTGTGAAGTGCTACTGATAAAAAGCTCTACATAAGAGCTAAGTATTATTAGAGCTGATGCTACACCTCTTTTAGGAGAGAAAATTCCAGTCTCTTGGGCTGTCAAGTCTGCTACTTTTCATGACCATTAAGTTTGCTTAAATATATAATATCTAGCACAGTAATTCACTTATCTTATAAATTAACTTACTGAAATGTTGTTCTTTTTATGTCTGCATCTGAAATGGATTTTCACCTTGATAGAAATGACTATTACTCTACAGTCAGTTCTCTTTTCTTTGATCATACTGTACTTTCATTTTGTTACACCATGTTTTTTTAAGGAAAGGGGGCAGCTTATAAGGAAAAGCTGGTTAGAGTAAATGCAAAGTAACCCTTCAAGATCCACAGGAATAAAAGGACACTTTTATTATATAACTAAGATCCAGATTGAAAAATGCAACAAGAAATAAAGAAAATTTGATGGGACATAGGTTTAAAAAAACAGTACAGTAGCACTAGGTTTAGGTGGGATGGAGGTAAATTGGGAGTGAAGTGAGTGACATACCTCAGAGACGCAACAGAGAGGGGTTTATGCTGAATATACATGAATGAACAAGTATCAAAATATAAAGAGTTATTGTGCCTTGATCTTGCTTCGAGCCACATGGAACAGTAATATGACCCAATATGTATTGGGAATCAGTTACTTTTAGACCAAGATATGTGCAAGTCTCTGCAATGTATCTTCAAAGTGCTCTAAGATGAAGCATAAGCAATGGGAGGCGTTTTGGAATTATTCTAAATCACTTGGAGCGTCAGAGAGCTAAGCATTTTCTGCTAAATCTATTTCCCGGACAGGGTCTCAAGTTATTTCCAACTAAACCAAACCAAAACAACCTTTGCTGTATTCAGTCTTCAGAGACTCCTCTTCTGCTTTAAATTGCAGTTCTCTCACATGTGACTTCATTTAAAAACATGAAACACTTTTAGACCATCTGCGTTTTTCTACATAGCAAACAGCCTTATGTAATCCTGTGTCATTGACCTCTCTCCTGTTGCAAGGCTGAGCCTCATAGCGGTTGCGTTAGGGGAAAATGGCAAGAGGCCTTTCAGAATAATCTCCTCTCTAGCACAGTAATAAATCAGCCTCGCAACTCCCACACTTTTGGGCACTGCATACATTGTTGTGTCTGACATATGGCCCTTCCCTGAGTTTTACAACACATGCCCTGCTTTTGCCTTCTCAGTTGAGGATTTGTGGGAAGGGATGAGAAATTCCAAGATCAAAATTCCCTCAGGAATCTACGTCATTTGATCTTGGAGATGTGTCAGTGGCTTATCTGACTAGGAGCCAGTGGCACCATCATGCTAACCCTTACCACAGTTAGTCATGAAGCTAAGCCACAAGTACTTGGAAAAGGGTTGTGTAAAGGCTGGCTAAATAAGAACACATGTGCTATTACAAATAACTGTGTCCTTTGATACAAACTATGTTTTGAAAGAAATTGAGACAACCTAGAAGCTATCATTAATTTTCTCCTTATTGACAAACTACAGTACCATACTGAGCAAGTGTGCAGTTATACATCTCTCCCCTCAATTGTCTTTTTCTTAGATCATCTGTATTCTATTTAGTCTTGTCTTTTTGGTGTATATATCTCATTATATGCTGATCTATTTATATCTATTATGTTATTTTGTTTGCAGTTTTAAATATGTTTGATCTAAGTACTGGATCAAACTACTTGGTTCTATTCCTGGATTGCTGAATGACCTTAGACAAATTATTTTTCTGTGCCCCACTTTACTCATCTGTGGTGTGGAGAAAGTGAATAAGGAAAAGTTATTTACTTGTTCCCATAATATAAGAACTAGGGGCCACCAAATGAAATTAATGGGCAGCAGATTTAAAACAAATAAAAGGAAGTTCTTCTTCACACAGTGCACAACCTGTGGAACTCCTTGCTTGAGGAAGTTGTGAAGGCTAGGACTATAACAGGGTTTAAAAGAGAACTAGATAAATTCATGGAGGTTAAGTCCATTATTGGCTATTAGCCAGGATGGGTAAGGAATGGTGTCCCTAGCCTCTGTTTGTCAGAGGGTGGAGATGGATGGCAGGAGAGAGATCACTTGATCATTACCTGTTAGGTTCACTCCTCTGGGGCACCTGGCATTGGCTTCTCTCGGTAGACAGGATACTGGACTGGATGGACCTTTGGTCTGAACCAGTATGGCCACTCTTATGTTCTTATGTTACCTGTAAAACTGGTACAATAAGAAGATTGGTAATGGGAAATAGCACCTTTCACCTCCAGTTTACCAGCTTAGATTCAGCCTAGTAACTGGATACTTACCATCTAATGGCTGTTTGGTATCAGATGTGACAAGACTTAGTTGGTCTCAGTCTAGAGTGCAAGACTCCACTTCACAAATGACACACTTGTTGGCAGTCTTAGCAAAGGTGGCCTCTTCAGAAAAAGGTTTAACATTTGATTTGGACGGAAAGGCATATTCCTCTGCTGTTGCCCCTCCTATATGTGTACTGCGGATCCGGTAAACCTCAAGTCCTGCCAATAACGCAGCTTTCATCAGGACCAACACACACTCACGGTATTGAAAATGGACATAAGAAATGTTGGTGCTTACCTCAGGAGAGTCATGAGACTTGATTAATGTTTGTAACATGACTTGATATCCTTAGATGGAGGGAGATATAAGCATAAAAGATCATTAATATCACAGGTTTTGGTTATTTTATTGGTGAAGGGATTGTAAATCAGGCATTTTAGATGATTGGCCATTTGCTTACATTTGGAGATATTTTACAAGCAGTTTCAAAATGACAGGTTTTTGCATATTTAATGATTAACCATTGCGCACCTATAGGGAGCAGAATGGCATTTGTCCCGTTCACAGTATATTCCTTCAATCACTCATTGTTTGTTGCCAGAAAAGGGTGTTTGAAAGTTTCAGATGCTTGACACTGTTTTTTGGCCAGTAACCACATTTAATGAATAAGTGTTCTTAAAGCGTCACTTCTTAAACATACCAGCATGCCTGATAAGATTCCAACATATAGCAACAAGACTGATGAAAATATGGCCAGTAATATTTATTTATTTATTTATGCTAAGTGAGGTTTTCCTTCTCCCAGAAAAAAATACAGTCAAAGTGGTGTTTTGGACTATTATCTTTGCACTATGCTCTCATCAGATCTCATAAGATGCATCAGCATAGGATGTGAGACCATCAGTGAAAATCCAATTGCTGGAAGTGAGATGAATAAATCAGTAGGTAGATAGCACTCTTTTCTCTGAATTAGTATTGAACTAATTTCCTGGCATGCCACTGGGGGCTCTCTACTTCCATAAGGGCTGTATTTAGCATCACATATAAACGGAATCTATTGACAATTCCATGACGCTTTTTTCAAGGCAAAAGCTAAATCTTGCTGTCAAGGCTGAATCCCAACTCTGTCACTCCGAGTGCAGAAGTGGGGCCCGCAACACTTTTAAAAATTAATACTTGCCATCCCAGGCTTGTATTAAACTCCTAAGGTTACACTTTTCTCTGACCTTGACTTGGTAAACGCTGCCAAATCCCCTTTGAACCCAGGAAGGAGCACTTGGGAATTCCTTCCTGTGGGGTACCCTCAAAGCCCTTTCACACACACACCCTCCCGGGAAGAGCTGAGAAAGAAAACAAAGGAAATTAGCTGTTGCCACCAGCTAATCAAACAGCATATGTACAAACCTCTTAGGAAACCAATAATCCAATCCTGCTCTTAAAAAAGGTAAATTTTATTAAAAACAAAAAGAAATAAAATACATCTGGAACTTAGGCTTTTGCTAGATTTTAAAAGAGCAATTCCAAAAATCAAGCACCCAAAATAGCTTTCTTGGGGATTCAGCTTAAGAGTTACAAGCAAACAAAAGCATCTGGGGTTAGCACAGAGGAGTCCACAAGCCAATAAGAAATAAAGGAAATAACCCTAATCGTGTCTAGCTAAACATTCTGATCGACTTACACATTTGGAGTTCAGAGAAGCAGTCTAGGCATGATCTGATGACTTATAATCATACTTGGCTTACCTGCTTATAGCATGGCTGCTCTGTCCCTCCAGCCCGGAGAACAACAGACAAAGGCAAAGTTTCTTTCCCAATTTTAAAAAGTTCTACCTTCCCATTGGGTCTTTTGGTCAGATGCCCATTTTTTTTTCTTAACCTGGGGGACTGTTAACTCTTTACAGGTAAAGCAAGTAGAGAACAGTTACCAAGAGGGATTTTACAGCTAACTGTCTGGCTGTCCATCAAAGGGAGCTATCCCCCCAATTTATTTATCACACTTGCCAAACACCATTTCCATTGATTACAATCTAGCAACCTAAAAAGTAAAGCAAATTTGCAACAAAAACTCTCCCTGTACTTTCTTCTGTTTTTCATTTGCAAAAATTATTCTTCACTTTAGCATCTAGTGGCTGCCATCTTCCATCCCAGAAGTGACTGCAAATCAGTGGTATTTTAGTGATTCCTACAGATGGTCTGGCTGTGAACACTGGTATGCTTAGGGATGAAAAATTGGTGTGTGTATATATATTTACTTTCTCTGGAACTCCCTGTCTTCCATTCGTACATGACATTCTCCCTACACCTGGAAGGATGGAGTACATATCCTCTCCTGGAGTGGTCAGGAGATCTGCAGATCTACTACTCTCTGAGGTCTATATTGTGGCTTAAGGAGCAGGAGTTGTTCTGAGGGTAGTACGCAGAGGAAGTGGATACAATGCCTGATCCATGGTCACTGAAGGCTTTGTGCTTTGACTACTACAGGCATAATGCTTCATCATGGTCCCTGAAAGCTCTTTCCTGCATGAGTTCTTAGACCATCATTATACAGGATAATCTTGCACTCATCTGGTGCAATTTCCTGGCACTAGCTGATACATGGGGGCAAAGCTATGGCCAATTCCCCACCCCAACTAGACATTCCCTCAAGTACATTCAGCAAAAATAGCAACACATGCAGCAGGGGCAGATTAAAATAATCCAGGATGCTTGGCACACCCCGACATAAGGGCTCTCCTGTGGTGCCAGCCCATGATCCCACCCCTTCTTGGATGGCAGTGGCAACCCACACACGAGAGTCATCTGGTGGGTTGGTAGGGCCACATCTTTTTGGGCAGACTAAGCATCCCCCACCCTTCAGCCACTACTCCCTGTTGTCAGAGGACCTGGACTCTAAATCAGAAGAGGGAAGATTTGGTCTTCATCCATCTGAGCCGAGCCATGATGGGGTGGTGGCAGTAAGACCTCTTCATCCTTTTCACTGGTGGGGTAGCATCAATAGGGAACACACTAGAGCAGTAGGTTTTAGAGTCAGCCACTCATTCAGGTGGATAGAGCACTTTACACCAAAGTGCAAGCTTAACTTTGGTATTTTCTGACTGTTGTGTGCTTAACTGTGCAATATTAACACCTGTAACAGATTTTGGCAGGAATATAGGTTTTTTTCCCCCTCAGAATACAGCTTTGGACTCAGTATCCAATTCCTGCAACCTTCTAGGTAGTCATTGGATAGAATTATCCTTTGAGAAATGAGGTAATTTTTTTTTCTATCCTTAGGCAGGTAAAGTGAATAATACTTTAATCCCTTGACTGCTTCATTTGTAACTGCGTGGTAATTGTGAAATGGTACATTGCTGCTGAAGGATTCATTTAGTTCCTGCCTGAGAATGCTTTGCACATACAGTGTCTGCAACATCTCCTCTCCTCAAAAGAAGGTGACTGAATTTCATCTGACACATTGGGATCCGGCACCTTCTTTGATTCTGATTCATCTTCAAGAGCCTAGGGTACAAATAGTTAGTATTTCCACAGTGCAGGCTGATTCACATCCTAGATGCCACTTTACCCATGAAATCATGGAAGAAGGGATGTTCATTATTAGATGTTATTCACAATATTGGAGACAAACAAGATAATATATTCAAACACAAACAGGCCAATCTTGGTTTTTTCCTGCAGTAGCCTTGAACTGAAACACACAAAAAGGAAATTGCTACCTCTGTATGAACATCAAGATAAGTTTTCTTTTTAATTTGGTACACTGAACACAAATATGAATGAGGATAAAAATAGCAAATTATTGACCCTTTCCCTCTTCATGTTAGTCAGAATGAAAATGGAGTTATTTAGGGATAGGCAAACTGTAACAATTCATTCCTTTCAGCAAGGAGTAAAAATGTTGCAATCCCATAAACTACCTAGGTCAATTCAGCAGAAGCACAACTTCATGTATATGCAGGCATAGCATTTAAGTGATCAGAGAGCATTCAGTGCACCAAAATGGAAGGTGGGACAGAGTAAAGTCTATACAAAAGTGCAAAACTATAATGGAAAATCATATTTCTTTTATGCATTTAGATGTTGTTCTTTGCTTACAAAGCCCTCCAGTGCTGGCCAATCCAGCCCAGAGTTAATGAATCACTGGAGCCCTGGTCTGGAGAACAGAAGGACTCCGCCTGAGTGGAACCCAAGTCTTGAGATAAATTTAGCACATACAATTTTTGCATTTCTCTAGCACCTTTCATCTAAGGATATCAAAGCATCTTACAAAACGTTAGTTAATGAAGTCTCACAGCACCCCTGCAAGGTAGGTAAGATAAGAACTCCCTATATCTCTCTGGTCCCCACAGGCTTCTTGCACTTACAGAAACCTATACTGGGGTTACAGTTAATATGGCAATCTCTTCTAGGCTACTCACATACTTCGAATACCAAGGACTTCAGGGCCCATCAAGGCTGGATGGGAGATTAGATTCTATTATTCCCCTGACAAGGAAACCTGATAATTCATGACATACAAGCCCAGCAGGGACATTTCCCTGCAGAGCTTGATGGTCAGGGATAAAAAGAGCAATTTGGGAAGGTGGTTAGGATAACTGAAGAATTAAATGGAGGAGAGGAAGGGAAATCTGGATGGGTTAAAAGAAGCATAACAAGCAAAGAGCTGGAGATGGACAGAGATGGAAGATGAAAGAGAGTGCATTTATAATCTAAATTGCAAAAAAAAAAAAAGATTTGAATACTTATCTAAAAAAGATTTCAAATACCACACACACGGACTTGGTCTTCACATGTGTTTGTACAGCACCTTGCACAATGAAATCCTAATCTTGACTAGGGCCTTGGACATTATAATATCAATATTTATAATGGTAATAATATTTTGAGGCGTATTTAAACTCAGCTTCTTGATCATTTAAGTTTCACCCATCATTAATACTAATGCAGCATCAATGGTGACTGCAGGTTTTCTGATGTGGACTTTTGTTCACCTTTAACTAGGCTGAAAACTGCGAACACACTTCATTTCAAATACTATTCCAAAATACTGGTCCAATTTAGTGGTCCAAATAAATTAGCTTATTTTAAGAAAATGCTGGCTAGATATTTTTAGCTCCTCTTGAGCAGCCATCTTTTATTTGCATTTTTATATCCAGAAGTTAACTAGATTTTTCCATTTGACAAAAATATTGAAGATGGGCAAAGTATGCCAATAATTCAGATATAATTAATGTCTCTACTGGGGACTTCACAGATTTCATATACATCTCATCTGTTATAATCTGAATCGCCATCCCGCATATGACCATTTGTATGGGATGACATTTGTGATTTAATTTTATAAATGAAATTGAAAGTAATCATGTAGCATAGCTTCTTTTGTAGGATAAGTGGACAATGTACAGTATTACAGAATTTTAAGACCGGTTTACATTCTCTTTTTCAGAGCAGTCCTAAGAAGTTCAAACCATACTTATATGACACTAAACACTTTATTGACATCATCTGCTTCCAGCTATTAACAGATGAGATGAGAGGATGGATGATCTTGTGGTTAAGGCAGGACCTGTTGCCGCATTTATAAGGTTAATAATATTAATTTGGATAGTATGGGTTTTAGGCTCGCCAATTTGTCTGATTAGAAGATAACGTTCTTGTCCTGAATCAGGCTCCACAGAACTTACAAAGGACCCTTGGGGTATGACAGGAAGCTCACACTGAGACAGATATAGCCTTAAAGACTTTTTATTAAGATAAATGAAGTAGTAATTAAATGGTAAAATAATGAAAGTTACAAAGTTACAATTGTATTACTGCTATTCAAAAGATGCATACAGTATGATGTATTATATGCTACAAAGCTTTGGTTAATATACTTACACCCTTCCTTGATAAGCTGGTGGTAAGAGACATAGGACCAGCCTCGCCTCTGGCGGTTCAGGTTTCTCAATTTTTGAGTGAGAGGTGCAATACTTAGAAGAAGCTAGTGCTAAGGACTATCAGAGCTAACTTAGAGTTTACTTAACTAACTTAAACTTAAATCCTAATAAACAAAACTAAGAACAAAAGCTTAGGGAAACCAAGCTTAGCCTAGTCCCCTTGGAACTTTGAAAGTTTGATAAAAACAAGTGCAGCCTACTAATAATAGTAGTCGTTGTAGATAGATAGCTAGATAGATTTTTCTAGCAAGGTGGGTCACCTCTTTTATAGGGCACAAGTCCCTGAAATCCTTCCTCCTATGCCAAAACTTCATTCCTCACCCACAAAAACGTTAGGGTACACTTACTCCATAGGCTAGTATGTTTATACATGTTAATGACATGCACATACATATTAATGACATTAGATCATATACACACACATATTATTTATGTTCTTTGGTTATTTCGGTTTTTTCCTTGTGGTGTACCTGTTAAGTCTGGGGTACAGACTTGGAAACCCCCTATGCCATTATCTATCTATCTATCTATCTATCTATCTATCTATCTATCTATGTAGGTGAAAGGTCTCAGACATATGTGTGGGTGTTGACTTGCTATCTGCGTGAAAGGTCCCAGACACAGATATGCTAACTTTGCCTTAGCTCAACATACAGGATATGGCCTGTAGGTCCCTTGCATTACAGCCGAACTTACTTTAATATAAACCTATTACAATAAATCAAATATTTAAACTATAAGAAAAATATATATATATGCAAGCAAGCAGGTTAATCCCATAGGCTACAGACCGGCACTCGGGAGATCTGTGCCACATGCTTCCTATGTGACTTTGATGAGTTACTTAAATTTTCTGTGCCTCATCAGTTCACTACCCCTAAAATGGGTAATTTTTACTTCGTCTCCTTTACCTGCTTAGGTGGAGACAGGGACTGACTCTTAGGCTTTGTCGACATTGGAACTCTGTTGGCAAAACGTTTGTTGTTCAGGGGTGTTAAAAACAAACAAACACACACACACTCCAAATGACAAAAGTTTTGCCAACGAAAAGTGCCAGTGTGAACAGTGAAAAGCTGCTGCCATTTGTTGGGGGTGGAAGTTTTTTGTCAGCAGGAGAGGTCTCTCCTGCCAACAAACAGCAGCTACACTACACACCTTTTAGCGGCACAGCCGTAGCGGCACTGTGTAGACAACACCTTCCTGTGAGTATACACTGTGCCTAGCACAATGGGGTCCCGGCCTTGGGTGAAGTCTCTAGGCATAACTGTAATGCAAACATAAATAATAGCATTGGAGTAGTGGAGTACACTACATCGGTCATTTAATGTGATACAGTCAATGGCATTTTGGTTCCTAAGTGCCTAGATCCCTTTGAAAATATTTAGGCTCCTAAATCAGTTAGGCATTGCAATGCTGAGCACACCAATGCCAACATACCTTTAAAATCTGGGCCTTAGACCTACTTGCACCCACTTCCTGAATCTAAATTAGAGGCCACATGTCAAGGAGCTGGAATAAAGTATGAATTATGACAGGGAGTGGCCTGCCATAACTAAGGGCTTGTCTAGATGATGAGTTACTGTGCAGGAAGCCAGGGTGTGAATTTTCAGTGCACTCCAAGACTTTCACTGCACTGTAGCAGTATCTACACAATGAATCACTGCGTAGCAAGCTGATGTGCTGTAAATTCATACTCTGGTTTGCCATGCACTCATTTGCTGATTTTATTTTTCCCAGTGGGTGTTCCACCCTGGCTCCGCCCAAGTCCGCCTTTCCCCCGAAGCCCCGCCCTCGCTCCACTTCTTCCCAATCCCACTCCACCCCCTCCTTCCCTTTGCTTGCTCCTCTCAGTCCCCTCACACAAGGCCCCTCCACCCGCCTCTGGCTCCTCTCCGCTCTCCCCCAAGCACTTCCCACCAGCTACCGAACAGCAGATTGGTGTCCAGCCCCCGGACCTCGCCAAACAGCTGTGTCTGGTGGGTGCTGAGCACCCTCTATTTTTTTTCCTGGTTGCTTGTACCCTGGAGCACCCATGGAGTCGGCGCCTATGATGCAGACAAACCTTTACATGTTCTTGCATCCGTCAGCTAGTTACTGTGCTTGTTGCATTCCTTCTTCTTTTGGACCCTGGGTGTTCACATTACACTACTTAAGATGCATTTAAGACTCCATTCTGTACCACTGAAGTCAATGGGAATTTCGCCATTGAATTGTAAGGAACCAGGATGGGACCCTTATATTCTGTGGGATCAATTCTGAGGTGATATATAAGGCAAGGCACACATTGGTGAGTGGGTGTAAATCCAAGTCTAAGGGCTGGTCTACACTAACCCCCCACTTCGAACTAAGATACACAACTTCAGCTACATGAATAACGTAGCTGAAGTTGAAGTATCTTAGTTCGAACTTACCGCGGGTCCACACGCGGCAGGCAGGCTCCCCCGTCGACTCCGCATACTCCTCTCGCGGAGCAGGAGTACCGGCGTCGACGGCGAGCACTTCAATCCCGGATCGATCCCGGATTGATTTATCACATCTAGACAAGATGCGATAAATCAATCCCAGAAGATCGATTGCTTACCGCCAGACCCGGAGGTAAGTATAGACGTACCCTATGAGATGGTAGACAGAGTCTAAGTTTGTTTAATGTTAATGAACATAGGAGAGGGTACGGAACATACAAGTTGCACCAACTTAATATCTCTCTAGAAATACCTCTGAATTTAGATTTATGCTCACCTCTGAATTTAGACCCATAAGTTTGTTACTGGTGATTATGGCTTCTAGATGGAAGATGATTTCTTCTGGTAAATTACTTTATCTCTTCAGTCATCAATGTGGTTGCAAGTAATGCTTATGATCACTGAGGGCTCAAAGCCAACAGAAGCTCAAGAAGCTCAATACTCCTGAAGTTGCATATTGCCTTGAAGAATTCAACCCTAGCATCTTCTAGGTTTAATGGGAGCAAAGATACAATTAGTTACCTAGGTATCTGTCATGGGGTAGGTACATCCCATCATGTGGTGTCAGGTCACATGGCTCAAAAGAAAGTGCAGAGGCTGTACCACAGCCAGTTAGATGTTGTTTTTGAGTAATGGAAATCTCCAGAGGCAGGTATATATCAGTGTGGAGATAACGAGGTTAGTTCAATCAGGGAGGGTGAGGTGCTCTGCTAGCAGTTGAGGTGTGAACACCAAGGGAGGAGAAACTGTTTCTGTAGTTGGATAGCCAACTACAGCACCCCCACGAACATGATACAGTTCTGTGGTGATCTGCAAGCCTACTTTCGCCGCCTCCGACTCAAAGAATACTTTCATGATAACACTGAACAGCGCACTGATACACAGATACCCTCCCACCAACAACACAGGAAGAAGAACTCCACATGGACTCCTCCTGAGGGTCGAAATGACAGTCTGGACCTATACATAGAATGCTTCCGCCGACGTGCACAGGCAGAAATTGTGGAAAAACAACATCACTTGCCTCATAACCTAAGTCGTGCAGAATGCAATGCCATCCACAGCCTCAGAAACCACCCTGACATTATCATCAAAGAGGCTGATAAAGGAGGTGCTGTTGTCATCATGAACAGGTCTGACTACCAGAAGGAGGCTGCCAGACAACTCTCCAATACCAAATTCTACAGGCCGCTTTCCTCAGATCCCACTGAGGAATACACTAAGAAACTGCACCATCTACTCAGGACACTCCCTACACTAACACAGGAACAAATCAACATACCTTTAGAGCCCCGACCGGGGTTATTCTATCTACTACCTAAGATCCACAAACCTGGAAATCCTGGACACCCCATCATCTCGGGCATTGGCACTCTCACTGAAGGACTGTCTGGATATGTGGACTCCCTACTCAGACCCTACGCCACCAGCACTCCCAGCTATCTCCGTGACACCACAGATTTCCTGAGAAAACTACAATGCATTGGTGACCTCCCAGAAAACACCATCCTAGCCACCATGGATGTAGAGGCTCTCTACACAAACATCCCACATACAGATGGAATACAAGCTGTCAGGAACAGTATCCCTGATGATGACACAGCACAACTTATTGCTGAGCTCTGTGACTTTATCCTCACGCACAATTATTTCAAATTTGGTGACAATATATACCTCCAGACCAGTGGCACCGCTATGGGCACCCGCATGGCCCCACAATATGCCAACATTTTTATGGCTGACCTGGAACAACGCTTCCTCAGCTCTCGTCCACTCATGCCCCTTCTCTACCTATGCTATATTGATGACATATTCATCATCTGGACCCATGGGAAGGAGACCCTGGAAGAATTCCACCATGCTTTCAACAGCTTCCACCCCACCATCAACCTCAGCCTGGACCAATCTACACGGGAGGTCCACTTCCTGGACACCACCGTACAAATAAGCGATGGCCACATTAACACCACCCTATACCGAAAACCCACCGACCGCTACGCCTACCTTCATGCCTCCAGCTTCCACCCCGGTCACACCACACGATCCATCGTCTACAGCCAAGCACTGAGGTACAATTGCATCTGCTCCAACCCCTCAGACAGAGACCAACACCTACAAGATCTTCACCAAGCATTCTCAAAACTACGATACCCACACAAGGAAATAAAGAAACAAATCAACAGAGCCAGACGTGTACCCAGAAGCCTCCTGCTACAAGACAGGCCCAGAAGAGAAACCAACAGAACTCCACTGGCCATCACCTACAGTCCTCAGCTTAAACCTCTCCAACGCATCATCAGTGATCTACAACCCATCCTGGACAATAATCCCTCACTTTCACAGACCTTGGGAGGCAGGCCAGTCCTCGCCCACAGACAACCTGCCAACCTTAAGCATATTCTCACCAGCAACCACGCACCGCACCATAACAACTCTAACTCAGGAACCAACCCATGCAACAAACCTCGATGCCAACTCTGCCCACATATCTACACCAGCAACACCAGCACAGGACCTAACCAGATCAGCTACAACATCACCGGCTCATTCACCTGCACGTCCACCAATGTTATATATGCCATCATATGCCAGCAATGCCCCTCTGCTATGTACATTGGCCAAACTGGACAGTCACTACGCAAGAGGATAAATGGACACAAGTCAGATATCAGGAATGGCAATATACAAAAACCTGTAGGAGAACACTTCAACCTCCCTGGCCACACAATAGCAGATGTAAAGGTAGCCATCTTACAGCAAAAAAACTTCAGGACCAGACTCCAAAGAGAAACTGCTGAGCTCCAGTTCATTTGCAAATTTGACACCATCAGATCAGGATTAAACAAAGACTGTGAATGGCTATCCAACTACAGAAACAGTTTCTCCTCCCTTGGTGTTCACACCTCAACTGCTAGCAGAGCACCTCACCCTCCCTGATTGAACTAACCTCGTTATCTCCACACTGATATATACCTGCCTCTGGAGATTTCCATTACTTGCATCTGAAGAAGTGAGGTTCTTACCCACGAAAGCTTATGCTCCCAGTACTTCTGTTAGTCTCAAAGGTGCCACAGGACCCTCTGTTGCTTTTTACAGATTCAGACTAACACGGCTACCCCTCTGATACTTGGAGAGCCTGCAGTCTGCATCCTCCCCTTTCAGAAGCCTGCCCCGACGGAGTTGGGCTGCTTCTTTTTATACTCTGCCTCCAGGCTGAGCATGCCCAGCAGTGTTGGAGGGGTGGGGCTTCCTCAGCCTGTAATGCACCGTTACCTCTTTCAGGGCTGGTACGGGGTATTGTCGAAAACTGACAATATGTTGCTTTAAAGATCCAGCATAAATGTAGTACCAATAGCTGTATTTCATCATTTGGAGATTTAGGACGATTTGTGCCTGGTACATAAATCTTGGGGTATTAACATCCTTGAGCCTATAATTAATTAGCTTAAGTAGCTCTGATGATGTTTATAGAGGGAAAAGCAGCAGAGGCTGCCTGCAAGGCTCAACAATCTTAGTAGGGCATGTCTTCTCTAATAGGCAGGAATTTAACATTAATATTCTTTACAAAGCAACTAAATCAGTGATGGATTTCGATTACTGATGGCCTGTTGAGGGGAGGAGAGACTTCACTGAACTCAAGTGTCTGAACATCTGATTAACAATTGTAAATTAAAGGACACAGCATGGGAGACATTTGGCAAGATACAGCTAAGAATAAGTTTTGTCACAGTGGCATGAGCCAGAGTTCCTTGTTTTCAGGACTGAAATTTTAAGATGAGTTTTTCGGGTATTCAGCTTAAACGCTATAGCTGCAGAGACAAGCAGAGCAGAACAAATAGTGGGAATGGAGAAAAGGATGCGGTAGGGGGAATAACTTTGAGTAGGAAGAAATCAAAGAAACGAGAGAGAAAGAGGGAGATGGGAATAGAGAGAGACCTCACAAGGTACCAGAGACAGATACAGAAAATGAATTTGAAGAAAAGGTTCTGTATTGTCAGACACAACAATGGCTTGCCCTCTACCTGGGATAATGCATAGATGTTGCTATGATTGTGTTTGTGCGGATTACAGAATCATAGATATGTAGGGCTGGAAGGGACCATGAGAAGTCATCAAATCCAGCACCCTGATCTGTAGCAGGATCAAATAAAGGTGTTTGTCCAACCTGTTTTTCAAAACCTACAACGATGGGGATTTCATAACTTCCTTTGGAAGCCAATTCCAGAATTAACTACCCTTATAGTTTGAAAGCGTTTCCTAATATCTAACCTAAATCTCCCTTGCTGTAGATTATGCCATTACTTCTTATTCTCACCAGTGGACACGGAGAACAACTGATCTTCATAACAGCCCTTAACAAATTTGAAGACTGTTATCAGGTCCCTCCTCAGTCTTCTTTTCTCAAGACTAAACATGCCCAGTTTTTTTAACCTTTCCTCACAGGTCAGGTTTTCTAAACATTTTATCATTTTTGTTGCTCTCAGCTGAACTCTCTCCAATTTGTCTCCATCTTTCCTAAAGTGTGGTACCCATGATTCGACATGGTACTCCAGCTGAGGCCTCACCAGTGATGCATAGAGTGGGACAATTACCTCCCATGTCTTACATATTACACTCCTCTTAATATGCCCCAGAATTATATTAGCTTTTTTCATTACTGCATCACATTGTTGACTCATATTCAGTTTGTGATCAACTTTAGGCACTACTACAGCAGTACTACTATCTAGCCAGCTATTCCCCATTTTTTAGTTGTGCATTTAAATTTTCCTTCCTAAGTGAACTACTTTGCATTTGTCTTTATTGAATTTCATCTTGTTGAATTCAGAACAATTCTCCAATTTGTCAAGGTCATTTTGAATTCTAATCCTGTCCTCCAAGTGCTTACAACATCTCCCAGCTTGGAGTCATCTGCAAATTTTGTAAGCATACTCTCCACCCCATTATCCAAGTCATTAATGAAAATATAGAATAGTTCCGGACCAATGACCAACCCTTGCAGGTCCCCACGAGATACAGCCTCCTGGTTTGACAGCGAACCATTGATAACTACTCTTTGAGTACAATCTTTTAATCTTGTAGTAATTTCATCTAGACCACATTTCCCTAGTTTGTTTGTCAGAATGTCATGCGAGATTGTGTCTAAAGCCTTACTAAAATCAAGATATAGAACATTTACAGCTTCCCCCCATCCACTAGACCAGTAGCCCTGTCAAAGAAGGAAACTAGATTGGTTTGGCAGGATTTGTTCCTGACAAATCCATGCTGGCTATTCCTTATAACCCTCTTATTCTACAGGGGCTTACAAATTGATTGTTTAATAATTTGTTCTAGTATCTTTCTAGGTATCAAAGCTGACTAGTCTATAATTCCTCAAGTCCTCTTTGCTCCCTTTTTTCAAGGTAGGTACTATGTTTACCCTTCTCCAGTCTTCTGGAACAACACCCATCCTCCAGGAGCTCTCAAAGCTAATTGCTAACAGTTCCTAGATTGCATAAGATAGTTCCTTAAGTACTTTAGGATGAATTTTATCAGGCTCTGCTGACTTGAATACATCTAACTTATCTAAATATTCCTTAACCTATTCTTTCCCTATTTTGGCTTGCATTCCTTCCCTCCTTGTTGTTAATATTAATTGTGTTGAGCATCTGGTCACCCTTTTGCCCTTTTAAGTGAAGACAGAAGCAAAATAAGCATTAAACACCTCAGCTTTTTTTACATCATCAATTATTAGCTCTCCTTCCCTGCTAAGTACCTCGACTTTCATTAGTCTTTCTCTTGTACCTAATATACTTAAATAACCTCTTCTTATTCCCTTTTATGTTCCTTGCTAGGAGTAACTAATTTTGTACCTTAGCCTTTCTGATTTTATTTCTATATGTGTGTGCTATCCTTTTGTTCTCCTTAGCAATCTATTCATGTTTCCACTTTTTGTAGGATTCCTTTTTGATTTTCAGGTCATTAAAGCGCTCCTGGTGGAGCCATACTGGCCTTTTACTATTATTCCTATATTTCCTTTGCTTATAGATAATTTGCAGTTGCCTTTACTATGGTATCCTTGAGAAAATGATCTCCTGAAGAACCTTTTCCCCTTAGATTTTCTTCTCACTTCTGAGTTTAAGTCTGTTTTTTTGAAATCCATTGTCCTTATTCTGCTGCTCTCATTCCACCCTTTCCTCAGAATCATGAAATCAATCATTTCATGGTCACTTTCACCCAAATTGCCTCCCACCTTCAGATTCGCTACCGATTGCTCCCTGTCACTCAGAATCAAGACTAAATGGCTGTCCCCTTTGTTACTTCCTCCACTTTCTCAAACAAAAAGTAGTCCCCAATACATTCCAAGAACTTAGAAATTCTGTGTTTTGCCATATTATTTTTCCAACAGATGTCTGGGTAGTTAAAGTCCCCAATTACTACCAGGTCTTGTGTTTTGGATATGTATGTTATTTGTTCTAGAAATGCCACATCCACCTCCTCTTTCTGCTTTGGTGATATACAGTAGACCCCCTACCATGATAGGTTTCAGAGTAGCAGCCGTGTTAGTCTGTATCTGCAAAAAGAAGAACAGGAGTACTTGTGGCACCTTAGAGACTAACAAATTTATTAGAGCATAAGCTTTCGTGGACTACAGCCCACTTCTTCGGATGCATATAGAATGGAACATATATTGAGGAGATATATATACACACATACAGAGAGCATAAACAGGTGGGAATTGTCTTACCAACTCTGAGAGGCCAATTAATTAAGAGAAAAAAAACTTTTGAAGTGATAATCAAGATAGCCCAGTACAGACAGTTTGATAAGAAGTGTGAACATACTTACAAGGGGAGATAGAATCAATGTTTGTAATGGCTCAGCCATTCCCAGTCCTTATTCAAACCGGAGTTGATTGTGTCTAGTTTGCATATCAATTCTAGCTCAGCAGTCTCTCGTTGGAGTCTGTTTTTGAAGTTTTTCTGTTGTAATATAGCCACCCGCAGGTCTGTCACTGAATGACCAGACAGGTTAAAGTGTTCTCCCACTGGTTTTTGAGTATTTTGATTCCTGATGTCAGATTTGTGTCCATTAATTCTTTTGCGTAGAGACTGTCCGGTTTGGCCAATGTACATGGCAGAGGGGCATTGCTGGCACATGATGGCATATATCACATTGGTAGATGTGCAGGTGAACGAGCCCCTGATGGTATGGCTGATGTGATTAGGTCCTATGATGATGTCACTTGAATAGATATGTGGACAGAGTTGGCATCGGGGTTTGTTACAAGGATAGGTTCCTGGGTTAGTGGTTTTGTTCAGTGATGTGTGGTTGCTGGTGAGTATTTGATTTAGGTTGGGGGGTTGTCTGTAAGCGAGGACAGGTCTGTCTCCCAAGATCTGTGAGAGTAAAGGATCATCTTTCAGGATAGGTTGTAGATCTCTGATGATGCGCTGGAGAGGTTTTAGTTGGGGGCTGAAGGTGACAGCTAGTGGTGTTCTGTTATTTTCTTTGTTGGGCCTGTCTTGTAGGAGGTGACTTCTGGGTACTCGTCTGGCTCTGTCAATCTGTTTTTTCACTTCAGCAGGTGGGTATTGTAGTTTTAAGAATGCTTGATAGAGATCTTGTAGGTGCTTGTCTCTATCCGAAGGATTGGAGCAAATGCGGTTATATCTTAGAGCTTGGCTGTAGACAATGGATCGTGTGGTGTGTCTTGGATGGAAGCTGGAGGCATGTAGGATGATGTCACCCCTATTTTTTACCCATTATATCTTTACTCAGAGACTTTCAGCTGATCTGCCTCTCGCCTCCTCCTGGACCTCTGGACCTTCTGGTTCAGCAAGAGGAGGTACTCAACTGTTTGGGTCAGTTCCACAGTTAATCATCAGTTGGCATACCAAACAAGCCAAATAAGTTTAAATAAAAACCCCATCTACATGATTTCTGCCACTGGTATGTTTCAGATACTGTACTCGGTGCTGCTGCTTGTTGCTGTTATAAAGTGGTAGAGATTGTTGTGTAGAAAACTCCATTTCTACTATTCTACATAGCCTTGCTAGTTGCAGTACCAATTTCTCCCTGCACAATCCCTGTACGGTATGTGTTCTTTAGTTTTGGAAATTGTCAAAGCAGAAACCTTCACATGTGGATACGGCACTAGAATGGGACTCAAGAGACCTGGGTTCTATTCCCAGCTGTCTCACTGACCTGCTCGGTGAATTTGGACAAATTATTTTCTCTGTGCCTGATGCCCTTATTGTTCTTTGTCCTGTGTAGTAAGGGTGTAAGCTCTCTGGCAAAAGCACTTACTCTCACTATGGAAATGCAAAAAGAAGAACAGGATGCTTATGCATCCGAAGAAGTGGGCTGTAGTCCACGAAAGCTTATGCTCTAATAAATTTGTTAGTCTCTAAGGTGCCACAAGTACTCCTGTTCTTCTTTTTGCGGATACAGACTAACACGGCTGCTACTCTGAAACCTATGGATATGCACAGTGCCTAGCACATTGGAGCCCCAGTCTGATTGGTGGTGCTAGGAGCTGCTGTAATAAATACTATACAATCATATAAATAATAGAAGTTAGCATCCTACAGCAAGTTCCTCATATTTCTACTACTTCCTTCTAAATGGCATTTCAAATCAGTACCTTCCTGCTCCTTCTCCTTCTGAATATTTTCTTGAGTATCTGGCTTTGCAGCAATGTCCGAATGACTCAAAGATGTATCACTGCTAGATTCATCCCCTCCCCCACATGTGTGTGTACTATTATCATATCCATCAGCCTCTACCTAGGCAAACTGCACCGCCACACCCTTTCGATTTAAATGATAGCCCCCTGCCCGCAACTACCTGCTAAGTCAAACAGTGAGTGGAACAGAACAATATTTTAATATTTGCAGCATCTCTTTGTGGAATTTTCCTATGGCCTATGACTAGCAGAAGGACCAGGTTGCTGGGATGAAGCTATGCTGGTGCCACTATTAGGACTGGCCCCTTGTGTCTTTATGGAGCTTAAACCTGTGTTTTGGGCAAACAGATTTCTCCATCCTCTCCTTTCTCCTCACTGGGGCTAATGACCAGTGAAGGTAGACAGTACATTTTATATGGGACATAATTTAGCATAGCAAATGCACAAACCCCCTTGACAAAAGCATAACACATTCACACAGAGGCATGCAATAGATCCTTTATGCCTAAGACCATGCACAGCCCTTACTTTGTATAAATCCCATGGGGAAAACTATATTTAAATGCTGTACCCAGTCAGTAATTCTTATAGTGGCCTATTTTTTCTAGGAGTGATGCCTCAGGAAAGGTCTATTGTGGCCCAGAAGGGAAAAGGTTTAATCTTTTCCTCAGTCTCCCTCACCGTGTTTACCTATTATATCTCCCTAAATGGATACCTCCTGTCTGAGATTCAAAATTGCAGTTACTTCTTCAAGATAACAGAAATTTCTTCAAGAGTATAAGAGAAAACATAATATTATAAAAGAAAAACACCTCGGATATATATCAGCAATCACAACTAACCCACATGACTCAATGTATTGAGTACTGAATGCTCAAATGATTCGCAGTCAATTCAGACATTTAAAAAATGCAGTCAAATGCATTTGATTAACAAGTAAATTTGCAGAAACTGGTCTGCTTTGGGGCATTCCACAAGCACAGAAAGAGGTTAAACTAGTTCATCTAGTAAATTACTTAATGCAAATAATTCATTTATCTCTATTATACTCAGTTTGTATTCCATCCAGACCTTAGTCCAGCCATAATCACTCCCTCTTCTAGAATGTGTTTATCCTAGTTATAATCCCAGGCATGAGATTCACATTGGGGCCTGTTCTAGCAGCTGTCCCATACCTAAAATTTGATCCTGTACCATTAAAGTTAATGGGATCTTTGCCACTGAATTCAAATTTGGCACAGGATGAGATCTATAATGAAAATCCAACATGCATGTGCCATCCCTAACCTCAACACTCAAACACTTCCCCCCAGTCAAAACTTCCACCTGGAGCTTTCACCAGACAGTTCTGTGACGTTCTATAATGTGTAACTTTCCGAACTTCTGTGAACAGCTCTGACTACAAAAGAGCACAGAATAAGGGGAGGTGGAGGGATATACAAACTACAGCAAGTCTTTGGGAGAGAGTGTGTGTGTGTGTGTGTGTGTGTGTGTGTGTGTGTGTGTGTGTGTGTGTGTGTGTGTGTGTGTGTGAGAGACATACCAGTTAGTCAATCATCTCACAGTCAGGAATGTCTAGAGTTGTGCCACGTGACTTGTGTTCAGCTCATTCCTTTTCACGCTGTTATAAGTTTTCATCTTGGACTGATATAACAGTCTATTTATCATGATCAATGTCAGAAGCCAGATCATTTTCAGTAGGTAGCATCTTCTAGATAAAACACCCCAATATCTCTCTGTTTGCAGTATCATTAACGGTATTGATTGCTCTACATTCTCTAAATTGAAGACACCTGACTGACACCTTACTGTGAAGAAAGGCATCCTCAGCAGCACTAAATGCGTTCTGAATAACACTTGAAGGAGATTAAATTAAGTACTCTGCAAGAGTTACGGTTAAGGCAGACTGCCATTTTCATTTCGGGAATTTGAGCATGAGGGGATGTGAGTCTCCTTGTTGCTGCAGTTTTATTGTTGTTCAAGTTGGCTCCCATCATAGAAGAAATGGGAGGTTGTTATATTAAAAAAAAACAATAAAAAAATTCTACTGAGGTGCTGATAGAAGTAGTGAAGTGATCAAAAGACATATGATAAGGATAGTTGGAACTTCATGAACATAAGAACGGCCGTACTGGGTCAGACCAAAGGTCCATCTAGCCCAGTATCCTGTCTACCGACAGTGGCCAATGCCAGGTGCCCCAAAGGGAGTGAACCTAACAGGTAATGATCAAGTGATCTCTCTCCTGCCATCCATCTCCACCCTCTGACAAACAGAGTCTAGGGACACCATTCCTTACCCATAAGACTGCAGGCAGGGGCACTGAGCAAATTGTAATGACTTCTCTTGGCAGCTGAAGGATTATTTCAGTTAATCATTTAGCTGTAATATAGGAATGCTGTTATTCTTTTACCAGGGGTGAGTGGGAGGGAACCGTGGTCTGGCTGTCAGCCCAAGGGATTGGGAGTCAGGAATCCTAGCTATTCCATGCTGTGTCACTGACTTGTTCCATGGCCTTAGCTGAGTCACATCAATAGAACTACTTCTGGGGAGGAAGGGGAGATGGGGATGGAGAAATCAGGCGACTTATTTAGGTTCCTGAATCAAGCTGCCTATTATTCTTCCTGCCAATTTGCCAGTCATGTAACAGGAAAATTACTGACACTTCCTACATCATTGTCAAATTGGTTACCCGAAGCATCCACCAACTTCCTAACAAAACTACTATTTATTATTCCTTTTTGTATCACTGAGTGGATTTACTCAATTCCTTTGTGCATTGGCAAAATATGTATCTTTCTATTTTCTCCAACTACACTCATTTTAGACATGAAAAAGTTCTGTAATACAAACTATGTTAGCTGTGCTGCAGGCAGGAAGAGAAAATGGATACGATACACCCTGGCTTCAGAACCCAGACAGTCTATTAGCAGAACTTGCTTCCTGACAGCTGGGAACAACCCCATTAATAGAAAGAACATGAAATCAGTTTAAAAAAGGCAGAGTAGAAATGTAGGGGTGGGTGAAGTGACAGTAAAGGAAAACAGGGAGGAGGTTGCATTTAGGCCTGAGAGGCAAAATTCCTATCGTGAGCTGCAAACTAGAGTTTGGATGCTGTGTTCTGTTTTGGGATCATGTCTAGTTTGGAGGCCACTTATCTGTAATCCCACTGAAGTATATATCTGTACATGGATTCTGCTGGGCTGGAAATAGGGTGATCAAGAATAATCTCTCTCATGGTGTTTTGGTATTTCCACTTCCAGCTACAACCATAAAGTGGAGACACAAATGAAATTAAATCAACTATCAACACATATTTTGCTCTTTTTAGATGATATGGGATCATTTCTTATTTTATATGAACGAGTTCACCCATTTGATGTACTGTATGACGAGAGCATGATCCTGTTAGTCAAACCTTGACCTTACTCCCAAGGGCTTAGGACCTGTTTATCCCATCTGTGTCACTGATAGATTTATCACTACTCACCAGGAAGTAGTGTAGAGACACCCAACATCCAGCTGGAGCATCCTAAAATGAAGTCTCATTGTAGCTGGAGGGCAAGGATGAAGTTGAGAGGCTGCGGGTTTTTATCATTGGTGATCTCAAGCACCAAACAGTTTCATCCATCTCATGGCCAAATTCTGCTCTCATTTACACAGCTGCACCCATGCGAATACAAGAAGAGTTAGGCTCTAAGCAAATATTATGTCCGTGTTCGCTTATTAGCATTAACAAATAATGTAAATTTAGATATGAACATTAGATCAGTCTCTTAGACTGCTGGCTTGTTGCCAGTGCAGCTCTGCTGGAGTTTTGATGCCCCTCAGGTGGTGTCGCCAATGTTTGGGTTAGTATCTCTCTCTCTCTCTCACTGCTTCAGAGAAAATTGGCTCTATATTGTATGACAGAAATACCAGGAGCAAGAGCTTGGGATACAAGCTATATGTTTTCCACTTCAGCTTTATGCAGTCTGCTCTGTGACCTATGTGAACCTCTGAGCTAGAGAACCACAGCTTGTTTTTAATAGTCATTGCCAGGAGCTAAAACCGACACCTTATTTTGTGAGCAACGTTCATTTTTGACAACTGCTATGTGGACATGTTTACTTTCAGTGAGCCAAATTCTATGTTTAGCTAGATGTTAGCAAATCATTGACTTTAACCGAGGACAGGTTCACAGGCCCTGGTTCTCATGGGGGACTTCAATCACCCTGACATCTGCTGGGAGGGCAATATAGCAATGCACAGACAATCCAGGAAGTTTTTGGAGAGTGTTGGGGACAACTTCCTGGTGCAAGTGCTGGAGGAACCAACTAGGGGCCATGCGTCTCTTGACCTGCTGCTCACAAACACTGAAGAATTGGTAGGGGAAGTAGAAGTGGGTGGCAACCTGGGCAGCAGTGACCATGAAATGGTTGAGTTCAGGATCCTGATAAAACGAAGAAAGGAGAGCAGCAGAATACGGACCCTGGACTTCAGAAAAGCAGACTTTGACTCCCTCAGGGAACTGATGGGTAGGATCCCATGGGAGGCTAATGTGAGGGGGAAAGGAAATATGGCAGGTGACCAGCTTGGCTTAACAGAGAAATCTTCAGTGAGTTTAAACATAAAAAGGAAGCTTACAAGAAGTGGAAACTTGGACAGATGATTAGGGAGGAGTATAAAAATATTGCTCGAACATGCAGGGGTGTTATCAGTAAGGCCAAAGTACAGCTGGAGTTGCAGCTAGCAAGGGATATGAATGGTAACAAGAAAGGTTTCTACAGGTATGTTAGCAACAAGAAGATGGTCAAGGAAAGTGTGGGACCTCTACTGAATGGGGGAGGCTACCTAGTGACAGATGATGTGGAAAAAGCTGAAGTACTCGATGCTTTCTTTGCCTCAGTCTTCACAGACAAGGTCAGCTCCCAGACTGCTGCAGTGGGCAGCAAAGTATGGGAAGGAAGTGAGCAGCCCTCAGTGGTGAAAGAACAGGTTAAGGACTATTTAGAAAAGCTGGACATGCACAAGTCCATGAGGCCAGATGCAATGCATCTGAGGGTGGTGAGGGAGTTGGCTGATGTGATTGCAGAGCTATTGGCCATTATTTTTGAAAACTTGTGGCGATCGGGAGAGGTCCTGGATGATTGGAAAAAGGCAAATATAGTGCCCATCTTTAAAAATGGGCAGGAGAATCCAGGGAACAACAGACTGGTCAGCCTCACCTCAGTCCCCGGAAAAATCATGGAGCAGGTCCTCAAGGAATCCATTTTGAAGCACTTGGAGGAAAGGAAGGTGATCAGTAACAGTTAACATGGATTCACCAAGGACAAGTCATTCCTGACCAAGTTGATTGCCTTCTATGATGAGATAACTGGCTCTGTGGATATGGGGAAAGTGGTGGACATGATATACCTTGACTTTAGCAAAGCTTTTGATACGGTCTCCCACAGTATTCTTGCCAGCAACTTAAAGAAGTATGGATTGGATGAATGGACTATAAGGTGGATAGAAATCTGGCTAGATTGTCGGGCTCAACGGGTAGTGTTCCACGGCTCGATATCTAGTTGGCAGCCGGTATCAAGTGGAGTGCCCCGGGGTCGGTCCTGGGGCCGGTTTTGTTCTGGATGATGAGATGGATTTTACCCTCATGAAGTTCACAGATGACACTAAGCTGGGGGGAGAGGTAGATATGCTGGAGGGTAGGGATAGGGTCCAGACTGACCTAGATAAATTGGAGGATTTGGCCAAAAGAAATTTGATGAGGTTCAACAAGGACAAGTGTAGAGTCCTACACTTAGGACAGAAGAATCCCATGCAGTGCTACAGGCTGGGGACCGACTGGCTAAGCAGCAGTTCTGCAGAAAAGGACCTGGGGATTATAGTGGACGAGAAGCTGGATATGAGTCAAAAGTGTGCCCTTGTTGCCAAGAAGGCTAATGGTATATTGGGCTGCTAATGCTAAGGAGCATTGCCAGCAGGTTGAAGGAAGTGATTATTCCCCTTTATTTGGCACTGGTGAGGCCAAATCTGGAGTACTGTGTCCAGTTTTGGGCCCCCCACTACAGAAAGGATGTGGACAAATTGGAGAGAGTCCAGTGGAGGGCAAAGAAAATGATTAGAGGGCTGGGGCATGTGACTTATGAGGAGTGGCTGAGGGAACTGGGCTTATTTAGTCTGCAGAAGAGAAGAGTGTGTGTGTGGGGGGGATTTGATAGCAGCCTTCAATTACCTGAAGGGGGGTTCCAAAGAGGATGGAGCTAGGCTGTTCTCCGTGGTGGCAGATGACAGAAAGAGGAGCAATGGACTTAAGTTGCAGTGGGGGAGGTCTAGGTTGGATATTAGGAAAAACTATTTCACTAGGAGGGTGGTGAAGCACTGGAATGGGTTCCCTAGCGAGATGGTGGAATCTCCATCTTTAGAGGTTTTTAAGGCCTGACTTGCCAAAGCCCTGGCTGCAGGGCCAGCGCAACCCATTAGGCAACCTAGGCGGTCGCCTAGGGCACTAACATTTGGGGGGCAGCGACCGCGGCGGCCGGATCTTCGACCGCCCTGGTCGTCGTCGGTATTTCGGGAGCGGGACCTTCCACCGCCTAGGGCGGTAAAAAAGCTGGCGGCGCTCCTGCCTGGCTGGGATGATTTAGCTGGTGTTGGTCCTGCTTTGAGCAGGGGGTTGGACTAGATGACCTCCTGAGGTCTCTTCCAACCCTGAGCTTCTATGATTCCATGACAGAATATGCTCCACTTGGTCTTGTGACACTTTTTTTTTTTTTGGCTAGCCCTGTGCAGATAGCAAAATGCATTCAGGATACTAACTTTATAAGTAACACAAAGAAGAAGACGACAAGAGCTGTTCATCTGTCTTGCTAGGTGGAACACAGTATTTTGGTAATCGAAAATGCAAAATATTGGGCAGGCTGTATTATCTCAATCCAACACTAGCAACCCCCAACTACAAAAGGAGCAATGGAAACAAGACCCAAAAGGGGATTTACATTTGAGGTACATGCCAGAGTCTGCTTCTGGCACCTAAATATATTGGTGTTGGGATCTTAGAAATATGACAAATAGATTCCTCTGGACATGGTTGATTTTGTTCAGGGAACAATTGCCAAGTTTAGCTTTGAGTCTCATGGCTTGTGGGTTACCCAGGATAACCATAAATGCATTTGGACTTGCATTAGAAATGACTATATATGTGCTTAGACAACTTGCTGCCCAAGCTCATAGTTTTTAGGCCCCTGCTAAGTCTTAACTCTCCTCCTTTTCAGCCTCACCTAATGCCCCTTCAAAAAAAGGACAGAAAGAGGAATCACTGCATCTCTCAGATACTCAGCATCTCACAGGACTGGGCCAAAGACGACTGCAGTGGAATGTTACATACTAAGAGGAAGGACAATCCAGTGGTTAGGGCACTAGCTGGAGACTAAGAAGACCTAGATTAAATTCCCTGCTTTTCCACAGATTTCCTGTGTAACCTTTGGCAAGTCACTTTGCCTCCTGTGCCTCAGTTCCCCATCTGTAAAATAGAAATAAGACACTTTTCTTTTGTGTTTGTTCTGGGTTTTCTTATTCAAGTCCTTTCCCTTCCTCTTTTGTACCAGAACTCATCTTTTCCATATCATCTCTCCAAGTGCATTATGCAGAGATCTGGAGGGAAGGGGGACTTTGAAAGTAATCCATGTATTCAACTAGTTGCAGGATATTTTAAAAAAAAATTCTTCCTTTGAAACATTTAGACCTGAAGTTAAGCCCCCTCACAGTCCCTCATCTTCTGAAGTCCAGATGACACTCAGTAAGAGAACACCATCCCGACGATACACTTTAAACATTTCTATCAGTTTCAAGATTTTCTATCTGTATTCCCCATAATATGGATTGAAAAATCTCTCCCAGCCCAGTGGGAACTTTCAAAGTAGTAGCAATAGTAAGTATCTAAGGTACTTATATAACCCCTGTCTTCACAGTATCTAGTGCCTCACTATCTTTAACGTATTAATCCTCATATCCCCACCTCTCCTTTGACGTAGGAAGCGCTGTTATTTCTATTTTACAGATGGGGAACTGAGGCACAGAAGGCAAAGTGACTTGCCGAAGGTTACACAGGAAATCTGTGGAAAAGCAGGGAATTTAATCTAGGTCTTCTAAGTCTCCAGCTAGTGCCCTAACCACTGGATTGTCCTTCCTCTTAGTATGTACCATTCCACTGCAGTCGCCTTTGGCCCAGTCCTGTGAGATGCTGAGTATCTGTTGAGAGATGCAGTGATTCCTCAGTTTCCCTTTGGAATGGAGGATGCTCAGCCCCTGGCAGAATAGGGCCCGTCAGCACTGCTGAGAATATTGTTGTTTGTTCACTGCTTTGCAGTAGCCTGCATGCATTTTATCTGGAGGACGGAAGTGACTCAGCTGTGACTTGCCTTTAAAAAAAAAAAAAAGACCCTCCAAACCTAACAGACAAAATAGGGAGTTTACCTTGAAGGGTTTTTTTCCCCTCCTCTCCTTGAGCCGAACATGAAATTACAATCATCCATCATGGCACATAAAAGTAAATATGTCAGAAAAATTAAACATCTCCCATAAGCCAAGATGACAGACATCCTGTTAGATTCTAGGGACAAGATCATGCCAGACAGGCACAGGCCTCTGATGAGGCAGTGAAGAGCTGCAGCAAGAATTGTCCTGCCCTCAGCTCCCTGCTGCCCAGATGGAAGGTTCACACTGAACTTCCTGTGGATGCTGCTGTCTGCTGCTCTTTGCCCACCCAGGGGGCTAAGGGAGGAACAATCAGAGCAATTATGAGAACGAGGGTACTTCATGGGTCGATATTGAAGGGGAAAGGAGCATGTCCCCCTTTCCGTTCTCCCCAGAGCATGACTGCTAATGTGTTTGGTTCTTGCACAGGGTACAGAGGAGGGGAATGTGATTTGTGCCCTTTTCTAGCCACTCCCTTGGGCAACTTGCACCCTGGGGTGTTGGGAAGAAGCAGAAGCAGGCTTTGTTTTCCCCCAAAGTGAAGGGGCTGCCATTGTACAGTATACGTGAAAAGAAGGTTCCTGGTGCATTCTCGCTTATTCCTGAAAGGCAAGACAGAGTCTGGCTTTCAAGGTGGGTAACCCCAATTTCTTACACCCACAGAGAATGTAAAATATGCACAAAAACCTCTGTTTTCTGTAACATTCTCCTTGGGTTCTGTGTGAGTGTGTGTATAAGCTTGAAAACAAATCGCAAACTGATCACTATTGAAATAGTACCTTAGACAATAAACAATTCCACTTGTCAGGAAAATTAAATACAAAAGAGGTTCCATGTAACAGTATTTCCTTCAAATTTCTTCTGCTCAAGGAAAGAAAATAAGCCCTGTTGACAAAACCTTAGGAGAAACATTTCATATTCTACCCTTTCCAGTGTCCAGGATTTCAAAGGGCTAGAGTTGAAGATCTGGTAAAATAGGGTTGCTTCATTGACTTTAATGGAGTTACATCAATTTATAGCAGCTAAGAAACTGGCCCCTCTATAATATAGATTAATCTCTATACACAAAGCATCAAATGGGGGGGGGGGGTTAAATTCTTTAAATTATAGATGTACGATGATTCCAGAGCAAGCACATGGATTCTGAGCATCTAAACAGTTCTGAATTAAATGGCCAAAAGAAAAGTATTGTCCATTTGAAAAATGCATATGCCTACAGCAGGAAGTTACTTTGCACGCATATTGAAATGAAGGGGAATGAGTGAAGGGTTGGTCAGAAGGATGCGTTTGAACTCTGCCAGTTACACAGTAAGTAAGCAGTCATGGAAAATGACCTTAAGTGAAGTAAATGAAGGATGTGGCAAAACTTAGCGACAAACAAAGCTGGTCATTTAAAATAGTTACAGGTTCTGTGAATTTGTGTGTCACTGAAAACATTTCACATAAATGAAAAATAGATAGATCTGAAAAAGATTAGTTCAGCTGTGTAAATATGGGATATTTGGGCTTGACCCAGCTCCCATTGAAGGCACTAGGAATTTTGCCATGGATTTCAGTAGCATCAGGGTTAGGCCCTTCAGGAGGAGAAGAAAAGCCAAATAAGAGTTGATTGGAAAAGTTAAGCAAAATCTTGGACTTGATCCTGCATGCCTTCTGCACCCAAAGTTCCCAGGGCAGGGAATGGAAGCTTTAGCTATGCAAAGAAAGCAGGGTTCATAGAATATCAGGGTTGAAAGGGACCTCAGGAGATCATCTAGTCTAACCTCCTGCTCAAAGCAGGACCAATCCCCAGAAAGGTTTTTTTCCCCAAATGGCCCCCTTGAAGATTGAACTCTCAACCCTGGGTTTAGCAGGCCAATGCTCAAACCACTGAGCTCTCCCTCCCCCCCTTGATTATGTGGGTCACAATATTGGCCCCAGTATTTATAAACTCACACATATGCGCTCTACAGTAGAAAGAGGATGAAGTTAGGGCCCACTGCATCTTATTTAATTTGATGAGCAGTTTACACAATCTTTTTCTGACATGGCTGTGTTTTCTTTTTCCAGCTTGGCTTTCCTTAACCCCAGTGTGAAATCTTTTGGTTCATATTTTCTCCCCAGTTTAGGAATATTTTCAGAAATAATATAGAATCACACAAAATAGAAATGTTAATAAAGAGAACAACACATCAAACACTTTTGAAAGAAAAGGCACAGCCTCACCCACAGACCATATAGCCTTTGGAATCCAGGGAGATTTATTGGTATCACTTTGGCTCCAATAAAGTCTCTTTCCCCTCTCCTCTCCCATTAGCTACTTAGAAACATACATGGTCGGATTCTATTTATTTTTAAAATAAATGTACATTGCAGTGTAACTCCATTGACATAAATGGAATCATTACTGATTTACACTGGCATAAGAGGAGAATCAGCCTTATGGAGAAAGAAGGGAAAATAATGATACATTTACTATAAGGTCTAGAAAAGTACAAAGAAAACACATTCTCTGGATAATATTAAGGCCTGCATATATCTAATGAATTTCAGGTTAGATTTACTGAGCATTTTGCTTCTTCTTTCTTTTCTTTTCACAGTTTTGTTGAACAAAGGCCCTTTAGCAAGATCAAGAAACAATTTCCCACAGGACAAATTGATTAATAGAAATATGGTAGCTATTCCTTTTTTTTAAGCTCACAGAGTAACAAACCTTAGATAAATAGACCATATTGGATCATTAAGGAGACATGAAAAGTCAAAGATACTGGCATGATTAGGTCTGTGCTTTACTTCTAATGACAAAAAACGTACATCTTCTGAAGCCTTTTGAGCAACAGATTTATGTAGTTATATGATCAAGCACATTAGGAACCATTCTATGGAGGACTCGTCTGTTTGAACTTTTGAAACATGTCTATAAGGTGTAATAGCAAACCATGCATGCTTTTAATAAGATACATTCCATGAGTTCTCAGCATTTCCACAATGAACCCATATCAGCGTCGGCCTCAAAATTATAAATGATGCCAACGTTTGAATAAAATTTTATTCCTTACAAATGAAAAGCAGTGATTTATAATACTATGCTTTGGATGTAAAGCCAGGACATCTCTCATCCATCACCCAAAATAAAACAGTTATTTTGGAACTATTTGAAAGCAGTCATGCTAGAAACTTTGGCTAACCTTTTTAAACTCTAAAGTTAGGCACCTAAATCCATATTTAGGCATATATAAGAGGCCTCATTTTTCAGAGCTGCTAAGCACCCAAAATCCCACGAAAATCATTGAGAGCAATGAAATTGGCAGTTATGCTGAAAATTTTGGCCTAAAAAAACCCCACAGCGGCTTACAGTTACTCATAAACATCTACATTCCCTTTTATAAATACACATGTTGTCTGTTTTCATATCTAGGGTCGTTTACTTTGCAATATGACACTATAAAATTTAGCAAACACTGCAAAATCCTATAGGAAGAGAAAGCTTACTAGACAACATCTGATTTAAGCAATTTCTGAATAAATAAGATCCAAACATTTGTCCAAGTCTCCAAGGGAACCCAGACCTTTTAGCTATTCAAAGGTCAATATTTTATTTGACGTTGTTTTTGCTTGCTTCTGCACATCCTGGTTTCAGTCTTTAATAGGTTCTATTTCATTAGCAATAAGTGATGAAAATAGTAGGAAAAGTTATAAGAAACCTTGCTTTTTTAAACTATACTGGGAGCCCAGTATCACATGCTCAGGCACTACTGCTTCTCTCCCTGCAATACAGAGGAACAACTCCAAGACTTAGCCTATGTCTACACTGCAATTAGACACCCACAGCCTGCCCATGCCAGCTGATTCAGGCTTGCAGAATTCGGGCTGTGAGGCTGCTTAGTTGCAGTGTAGACATTCTAGTTCAGGCTGGAACCTGAGCTCTGGGACCCTCCCACTTCACAGTCATAGATCCTGGGCTCCAGACTGAGCCCAGAACTCTACACTGCAATTAAGCAGTCCTGCAGAACCGAGCCCGAATCAGCTGGCACAGGCCAGCCGCTGGTTTTTAATTGCAGTTTAGACATACCCTTAAGCTCCCTACCCTTTAGTCCCACACCAATAGCCATCCCTCCAGAAACTTCATTATCTTTCTCCAGTTCCACTCTCTTATTGCAGGTTTCATAACATTATTACACTCCATATATTAGACAATCTATTATGACATCCACTTAGGGCTTTAAGCAGGTAAAACTTGCATTGTGACCAACAGGAAATTTGCATGAACACCTACTGCAGGACTGACCCTAATTTTCCATGTGGACAGACATGATATATGAACAACTGAAGTGGTTTTATTACCCCCCCTAACATTTGTGAGCCATAGGATGTTATAATCTACTGTGGAAAATAATTAGTACATTCACAGGTTATAAGGCCAGAATGGACCATAGTGATCATCTCATCTAACCTACTGCATAACACAGACCATAGGGCTTCCCTGAGTTAACAGGCTTCATGCAGCTGGTTTATATAGGCTTCCATTGTCAGAAGCTAGGGTGCATGTGTGGCCACCACCAGTGGAAAGTCTGCCAAAAAGGTGGATGTTGCCCATTTCCAACAGTTGACAAGAAGGTGTGAGTATCAGCAGAGGGGAAATAACTTTTTGTAGTGACCCATCTACTCCCAGTCTTTATTTGGGCCTAATTTGATGGTGTCCAGTTTGCAAATTAATTCCAGTTCTGCAGTTTCTCATTGAAGTCTGTTTTTGAAGTTTTTTTGTTGAAGAACTGCCACTTTTAAGTCTAAACAAAAACAATGAGGAGTCCTTGTGGCACCTTAGAGACTAACAAATTTATTTGGGCATAAGCTTTCATGGGTTAAAACCCACTTCATCAGATGCATTGAATGGAACATACAGTAGGGAGGTATAAATACACAGCATATGAAAAGGTGGGAGTTGTCTTACTAAGTGGGGGGTCAGTGCTAACAAGACCAATTCAATTAAGGTGGAAGTGGGCTATTCTCAACAGTTGACAAGAAGGGGTGGAAATCACTTTTGTAGTGCTAATAAGGCCAATGTAAACAAGGTGGCCCATTTCAAACAGTTGACAAGAAGGTGTGAGTATTGACAAGTGGAAATTAGTTTTTGTAGCAACCCATCCACTCCCAGTCTTTATTCAGGCCTAATTTGATGATATCCAGTTTACAAATTAATTCCAGTTCTGCAGTTTCTCATTGAAGTCTGTTATTGAGTGTCCAGGGAGACTGAAGTGCTCTCCTACTGGTTTTTGAATGTTACAATTCTTGATGTCTGATTTGTGTCCATTTATTCTTTTGCGTAGAGAGTGTCCGGTTTGGGCAATGTACATGGCAGAGGGGCAAAAGTAATCAACTGTTGAGAATAGGCCACTTCCACCTTAATTGAATTGGCCTCGTTAGCACTGACCTCCCACTTGGTAAGGCAACTCCCATCTTTTCATATATATACTGTTTACTGTATTTTTCATTGCATGCATCCGATGAAGTGGGTTTTAGCCCACGAAAGCTTATGCCCAAATAAATTTGTTAGTCTCTAAGGTGCCACAAGGACTCCTCGTTGTTTTTGAACAGTGATTATAACCTCCTCTCTCACCAGGGGAGTGGGTGGAAAGAACTGCCCCAACAATGGGCTACTGCTGGCTAGTGAGGGGAGCGGTCAGTGAAGGTGTTGATTCACTGCATCCTCTCAGAAGCTGCTGCCTGCTGGATTCCTGTGAGAGCTGCATGGAAGATGGCAATTCTACTTCCCGGCAACTGTGGAGGATGACATTAGTTTTTGTTTTGCACTGGAACCAAACCAAAATCCATCTAGCAAAAACATTCAAAAGGCTGCATGTCGAAATGGTGATTTGCACATTGAAAACCTGAGCTTTTTAATTCAGCTCTCTCTTTCTCACTCACTACCCTAGGGGTGTGATTCCCCTGCTCATGCGCACAAACTCGCCATAGCTCTTATCTAGCTAGTGCAAGTATAAACGGTAGAGTAGCCACAGTAGCATGGGCAGTGGCAGTTATGCCGAGTACAAACCTGCTTGAAACTGCCTGGTACACTGCTATGTATACTTATGCTAGCTTGATGACAGCTAGCATGAGTAAGTGCCCATGAGCAGAGGAAATCACACCCCTTGCTCGTAGTGTAGACAAAGCCTAAGACTAGAGAAGCATTGCCCCCAAAAAACTTTGCTGAAACAGAGACATCTCCACAAAATGTTTCAGCTTTGCCAAAGCACAATATTTTGACAATTTTATTTAGTTGAAAATAGTCTGACCAGCTCTAGTCCTTGTGAAGCTCTCAGCAGACATTAAAGATGCTGCCGGCACAATCTCTGAGGGAGGGTGTAGTAGTAGTCTCGGCCAGGGTTCGGCCCTCAGCAGGGCTGAGGCAATGTCTATAGCAGCCCAGGCCCTAGGTTGGGGCGGGGCAACAATCAAAGAGTCAGTCAGCAACCCAGGCCTTTAAGCAGGGGCTGGGTCAGGGTTTGTAGCAGCCCAGCCTCTCTAGGCCAGGGGAAAAGGGGGAGTCTGCCACCCATGGGTTGGGTGGCAGGGAGGACGCAGGCCCTCCCACTCCACTGCATCCCAGCCCGGGGCCCTAGCAGCGATGGAAGCTCGCTGCTGTCAGTGGGGATCCTGGCCGCAACACACTGACATCGGCTCTGGCAGTGCAGCAGCCAGACTGGGGGTCGGCTGCCCCCGGGCTACTTCCACACTCCCCCTCGTATGGTACCTGGGCCGTCCTAGTGTCCTCGGTGCTCTCTAGCAGCATCGGTTCCTCTGGGTAGGTAGCGAAGGGCAGGCTCGGCTCCTCCTCGGGGTAGCTGGCACGGGGCAGGCTTGGCCAGTCCTCCTCAGGGTATCTGGCGAGAGGTAGGCTCGGCAAGCCTGGTAAGTCAGCAGGCCAGTCGCGATCTGCAGCTGTCTCCCAAGCGGGACCTCGGCCACAGACGTCTGCTTTCTCCGCCGGTGTGTGTTCTACTGAGCTCTGCAGGCGGGCTTTTATACTTCCGGTTCGGCGCCGTGACCTCTGAGGGGCAGGCGCCGGACCCGGTGGCTCCGCCCACGTTGGGATTAGGGGAGGTTTGGCCCTCAGCGGGGCTGTGGGGTATCCCACCGCCTTGCTACACACACACCCCCTTAAGGCTGGCTCCCGTCCTTCGGGGCCAGACCTGTCCAACTCTCCCAGGCGGGACAAGAAGTCCGCGTTTGCATGGTCCTTACCGGCCCTATGGCGGATGGTGTAAGCATAGGGTTGTAGTGCCAGGTACCACCGCGTTAATCTCATATTATTGTTCTTCATTCGGGCCAACCACCGAAGCGCGGCGTGGTCAGTGACTAGTATGAAGGGGGCCCCTAGGATGTAATAACGCAGGGTGTCACAGGCCCATTTTACTGCTAGGGCCTCCTTCTCTATTACAGCATAGTGTCTTTCTCGCGGGAATAATTTCCGGCTGAGATATATAACTGGGTGCTCCTCCCTATCCACCTCCTGAGACAGGACCGCCCCTAGTCCTACCTCCGAGGCGTCGGTCTGTAGGACGAACCCTCAGTCAAAGTCGGGGCTCTACAGGACGGGTTCGCGGCAGAGACAGTCTTTGAGGGCCCGAAAGGCGCTGTCGCACTCCGGGGTCCATTCCACTCATCTGGGACTGGTTTTGACAAGGAGCTCTGTTAAGGGGGCTGCAATGGAGGCAAAATCGGGGATGAACCTCCGGTAATAGCCTGCAAGTCCCAGAAATTGGCGTACGTGGCGCTTCATAGTGGGTGGTGGGCATGCCGCTAGGGCTTGAACCTTTCCCACAAGGGGTTTCACTTATCCCCCTCCAATCGTGTAGCCCAGGTAGGTGGTCTCCTGCCACCCGATACGACATTTCTTTGGGTTGGCGGTTAACCCTGCGGCTCGTAAGGACCTCAGGACAGCCACTACCCGCTCCAGGTGGTTCTCCCACCGGTCGCTATAAATGATGACATCGACCAGGTACGCGGCCGCGTACTCGCAGTGAGGAAGAAGGAGGCGGTCCATGAGCCGCTGGAACGTCGCGGGGGCACCATGGAGACCGAAGGGCATCCGGGTGAATTGGTAGAGGCCTGTGGCAGTGGTGAAAGCAGTTTTCTCCTGTGACATGGGGTCAAGGGGAATCTGCCAGTACCCTTTACTTAGGTCAAGGGTAGTGAGGAAGCGGGCCTTGCCTAAACGGTCCAGCAGCTCATCTACCCGAGGCATTGGGTAGGCGTCGAACTTTGAGATGGAATTAACACGGCGGAAATCGATGCAAAAGCGCTGTGTGCCGTCCGGTTTGGGAACCAGGACTACTGGGCTGCGCCACTCGTTCATCGGCAATGGTCCTGGCGGTGATGCTCCGGAGCGGGATGGCTTCGAGGAAGCGGGTAGCGTAGTCCACTATGACCAGGATGTATAGAAACCTGGCCTGACTCCAATCCATGGCCACCCTCTCGAACGGGGTCTCCATAATGGGCATGGGGATTAGTGGGGCCGGGGCGGTCCATGAGGGAACGGTGAGCTGGCACTCTGGACAGGAGCTACAATAATTTCGCACCTCCTGGTGCACCCCAGGCCAGAAAAACCGGGACAGAATCCGGGCGAGGGTCTTTTCTTGACCTAGGTGCCCGGCCGCAGGGACGTCGTGGGCGAGCTTCATCACCGCTCATCGGTGGCACCGAGGCACCATCAGTTGTCTCTGGACCTCCCCGGTGCGGGAATCTCGGTCCACCCGATAGAGGCGGTCGCGTCGTAGCTCGAACCAGGGCCATACCTTGGCCCGGGCGGGATCAATCAGAGTGTTGTCTACCGCCGCCAGCTGTTCATATGCCCGACTCAGGGTGGGATCCTCCCTCTGGTCTTGGCAGAAGTCCGTGCCGATCTGAGGGTCATCTGTCAATGTTAGTGGGAGGTCTTTAGGCACGCCTTCCTGGCTCCGATGTCCCGCTTCTTCAGCCTCCTCTGCAGGGTCCTCGCGGCAGTCCCCCTCCAAGGCTGGGGTGATATCGGGGCTCTCCTGCACATGGGAACCTAGGACGCATGGGAACTCTGGCCAGTCCCGCCCCAAGATCGCGGGGTAGGCGAGTCGCGGGGCCAGGCCAACCACCATGGTCCGCATGACTCCGTCGACGGTCAGTGGGACTCGGGCACTGGCGTAAGGTCGAACGTCACCATGGATGCACTGCAACAGGATGTTCCCCAGCTGGGGGTCTTCAGGGAAGCCCAGGCTTTGGCGGACTAGGGTTTGTCCACAGCCAGAGGCAACCAGGGCCCGCATCTGGCAGTCTCCGACAACGACGGACACAGTGACCTTGGCAGCCTGCAGCGGTCGGGCACAGTTCTCTCTGGCACAAACGTGCCCAAAGCTGCAGTCCATCTCAGTGCAGTCACGTCGGTGATGCCCAGGCTTCCCACAGGAGAAACAGGGCCCGATTTCGGGTCACCCGGGTCGGGCTGAGTCTCCCCCCTGGTTCCTAGGGGTACTCCGCGGGCCGTGGCCAGTCCCGGTCTCAGGCCCTGTGGAGGCAGGTCAAGGGGGACCCTCGGGACGTCTATACTGGGACTCCTGATTCCACGGGGGATTCCGTGGTTCGACCCGGGTGCTCATCCGTCTCTCAGGGTTGGGGCGATCAAGCCCTGGAGGGTGGCCCCGCATAACTGGTCCGACCGGGGTTTCTGCTGCCAGGAAGTCCTCCATGAGGGCGACGGCGGCTGCTACTGTTGGAGGCCAGTGTCGGAGGACCCAAGCCCTCCCCCGTGATGGGAGGATGTGGATGAACTGCTCCAACAGGATTTTCTCAGTGAGCTCCTCGGGGTTCCGCCTGTCGGGTTGTAGCCATCACCGACACAGGTCTCTCAGCTCCTGGGCCACCAACCGGGGTCAGCCACCCGGGGTGTAGGACAGCGCCCGGAACTGCTGCCGGAAGGTTTCTGGGCTGATGTCTAAGGTGTCTAAAATCGCCGCCTTTACCCGGGTATAGTCTCTGGCATCCTCCGTGGATAACCCCCGGTAGACGGCTTGCGCCGTCCCCGTCAGGTATGGTGCCAGGAGGGTGGCCCATTGGTCTGGCACCCACCCGGCAATGTGCGCGACTCTTTTGAAGGTCACCAGAAAGGCGTCAGGGTCATCCTGGGGTCCCATCTTGGTCAGTCTTACAGGCAGGATGAATCAGGGAGCCCCAGCCGGGGCTCCCGGCTGGGGCCCCGCGGGCCGGGGCAGAGCGGTTGCCAACTGCTGTAAGCATTGTTGCTGGAACTCCCGGTTTTGCACCGTCAGGTCCTGTATCAGCTGCTGCTGCTGGGCTCCCAGCTCTGGTGCTGTTGGAGCTGGGCGGCCTGCTGTCGCTCCTGGCTCTCCGTCAGGCGCGTGAAGAGCTTGGTTCCCCCCAGACCCTTTCTCACAGGGGTCAAGGGCTCGTGCCCACATTCTGGGCAGAGGTCCCCACTTCTGGTACCACGTGTAGTAGTCTCGGCCAGGGTTTGGCCCTCAGCGGGGCTGAGGCAATGTCTATAGCAGCCCAGGCCCTAGGTCAGGGCGGGGCAACAATCAAAGAATCAGTCAGCAACCCAGGCCTTTAAGCAGGGGCTGGGTCAGGGTTTGTAGCAGCCCAGTCTCTCTAGGCCAGGGGAAAAGGGGGAGTCTACCACCCAAGGAGTGGGTGGCAGGGGGGACACAGGCCCTCCCACTCCACTGCGTCCCAGCCCGGGGCCCTAGCAGCAGCGGAAACTCGCTGCTGTCAGTGGGGATCCTGGCCGCAACACACTGACATCGGTTCTGGCAGTGCTGCAGCCAGACTGGGGTCGGCTGCCCCCGGGCTACTTCCACACTCCCCCTCGTATGGTACCTGGGCCATTTTAGTGTCGTCGGTGCTCTCCACCAGCATTGGCTCCTCTGTGTAGGTAGCGAAGGGCAGGCTCGGCTCCTCCTCGGGGTAGCTGGCACAGGGCAGGCTTGGCCAGTCCTCCTCAGGGTATCTCCTCAGGGTATCTTGGCAAGCCTGGTAAGTCAGCAGGCCAGTCGCGGTCTGCAGGTGTCTCCCAAGCGGGAGCTCCGCCACAGACATCTGCTCTCTCCGCCGGCGTGTGTTCTACTGAGCTCTGCAGGCAGGCTTTTATACTTCCGGGTCAGCGCCGTGATCTCTGAGGGGCAGGCACCGGACCCGGTGGCTCTGCCCACGTTGGGATTAGGGGAGGTTCGGCCCTCAGCGGGGCTGTGGGGTATCCCACCGCCTCGCTACAGAGGGCAGCAGTGAAAACACCATGTGTCATCCCGCAAAAGTACCTCTTACATCTAGCCTCCTTTATGCAAGGAGGCTCAATTTGTAATTCCCTGTTTAATCTATTCCAAATCCTTTTGCCTTTAACCCTTTCATAATATATATATATATATATATATATATAGTATTCCCCCCCCCCCAAAATGTGCAGCACAATTGTCATGCACATGTGCAAACTTTGCTTTGGGCAAAAAAATCACTGAAGATGTTAGCTCAGTAGCTTCAAAAAACAAAAGAACCACCTTGAGATTTAGCATGCTAAGAGATGGCATCTAAGTTATGAGTGGGAGCTGGAAAAGATATGGTTGGACATATGGCATGAAGAAGATGTTAAATGACACAACTTAAAAATGATTCACAATATGTTCTATGAATCTTCCAACCCAAAATCTAAACTGCTTACTTAGCAGAAGTATCTCTGAACAAAAAGAGACCCAACTCTGATCTAATACCACTTCTACATCAGTAATTCCACTGATCTCAACAGTGTTAGCTCTCTGATCTACGAAATCAAAATCAGGCCATATGTAACTTCACAAGTCAAAGCCATTGTCTTCATTTTAATCAACAGTGGACAATATTCAGTAACAGTGATAGCTTACATTTATATAGCATATTTCAGTCTAAACGAATTCCAATAGGATCACAATCTAATGTGCCTATATTTGTAGAGCTACATGTACTGAGCCCACAACTCCAAACTTATTCAGCAGTTCGGAAAATCATGCCCTTAGGCTTTTACCTGACTGAGTGATGGAGAAGTATTTCTGTATAGCTGGTTATGAGATTGTGTTTTAGTTGATATTATTAGTCAGTTGAGGTTGGTATTGAGATTTTTAGTAATTTAAGTCCATATGCTCTGAAAAAATATGATGGGTGCCCATTTAAAAATATAAAAATAAAACTCTTACAGTACTGCTGAAATGCAGATACCTCTGGGGAGGAGGGAGTCAACCAACTGGCTCACAACACCTTGCAGAATGCTGCCAAGAAAGGAAATTTTGACAGAATACTTTGGGGCAAACCCCTACTTCTAAGACATATCACCAAAGTTTATTTAGTCAGGACCTCACTTTTGAAGATCTCATTTAACAGACAAGTTCCTTTCTGTAAGTGAAGTGATTATGGAAGGACTGCACAGAAAGCTTCACAAACCGAAATCACAGCACAGAAAATATTCAAAGTTAAATTAGTCAAAGATCAGGTCTTGAAAGAAATCTTCCCTATCTGATTCCCTCTGTTTGGACCTGACTCTGCATGGTGCTGTGCACATCAGCACATCACAGGCATGGGCCTTCCTGAAATGAAAACCATTTGTCTGTTGGATGTAATGTAGCCATTTTTATGGGGTTCCTTTTGTTTTACATCCTGCCAGGCTATTTCCCAAGCGTTAGGATTTCAGGGAAGAGGGGGGAGATAGTACTTTGCCTCCTGTCATTTTGCTTTCAGCTGCTTGAGATGCTAGCTGATAACTCCAGGCAGTAACACCACAGCCTTCCTCTCTCATGATTGCCTAACATTTCCCTAACTTCAAATCCCTTTGTGCCATTCAGAACAGCAGAAAGAAAGAGGATTTGCACAGAAGTGTCCTGGCAAGGACTCAGACAACCGAGGCCATGACTGGTCTCTGCACTCCGTCTCCTCAGAGTCTCATCATGCATGGACGCATTTGCTTGGGGAAACAACAGGATTTACTGTCATCATTTTCCTAGGCCACTGCTGTGACCTATGTTGAAAATACATAATGTAGACTCCAGTTTGTTTTAATGAGAAATGATGCCTCAGGAGAACTACTGGATTTGCGGTTATTTTCCTGTGTAGGCATAAAGGGCTGTATTTACCAGTAATTGCTAACGCTGGCTGTTAATGTTGGTGCAAATCCCTGAGGAGAAAAACTGCTTGCGGACCAGAATTCTCAGGCAGAAAATGGCTGTAACCATAGCTCCTAGGAGGAGAGGGAAGGAGCTGCAAAAAATGAATAGAGATTCAGCCAAAAGGGCACGTTTAAGGCAGATAGAACGCTACTGCAGAAGTGCAAATTCTCAAGAGGTTTATGAACATGCCAGGAAAGAAGAATCCCTAGGTGAGTTAAGGCTGCACCACACCCAGTGTAAACCCAGCCTGCTCTCCACCCCAAGAAACTTCTGCTTCAGTGCAATGGGTTTGACTGGTAGGTTACAGCCTGGAGACTGCATATTTACCACTAGTTCTCACATATGGGACCAATTCTTCCCTTAGTCTAAATCTCTGTTAATAGATGTGAGAGTTAATTGGACAGTAAAAATCCAAAGAAGGATTCACCATGTTCAGATTATTATTTATGAGGTCATGTAATGTGATAGTAACAAGAGTTCAGTGCGCCAATGGCTATTCATGAAAATATTCACAATTCTAAAAACAGCACTGCCGGAAAATTTGTCCAATTCAGAATTCTCCTGTTCTTAGAAGTTTCAGCCATCAAATCTTGAAGGAAAAATAATTGCATCCAATTTAAGTTACTGGCCACACAACAGCCCACTAGTTAAAATGCAGAGCTTCCAAATAAACAACAAGATAAAATCATTTGTTTACTACTTCTAATATATTCACTTAAATTGGGATCAGCTGACTAATGTTTCACAAATAGAGCAGAAAAGGGAAAAAATGTATTGTCTGAAATATATAGGCCAAGCAGCTCTAATAGAATTAGACCAGGGATTAATTTGAGCCACCCTAGTCTTTTTGGAGAGTGGGGGAGTGTTTTATTTTACAAGAATTACCTTCTGTTATCTTCATCTTCTACCTTCTGAAAGTAATCAGGAAAGACAGTCCTCCGGCCATGTTCTCTAACAATTCTTCCACCCTCCCAGACACCAGTGGTTTAGAGAAGAGCTGGCTATAAAGGGTTTGGGGTGACGTGCTTGTGATGGCATATTCTGAAGAGTGATTAGTGGTAGAGATGGTGTATTAGACACCTAGGAAATTCATTAGAAAGTGCTGCCTTCCCTCTAAATGAAGAAATGGGATTTAGCTTCTAAAACAGTTTCCTTGGTGACTGGTTTATTGACCTTTTCCTCCTTTCACTTTGCACAGTGGTGCCATTACCACAACTGAGCCGAGATACTCATCACCTCTGCTGTTTGCTTAACTGGTCTCCTTTCAGCTGTTAGACTGATTATGGTTTGCAGTGAAATGTAGGGTTATTTCCTTTAAAACGAACTACTCGGAGGTGGAAAATGAATTCTGGGGTAGATCTTAAGCTCCAGTCAATAACAATTTTCACCAGCCAAGGATCTTCTCTGGATTTTAAGTAGATAAAGCACCCTATGCAAATGAATGTCTCTCATTTAACAAAAACATGCAGGTCCCGAAACGAAGCAGCAGTTGCAGGTGTCATACATTCTTCAGGTCTGCACTTGTGCAGCAGATTTTCTTAGCATCTCTGCTTGAAAAAATGTATCTTATAGGGCTGGAGAAAATGTATAACCTCTCTCCTGATGTTTACCTGGTCTCTAGTACAGCATCTGAGACACTCTGCCAGGTTGCTGTTGCAGGCCAACCAAAAAAGAGTAGGTTCTTGGAATGTGTTAACACAAAGATCCCCCTTTTATAGATAATTTTATTTTCATGGCCTGAAAAGAGATCAAAACTGCACAACATTTCATGGTTGTCCAGATGTTTTTGGAGGTGTCCACCCTGGAGTCATTACAAAGAAAACTCCTATAATGTAAAACATAAGGAAATGGGGTTACTTGCCCTTTTCTTCCAGGAAAGACAGCTCACATATCCCAAATTCTTCCATATTACTCCTGGGTCTGTGGAATATGTGCTATAGTATTTATATACACCCCTGATATCCCATCAGGCCTTGCCAGAAGCTAGAAGACTGGATATGACTGCCCGATGGACTACAAATCCCAGCCTTCCCTGGATTTCAGAGAGGTAGGGTAAGAACTACCATGGGTCAATGTTATCTCTCACCACTGAAGACAATGCTCACAGAATTCCAGCCTCAGACCACAAAGTCAGGGTCAGTAAAACAGATTCTTATATAAACCCTACACTGTTTTCCCAAGATCGCCGTCTGCCCCTCCTCCAGTGACAGGGGCACCATTCCTTGTCATATACATATTCTTAGAAGCAAGCCTGGGATAGGATGAGATTAGCCCCTCATAAATTGTAAAGAGACTGTATACCTCATAACAGTTACAGGTTTGTGAGTGCAAACAGAAAATAGGTACATGTCTCCTGAATTCTGTGCATTGCTTGCAGCCTTGATGCATGGCTGTGCTGTTCAAGACTATTCAGTTCAATGCGAAGACAGCTCAGAATTTCTCACTTGTCTGATTATAGTTATCATTGCCATATTCAGATGAATGCTGCCAGTGAACTAGAGCTAAAAATATACAAGGGAAACAGAGACTCATGCTTCCTGGTGTAAACTCATAACCTACAGAAAAGAATCTCTTTCCCAGTCCTAGCAATAGACTTGAGGCCATGTATAGGGTAGGGGCATGTATCTTTCCCTCTGAATCCAGCATTAACCCACACTCAAGAGGTAGGATACTGAAGTTATGGTTCAATGGCCTAATCTGGTGTGGAAAATCCTATGTCCTTAAATTAGCGTTCTAGGGATAGTAGCTTCATTTTAATGGGACTGCTTCATTAGCTTCTCTACAGCTTCAGTAAGACATTACACATCCGTCTCAAACCCTGTGTAGCCCTACAGCTGTACAGTTGGATATACAGCACAGCTTGTGGTGCTCTGAATTAGAATTGCATTGAAAGCCACATCTTTGAGCTGCCATGGCAGAAGAGCATAGCACTCTAGGAGTTAAGGCTCAGCTGGTACACCGGAGAGCTTTTATACAGGAATCAGTGTTGAAAGTTCTCCTCTTGCCTTTTATTTGTACATGAATTAGGATTAATTATAATCTCTCAGTGATAGAAAATCAGTCATAAGCAGTTAGAAAAATATCACATTTGTTTGCTTTGTGCTAAAGCCACTGGCTCAAGATAACTCATGCTGCTCCAGCCAGATGGTAGAAAGAGGGTGCATTGTTGGGGTTTTTTTCTACTGAGCATTCCAAATCCAGCAAGAAAATCTCCAAATGGATGAATGCTCTGCATCCAATAAGCATGGGCTGCTCAGCTGGAGAATTGCTTTGCAATTTTGGTGGCAGGTTGCACATCTTCATGCTTTGGATGGGCAATGAAACCCCCTAGCAATTGTTATTGGACCTGTTTGAAAACAGAGCTCAATTCTATTCTCACACTGGGGAGAACTGGAAAGAAACCAGTTGAAGGCAAAGGCATTACACTCTCATACAACCAGTGTAGGTGAGATCAGACAAAGGCTTACAAAAAATGTAGCAACATGAGAATGCAGTGAAGAATAAAGGACAATACCAGACATTAGGAAAATTCACTTTCCTGGGTGGCTAGCTGGATAAAGTTTCTCTGTATTAACCTGTGGCCTTTTAAAGCATCTGTTAGTACTTCCTGGGGACATAATCCTGTAGAACCTACTTAGACAAAAATCATTGAAGTTAATGGAAGTTTTGCCTGAATTAAAACGGAAGGATCAAAATTAATAGAGCAGTGAGAGGATGGAAGATCCACTTCACAAAGGATTTTGAGATATCTAAATTTGGCTTTTTTCTGGATAAGAACAAACCCCCTCCATTTTAAAATTCTCCATGAAGAAAATTTTAAACAAATAGTTTGGGGAAAAAAATAATTTCAGTTGATCCCAATTTCTACTTTTAATTTTGAATTCTCGATCATAGAAAACAAAATTTAAAATACTCAGAGTGAAAAGTCATTTCAAAACAAAAAACCTGGACATTTCCACGTTGTTGGATTCTTCCTGATTTTCTCCCCAAATGAAAGTCCAGCATAAAATAACCAGATTTCTGAAAATGCTTCAACAGAACTGCATATTCTGATGAAATATAGTTCTGTCAAAGTTCTCTGACCAGCTCTATTGTTAATTACTTGTTTATAGAAAGGCAACATGCTAAGACTATGCAACTTTTGTGTAAGGGAATACAAAGACATTTTACATAAGTGATGAAACAGATGTTATATGTATTATTACCAAATAACAGGAGTTAATAATTTACCCAGTATGAATACTGGGATGTAGGGACATGACAGAGACAGCAAGTTATTGGTTATTATATGAACAGAACATCCACAGTTATATTAGATAAGTAATAAGAGACAAACTCATGTTTCAGGTAAGAAGACAATCACTAAATGAGAGGTGTTAAGAAGAAATGTCTTATATACCATAATTGTCATTCCTAGAGATTAATGTACCTTCCTCTGAAGTAGCTGGTATTAGCTGCTGTACGATATTATACTGGAATAGAATTGACTGTACAGATCAAAGTGGTAGTCCATCTGTGTTTCTAGTGGGACTGGGTGATAGGCTGAGAACCAGGAAGGTATGTAGTAGGGGGTACTAGCCACCAGCAGAAATGAGGTGAGTAATGAAAATGAAAAGGGCTGGTAGGACAGGGTTTGCCAGCAGGCAAGAAGAAGGAGGAGATTACTGGAACTGAGATAAAAGAAGGAATGGGGTAATGGAACAAATGTCAGGTGGCTAAAACTTCACTAAAGAATCCTGACTAGAATGGAGATGTCCCAGCCTCAATTCCCTTTAACCTTCAAGGAAGGCTGTTCCAGCTGGAAAGACAGAAAAGGTCTCAACTCAGTATCACAGGTACTAATTTAAAGGAGGTTTTATATACATATACGTGGACACCTGATCTTCAGCTACCTTTCCACTTAACCAGACAAGTTGTGTCAGGACAGAGTCAAATTGTCAGTGTGTTAATGGGCAGCTGTTTTCTTTTTGTTTATATTAAGAGGGGATGGTAAATATTACAAATTGCATTGCTACTATGCCTGTGTTCAGCAAAGTAACACAAACCAGTTTTGAATTTTAACAAAATTAAATTTTTACAATGAGTAAAAGAAGCAGTCTTCTCAATAGGTTATTTCTTTGAATGTTAAATACAGCTACAGGCACCCAGCCTATGCTCTGGACACCTACCCTCTAGGTTTGCAGCAGCAGCAGTTTCACATTGCTATGATGTAGCCACGGTACATTTTCCCCATTTTTGTCATTAATCTGCAGACACTGTGAGAATTGACTTCCAGTTAGGACCTTCAAAGTCTCACATATATTTCTGGGCATGTCTTTTAGAGGCTTCCTCAATACACTACACCATACTATTCCACCACTGATTATGATAATTCCAACAGGCCTTTTAGACTGCTTGCTCAAGGCATTCCTTTTTGTCTATTCCACTTGTCTTCCTCTCTTCACTGACTTGACTCTGACTTTCCAGTGCATCCATTCTGCACCATGCCTTTTTTTTTCTCTCCCATAATTTGATTGTATCATCTGTAATCCCACATTGCTTTTTCATTCTCCGTAGTTCCACTTGTTTTCCAGCAATCTCTGTGATAGAATCTTGAAATAAAGTCCACTTTTCCATCATGGTAGACATCTGGTGATCCAATATAGAATATATTTGTTGGAAATTACTAGCATGCAACTATTAGTGAAGGTTTCATTATGAAGCTTGTCAACACTGAAGTGTTTTGATGCGAAAAGGTACCCACCCCTGGAACTTTATTAAAGAGAACATCATTGTTGTTATGAGGCATCCATGATCAGATTCCCGTGCAAGATCAGCATTCCTAAATATGCATACATCCCGGATGAGTTTATTCAAGGGTTTCTGAACTAGAATGTGACCCAAGTTTGCACTGTGGATATCAAAATGTATTCTAATGGCAACTTTTGTGCTGAAACCAGGTAGCCGTTAAAAATAGGCCATGTGGAAACAAATTCTCCTTTCCTGTATTCCTTCATAGTTAAAAATCTAGAAACTCTTTTTAGACAGAAATCATTGTCTCCTGTGTGTGATGGGTCACAACAGGAAAATGGGAAAAATTGATATTGGCCATTAAGCACTGAGACCTAATTATTAGCTCGATTACCCAGTTGAAAATAAGACCAATAGTTCTGACATACACTGTAAGGTGGATACAGACAAGTGAAGCAATAAAGTGGAAGGATGAATATAAGAGGCTAGAAAAAAAAATGGTAGTGCCAGTGTAACTTTATATTAAGCAAAAGGTCAAGATCTCATAAAAAGCAATTATTCTCTCTACAGTTAAAATCCTAGGATTGGAGATTACTTCTATGCAGACCACAGAGTATTTATAAAAGGAATGTTTGAAATCCCACAGGGTAAAAAGACATTTGCATGATTCACAGAGACATGACAAATATGCTCAGCAAGATGATTTTCTTGAAAACCTCATTTTTAAAGGATAAGCCATGTGCAAGCTAAAAGTCTCTAAATAACTTTGTTTCTAATTAAACATTGCTGGCATTTACAGTCTACTTATGTACAGTCCTTTTACATTTTAGGACAGGAAGTGAAAAATATGGTATTCATTGTCAACTGTTGTGTAGCATAGCTGTGCACTGTTGAACAGCTGCTGTGCTCATGTCTCGCAACATTCAAGCATGCCAATTTTGAGAAGCAAAATGTGACAAATAACCAAAATGAGGAAAATCTGTAGCACCTCATGCTGTCATTGATAGATGTCATTTAAAACAATAAACCTTGTTTTTAAGGATGTTTGCTCCGTGTGAATTAAGCCATTTTACAAAAGAAAACTGGGAAAATAGATTGCATTATGCACAAACATAAGGACCAAACTACATGTATCATTAAGAAAAGTTCAATCCTGGACCTTCAGATTTCCAGCACAGGTTGCTACCACCTGAACTCAAGGAGTAATTGCTCTGCAACAAACCAGCCACTAGAGGAGAATTTGATACACACTCTGCTGTGCAGAGGAATAGAGATCAGGAATCCTGAGTTCTATTTCTGGCTGTGGGACGGGAATGTGATCTAGCCTGGCTAGACAGGAGAACCAAAGCCAGAGATTTGGAACTAACATTGAAACGTAGTGTAGCTGTGTGGATAAAATTTAGGTCTGCTGTATTAGACAACTGGCACAAAATCGTGCCTCAGTTGAAGTCAGTAAAAATTTTGCCAGTGACTTCTGTGAGGCCAGGATTTCACCCCTGGGTTCAATTCTCTTTGCCCACACAAAAGTGGTGATATAAAAAGGACAGAGTTACCTTACAAGTGGAGAACCAATGTTGAAGGCCAATTCAGTCAGGGTGGATGTGGTCCATTCCCAATAACTGATGAGGAGGTGTCAATACCAAGAGAGGGAAAATTGCTTTTGTAGTGAGCCAGCCACTCCGAGTCCCTATTCAAGCCCAAACTGATGGTGTTAAGTTTGCAAATGAATTGTAGCTCTGCAGTTTCTCTTTGAAATCTGTTTTTGAAGGTTTTTTGTTGAAGAATGGCTACTTTTAAATCTGTTATTGAATGTACAGGGAGATTGAAGTGTTCTCCTACTCGCTTTTGTATGTTATTCCTGATGTCTGATTTATGTCCATTTATCCTTTTGCGTAGAGACTGTCCGGTTTGGCCAATGTACATGGCAGAGGGGCATTGCTGGCACATGATGGCATATATCACATTAGTAGATGTGCAAGTGATTGAGCCCCTGATGGTGTGGCTGGTGTGGTTGGGTCCTCTGATGGTGTCATAGAGTATATATGGGGGCAGAGAAGGCAACGGGGTTTGTTACAGGGATTGGTTTCTGGGTTAGTGTTTCTGTGGTGTGGTTTGTAGTTGCTGGTGAGTATTTGCTTCAGGTTGGGGGGCTGTCTGTAAATGAGGATTGGCCTGCCTCCCAAGGTCTGTGAGAGTGGGGGATCATTTTCTAGGATATGTTGTAGATTGTTGATGATGCACTGGAGAGGTTTTAGCTGGGGGCTGTATGTGATGGCCAGTGGTGTTCTGTTATTTTCCTTGTTGGGCCTGTTCTGTAGTAGATGACTTCTGGCTACCCATCTCACTCTGTCAATCTGTTTCCTCACTTCCCAGGTGGGTATTGTAGTTTTAAGAATGCTTGATAGAGATTTTGTAGGTGTTTGTCTCTGTCAGAGGGATTGAAGCAAATGCAATTGTATCTTGGGGCTTGGCTGTAGACAATGGATCGTGTGCTGTGTCCTGGATGGAATCTGGAGGCATGTAGGTAAGTATAGCAGTCAGTAGGTTTCCGGTATAGGGTGGTGTTTATGTGACCATCACTTATTTGCACTGTACTGTCCAGGAAGTGGATCTCTTGTGTGGACTAGTCCAGGCTGAGGTTGATTGTGGGGTGGAAATTGTTGAAATACAGGTGGAATTCTTCAAGGGCCTCCTTCCCGGGGGTCCACATGATGAAGATGTCATGGGAGATATAGGTTCTTAAAACCAAGGTATCATGCCATTAGAGATGGATTACACGGGCCAGTTCCCCAACGTGCTCAGTGATACATGTTTCATCAGCAGTAAGTGCAGGCAGTCCAGCAGAGTTGTAGGAAAGGGATCTTATTAGTCTACTCTGAGTGAAGCTCTAGAGTTTATGGGCAAGTGGCCTGAGTTGGGTTTGTATTTCTGAGCTCCTCGTGCTGCAATGAACAAAGTCCCTCGTGACACCAGAGCTTGGTTCTCCTGTTCTAGTCATCATACTAAAAATAACTTCCTAGAATTATTTAAATGAAAAGCTTTCCTCCCCCACTTTGGACATTAGGATCAGGAAAAACCCTGACTCCCCCGTACCTGTACTTTCTAGAGTTTACCTCCTAGGGCCTTTTTCAGCCCAGACATTATGGTTTCCCATATTATTGCTCTCTGTAGCATTGTCTGAGAAGAAGAGGAGACTTAATTATGAAGGTCCCAGATTTCTCCCCTTTTCCCAGCATGCTTTGCCAAGAGGAGCATGATAACTAGACCTTCCTTCCCCTACACTTTAATAAGAGAGGCTTTTCTCCTCTCTTACCTATTGAGCAAGCTTCGTGTGCACCGTGTCTTGAAAGCAGGGTGGAGCTTTCCCAGAACTTGCATTCCCTGGTATTTCCTCGCCTCATAGGACTAGGGATGAGTGCTCTGACCTTCTGTCCTGTCAGAGCTCCATTCTCGGGGCTAACACATACACATGGGGAAAACAAGTCCGGGGTGCTATGCATTGCAATCTGACTTGACTGGATTATGGCAATTGAAAAACTGCTTGGTACAAGTTTCTTGTATACAGTATTGTCAGTATTAATACTGCCAGACCCAAACATTCCAAAATCATGAGATTGCCTCCCCCACAATGAAATTCAGAATTTCCAACCTAGATTTTTTTAAAATGAATTTGCATTATGATTTGTGAGCTTTGGGATGCATTTGGGTCACATTTTCAAGCTTTTCTCTGCTACCATGAGGGATAAGAATGTCCTGTAAGGATGAAAGAGGAAATCCCCATATATTCACATGACTCCAGCAGCTGGGTCTTTAAATAAAACATCAAATATTACAAGACTCAAAATTGCAAGAGCTGGCACACTGCTAAAATTATTTTCTCTCTTGGCTTTTCAGATGATGTCTTTCTTTGTTTCAATAAAAATAAAGGTTTTTAAAACAACATGCCCTGTCTTAAGTTACATGCATTGTAACACATTGTTCTTAATAAAGTTGTGGAACACCGTTAGCTTCCCACTGAGAAACTAGTAACATTTGTGCTGTCTGTTTGACGTTATTTTAATTAAAACTGGGCTATCCACCAGAAATATTTGTCTTGTTTAACAAAGATAAACTCTTTTTTTTTTTCCTTAGCAGACTTGCAGTCATCATCTTCTCCAGCACAGTAAACTGTACCCAGCAGGCCCAATCCAGTAGAAATTAAGGAGACTTCACACTTTATGGGATAGCACTGCTGCATTGTATTGAACCTGAGCTGACTTGCACTGAAGTTAACAGCAAAACTTCTACTGATTTCAGTGTAGCTGAATCAGGTCCCAAGATATTAAGGCAACATTTCTGGCCACTGTCAGTCATCTACATGACCTTCCCATGCCTTCTTGGATGGTCAACCATCTGACTAGCCACATTCATCTACTTCCTTCCCCATGTGATTTGCAAAAACAGCAATGTGCTGAGACTGAAGCGGTCCCATGGGTTTCAACTTGTATGTGGAACTGAGGCATATATGACAGAGAGGACAAAATAAGGCCTCCTAGCAAGCCAGGTAATTCCCAGGATCATTCAGCTAAAACCTAGGGATGGAATAACAAGGTTAAGCTGCAAGAGAAGCAGACATGATGAATGTGCTGTAAAACATGCAGCAGACAAGTTTATGGATCTGGAAAAAACTCCATCTGCCTTCCCAAGTAGTTCCAGCTTCTCCTTCATATTAAGGCAGGGGTTCTCAAACTCGGGGTTGGGACCCCTCAGGGGGTTGCGAGGTTATTACATGGGGGGTCATGAGCTGTCAACCTCCACCTCAAACCCCGCTTTGCATCCAGCATTTATAATGGTGTTAAATATATAAAAAAGTGTTTTTAATTTATAAGGGGGGGGTCACACTCATAGGCTTTTTATTTGAAAGGGGTCACCAGTACAAAAGTTTGAGAACCACAGTATTAAGAATAATTCTGAACTGTGCTCCAACAGCATTTCTAAAACAAATGGCTTCGAGGGGCAGACTCTCCCAATCTCTGATGATTTGCAGTGAATAAATAGTGCAGTGCCACTGTCAGCTTAGAAGAACCAGTGTCAGGCAGGAAATTAACTTGAAAGGGAGAATAATGCACGAATTTAATACCCCAAGCATCTGGTTTTTCTGACGTTCTCTATATTTTAAATATAAACTGCAGAAAATGGTCTGGATCTTGGTCTCACCAGGATCTTCTCATTAAAATCACACAGAAATTGACTTTACTGCATTCACTGAACATCAGCTCCCTCACCCCCACACACATATACACCTTAATATACTGCCACAAATGGCAACAGAGAGATTTCTCCTCAGCTGAGAGCCTTTTGTCAGAGCGGTGAGCCAGGTTTGCTAATGAAATTGTGGTGCACACTTCATTATGCCAGTTTAAAAAAATAAATAAAACTGCCTGAACTGAAAAAGTCACTTAGCATGCTCTATATGTCGCCAAAGGACTATGACTAATGAACTTCCAAAATGCTAAATGAAAAATATGGTTCTGGTGCAATCGCACCTGGAATGTTATGTTTGGTTCTGGGCACCTCCTTTACCAGAAAGCTATTAACAAACTGGAAGTAGTTCAGAGAAAAACAACAAAAATGATTAAAAAGCTGGAGGATAGTCTTATAAGGAAAGATTAAAAGAGCTAAATGGCACTTGGCTAAGTGACCACTAAAAAGGGGCATGTGGTAAGCCCTCCATGGAATTGGTTCAAGCTACCTAAGAGATCCTTAAAAAGCAATACTTGTGAGGATGGGAGACTGAGCTTTTTCAGCAGCTGGTCCCCTATCTATGGAACACACTTCCAGAGAAGATCAGAATGCCCAAAATCTCACCACATTCCAAAGTATGAAGCTAATGTCTTCATCTTAGATTTCCCTCTAGAGCAACAAAAATCCAAGGGGTAGAGGGATAACTGAGTGGTTTGAGCATTGGCCTGCCAAACCTAGGGTTACGAGCTCAATCCTTGAGGGGGCTATTTAGGGATCTAGGCCAAAAATCTATCTGGGGATTGGCTCTGCTTTGAGCAGGGGGTTGGACTAGATAACCTCCTGAGGTCATTTCCAATGCTGATATTCCATGAATAAATACCTAAGGTAAAATTTTCAGAAGCACCTAAGTGATTTAGGAGCCCACATTCTATTTTCCAAAGGGACTTAGGCACTTAAGAGCCTAAACCCTATTGATTTTCAATGAAACTTATACTCCCAAATCATTTAGGTGCTTTTGAAAATATTATCCCCAGCCATTTTGGGCGGAAAGGAAAGAAGCTAAACTAGATTACATGTTGTGTTTATAAGCCAAGTTTTATTATCAAGAGTTCAGATACTAGGAATCATTTAGAGTGTGAGAAAGTACTAATGGGATGTAATTTTGAAAATAAAAGTTTAGAGCAAATTTCTTGACAATGAAACTTCCTAAGGTGTTGAAGGGTGTCCTTATAGAAATGGTGGGACTGTTCCTAGGGATGGGAATAGCCCTGCACTAGCAGAGGAATAGACTGGGTCACCTAATGGGTTGCTTCCACCACAAGAGTTAGAACTTAGGCCTGGTCTACACTAGGAGGTTATGTCGAATTTAGCAGCGCTAAATCGAATTAACTCTGCACCCGTCCACACAACAAAGCTATTTAGTTCGACATAGAGGTCTCCTAAATTCGACTTCTGTACTCCTCCCCAACGAGGGGAGTAGCGCTAAATTCGATATGGCCATGTCGAATTAGGGTAGGTGTGGATGGAAATCGACGCTAATAGCTCCAGGAGCTATCCCACAGTGCACCACTCTGTTGACGCTCTGGACAGCAGTCCGAGCTCGGATGCTCTGACCAAACACACAGGAAAAGCCCCGGGAAAATTTGAATTCCTTTTCCTGTCTGGGCAGTTTGAATCTCATTTCCTGTTTGGACATTGTGGCGAGCTCAGCAGCACTGGCAACGATGCAGAGCTCTCCAGCAGAGATGGCCATGCAATCTCAGAATAGAAAGAGGGCCCCGGCATGGACTGATCGGGAAGTCTTGGATCTGATCGCTGTGTGGGGCGATGAGTCTGTGCTTTCCGAGCTGCGATCCAAAAGACGGAATGCAAAGATCTACGAGAGGATCTCCAAAGCCACGACAGAGAGAGGATACAGCCGGGATGGAACGCAGTGCCGCGTGAAAATCAAGGAGCTGAGACAAGGCTACCAGAAGACCAAAGAGGCAAACGGACGCTCCGGATCCCATCCCCAGACATCCCGTTTCTACGAGGCACTGCATTCCATCCTAGGTGCGGCCGCCACCACTACCCCACCACTGACCGTGGACTCTGAGGATGGGATATTGTCCACGCCCGCTTCCTCTGAGATGGTAGTGGACGGGGAAGAAGAGGAAGGAGATGAGGAGGACGAGGCAGTCAACAGCGCTTACAACGCTGATTTCCCAGACAGCCAGGATCTCTTCATCACCCTCACAGAGATCCCGTACCAACCGTCCCCAGGCGTTAACCCGGACCCAGAATCAGGGGAAGGATCAGCCGGTAAGTGGTTTAAACATGTAAACATTTATTTATAAAAGAATATAAATATTAACTGTGGCTTTTTCATGATTAGATTGTCCTAGGCACTTAAAGTTCTAGTCTTTGGCAGTGCAACTGCTGCAAAAAAATCTAACAATGTCCAGTAAATCTTGATTGGTTTGCCCTAGGCGCTGTACTGTTTAGCCCTTGCCAGTGCAGCTACAGTAAAATTCGGTCAATATATCCGGGGATAGAGCAGAAATCCTCATGGGACATCTCCATGAAGCTCTCCTGGAGGTAATTGGAAAGCCTTTGCATGAGGTTCCTTAGGAGAGCGGCCTTGTTGTGTCCTCCGTAGTAGGAAACGTTTCCGCGCCAGGCTACCATCAAGTACTCCGGGATCATTGCCTTGCACAGCATGGCGGCATACGGCCCTGGTCTTTGGAGGCTTTCCCGAAGCATGCGTTCTTTCTCGCTGTCAGAAATATGCATCAGAGTGATGTCGCTTATGGTGACCTGCTTTGAATTAGGGCAATGTTAGTATTGGGACTGCTTCCCTGTTCCTTTACAGAACTGTAACCGCCGGTTTACAGCCATGCGGTGGAGGCGGGAGAGGGGCAGCATAGAGGGATCTTTCCCGGGGACAGCCGCGAGGGGGTGGGACAGAGGCAGAGTTAATGCTTGCCGGATTGCTGGCAGGAGGAACTGGCCAACGCTAGGAGCATTGCTTTGAATGTGAAAGTAGGGCAGTGCTATTATGAAAGTTTTAAGCTGCCACAAGTCTACGGCTTACCATGTCAGCCTGCTACCCAAATTCTGCTGTGCTGTTCCGATTCTGTGATCTGCACTGCAGGACCCCAGGGACTGAATGCGAAGGCCGAAAATTCAACCTTGTCCTGAGTGCGCATGTGATAGGTGCTGTGAATGGTTTTTTCACAGAGAAAGACTATTTTCTTTGTTCACCCAAAAATTTATCTTTCTGAGGAATTCACTCCCTTTTTCCCATCCCACAGCTGTGGCTGTCTCCCGACCTACCCTGTCATCAGACTCCCAGAGGCTGTCGCAGGTTAGGCGTAGACGAAAAAGGACACGGGACGACATGTTCTCAGAACTTATGGGCTGCTCCCGAGCCGAGTCAACACTGCAGAGTCAGTGGAGGGAGAACTTGTCCCAAATGCACCGATCACACATGGAACGGGAGGAGAAGTGGCGGCAGGAAGACCAGCAGGCGACTCAAACACTGCTTGGACTAATGAGGGAGCAAACGGACACGCTCCGGCGCCTTGTGGATGTTCTGCAGGACCAGAGGCAGGAGGACAGAGCCCCGCTGCAGTCTATCTCTAACCACCGTCCCCCGCCACAAAGTCCCATACCCCCCTCACCGAAAGTACCAAGAAGGAGGGGCTGCAGAGCCCGTGAAAACTGTCACTCTACCCCTGCAGACTGCTCAAGTGGCAGAAGGCTGTCATTCCCCAAAATTTGATAAGTCCTTTCCTTCTCCCATCACCCAAGCCCCCATCCCAGTTTCATTGTCCATTTGCTATAAAAAATACATTTCTGTTAATTGCTGTTTCCATCATGTTTTTTTAGAGGACAGTCTGTTTTAAGGGGGGGAAAGGTGGTTGGTACAGACACGGGGGCAGGTTCAGCAGCAGGTCACACACACAGTGCAGTCACTAGGCACCCTGGTCAGTCTGGGAGGTGGTTTTCATTGTCTGGGGGGGGGGGGCATGAGACTTTGTGGCGGGGGAGGGCGGTTACAGATCTTATGCAGCGGTCCTTATCCTGGCTCACAGAGCCACGCAGCAGGGAATCTGTAACCGTCCTCCCCCTGCCACAAAGTCACATAGCCCCCACACACAGAGTCCCGAACAGGAGGGGTGGCAGGCTCCGTTCAAACAATCAGTCCGCCAGTGCGGACCACTGTAGAAGAAGGAGCCTGGCATTCCTCGAGTTTAGAAGCGTCCTTTGCATGAGTACACTACACCCGCTCCCCACCACAGTCTGCGTCCCAGTTTCAACACTTTACCGCGAAAACAGTAATAAATAAAATGTTGTTCATTAACAAATTTTCAGTGATTTTATTTTTAAACGTGTGTTGGAAGGGGGGAAGGGGGTCAACGGGGTATGAAACTGGAGGGGATTGTGAACAGTCACTGGGTAAAGAAACGGGGGCAGGTTCAGCTTCTCTGTAAACCAACAAAATTATCACAGGTTACCCTGCTCACTCAGGAACCTAGCTTTCAAAGCCTCCCGGATGCACAGCGCGTCCCGCTGGGCTCTTCTAATCGCACGGCTGTCTGGCTGGGCGTAATCAGCAGCCAGGCAATTTGCCTCAACCTCCCACCCCGCCATAAAGGTCTCCCCCTTGCTCTCACAGAGATTGTGGAGCACACAGCAAGCTGCAATAACAATGGGGATATTGGTTTCGCTGAGATCGGAGCGAGTCAATAAGCTTCTCCATCTCCCCTTGAGACGTCCAAAAGCACACTCCACCACCATTCTGCACTTGCTCAGCCGGTAGTTGAAGAGTTCTTTTTCACTGTCCAGGGTGCCTGTATAGGGCTTCATGAGCCATGGCATTAGCGGGTAGGCTGGGTCCCCGAGGATCACTATAGGCATCTCCACATCCCCAACAGTTATTTTCTGGTCAGGGAAGTAAGTACCTTCCTGCAGCCGTCTAAACAGACCAGAGTTCCTGAAAACACGAGCATCATGAACCTTGCCCGGCCATCCGACGTAGATGTTGGTAAAACGTCCCCTATGGTCCACCAGTGCTTGCAGCACCATTGAAAAGTAGCCCTTTCGGTTAATGTACTGGTTGGCCTGGTGGTCCGGTCTCAGGATAGGGATGTGAGTTCCATTTATGGCCCCACCGCAGTTTGGGAATCCCATCGCTGCGAAGCCATCTATGATCACCTCCACGTTTCCCAGAGTCACTACCTTTGACAGCAGTACATCAACGATTGCCTTGGCTACTTGCATCACAACAACCCCCACGGTAGATTTGCCCACCCCAAACTGGTTCGCGACTGACCGGTAGCTCTCTGGCGTGGCAAGTTTCCAGAGGGCTATGGCCACTCGCTTCTGGACAGTCAGGGCTGCTCGCATCTGGGTATCCTTGCGCTTCAGGGCAGGGGACAGCAACTCACAAAGTTCAAGGAAAGTTCCCTGCCGAATGCGAAAGTTTCTCAGCCACTGGGATTCATCCCAGACCTGCAGCACTATGCGGTCCCACCAGTCAGTGCTTGTTTCACGTGCCCAGAATCGCCGTTCCACGGCATCAACATGACCCATTACCACCATGATGTCCACGGCGCAGGGTCCCGTGCTTTGTGACAGGTCTGTGCCACTCTCAGACTTCATGTCCTCATCGCGCTGCCGTAGCCTCCTCCCCCGATTTCTCACCATCTGCCTCTGGAAAAGGTGGCTGATAAGGTGCGAGGTGTTGACAACGGCCATAACTGCAGCGATGGTCGCAGCGGGCTCCATGCTCACAGTGCTGTGGCGCCCGCGCTGTCACTCAGCAGAAAAGTGCGCGAACTGATTGCCCGCCGGCGCTTTCAGGGAGGGAGGGCGGGAGTGACGGTTGGATGACGACAGTTACCCAAAACCACCCTCGACACATTTTTTCCCCCAGCAGGCATTAGGGGCTCGACCCAGAATTCCAATGGGCAGCGGGGACTGCGGGAACTGTGGGATAGCTGCCCACAGTGCACCGCTTGCAATGTCAACGCTTGCCCCGTTAGTGTGGACTCACACGGTCGAATTACTGTCCTTAGTGTGGAAACACACGTTCGACTTTGTAATATCGATTCCACATATTCGATTTAAGTGACATCGAAGTACTCTCGTAGTGTAGACATACCCTAAGAAGCATCACAAATCTGAGCTCAAAGCTTGAACCAGACCCACTTTAGAATCTAAATTGAAAGTTAAGGGAACATTTTAGTATTATATATTTTTTGAAAACACTGTACTTTTTTATTTTGCCTGGAAGGGCTAAGGGATCATAACAGAAGCTTTACTCTCCGCAATTACAGCTTAGAGGAAGTGTTGAAAATCTTGCAAGAAAGCTTGATCAACAAGACTTTTTAGCTCAGTTACTCATAAGCAAGATGTTTAGGTAAGCATCCATCTTTTGGGGCCTTAGCCCCGATCCAGTAAAGTACTTAAGCAAAGGCCTAGCTACCTTACTGAATGATGGCATTATTCACTGTGAAAGTCATGCACAATTTTGTCCCTCATTTTAGATCCCTTGTTTTTTCTTATGCATTGTGCCCTCTCCCTTCTGCCTCACCACGAATACTTGGCCTGACCACTATGACATTCCAGGGTGAAATCCAGACAAGTGAGGGACTGTCACCCTACCCTGCAACCTGGGGTGCCTCGCAATGCTTCACTGTTGTAGCTTCCAAATTGGGTTGCTCACAATCAGCCTGCCAGTATGCAAGTCACACCCTGAGTGTCTGTGTAAAGGCACAGCCCTGTCCAGCAGCTCTGACCCCAGCAGCCAGTCAGCAAACACCAGCCATAGTCTGGCTTCCAGCAGCTTTGGTTACTGTTTGAAGGGTGACCCCAACACACTCCCAATCCCAAATTTTCCCCAAAACACGAGTATTACACTGTCCAGCCCTCTCCTGGGCAGTCCAGATAGATTAGAACCATTGCACCTCTAAGAGGATCAATACACAACAGCTTGCTACCCCAAATGGAGTTACCCACACAGTTCACAACACTGGATTAGTTTTGATTAAAGGTTCAAGCAAAGAGGCATTAAAGTCAGAAATGGTTACAAGAGAAATAAAGATAAAACGCTTTCTAAACTTAACAAACTAGACTTGGTTCAAGTGAAATTCCTACCACCTGTTTTTAGTACATTGCTGACCAAACTCTTAGGCCAGGATCTGCTCCCAAAGTCCAACAGCTTTTTCTCTTGTCTTCTTGGTGAAAAGAGATCGATGGGTAGGGAGAGAGAACTTAGGGTGTTTTTGCCCCTTCTTTTTATAGTTCAGTCACCATTTGAAAAATATTTTCCTGAGCCTGACCCCTAGTTAAAGGTCTTTCCAGCTGAGAGTAAAGAGACATGGAATCTGGTGGAGGTAGGAGGCTTCATGCTGTTTCTTTTCACCTTGATATGCTGAAATGCAGATTTTCTTTGTCTCCATTCTCCCCCCATTATCTGAGGACTCTGTTCACAGCTTTTATGCTAATTGAGGTAAACACACATCCCTTTGTTTAAGATAGGCCTGCTTGACCTGTTCTACCCAATCGGAGCTATGAGTTTGAACATGTGCCTTTAACATTTTATAACTTCACACATAGTGTTGCTACATACGTTTCACCATGATATTATTGACCAGTGAGTTATTAGCTTTCAGATGATACCTCTCAAGGCATATGTTGTACAAAGATTATTACAATGGCATGCTTTCCATCACAACCACTCAGTTGTCCACTTCTCCCACTACTGTATTTATGCCTTCTTCCATATTGTCCTTATAACTAGAAAACTCTCCTTGAGACCTTTCCCTCTTTCAAATCAAGGCACTTCTTCCATAACACCTACAAGAAAGGCTAGACTGAAGAGAAGTCAGGCTATTGGATGGCTTTTTTAAGGTATATAAGTAGTACATATAAATATTTTATATATATTATTGTATCCATCAGATCATTTCAGCCCTCCATTAGTCACTTGCTTGCTGTTAATGGTAAGTAGGTATTGCTCCTCCACAGTTGTGAAGCCCCATTCAATCTCAAATCCTTCCATTATTTCTGGGAGTATTTTAATTCTGCATGTTCCACTAGGATTTTTATTGTCAGACACGCGTATATCAAAATAGTCCCAGTTGTTGACTTGCCAACATCAAAGAAGCCTACTGGTGAACATTCTTCTGTCTTTGTTACCAACCTCTATAAAATAACAATTCTCTTTTCCATAGGGACTAGAGCTTTCATATGGGTAGACTGTCATCCTTGTCTGGGGCCAGATTACTCAGAGAAATTCACCACGGACAGAGGGCCAGCACATTTGGGACTGCAAATACTAGGGTGCACTATTCATAACTGAATGGTTATTGCATGGTGTCACTACACGTATAAGTGATTGTGAGTCTCCTTCATTCCAAGGAACCTGCTTGTTAGAGTTTGATTGACTTGATCTTGGCATCATTGTTATCCCACAACACCTATTGCCATGAGAGGTGCTTTGTGCAGATTACCCAAACACTTCACTCAGTGGCCAGTCTGTTTAAAAACAAAAAAATATAAAAAGTTACTTTGCTGTGAAAGCTCTGCTTGCCAGGAACCTTGTGTTCTTCAGGTTCTCTCTATAAACTCATCATATCGATCAGTCTGTTTCAAAATACATGATTCAAGGCTCATTAATGCCGTAGCACAGAATGTAACGCAACATCATGGCTGTTACAGAGTGATGGGATGATTCATCCAGAAAAGCAATCACAAGGAGAGTTTTGAAAAATGGCTTATTGAGGACAACAGGGAAGGAAACAACAGTTTAATGAAAGACATGTACCAAATCATAATTAACTACTATTACAGTTCGTTCCTGTTCCCCTCAGTAATTCTATCCATTTGTTACCTGGGAAGCATGTTGGGGTGGACAACAAGTGTTAAGGAGCTGCTCTGGGCTCAGCCAGCTCTGCCCCACCACACCTGCAAGAGATGTACAGCTGGAGAAGGAGTTTAAAGGGGAAGCAGAACAGCTCTCTTGTGGCCAGACCAGGGAAGAGAATACAGCTCTGAGGAGAGGAGCTGACAGAAGGCAGGAGCTTCCTTGACATCCACTGCCTGAAGGTCTCTCCCTGAGGGAAAAATCCAGGAGGTCCTGATCCTGATACACCTTGAGAGGGAGGCATTCCTTGCTATCCCTTACTAACTTGGTTTATTTGTGTTAACGCCCCTTCAGAGAATACCTCGGGCAGAGACTTTGAAGTCATCTGGCTTGAGAGGTAAATCACAGGAAGAGGCAGGCCACAACAGTGGGGGAGCAGCCAGAACCGGCATGCACCAGTGAACTGCCATACCTTGTCTTTCCACAAGGAGGTGCTAGTGGTAACCTGACCCCTTCACAGGAAGATTTGTGCTAACTTCTACTTAATCCAGACCTCTGAGGGTACGTCTATACCCAGCCGCTAGTTCGGCGGCTGGCAATCAAACTTCTGGGTTCGACTTATCGCATCTTGTCTGGACGCAATAGGTCGAACCCGGAAGTGCTCGCCGTCGACTGCGGTACTCCAGCTAGACGAGAGGAGTACCGCGGAGTCGACGGGGGAGCCTGCCTGCGTGTGGACCGAGGTAAGATCGAACTAAGGTACTTCGAACTTCAGCTACGTTATTCACGTAGCTGAAGTTGCGTACCTTAGTTTGATTTGGGGGGTTAGTGTAGACCAAGCCTGAGAGTAAAAGGCACTATTACCTCCCAGGGGGACAGAATTCAAAGGCTGTTTTAACGAACACATTTCTTGTTCTTTTTACTGGAGTGTGACCTGGCTGCTCTTCTCCCTCTTAGTGTAGCTAGATTTGGCTGGATTACAAACTAACAAAACCCCACACACATACTCCAGAGCAGAAGAGAGATGTCAGAACAAAAAGCAACACATTTGCCAAAAACAGCACGTAGAGAAAGAGGTAAATGTTTATTTGGATTGTGTATAATACTGGTACTGTATATAACAGGATGCAATGTATACTAGTAACTTATCACAGGAAGTATACATATTGCCTACGATATTTGCATTGGCATCATACAGACCCTTTTGGTGTATTGCTGAAGTCACAAAGACTGTCCAGCACATCTCTGAAATTAATTAACTTGTAGCAGTGAAAACTAAAGGAGATAGTGATTATGGTCTCTCAAGAGCTTCTTGCCACTGTACTGTTGCCTCTTTAGCTTTGATTGAGTGGTAGGTAAAACCTGGGACATTTTTGTTCGAAAGAGAAATTTGTGACAATCATTAGTTTATTTGTAAAATAATGTACATACATCCCATTTCCTTAAACAGCAGCAGAAACCAATCAAAATGCAGCCACGTCTTCCTGTGCAGGAGCCTGGCATTTCTGCCTGGTCCCAAGAAACAGTGCTCTTGCTTCTGTTTCTCTCCAGGGACCAAAACACTGTCCTGCTGATACCCCTCCCATGGTTCAGATCTCAGAAAGCCAAACTAGATTCAAATATTCTCTCTGTCTGAGGGCTGGTCTACACTACAAACCTATATCAGTAAATACCATATGTGAAAAATCCACACCCCTGAGTGACAGTTATACCAACACAACCCCCCCCCCCCCCCCCCCCCCCCCCGCATGTCGACAGCTCTATGTGGGCAAGAGGGCTTATCCTGTTGACATAGCTACAGCTTCTCAGAGGGGTGGATTAACTATGCTGACAGGAAAGCTTTGCTCCAGGCAGCATAGAGAGTCTTCATTACAGCACTACAGCAGTGCAGCTGCATTGTTTTAAGCGTAAACATGCCCTGACTCAGAGGAGGGATTTGAATCCATATCTCCCTATGTCACAGCCAAGTGCCTTAATCACCAGGCTATAAAATCACTCATATTCTCTTTGGCCTAATTAAATATGCAAAGTGGAATGGCTTCAACAGGAGCCTTGAGAGCAGAATAGCCCATCACCTGATAGTTAGGGGAGTCACCTAAAAGGGTGAAGAGGAAAACTGAGTTCAACTGTCTGCTTGGGAGTGGGGATTTAAACCTGGGTCTCTCACAAACCAAACACATGTCCCAACCATTGGGTTGAAGGTATTGGGGTGAGGAGAGGGAAGATAACATATTCACTTTTCAGAAACTGACCTGGAAACTTTTTCCCAGCCAAAACCATTGTGTCAAATTTTTGAATAGTTGTAGGTCAACCAAAATTGCATATATATATTTATTTGGGCAAATAAATTATTCAAACAAGTTACACCCATCCCTGTCCCATTACGCAGTGATTTGGGAAGGGGCAGGGGGATGGAACAGTGTGGAGGGAAGGTTCTCCCTAGAACCTGAAGTAATTCTGCACAGCATTTCAACAACAAATTCAAAGACTCTGATGCTCCCTGGAAGCTTCCTGGTGAAAGATGCTTTTGGCAAGAACAGCATCAAACGAGACATTTGGTCTTATAATGAGCAACTCCTGATATGGCTTGTCTAGCAATGAACTCTTTGATTTCCTAGGTATATCTTGATCTGGCTTTCTTTTTTTTAAACCAGAGAGCATATCCTTCCCCGTGGGAAAATGATTCCATAAACTGTCCATTATCAGGGTTGTGTACTTTCCTCTGGAGTATTTATTATTATTATTATTTATTTATATTGCAGTTGAATCTAGAAGCCCTATGGCCAGTTAAGCCAGACTTAGCACAGCTTTGATCTGCTGGAGCAGGGAGAAAAAACAAGCAGTCAGAATGGACCAGAGGTTCTTGATTATTTTTTAAACAGGAAACAAAAAATCAGAGTTTCATATTAGTAAAAAGTCACAGACTTAAAAGTGTCAATTCTTCAACAAGAAAAACTTCAAAAACAGATTTCAACAGAAACTGCAGAACTGGAATTAATTTGCAAACTGGACACCATCAAATTAGGCCTGAATAAAGACTGGGAGTGGATTGGTCGTTACACAAACTAAAAACTAATTTCCCCATGCTAATTTTTCCCCCTACTGTTACTCACACCTTCTTGTCAACTGTTTGAAATGGGCCACCCTGATTACCACTACAAAAGTGATTTTTCTTCCTGCTGATAATAGCCCACTTTAATTGAAGTGTCTTGTTAGAATTGGTAAGGCAACCCCCATCTTTTCATATACTATGTATATATATATATATATATCTTCCTACTGTATTTTCCACTCTATGCATCTGATGAAGTGGGTTTTAGCCCACGAAAGCTTATGCCCAAATAAATTTGTTAGTCTCTAAGGTGCCACAAGGACTCCTCATTGTTTTTGTCCTGAAAGTGGTGTTAGTGGCCTACCAGAGAAAAAGGGTTTCATCCTTCTGTAGTGAGCTTACCCACAGTGTGTCACTCACCCATAGCACTCCACATGCACATGGAGGGTGACAGCACTGGGCCTAAGCTCTGCTTAATACCTTAGCAGACCGTAAGTGCTGGTGATGGGCTTCTATGCTAAGGGCTGAATTCAATCCTTACCTCCAGAGTGGTAATTCAACCACTTCTACAGTCCAGGCAAGTGCCCTAACCACTGGGACAAAAGGAGACCGTGGATCTGACTGGTTCCAAATATGTTTGGAACCAAACTGAATATTTTTGGGGGGGAGGAGGGGTTCAGTTTGCTGTCTGAATAAAAAAAAATTGATTATTCACACAGCTGTAATTTAAGATAGACAGAAACCACCTAAAATCTAGGCTAACACAAATAGGTGCCCTGTGAAAGCAATAAAGTATTTAATACATTTTCTGTCTGTACATTTATTCCTCCTTCCAACCACACACACACACACACAGAAAGAGAGAGAGTCTAAGTGGAACATGTACCCAACAATGCTGAAAATAGGAAAAACAAATTCCCGCAGCCTATAGTTAAAATCTCAGAATGGAAGAACTAAAAAGCGCATTAGAAGTACAAAAACTAGGCACTTTTATAAATCTGAAAGGGTATAATTGTAGGAATTACAGGAAGACGAGAAAGTGGCATATCTGAAACATTAATACAGTACTGCAGCAGAACTCAGGAATGGGACTGTCATTCTATTTTAATACTCGATAATGGGTAATTTCCTAAGCAAACTAGTTTTGTGAAGTACTCTTAATCATTTTTCCCCATGTAGATGTTTCCAAAGGGAAAAAAATAAGGCTAATTTTTATGATGTAAAGAGTTGAAGGGAGAATGTGTTAGCTTAGATTTTATTTTTAGATAAAGGAGAATTTTTTGAAAATAGAATATTTTATTGCACCTGTACCTAACACTGAAAAAGTCCAACTCTTTAATTGTCCTGGGCATGATTTTGTGTAATTGGTAATGCAATTCGTCACAATGAAAATATGCACCATTATAATGAAATGGCATTTTCAATCCCCGGCCTTGGCCCTGCCAAAACTTAGACACATGCTTAACTTTATGCACTGTGAAGAGTCCTATTATAGTCAGTAACTGGGTTTTTCTTAGATTTTACAATTTGACAGCTTATTTTCCATGTTCTCCTGGCACAGACAACAAAACATTTCAGACCATTGTGCCCAGAGAGCCTGATCCACCATACCATGTGTAAACACAAGCATGCATTTAAGTCGTTGCAGGATTTGATCTTGCTAAACCAATAGCAATTTTAGTGGGAGCAGGACTGGGTCCCAATCCTGAAGAAATGTGTGGAGCTGTAAAAAATGAACTGTACCCATTGGAAAAAACTACGCTGTGCTAAGGTCAAAACCCATTCAGGCAGCAAAGCGTCCCTAATACACTACAAGCAGTAGTGAGATAACTGCAGAGGCTATGTAGAAGCAGCTTTTTTATTCCAGGCTCTCATGTATTATTTCCGTGCACACTATCACTTGATGATAATGCTACTTTCATTGTTTATGATGATTAATGTTAATTACTTTTGTACTGTAGAATTTCTCATAGAACACTTTAGATTCCAATGAATACATTAGTGTCTTATTGCAGTAAACATTCTCCTTACAACTTGGCCTTTGTTATCACAACACAGAGAACCAGATGCAAAACAGCCTCAGTTAAGTGATGTTTTTAGTCTGTGTGATAAGGTTTTTTTTCCCTATGAAAAGAATGAGGAAATTATTCAAGGACTTTCCATTTTATTTTAGTCACATACGGGATTCTTATAATGTGCACATAATTTCAGTTCCTTATTAGACTGGTTTAGTCACACGAGCCAAAATAACAATTTCTTTTACAATCCCAGTCTTCTTTATTAATCTGGGAGGGAAATAATGTGAGTTTTTTCCCCCTTTGATAAGTAATACAGGCACTTTAACAAAGGACCAAGGACCTCACCTATCAAAGATTAACCTTTGGAAACAATCTCAATATTTTACTAGTCTACCTCTATCTTTTTTCTTTTTGCATCTCCCTTCTCTAAAGCCTCCTGAAAGCCCAACTCTCCAGACTCCAGCAAAATGTTGCTGGCCAACTTCATATCTACAAAAAAGAAAAAGCCACACCACCCATCTTATTCAGCTCTGACTACTGATTCCCATTTTTAAAAGCCTTCCAGAGATTAGCACCAGCCTGCCTCATGGACCTTGGCTCACTCTGCTCCTTTCCCTGGTATTTGCTGCCTTTGTTCCTTCACCACGCCTGGCCACAGTTTCTGAGAGCCTGCTCCTCTACAATTCCCACCAGCTGAAACAGCTTTCCTGTCTTTCTCTGCCTCAGTCTCATCTGAAGACATTTTCTCCTTGTTTATATGAAGGAAGTCATCTTACCTGACCGACTGGGGACTGAACTAGGGAACACCACAGTTGAAAGAATAAGTTATGACAGCTTGAGCTAAAGACGCAGACTCTGTAGGTGATGTCGTGCATAGGATGCCACCACTTACATCCTCAAAATAGGGTTTCAGTAGGACTTAGTGGTGGTATATAAGCCTCATGGTGATCATTGGCACTGTGAGTGAATATCACCACGAGGACAGTGGAGAACAGGTATTTAAACAGTATTGTTTTCTCTCATCCATTTAATATTTGTCCACTAGTGTTTATAAACATAGAATGAACCATAATACTGTTGACAATGAATGGCAATTCTATTTTACCCTATGCAGTGCAAAGTTGAGATTGGTTAGCTGAATGTCCTACCTCTAAGCTCTATTCACCATGCCGCAGGGGGAATGCGATTTACAGAAGTCAATGACCAGGGTGTATGCACAGTATGTATGCAACCCCAAATTTGTTGCACACGATGTGTAACCGTATGGAGCATGGTAACCACAGGGAGCATCAGAGAAACATTTTTCCTTTAAAGTAACATTTTTCCATGCCACGGGATCTATTTGTGCTCCCATTTTACATCACATCATGCCAGGTAATGTGATGCAATGCAAGCTGACAGAACTGGTTTACACAGCAAAATACCCACCCTGAAATTTCTGCTGCAGGAAGCAGCTGACACAGATACCTGCTCCACACTGCGTGGAAGGCAAATATCTTCATTTTCTTTGTTCCTTTTCCATCAGATCCATTATGTAAAGACTGGTAGTTTTCTGCAACCCTGGCTGTAGGTGAAAAAAATACCAATAATGGCACTTTACATGACATAGCACCTTTCATCCTCAACAATCCCAAATGATCATACATAAACCACCAATGAAATGAGCTACTTCTAGGAAGGGGGGAAAGGGGAAACAACTGATACAGCATCCTACAAACCCCCGGGGGAGGAGGGAAATTTGATCAAGAACACTACGGCTATGTCTGCACTATGGCTTATGTCACCAAAAACTTATGTTGCTCAGGGGGGTGAATATTCCCCTGCCCTGAGTGACATAAGTTACACCGATGCAAGCACTTGTGTGCCCAGCGCTATGTCGGTCGGAGAGCTTCTTACCGCTCTGCCGCTCGGGGAGGTGGGTTTTTTTAAGCTAACAGGAGAGCTCTTTCCCGATGGCACAGAGCATCTTCACCAGATTGTATCGTTACAGCTGCGCCGCTGCACCATTGTACATAGAAACATCCCCCTGATTTTGTGAGAAGTACCAAGGGATTTTTAGTTTCCCACACAGAGGAGAAAAGAGCTTGGGACAAAGTTTTCAAATATGGGTGCTTCAAGTTAGGTAATTATATCAATATTTACGCACCTAAATTTAAGTGGCGTGATTTTAAGAAGGGCTGGATATTTGATGCTGCTGTTTATTGCCACAGGAGCTGAGAGTACTCAGCACCTTTGAAGAGTAGGCCACATGTTTATAGACACTTAAATATGGATTTAACTGCCTAACTTTTAAGTACACAAATTTGAAAAAATTACCTTTGGTTTTAAGATCCAAAGCCCACACACACAGCATGGAATTCAGTGCATCTACTTTGAAAGGCTACTGGGATTTGAACCAATGACAGTTAATTAGAGTATCTAATATTGGACCTAAACCTGTGCCTGTATCTTTCCTGCTGTCACAGTGAAGCCATCAGAACGTTACCAGAGATTAATTTGTTCCCTTATGTTTAGAACAGTGAACATTTCAATTCTAATCCTAAGTAAATGACTAGAACATAAATCCCCAAGGAAGCTATTTTATGCTTTAATAAGAATTTTATACCCACTAACAAAGGAAAAAAATCAGAATGTTTGGCAAATTCACAAATAGCTCCTGATAAGGGTATTAAAGTGTTTTTGGTGCTCTTATCAGTGCTTCACTTTAACACATCAGCCTTGTTCTGTCAACAGGAATGATTCCACTGAGCATTAAAAATGAAACTCCAAATGCATACATCTCCACCAAGAAAATCACCGCAACACAGTGTGGCAGTCACTGTAAAGCTCTGGTATTTTGACAGGTAAATATATATGGTATGAGAGCCTGGAACTTTGAATCCTAGTGGTATATACTACCATCTGTCCCTGGAGCTGGTGACCTCATACATTAACATGTCACATTGAGAAATGCTGGTTTACATGAAATTCCCCTGACCCTGTTCCTCAACTCCTTGCCTGCCATGCATCTGTTTTTGTAAACAGCGATGCCTCATTTTGTATAGAAGATGAGAAGCAAGCTCAACATTATGTTAATACAGAGTAGTACTGGGTGAACCTCAAGAGGTTCAAAAGTCTAGCTAAGCCTCTTTTCCTTTCCATGTTCTGAGTATTATTACTCGATATTTCCTCCCGCCCCCTTGCTTCAACTTCCACTCATAGCGGTTTGGACAGAAAAAAAGGCAAGCCATTCCTGATTTGTTTTCCAAACCCCTTTTACTGACCCTAATTAATACTGACAAACAAGCATTTCCCCTCCTTGGGACCATTCTTTATTTGGCCATAATCTGTGGTGATTCGTCACTGAGAGGGCTTCCTTTATTTAATAGAAAATAGGACTTTTAAAACTGAGTCAATCTATAGATCAGAAAAGTGAGAGATCAAACGCGCTGGCTTGAAGAAGCCTGCTGCTGTGCAAACTGCTCTGCTACTGCATCTGAATTATGATCTGTCATACACCTGCTGTCATAGTTCTCCAGTCTCTCTTGAGCTGAGCCTGATAATGTGCTAAATTATGTGGTGCATAAAAGAGGATGTGGAAGAGACCATCCAGACTCATTTTCACCCATGGCTTTATTCAGGATTTGAACCCAACACTGAATACATGAAAAGCCAGTGAATACAACCCATTTGTGACATTGAGTCCTCAATGGGAAGCTGGTTAGTGAATGATCTCAATATGCAGGGATTTTGCATAGGCTGTTTTCTTTAGCAGATGTTCCTTTATGAAGTTGCCATTGTATTATTCTTTTATGTGTCTCATTTATGGGTAAATATACATCCCAAAACTATTTATTCATGTGTCTTTTAAGCAATAACCCACTAATAGTAATAAACAAATATTTTTTGCTTCTATGATGCCTTCTACCAAGAAGTGCAAAGTTAGAGTTACCATATTTAACAAAAAAAAAAAAAAAAAAAAAAAAGAGGACCCCCGCCCATTTCCCACCCCCAGCCCAGCCCCAACTCCGCCCCTTCCCCACCCCAACCCTGCCCTAACTCCACCCCCTCCTCCCTCCCACTCCCAGCCACGCGAAAAGGGCTGCCCGAGTGCTACCGACTTCACGGTTTGCCGGGCAGCCCCCAGACCCTGCGCCCCCGCCAGCGCTTCCCCAGCGCAGCTGGAGCCTGGGAGGGGAAGCGCCCAGCCGGGGGCACAGGGTCTGGAGGCTGCCCAGCAAACCGTGAAGCCGGTAACGCTTGGGCTTCGGGCAGCCCCTATGCCTCCGGACCCTGCGCCCCCAGCTAGGCACTTCCGCTCCCGGGCTCCGGCGGCGCAGGGTCCGGAGGCACGGGGGCTGCCCAAAGCCCGTAGCGCTCGGCTCTTAAACAGAGCCGAAGAGTCAGGGAAGGAGCAGAGCCGCCGCGGCCAGAGGCTCTGCTCCTCCCCTGACTCTTCGGCTCTGTTTAAGAGCCGAGCTGCCCGAGCACTACCGGCTTCGGGCAGCCCCCATGCCTCCGGACCCTGCGCCGCCGGAGCCCGGGAGGGGAAGTGCCTGGCCGGCGGCTGGGGTCCGGAGGCAAGGGGACTGCCTGAAGCCCATAGCGCTCGGGCAGCCCGGCTCTTAAACAGAGCCGAAGAGTCAGGGGAGGAGCAGAGCAGCCGCGGGAGGGGAAGTGCCCGGCGGGCATTTTCCTGGACATGTTCGGCTTTTTGGCAATTCCCCCCGGACGGGGGTTTGATTGCCAAAAAGCCGGACATGTCCGGGAAAAAACGGACGTATGGTAACCCTATGCAAAGTAGTTACAAACTGTAATGAATTTAGACACAATATGCCTGTGAGGTAGGTACTATTATCTCCATTTTAATGATCAGAGAAACGGAGGCCAATCCTGGCAAGTCACAAGCTTCTTTTGAGGTGTTGCACATGCTCAAGTCCCAAGAAAGTTTTAATAGCAGTTCAGGGTATTGGGACTTTGTAGGACCAGTGTCTTAGAGACTTGGGCCCAGAACCTTAAAGGTACTTAGGCTCCTAAACCCCAGATTTAGTCATATCGGTGGTTTAGGCATCAAAGTCCAAATTTTGGCTCCACTCTGATCCACAGTACTCCCACTGAACCCTGCAGGCACCTAAATGAGCTTGGCACCTACAATTTCAGGGTAAAACTTCCCTCAGGGCCCATTTTTCTGCCTCTGAGCATGTGCCCTGCTGCCTGCCCCTAAGTGTCCAAATGCTATTTCCTACCTGAGCTCCAGAGCCAGTCATGGGGCAGATGGGCATTTGGCCATCTAAGTCACATGCAGGGCCTGATCTAGCAGGTAGGCTCTGAGGCTACCTACTGGATCAAGTCCCATTCAAAATCTGGCTGCTGCTACTACAGGAGAAGGAAGAGGTCCTCACTTATAGACAGATTTTAGCCCATTTTCCTGGGATGTGGGAGATGCAGGTTCAATTCCCCTCTCTCTGCTGGATGGGGAGGAAGGATTTTAACCAGGGTCTCCCACCTCTCAGGGGAGTGCTCTGAGCTCTGGGATATACTTATGTGGGAAAAATCCCTCAATCTCTCCTGTTGATGCTGTTCCACAGTGGACCAATAATGAAAGTGATGGAAGCAGGGGGACTGGACCCAGGGTCTCCCACCTCCAAGGTGGGGGTCCTACCTGCGGATCCACAGAATCTCTGGCCCAACTACAAGTAAGTAATTAAATTAATACCGTAGGTCCGGAATAATGTTGGTTGGGGTGTGATTTTTTTTTTTTTTTTTTTACATTTTAATAAAAAGCAAAAGCCCTAACGTAGGTGCAGTTATGCCACTTCAAAAAGTGCTTTTGGCGGGAATGTTAGTTTCTTTCAGGGAACTGGTATAGCAGAGCTATACTGGCAAAAGCACTCTGCTGCAGATAGAGGCTGCATTTAAACCTTAGAGGGATTGCCAGTATTGTTATACCAGCACACCTTTTCCAGTGCACCTGAAGTGGCCTCCCAAGGTCACACTATGAGTCAGTGGCAGAGCTAAGAATAAACTTGTGAGTCCTGGCTCTTAGGGTCTATCTATGCTTTGATCCGGAAGGTGTAAATTCCAGCATGAAGGGACATACCTAGCTCTGATCCATCTAGTGCCCTAAACACAGAGTGTAGCTGTGGGAGGGGCTATCTGCCCTGATTATGTGCCTAGTGTCTCAGACAGGTATGAACTTTGGCAGGTACCCCCTCCTGCCACTCCCACCGCCATGGCTGTACACTATTTGTAGCATGTTAGCTCCATCAGAGCTAGCACAGGTATGTCTCTTCAAATGTACACCACTATCTTGTTTTATTATTATTATTATTATTATTGAACCACTTGTACTCATGTTACCAAGTCATGGAACTTTTCCACAGCACCACTGAAGCACTGTTTAAATATTTCAGAATCACTGTAGCTGCCTGATTGACAGAGGGATTGGCATGCAGCCTGGACACTGAAGATTTTGGGGGAGGGAGATGTGAGCACTGCACTGAATTCCACCATTCGGTGTCAGACACTGAGCCAGTCTAAGTTAGTGTAGCTGAAGAACTGGCTCCTGATTTCTACTGCTACCAAGTTGATGACCAAGCTGCTCCCTCTTACCGACAGAAGTTGGTCCAATAAAAGTATTGCCTCAGCCATCTTGTAAAGTCAATGAGAATGAATTTTTCCTTGCTCAACTCATGGCTAATGTTTTATTTGATAAAATGTTAAGAAATGTATTGTGAACAACAAATATTTAGTAAGGAAGTCAGTAAGGTCTACCAATAGCTATTAAGATGTAAGAAAACTGCAGTGATCAGAACTTAAGATATTCAAAATTAAAATGCATCCATCCAGACGTGAAGATGCTGATGCTTTTAAAATCATAGACGTTAGCATAAGCCCAAGTGCTTGGCCTTGGAAATTAAATATTTCCATTAACTTTTGATTTTGTGCTCCAAGGATCATTAACATTGTGTATTAGCCTGCTCAGGCAGACGCCCAGTTTTAAGTGACTCAAGAGCTTTCTTAAAGATTCTCAAGTCATTCATTCTATTCTCCCTTGGCAACAACCGTTTTAAGCTCCTGCTGCTAAGCACTAACACAAAATGTATAGGCTTAAGATTGTCTGTTCCAGATCTTTCAAATGTGTGATCCTGACAAGGATCTTAATGGAGCAGGGATTTTGCATTTGCCAAGTTGTCCTATCTGCAAATGCAGATAATGAAGCAGTATATATATCCTGGGCACAAGGAAGGGGCATAACTGATTTCAGAGGAGATTGTAATAAATGAGGCTTTAGCTTATCATCCTCCACAGGCTGTTGTACTTACTGCTGCTTTTCAGGTCCTAGCATCTGTGAAAGCACAGCGCTCTGCTGAGATGACAGCACATCATCATGATGTTTGTGTTCAGCAATATAACATCGCATCCACTGCAATGATATACCCACTGAATTGCACTTGAGCTGCAGCCAAGAGCAGCTTTAAGGAAATTTTGCACATAGCCCTCCTGAACTGTGCTGAGCACAGCTTGACAGCAGCTCAGGAGCTGGACTTCAAGTTCTTTTCAGGAGCTGTAGCATTGCTAGCTGCCATCAGCCCTCCCAAAAGTCATTTCAGTAGAATCAGCCACCAGGATATAGGGATATCCTGGCTACACCCACTTTTCAGCAGCCACATCCCGTTGCCAGGGACAGAGAGGAATTGACAGAGCCACTGCAATCCGCAAACGGATGGTTAAACTAGCTTGACAGCTGTTTGGCGGCACCAGAGGCACAAAGCGGAACTGATAACCTGGCAAGCACTTTTAAGTTGTACGTTTTTGACTCGGGTGCTTGACCTTTCTAGTCTCTCATCTCTTGCAGCATGTTTTATTATGGATACTAGAGAGAAAGGAAATATGTCCTATAACTACTTCATAAATAAGAGAGTTGTAGGATGAGGTCAGGCAGTTATGATATTGGCCAAGAGTTTTAAAAGTCATTTTGGAAGCCTCCATTTTTGGGTTACCAACTTGATACCACAGGCCTAATCTTCAGGGAGTGGGTGCTCAGTATTTGCTGAAAAGTAGGCCTCTTTCAGGTATATCCAGTTGGGCACTCCAGTTGAACCACGCCAACTCACTTCTGAAAATCCTGGCCATTGTTCATGAAAATGCTTATCCAGTCATGGGGCTTGGAACAAATTCTAATTAGTATTATTAGCTAAAATACACCAATCCTAACAGTAAAGTAAAACCTGCTTTTAACGGTCCCATGCATCTACCTGTCACTATGCCTGTGCTCAAGAAAGGGAGACTTAATAGATCAAAGAGATTGGAAATGGTGTTGTATGTTACATGGGTGGAAAATGGTCAGAAAATGGATGGATGTGGATTATTTGGTCAGCTATGTTGCTGGGAACATGTGGTAAGGATTTTACCTTGAACCAAGTCTAGCTTAAGTTTCAGCTACTAGAAAGCCTTTTATCTTTATTTCTCTTATAATCATTTCTGACTTTAATGCCTTATATTTTTACTCTACTCACTTAAAACTTCTCTTTGTAGTTAATTAAACTTGTTTTATTTTTAATCTAAACTAATCCAGTGCTGTATTTAAACTGAACGGTTTGGTAATGCCAGTTAAAGCAGCAGACTGTTAAATATTGACCCTTTACAGGGCAATGGACTTTAATATCTGAACTTTCCAGGGAAGGGCACAGGTTTGGGGAAAATCCAGGACTGGGAGTGCATGGAGGTCACTCTGCAAAAAGTAACCAAGGCTGCTGGTAGCCAGAGTTTGACCGGAGTGTTGCTCACAGGCTGCTGGGGCCAGAGTGACTGGCCCACGGTTGTAGCTATACACAGACATGCAGAGCATGACCTACACGCTGTTTGTGAGAGATTGGAAGCTATAATAGCAAAGCATTGTGAGGCACCCAAGTTTGCAGGGCAGGTGGTGACATAAGTCCCAGGGGGGGGAGGGATAGCTCAGTGGTTTGAGCATTGGCCTGCTAAACCCAGGGTTGTGAGTTCAATCCTTGAGGGGGCCACTTAGGGAACTGGGGCAAAATCAGTACTTGGCCCTGCTAGTGAAGGCAGGGGGCTGGACTCGATGACCTTTCAAGGTCCCTTCCAGTTCTAGGAGATGGGATATCTCCTTTAATTTATTAAGTCCTCACTGGTTTAGACTGCGCCCCGGAATGTGACAATAAGATAAAACAGTATCTCACACACACCATTTTACACTCTCCTGTTTTATCATCCTCTCCCTTTCAGTCCCTCATCATGTAAATTGTATCCACTTGCTCCCACTCATAGCTATTTTCTGACCAATATACAGTGGGATCCATATTTTCAGCAATGCCCAATATTCTCTGGGCACAGCTGATGAGGTAGGGGTGGATCTACATCAGCCTGATCCCTAGTATTGTTTATGTCTGCCCTAGACTATGTGGTTTTGCCCAAATACCCTGGGGTGTAGAAAGCCCAAGTGTGGCTGCTGGGTGCACGGCTCACACGTCCTCTTGCTAAAATAGAATGTTTTCATTGATGTCTTCACCTGTGACCAGCCCTCTGTTTATTTGTGTTTCCTAGCTGGGTTTCCCTTGGGAACACTGTGGCAGACTGTATTGTACATAACCTTTTGCACCAGAACTTAATTCTCTGGAAGCAACGATAGAGACTGAGGAAATGGAAGCCACTGACTATACAGGCTGTGGCAGATGTCCAGCTGGATTGTCTTAAACTGTAGGAAATGAATTAGAAGCAACTGTTTCAGCATCAGCAAGAGAAACAATAGCAACATGTACATGTAGTCTAGACTCTGGTTTAGCAGCTGGTATTTTACCAAGGAATAAAAGCAAATTGGGGTTGTTTCTATATGGGTGACCAAGGCTACCATTCTGCCCCAAATGTGTGGATCTCTTTAGGCAAGAAAAATAAACCCCTTTCCACTCAGATTTTCTGTTAACAAATCTGTATGTCTGCCCTAAAGTGACCTACAAAAGAAAAAAAATGGGGTTGTGCTCTTTACAATGGATATAGACAACTTTCTCCAGGAAAAACTAGTTAGTCTTCTGTTGGTCTTTTTTCTTTAAAAATTCAGTCATATCAAGATTTGTCTTTGCTGTGTTTTTGAAGCTCTCCTTGGGACTATGGAGTGGAGTTCTCTGACCCCTTCATTAACAGTGGATGTTGAATATTTATTATACTTGGGGTGGGAGATACTTACTTAGATACTGGTTAACTAAAATAAAAAATAACAAAGGGCCTGATTCTCCACTGTCCTTACACCTTGTTCCGTCATTTGCTGGGCAGAGTGGGTGGAACACTACCCAGTCTGAATTTTTCATGCCCTTTACAGAGGTGTTTGCATTTTGTGCAGGTATGAAGGACCACGCAAGGTGACAGCATTGGAGAACCAGGCCCAAAGAATAAAAACAAAGTAGAAACCATTTCTCGCCTCAATCAGGTTTCACTTGCATGGTTTCTTTGTCATTCTTCCAGTTCTCTAGCCATCCAATGAATTTTAGGCTAGACAAGACCTAAATTTTAAATGTAAAAAACAAGTAGAAAAAGCCTGTTTGGGATTCCTTATATTCATTGTAAAACAGCAAGAAAGGGTACAGACTGGGGCTGGACAAAGAAATTTACTTGAAACTATTTTTCCAATGAAAAATTGGATTTTAAACTCAATTACTATTTTTGTGAAAAAAGTGTCTTCTCAGAAAATTTTTATTTTTTTATTTTTTATTTTTGGTTAAAAAGGGTGCCTGTAAACTAAAATATTATGATTAGGAATTGGTGTCATCATGCTTCAATTGCCTCATGTATTCCATTCTCTTCTATGGATCAGACTCCCCACCTGGACTACATCTCCCATGATGAATCAAGGTCAGGGACTCCCATGGTCCACTGCCTCCCCTTTCCAAGAGGGAAGATCGTTGGGTATCATGGGAAATGTAGTCTGACCAGGGATCCCAACCTATAGGAGGAAAACAGGAGAACAAGGCACCCAAATGACTATTCCCATGAGGCACCACAGCCATATTTCCTAATGGAAATATTTTGGTTTTAAGCCAAAACAAATTTTATTCAAATTTCAGCTGAAAAATCAAAATGTTCTGTGGTTACATTTGCTTATGTATTTACCAATTCTAGCACAGACCCATTTTTCCTCCTTTTTGGTCATTTAAGCCTGTTCTTTCCTAGAAAATTGAGGCAAACACTTCTTTCTAAGATGTATAATGTGAGGGTTAGGTGATATTATAAACTGCTTTGTCATTGCTACTGCCTAGGTGCCACAGAAATTTAACATCAAATAGATCATCCTTGGAATGAAAGAGGATATAGAAGTACCAGATATAATTGCTACAGACATAGGAGACGTTAACCAAAAAGCATGTTACTACCACATCGTTTACCGGTATGCTGAGTTTATTTGGGATAGCATGTCACCTTTACCTGGTGGTACTTTTCATGGACTAAGCCTAGGTTATACTCATTATGGGTATGTTTACACTGCAATTAAAAACTGGCAGCTGGCCCATGCCAAGTGACTTCGGCTTGTGGGATTCGGGCTAAGGGGGTGTTTAATTGTAGACATTTGGGATCCAGCTGGAGCCCGGGCTCTAGAACTCTGTGAGGTTGGAGGGTCCCAGAGCTCAGGCTGCAGCCTGAACCCAGAATGTGTACTCTGCAATTAAACACCCCCTTAGCCCAAGCCCAGCAAACCAGAGTCAGCCAGTATGCGTGGGTGTCTAATTGCAGTGTACTATAAAGGTGGCAAAAGCTGGCCTTTTGTGAATAGAGAGTACAATGTGCAGACTGCTTAGTCATAATGAAACAGTATCTCATTTTCTAAAAGAACAAAAAAATCTTTTAGGGTGAATTAAAGCTCTACTCCCAAGTGAGTATAATCAGAATGCAGCAGAGTGTGGCACTGAGAGAGCTTGCTGAGTTAGATCCAAGAGCAAATGAGAATTGAAATTTAATTACTAATGCCAACTCACTCCAAAGAATTATTCAAAAACTTTTAGCACATTAAAGAAAAACGGACACAATTGCCTGCACTTCTGATGCTGCTGAGGAAATATTGACTTGTGGTTTCTGAATTTGCTAAAATTACTGGTCATGTAGCCTGATGTATTTCAGACATCGTCACAGAAGATCACTGCAAAATCCAAATAGCCCCCCACCCCCAGAAAAATGTAGCATTTCTGCTGGCAGTGTTGTCAGTGCATTTTTGTAATAGGAAGCTTGGAGGCCTGCTACAAATAATTTCCAATGAGTAATTAGCAGCTAAAGCTGGCATATTTCCTGCTATCTGAAATTAAATCAGAGTTAGGTTGAGATGAAAAAGCTCTATTAACTCCCTAAGCTTCCAGTTCCTGTTTGTTGGTGGAAATTGCTGTTTTGAACTTTATCAGCTACTATCTAAAGAAGTCTGGAGTCGGTGGTAATAGCGAGATATGTGAAAGACTCCATTGCAATAGCTTCTGCCGAAATACAGTAGGAGTTCTAAACAAATCGCCACAGGAAAACTATACTTGGTGGTTATATAGACTAGTCTAGTCGAAAGGAAGGGTAGTCCAGTGGTTAGAGTTCTTATTTGCTCCGTTGGAGACCCCTCCTCTGCCACAGACTTCCTGTGTGACCAGGGGGCAAATTACTTTGTCGTTATGTACCCCATCTGTAAAGTGGGGATAATAGTATCTACCTTAGAGTGGCACCGTTCAAATAAATATCTTAAAGATTGTGCGGTGCCCAGATGAATTGGGGGAGGGAGGCATAGAAGTACCAGAGACAGATGAATTTAATTCTAAAAATAATGAATGTATTAAGGGCCAATATCAAGCTCAAATGTTTTCCTGAAGGGGGTGAGGAAAATAACCCCCAAAAGGGAGTAGAAATCCCACAAGCTTGCACTCAGATTTTCTTCCTTAATCTTTCATCAGGAGATTGGGACTTGCCTTCCTCCTCTTCCTGGAAGTGGCAGGCAGTTCAGCCTCCCAGTGCCCAGAGTGATTACCCAAGTTCTACAGAAGCTAAGGTGGTCTTTCAGAGAGGTTCCCTGCCACACTGATAGCATGGTACCTGAAGGAGCATTGCTCTCAGACATCTCCCCTCCTCACCAAACTCAGCTACTCTAGGTTTAAATTAGACCCTTAAGAACTGTGATTTGTGTTCTCCCTGCTTTGCCTGCTGTATGCAGAGTGATATTAAAAATGCATAACCTTCTTTTAACACCATGCTGCTTCAGTATCGTGTCACAAATAATGCAATGAAGGGGCCAGTGGAGAGAAAAAGGGAAAAGCCAGCTGTCAGGAGAAAGAATTCACATTCAAGGGAAATGGGCTTGAGCTTCTGTTCTTAAAGTTTCTATTTAGGAACCAAAGGGGTTTCTAAACCAGCTGTCTGGCTATATTTAACTAAATCAAGCATGCTTTAAGATGAAATAGTCAATTTTTGCATCCTGGAACTGATTGCATTAAGACAAAGTCTTCATACTTAGATAAAGGAGGGACCATATCATTAAGTCAGGTTTTGCTTAGACAGATGCATAGAGGATTTAGGCTAACCTTTAGCCTTGGTAGTTAACCTGAGCCAAGCAAGACAAATTGATGTATTTGAGTCTCCATAACTATGGAAATATGACAATTAGGTTGATGCTTCCAAACAAAGTAGTGGTTAAAGCCCTTCACTTGAGTACAGTGGCTGGCCTGAAGGGAGTATAGAATATAGGCTACAACTCAACTGAGCACAACTCGTCAGCTGCTAATCCCAACGCCCTGTAACATGGTATGATGAAGGCTAGGGCCATGCGAGTACCGCAGGACTTCCAACACCTTCCCACAATTCCCCCCTTGTTCCCAGAAAGGACAAGCAATTTTTTTCTCAACTCACAGAGTGACTCAGCTTACTGCAGCTCTAAGAACCATGGGATGTGCCCCCAGAAGTCTCACCACTGGACACGAGTGAGTGGAGTGCCAGTGTGGACACAGTAACCTGAAAGTTATTTTGCAGTGTGGTGCTCTCACTCCAGCTACGCTAACTGGAGAGGAGTAATTCAAGTGTAGGTAACTCAGTTTAACTCTGCAGTGAAGCCAGACTTTTGGATATGGTAACAGGAGCAGACCCACTCCTGTCATTGCTACATTAAGTGTCAGGAACAATGCAACTCTAAGGAATCCACTAGGGTTCCAGTAACTACATGTTAGTTGTTTTATTTGCAGATTGTGTCAGTTTGGGGAATATGTCTGTCTCCAATTATGAATTCTATTTGGTTTTATGAACACTATTTGTCCTCGAAACAGTCAGTGCTGATTAGATCATCCATTTGTTAGCAGGGAACCTGGCACAGAGAGGAGCTATGTCTGGCAAACATGTGTAACCGAGCAATCAAGGAGGCATCATCGGTGAATGTCTCGCTCACCTGATTGAACAATGGGGCTTCTGCCAGCAGGGCCTTTGCCTTTGAATGGACTCTCTCTTGAGAGAAACCTGCTTGGTGAGAAGGGGGAGCAGGAATTCTCCCTGGTTTAAGAACATGACTGGAAGAGGTGCCGTTTCCCCCAGCAGAGTATCTGATCGATGAAGGGCAGAGCCTATTCAAAAAGCAGAGCGTCTACATGCCATTTACTGCCAGACCCAGGAGGAAAGGAATAGGCAGGAGATACCTTGCCTCCCTTAGGGACTTCGACCAAAACCAGGGATTCACAAAAGGAGGTAAGGCCAGACTGAGGGGGATTGTGTAGAGGAATTTGTTGTTTTCAATAGATCTGTAACTGTGATGCTTCTTAAGAGTAAGTGTGTGTATTTAAGACGTTCCTTTGCTGAGCCTGTGTTCCTTGTTTTCCTGCCATATTATCTCTGAAGGGCATAACCAAGGAAACCAGACCTCCCATATCCAGGTTGACTCTGGAGGGAATATGTCTAAGCAACTGGAAGCTTGGGAGGGCTGAGAAAGTGGTTCTGGAGTCTAGGTGGCCACACTGTGGGGCCCTACTCCCAAGAGGAGAGTTAGACATTGGGTCTGCACATAGTATTAGGCCTGAAAAACCCAGAGCTATGAACAGTGACTAGTCACTACCCAGAGCCTGGGAACCTTAGTAGTATGTAGGATTCAGAGGCTGTATTCTATCACAATCTGGTGTCCACTAATGGAGCAGGATATGGCAACACATATCATATGAAAAAAGAATGAGGAGTACTTGTGGCACCTTAGAGACTAATACATTTGTTAGTCTCCAAGGTGCCACAAGTACTCCTCATTCTTTTTGCTGATACAGACTAACATGGCTACCACTCTGAAATATATCATATGCTTTTCCTTAAGACTGCTTCAGCAGTGCCAGCCAGATTTTCAGCTGCAACTAATAAGTACTGGGTTCAGCTGTGTTGGGGAAGGCACAAAAAGCCCTTTGTAGCTCCCTGCTCCTGAGCATGGTTGTGCATTGGTCTGGTGTAGGTTAGAGTGGATTCAGGGGAATCCTTAGCTTACTAGACAGTCTGTTTATGGCCCTTTAGGTCTGACAGAGCAGCACAAAAGTAACAGTGGCAGAGTGGAGACACTAGCCCTGTGTTTCCAGAAACTGAACTTACTGAAATAAACTGCAGAGGCCTGCATTCTCTGGGCCATGAGGCAACTTTGCACCATTCCAGTACCACCTCCTTTGCCAAGCCTCTGAATCTCCATGGGCAAGGGGGAAATGGCCAGGGAGAGGGGTATTCAGGATGTGCCAGTGAGTTACACTTCCATCCTGCTGACCCCCAGATGCCAGACCTTTGGGGCTCTTGGCAGCTGACAAAAAACAAACCTTAATGCTTCTCCAATCTGCACTGGACAACCAGCCCAGCACAAAACAACCCTGGGAGTGCAAAGAAGTTTTAAAGCCATTTTTGCCCTCATTCATGCCCTATTCTAGTCTACACAAGTTCTTACACTTGCCCTCCTCACCGCAGAATCTGAGTGGCTTCCCTAGTGCATTAAGTGACAGAACTATCATCTGTTATGTGTGGTTTGTTCTCTCTCCTCCTCTCCACAGGGGGGAGAATTGTGTGTGCAATGGAGTGTTTTGCATTGGTAGGGTTGTTGTTTTTTTAAATCTACATGCTGCTAAGTATTTGTTAAAGAAGGCAAGGCCTAAGAAGTACATCTTGCACTCAGGCGGAAGGTGTTGAGGTTTGTGATGGCCCTTAGTTATTGAGTTTGCTCCACAGTCCTCTCCTCTCCTCTCCCCTCCACTATGCCAACTGGCCCTTGGCCACAGCTGAACATTGAAACTGCCCCAGGAGTTTGCCTAAATAAGAGTGGCAAGATCAGGGCCCAGAAATGTTGTAGAATAAACAGAATTTAGTGGTGGACAGAGAGTGTCATTTTTTGGTAGTTCCCTGAAAGTGTAACACAGTAAAGGATAAAACTAAGCTGAGATTTCAGACCCAGAAACGTCACCTTACACATCACCCTAAGGAGTCATACTTACTACTTCTCCAACTAAACGTGAATTTTGCCTTTGGCATTTGGGATATAATCTTCTCCTTTCATTTCTTGTAAGCCTGGAGAGAAAATGCTGCTTGTGTCAATATCCTTGGCCATTTGCACCAATCCCTAAAGTCATTTCTGAACTGCCTTACTGGACTGTGCTGTCACAGTGTTTCTGTTCATCATAAAAACAGAAACTGAAGAGATCAAGAAAACCAAATTATCACAGACCAGCCTGGCTGAGAAATCTGTTAACTCAAGACAAATTCAAAGAGCAGCTTATGGTCAGAGAAGGAAACTAAAATTCTTTCCGAAGACAGTCAAGGCTGGTGGGGTGGGAAGAAGTAAGAACCAGAGGCAATTGTCCCTTGCTGCATAGAAGAGCTCAAAAAAAAGGAAAAACCAGCGGGAAGGAGTCAGAATTCATGGAAGTGGTGAATAGGAGGCTATATAGCATGCTCACTGGTTATGCAACCCAGCCAAACCTTTGCACACAAATACTGGGTGGCTGGGTTCTGAAGGATTGTGAGGAATCATGAGATGCTATAGATGAGGGGGTGGAGCAGAATGCTTTCCTCTGAAACTAGAATGGGTTCTGGCAGAAAAGAAAGCAGTTAATGCTACTTACAGTACTGTACTGCACTGTCTACCCCACTCGGAGAGGAATAGGTACATCCGTGGACAGCAAGGAGATAAATAGCTACATGGCTCTGGAATAATCCAGGTCCTCTACATACTGCAGACCTAACCAGTCTCCTTCCTCAGAAGCCTGGTTTATTCTAGAAACATGTTGCTGGCCCTGCTGTCATAGATTCCCCTATCCCTCACCAAGTGGGCAGAAAGTGCAGAGCACAAATTAATGCTGGATATCACAAGTTGTCACCATTCTTTTTTGTGTGACATCTATGTCTGCTGAAAAGAAGAACCTATTCCTACCCACATCTGAGGCAGCACTGCAGTGCATTGAGTGCAGTGAAATACCTGGGTAACATGACTACAAGGGACACTGAACTTCACTTAGGTTCAGTCTGCACAATGAGCAAGAGGTGTGTGATTTCCCCTGCTTGGGCACACATACTCATCGAGCTCGCACACACCTAAATAGTAACGTCACTGTGGTAGCATGGGTAGTGGCAGTGGAGGTACGGCTGAGCTGTGCCACGTAGATAGTCACTGGTTTCAGGTGGGTTTGTACTCGGGATGGCCACACCATGCCTCTGCTGCCACTATTCATACTACCGCAACAACACGGCTATTTGTACTCAACCTTGCTCAATGAGAGCTAGCATGAGTATATGTACGTGAGCAGCAGAATCACACCCTTAGCACATAGCGTAGACATAGCTTATGTGATGTGTAGCTTCACTTGTCCCTAGCTCATAGTGTAGACATACCTTAGAGATCTGACAAAGAACTGGACTTGAGACTCCTGCTCCAGCAATGCTCAGTCACATTTGGAGAAGCAAAGACATTACCATGAAGTGTTAAATGAAATTGCTGCAGTCTCTTGTCTTCAGCGTCTTGCTGTATGCATGCGAGACATGGACATTAAGGAAATAGGATATTAAGAGGCTCTCTGCCTTCAAACTGAAATGCTGCAGGCTATTGCTGCACATTAGCATACACACACACACACAACTAATTAGGAAGTAATCATCCAAATTTACAGCATGACCAGAGTGATGCATGATATAATGGAGACGATGAGACAAAGAAAACTTGAGTGCACTGGACTGGAGGGTTGGATGAGCGGAGGAAGACCGCTGAAGTAAGTTTTGCAGGGACTGGTGCCGGGGGCTGGGATGCCTATTGGGGAGTGTGGTTTGATGATGTGGCTGACTGGATGGGGTGCTGTATGGCTTGCTACTTAAGGCTGTGTGAAAACGGCAAAATGTGGAGAAAGACAGCTGGCCAGCGACGCTCAAGTGCTGTGTTTACTGTGCATTGTGATGCGACTCTCTGCTTTGCACTATGAAAGGACAATGTATTCAGAGAACTTTCTACAGTTTCTCTGTCCTTTGCTGATTGGCTGTTGGCTCTAACCCTCTCTGAGTCTCTTCACCTCAGCTTCACTCCATACCTGCCCCTCTTACCCTCTTCTCCCCTGCCGTGACCCCCTAAACCCTTTCAATGTCTCCTCTCCCTGCATTTTTCTTTCCATTTAGCTGATCCTCTCCTAACTAAATCAAGTCTCCCCACCCTGGAATCATGGACAAACAGTTGCCATTACAATGTTCACTCTGCTTACGCGTCAGATCCCTTTCCCCACCCTGTGTCTATCCTGTCTCTTTATACTGTAAGCTCTCTGAGGTCGGGACTGTCTGAACAGCGCCTACCACAATAGGGCCCTACTCCTGGGGAGCCTTTAGGCACCACTCTAATAAACATGATTAAAGTAAGTACTGAGACTGGATTTCCCAGTAGATCCTTGGTCTCTGCTAGGTGCCCCTCCACCCAGCAAACTCCTCCATTATGGGTGCATCCCTACCATCTCTGGTGACCCTGGGATCTAGCATGACGCCACTGTGTCCTCTTTGTCCTAATCCTGAAAGATGTCCTGAGCAGAAGGGGCTGGAGAGCACTCAGATGACATCTCCACTGGCTAACTCCCAAACTGCCCTGGAGATGTGAGATTTTGTCACCACCAACCCCCATCCCCCATGTTCTTTGCCTTCCCCATCTCTTTTCTCTCTCTCTCTTTTTTGCCTTCTATTTAATCAGAGTCTGGCTCAGCAGGCTAAGAATGTATATTTTGCAGCACTGCTGTAAGCCCGTCACCAGAAAGAGGCAGCTAAATGCAATGCCCTAAACAGCCTGACGCTAGTACAAATTTGCCAGGTCTCAGAATCACTGATAAGACCGTGTGGTGTGCCTGTGTTTTTCCCACACTAAGGCTGCAAGTGAAAGTCAACACAAGAGACAGAAGCTGAATTTTCTATCTTTGCTGGGTTTTTTTCTATCCTCTCTTGAATGAGTATCTATCTTGTTTTATCTTTTAGGAAACAGGATCAGCAGCAGTCCAGCCCATTTCAACTAACTTCTTCTCTTTTCCCAAAAAGGACAAATTACTTCCATATAAAAGATCATCCTATGGGGGTGGGGGTCCTTCTAAAAATTCCCTGTTGCTGAAGGGAAAGAGAACAAGGGATGTGATTAAAATGAAAGCCCTACTTTATAGTTTACATCTCAAACTCTTAACTGTTTTTGCTTTTCTGTATCTTCAATAAAAGATGTAAAAGGATATTTTAGGGTAGTACACAGGCTGAGGTCTCTGTATACCAAACCCTGAACCTTGTTTAGCACATTTTAACGTTGGACAGTGATAGGGCCATGTTAGCACCTTTGACTCTTTGGGCCCATTTATATTCCCTCTATATTAAAACAACAGGTCCACAGCTCCGTGACAGCCTGTCAGGCAGATTGCCCACAAGCTAGGGCTCTCTTCCCAATCATGGAGAATTTTGAAATAACAAAATCATCCACAAAATGTTCTATCATCCTGGGTCTCAATCCTAAATTCCAATCTGGACTGGACTAGGGCGAGACCTTTAGGTTCAGAATCCATGACATTCCCTTCCTGAGGACAGCCGGCCTATTTGGTTCAATTTGCTTTGACCATTTGGCCTTCTTTTTACCATTAGCTCTTCCTTTTAGGTAACTGTTTCTTTCCAACTTTCATGTTTGAATTAAAACAATTTAAATTATCAGGGGCTGCTCTATGTATTTTGCCGCCCCGAGCACAGCAGTCAGGCGGCTTTTGGCGGCGCTCCTGCGGGAGGTCCTCTGGTAATGCAGATTTGGTGGCATGCCTGCGGGAGGTCCGCTGGTCCCGTGGCTTCAGTGTAACCACCACCGAATTGCCACAGAACCAGCGGACCTCCCCCAGGCATGCCGCCGAAGGCTGCCGGACTGCCGCCCGCACAGCCGCCCCAGGCACATGCTTGGTGAGCTGGTGCCTGGAGCCGCCCCTGTAAATTATACTGGACTTCACTGACTTCTTTTTTCCTACAGAGCCCCAGAAGAGCATCTGAAGTACAAGTGCAGGATGTCATGTGACAGAAGAAACCGATAGATTCTTTACCACTAAAAAGGAAAATATAGTTTTGTCCCTAAAACTTCTCTTTGCTTCAGATGCCACAGGTAAATAAACAGTTTCCCACTGGATTTCAATCCTTGCAAAAGACTCACTAAAACATTTGAGATTTACCAAGTATATATATATATATATATATATATATATATATATATATATATATATATATATATATATATATATATATATATATATATATATATATATTCTTGTGAACATAAGGACTATCAAGGGAAAGTTCTGATTTCCAAATAGTTTAAAATGTGAGAAACCATATTAATATAAGAAGTTTCCATTACTGCACATTAAACATTTTAATTATTCTCAAGTTTAATAGCAAGTCCAAGGTCAAGAACAACTCACATGAATTCCACAAAGCAACACAAGCAGAAAATATGAACGGTAACTCATTGTAACCTGAGTGAGGTTAGGTCTCAATTACGCATTTGCCTTCGATAAGAGACTCTCTCTAAACTCTAACTTTGACTTCAATGTCTTTGAAACAGTAGAACATAGCCTGTGTTTCTTCACAGGGGAATAGTTGTGTCAATAGCAACTTACAGTGTGAGTATATAATTACTATTACATGCTCTCCTCCAGGTCTATCCAGAAATTATGCACCTCCACAGCAGGGTGCAGTTACAGCTACTGCTGTATTCTCTGTATTCCTGATATTCTCTTATTAACTTCAGTGAATGTTCAGTCTAAACTAGCTGTCAAGATACAAGCATGGGCCAGCACCAGTAAACCAGTTAATGCCAAGAAGAGAGACTGGTATTATTTCTATAGTTTAATACCATTGAAAGTAACCTACTGTATCCAATCTCCTCCATGTACTTGTTTCATAAGATGATAGTAATTTTATTTGTATTAATTTAGAGCTAGTGGAATGTGACAAAATGACAGCTTTGACTGGTGAATCCTCCACAGGATAGGTACAGTCTGGCCCCTTCCTTTGCCTCTGCTGAGACTGCTCCAATAAGAGTGCTAATTAACCATCTATTTGTAATTGCAGATGCTAAAAGTAGGTTTAAAAAAACTTAAATGTGGAACAGGCTGGAGTTAGGATTCCCATGGCTATTCTCAGTAATTGATTAATCTCATACTAGAATAGTGAACCATAAAAATTAAGCTAATTCTCCTTGAAGAGTATCTCCAATAGCATGGGGATTCATATGTAATATTTCAGTGGCTCCTAGGGGAAGCTGCCTTAGTTTACAAGACAGTGTCATATCTTTAGCTTTAATTGAGGATTAGGAGCAGGTTGTCAACACATCAGGGGATTGGGCAAAAGCTTTTCAAAGGCACCTAGGCAGCTCCCCGGTGCTGTCCCCTGTCTTGGCCCCTAACAATTTAGTCCAATTTTAGGGCTGCCCTTAATTGCATCCATCTGCCTTTGACTTCAAGGGGCTATTCTGGCAGCCAAAAAGCCACACAGCACACAGGCACTCTGGCCATGCCCCTACACTGGGGCAGGAGGATACATAGAGCAATTAGTGACTCTACACCACTATGGGATTTCTTGTATGCTAGGGAATGCCTAGTTAGGCCAGATCCACTGTGTTTGCTGCCGCTTTGTGCCTCAAGAGCATCATGAAGCAATCAGGATGCGGCCAAGGACCTAGTCCAGTCTTTTTAGCTGCCAGCAGTACAAACTCAGCTTGTGATGTGAAACCCCATCTGATGTCTTTCCGGCTTATACGTCACCACAGATATTTCAGATTCTGCTGTTGGAACTTGAAATATTGTTGATGTTGCACAAGCCAAACCAGAACTCCAGATCATGCTCCCAGATCTGGGTTGGCTCAGTCATGTTCACAGCAGTGAAAAACAGTGATTATTTTTGTCAATAAAAGCAGCATATTGAACTCTGTCAAGTTCTGCTCTATAATCATTCTTCTGATCATAACCATGCTAACTTGACCACTAAAAGCTGCTATACTCCCAAAAATGTCGATACCAATCCATTCTCGTTAATATCACAATTCACATTTATTCCCCCCAAAAAAGGATTCTCACATAATTCAGCTAGGCATATTTTAACTGCTATACCTACAATGTGATTAGTGTACAGGCCTTTGTTGGGAGTGCATCTTTCAAGGAGCTTAACTATGGTTGGCCCAGTTTTACACTGGAGTAAATTCATTGACTTCAGAGGATCTTAAGACTTATGTAAGTAGAAATCAATGAACTTGCACTGGTATGAGCCAAGTATAAATGAGTGGAGAACCAGCTTTAGTGTCTCCTCCTAGATGGATTCTGAAAATGTTTAAGTGGATTTGAAATTAGGTAAAGCACCCATCTTGCTACTAACTTTAGGCTTGAGCAAACAAAAAGTAGGGACAGACCTAAATTTCAACAGACAATGCTTTCCCTGATAGCAGAATAGCTAAAATTGTTCTTAGAACAAGTGAGAGTTTTGGGAGTGATGCTACGAGGTGCTCTATCAGTGGTTCTTATCATACCACAAGAGGACATTTCATGAAGTTAAGACATTTAAAACTGATTATAGGGAACACTTCACATAATGCATAATTGGAACCCATTGCCCCAAAATATTGAGGCAAAGAGCTTAGTAGGATCAAAGAACGGATTTGATATTTATAAGGGATGTGAGAGCAACTGAAAAGATATCTGTCACTGAGGTTATCCATGAAAAATATGCATCATTAGATGATAATAGGATCCTGCTGCTGCAGGCGGAGTAATTACATAGGGAAAGGAAGGAACCAGGGTCTGTCAGGTTGGTAAATTGTGGCGCATCAGTGCCAGGGATGGAGGAACAAGGCAATTCTTGTTTACCGCCAGGACATATTTTCAAGGGTATAATCCCTGCCTGACACAAATTTTTGAAGTCAGGGAACCAAAGCTCTGACAATCAATTATTAACAGCCAGCTTAGAAGCTTAGACAGGGTGCCATAATGGCGGAAGACAGACCAACGAGTAGCCAGACGCTAAACTAAGGAATTGAAAAAGCTTGTATCAGAGGCAGTTTGATAGTAAGGATCAGATTCCTGCTCCACAGGAGGTGCACATGGACCATGGCAGAGTGGCACAGGGAGATGCAAAAGCTGCCCTAAGTGATTAGCTGAGGAGATCCCTCAATTGGGTATAATCTTGGCTGGCATAGATCCAGTATCACCTGCTCTGTGGCCCTCCCCTACAATTTAGTGGGCATATCAGAGGTGTAGCCAGAGTATGTGTTGGCTATGAATCACAAGAGCATAACAATGACTCCTAGAGGACTATTACTGCTACCACAAATTAGAGGATCCCTGGGACTACTCTAAATTGTGCCATGGACCAAACCATCTCCTGGCAGCCCCAGGGACTGAAGCACATGTGTTCTATAAAGGCCCTTTCAACTCTCCTAAAACCACTTTGGATCCTGCACTGATTGGAGCATGGCCAGATAGGTGGGTTGGAGCATGATGGAGTAGACAGGGAAGGCTTCCTATATCAAGATTGTGCATGAAGGGAAATGCACCCATCCTACACCATCAAGTCTTGGGGCTATAATCACACCCTAAGCACTTGCACATGTGGATGGCACCCGGGCCTGGAGGAATGAGGACAGGTTAGTACTCAGAAGGTCCTGTCTTCTAAATTCTGGCTCTGCCACTGTCTTGCTGTGCGGCCTTGGTTAAGTCTCCTCACTTTTCTGTCTCTGTTTCTCCATCTGTAAAATGGTGACTAAACCTTTTCAGGGCTGTGTGAGGATTTACTGGTTAGTGTGTGTAAAATGTTCTCAACATGCACAATGCTCTATAAATGCTAAGTATTATTGAGATCCAATGTATCCTGGCTCCAGAGGTATTTAATTGGGGGGGGGGGGGGAAAAGACATACACTGTGGTATTGTTCTCCAGTTCCACAGGAGCCTCTTTGTAGTTGCCCCACAGTTTTTAAGGAGTCCCTGTATAAGGAGGGGAAATGGTTGGCAGCTGTGGCCACCATTAAAATAAGAGTTTGTAATGAAGTTAATTATGCTACTTGACTTTATTCCTTTTGGGTAAGATTGACTCCGAGCTTTAAGGGCTGCAGACGGTCCTTAAAAAGGAGTCAGCTGGAGGGCTACTGCATCTCATGTCTGGGAGAAATGGACTGCACTCCAGCTCCATATAAGCCATTGCAGAGGCGGATTTTGAGGACAGGCTGGAAGATGAGTTGTGGGACAACTACTGGATCAGGGATAATCAGTGGTGTGGCTTATCAAGAGGCTATAACATTGGCAGAAAGGCAGTGGAGCTGTTCCAATGCTCTGCCTATGGGCATAGGAGTGTGTTCCTTTCCTCTAGCCTCACAATCCATGTAATTACCTCTACAAAGCTCATTTATTCAGAGCCTGCCAGGAGATATCAAGGAAAATTTCACCCAGTGTATACAATGCTTGCAAACACAACCACATTGCCCTGGATCTTAAGCTGAACATGTACTTTAAGGTTAAGAAAGAGAATATATGTTTTTCTACTCCAGTGAAAGAAATATCAAAGCATTTTGCTTCTGAGTGAAGCACTGTAAAGACAAAGACACAGCCTCAGAAATGGGAGCACCCTATTGGCACAGCTGAATAGATGATCAAAGATTAAAGGCTGTGTGAAATAATTCTTTAAAAGGAACTCAGTCTGCATTCAAGCACAATTTATGAATGAACGGCTGAGGATGGCCTGAGGGAAGTGAGCTGCAATCAACACAGCCAATTGATAACATCATCACCGTAGTGGAATGCTAATAATCCACCACGAGCATAAACAAACGCTAAGGTTTTGATTCTCCTCTCGCGTTAATTTTACACTAATGCAGTTTCCATTAAAGAAAGGTGAATCAGGCCCCAGGACAACAATAAAGTGAAGAGGGCTTCAGTTGCCCATCTGTTTGAAGAAAGTGTTTGCTCCCCTCATTCCTTTACAGAAAACGCATTGCTGCAAACACTTTTAAAATTGCTAATGCATCCTATGTTACATTTCTGCTGCGGATATCACCGCTTGGTGAACTAACGACAGCTAACAATTTATTCAATACATTTAGCCCCTTCCCATTTATAAATCATCCAGGAACAGATGGATTTTTGCAAGTTGCAAGACTGTGAGCAGAAATATGTTTTATATTGTACATGGCTTATACACTATTCCCCATGACTATTGTTTTAAATTATATGCAGTGGTGTTGTAGTCATGTTGGTCCTTAATATCTTTTATTGGACTGATTTCTGTTGGAGAGAGAGAAGCTCAAAAGCTTTCGAGCTGGTCTCTCTCACCAACAGAAATTGATCCAATAAAAGATAATTACCTCACTCACCTTGTCTGTTGCTTTAAGTGTTGACTGTAGGCACCAGTAATTTGCATATTTGTGCTGGGTGGTCATTGTAGCTAAGTAATATTGCTTCTGATTCTTGATTTAATGACTCCCAGTCCTCAAATTGCTCTCCCAAACTAACTCATGTTGTTGTTGTTGTCTTGTCCGCTGATAATTATATCAGGCCATGAAATTTGAGACTGTATTTGGTGACTCTTACAGAGTTCTTTGTAAGTGCTTGATCCAATGTGTCAAATCTGAAAAACATCATTTTCTTTACAATATTACATTCAAAAGTGCGGGCAGATGTTAAAGCCTGCTCCCAACACATCTTGCAGAGTGGATATCTCTTGGTATCATCTCTACTGATTTTCATTCTGGCACATTCGCATATGTAACATGTTGGCATAAGCATTTGCAACACTTGCCCTTCCATCAAACCTTTTTGAGAACAAAAGCTTTCTAGTAAGAACGTTCAATGTAGCAAGTAAGTGGGGTCATGCATTCTGTTAAAATAGGGTGACCATGCGTCCCATTTTTAAAGGGACAGTCCCGTTTTTGGAGATTTTTTCTTATATAGATGCCTATTACCCCCCACCTCTGTCCCGTTTTTTCACAGTTGCTACCCTATGTTAAAATGAATTTGCCATTTGTACCTGAATGAATATTTGTAAGTCCTTTTTAAAAAACAGTCTTTGCCCATCTTTAGCCAGATTCTTTTAATCTTTAAGATACACTGCAAATCCTTCCTCCTTAAAAAGGCCTTTCCGCCATAGAGGACAGTCAATACTGACACTCCTTTCTACCCAATAACCATGAACCAATCCAAACAAAAATTACACTGAAACAAGTCAACCTAAAAAAACAAATTTATGTATACACAATCTTAAAATGCCCCAAACCCTATCCCATGCAGAACTTTTATCTTGACAAGGGAGAAATGCCAGAGACTCCAGGAAGCTCACTAGGGCCTTTGCTATTGGTCTTATGTGGAAGGATCTCAGGTGCTATGGTGATTGATTGCAGTATAAAACTCTAGGCAGACATACATGAAGGGTCTGCTTCTATCAAATGATGTGTGCTCTTGGCTCCCATTCATTTCAATTCACTTGAAGTCAACAGGAGTTGAGAAGGCTTAGCACTTTGAGAAGGGACTCAGTAGTTAAAGGATTGAGCCTTAATCTGACACTATTCTAACAGCATGGTTTGTTTTGTTTGCTTACAGCTAACCTGTAATTCTGTTCTAAAAATATTAAAATTCATATTCACATGAACAAAAAACATTGTGACCTACAAGGTCCACGTTTGGGAACAGATTCAAATACATAAATGTTCTCTCACTACTTGCGGGACACACACGTACAAAGAGAAAACTGCACAAGGATGGCATGCTGGCTACACCATCTTCCAGAATGGATTTCTTCAGTAATCCACAAAGTGGGGCAGCGAAGACAGAAATAGGAAGTGTAAGAGTAATGGGGGAAGAAAGCCCACTGAAGAAAATTGCTTGGGAACCAAGGACGTTTCCAATATTTGATGTAAATGAGTCATACTTTTTAAAGCAAGTTTGACGTTTTTATAATCCATAAGAGTGGGCTTATCTCTTCCCCCACTTATACCTGTGACAACCAGGAGTAGTTCCTGTCACAGTTTCAGGGTAACTGCACCTGTTTTCCTGCTCCATGGTCCACTCCAGAAGTGCCCAGTCAGATCTCAGGTCTCCTGCATTCACCTGTCGCTGGGCAGGAATCCTTGTCTCACTCCCTTCTGACCAGGGGTTTTAAGGCTGCACAGCTCCCTGCCTTACACAGTAATATACCTAGCAAGCCAGTCTGCCTAATGACCAGTGTCTCTGTGTTGCTGTCTCTCCAAGGGCTATGTACATTATTTTGCCAGCAATTACAAGTTATCACACAGCTCTTTCTAAGCAAGCACATTTATTCTTAAGGTAAACGTATTACAGAGACAACATAAAAACAATAAACAGATTTAAACACATATTAAACATACAAAGTCTTATGGAGCCCTAATAGGCCAAAGTTTTTCCAATCCTACTGTAAGGGATTGGGGCCAACCTTGGACAAAAGGTCCTGTCTGTTTGCTAGATTAGAAAGAAGGCCATGAGTCAGTTCAAACTTTTTCTCTTATAGTAAAAGCCCTTTCTTAATTTCCTTGCCTCCAGAAAACCCAATTTAAATCAATAACTGCAAAACACTGCAGAAGGTGGTACCTCTCTAGAGTTTAGTCTCTCTGACTCACCTTAATTACACTCCACAGTTTTAGTTCCCACAGGAGTTGTGTTTATCCTTCCCCATGGAGTAGAACACAATCTTACATTAAACCATTCATAGATTTAATACAATGGCCCCAAAGATATTGCATGGGGTTGCAATACTTGTCCTGGCTGCATTCAAGTCAGCTGCTGTAAGCGAGAGGAAAAGGAGTATGTGTATTGAACAAGGATGCTAGGCACATTCTCTACTTGAATGACTGTCCCATGACTGATGCCCCTTTTAGAGCTTGTTCAACCAAGGCAAGGATCATTCTTTTAGAATGTAACCATGAAGATGTTGTCTATCGGTTCCTATCAAAAAGATACATTACCTAATCATAGAGCTATTCAAATGCTGTATTATGAAACCTAGAACCCGGAAGAACTTGCCTTGCTGTGTTTTGTGACAATCCTGGAACCTTGCCCAGATATGTGAACCCTTTGTTGAACCTAGGCTATGTTTCTGATAAATCTGGGCTAAGATCTGAGCCGTGCCTTTTTCTTTTCCCCAGTGATTCCAAAAATGGATTTCTCTTGTCATTTAAACCCAGGTGACACGCTACAGTTCAGTTCTGTTTCATTTTAATCCAAAGACTCACTGTGAAATTTCAAACTTGACCTTCATTTGAAATACTGCAAACTGTCAACCCCCCTTGGACTGAACCCCTCTCAGGCTGTTTACTCACTAGGAAAAAAGGTATATCTTTAACACAGGTTAAACTAACCTGTGTTAACAAAAGCTGGTCTGGGTAAACCATAAAGAGGAGCCAAAGGTTTCTAAACCAAATAATACAAGTTAAAATTACAACTGCCTCATTTTCTCTAGGATTGTTACATGGACTAGTTAACAGGTTAAAGTACGCCTTTTTTCTTAGCATCAACAAGGCCTTTGTTTTATATAGCTCTAGTTAATACACATCCTAGTATGGGACCAAATCCTACTTGTGTGTACCATTCCAAAAGTACATATATCAGACAAGCAGCATTTGATCCATAACCAATATGTGTTATAGAAATGTGTATTTACTGAAAGTGATGCTATTTGGGATCCTTTTGTGCAAGCCAAATGTCAATGACAAAAGCGTACTTAGCATTTACAAATAGCTATTTTTGGTAGTTCCCATTTTTCAGTTGGAGAAACGGCGCTTTTGAGATTTCTTGGGTCTGATTTTCAGAGGAGTGGGGCAATCACAGCTCCCATTGGCTTCAACGGGAATGTTGGGTGCTCATCACCACCCCAAGTGCCTCAAGTTGGACAGCCAAAAAACAAAAGGAAACCAAACTTAACGGACGCCTCATTTAAGCACTCTGCTCCAAGTCAGACTGGGTTGATGGCAAAGCGGGAAATACAGGCCCTGTCTCAATTCCCAGTCCTATTCCCTGGCAACTGGGCCATATTTTACTCCACCCCCAAAGTTTGTCTGTGCACGGTTGTGTTTGTTTGCAGAGGATGTTAGCTGCATTACATCCCTGATGTGTCAACGATGGAAGAGGGAACAGCCTTTGATGAAAGAGGTAATTAAATATTTCCAAAGCTGTTTACAGTTACAAGAGTGACTTTAAAAAGTTAAAATAGAGCTTAGCTATTTAATTGGTTTCTGCTTTTGTTGAATTGAGAGGCACACAAAAGGGAACAGCCATCAGCAATGTCCTTGAAAGCCAGGTATAGTGTACAGTGGGAATGTTTGGAATGCAGCACATAACTGCAGCACACTAGCACACAGCTGTCACACCATTTTGATTGTGAAAGCAGACTAAGATGACAGTACATACTGCACATGGCCTTGAGAATTATCATCACTGATAGCAGAAACTGGTAGTTTCTAAGGAAATGAAGGACTATAAACTGTTAGCATCTGCATCTAATGCTAATATCGCATCTTTTGGAAATGTGGAAAAGCCTATTTTAAAAATTTCATTATCCTTTTATATGAGACATCAATTTTATAGGCTTATGGTCAACAGATATTTACACTTTTTTTAACAAGTAAGAGTCCCCCATCTTACAAGCACTTAGGGACTTTGCTATTGGTTTTACATGGAAGGTGCTCAGATACTATGGTGATGGGTAGGAATATAAAACCTTACGATAAGAGACTTAGGCGTTGTCTACACTACAGACTTCCGCTGGCATAGCGAGATCAGTCAGGGGTGTGAAGCAGTGTGATCTCTCACTGACCTAGTCGTGCCCCGGAAGTCCCCAGTGTACAGTTACACCAGCAAAGCTGCACTTCTACTGGTATAGTTTGTTTCTCTTGTGGGGGATGGTTTTACTAAACTGGTACAAAGCATGCACACGAGGAGTCCTTTGCAGTATAGCATACCGGCATTGCTATATTGGTAAAGCACTCCTAGCATAGACATGATCTTACTGCAGTAGTAAGAACTATGGCGGGCAGTAGTCTCCCTGAAGTCAATTTAGAACTCAGTCCTGCAAACACTTAAATACTAAGCTTGGAGGAAGGGGCATTTGAATTTGAAGGGGCATTTGAATAAGCATTGCTCACATATCTGTTTCACAATGCACAGCTACTGGCAATAGAAATGTTGCAGTAATAAACTGTGTGGCATACCCACATAGTGGGCATAGAGGAATAGCTGGGGACAGACCTCAGTTGTTCTTCAGAGTCTCCATTTTCATTTTAAAAAAAAAATCAGCCAAGTGTTAAGCTGTCATGATTTTAGAGAAAACCTTCAAAATGGGAAGCAAGTGTGACTGATGCAAGGGGCCTGTTGCAATTTTAAACACCAGGCTTGGCATGGGTGGTGTTTTTCATATAGCCCAAGATCCTGGAGACAAGTAATTAGGTAAGAATTTCATTTTTCAAAAGTGTCTATCCCTCATGTCTATGAGAAAAGCTTGATAGTGACTAGCTCACCCTAGAGGCTTGGAAGCCAGAATACAACCCTCCCCCCCCAACATTTATTATTTTATGTTCTCTCATGATTTGTTTTGAGAGGAGCACTTAATCCCATTCAAAACAGGACTACGTTGACATGAACTAATTACCTTTTCATTCGCACTAGCATGGGTCAGTTACAATGCAACACTTCAGTGTGCGCTGTAGTTCACACACCCGTTTTCCACACAGTGGGACCGTGTAGACAAACCCTTAGTACAGATGAGGGATTGGTAGTTGGCATTTTAAGCTTTATGTAATACTGATATGCTCTGGTCAGGGTTAGATGACTGTGCTTGAAGTGTGGAACCCTGTCTACACTACCTAGTGCTTGCACTGGGGGGAAGCAATAAGGGGTAGTAGAACCAGCAACATTTTTTTCACCTACAATGAGTTGGGTTGCTGAGGGGCACACTTTAAGCATTGTCTTACCAAAGCTGCTGTTTCCAGATGATAGACCCCTCCACTTTTCTCAGACCACTTTAAGCACTGTCACTATCACTCCCATAATTGCGATCATTGATGGAGTTGAACCAGGGGTATCAGCAACTATGGGAAATTTTGGTGAAAAATTGTCTAGTGTGGATACAGTCTCCGGTTCCATTATGCCCATTTCTGATGAAGAGTTAAGCCAGGAAGGTTCAGCGATTACTCTGAAAACACTATTCTCAGCTGTGCTTTCCAACAAGCAGCATCACAAGCAAGGCTCACTCACAATTAGTTAGGCTGGCAGCCAGCCTTACATTGCAGCTAGTAAGACACATATAGTAACTGAATGTGACATGCCACCTTGATGATGGATCAGACTAGGACATTTCCAAAGACAAAGTGTTTGATAGAAGAGGCACTATAGAATTTATGGAGAAGGAAAAGCAACTTCAGGGAGGGTGATGAAATTCTCTCTCACACCAAGAGCAAAACACTTAGCCAAATGGCAGGAACCCTATAATCTTGTACCACTGACAGACAACCCTGCTGTGATGTCTCTCTTATCACATTCATCTTCTTAATTAAAGAGGAGCTGAATTGATTTCATCGTGTTTAATCAGATAAAACATTCACAGGAAAAAAAGTTTAAAAACATTTTAAAGGGTTTTAAGCACTGAGATTTTTCGTTAAAATAAGTTTAACCGGTAAGGCTGGTCGAAAATTGTCCATGGATTTTTTTTTTTTTAAATGGAAAATTGGGGTTCTGTCAAAACAGAAGTTTTTATAGAACGTGTGTGCTTTCCTCAAACATTTCTTTTCTTTCTTTTTTTTTTTTTTTAATCAAAACTCAAAAACCAAAAGGTTTTTGGTCAAAAAATGTTTGTTGTCAAAACCAACAATGTTTTGGTTTTGCGACAAAAAGTCAAAGTTCATGGAAAAACCCATTTTCCAACCAGTTCAATTAATTAGAAGGTTCAGGGTTTGATTCTGTGGTGTGCTGAGCACTACCAGCTTTCACTTAACAATGAGAAATGAAAGCTCTCAGCTCCTTACAGGAGTAGCTCAGCACCTTGTAGAACATTTGTGACTGAAGAAGAGCATTGCCTTTTGTTTAGCTGGTACCTATGAATGAGATAAGGAGATGTACTGTTCATGGGTCTGAATATCTGTCATCACATGTAAGTGGTTGGTTGGGACTCAGAAGAATTGGGGTCAATTCCCTGCGCTGCCACAGACTTCCAGATGTGCTCTGGACAAGCCGCTTAGGGAACTGAAACAGAGAGGCTATCTGTACAATGGAAATTTGACTTCCTTACCTCGCATGAGTGTTGTGAGGAGAACTATTGTAAACATTTTGAGGTGCTCAGGTACTACAGTAATGGGGGTCATATAAGTCTGTTGTTGTACTAAACACTATACATACACATATATGACTACACACACACATATACATTATATGACTATAATTATCATTTAAGAATTCCATTTTCAATGTATAAACAGTATGGGTGCAAATAATTTAACTAGTAGTGAATCTACCATCTCAGTTTGGCCAAACTAAGATGTACTGCATTGCATTCCAGAAGTTATGCAAACATAAAGAGGAAAAAAGCCTCTGACTTTCCATAATCTGTTTATAGTATATAGAAATAGAAGACCAAGAGCGTAAGGTGTTTTGACTGCCACCTCGTCTCAATGAAGCACAGCTCTTTGGTATGTGCTAATGTAAGTGACAGCACAGACTATGTGCTTACTGGGAAAGGTAATACTCAAAGAACAGCCAGTAATTTTAGCTAGAGAGAACTACAGCTATCATTTCTGTTCTCAATATATTAGGCAATTCCCTTACACCTGTAAACTTTAATTCGTAAGGGAGATAAATTTACATTATTGCTGGGATAAAGAGAGCAAAGGGTTGATTAAAAAAACATAGTAAGAGATCCAAAAAAGTGCCACCATGACTAAACAACAAAGTAAAGAAGCCATTAGAGGCAAGAAGGCATCCTTTCAAAATTGGAAGTTAAATCCTACTGAGGAAAATAGAAAGGAACATAAACTGCGACAAGTTGAGTGTAAAAGTATAATTAGGCAGACCAAAAAGAATTTGAAGAGCAACTAGCCAATGACTCGTAAACTAACTACAAAAAATAAAAAATTAAGTACATCAGAAGCAGTAAGCTTGCTAAACAATCAGTGGGGCCACTGGACAATAGAGGTGCTAAAATGTTCGTTAAAAGAAAATGAAGAGTAAGAATAAATGGTGAGTTTTCAGACTGGAAAGAGGTAAATAGCTGTGTCCCCCAAGGAACTGTATTGGGACCAGTACTGTTCAACCTGTTTATAAATGATCTAGAAAAAAGGGCTAAATAGTGAGGTGGCAAAATTTGTAGATAATACAAAATTACTCAAGATAGCTAAATCCAAAGCAGACTGCGAAGGGTTACTGTCACGGGGCGGGACTCACCCCTGCAGCGCCTCCTGCTGGTCATCCAGGGAATTAGTGTTTCCAGCCTCCAGCCTCTGCAGGCCAGTGTCCCACTTGCTGCTGGGCCTGAATCCCTCCTGGACCCCAGTGGCCCTTTCAGGATGGGATGCTGCCCCCTGGCAGTACCCCCATAGATCTGGGTCTCCCCTCCCCGGGAAACCCCCACCCTCTATCCCCAGCTCGCTTCAGACTATGGCTACTGCCAATCTCAATCTAGCCCCCGCTCACTGGGGCAGATTGCAGTGTAAATGCCACTCATCACCGGCAAGGGGGTTTGGACCGGCTGCCTCTGCCTACCCTTGGGCTGCCCTCTGCAAATCTAGTACCTTTCTTTGGCTTTTAACAAGGCCTGCAGCCTGGGGGGTTTCTAGGCCAGAGCTCCGCAGCTCCTATGGCCTTCCCCCAGCCCTGCTCCGGTCTTGGTACCCTGATTAACTTCTAGCAGCCAGGCCCTTCCCTCTCCACATCTAGAGAGAGAGTGTCTGTGTGCTCCTGGCCCACTGCCATCTTATAAGGGCCAGCTGGGCCCTGATTGGGGTGTAGCCACATCTGTGGCTGGTTCCCCAAACAGCCGAGGCTTGCTGCTTTTCCTAGCAGCAGTCCTCTCACAGCCTCAGCCCTCTCCCAGGGCTGATTTAAGCCTTTTATGGCAGGAGTGGGTGACCACCCCGCTACAGTTACAAATGGATCTCACAAAACTGGGTGACTGGGCAACCAAATGGCAGATGAAATTGAATGTTGATAAATGCAAAATAATCTGCATTGGAAAACAATCCCAATTATACACACAAATTGATGGAGTCTAAATTAGCTGTTACCACTCAAGAAAGAGATCTTGGAGTCATTGTGGATAGTTCTCTAGAAACATCTGATCAATGTTTAGCAGCAGTCAATAAAACTAACAATGTTAGGGATCATTAGGAAAGGGATAGGTAACAAGACAGAAAATATCATAATGCCTCTATATAAAATCCATGGTACGCCCACACCTTGAATACTGTGTGTAATTCTGGTGAACCCATCTAAAAAAAAAAAATGTTAGAACTGGAAAAGGTACAGAGAAGAGCAACAGAAATGATTAAGGGTATGGAACAGCTTCCGTATAGGGCGAGAGTAAAAAGATTGAGACTTTTCAGCTTGCAAGAGCGACTACTAAGGGCTTGCAAGCTGAAAAGCGCTCTACACTTGCAGCTGTAGAGCGCTTAAAGTTAAACCAGCTTTCGGAGAGGGTACTAGGGAAAGCGCTGCAAGTTGCCCAGGGATTTCTAGGAGCTAGGGATAAAGTTACCACCATGCCACTTTCTAAATCCTATAATTTGCACACAGTTTAAAAAAAAAAAAAAAAACTCTCAGTCCCATGTGGTGTTTTTTGGTGACTGCCCTCTCCCTGCCAGAAGCGTGGAGCCTGCAGAGCTCAGTGCAATTCTTCTGTGCATTACTAATACAAAATGCACGATTCTCCACTATTTGCACAGCTTGAGGGAGTACTGCTACAAGTGGGATTGCAATTAGGAGATGTCTGAGCACAATAATTGGATACTAATGGACACAGTGAAAAACAATACCAGGTTGCTACTGGCATTCATGAAACATGGTGGAGAGCTCTTTCTGGGCCTGAGAAATAAGCACTGACTGGTGGGATTGCATTATAATGTAGGCTTGGAATGATATAAAGTGGCTGAAACACTTTTGGATGCAAAAGGCCACAGTTCTAGGGCTGTGCGCTGAGCTTGTCTAAGCTCTCTGCTGAAGACACACCAAATGGGAGTGACATTGACAGGGGAGAAGTGAGTGGCAATCGCTCTCTGTAAACTTGCAACACTGGCTTGTGATCAGTCAGTGGGAAATCATTTTGGAGTTGGAAAATTGAAACTAGGGGGCCATTGTGATTGAAATGGGTAAGGCCATTAATCATCTTCTGCCACCCAGGACTGTGACTCATTAATGTACAGGACATCATGGATGGATTTAAAATAATGGGGTTCCTGAACTGCATTGGGGCAATAATTGGCACACATATCCTATTATGGCTGTGGCCCCAGTGCAAATTGCCACAGAGTACAGTGCCAGAAAGGGCTACTTCACAAACATCAATGAGGTCTGGTCATGGACGATGCACAATGCACGCATTCAAAAAGCTGCAAGCGGGGACATTCTTTCCCAACTGGCTGATTACCATTAGCGATTCTGGGGGCACAGGCTACCCCTCGCTCTCCTGCTTCATGAAGCTGTACGCTGGCCACCTCGACAGCATCATGGAAAGATACAACTGGCTGAACAGAGGCAAAATGAGGGTTGAATGTGCTTTTGGTAGTTTGAGGGAACACAGCTGTTTACTCTGTAGAGCAGATCTCAGTGGGAAAAAACATCCCAAGGTTATAACATGCAGTACGCGACAGGAAGCTATCTGAAGAGTCTGGCTAGTTCTGTCTAACAAAAAGAAGAAAGAGAGAGAATATAATTACTCTTTATAAAGAAATTAGGGGGTAAATATCAGAGAGAGTGAAGAGCTATTTAAGCTAAAGGACAACGTTGATACAAGAACAAATTCATCCTGGAAATTAGAAGAAGGTTTTTAACCATCAGAGGGGGGAGGTTCTGGAACATCCCTCCCTCCAACCAGGAGTTATGGGGGTAAACAACTCAAATTAAGAGAGCTGAACAAATTTATGACCGAGTATATGATGGGGTGCTTGTGATGATAGGAGGCAGGGCTCAGTACCTTGGGACTCACTCCCAGTTTATGTCATGTTGCAAAAGCTCATGCTTCCAAGTTTCAGGTAGCCACCTGCAGGTGTCAGGCAAATATTCCATCCTCTCCCCCGAGTTTTTTTAAAATCTTCTTCCTTTGAAGCATCAGGCAGACCCATCTCCAGATAAAGCTACTGGGCCAGGACTCTGAGGTGGCACTGAGCATTCTCGGTCAGGTGTAGGGTTGGCTGGTTCATGCTCAGATGTTCAGGGTATAATAGATCACCAATCGCTAGTGTCAGGAAGGAATTCCCACCCCAGAGGCAGAGAACTTGGATTTTTTCCTCCTTCCTCTACAGCATGTGGGTATGGGGGAAAATGCCAGGGTTGTGTGAATATCTCACATTCATTTCCCTGCCACTGCCAGGGCTTTGGTGGGGCTTGGTCCCTGCTATTCTCTGCCTGGAGCACCTAAGGCAAGTCTTCTGTGAGCTGTAATACTTTGGTCTAAGTTTAGTAGTTGGGTTGAATGTGTGGGTGTATAGGAGATCAGACTAGATGATCTGGTTGTCCCTGGTGGGCTTACATTCTAGCTGAAAGAAGAAAAGCAGTCACGAGGGTGGAGATGTAGCAGCTGGTTGCTACATTTGTCTAGTCACACACAAGGGCTATTAGAGCCAAGCATGGAGCTGTACAGCTGAAGAGGGATTTAAAAGAGCACTTTAACAGTCAGCCACGGTACAGTTCTGTTCTCATGAACTAGTATCCAGCTTGTGTACTTTAGATTATATATTGGTTGAGTCTTTGTCTCCTACCATACTTGGTGTGAGTGATAAAATCAGACTGACTCCCCAAAAATAGAACTTTATGTGCAAAACTGCTTATTTAAACTGCAACAATAGAATTAAAGTGCAAACACACAGACAGTTAAAAAAAAAAAAAGATTTGCCGACACTTAGAGTGAACCACAGTTTACAATCCCACGTGAAAACGAAAATAAAGAGTAGATGTATGCACATTTTTGTAAACAGCAGCTCAATGCCGTCTGTTTTGGCTACTTGCACACCCACCAACCGATGGTTTTCACGAGTCAGTACATGTGTAGCGATGGTTCTTGTCATTCCCTGGTGTGGAATGGTAAGGGCAAGGATGTACACCATGGTGCCATGTGTTGAGGCAGGGAGCAAGAAGCAACAGCCAGAGACTCCAAGGACTGCAAAGGCTTCTAATCTAGAACTTCTGGATGTGTAGGTCGACCATGGTTTGCAAAATTTGCACTTGCTGCCTGAACAAACCCATTAAGTCCAAGTAGATTTCCCATTGTGCCTCCCAGTCTTTCCCTGTCCTGTAGCAACTGCTCTGTCTTTCCCCAGGGTCGTGTTCTTAAGGACCCTCCAACGCTTTAGATCGCAGTCCAAGGCAACTGGGTCTTGGAGGCTCTCAAAGCATGTCCTCCCTACTATTCTTCCTTCTCCTCCTGAAGAGGGTCAGGCATGGAGGAGGCACCCTCTCAAGGTCACTATGCCAAGAGCTGCTGATTAAAAACACCATTAGATTTACAGTCGCAACGGACAATGTAAGTCAAGCCTCAGAACTGTCTTATATTATGCCCGGAGATACCCTTAATATGAAATGTTTGACGCTAGCTTTGAAGCGCCTCGCTACAGCACCACTCCAGCTGAAAGCCATGACGACTATAGCATGGCCAGTAGGAGGGAAGACACTCCATTGAATGTAGTCGTTTGGGCCCCTTGCCTGGGTATGGGTATTGGGAAAGGACATTAAATATATTAGCACTATTTTCATAGGTATTGATTTTGGTTGATATCTTACTCCTGAGGGTGACAAAGCAAAGAGAACCCAACTGCTACTGGCTTCCCAAAGCCACATGAGCCCACATTCTGCTACCCTGTTTACTGCAAAGGCACCAACCCACATCAACATGCCATGGGACATGCCCTATCACAGTGGAAGGCACAAGGCAGCAAGCCCTAGAAGTCTTCAGGAGAAGATTGCAGAGCAGCTCTATGAAACTTTTGCTGAGCTGTCTCAAGAGGATGAGACATTCTTATTCTGATAAACACTGCCCCACTGCCCACCTGGCCCAACAAGCCAAAGAAGTGAAAAGCAGGTGCGGCTTCTAATTCTGTTCTACCTCTGCCCAAACAAGGATACTGATCTTATCTCAACTGGGTAATCGGATTGCCATACAACATTTTTTATAACATACTCCCCAACATTTACCTGAGCTCCCTTCCCCTTCATTAGGGGCCTCATCTGTACTCCCCCTTCTGGCACTGGTTTGACTGCTGCAGAGACAGGGCTGGCTCCAGGCACCAGCTTGGCAAGCAGGTGCTTGGGGCGGCCACTCCGGAAAGAGGCGGCAGGTCCAGCTATTCGGCGGGCGGTCCCTCACTCCTGCTCCGAGCAAAGGACCTCCCGCCGAATTGCCGCCGCAGATCGCGATCGCGGCTTTTTTTGGGGGGGGGGGGAGGGGTTGCTTGGGGTGGCCAAAACCCTGGAGCCGGCCTTGTGCAGAGAGCTTCATACAGTTCCTGGCTCACAGCATGGTTGGAGTTCCCCATTGCAATTTCCCCCTCCTCATGGTTGTTTGTGGCAGGGGTCCCTGTCTCAAGCTCCCCTCTGAGGTATCCATAGTGGTCTGTGGGGTCAACGGGAAGTATGGCATGCAGTTTGTTGTAAGAGCAGCAGGTCCACAGGGCAGCACCAGATCTTGTTGCCCACCCTTTCTTTGTGGTATGTCCCTTCACTTTCACACAGGAGTCTTGTAGATCCTTTGCCTGAACCCCCATGCAATCTGCTCACAGATATTGGTGTTTCTCTGGCTAGTCTGTAGCTGTGCTTGCACAGCCTCTTCTCCCTCCATAAGTCCAGGAGATCCAATACCTCATGTCTACTTCAGGAAGGAGCACATGTAGTAACTGTGTGCACAGAGCCAGCACGGTTGGTTGGGCAGCTGTGCACACAAGGTGGGCAATCAAGGAAAGACATTTCAAAGACATGGGGGGCAAGCAGGTTCAGAATTTTGAATGGAGTGGTCACTGGAGGACTGTTAGGGCCAACACAAGTAACACACACTGTGTCGACCTCAGTAGATTGACCATGGTTCTGCACTGCTCAGAGGAGGTGGTGTAATAACTCCACAGTAACAGGTTGCTTGTGTCAGCAAGAGACAAATTTGAATGTAGACATGTGCATAACCAGGTCTATGCCACTGGACTTATGTCAACCTAACACTGTAACATAGGCCAGCCCCAAGTATCCTTAGGTGTTGTTCCAGGTCCATGAGTGCTCAGTATTACCAGCATACTAGACTGGAGTGCAGCCTATAGGCAGCCACAGGGAAGGCCACTGTTAAACTTGATCAGCCCTGGGGCTGCTCTAAATTATGCAGGGGGTCATTTCAGCTCCCACAGCAGCATAGAATCTAGCAAGTGGAACAATACCACAGATAGCCACATTTTCCACCCTTCCCTTTGCCCTGCTCTGGATTGCACTCTCTGTGCTGTGCTCTAAGGCCTAGCACAGAGCCTGCTCCCAAGTTTCCTCTTTCGTTGCTAGCTTGGGAACTGAAGCTGAACAGCATCTCCAGCTAAGTGGCACCCTGTACTCTAGTCAGTATTTATGCTGCACTTATCACCAGCATCTGAACTCCCATTAGGAGTTCAGGGCATTCAGCTTCTTGCAGCAGACACTTAGTAGTTTTCATCATCAGCCTCCCAGTGTGGGATGACAGCAAGGTGAGCTATGCAACTCTCTATTGCAGTAGCAGTGCCCCTTTAACTGAGCTTACCTTTGATATTCCAGGCCCTGGAACATGTGGAAGTCAGGTTCCTGCAGCCATTAGCTTCCTCATGTGATTATCATGCAGACATCATTTTAAGAGGACTAGACTATGGGCTGGGAGAGATGATACCTCAGTGAGAAAGTCCATGTGCACACAAAAAGGTAACCAAATCCCAGTGGTGAGGTTGTGCTAATTGCTTGTTATCTAGTGATGTGGAATTGCTGCTGAGCAAATACGTAGCATTATATACTAGATGCCCTTTTACTGAGGTAACAAGCATAGCCAGAAGAGCTCCTTCTACTGTATTACACATGCTAGTTAAATGCACACAGGCCACAATGTAAAAAGACAACAGAATTAGCTTTCTATAGGAAAGCTGCTCCCCCTTTGTTCAGGCCAGTGGGATTAAAGTTCAAAGGCCAAGGGGCTCTTCTCACTGTAGTCAAACCGTGAAGTGTGCTTTGGAAAAGTTTAAATTAAACTGACATTTCTGAAACTAGCACTTCGAAGCAGCTATTACTGTTTTCTGTCTCACACACAAACACATAGGCCTAAGATTATTATTTTAGGTTAAGGGAAACAAGGACAAAAAAAAAAGTGTAAATCTAAAAGCTGGGTTTACACTTAAAAGTTCTACCAATATGATTATTTCAGGGTGAGTTCGTTTTTTTAACTACACTGATAGTTATACTGGTACTGGACCTAGTGTGGCCACAGCTATACGGACATAAGTATGTTATTCCCATACAGGATGGAGAATAAACTATTACCAATATATGTTATATTGGTATAAAATGCTTATACCAGCATTATTGAGCTCACACTAGGTACAGTGTATGTAGCAGTCACCCTATAGGTCAAGTGGTGCAGTTTTTGAAGTCAACGAAGCTATGCTATTTTACATCAGCTGAGGATCTGGCCCCAGGAATGCAAGGGACCAGCCAGCACAGGCCCCAGTGCACATGTAGAAAGCACATGTTTGGGTAGGCCAGAGGCATGGCCCTGAGCTGGCACCACAGCACACAATCAAGCACTGGTGTGGCTGTGAAAGGGGTGTTAAAACTGATGACAAAACCTAAAGGCTATGTGATTTGTTGGGGGGTATAATTTGGCAAAAAAGCATATCCTTGTGCTCCCACACAACCCTTATGAGACCATTGCAAACAGCATTGTCTCCTGAAAAGGACAAGCAACTTGAAAGAAAAATACACCAGAATAGGGATAGTTATTTTAGTTGATGGTGGTTTCTCTTTACCGGTCAGAAAGTGCGTGTTTTCAGACTTGGTCACGTCAGCAGCAGCCCCACTCCCCTCCACCCACACTCCCTTGTTTGGAGAAGCACAGTTCTGTAACCCTAGGGGAGCCCAGCATGCTTTATGCCTTGTGGCAGCACTAATTGTCTCAGCTGACTGTTTATATAAATAATTTACTTAGTGCCTATCACCAAAGAAAGCACCTGGGCCCTGTGCATAACATAATGAAATGCTGGCTTTAACGACCCATGCACAATGCACAAGCTCCAACACCCCCTTCTCTTCCCTTACCCATCTGTGCTAAAAGGGTAGATTAAGTGTTCAATTGCTAATGATGGAGAGATCCAGAAAGGAGTGACTTACTAGTTCTGAAAACAGCTCCAAAGGGGATTCTGATGGGCATCCTCTGGGACAGCATTCAGCAGATGAGGTCTCACCACTGAGATACATTTACATTTTCCCTGGCCTAGTAGTCCTGGATGGCTGTATTTGAGACAGCAGAATTATTTGCTGTAAACGGTGCATCTGTCAAAGTTAGCCCCTTTTCCCATTTGAATTGTAAAGTGTTTGGGGCCAGATTTGCAAACAGACTTATAAATCGCTCAGATTTGTTCAGCAGATACTCTGCAAATCTATTGAATGTTCTTTGTGGTAGTTAGCTATCGAAACTTAACCTTTTATGTAATCCCCCCCCTCCCCCCCGAGATGAGCTGATGTCTCACTACACCACTCTGCTTTGGAAATTTTGAAAACCAACCAGAATCTAATCTTATACAAGGAGTGTATTTAGATCAGACTCCCATGCTCTTTAAAGCCATTAAGGATAACAGATGTTTTTGACTGATGTGTTTGTGTTTTATGAGAGATGCGTAAGCTTTGAATACAAATTGAGAGATTTTATTCTCATCAGGAATATGAGAGCTGTTTTACATGCATTGCTTGACTTTTTGTTAAAAAAACGACACTTGAAGTATTAGAATTAAAAGTAAGAGTGTTGGTCACAAAGAATCTTGAGTCTCTGCACTGTGTTCTCTGCTAGTTTATCTTCTAATAACTGTATACCATGTTTTGGCAATTTTAGGTAAACGGATTCATATTTTCTCTCTATTATTAGATAGATATCTGTGTAGGTAAAGTTACTATTGGTTATCACAAATCTCTAAAGGTTTCAAAACCACTTAGCAGTATCTAAGGGCCCAATCCTGTGTGTGCGCGCACATGTGTCTGAGGATTTAATTGTATGGATCAGGGTTTGCAGGATGAGGATTAAATTTAGAAGAATAGTTGCACAAATCCAGAGACCTAACCATACTTGAAATATGGTCAAAGTTGAAGCATAATGCAGATTGTGTGCTATTGCTAAGACTGAAATCTGCACTGTCATGGCCACAGAACAGGGACACCATGGGCATTTTTAATCTCATGTGGTCAGTCCAGAACTATTCACTAGCATGAATACTAAACACAAGAGCGAAATGCAAATAGACCATTTTGTTTTTCCTGAACTGAGATACTGCACAACCAATTTCAGCTTGGAGCAAGTTCCAACATCCAGATCTTATCGAGTTGGTGTACACCAGGGGGTCTCAAACTCAATTTACGTTAGGGCCAGTGCCAGTCCTCAAATCCTCCAAGTGGGCCAATAATGTCACTCATGCTGCCCAGAACCTGCCCCCCAGAACTCCACCTCCCACCTGCCTAAGGCTCTGGGAGGGAATTTGGGTGTGGGAGGAGGTCTGGGGTAGGGGATTGAGGTGCAGGCTCTGGGTGGGAGTTTGGGCTCTGGGAGAGAGTTTGGGTGGGGGAGAGGGTCTGGAGTGCAGGCTCTGGGATGGAGTTTGGGTGCTGGGTGCAGACTCTGGGCTGGGGCAGGAGGAGGGGGTGGGGTCGCAGGCTCTGGGAGGGAGTTTGGGAATGGGGAGGGATGGGGATGCAGGCTCTGGGAAGGGGGTCAAGGGGTGCAGAGCTTACCTGGGGCTCCAAGGCAGGGCAGGATAGGGGGCCTCCATATGCTGCTGCCCCCAGGCACCAGCCCCACAGCTGGTGCCTGGGGCCACAGGGGCGCGGGCAGTGTGTGGAGGCACAGCCCCACCCTGGGACTACAGGGAGGGGCCGGCAGACATGGAGCGAGCAGGCAGACAATGCTCAGCTGCGCTGCTGGGGCCCTGGGTCATTTTAAATCGCTGGGGAGCACTTGGGGGTGGAGGTGGGGCCAAGGGAGAGATCCAGTCCTACAACTGCTGGAGCCACATGGGGGAGGTTCACGGGCCAAGATGGCCCACAAGCCATGGGTTCGAGACCCCTGGCGCACGCACACACACACCCCTAGATATATAGGGGTTTGTAATAGGTCCTCTTCTACATATTAGAGCAATACAAGAAGGGCACACAGAGCCTCAGTTTTGGCAGGTGACATAACTGTGGCTAGGTATATATACACACTCAGCCCCCAGCAAAGTGCTCAGTGAGCTTTTTCATAGAGGAAAAAATATCTACCTCACCACAGAGTGCATGTAAGCTGTTGATCCTAGCTGAATGGGCTTGCAGTTTGATCTAAGGAGGAGAGGCCTTTAAAAAAAAAAGTGCAGCATTTGGACCCTGGGAGACACCCAAGGAATGAGTACTTCTGGCTGCAGAGCCTAGGACTGGCTTTGAGGACAAGAGATGCTGTACCTAGGCACATTAGGCCCACAGGGCTGTTGGTGTAGGGTCCTCTGGAGAACCTGGGGTGAAATCCTGACCCCATTAGAGCAATTGGGAGCTTTGCAGTTGACTTTAATGGGGTCAGGATTTCACCCCTGGAGTGTTTGAGAGCTGACCCCTCAAAGGAGGGGTCTGGAATAAGACCCCGTTTAATATCTACAACTGTATCAAGCCTCACTGTGAGCTAAGAAGAAGTCAGCAGAATTCTGGTAGTCTCTAACACATAAGGACATGGAAATGTGGATCTCTTTTTAATTCCACTTTCAATAAACAGATTGTTCCTGACTTGGCAGTCATAAGTAATAACTCCTTAGTCATAAAGGAAAACTCAGGCCATTACATTTTCTCTGAGCTAAGCCGGTCCCAGTTTACAGTTACCCATTTGAAAGATGATCAGACTAATTTCAATTTATATTCTCTTCTCCCCTCCCAAAAAAGCTCTAAAACTAATGTTAAGGCTAGCATGACAAATCACACCTTCTTCTGGTTATTTACTAAATGGCTCTTGCATTATTGCTTTTCTACACTCATTATCTTTCAAACTGCTTTGGCACCCAATAAGCACCTGTAGTTTCACTACCTGTACATCTGCTGCTGCCCAAGCTAAAGCTTTATTTAGCTTGTCAGCTCTGTGGTGTGGAATATGCTATTCCACATTCTTTCCTACAAGTATTTAACGACCCACGGTATATTTTATTTGTGGCTTTATTAAGAATAATTCTTTCCTGAGTGTAACAGATTTAGGAAACTGCTGAAAGATGCTAAGGCTATGAAGCCAAAATAATAGAAGTGAAACTCATCAACAAGGCTCCTTGAGGCAAACAAGGAACAAGCCTGCTACAAACTGCCTCTGAGGCATCAGCATAGTCCTCAGTGTACTGTAGGACTCTGCCCCTTTGAGATCATGCTGCAGGATTGGAGTTCAGAGAAAGTCCTTGAAGGGTAAGAGTCAAGATGCAATGTAGGGTCAGCACTAACCTAAACTGGCACTCTCGTCTAGAGGATCAGCCACTGACTAGGGAGTAAGGAGATAGGCTTTTGATCCCCAGTTCTGCCACTAAGTCACTTTTGTGGCCTTGTGCCATTTGCTCAATCTCTGTGCTTTGTTTCCAACCCATGGGAAATAGGGATAATGCTGCTTTCCTACCTTTGTAAAGCATTTTGGAGCATATCCTTGGATTATAAGTGTTACACAGGTCTGATCTAGAGCTCATGGGAGCCTTTCCATTGGCTTCAGTAGTCTTTGTCTCCATCCTGTTAGGTGCTAAGTTATCATTACTAGTAGTATATATTTACATTATGGGAGCATCCAAAGTCAGGATTAGGGCCCTGTTGTGCTGGGTGCTGTACAAACATGAAATAGGGACACAGTCAGAAGCTGCAAGAAATGGTCACAGATGTGCTCAAAAGCATAGAATAGTAATCATGAATACCACCTAGCTCTTATATGAAATATTATATGCGAGAAGACCCTGGACATGCTCTTCCATGTATCTAGGGACCAAGTTTAGGTCTGTCTTGGAGTCATGGATGACTCCATCATCTCTCCCTCCATTAACCTCTCCTGAATTCAAGCATTTAAGATCAACAGTTCTCTGATGAACTCTACTTTGCTCCATTTCCACCCACTCGCTCCTCAGAGCACAAGCTCTAGGTGGGAGTGGTGCAGAGGTCTCCTTGCTGGTGTAGAAAGGTGCAATATGCATTTACCTAGAGCAAGCGATGTTGAGAGAGTTGTGTCCATACATGAATAGACAACCATTTCAGCTCTCCTTTAAGTTGACAAAGATTATTATTTGTCCCAGCAAGTCCTTGTTCCCAACTGAAATAACATTCAAATAGCTACAGTATGGAGAATTCCAATAAGCTACCACAAATGATTTACAATGCTCCCAGGTATTCCCACTGGGAGAGCTGCTACTCTCTTTAAAAGCAAATACACTTTCACTTAAATGGCAGGAGCTGTCAAATGAGTAAGGGAGAATGTAAAATAATTTCATGTCTTACCCAAGCAAGCCTTTGCAGATTTCAGTCTTGTTTTCTGTATTTCTAACATCTGTTTTAAGATGCATCAGGCTCCCAGCGCAGGTATAATCAGACGGATATTGGTCGGAGGAAGAAACAGCACCTTGTGGGCCTGATTTATAGAGGGCAGGGTTCATTTTGGGCGTACAAAATAAAAAGACTGCACCTGCAGCTAATACAATGCAAATCCTACTAAGATGGATTGATGTAACAAGATTTATGCCTGCAGGTAGGAGCAGGCACAGTTTTTGTTTTGTTTATTTGGGAGGAGGGAAGGGGGGGGGAAGAAGGGAAGAAGAAAAGAGGGAGGTCAGGCCAACACCCATCTGAAAAAAACTAGGTCCTTAATCTTTAAGTTTAGACAGGATTTAAAACCTTTACAAATGAATTTAGCAGGTTACGGTTAGTTACCTGCCACATTTTTAGGTATGTTAAATCCCCATCTACACTAGGTGCTAAGTGACATTAGCATAGCCTGGGACTGCTTTCCCTGTTAAAGCTCCCTGCACTAGCTGCCCTCCTGGACAGAGGTGAATCTTGCCCAGGGTATATCATTTTCAACGGTATTTGCAGTACCTAGGAAAAGTATGTGATGTCAGTTATCTTAATCTTACAGAGCACCTTTCATTCAGAAAGCTGTTAAAGCATTTTACATGTCACATATAAAGGATCACTTCATGTATATCTAGAATGCATCCACCTCCAGAGTAAGGAAGATATTTCACAGCCCACAGTAACGCTACAACAGTGTAGGACAGGAAGTCTAGAAAAATACATTATCCAGCTGAAGCTATGGAGGAATTTAAGAATAGAAGAAATTAGACTTAGAATTTAGCCATCTCACCCTGACTAAACCCCTTATTTTTTAACCTGCCACATACTGTCTGAACTGTGGCTTTAGGTCTCATCAAAAGGCAGCACAGGAAAAAGCACTGTTGACTGAATCACCAACCTGAAGGGCAGCAGGGCATAGTGTTTTCTTGATTGCCTCCTATCCACTTAGTCATAGACACAGCCAGACACTGTTGAGCTTGAACTCTGGTAAGATCATATATGAGGTAGCATGGTAGTTGGCAAAGGTCATTGAGACTGGAAGTTCAGGCTTGAACTCCTTTATCATCATCATCATCATGTGAAAAAAGGGAGGGGGTTTAAAGACAAGTTTGATTTATCTTCCTTTTTAGTTTAGTAGTTAGTATTATAAAAAAAAAATGCAACCCACTGTAAACTTTGGTCCCAACATCTTTTCAGCTCAGATTGTGTAATATCATACTAAGGTTTTGGTTTTTTTTAAACTGATTAAATCAGCTCTTTTACACCAAGTGTTCTGTAGGGAAGGCTGCAAACCCAAGTTGTGTCTGCAGTTTGCAATGTGTTTTTATAGTCTGCAAAAAGAAACCAGTCTCCACTATACAAAGTTATGGGCTCTAACTTCATGCAACCATCTGGACCAAATTTTACACAGCACTAGGAATGAATCCATCTGAGGTTTTCGGTCTTCGACTCCCTAAAGTGGTTATTTTAAGCCAGACATTATGTAGATATGCAATATGTTTACTGATAAATACAATGGAAAATTTGAGAGCTTTGTGAGTAGTGATGTCCGGTGACTTAGGAGTAGTTTAAGAGAAAAGAAAGGTGTTCCCCCACCCCTGCTTCAAAACACAGTTATCACAACATGTATAGGGTCAAAGTTCACTCCCTCCAAGATCTGGAGTTAAAATAAAATAAATCAAAAAGATAAAATTCCAGCCCAAGCCTCTTCCCCTGGTTAGCAGTTTCCAGGATTCCTCCCTTAAGCGTACTCCAAAGGTCCATTCCCACTTCCTTTTTATCCAAGGTGGACGTAACAAGCCAGCATTGCCAACTCTCATGATTAAGAGAAAACAAACAGAAGAATAGATGGCACAAAGGAAAGCTTGAATTACTGCATCCCACCCCCAAGAAAAACTCACACCTAAGTGACTGTAGAAGACTAGACTTACCGCTAGCTCACCTCCTCTGGGCGGAGCATGGTATTGTAGCTCATGGCTCTTTACAACCCCCTGCCAACTGACACTCTAATCCTGTGGTGATCTCTCTTCCTATGACACAGCCTTGCAGCCATCTCAGTTCCACCCCTTCCAGGGTAACAAAGTAAAAAAAAAAAATTGAGTACCTGTACATCAGGTTCTAGACTCCATCTCTCAGCTCCTTAGTCCTTACATCCTTCTCTCAGGGCATTATCATCCTTACCCCCTTATGACAGGGGGCTCCATGTCACCTTCCCAGTGTAACACAGGCTTCTTTCCCACACTGGGTTCCACTCCAGAGACTGGCAACCAAATACCTTGCCACCTGCTCCCTGGACTTCTTCCTATCGCAAGCCTTTCTTCAGGCCTTTTCCTCAGCCCCTGCTGGCCTCTTTGTAATGAGCAGCACCTCCTAGGGCTTCTTTAAGATCCAGTTAACACTGAATCAGTGTTAGCCACAGGAGTTTGCTCCCAGTGTGGAGGAGAGTACACCTATAAGAACCTACCTGTTCCCCCACAAATCAGTCTGTCACCAAGAACATAACCATAGGATTCTTCCCTATCTCTTCCTTCTGAGCCAGACTGCCTCTTTATAGCACCAGCCAGCTCCTCCCCAGCTGGGCTTCATCTTTAATAAAGCTTGGCCCACCCTCTAAGTGCGGCCCTGTGTGTTAATTCGCCTTTCAGGCCCACATTTACCCTTTCACCACCTGGGTGGAATAGGCACTCCATCATAGTGACTTAGGAGCCAGTGACTCATTTTCAAAAGTAACTTAGGCACTTCTGAAATTTTTACCCTATTAAATAACAATACTGGTACTAATTACTCTCCATGACGATCCCCTGGCTTTGGAACTTGTCCTTCATCTTGGTCCATCGCAGTTGCCAGCCTTCTGAGCATACTGCAAAGTCTAGCTCTGTTCTTGAGCATTTGGGGAGGTGTGTTGATGTGTTTGTAATGCACAGAGGGGAAAGAGGTTCTAGTGGTTTAGTTAATATTTGGGAGATCAGTTTCCACAAACTTCCTGTGTGAATTTAGCCAATCTGTGCCTCAGTTCCCCATCTGTACAATGAGGATAATAGCATTTCCCCTGCCACATGGAGGTGTTGTGAGTATAAATACACTAAAGATTGTGAGGCTCTCAGATACTATAGCATTGGGGGCCATATAAAGAGTACAGATTGATAGATTATTACCATTGTTATGGGTGACTCATTTGATAATTGACTATGCTAAATTTGGAAGCAAGTTACTGTACAAATCTTGTATATGACTCCTGATTGCATTTAAATTCTGTGAAGCACTTTGAAAATCTAAATAAATTATAGGTATTGCCATAGCGCCTGTAATCTGAGACTCTTCAAGCACTTTACAAATAATTACCTCTGTGAAGGAGGTAAGTGTGATATGTATCTTTCAAACAGGGAAAATGCGGTACAGAGTTAGCACGTGACTTGACAGAAGTGACATATTCAGCCAGCAGTACCAACAAAAATAAATCTAGCTCTCCTGACTTCCAGGCTAGTACGCCAAACATTCCCTCCTAAATGAATTCATCAATAGGACTGTAGTTCATGAGATCTGGCACTGTTTTGCACAAGCTGTAATCTTGATTCCACTGCAGTAGGCCTAGGAGAAATCTGAATAGTTCAGGGGTGGGAGTGCAAAATCCATGGAAGTTTTTGAAGAGTTTTTCTATTTTGCAAAACATTTTACGACTACAATAAAATTATTAATAATAATAAATTTGAGTTTGAGGTCTCCTTTCCTTTAAACAAAGAGAAATCACTCTGAACACAAACTCTCAGTGATCTTCTCCACACTATGCCCTTCCAATTTTTCACCCCTTCGAGCATGTGGTGGCATTTGGCTAATGGTGAGGCTATTCTTATAGGGCTGAGGCTTCTTGGGGAGAGATTTTCCCTCCCTTCTGCCACCATACCCCTAATGCTTAGTCTTCCTAGATATATGAGATTCTATTTACAAAACTCCAGACTATTAAATCTTAACTGCAGAGGCAGAGAAATATGATCAGCGTCTACACTGAAGCTATTTCCCCTTGTGCAAGCGGTTATTTGCAATGAAAGCCCTTGTGTTCCCCTGAGTTCAAGAACCCCTGTAGTCTGGCTCCTACTCTTCCCTGTGCCCACCACTGGAATAGGGTCTATGCTTGGCGGGGCACACACAGTGCCCATCTCCACATGCTGCAGTTGTTCAACTCCCCCCCCCGTTCATGAGAGCATTAGTGGCACAGGAACTCCTGCTGCAGCAAACCATCTCTACATGCCCTCTCCAATTCACTGTCACAGTTAAGTCTGTTATACTTAAGCAAATGTCTTTAGTTGAGCTAGTCATGCTAGGAAGTCAAGAAACAAAACAAGCCCAGGAGGACACACCGAAGCATGATATAATGAGGGACCCTGATAGAGTATCTTGTGTATTGAAGGGGCTGTTGGGAATTCCCGCAAACCCACTGTTACAATTCTCCCACCAGACGAAAGTGGGGGTAGGAGGTGAAGATTTGATTGTGTAAGATGGAATTTTGCCTGCTCCCTCACCATCTGGTTTATTTATTTACTTATATTCAGGTAGCACCGAGGAGCCCCAGTCATGGACCAGGGCCCCATTGTGCTAGGCGCCATACAATCACCGAACAAAAAAGTGGTCCCTGCCCCAAAAACCTTACAAGCTGCTAAGTCACACCTACCAGAGATGACTTATCCCTATGGCTCATAAAAATACTTCTGAAGAGCACATTTTTTTGTCTTTGGAATATACCAAATGTCAAGTGTTTCAATAACTATGCCCAAGGAAGGATAGCCTAGATCAGCTACATGGTCTTCTATCCCACTTCCACTTTAACTTATACAAGTGCAACAACATGATCGTCTATTAATATGGTCAAACTTTTCAGTAAAATGCTCAAGGTATAAATGCTCAAGGTATAAATATTCCCTGCAAAATTCATCTTAATATGTTTGTTTGCCAAATGGTACTGTGTCCCTCTGGGATCATGTTTATCAGAAATGATTTTCTTTAAATGGAGAAAAAAGGAAAAAGATTCCTTGGTCATTCTATTCCCCTTTCTGCAGCACACATACAGCCTTGGAATATATGACTTATCAGAGGCTAATGAGTAGACATTTCAAAAATATTGTCAGCATATCACTAAGTACAGTAGAAGTATATTAGAGTTTGTCTTATATTCCATGGTTGTATTTGCATATCTTTTTGTACCCCTTGCAAAAATTCTCACTGTATGGTTGGTTGGGGAGAAGTTAATGGAATTACACCAGGGATTATATTGGCTCATTCCCTATAAGAAAACAACCCGGTGCAGTATTTTTTTAAACACATCCAAAAGTTGAGGCATGGTTGCTGAGGTTAATGAAATTTTGTTGTGAATCTGGACCAAGTTCAGAACAAGTCTGGCTGCACTAGTTTCAAATGGATGTGAGCTGAAATTTCAGTGAACCAGTGATCAATTTCAAGCAAAATGGGGCCCATTTGTGCTTTCAGCTGGATTAGTAGTTTCCAGGGCCGGCACCAGGCACCAGCGAAGGAAGCCGGTGCCTGGGGCGGCCAATAGAAAGGGGTGGCACTCCGTCGGTTATTGGGGCGGCATGTCCGGGTCTTCGGCGGCAATTCGGCGGCAGGTCCTTCACTCCCTGTCTTCCTCTTCGGCGGCACTTCGGCAGGAGCTCAATCGGGTTTTTCTTTTTTTTTTTTCTTCACCGCTTGGGGCAGCAAAAAAGCTGGAGCCGGCCCTGGTAGTTTCTCCTGGTTTCCACATGAAGCCTGGCAAAATGTAGCCATTCTGGCTGAATCTGTACTTGAGAATTCATTTTGGAATCTCAAAGTAAAACTCAGTGGTAAGAACCACATGAACCAAAATTCAGAGTTTGCATGAATGCCTGCAAAGGGCAAGCCACATTTCATAGGTTCGTTAGAAATATTTATAGTTATTGCAACCATGATCTTAGTGAGAGCGGAGTATGGTTGATGCACATCTATATTTCTTGTTATATATACATTTTTGCTAATCTTTGTTTTTCTACACAACTGTGTTGTGAAGAAAATACTAAAAACAAACATCACTGGTGTTCTCTCTAGAAATGGAACACCCTGAAGATTATAAACACAGTTCATATGTGGCTCAAGTACATTGAGCTCTGATCAAGCAAAACACTTCAGCACATGCTTAATATAAGCATCTGAGAATTCCCATTGAAAGCAATGAGATACTCAACCCCTTAAAGTATTTTGCTGTATTAAGGCCCAGAAAAAGGAAAACTGTGGAAAAGCTTTCTATGTCAAGTATAGATATAGTTCTTTGTAATAATGTTACAAACTGAAAGTGAGAAGCTAACTTCTCATATGGTTTCTAGGACAACCAAATCCTGTTAATCTTTGCCATGCCAGAATTTAAACTCCTAGCAACAAGGTTTGGTCTAAGAAAACTTAAGACTAAGAACAAAGGATACTATAAATAAGTCAGAAATTATGGTGGATAAAGTTGTGCAAATAACAGATTTTCTGGTTCACTGGCAATTCTGGACAATCATAAAAACAAAAAAAAATTTCAGAATTTTCTTGAATCCAAAAGTCCAAGCAAAAAATCCTTTTGGGTCAAATGAGACATTTCATTTGACCTGGAAAAAAATGTTTGGTTTCAATTTTGATCACTGAAAAAGATTTTTGAATGATTTTTAATAAAATTGAAAGAAATTTCTAAACAAAAAGCCATTCTGAATAAAAAAAATGGAAAGGTTTAGTTTTGAAAATCCCAACATGAAATTTTTATGTTTTACACTGACCCAAATTCACGAAACATTTTGATGTCACCGAATCTGCCCTTTTTGTTAAAAAAAGTTTCAGCCAACAAATTTTACCCAACAGCACTGGTGAATGGTATGTGATTACAGGCGGGAGACTTGATTTTCATACCATGCTTTTAGTGCTTGGAAAACTATGATTATTAATGGACAGTCTAGCCAGATACAGAAAGCGTACTTAGGAATTAATAAATAATAAAATAGATAAAGGATGAAAGCCTGATTCACATTAATCCCAAGTCCCCTTTACATTGTTCTGGACTTTAAGTAAATGAGAATTAGGCCCTGAGTCTTTACTACACAGTCGAATGTGTGTGTAAGGCTACGTCTACACCATGAGTTAGGGGTGTGATTCCCCTGCCTGTGTACACACATTCACACTAGCTCTCACTGAGTTACTGCGAGTATAAATAGCGGTGTAGCTGTGGTAGCACAGGTAGTGCAGGCAGATGCACAGCTGAGTCGTGCTGAGTACAAACCCATCTGAAACCATAGGTGTAGTTTGACTTCTATGTTTTGGGGGGAAGCTTCAGCCAGGCCAACGGAGCTGCGCAGCGGGGGGCATATGGCGCTCCTGCCTGAGGCTTGCAATTTGGGGGAGCAATACCCTCCATATCTCCCCCAAACTATGCCCATGCCTGAAACCGGTAGGGTTGGACTCAGCACAGATCAGGCATGCCTCTGCAGCTGCTACCTGTGCTACCACAGCTACAGCGTGCTAGCCTTAGCTTGATGAGAGCTAGTGCAAGTATGTGTGCACGAGGAGGGGAATCACACCCCTAGCACATAGTGAAAACAGTCTAAGAGGGGGAAAGAGGAGCAACAGGGTCAATTCCCTCACAAGAGCAGAGAGGGGGAAGTGAGGTGGTGACACTACGGTCCTGTTCCACCACACATGCACACACCAATCTGTTCTGACATGTCTTTACTCTACTGGCCTGCGCAGTGCCTCATCGTCTACGCTGCTATTTTCACCCATGCTAGGGAGGCATGCAACATATGTACTCCTCACGCCGCCAGAAGGGTAGACGCAGCCATTGATGAATGAAGAGCAGAAAGGGCAAAGACCAACCTTCATGCATCCAAGATTTAACGACCCTTTACCACATCAGTCTTGCAGCATAATAAAATACAAGGACTATAAAATGTAAAAATACAAGCTTGTAAGTGTCATAAAATATTTCAGCTCCTGTAGCAGCACCTGTCAAATATAGGCTGAGCTGATACAGCCGGTGAGTAAGCAGAGAATCTACAGACTCATGACAATATTTTTAGATTTTTCGTACTGAATTTCCATTGATGGGTGTGAAAGCATGGAGCTGAAAGCAAGATGCATCTTGACAGATCGATGTAATGAGCCACGGCTACAATACACACCACCAAACCATGGGCATGCCCAGAAACACTGACCTGCTCCAAGCTGAGCTGAAGGAAAGATTCATCCACCAGAGCGATCCTAGGAGAGCTGTTCAAAGCTCACATTTTTTGTTTCATGTAATTTCACATGGACACCTGAGCCGTTTTGTTTCTCCATTTTGCACCCCGAAAATGTGATTTTCCATTTCTCTTTCTAGGTTCTTAACCCCTATCACTGTAATGTCCAGGTGCTTCACAGATACTGATTAATTCATTCTCACAACATCCCAAAGAGGACTGGAGGTATTATTGTCTCCCTTGTAGAGTTGGGAAATTGAGGCACAGAGACTAAGTGATTCGCCCCAGGTCACTCAAAAAGTCCATGGCAGAGCAGGGAACAGAACCCCGATTCCTTGAATCCTAATCTAGTGGCTATTTAACTTTGGTAAAATGTCTATATTCATGTTTTGTACGTGAAGCTCCTTTCCCCTTGCCAACATTTTCACTGAAATTGTCCCATTTCACTCAAAATACTTCCATGGCTGTGTGAGTGTAGCGAAGAGGCATGGACACCCTTGGAGATTGCCAGTGAGGGGCAGCCAGACGCCGCCTGGTGGGTGGAACCTGGAAAGGCATGCTCTCCATGCCAGAAGCAGAGGGGCGGGACAGGAGCAGGAAGTATAAAAGGCGGGCCCTGTAGCTCAGCTGGGGAGCAGCTGCCAAGGAGGACAAATGTGTTCTCCCCGCTGTGGATGCAGGAGCCCGCAGAAGACTTCTGCTAACCCGAGGAGGGCCCCGAGTTACCCGTATGGCCAGACATGCTGGATGCTGAAGAGTTGCTGGGACTACCGCCTGCAGTGTACTCTGGGGAGATGGAGTATGACCCTTGGAATGTACACCCAAGGGGGAGTATAGAAAGCAGCCATGGGGAACCAGACTACCATCTGGCTGTGGTGCCACGAGAGACATGGTCATTGGGGAATCCATCCACAACACGCTGACCATGTCCCCTTAGTCATATTTTCTAAGATGAACCGTCCCAGTTTTTTAAAATATCTCCTCATATGGAAGCTATTCCATAGCCCTAATCATTATTGTTGCCCTTCTCTGTCCCTTTTCCAGTTCTAATATATCTTTTTTGAGATGGGGCAACCAGAACTGCATGCAGTATTTGAGGTGTGGGCATACCATGTCTTTATATAGTGGCATTATGGTATTTTCTAATCCTTTCCTAATGGTTCCTAACATTCTGTTAGATCTTTTGACTGCTCCACAATGAGTGGATGTTTTCAGAGAACTATCCACAATGACTCCAAGATCTCTTTCTTGAGAGGTAACAGCTAATTTAGATCCCACTATTTTATATGTATAGTTGGGATTATGTTTTCAAATGTGCATTACTTTGCACTTATCACATTGAATTTCATCTGCCACTTTGTTGCCCCGTCACCCAGTTTTGTGAGATCCCTTTGTAACTCTTTGCATTCAGCTTTGGACTTAACTATCTTGAGTAGTTTTGTATTCTCTGCCACTTCACTGTTTACCCCATTTCCAAATAACTTATGAATATGGTGAATAGCACAAGCCCCAGTAAAGATCCTTGGGGACCCTGCTATTTACCTCTTTTCATTGGGAAAAATGACCATTTATTCCTACCCTTTTTCCTATCTTTAAACCAGCCACTAGTCCAGGAAAGGACATTCCATTTTATATCATGACTGCTTACTTTACTTAAGAGTCTTTGGTGAGGGACCCTGTCAAATGCTTTCTGAAAGTCAAGTACACTTTATTCATGGGATCACCCTTGTTCACATATTTGTTGACCCCCTCAAAGAATTCTAATAGATTGGTGAGGCATGATTTCCCTTTACAAAAGCCGTATTGACTCTTCCCCAACATATTGTATTCCTCTGTGTGTCTGATAATTCTGTTCTTGATATAATTTCAAAAATTTGCCCAATACTGAAGTTAGGCTGACCGGCCTATAATTGCCAGGATCATCTCTGAAGCCTTTTTTAAAAATCAGTGTTACATTAGTTACCCTCCAGTCAGCTGGTACAGCTGTGTCTGTGTGCAGAATGGTACACGTGCACAGTGGTTCCTACAGCAGCAAAGCAGTTACAAATGTGAAAGGGGGAAAAAAACAGACACCCTATATAGATTTCCACCAGAGAGCCACCAGTAGGCCTTTCACAGTCACTTCAGCTACCTAGAACATCACTGCAGGCCTGAATTATATAGCCCGACTCATCACCCATCATCACAGGACTGCTAACTGGAGGATTATTTATGTGAATAAAGAGTGCTCAACATAAGTAGGGGTGACAGAATTGGACCCTTTGTTTAAATAAAGAGAGTGATGTTTAATAAAGTTTAATCGTCTGCATGTCTGTATGTGGCAGCTTGTTCATGTGAGTTTGGTGGGAAGAAGCTAGACATACCTTACTGCTTAAGCTATGCTGCTGAGCCCAAACACATAGCCCTTACTAACCTTTAAATATTTCCACCTACACAGTGCCACTGATCTATACATTTAAAAGAAAGAAAATAATCAGAAAAGGTTTCCAACTGCACTGAGTCATCTTTATTTGCGAACCATTAATTTCATCCTAGTCCATATTTTGCAACTTGATAGTGGAGATAGATGGCCTGGCCTGCTCAAATACACAAATACACAAAGAATACACAAATCTGCTTACAGATCTTTCTACAAAAACATTTTTCCCTCCAAAAATCTGAATACATATTTATAACAATACTACCCAGTACTTGAATTAAATAAGCAATTAGCTGGAAGCTGGGATATGCTCATCCTTTTAAGTCAGTGGTTCTCAACTCATGGGCCAGTTGCGGTCCAATCAGCACACAGCTGCAACCCATGTGACATCCTCAGGGCCATACAGGGAGTATATATATATTGTGTGAGTGCCTCCCACAAAGCACAGAGAGCCGCATATGTGGCTCACAATGGTAAATAGGTTAAGAGCCACTGTTTTAAGTGGACCAGCCCCAGACTGTGCTACACCGGGTTACACCAGTAGGTAGGTATTTAGAGCGAGCGGTAGCAGGAGATATGAAGCCCTTATGGAAAAGCCCTATAGAATTTAAGAGAAAATTGTAGTTTTTCTGTAGCTTGGTTTAATCCTATGGGATTCAATAGAGAATTATATCACTTCTATAGGATGATTAAAAAAGCCTAGTGAATGGATATCATCCTCTAAAGATTATGAGTTTTTAAGAGTAATTAGTGCCTCGTTGAAGTTCTATACAATTGTATTGGTTTCATACCTGTTAAACTCTATGGTAGTTTTCTATCAGGGAGGACAACAAAATGTTAAACCTTTTCCTTTCCTCAAGACCACAAGTGTGTATTCTTCCTACATGAACCTTGAATTTAAAAAAATATATATAGTTTGATTCCTACCCAATGGAGTGGAAGCACTCCACTGGAAACAATAGTTGGTGGCTTAGAGCAGAATTTAGATTCAGTTTTCTCTTGTCATAATCACACAAAGTAATTGTGGTTCTGTGTATGTGCATAGTCTAGGGTCACCAGACAGCAAGTGTGAAAAATCAGGATGGGGGTGTAATAGGCACCTATATAAGATAAATTCCCAAATATTGGGACTGTCCCTATAAAATTGGGACATCTGGTCACCCTAGTACAGTTCTAAGGGTGAAGGGCAACATCTTTGCTTATCTCTTTTGCTTAATTGTCTTAGTGCCAGGACTCTGGCCAAGGTTTCTGGGACCAGTCTCTCTGATTATGTTAATAAGCAAAGTTTCCAATCATAACTATGAACAATATTTCATATATAAATACACTGAGCGTACTTACTGAACATCTAGGCCTCCAGTTTTGTTACCTGTTACCATTCACAGTGATGATTGTCAGAGACAATAAGATGTATACGTTCTGTGTGTATGCGTGCACTCAGTCCTAGCTACAAAGGGCTCAGTCACATACACTTGTCCATTTTGTTTGATAACTGTCTCACTGCCAGGCCTCTGTGCAGGAGTTTTGAGAACACTAGCCCACTATGCCTTTAAAAATGTGGGGGTTCTGACAATCAGTTGCACCAGCCAAGGAAAGTATTATTTGTCAAATGAGCTATAAATGAGCCTGACATGGCAAGAAAAGAGATTTCACTTACGAACAATGCAAAGTTTTCCTTTTGATTGTTTGATGTTTTTTCAAACAATGACAATGAACTCATTTTTGCTTCTGATAACTAGGCTCGGACCTATACACCCCTGATCTTTTGGTGAGCTTATAGACTAGTGGTTAGACTGCTCCAAGGGGAGGGAGAAGATCAGTACTCAAGTGCCTGTCCCAGTGTGGGGATTCAAACCTGGGTCTCCCACTTCCCAGGCAAGCATCCTACGCACTGGGATAAAGTATAGAAAGGGAGGTGGAGAGGTAGACACACACCCAAGAGTTTGCTGCCCTTGAACAAGTTTTCCCTGGCCAAAACTATTGCATCAAATTCATGAATAGTGTTGGGTCAACCAAAACCGCATTTTGTAGTAAGTAAAGTATTTGTTTGAAAAATTAAGCTCCGCTCTAGTTCATACAGTAATGCCCAAGTACCATGCTAATGGGTGCAATAAAAATGAGATACAAATGGATTAACAGACAATCCATCTAAACATCCTATGACTTCCTAAATTAAGAAACTTTAACTAGGAACTTTCCAACTGGGCAAACTGTATAAGAAAGATCATTTATACAACAAACTGTTTTATTTTTATTAGATTTTCCTGCATTTTCTTTGCTAATATGGCAGATTTTAATGTATTTGTTAGAGCTTTCCCCCTCAGAGTCCAGTTTCTTTTTCTGTTGCACCTACAGTGACATCATAATAATGTGCTTGTTACATCATTCAGTTGCCAAGGAAAATATTGTGATGGCACAAATCCAACATAATGATTCCATGGCAGCAGATGGGCGGTGCCCAATTCTTCCCAATCCTCTGATGTGTTTATTTATGTTTATCTAGCTGACCAACAGTTTGCAAGACATTTATACTTCACTCATCACCACAGTATATAAGGGGCAGATTAAAAAAGGTATTTAGATAACTAAGGATGCATATAGACACCTAGCAGGATTTTCAAACTCACCTGAGTGAGTGTCCTCTAGGCTCCTATCTGCATCTAAATGCCTTCATAAATCTGGCCCTGAGTGCCTAAATGATCATTGAACTGAGGACTTGTCTAGAAAAAAAAAAAAAAAGCGGCAACAGGATAACAGAGCAGTCTTTAAACTGACGGACCTAAACCAGTGCAAAAAGTCACAGGGGACTGTTATTTCAGTCTGAATGGCTTGTTTTTGTTTACTCAAATTGTTCCAAATCAACTTAAGCTAGAGACAGGAATATGCCACTTTCAGACCATAAATGTCCACATGGGGTTGTATCAGTTTAACAATATCTGTTTTGTGACCCTAAGAGCCCCTTTATGCCAACTGGCAAAGGGCTCGCCCAACACACTGTTCTTAGAATATTTAGCCAAACAATGTCTTGTAATGTGTTAAGTAAAAACAGCTGACATGCTGGTCATGAAAATCAATGCATGATGTATTAATGGTCTGTGTATAAAGAGTTATGTATGTGTGCCTGAAATATATTATGTTATGGAGGCAGTTAATAAACAAGCCTGAATGAAACACAGGTTGTGGTCCAAGAGGTGGATATAGCTGAAACGGTTGGTAATAGGGGGGGAAATGCCAAAGAAATCCATCACAGTAGCATTTAAATTCAAAAGCAAGAACTACACAAAATGAGGGAGCTAGTTAAATGGAAATTAAAAGGATCAGTCACAAGGGTGAAATATCTGCAAACTGCATGGAGACTATTTAAAAGCACCTTAATAGAGGTTCAAACTAACTGTATACTCCAAATAAATAAACAGTCAGAGGACCTAAAAAATGCCATGCTGGCTAAACAGCAGAGTAAAAGAGGCAGTGCACGGCAAAAAAAATATTGTAAGTCAGATTCTTCTGAGGAAGGAATACACTCTAGCAAGTCAAATTTAGAAGTATAATCAGGAAGGCTAAAAAAGAATTTGAGGAACAACTAGTGAAAGACACACAAACTAACAACAAACTTTCTTAAAGTACATCAGTGTCAGGGAGCCTGCCAAACAATCAGTGGGGCCACTGGACAATTGAGGTGCTAAAGGAACGCTCAAGGAAGATAAGGCTATTGCAGAGAAACTAAATAAATTCTTTGCATTGGTCTTCATTGCAGAAGATATGAAGAGATCCCCACATGTGAGTCATTCTTTTTAGGTGACAAATCTGAAGTACTGTCCCAGATTGAGGTGTCAGTAGAGGAAGTTTTAGAACAAAATGATAACTTAAACAGTAATAACTCACCAGGAACAGATGGTATTCACCTAAGAGTTCTGAAGGAAATCAGATACAAAGTCGCAGAACTACTAACTGTGTATTTACCTGCCTGCATGTATTTACCTGTCTGCCTGGCTTGATTACAGGCAGAGGGCAATGAAAGTACATTTACATGTATGGTAAAAAAGCAATCAAGCTAACAAGTGGCAGAGAAACAGCTTGGTGCGCACATCTGAGGATACTCTGGAGTCTGAATTCCCAGGAGGTCTTCTTGGCTCTTGAAGCAAAGACAATGGACTTTGAGGAATATAGCAAGGAGCAAAAAGACATTTTAATTATCCCTCACTTAGGGTATGTCTACACTACGAGAGTAGTTCGATTGTACTTAAATCGAATATGTGGAATCGATATTACAAAGTCGAACGTGTGTATCCACACTAAGGACAGTAATTCAACTTTGTGAGTCCACACTAATGGGGCAAGCGTCGACATTGGAAGCGGTGCACTGTGGGCAGCTATCCCACAGTTCCCGCAGTCCCTGCTGCCCATTGGAATTCTGGGTCGAGCCCCCAATGCCTGCTGGGGAAAAAAATGTGTCGAGGATGGTTTGGGGTAACTGTCGTCATCCAACCGTCACTCCCGCCCTCCCTCCCTGAAAGTGCCAGCGGGCAATCAGTTCGCGCACTTTTCTGGTGAGTGACAGCGCGGACGCCACAACACTGTGAGCATGGAACCCACTGCGACTATCGCTGCAGTTATGGCCGTTGTCAACACCTCACACCTTATCATCCACGTTTTCCAGAGGCAGATGCTGAGAAATAGGGCGAGGAGGCTACGGCAGCGTGGTGAGGACATGAAGTCTGAGAGTGGCACAGACCTCTCACAAAGCACGGGACCCTGCGCCGTGAACATCATGGTGGCAATGGGTCATGTTGATGCTGTGGAACGGCAATTCTGGGCCTGGGAAACAAGCATGGACTGGTGGGACCACATAGTGCTGCAGGTCTGGGATGAATCCCAGTGGCTGCGAAACTTTCGTATGCGGAAGGGAACTTTCCTGGAACTTTGTGAGTTGCTGTCCCCTGCCCTGAAGCACAACAACACCCGGATGCGAGCAGCCCTGACTGACCAGAAGCGAGTGGCCATAGCCCTCTGGAAACTTGCAACGCCAGACAGCTACCGGTCAGTCATGAATCACTTTGGCGTCGGCAAATCTACCATGGGGATTGCTGTGATGCAAGTAGCCAACGCAATCGTTGAGCTACTGCTGTCAAAGGTAGTGACCCTTGGAAACGTCCAGGTCATCATAGATGGCTTCACCGCGATGGGATTCCCAAACTGTGGTGGGGCTATAGATGGAACTCACATCCATATCCTGAGACCGGACCACCAGGCCAACCAGTACATTAACCGAAAGGGCTACTTTTCAATGGTGCTGCAAGCACTGGTGGACCATAGGGGATGTTTTACAAACATCAACGTAGGATGGCCGGGCAAGGTTCATGATGCTCGTGTTTTCAGTAACTCTGGTCTGTTTAGACGGCTGCAGGAAGGTATTTACTTCCCTGACCAGAAAATAACTGTTGGTGATGTGGAGATGCCTATAGTGATCCTCAGGGACCCAGCTTACCCGCTAATGCCCTGGCTCATGAAGCCCTATACAGGCGCCCTGGACACTGAAAAAGAACTCTTCAACTACCGGCTGAGCAAGTGCAGAATGGTGGTGGAGTGTGCTTTTGGACGTCTCAAAGGGAGATGGAGAAGCTTACTGACTCGCTCTGATCTCAGCGAAACCAATATCCCCATTGTTATTGCAGCTTGCTGTGTGATCCACAATCTCTGTGAGAGCAAGGGGGAGACCTTTATGGCAGGGTGGGAGGTTGAGGCGAATAGCCTGGCTGCTGATTACGCCCAGACAGACAGCAGTGCGATTAGAAGAGCCCAGCGGGACGCGCTGTGCATCCGGGAGGCTTTGAAAGCTAGGTTCCACAGTGAGCAGGGTAACCTGTGACTATTAAGTTTGTTTAAAGAGAAGCTGAACCTGCCCCTGTTTCTTTACCCACTTACTGTTGACTGTCCTCTCCAGCTACATACCCCGTTCACCCCGTCCCCCCCTTCCAACACATGTTTAAAAATAAAAGAAATGGAACTCTGTTAATGAACACCATTTTCTTTATTACGAATTTCGCGGTAAAGTGTTGAAACTGGGACGCAGACTGTGGTGGGGAGCGGGTGTAGTGATGGAAAGAACGCTTCTAAACTCGAGGAATGACAGGCTCCTGCTCCTAGAGTGGTCCGCAGTGGTGGACTGGTTGTTTCAACGGAGCCTGCCACCCCTCCTTTTCGGGATTCTGTGTGTGGGAGCTATGTGACTTTGTGGCGGGGGAGGACGGTTACAGATCCCCTGCTGCATGGCTCTGTGATCCAGGATAAGGACCGCTGCATAAGATCTCTATCCGCCCTCCCACGCCACTAAGTCACATGCCCCCCCCCCCACAGAACATGAAAACCACCTCCCAGACTGACCAGGGTGCCTAGTGACAGCAATGTGTGTATGACTTTCCGCTGAACCTGCCCCCGTGTCTGTACTCTGGTAAAGGTGACTGTCCTCTCCAATTACCAACCCCCTTCCCCACTTCAAACACACTCTCCCCTAAAAGAACATGATGGAAACAGTAATTAGCAGAAACTTATCTTTTATTAGCAACTACACAGTTAGGGGATGAAACTAGGACGGGGGCTTGGGTGAGGTGGGAAGGAAAGGACTTATCAAATTTTTGGGAATGAGAGCCTTCTGGTACTTGAGCAGTCTGCAAGGGTGGAGTGACAGATTTCACGGCCCCTGCCGCCCCTCCTTCTTGGGACTTTGGGTGAGGGGGGTATGGGAGTTTGTGGCGGGGGAGGGTGGTTAGAGATAGACTGCAGCGGGGCTCTGTCCTCCTGCCTCCGGTCCTGCAGACCATCCACAAGGTGCCGGAGCGTGTCCGTTTGCTCCCTCATTAGTCCAAGCAGCGTTTGAGTCGCCTGCTGGTCTTCCTGCCGCCACCTCTCCTCCCGTTCACTGTGTGCTCGCTGGTATTGCGACATGTTCTCCCTCCACTGGGTCTGCTGGGCCGCATCGGCTCAGGAGCAGCCCATAAGTTCTGAGAACATGTCGTCCCGTGTCCTTTTCTTTCTCCGCCTAATCTGCGCCAGCCTCTGCGAGGGGGATGCCAGGGTAGGCCGGGAGACATTTGCAGCTGTGGGATGGGAAAAAGGGAGCGAATTCCTCACAAAGATAATTTTTTGTGAACAATGAACATAGTCTTTCTCTGTGAACAAGACCGTGCACAGCACCTATCACATGCGCACTCAGGACAAGGTCGAATTTTCAGCCTTCGCATTCAGTGCCTGGGGTCTTGCAGTGCAGATCACACAAGCGGGGCAGGACAGCGGAATTCGGGTAGCAGGCTGACATGGTAAGCCGTAGACTTTTGGCTGCTTAAAGCTTAAATTATAGCAGTGCCCTCCTTTCAGGTTGAAAGCAATGCTCCTATCGTTGGCCAGTTCCTGCTGCCGGCAATCCGGCAAGCATGAACTCTGCCCCTGTCCCACCCCCTCACCGCTATCCCTGGGAAAGATCCCTGTATGCTGCCCCTCTCCCGCCTCCACCGCGTGGCTGTAAACCGCCGGTGACAGTTCTGTAAAGGAACAGGCAAGCAGTCCCAATAGTAACATTCCCCTAATTCTAAGCAGGTCACCATGAGCGACATCACTGTGCTGAGAATTTCTGAGACCGAGAAAGAACGCATCCTGTGTGAAAGCCAGCAAAAACCAGGGCTGTATGCCGCCATGCTCTGCAAGGCAATGATCCGAGAGTACTTGATGATAGCCTGGCAAGGAAAAGTTTCCTACCACGGAGGACACAATAAGGCCGCTCTCCCCAGGAGCCTCATGCAAAGGCTTTCCAATTACCTCCAGGAGAGCTTCGTGGAGATGTCCCATGAGGATTTCAGCTCTATCCCCGGACATATAGACCTTCTTTTCCAGTAGCTGCACTGGCAAGGACTAAAAAGTAGAGCGCCTAGGGCAAACTAATCATGATAAACCGGACATTGTAAGATTCTTTTGCAGTAGTTGCACTGCCAAGGACTAAAACGTTAAGCGCCTAGGGCAAACAAATCATGAAAAACCCCCATTGTTAATATTCCTGTTCTGTTCAAAATAAATGTTTACATGTTTAAAACACTTACCGACTGATCCTTCCCCTGATTCAGGGTCTGGGTTAACGCCTGGGGACGGTTGGAAGGGGATCTCTGTGAGGGTGATGAAGAGATCCTGGCTGTCTGGGAAATCAGCGTTGTAAGCACTGTCGACTGCCTCGTCCTCCTCCTCACCTTCCTCATCTTCCCCGTCCGCGAACATCTCCGAGGAAGCAGCTGTCGACAATATCCCATCCTCAGAGTCCACGGTCAGTGGTGGGGTAGTGATGGCGGCCACACCTAGCATGGTGCCTCGTAGAAACGGCATGTCTGGGGCTGGGATCCGGAGCGTCCGTTTGACTCTTTGGTCTTCTGGTACGCTTGTCTCAGCTCCTTGATTTTCATGCGGCACTGCGTTGCATCCCGGCTGTATCCTCTCTCTGTCATGGCTTTTGAGATCTTCTCAAAGATCTTTGCATTCCGTCTTTTCGATCGCAGCTTGGAAAGCACGGACTCATCACCCCACACAGTGATCAGATCCAAGACTTCCCGATCAGTCCATGCTGGGGCCCTCTTTCTATTCTGAGGTTGCATGGTCACCTCTGCTGGAAAACTCTGCATCGTTGCCAGTGCTGCTGAGCTCGCCACAATGTCCAAACAGGAAATGAGATTCAAACTGCCCAGACAGGAAAAGGAATTCAAATTTTCCCGGGGCTTTTCCTGTGTGGCTGGTCAGAGCATCCGAGCTCGGACTGCTGTCCAAAGCGTCAACAGAGTGGTGCACTGTGGGATAGCTCCCGGAGCTATTAGCATTGATTTCCATCCACACCTACCCTAATTCAACATGGCCATGTCGAACTTAGCGCTACTCCCCTCGTTGGGGAGGAGTACAGAAATCCAATTTAAGAGACCTCTGTGTCGAACTAAATAGCTTCGTTGTGTGGACGGGTGCAGGATTAATTCGATTTAACGCTGCTAAATTTGACATAACCTCCTAGTGTAGACCAGGCCTTAGAGAACAAAGGTGACAGCAACTTCTGATTCTGGAAATGTTTGATTCTCCTGCCAGAATGGCTGGAGTTGCTGGTAGCTTGGTGTAAGCGAGAGAGCTGTTTAGGCAGATTGTAGCTTGCTAAAGTTAAGCCTTAGACACTAGAAAGGGTGTTTTATTTTGTTTTGGTTGTAACCTTTTTCTCTTTTTCATGCTTGCTTGGTATCACTGAAACCTGTGTACTTTATTTATAAATTTATTCTTGTTTTGTTACAAAGCCATCTCAGTGCTGAATATTAAAGTGAAGTGTGGGTCCTCAGCTAATCTAACAGACTGGCGTTTGGAGGCAGCAAACAATAATTTCTGTGAGAGAGACACTGCAGAGAGATGTCTCTGGGGAGTTCAAGAAGTGGGCTCACTGATTGTTACCTGCAAGGCAAGGTTAAGACAGGCACTATTGAGGAGTTTGCTGGTGAGGTGGACAGATTGGAGAGTAAGGGAGCTGACAAACTAAGTTCCAGCAAAGCTGTTTTGCTGAGGCAGAGAGATAACATAGTGGATTACAGTTCTGGCTATCCTGAGGAGAATGTCACATGTTTAAATTCACAGCTAAAATTATAACAGTGCAAGTTTCTCAAGCAGACAATCCCTAAGGATGGAATTTTTCAGATGTGCCTAAGTGACTTATGCCTGGTCCACACACTAAGGTGTAATGATAAACCAGTGTAACTTTTAGAGGGGTAGCCGTGTTAGTCTGAATCTGTAAAAAGCAACAGAGGGTCCTGTGGCACCTTAGAGACTAACAGAAGTATTGGGAGCATAAGCTTTCGTGGGTAAGAACCTCACTTCTTCAGATGCAAGAGAGGTTGCATCTGAAGAAGTGAGGTTTTACCCACGAAAGCTTATGCTCCCAATACTTCTGTTAGTCTCTAAGGTGCCACAGGACCCTCTGTTGCTTTTTACAGTGTAACTTTGTGTTTGAGTGCTCTTATATTGGTTTAAACAAATATATTAGGTTAAACCTATAATTTACAGGTTTCAGGGTAGCAGCCGTGTTAGTCTGTATCCTCAAAAAGAACAGGAGTACTTGTGGCACCTTAGAGACAAACAAATTTATTAGAGCATAAGCTTTCGTGGGCTACAACCCACTTCTTCGGATGCATAATTTACAGGTTCAAGTTAATCCAATACAAATGAGGTTTAAAGTGATGTGAGAGCATCCACACACAAAGTTGCACTGCTTTAACTAAATCAGTTTAACATCCCACCTTGAGTTAAAATGCTGCAACTTGTGCATGTATGGACATGCCTTTAGGACCACAGGACTCAAGGACAGTGAATGGTCCTTGTGCTTCTAAATAACGTAGGCTATATCTTCACTGGGGAAAAAAGGGTGTCTTTTTAAGTCAGCTAACTCAAGGTAAAATTCTAGTGAAGATAAAGCAGTTTGTAGTTTTCATACAAATTAGCAGGTTGTATTGCAGGAGCCTAGTCTTTAACTTAATCTGCTAACTTGTATGAAAACCACCAACTGCCTTGTCTTCACTAGAATTTTACCTTGAGTTAGCTGACTTGAGTTAAGGAGACACCTTTTCTTCTAGTGAAGACATAACCTTAGGCCCTTTTGAAAATCCCAGTGTAATGTTGTAGGAGTAGAATTTCTATCTTATTACACCTCCTTAGTCAATGGTTTTAATGAAAACAGAACAAAAAGCATGTCCAACCTCTCCAAGGGGTATCTGCCTGCATTAGCCTGCCAAAGGCATATCAATGAGCATCAGACTCTCTTGTGACTGCCAGCTGGACAAAATGTGCCAGGCAGCTGGGAGACAGAGAAGCCTGTATGCAGAGGAAAACACCAAGCCCAAGTTTATTAACCCCACTCGCACTCACTGTGGCATGAAACACAATAAACAGCTTGAGGCATGCAGGGTGTAAATCTAATGACTTGAAAGGAAACAAACAAAAAAGAGTAGAGCAATTTTGAACAGGAATATAATCAGATCCGTGCCCATTCTGTTGGGATAGCTGGGCCCTTAATGGTTATTATTTCCGGCTCTTTTATCTTCAGTCTAAATAGACTGCAGGGGGAGGAAGGCAAGTAAAGATTAAAACAATTTTACCTCAATTCCTCTGTTTCAAAACATGTGTGAACTGCATGGAAAGGGGTGTGTGGGGGGGGGGGGAGGGGGAATAACAATAAAGAGGGGGCCCCACTCAGACTCCTGGTGTTTATAGATCAGTAAAAAAAAAAAACAGGTCTTTCATCTGCCCCTTTGATGAATGTCTTTGGCCCTATCTTCTAGGCAAGGATCAATACCCATTTCCTAAGACATTTATTTAGGGATTTAGGACTACCGATTGAATCCTGCCTAGGGAGATTTTTTTTCTGTTAACAAAAATATTGCCTCCGTCTGATTTTTTTTTCCTCTCTTTCTCTGAGGTTTGTTTTGTTTTTAGGGTTTTTTTTTTAATCTTGCAGATTTCCTCTTGTGAATTCTGTCCCTCCCTTATCTCTGTGCTCCAGCTCCCAGCTCTGCACAACAGCTGTGTTTTAAACCAAATGGTTCACATCACTGGTCAAGAAAGTTTCTGCACGTTCAGGAACCAGCCATTTGATCCAAAAGGGGTTAATCACCAGGGCTCTGCCTTTACACTGGGATACATTGCTTTCATAAAGTTCTGCTGCCGGCTGCTTTCTCCTGGAGGCATACAGAGTGCAATATTCCAGTGTGTAGAAGGGTTTCTAGATAATACTGCCCTTTTTTACCTTTTAGAAAGGCTTCAGGCCAAATGTTCTAAGATTAGCCACATACAACTACTGTTTTCATTGGGAGTGGATTGATGAAACTGACAGAATTTGACCCTTCACTCTTCCCCTTCGTGGATTCTCTCCATACTTGTGTGATTGATCATAGCCAGACAGAGTTCTGGAGGTAATGTAACTATTTACCATTTATTTATCTTCCAGCAACCATGTTGACAGCCTCCACATCACTCCAGGAATAAGACCAAGGATAGAAGGGGCTCCTTCCAAAACTCATCAAAAACTCTTAAATGATTAGTGAGCATGAGTCATTGCTAGAGTATGGTTTCCCAAACATCAACACAGCACAGAAGGGGAAAAAACACAAAACACTTAGGGCTCTCCGAACCTAACTGGTGTGGGACGCTAAAAATGGATATGGGAAGAGCTTTGGGAAGGGAAGAGACTGTCTAGGAAGGAGTACGGCAGAAAGGGATCTAGGGGTTATAGTGGACCACAAGCTAAATATGAGTCAACAGTGTGATGCTGTTGCAAAAAAAGCAAACATGATTCTAGGATGTATTAACAGGTGTGTTGTGAGCAAGACATGAGAAGTTATTATTCCACTCTACTCTGCACTGGTTAGGTCTCAACTGGAGTATTGTGTCCAGTTCTGGGCACCGCAGTTCAAGAAAGATGTGGAGAAATTGGAGAGGGTCCAGAGAAGAGCAACAAGAATGATTAGAGGTCTTGAGAACATGACCTACGAGGGAAGGCTGAAAGAATTGGGTTTGTTTAGTTTGAAAAAGAGAAGACTGAGAGGGGACATGATAGCAGTTTTCAGGTATCTAAAAGGGTGTCATAAGAAGGAGGGAGAAAACTTGTTCACCTTAGCCTCTAAGGATAGTACAAGAAGCAATGGGCTTCAGCAAGGGAGGTTTAGGTTGGACATTAGGAAAAAGTTCCTAACTGTCAGGGTGGTTAAACACTGGAATAAATTGCCTAAGGAGGTTGTAGAATCTCCATCTCCGGAGATATTTAAGAGTAGGTTAGATAAATGTCTGTCAGGGATGGTCTAGACAGTATTTGGTCCTGCCATGCGGGCAGGGGACTGGACTCGATGACCTCTCGAGGTCCCTTCCAGTCCTAGAGTCTATGAATCTATGAAATTGCAGTGTAGACATTTGGGTTCAGGCTGGAGCCAAGGCTCTGAAACTCCATGAAGGAGAGGGTCTCAGATCCTGGGCTCCAGCCTGAGTCTGAACATCTACACAGTAACATTTAGTCCCACAAGCCCGAATCAATTGACCTGGGATCTGAGATTCAGTGCCACAGGATTTTTATTGCAGTGTAGATGTACCTCAAGAGGCCAGGTTAGCCGTCTGTGTTGTAGACAAATGGTCAGATGGTGTTCTTAGGTGCTGGGTGCTACTCAGATTGCTTCCACTCAAATTACAATACTGAATGCAAAAGGCTGGTACCAGCTGATAGATTCTGTAAAGAATATGCAGTGTGTACTTGTGCCAACCTTAATAATTTTACAAAACAGCTTCATTTTAATCTCATATTAGAGCGAGGCAGGAGTTTTCTGTTGAAAAATTGTGGGGGGGTTGACAGAAAATGCTTGTTGTGCAAACTTGACTTCCTGTCAGAAAATAGAACTGAAATATTTCAAATTGATTTTTCAAAACTTTCCATTCCATGAAAAATGTTACTTTAACTTTTCATCATGATTTGGGGTGAAAGCAAATTTTGAAATATCAGAATTTTCCTCAGGATGGAAATTCCTATTTTTAACCATCAGTCAATATGTACTGGATAGAACATCTTTCTGGAAAAATCATATGGCCTGCTCAATCGACTGCACAAGGAGAAGAGGGGTTGAAAGGCAAATGAGCTACTTGAAGAGTAATAATGTTGTATTAGGCTACTGGAGGTCTATGTAATTTCTGTGTGAATAACCTGTGCTTCTATCCTTGACCAAACAGCTCCAAAAGACTGAGAAGCAACAAGCTCTGTTGTGTGGGCAGATGTGGATTGGGGGTAATGTCCCTAGATACTGGATAGTGTGTTAGTTGCTTCCGAGAGAAGAAAGCATGTGACCACCGTTGCATCATGTCCAGCCCCACACCATTTCAACAAATATTTAGAACAAACACAGACTGGGCCAGCAGCTCCAAGGAACAGCTAAAAACATGAATTATGAACCATAAGGGACTAATTGCAACGTACCTGCAATCTCAGTAAGTTTCACAGCCCATTCTAGCTCAGCTAGGTGGAGCAGAAACCACCCAAGAGTAGGTATCTTTCATTTTATCTGTTTCTTTCCTATTTGATAGTACTTTGTTTTAATGCAATGAGTTTGATTGACTGGGAAGTTATACTTACAGCCTACACAACCCTGAGAATGAAGAAATATCTACCATCAAAGTAGAAAGTGGTAGAATTAAATGTCTTACCAACCTCCCAACATTTCAAGTGGGAGGGCTCCTATCCCTGAGGGGTGGTAGGCTGAGGAAAAGGGACTGCCCTCAGGGGAAGGGAGGCCCAGGCGGTGGATTTGCAGAGGCAATCTGCTCTGCACTTACCCGTCAGCAGCAGCTCCTGTCCTGTGGGGCTCCCTGGGTTTGGTACCCTGTGTGGGGTGTTGTGACTGGGCCCCTGGCACATAGGGTCACCGTGCTGCTCCAGCTTAGCTCAGCCCGCCTTGACAAAAGGGCTGCCAGGCCTAATTTGAGTGAGTGGCACTGCGACCCTGTGCACCAGGGGCTAAGTTGCAACACCCAGAGGGGGGAGCCAAGCCCAGCCAGCCCCATGGGACAGGGGATTTTGTGGGTCAAAGTGGAACAATCCTGTAAAATTCAGGCTATTGAGAGATTGTCTAGGTCTACAAAGTCAGAAAAAGGAGTCCTGGAGGTACTCCAGTCTCAGCCATAAGTACTGCCGCTGACAACACACAGTAATCCATTCAGCACAAACTAAGCCCTGGACTGTAGAGTAGGCAGGGCGTGGTGACCCACTGTTACAGAGGGATTAAAGTTGCAAGCTCTATTCTCGCATTATTGCAGTGAGATGGGAAATAAACACAACTGAAAATCACGATGTGTCACAATTGTATTTTTAGTCTTTCTTCTTTGTTTGCCAAGTGCACTTGGAATGAATCATAGACTGTACAGATGGAAAGAGTTCTATAACACATCACCCTACCAATCCCAGATTGTTACCTACAGAGTATTCTCCAATACACTGTTCTGTCTATGTTTAAATTTCATGGACCGTGCAACTTCCACCATTTCCTTTGGAAGCCATTTTACAATGTAATACATGGGTCTTTGCTCTGGGGGCTGGGTTAAGACCAGTTAGCTAAACATGAGGGGGTCTGGGGTGGTGGGGGTCCGAGTATGGAAAAGGTTGAGAACCACTGATCTAATAGATCTGGCTCTCCCAACAGTAAGTGCTACTGAACCAAAATTTTTCTTTTCTTAGGTTCATCCCATTCCACACCTCCACTAAACCATTCCTCTGCCTCTTTGGTTCTTATGCCATTCAAATGCTGCAGAGGATAATCATGTCCCTCATTAGTTGCTGCTTAACCAAAACTACCATATTACACTCTTTAAATCTTTCCTTTTAAGTAACCCTACCGGCCCTTTAATTATGTTTGTTGTTGTTCTCTGAATTTCCTCCAATTTGCCTGTATGCAAGCAATGTGCAATTCAGGAAATAAAACGTAAAGCTACTTCACATACTTATGCAGCTTTTGAAAAGCCTCTTGACAAAGTTCAAGGAGCCGGTACATCTCCAATTTAAATGTATAGACAAGACAGTCAGCTAGCCCAGGAGCTGCATTAATGATTCTTCTAATAGCATCCATTTAAACCCAAAACATCCATGTGACAGGTTGCCCCAACTCCGGGTTGCCACCTGATGTACTGGGGTACCACTGAGCCCCTCCCGTTTCACCAGCCTGGGCTCCCTTACCCTGTCCTGCTTAGGCCAGGCCCTCAAGCCTCATCTAGCACACACAGGTAGGGACGTGCCCAACTGCAGAAAGACACAGACACTGAAATCAGCTCTGCATGGAAAGAATCAGCTTGGGGATTACCCAGCACTCAAGTGCACACCCCCTCTGGAGTGCAAACCCAAAATTGTATTGTCTTGCACTGCACAGAGAACTGTACAGCGTACACTCATGAAATTCACTCCCTTCCTCAATGTGGAGGAATATATGCACAGCTTTTTGCCCCCCAGTTATGAATTGCACAAACTGGTTTAAGAAAACAAAACAAGTTTATTAACTACAAAGCATAGATTTTAAGTGACTATAAGTGATAGCAAACAGATTAAAGCAGATTACTTTAGTAAATAAACAAAAACCACAAACTGATTTTAACAAACTAGATAGATAGGATATAAATTAGAAAATTCTCACCCTGAGAGATAAACAGGCTGGCAGGTTCTTAAGGCACAAGCTGCCTTGGCTTTCCCAGGCTTTCATACACAGACTAAAAATCCTTCTAGCCTGGACTATCACTTCCCACAGTTCAGTCCTTAGGTGTTTCCAGATGTGTTGTTGCAGGGAGAGTGAGGTCCCCCCATGATGACAGTTCCCCCTTTTATATCTTCTTCTCACTTACTAGAAAGCTCTTTTGCTATGACCTAGATCAAACAGTTCCCATTGTGCAGTGCTATCTCTTAGAGTTTTCTATTGTACACAGTTCCTGGGGTAATCCTGTGCTTGTGTGTGTTTCCTCAATAAGCCATTAACATTGCTTGGCCTTTTTACTGTTGTACCTGAAAGGCTGCTTGTGGGTGCTTTCAACCTCACAACATGTTTCAGTAACACATACACAGCCAAACTTCATAACTTCACATACAATGATAGCAGATACAATTCAATGAGCCATTACTGACTAGCAGATCAAGACTTTTAGAATGATATCTCACTAGGCATACTTTGTACAAAACATATCCTAATTACATGACAGTGGTGAATATTGGGGTGTCAGGGTGTCACAATCCCCCTCAGAGTGCTCCTGGGGAAGTGCATGGGCCTGTCAGTTTGCCCTGGAATGCAACAAACTAGGGCTGTTTTGGAGCAACAATAGCAGGGTGAGCTAGAGACAAGAGCCCCTTGCTGAAAGATCTCTGCCTCCAGCCCCTGAAATTTAAATTTGTTAGCTTCAGCAAATCAGCTGATCTCAGCTGTCACAGAATAACACAGGGAGAGAGGAGGTCCCTAAGGCAGTAAGGATGCAAATCATTTAGGGTTTTATAAATCAAATAAGACACTTTGAACTGAACTCACACATGAAGTGGAAGCTAATTCAGACTACAGAGTGCAGAAGGTGCTCTACATGCTCTCTGAAAGAAATAGCCGGCTGCTTACTCTGCACTGAGTAAGGTTTCCAAAGAATCTTCAGGTATAAGTGTCAAGCAAAGTGCATTGCAATAATCCACTCTGGAAGGGGGAAAGGCATGGATCGTTGTGAGAAAATCCACATGTGAAAGAAAAGCTTTCAGCTTCCTTTAACATATCCCATTCTAAGGCCCAGGGTCCCTATAGTTAACTACAGTGAAATTGTGTCAGTGCATGCAAACACAAATCGCAGAGAGGAAAGGCATTTCTTAAACTGCATAAAATTAAAGCCACCCCCGCAAAATGTTTAAATAACAAGAATCCCTCGCCTGTCTAACCTGAAAATCCATATAAATGGCTAAAAATGAATGCTAAAGGAAATGAGTCCTGAAGTCATCAGCATTTACATGCTGTCCTCAGGAAATGTTCAGTGCTACTAATGTCACTGCGACTCAGCGACGACATTAAAAAAAGGAACTGGCACAAGAATAATTACTGTGTGTTATGCTAATGTTCGCTTCCTTGCTCTTAAATCTCCTTATTATGTTTGAAATTTGTACTTTGCATTTGTTCACTCTTCCAAACAGAAAATACTAAACTGCTATATGTCAAAACACGGTTAGAAAAAAATGTCATTGAGAACTAGACCCACAAATGCATGCACATTCTAACTGTGATTTTTAGTTGAATTACATGACTGTAAAATTAGACTAACACAGTGAAAATTCAGCACCCTTTTGGATCAGATCCCCAGTTACTGTAAATCAGCATATCTCTTGATTTCAACAGCACTATGGTACTTACACCAGCTGAGAATCTGGCCCTTTATCTCTGACAGCAAACTAATCTCTGGTGTGCCTTGCAATTGCTCTATCACATGGCCTCGTTAGAACATTGGTTAACATTAGACTGTACGTTCATGCCAGTGGGAAAATGTTTCTCTCCATGAAACACATCAAGCAAGGATAGAAATATTTAATGTTTATTATTCTGCAGTGCTGCAAGAACCACTTAGGTTATGGAGCAATATCAGATGTTGCATCACCATCTGATAGAAGACCATACTGTAATTTATGTGCTAGCTCTTTCTCTGCCTGTGCCTGTAGGCCACCCCTCCCCTGAGACAGGAATCCTGAGCCTGGAGGGTTCCACCCAGGCCCTGGTCTTGACTTGCTGAGAGTGCCTTCTGCATGTCCCTACTGACAAAAGCCAGGCAGGGGAAACCACCAGCTGTGAAAGGTGTTTATTGAAGAAGTCCCTAAGGAAGCCGGTAAGAGAGTTGCAATCAGAGGTGGTTCATCTGCATAGCACCCAGGCACACGAGGACTTCATCAACAGGATGCACGTGGAAACATCTGGGACGGAAGATGCTAGCTGATGACTACAGTGGCCTCAGAGGAGGAAGGATAACCATCTGCTCTGTAAGCAGGAGATTGGCTGCTGGCCACCTCAGGCAGTAAACTGTGCTCCAACCCCCACCATGCTCTATCCCCATCCAGGTCCCCCATCCAGTGAAATCAAGAATCAATATAGTGTACTGGCAGTAAGAAGTGAGGAGCAGACTCCAATGGCTGAGGAGGAGAAACTACCTGCCCCCCAAGGCTGGGAGGCTCACAGCCCCCACACACCAGAGCCGGAGGTGTAGAGTGCTGGTGGTCAGGTACTCTCTTCTGAGGAGAACGGAGGCATCCATCTGCTGACCTGACATGTTGTGCTGCCTTCCTAGAACCCATATCTGAGACATTACAGAAAGGCTGCCAAGGCTCATCCATCCCTCTGACCACTACCACAGGCTGCTCATCTGGTCAGAGCCGCAGGTTGTGTTCTTGTCCTTGTAAAGGTTGAGAGCCCAGGCAGGGACACGCGCATCCATGGCTGCACAGAAGGTGTCAACAGGAGGGCTTCAGCTTCTTTGACCATGGGATGCTGTTCCAGGAAGGAGCTCTTCTGGGGAGAAATGGGTCCGCTTGTCCAAGAAGGAGAAAGAGCATCTTCATGCATCGATTTACCAATCTAGTAATGAGAGCTTTAAACTAGGTTCAAAGAGGGCAGATGAGAAAAGTCCACAGGTAAGTGTAAACCTTAACAGATAGCAAGATGTTGTGGTGGCAGGGGTGGGGGACGGGATGGGGCATGGAAAATTACAATATGGTCATAGGAGCAACAAGAGGGAAATCAGTAGGGGGAATCTGCTCAACATCTCAGATGTCTATACACAATTAGAAGGAGTATGGAGAATAAACGGGAAGAACTAGAAGATAAATTTCCAATACACTCTTGGAACGTATTGGGGACAACTTCTTGTTTCAGAAAGTAGAGGAAGTAACAAAGGGCACAGCCGTTTTAGACTTGATTCTGATCAATAGGGAGGAATTGGTTGTGAATCGGAAGGTGGAAGGCAATTTGGATTAATGTGATCATGAAATGATAGATCTCATGATTACAAAGAAAGGAAGGACTGACAGCAGCAGAATATGGACAATGGACTTCAAAAAAGCAGACTTTAACAAACTCAGGGAACTTGTTGGTAAGGTCCCATGGGAAGAAAATCTAAGGGATAAATGAATTTAGGACAGCTGGCAGTTTCTCAAGAAACCAATATTATAGGCGCAACTGCAAAATATCCCAATGCGAAGGGGAGATAGGAAGAATATTAAGAGGCCAATTTGGGTCTATAAGGAGCTTTTTAATTACCTGAAAATTAAAAAACAAGTGGAAACACAGATGAATTGCTAAGGAGGCGTACAAAAGGATAGTACAAGCATGTAGGGACAAAATCAGAAAGGCTGAGGCACAAAATGAGTTACACGTCGCGAGGAACATAAAAGACAATAAGAAGAAGTTCCTTAAATACAGTAAGAGAAAGACAAAGGAAAATGTAGGTTCTCCATGTCCACTGGAGATAAAACAAGAAGTAATGGGATTAATCTGCAATAAGGGAGGTTTAGCTAAAGATATTAGGAAAGTCTTTCTAACTACTAGCTCTGGAATCAACTTCTAAGGGTAGTTGTGAACTTTGTGCCTTGCATTGCTAAATTTTCATGGCCATTCTGCAAGAGTGCATTAGCCATTGGAAAGACCATGATTCTCTGTTAGCTCAATGATAACAAATGAGATTGAATAGGGAACTGACCCATTTTACTTGTTCCTTCACTCAAAACAAGAGAAAAGCAGAGTGATGGTGGATTGACATTTAGCACACGTCTTGTTAGTATCATAGTTTCTGTTGGGGTTTTTTCCCTTTGGATTTGCTATCATCTATGTTGTCCATGCTTCACTAAAGGGAGCATTGGGATTTATAGGCCAATCATTAGCTCAGGGAAGAGGGTGGGGCCTCTGTGGGCTAGGCAGGGATGAGTGTCATGTTTCTCGCCCACTCTTGCCCTGAAGGGAAAAGATAGTCTGGAGCCCTTTTCTCTTTTCCACTGTCTTCTCCCAGGTGGGGGTACCCCTTTAAGAGTGGGGAATCCCTGGTAGTGCAGAGATCCATAGAACAGGGGTGGGGGGCGGAGTCGTGTGGTCTGTTCTGTGGCAGGATGGGAACAAACAGAACAAACTGGAGAAATTGCCACAAAGGGAACCGCAAACTTCCTCCTCCGGGGGTTGCGGGGAACGGGGGAAAGACCTTGATCAGAGTCTTCTGGCTGTCAATGTAGTGTAATGTATAATCATTTTGATTTCCTGCTTTTCATTCCTCTCTTTGTCTCCGGTGTATGAATCAGCAGTGTTCTCTGTCCTTCACCTTTCTCTCTCTTTATTCATATGAGAGCCTGATTGCAGCAAATTGTCAGCTTTTCATGAGTAATAAATTGCTGTTGGGATAACGTAAATGCTGCTAAAGTGATTTTTTTTTTTACCTTGGAATAAAGTTTTACTTTTTTTCCCCCATGGGCCAAATCCTGAGAACCTTACTGAGTTTTCACTCAACACCTGAAGTCAGGATTGGTTTGTTGTTGTTGTGGGGTCCCCCCCTCCCCCTTTTTTTTTTTTGCTTGAGTAAGGACTAAATAGAAACCAAGTCATGGCCTCAGCATTTGACCCTATATGATGCTGGTAGATATTGTCCTTGCTTGCTTCCTGTAGATGCATCCATGAGCCCAAGTAGAAGAGTTATAGTTACCAGTATTACACATATCCTAAGACTGATCTTGTTAATTGGATCCATCCTCCTTAGCAAGCTGTCAGTTCTAGTATTATCTGTCCTTGGCGTATGCTCAGCAACTTCCTTCATCAAAAAGAAAGGATTTTTCTGACTGTCTCTACTGCATAAGAAGCAAGAGGTGCACTAACCTGGAGTTGTGGTGTCTGTGTCTTTGGTTTTATAACCCATCCCCATGGTATCCAAGCACTTCCACATAAAACCAACTGGCAATAACAAAGTCCCTGGAGGAATTCTGGCTCTACCCCCTCATTTGAAGCACAGAAAATCTGCTTAGGGTACAATTATTAATTATTATTTGTTGTCTGTATTGTTTTGAGTCTCTTTTATATATAGTTGTTGTAATAAAGCCTACCTCTCCAGTGGTGGAACTGTATGCTGTGTACTTGCAACTGTACAATCAGTGTGTAAGCAATGTTCTGCCTACGCCTTGGCCCTTTCTGGGATGAGCAATGAAGAGAAGTCAGTGGGCTGGACCTTGGTTCCATCCACTTTATGCCAGGGCCGGCTTTAGGATTTTTGCCACCCCAAGCAAAAAAAATTTTGGCCACCTCCCCTTTTTTTCGTGCCCCCCTGCGCCCGGCCCCACCCCAACTCCACCCCTTCCGAACCCCTTTCCCAAATCCCCAGCCCCGCATCCTCCCCGGGCGTGCCGCATTCCGCCCCCCGCCCCGTTGCTTTCTGCGGGCCCCCCTGCAACCTCCCGCCCTAGCTCACCTCCGCTCCGCCTGCTCCCCCGGGCGCGCCGCCGCTCCGCTTCTCCCCCCTCCCTCTCAGGCAAGGAGGAGCGGTGTGTTCAGGGGAGTAAGCGGAGCGTAGGTGAGCTAGGGTGGGGGTATCAGGAAGTAACGGGGGGTAGAGGAACCGCTCCCCGCTCCAGCTCACCTCCGCTCCACCACCGCCACCTCCCTGGAGCGCCCGCCACTCAGCTTCTTCTCCCTCCCAGCCTTGCTGCGCGAAACAGCTGTTTTGCGCGCAGCAAGCCTGGGAGGGAGGGGGAGAAGCGGAATGGTGGCGGCGCGCTCAGGGGAGCAGGTGGAGGCGAGCTGGGGCGGCGGGGACACTTTTTCCTCATGCCCCGGAGTTGGCGCCTATGATGGCCAGTGCCAGAATGCTGCCCCTAGAAATGTGCTGCCCCAAGCACCTGCTTGTTTTGCTGGTGCCTGGAGCCGGCCCTGCTTTGTGCCACTCTGGTAGTGCAAAATCAATGGAGAGCTTTCCCTGCCAGGCTGGCCAGGGATTTCCCAAGGAGAATCCTGTTGTGGCATAAAGCTGGTATAACAGCAGTACGCCACCCATTCCCACCCATCCTGACAAAAGGGACATTTTCAAGCAGGCTGGAAGTGAGAGGTGGTGATGCCCACCCAGTGATGATCTCTAGAGACTCACTCTAGTTAGTGTAACTTAGAGGAGCCTACAGTCCACTCTAAGTTACACTGTGGGGCTAGTTCAACCCCCGGTAAGGCAGACACTCAGAGAAACGGAGAAGTAGTTTAGAGCTATTTTCTCACTCCACCCTGTATCCTATGCCAAGCACTGGTTGGGCCCAGAGATCTGGCTCTGTGTTAATGCTCAAACTCTTAATGGAGAGGGTGTCAAAACACCCTTTTCTGTGCTCTTTAGGGCCATGTCAGCCTGTGATTTTTGCTTAAATTAAGTATCTCCACTTCTGCCTGAAACTTCCCCTCCTCCCTTCATGCTATGGCTGAATTATGTCTAAACTGGACTACAGCACTATCCTGAGGTCCCCATTGAGTTTTTACTCTTTACCCAAGTAAACTCTCCAATGGAATCAAATCCACAGTCCTCCATCAGCACAGCTAAGAGTTTCCAATGTTTTGCATTTCTCAAAAGCCTGTTTACCCTCCACAAAAGGGTAAACAGCTTTCTTTGCCAAAGAGTGTGAGTCATACAGAACGTAACTAGTGCTGCATAAACGAAGTTCAAGATTGGAGTTACTTAGTTTATAAGAGGAAACCTCTTATGCAATGGAAACAATATCATGTGTTAGACCTCCCCAAGCAGATGTATATCTAAAAACCCTAGATAAAAATATCTTAGTCTTTCAACCTCCTGATCTAAAGACATTGTGATTTTAGTCTCACTTGTACTATATGACTCTGTTCTCTGAGATACTGAACTCGACATAAACAGTAGTTAATGATATAATGAAGTTGCTAGTGTAGTTACACTTCATAGTCGTCTGCTAAATGGAATAAGAAATGCTTAGCTGTGTGTCATAGGTGCCATACTGCTAATTGTTCATGAAGAGTCTCCTTTAGATCAAGTTGTAAAGGGCCTGTTTATTTGGAGCAGTAGGATATAAATTCCATCCCTGCTGTCACTGCAAACTTCCAAATGGCCATAAGTTTGCCACAAAATGACAGCCATGAAAATTGTGTGGAGTTGTATCTTGATTGATTATTTTATTCAGGTATATACCATGTATTTTAATAGTGCTGTAGTTCTGAGTACATCTGATCGCATAGGTATCAAATTTTTCCTAGAGTGCATTCAAATGGGTAATTTTTAGTACTCCCATTTATATTGATGCAGACTCCAGGAGCATTGGGGTACACATGGAAATTTTACTTGGGACCCAATTGAAGTCAGTCGGAGTTTCCACACGGATAGCAATGGAAAAAAGATCAGACCTTAAGTTTAGTTTTATAAAATAAGTACATATTCTAAAATCATCCTGGAACTATTGAGTCTTGACAATCTGGATTGGGAGCAGTCTAAAAGAAACCACAGAACACAGTGGGAAAGAAACATTTGAGAGCATTGGTGTTCCGGGTCCCACAGAAACTTGTTCTTTCAGGAAGAGCAGAAGTGGTGTCTGTGTGTGGTTAAGGCATTGGACTGGAACTTAGACTTCAGAGTTCCACTCCTGCCTCTTTCAGACTTGTTGTGTGACCTTGAGCAAGTCATTGAGAATCTCTCTGCCTCAGTTCCCCAGCTTTAAATGGGTATACTACTTCCTTTTCTCCCACCCTTCACCTGCCTTGTCTATTAAGAATGTAGACTGTTTGGGATAGAGACCACAGAGTCCCTTTCTGTTTAGTGGAGGACGGATCTGTCCATGGAGGGAGGGGATGATCTATGTCTAAAAGAGAGACCAACCCCTTTTGTGCTGACATGCCACCTCTATACATGCAGCCCAAGAATGCACTGGCTGTTTTGCTGTCAGGATCAATGATAGTTTATTGTCCTAAAAAGGTTGTCTCAAGAATACTGTAGTATTCAAGAGGCCTTTCAGGATGGCAAAATGCAAGAGTACTGATTGCTACAAAATCTAATTAGAAACAGGAAAGGAAAAATATTTTTCCAATGGGATCTTAACATCTAAGAGAAGGAATGAGTACAGATACTAAGGATGACACTGATTTAACTTTGATGTCCTATATATGTTTAAGTGAAGATAATCTTTTATGGACATATCTGGCTCTGGCAACTAACCCTCTGTAAATGATATTCACATTAAGCATACTTTCAAAACCAAACAAAAAAAGGTAAGATGAGTTGTAAAATTATTTTCCAGTTGGCTTCCAGCTGATTGACTCTAGACGTATTGCTTCCTCAGTGATACAGTTTTAACAACTTTCCTGGATAGGCTCCAGTGAAAGATGTGCACCAACGCTTTTAGAGGGAAAGGTGCACAATATCACAGCTGAATAATCTACACTTGGGTTAGATGGAACTTTGAAATATATATTTCAGAGAAATATTCCATTCTGCACCACTGTCAAAGTTGTATCTTTGTTAAGGGTATAGCTTTCGGGACAAAAAAATGCAACATTTTTTTCATAAAAGATGACAGGGTGTGATCCTCACCACCACCCTCTCCCCCCCCCCCACCCCCCTCCCACACACTGTTCTGTGTACACCAGATAAAAGTGTTGAAATGATGAAAATGGGTCCTAGAAGCCCTGGATGTGGCTGGAAAGAATTCTTGTGGCATAGGCCCTGTGGAGACAGATGTAAGGCTGAATTCCAAGGACTCCTTTGCAAGCCCTGGCACAGGGGACATACTGAGAGTGGGAGGGGCACGTCTGGGGTAGAGGTCCAGCATGTGGCATTGTGGAGGTACCATGCGGCTCTGCAGCCCATAGGGTAACCCAATGAGGGTGCCACAATTTGGCCCTAAGAATAGTCTAGGATGGGAAGGGCACAGAGGTGGTCTAAAGCTGCCTTAACATCCCCCTTCCATTGAGCAGCAAGTTCAATATAAGAGACACAGCACAGAATCGCACCCATGATCTCTGTCCCTCTAGCCAACTTGCTACTGGACAAGATTCCTCCATTCCTTTTATATATATATATAAATTTGGTGCTCTATAATGGAGTATGAGTGTTTACATGTGTTTAACTATTAGTTAATATTATTAAATGCTATTAATTAAAGAGAGACTACCAGGGCTGCCCAGAGAATTCAGGGGGCTGGGGCAAAGCCCCTTCCATTAAAAAAAAGTTGCAATACTATAGAATATTATATACTCGGGGGGGTCCAGTGGGGCCTGGGGCAAACTGCCCCACTTGCCCCCCCTTCTGGGCAGCCCTGGAGACTACACAAGTTAGAAAGTGGCATCTGTAGACACTGCTCAGTTAGAAGTACCTCTGCTATTTACTTCACTAGCTAGCTAACATGGGTATTTTTAAAATACCCAGTAAATGATTGGAAAAATTAGTTAGCAAGTCTCTTCTCCAGTCCCTCATGAGGGTGAAATTAAAATCTCCTTTGACATAGAACTACTTACTCTATGTTCTTGTGGATGAAAGTAGAATGGGTAAAAACAGGTACAGGACACACTGGAATCAATGGGTCTGTTGCATTTACCTATATTTCAGCCAATTAAAAAATGGAAAAACCGTTAGGATAGTTCCAACTCTATTTCATCTCTCTGGATCAGGCTAAGTCAAACTTAGACACTCCATTGTATCCTGCCAGCCACTGTAAACACCACCCTGGCTACTGTTACTACAGTAGAACCTCAGAGTTACAAACATCTTGGGAATGGAGGCTTTTTGTAACTCTGAAATATTTGTAACTCTGAACAAAGCATTATGGTTGTTCTTCCAAAAGTTTACAACTGATCATTGACTTAATACAGCTTTGAAAGTTTACTATGCAGAAGAAAAAAATGCTACTTTCCCTTTATGTTTTTAGTAGTTTACGTTTAACACAGTCCTGTACTATATTTGCTTTTTTTTCCTGTCTCTGCTGCTGCCTTATTGTGTACTTATGGTTCCAAATGAGGTGTGTGGTTGACTGGGCAGTTCATAACTCTGAGGTTCTACTGTATTTGAAATTGATGAGATACCAAATAGCAATTTGTCTATACTACTGAAAATATCTCTGAAGTTTCTGAACTCTGTGGCACATACACCCCTGTAATTGGTCAATTCAATTCACAGCTGAGGAGGGCTCCTGGATTCCTCACTGACACTAAGCTGTGTCATAGCAGCATCTTTGAATAATGCTTCCTACCATCTCCTGTTGGCTAGGAGACTCTATCCCATCCTGGCAGACAATGAGTTGGCACATGGTTATACATGCCTTTGTCTCTTCCCGTCTGAACTACAGCAATGTGATATCCCTGGGCATAAAGCCATCAGCCCTTAGGAAAGTCCAAGTAATACAGAACACACTGTTTCCTCAGCAACATGGGCTCCCGCAGACACACCAGACCTATCCTCTGCTCTCTATATTGGCTTCCCAAGTTCAAGGACTCAGTTCTTATCTTCAAGGCACTCAATGGGCTAGGCAAGGGTATTTAAAAGACTGCCTAAAGCTCTAGGATGAAGACCAAGGTGAACAATTCTGTTCCTCCAGCATGAAAGAATTTTCTACATAAGAATAAAGCTTATCTGTGCAGGAAACAGAACTTTCTTAGGGGCTCATCCAAGACAGTGAAACAAACTACCACAAGAACAAAGGACCATCACAAACTTCACCATCTTCCACTCCACGCGTGAGGCACACTTCATTAATCTTCCCTTCTCTGTTACAAACATACAGCAGCACATATATATTTTAAATAAAACCCTGCTAAAATATAAACTCTCCATTCCACACACAATTATCCCCTTAGGGAGAGGATGAGAGAACAAACCACACTGGACAGATGTTAGTCACTTAATACTCTATTGGAAGATGATCAGAAGCCACAGTGATGGAGTTGGTATGAGAACCTATGTTGAACAGAAGAAAGGTGTTTCCTCTATAAACTTTATCATTTTGATCTCTGAGACCCTGATCCACAGCCCACTGAAGCCAATGGAAAGACTCCCATAGACTTCAATGGGTTTTGGACTAGGATCTGAATGATGATGCTTTCAAAGAGTAAGAATAAGAATTGGCTTACTAGAACAAAACAATGGGCTCTCTAATTTGGTATCTCATCCCAGATTCTTCATTATGTATAGAATGCCTCTAATGCAGCTAATTATGTAGTATTCAATTAAAATCTTTCCTGATCACAGCCGCTGATCAGTTTATTGTCTATTATGTTTTTCCTTACACAAAGGGAAACGGTATATTTTTAGTCTAAAAATGCCATTAGTTGAGAGCAAATGGAAAGTCTCCATGAGGGAGCAATGCACCCCTCAATCGGATGCAGCATCTCTAACAAAATGGATGCTGCTTAAGCACACAAGCAGAGTGCTGACGAATTTAAAGTTGCAGTACATCAAAAATGAAGGCATCACACATTCATATCTATACAATCACCTTCTGAAGTATGAGAATTGACACCTCTTGTACATTTGTCCCAGCTAGCATGACAACAGATGCTCTTCATAGTTATATATCAAAGTCACATTTTTGGAAGCTGAACTAAAGACAGATCTTCAATAAGGACTAGGGAAACAAGGAATAAGAAAGACAAGACATATCTTCTAATTGAAACAATAGTAAGAATTTCTGCAAGGTTTAAAACATTTTATTTTAAAATAAATTTGTCTTCAGTGTTTAGATTTCGTGGAACAACAATATGGAAGTAACTTACTCAGAAAATAATTGACCTCTGGAACTAAAATCATATCCAAGTGCTATGTTTGAAAAGGAAAGAAGAAACAATGAGGGAGAAAGCCTGACCCCATTGAAGTCAATGGGACTTTTGCCATTCATTTCACTGGAGCCAGGATTTCACCCATACTGTTTACTTCCAGCGGTTTTCCCAGCTTACGTTTTTGGCCTTATGATCTTGTCCTTCTAAGTCTCATTTTGTACTTTAGTAAATAAGGGAAGAGCAACACAAGCACACTGTCTGTCTTAAAACTGATTCTTCAACCAACTAATAGTGTTCACTTTTCCCCATTAGATTAGTCAGTGACTTTTGGAGTTAATCACTTTCTCGTCATGTGTTTCCATTAGCCTCTTAGCAAATACATTTTTTGGTCTCCTCTGTTCCATGGATTTGCCACGTGTAATTTCGATCCATTACAGCAGCAGTGAATGGTAACTATGCACCCCCACCTTCATGTGAGAGTTGTTGCTATAATCTCTCTGCTCCCCTCTTTCTCTCCATTAAAACCTTAGTGGGTGGCAATTGTGCATTTTGTCTTCTAGGTGACTAATGTAGTTATAATATTTCACTGAATAAATTGCACTAGTGAGTGCCTAGCTCTTGTGCTTTAAATTTTATGCCTTTTAAAGGAAGGAGCAATTACTGGTTGCTTACCTCTCAAGTGATGTTTCACACTAATGCATCTGACTTGTTTTTTTTTCTATGGAACAGTAGGTGGGATGGAGTAAAATTAAGCATGCATTGCTTCTCTTTCCTTTTTTGGGGGGGTGGGAGGGAGGTGGGAAGGGAAGAGGGTGAGAAGGCAGGGAGGCACTCCTGTCTAGCTTGGTTGAATTCTGGAGGAACAAGTGCTTATAAGAAAAAAACCTGCCTCGATGTGGTAATTTAGCTGACGCAATCATATTAGTGACTAAAGGAGGGAATGTTGCTGTTAATCTTGTTTCCTCGGAAGAAGACTCTAGTAAAACTGTCATATCATAAAACACATTCCACAGATTTCTGCTACATTAGAGCATGTCTTAAAGAGCCACTGATACCTCATGGAAAACATTCTATTCAGGAACAATTATTCCTATGCATCATGTTTTTCTGGGATTCTTTTCCTTCTTTTGCTGTTTTTAAGAACACTTATTACAAATAAGATTTTTATTTGAATGAATTCATCTCTTCCTGTGGCTCAATCCCCACCTGAAGTCATAATGCTCTGTTTATGACACTAACCATCTCTACAACAGAGGTCACACACAAAACACAATGGGTTAAATTATGGCTCTTAAGAACCAGCAGAGCACAAGGGCTGAACACCTTCAGTGCACACACTCTCTGGAAGAGACATTATGCCTGCTAAAGGCACTATACTTCCTGGGCACTGGGCAGCAACACTTGTTGGTCCTCTAGAAAGGAATAGCCAATGCTCATGTCACTGCAGACCTTTCTAGTCTATTGGGAACAAGGGAGTAAATGGTCCTAACCCCCACCCCAAGACACGTCCCTTTTAGCCCACGGAGCACTGCTAACCAATATACCTTCTTGTATTCCCTTGCAGATCCTGACTGCATGGAGTGAGGGTGTGCTGAGGGTGTGGAATGAGACTCCTTGTACCTTCTGCCCTTGTTAGCACACACCCACCAGGCTAGCTGGTAGTCTGGCTATATGAACTCTGAGGTATGTGTAGCCAGAAGCAAATGTCCTCCATTAGCAAAAAAGACGTTTTTATTTATGCAAAAATTGCTACTGTAACTTTATTAATTTCCAAGAGCATGCTAAGCACCTCACAACATTTCAAGATTGCTGCCCCGAGGACTGATATGCTTAAAGTATTTTCAGGATTGGGGCTGCTCCAGGCATAAATGTAAATCCACATACAACTGTTTCTTTGATTTTAATTGTACAGGTCTATTTGTTAGATTTAGTAAAACTTTTTATTATGTTTTATTTATTTATTGTTTTACAAAGCCTACGTTTTGGACTGAAATTATTCAGCAGCATCTCTTTTAACCTATCAGCTTGAAATCTTAGTATAAGAAAATATTGTAGACCCCTAAGTAGTATTTTTCCATCTTTCCCAAAATACTCATTTTTTTTTGAATCACCTCATAAGAATATAAACCTTAGATTGTTTTTCCCTTTTCTTTTATCCTAACCAAGCAAGATTTGTAATGAGCTTTCTTATATCACATTGCAACTGCTAGTTTGTAACAGAATGAGAGCCTGAGCCTTTTATGTTATGTCTTTTCTTTGCTAGAGGTGCAAAGATGATGTTAGTCTCTAAGGTGCCACAAGTACTCCTGTTCTTTTTGAGGATACAGACTAACACGGCTGCTACTCTGAAACCTGTCTGATCAAACTAAACCAAGCTAGTCTTGTAATTGCTCACCAGGAGCACCCTCCACCTTTAAACAAACGGGCAAGTATATGCTTACATAATATAATTACACATATAAGGACATATAGAACACAAGCATGCCTACTACTTATTTGCGAAGGAAAATCTCTACTAATGCTTAGCATTTTTCCACGCTTAAAAAAAAAGGGTCTTAATCTAATGTATTTGAATTGAGTTACAAGATGTGTTCCTATTTATCTCCCCAGATGTCTCTGTTAATAGCTTTCAAATGTTGGCAGGTATGTATAGGCTACTTTCCCCGCTCTCTCAAATGATGTTAGGTTGTCACAGCAGGAAGCAGATGGAGCCCTACAGAGTATTTAGGGGTCAGTGCATGGAAATGCAGCTGCTGAGCAACCTTTTGAATATAACAAAATGTGGCGTGTGCCTGAGCCTCTTTTTAGCAAAGTTTAATAGCAAACCAGATATTTAGAACAAGCCACATTTTGATTATTCATGTGGGTTTGTACAGTGATAGGTGTCAGTGGTTCTTTGATCCGATCGAGCTCAGAAAGGAAGGGTCTCCCACTTGTTTGTTTTAAAGCTATGTAAGTACTTCTATAATGATGGCTAGAAACTAAATGGATTCTCAAGGCTGCACAACTTTGCAGAAGTTTTTGAAATGATCCAGAATAAAAAGCAATTCAGACCACTGTTAATTGAAAGCTTCAGAAACAGGATTAGTGCAGGGTGAACCAACAGACTGAATCCTGAGTCCTTCAGAGCGTGCTAAGTAGCCTGATTCAAGAGACCTTGAAAAAGTAGCTTTAGAGGCAGCCAAAAGGATTGAAAAGGGGCAAGGTAAGACATCAAGTAAGATTTAAAGACTGGATCTTTATGAGAAGGAGGATCAGACATAAAGAAATTGTTGCCCCTTTTTTAGTTATTGAATCTTATAAATATTGGAGGAGGGGGGACCTTAATTCTTTTCCCACCTCACTCAAATGAAATTCCCATTGATTTCAGTGGCAGTTTTGCTTGAGCAAGGACTGATTAAAGATTTAATAACTTAGTTCACAGAACTATAGATTATGCATGCACAGACCTGTCCAGATCCTGGCCCCCCAGCTCCTTTCCCTTTGTGATACAAAGCTGCTCTGACACAAGAGCTGGTTTTCTCCTGACACAAAACAATCCCCATGTGCATTAAAGTCAATTAAGTCAGCTCTACAGCCCTCCGCCCCCGTTTATGTGTCGGGAGCAATCCTCGGTACGATGGGAGCAGAAGGGAGCATAGTCAGAGCAGGAAACATTCCAGAAATCCCCTACTGGGGGAATGGCCCTTAGAGTATTATTCTAGCTAGCATAATAATTTAGAACATCCTAAAGACTGCTTTTAATTATGCTGGGGCTGATTTAACCTCCACTCTGTCCAGGAACAGGGGAGTGGAAAGGTGTTTTAGAGACATCTTTCTCTTCCCCCATCCCTCCTGCACACCCTGGCTTTGCATGTAGCTTGGTGGGCCCATAGATTTAGCTCAGTGTGCATACAGGAAATTTGAGCTACTAATTAATAGCTGAGAGATACATCCTGTGCTAGCTGCTTCTCTGTAAAAGCTGGGAAATGGTTAATGCTGTATTTATTGTCACTAGGGATGGATAAACCTCAGCCTCTTCTCTTTAATGTCAGTACCGGGCAAATTAGTCGAAACAATAGTTAAGAATAAAATTGTCAGACACATAGAAAAACAAACATGGTTTCTGTAAAGGGAAATCGTGTCTTACTAATCTATTAGAGTTCTTTGAAGGGGTCAACAAACATGTGGACAAGGGGGATCCAGTGGACATAGTGTACTTAGATTTCCAGAAAGCCTTTGACAAGGTCCCTCACCAAAGGTTCTTACGTAAATTAAGCTGTCATGGGATAAAAGGGAAGGTCCTTTCATGGATTGAGAACTGGTTAAAAGACAGGGAACAAAGGGTAGGAATTAATGGTAAATTCTCAGAATGGAGAGGGGTAACTAGCGGTGTTCCGCAAGGGTCAGTCCTCAGACCAATCCTATTCAACTTATTCATAAATGATCTGGAGAAAGGGGTAAACAGTGAGGTGGCAAAGTTTGCAGATGATACTAAACTGCTCAAGATAGTTAAGACCAAAGCAGACTGTGAAGAACTTCAAAAAGATCTCACAAAACTAAGTGATTGGGCAACAAAATGGCAAATGAAATTTAATGTGGATAAATGTAAAGTAATGCACATTGGAAAAAATAACCCCAACTATACATACAATATGATGGGGGCTAATTTAGCTACAACAAATCAGGAAAAAGATCTTGGAGTCATCGTGGATAGTTCTCTGAAGATGTCCACGCAGTGTGCAGAGACGGTCAAAAAAGCAAACAGGATGTTAGGAATCATTAAAAAGGGGATAGAGAATAAGACTGAGAATATATTATTGCCCTTATATAAATCGATGGTACTCCCACATCTCGAATACTGCGTACAGATGTGGTCTCCTCATCTCAAAAAAGAAATACTGGCACTAGAAAAGGTTCAGAAAAGGGCAACTAAAATGATTAGGGGTTTGGAATGGGTCCCATATGAGGAGAGATTAAAGAGGCTAGGACTCTTCAGCTTGGAAAAGAGGAGACTAAGGGGGGGATATGATAGAGGTATATAAAATCATGAGTGATGTGGAGAAAGTGGATAAGGAAAAGTTATTTATTTATTCCCATAATACAAGAACTAGGGGTCACCAAATGAAATTAATAGGCAGCAGGTTTAAAACAAATAAAAGGAAGTTCTTCTTCACGCAGCGCACAGTCAACTTGTGGAACTCCTTACCTGAGGAGGTTGTGAAGGCTAGGACTATAACAGCGTTGAAAAGAGAACTGGATAAATTCATGGTGGTTAAGTCCATAAATGGCTATTAGCCAGGATGGGTAAGGAATGGTGTCCCTAGACTCTGTTTGTCAGAGGGTGGAGATGGATGGCAGGAGAGAGATCACTTGATCATTGCCTGTTGGTTCACTCCCTCTGGGGCACCTGGCATTGGCCATTGTCGGTAGACAGGATACTGGGCTAGATGGACCTTTAGTCTGACCCGGTACGGCTGTTTTTATGTTCTTATGTTCTTATTATGTAAGGAACCCAACCTTTTGCTTGTTACAATGCCTACTAGAGATCCTGCTGAGGTGGTGCAACTCTGCGCCACCCGCAGTGTGGGCCAGTGCCTCAAAGGCACGACTGATCCCCAAATAGAAATGAAAGCTGCTCTCGTGAAATGTAGGGGCTTCTTCCACGGGTGAGCCAATTGTCTGCTGTGTGACTGTTACAGATTCAAAAGAAATGAAACAGTGTCTTACATTTTTCAGACAGGCTTTTGAATGTTTCACATTATCTCAACATGAAAAGTTCCTCCATGTAAGGAATCAGGACCTGCACTTTTGTCCATTCTTCCTTTGATGGTTTGATTCAGAGCCAAGTTATACAGATCAATAGTAATGGATGGCCTTGCAGACCGTAGTCTGTGTTTGATTTTATACGGGGTGGGAAGTGGGGGGGGGGGGAAGTTATCAAGGCTCAAACTGATATTTTTGCCATTTTTAACAGTATTGACTTTGACAACATTGGCGGCCGTGGATCCAGAGCACAGCTGGGAAACTTAAAGGAACGGAAGCAAATCTTTACATCTGTTCCTAGAGCCCAGTCTGAAGAGAAGGAGTGGGCACCAGGGTTCCTCAGAAATCAGCTCACACCAGACAGATCAGCCACAGAGGCTTCCTGGCTGCAACTCCAGCCCCAGGGCTTTAGTAGCCTCTGCAACCCATGGGGGGCCTCTATCCCCTCGTTGGGTCAATGGCTGTGACACAGGGTGAATTGGTCCCTTTAAGACAAGTTCAAAGTCCCGCCCTACCCTCTTTCTGATTTCAGCCTACATGGCAATGGCAGTTCCCAGGACTGAGGGGAGTTGTAGGTTAAGCAGCAAAGCTCGCTAGGAAATGGGGGCAGGAATACAAGAGCTCCCATTTTCCCAGTAAGAGTGAGACCAGGGAAAAGGCAAAATCTATGGTGGAGTCTCTCTTGGCAACAAGAGAGACAAACCTGGAGGGAGAAGGAATGGCTTGTGGGTCTCTCCACTGAAGGAGGAGGAGTGGTTGGAAACCTGCCCAGCCTGCTTAAGAAGCCCCTGGAGAAATAGGGAGTTTGGGGACTTTAACATTGGCCTGCAATGAGGAACTTCAGGGAAGGAATTGTTTACTTTTTATATTTTTTTTTCTGTCAACTTTGCTACAGAACCTTGGAAAGACCGTGGGAGTCAGAGGTGAGAGTAAGCCAGTACGCCCCGGTGTGCCGTACTGGGACATGGCACGGCTTTCCCAGGTGGCAATTTAAAGGGCCTGGGGCTCCCAGCAGCGGCCAGAGCCCTACTGCTGGATCCCTGGAATAGAGGCGGGGCTCCAGGGGCTATTTAAAGGGCCGGGGCAGTAGAAGCAGGGGAGTCCTGGGCCCTTTAAATAGCCCCCGGAGCCCTGCTGCCGGAGTCCTGGGTTAGCAGCAGCAGCCGGGGGCTCCGGCAGTGGTTTAAAGGGCCAGAGCCGTAGCGGCGGCCGAGCCCTGGGCCCTTTAAACTGCTGCCAGAGCTCCCGACTGCCACTGCTACCCCGGCGGGGGAGGAGGAGGGCACTTACCGGTACAGGGCGGGCCGGGGCTGGCTCTGACCACCCCCATCCCCACCCCTTCCATCCGAGGCACCGGCCCTAACCCAGCCCTGTACCGGTAAGTCCCTATTTCTACTTTCACCCCTGGTGGGAGTGAAATTACCAGTCCAGGCTGATGAACAGTTGCACTCTGGGACAATCTCCAAGAAGGACAGGCTTTGTTTTAGCTGAATATACCAATGACAGGGGAAGCAGAGGCAGTGACCACATCCAACATGGCACCGTAAGCCACAGCAACAGATGGATTCAAATGCAGTAGTGTCACACTTGCCAGCTCCACTGCCACCCTCAGAGATGCTGTGCACGTCTGAGCAGGAATCTCTCATGGAGCCGGACTCTGCCAGACAAAGGAAAGAACAGTGCAACGCCCCATACGTCTGAGTCCTGGCATCCCAGCTCCCCTCCACCCGACCCTGATGTGCAAGAGAACAGTGACTCTGCATGGATAGGGCCATCTGTGTCTATAGGGAGCAAGGCAGGCTCTGGGACAATGTGTGCGCAGGCGCACATGCACATGCATTGGCCTGTGGAATTCATGGTCTCAGGTGGTCTTTCAGCCAAATACAGGAAACGATCCCAGTGTCCTTTCTTCTTATACTTACTGCACATGCTTTCTGTGGATAGGCCGAACCAATCTGTCCTGTGTTCTTTTTGCCACATTGTTGCCCAGGGATCTCAGTTTGTTGTTGTTGTTGCTCTTTAATAGTGCTTCTCTTTTCCCCATGGAACTTCTTACACCACTGTTCCACTTTCTTGCTAGGTGACTTGCATTTTCATAAGGTCAAATATCCCTCTCACAGTCAGCATATGATCTCATTCAGTCAACTCTTGCATGATTCCTGCCCCATTGCCGTGCCATTTCACTCTCTCCTAGGGTGACCAGATGTCCTGATTTTATAGGGACAGTCCTGATATTTGGGGCTTTTTCTGATATAGGCGCCTATTACCCCCATCCCCTATCCCAATTTTTCACACTTGCTATCTGGTCACCCTACTCTCTCCCCACCTCACTTCCTTATCCAACACCCTTGGCAAACTCTTGGTAATGTTCCCAGGGCAAAAAATAAGCATGTGCCACACATTGGCTCTTTTGCAGAGCAATCTGCACCACTCCATCTGGCAGCGGGGAGGGAATGACAAGAAAAAGCTGGGAAGAATGTTAAGAATAATTTTAGGAAGATCTGTTTAATTTGCATGCATTAGACCTAATTGGTATTCACCATTACTGAACATTGACTGTTGACAGACAACTCCTAATTTATATGTAAAACTGTTGCCAGTTTAGAGTTGTAAATATTAAATACTATATTTAGTGGTTACAGAGCATAATTGTTAATTTTTTATTACTAGATATTTGCAGAGAGTATGCCTGCCTAACTTTGGAAATGGAAACATGCACCCTAGTTGACAATGTGCAGGGTGTCTGGAAATGCTGTGTCCCTGATGTTTTTCTTTGCAGCTATAACACAAGCCACTTTACCTTATCTGTCCTGAGCCCTGCTCACTCTTGTTTCTTCCTCCATAACTTCTAGCTAATGGGACAAATATACACACAAGGTTCTTTGGTGGGTAAACCTCAGCCTTATTTCAAGCCTCCCAGTAGGCTTTTGCAACACATGATAATGGTGAAGGGTTCCTGTCTGATAAACAAGAGGGGGAATGTTCAGGGGATAGAAGAGATATGGTGTTAATAGGTGCAAAAGATATTAATACAGTCTCTGGACCCAAAACCTACATACTGATTAAACACTAGAATAGAGGTCCACTTTACAGCTACATTTGCATGTACAATTACTACATCTGTATATTGTAAATAATGGTCTCCATCTTGCAAAGTTTTGAGCCCAATCTTAAGAATGGCCATACTGGATAGGACCAAAGGTCCCTCTAGCCCAGTATCCTGGCTTCCGACTGTGGCCAATACCAGAGAATGAACAGAACAGGGCAATTATTGAGTGATCCATCCTCTGTCATCCAGCCACAGGTTCTGGCAATCAGAGGCTAGGGACACTCATGGCATGGGGTTGCATCCCTGACCATCTTGGTTAATAGCCATTGATGGACCTATCCTCCATGTATTTATCTAATTCTTTTTTGAAGCGCGATATAGTTTGGCATTCACAACATCCCCTGGCAAAGAGGTCCACAAGTTGACTGTGTGTTGTGTGAAGTAGTACTTTATTTTGTTTGTTTTAAACCTGCTGCCTATTAAGTTCATTTGGTGACCCCTAGTTCTTGTGTTGTGTGAAAGAATAAATAACTCATCCTTATTTACTTTCTCCACACCAGTCAAGATGTTATAGACCTCTATCATATTCCCTCTTAGTCATCTCTTTTCCAAGATAAAAAGTCCCAGTCTTTTTTCCTCTCTCTTCATGTGGACGGTGTTCCATTCCCCTAATTTTTTTATTTTTTTTTGTCCTTCTCGCTTTTCCCAATGCTAATATATATTTTTGAGATGGGGTGACCAGAACTGTACATGTACCATGGATGTACACAGTGGCATTATGATATTTTCTGTCTTATTATCTATCCCTACCTAATGGTTCCTAACGTTCTGTTCGCTTTTTTGACTGCTGCTGCACGTTGAGTGGATGTTTTCAGAGAACTATCCACAATGTCTCCAAGATCTCTTTCTTGAGTGTGAACAGCTAATTTAGACCCCATCATTTTGTATGTATAGTTGTGATAGTGTTTTCCAGCATGCATTACTTTGCATTTATTGACATTGAATTTCATCTGCCATTTTGTTACCCAGTTTTGTGAGATCCCTTTTTAACTCTTCACAGTCTGCTTTGGACTTCATTATCTTGAGTAATTTGTATCAATTGCAAGATTTGCCACCTCACTGTTTATACCTTTTTCCAGATCATTTATGAACGTGTTGAACAGCACTGTTCCCAGTACAGATCCCTAGGGGTCACCTTCTTTCCCTATGATGTGTAGCTATCAAGTCATGTTGTAAGCCTGTGAGCCAGGTGAAACAATAGTACCCAAAATGAGAAAGTGACATTTTTTCAACAGTTCCAGAAACACTGCAACATCGTTTTGACTACAGTTTAAGTTAATTTCAACACCATAATGTGGTATTTATTGATCAAAGCTGCCAAACAACAATATATTAAAAGATTTTATAGGTTTTGCATGAGCATTTTTTTTTCCAGAAATGATTAAGCTGTTTAGCATCTGGCAAAAATGGTGACTATCAACATTTTGCAATATACTAACATGAAATGTTTTCACATTGCATATTCTTAATTGTCAAAGTATCTCACAAGTGATAACTGTTTTCTATATTTTCAATTGAAATTTGCTGTCCAGATCAGTCTTACATTGAAGATTGTGTACCAGGAGCAGTAGATTGTGTGCCCATAGCTTGTACTGCATAGTGAGTAGATATAAATGTATGTGAATTACTAGTGTAATGCTGCTCCATTTGTAAACTTCTTTGTTTCCTGTCTTTTAACTGGTTACATTTGAGGACCTTCCCTCTCACCCCATGATTTCTCACTTTGCTTAAAGGCCTTTGGTGAGGGACCTTGTCAAAGACTTCCTGAAAGTCCAAGTACACTATAGTCACTGGATCACCCTGGTCCACATGTTTGTTGACCCCCTCAAGGAATTCTAATAGATTGGTAAGGCATGATTTCTCTTTACAAAAGGTGTGTTGGTTCTTCCCCAACAAATCATATTAATCTATTATGTGTCTGATAATTCTATTCTTTACTATATTATCAATCAATTTGCCTGGGACTGAAGTTAGGCTTACCAGTCTGTAATTGACGGAATAGCTTCTGGAGACTTTCTTTAAAAATTGGCGTCACATTAGCTATCCTGCAGTCATCTGGTACAGAAGCTGATTTAAATGATAGCTTACATACCACAGTTAGTAGTTCTGCAATTTCATATTTGAGTTCCTTCCAAACTCTTGGGTGAATACCATCTGGTCCTGGTAACTTTTTACTGTTTAATGTATCAATTTGTTCCAAGACCTCCTCTCTTGACACCTAATCTAGGACAGTTCCTCAGATCTGTCACCTAAGAAGAATAGCTCAGGTGTATCTTATCTGCAATGGCCTTATCTTCCTTTAGTACCTCAATCATCCTGTGGCCCCATTCTCTGTTTGGCAGGCTTCCTGCTTCTGATGTACTTTAAGAAAATTGATGTTGTTTTTTAAGTCTTTGGCTAGTTGTTTTTCAAATTTATTTTTGACTTCCTTAATTATACTTCTACATTTGACATGCCAGAGTTTATGTTCCTTTCTATTTTCCTCAGTAGGAACTAACTTCCAATTTTTAATGTGTATGAGGTTACTCTGATGTGCAGTGTTTAGCATGTGCTTAACTGTTCTGATGGATTAGGGCTACTATGCTCAGCATCTTGCAGGATGAAGTCCTATCTAAATACATATTATGAATTACTGCACAACACTATCATATGATCTGAAAAGATGACAATTGAACATGCAACCTCCTTATTGAGGTTACAGGAACAAATCATCCCGATGTGTAGAAAGAATAGTAAATATGGCAGACGAGCAACTTGGCTTAACAGTGAAATCCTTGCTGATTTTAAACACAGAAGCTTACAAGAAAGAAGCTTACAAGAAGTGGAAGATTGGACAAATGACCAAGGAGGAGTATAAAAATATTGCTCAGGTATGCAGGAGTGAAATCAGGAAGGCCAAATCACACTTGGAGTTGCAGCTAACAAGGGCTGTTAAGAGTAAGAAGGGTTTCTACAGGTATGTTAGCAACAGAAGGTGGTCAGGGAAAGTGTGGGCCCCTTACTGAATGGGGGAGGCAACCTAGTGACAGCGGATGTGGAAAAAGCTAATGTACTCAATGATTTTTTTGCCTCTGTCTTCACGAACAAGGTCAGCTCCCAGACTACTGCACTGGGCAGCACAATATGGGGAGGACATGACCAGCCCTCTGTGGAGAAAGAAGTGGTTCAGGACTATTTAGAACAGCTGGATGAACACAAGTCCATGGGGCCAGATGCGCTGCATCCAAGGGTGCTAAAGGAGTTGGCGGATGTGATTGCAGAGCCATTGGCCATTATCTTTGAAAACTCATGGCGATCGGGGGAGGTCCTGAATGACTGGAAAAAGGCTAATGTAATGCCCATCTTTAAAAAAGGGAAAAAGGAGGATCCGGGGAACTACAGGCTAGTCAGCCTCACCTCAGTCCCTAGAAAAATCATGGAGCAGGTCCTCAAGGAATCAATTTTGAAGCACTTCGAGGAGAGGAGAGGAAAGTGATCAGGAATAGTCAGCATGGATTCACCAAGGCCAAGTCATGCCTGACTAACCTAATTGCCTTCTATGAGGAGATAACTGGCTCTGTGGATGAGGGGAAAGCAGTGGATGTGTTATTCCTTGACTTTAGCAGAGGTTTTGATATGGTCTCCCACAGTATTCTTGCCAGCAAGTTAAAGAAGTATGAGCTGGATGAATAGACTATAAGGTGGGTAGAAAGCTGGCTAGATCATCGGGCTCAACTGGTAGTGATCAATGGCTCCATGTCTAGTTGGCAGCCGGTATCAAGTGGAGTGCCCCAAGAGTCTGTCCTGGGGCCGATTTTGTTCAATATCTTCATTAATGATCTAGAGGATGGTGTGGATTGCACCCTCAGCAAGTTTGCAGATGACACTAAACTGGGAGGAATGGTAGATACACTAGAGGGTAGGGATAGGATACAGAGGGACCTAGACAAATTAGAGGATTGAGCCAAAAGAAACCTGATGAGGTTCAACAAGGACAAGTGCACTTAGGACAGAAGAATCCCATTCACTGTTACAGACTAGGGACCGAGTGGCTAGGCAGCAGTTCTTCAGAAAAGGACCTAGGGGTTACAGTGGATGAGAAGCTGGATATGAGTCAACAGTGTGCCCTTGATGCCAAGAAGGCTAATGGCATTTTGGGCTTTATAAGTAGGAGTATTGCCAGCAGTACATGATCATTCCCCTCTATTCGGCATTGGTGAGGCCACATCTGGAGTACTGTGTCCAGTTTTGGGCCCCACACTACAAGAAGGACGTGGAAAAATTGGAAAAAGTCCAGCCAACAAAAATGATTGGGAGGCTGGAGCACATGACTTATGAGGAGAGGCTGAGGGAAGTGGGATTATTTAGTCTGCAAAAGAGAAGAATGAGGGCGGATTTGATAGCTGCTTTCAACTACCTGAAAGGGGGTTCCAAAGAGGATGGATCTAGACTGTTTTCAGTGGTAGCAGATGACAGAACAAGGAGCAATAATCTCAAGTTGCAGTGGGGGAGGTTTAGGTTGGATATTAGGAAAAACTTTTGCACTAGGAGGGTGGTAAAGCACTGGAATGTGTTACCTAGGGAGGTGGTGGAATCTCTTTCCTTAGAGGTTTTTAAGGCCCGGCTTGACAAAGCCCTGGCTGGGATGATGTAGTTGGGAATTGGTCCTGCTTTGAGCAGGGGGTTGGACTAGATGACCTCCTGAGGTCCCTTCCAACCCTGATATTCTATGATTCTATGCAAACAGTTACTTAGGCATCTAACCAGCTATTGGACACTTAGTTATACAATTCACGTATGCAGCTATGATAACTGGGCATGAAAATATCACTTCTCTGCATGGGCATAAGATCTCTTTTTAACAATTTGACCTTATATTTCTAATAAAGAAATGAATGAACAGTAAGGACTATCACAGTTTTTATAAGAGAAAGGGCCTTTAATAGGCCAGGCAATGTCCTGTCAATCAAATCTTGTGAATTTCAGTTCAGGCCAATCCCACAATGCTCCCACACAATGCCACTTCACAGATTACAAATGGAAATATTGAACTAGCTCTTTTATTAACCACACTCCAAGTGGCCGATCCGGATTTCCTGTCCTGGGATAGTAGTTACAACTGCTGCAGTATGTTGCTCCTCTAGTATATCAGGAGAGTCTGTTAGTTAGAGAGTACAGGTCCTCTGGACGTCTCAGGGAGCGGATGATGATTTATTATAAATGATCCTGAATACTAGGCCAGGGAGACCACCATTCTTACTATTTTATACTTTCCTTTCAGTTACTTGGCCACCACTGGCAAATATAATCAAACCTGACATGGATTGTCCAGAATATGCTGGAGGACGGAAGTCTTTAGCACCAAGGAGGTGCCTTGAAGAATTTCTTTCCATGGAAACTTTAGAGCTCTCTATAGGTTATTACTTTTCACTTGCCCTTCCCACACAATCTACCATACGGAGAAAATCCTTAACCTAAGGCTTAAGCTTCTGCTTATTTACAGTTGCTTTAATTTACTTTCCCTATTAACGTTCTTTATCCTAAATGAAGATTATTGCCCATTTATTGTCTTTTCCTAGTTGTGTTGTAATTATACTAAGCAGAATAAAGCTGTTTTCCCTAGAAAACAGCATTTCCCCTTCATTTTTATATTTTATGAGTATAGGTGTGTGGCAATTTTCCAAAATGGGCCATATTTTTTGGAGTTTAATGTACCCACCCTACACACCCCCACATCATATATCATTTGAAAGATTATTTTATGTACATTTAGATGAGGTATGATGTGCAGCTATAACAGATGTTGTAAGTCTGTAGGGAAGGTGAACCCATGGTAGCCAAAATGAGTGTCATTTTTTCAACAGTTCCAGAAACACTGCAACATGGTTATGACTACAGTTTTTACTGTTTAAGTTAATTTCAGCACCATAACATGGTGTTTATTGATCAAAGCTGCCAAACAACAATGTATTAAAAGATTTTTATTGGTTTTGCATGGACAAGTATTATTTTTCCAGAAATGATTAAGCTATTTTGCATCTGGCAAAAATGGTGACTATCAACATTTTGCAATATACTAACATGAAATGTTTTCACATCGCATATTCTTAATTGTCAAAGTATCTCACAAGTGATTATAACAGTTTTCTATATTTTCAATTGAAGTTTGCTGTCCAGATCAGTTTCACATTGAAGATTGTGTACCAGTAGATTGCATGCCCATAGCTTGTACTGCATAGTGGGTAGATATAAATATATGTGAATTACTAATCTAATGCTGCTCCATTTGTAAACTTTTCTACATACAATGTAGCCTCTAGTCTGCCTGGTAGAAGGTTTTAATTTGTAATTGCCTATGCATGCAGTACTAGTTTCTAGAATATTTCAAAGCTATTGTTTTAGTTAATTGACAATTATGCAGAGGTCAGTATTACTGTTATATAACAATACACATCTTCAAATTAGGCTTCAGTCAAAGTGCTCCTTAAACAAAAATGACAATTTTGATACTAACGTATAGTTCTAATTTATATCTGGTAGTGTAGTGGTAATGCTAACAATATACTCTGGAAATTTTACCTCTACAGGGAAGTTAAAGTACATGAAGACATGGAGGTAAAAGCTTCTTAAAGCTTACATCAAAGAGAAAAAAGACTCTCCACAAACTCTTAAAAATGTGTTATTTTTCAAGAAAATCAAAAGAATAAAAAACTGTCAAAAGCCACCACTGCTGGACACAATGCTGTGAAGCTGGCAGCAGAAGCCAGGAAAGATTAACTATAATTGGTGGCTACTGGATGAGTTTTCTAGTTTAGATGATGTGCCACCAATACTCTATCACAGGCATTTCAGAAATACACAGTCAAGTTAAATTTGGCACATGTCAGAATAGCATTTAATCCAGGAAAGAAAACAGATGCTGAATCTGATCAGAGAACATCATGTTCACCTATAGCCACAAGAGCAAGAACATCTTCCAGTGATTGTCCTGTTGCATTGTTTGCTTGAGAAAAAACATACAAGAAAGACAAGAAACTTCATAAAATGGAAACATTTTCAAGACCTACCAATCTAAGAGAGGCAGCAGTTCAAAGAGGAGATGATGACACGTTGCACAGAATATCTGTGGAAGACTTGATTGCTAAGGATGCAGTTTATCACTCAGCATGCCTTTTTTTCCTATGTGAGTAAAACAAATCCTAAAGCAAAACCATCTAGTTACTCTGCAACAATACAATCAACCTGATGACATTGCACTTTATCAGTTGATTGAAGAGATAGACAATGATCTTATATACAACAGCTTCTGTCCTAGCTGCTGCAAAGATCTAAAACCCTACTTCCCCAAGATGTAGAAACTGCAAGGTATTCCAGTAGCAAATTACAGGCAAGATTATAAAAATATTATGGGTTTGCAATTTCATTCCATGCACCCAATCATGTTCCTGATTTCTGCTCCACTCCTATCTCATCCCTGCTTTTGCTCCTGTTCCTACTGTTCTCCTGCTCCATGCTTTATCCTTGCGTCTCCTCCAGGTCCCGCCCTTACACCTCGCTTCCAACCATCAGTTATCAGTCCTGGCTCCAGCCCTGGCCTCTGGATTGACCCCTGCCTTCGGCATTTCGTATCTGCCAAATGTTTTGTGGACATTCTTCTAAGAGAGTGAGCCTGATGAACAGCTTTCAAATGAACAAGTGGTTTTGTATAATGCCGCTTGAATCTTTCGGTCTGTAATAGCCAAAATGAAAGCCTCCAAATATTAACCAAAGCTAGGAGATTGTACTTTACAGAGATCAGCTACTTTTGTGCCCCAGTTGGTGCCAGAGTTTGTTTTTTATCTTATAGCTAAAGAGGCATATAATTCAGCCAGCAATGAGCATCATCCTTCAGAAGATATTCAATGAAGGTGCCTTTCAGTTGTGAAGTGTATAGTATTTAATAGTGCCAAAATTATCAAGCAATTGCATGTAAGCTTTACTGCACAACACTACCAGGAGTTTGAGTCTTGTAATTTAATTGACATGCTACACCTTCATGGATTGTACATCAATTATGATGAGCTGAGGCAATTCATCACTAGGGCTGCAAAAACTGAAGTAGAAAGACTCCAGGGAGGTGTGTTCATTCCAAATGGAATTGTACCACTGCACGCTGGTCATATCATCCATGAAGGAGATGATTATGTCTACATCAATCTAGAGACCATTGATGGAAAGAATACCTTCCATTCAATGGCAAAAGTGCTATTTCAAGAACAGTATGCAGATAGTTCAGCATCACAAGAAATATCATTGAAACATGAGAAAGAAAAGTCACTTACTCTCCCCAGGCAACAAAAATCTTTCATGCATTGTGCAGCATTTGAAAAAACCAGAACACATCCAGAACCAACTCACCATGAAACTGTACTTGAGAAGAAACTCTTGTCACCTACAAATGAACAATTTCCAAGATCTGTCCTAATGTCCTTTAAAGACTACCACCTCGGGATATTCTACCACTGCCAAATGATGCTGATATTGTTCATACTCAAGTGATTCCAATTTAGAGTGGTTTCAACCACAAGCTTACCACAAAGAGGAGAAACTACACAGCAGTTGCATGTGCACCTATTGTGGATTCCAAACTAGCTGTGATGGCCACTCTCTATAGGACAATGCTAAAATTAAGGAAATGTCAGCAGCATGCCGTTCAGACCATGGGTCAGCAGCTGTATGCTGTTGCTCAGCAAGTGAAATGGACTCTCTCAAATTAACTTGATACCAATATGATTCACCTGAATGGTTCACACCCTGTGCTGTTTTATTGCATGCACTGGGAAATTTTGGGGCGACCCAGGATTGCTAGACCTTATTGATTCTGATGTGCATGCAGTTTGTACTGAAGATCAAATGCTTGCTGATAAGCTATCAACCATGCTTGATGTGGCCTGAATGCTCTGAAACGTTATTCATTTGTTAAGTAGTGTGAGCAGATGGGGAGTACTCATGTAGTTCCAGCATTTGTCTGGCAGATGGTGGCTGACACTCAAAAGGTGTTGGAGTCTGAAGACACTGAGTCCTTACAACATGTCATTAAAGAGCCTGAAGATGCTGTAACTCAACATACGCTACCACTTCTGGAGGAAATTCTGACATAGGGGATGCCCAGTCTCCTACATTCAAGTTCTGGGATTGTTTTTTCCGGGATATGCCACAGCTATGGCAGGTGGATACCCATCTACATTCCTGATGTGTTAAATCTCCGTGAAGAAATACACAGTGCCTTTGAATCTGGGGAATTTGCTGTGCATCAGACTCCTGGTTCTTTCAATGGAATTTGGAGTAATGTGGGACCAGAGAAAACTATTGAAGATTATAGCAGCTTGTGTTCTGCTCATCCCCGATAGCGTCACAAAAAACTGCTCATACTCCACCAATTAAGTACTCACACTGCACATTATTATTTAAGTTCCCTCCACCAACACCTTTTACAATTTTGTGCGGTAATACTATTTACAATGTCCTTTGTACCATTAGCCCTTTCCCCAGGATGCAAGAAGAGAAGAGAAGAGGTCTGCCTTCCTTGAGCTCTCTCTCTAAGTCTGGGCTCAGTCATCCCCACTCCTGTACCTTTTCATCAGCTCTCAGCTGATGGGTTAATTAACCCCCAGGGCCTGCCAGCCCTGATTAGCTCATTACATTCTGTACCTCAATCAGACCCTCTGGGGGAACCAATTAATGTCCGCGTGATCAGAGTTCTGGCTCACCTGCTAGCTACCAGCACTTTGTCACAAAGGCTCAAAGGGCAGCAGTGGGACAGGAGGACTGACAAGAAAGAAGCCAACCCTTGTCAGATGGACCTTCACAAGACATGTCCTGAATGAAAATGCAGAAGTTATGAGAGAAAGAAGTGGCCTAATAAGGAGTAGTGAAGACAGTCCACAAACAAGTCCTTGCCTCTGCACTGAAGAGGGATAAGAAGAATGTTACAGCTGTTACCAGTCATGTCACCAACACTATGACAAACTCACTTGACCCTGAATCACATTCAAAGGTGCTTATCAACATGTCTACTGGATTGCATGTAACATCACATGTACAAGAATCTCTACTGAAAATAACAGATATTGGTGAAGAACATATGGAGGGATTTGTGAGAGGTGCATTTGATTCAATAGGACACATAGTTTCTTCAGCCCAGGTGAATAAATTTGGCATTTGCTGACAAGGCCAAGAAGACCAAATTTAAGTCTGACAAGGGAGGAACAATCACAGCAGCTAACTATGCAGAAATTGTTTTTCGCGGAACCCTTTCCTTAGCAAGATGCAGAGATGGTGTTTCAACATCAACTAATGGAGCAATGAGAAGAACAGACAAATCTGAATTAGGGCATCAGCTGGAAGCTCAAGCTGAAAGAATTCATGATCTAAGAGCATGCAACAACAACAAAAAACAGCCTACATCAGAGATGCCATGGCTGTCGTACAAATGCTGGCTGGAGAGAAATTCCACACACTTTATTAAATTGGCTGCTGAGTACTTGAGGGAGGTCCTAAAAAGATTTGACAAAGCTAATTCTGTAATTGAAGTATTTGACAGATATGACAACAGTAACTCTGTGAAAACTGAAGAAAGACTGCACTGGCCAGGATCTATAGTTGAATGAAAGAAATACCAGGTGACTGGTGGATGCCCTATGCCTCCATGGAAAATGTTTCTAAACATTGCATCCAACAAGCAGTCACTTGTAAAATTCTTTTGTGAATGTATGGTTCAAAATGCACCTGAGCATGTAGGAGCACACCCATCACTAACATTTCTTTTTGCTGGAGGCTTTTCCAATGGTGAAGAAGCAAAGTTCATCATGTAGAGATGTTGAAGTCCAAGACTTGTACAGTACTCAAGAGGAAGTGGACATAAGGATGCTTTTGGGTCTCTGGGCGTCAAAGGAACCATAGTATTTAAGTCTGACACAGATAAATTAATTAATGGAGATACCCTGTCTCCTAGAACTGGAAGGGACCTTGAAAGGTCATCGAGTCCAGCCCCCTGCCTTCACTAGCAGGACCAAGTACTGATTTTGCCCCCGATCCCTAAGTGGCCCCCTCAAGGATTGAACTCACAACCCTGGGTTTAGCAGACCACTCCCCCCTTGTTTTAGTCCATTCCAAAAATGGAACACAAAGATAAGGTGGATGAAACAGGTACCATTACCAGCACAATGACAAGCATCACTTCATACCTGTGCATGTAATTTGTGACACATTCACTCCTGACTTCCTGCTCTATATGTATTAACAGGATATGACTCTGTCTCGTCCCTGTTTAGTATGGGGAGGATCTGTTTTACTGTTGTCAAAACAAAGGCCGTTTACCACCTCCGAAATCTTGCCAGACTGGAGAGAGTGAAAGACAAGCCGCAATTTCTACCACAAGGAAGTTTCTGGCAGTACTGTATGACCAGCAAAAGAACAGGAGACCCACAGAGACCCGAATTGCTTGAACCTGAGTCTAGAAGTCACTGCCCAAACTCCTACCACATGAGGACAGTTTTGAAGACCAAGCCAAAAAAGCATCTTGGCAAACAAAGATTTGGATGAATTCGCACAAAGATAAACCAGATATTGGATCACTATTGCAACACGAATGGAAAAATGTGAATGAAGAACTACCGTATTTTCCGGCGTATAAGACGACTGGGCGTATAAGACGACCCCCAACTTTTCCAGTTAAAATATAGAGTTTGGGATATACTCGCCGTATAAGACTACCCCTCTTCCAACGCACACCAAAAAAAAATTAAAAAAACATCAGATTTGATTTCAATATGGTAATTTTAATTCAAATGCTTATGACATGCAGGTACTTAGCAGGAAAACTGTCACTTATAAACATAAGGCTGTTTGTCATCAAACATGTAAACATAAAACAGTGCAAGTGGATTAAACTTTTCCTAATTCACTCTAAAGCTGAAAGGAAGGATAAGACAATAAACCCATGGGAGCTGCCATGCTGTTTGTTTTCTAAGCTGTCAACCAAACTGGAACTGATGATGATAGGAGGAAGATAACAAACAAGAGAGAGTCCCTGGCGAGTTAGCAACGCCCATCATAACTGCAAGCTACGGTATTTTTACAGGTTTTGCTGGCGTGACAGTTTCCCTTTAAAAGCCTTCAAAATCCTCCTGTTCGTCATCTGATATCATAAGTACATCAATGACATCTTGTGATACATTTGTAAGGCAGTCATCGTATGGATCGAATTCCGTATCAGATGGTGTGGTCTCAGCTTCGGCTTCCTCTTCATCTTGCCACAAGTAGTCGTCCTCCATACCATCTAATGAATTTGATATGCCACACTTCTTGAAAGACTTGATTACTGTTTCTGCATCAATATCATTCCAGGCTTTTATGACAAACTTACACAAAACATCCAACTGTGGAGCACGCATGTTTCCTCCTTTTGTGAATGACTTTTCGCCGCTAACCATCCATTCATTCCACTGTTCTTGAATGCGATCTTTAAATGGCTTGTTTAGGCACACATCCAGTGGCTGTACCAACAATGTCAATCCTGCAGGAATAACTGCCGCATCTGTGTTTAGTCTTGCAAGCATTTGCTTGGTGCTGGGAGTTAAATGAGCCCTGAACATATCCCACACCAGTAGACTACATTTTTGAATAAGTCCACCTGGTCGCCTGCTCCATACATTATCAAGCCATAGCTTTACCCCTTCTTCATCCATCCAGCCTTTTTCATTCACATGTACAAAACAACCAACAGGGAACTTGAATTTCGGCATTGTTTTTCTTTTAAAAATAATCATTGGTCTCAGTTTGGCGCCATCAGCTGTGCATCCTAGTACCACTGTAAAACTGGACTTCTCATGTCCTGTTTTAATTAAAATTGTTTTTTCACCTTTTTGATGGACAGTTTTATTTCCAACCATATCAAAATTCATTGGAGTTTCATCCATATTTCCAATACTACTTAATGCATAGCCATGTTTAGTGCGCTGTTGTATTACGTATCGATGGAAACTATTTACTTTGCTATCAAGATCTGCAGGTAATTTTGGGGCAATTTTCATCTTTTGCCTCAGTACCATATTATGCCTTCCCATGAATCTAGTACACCAGGATACAGTGGCCTTAAATCTATTGCTGTGATCTGGGTTAGATTTGGCCCACTGAAGTGCAAACAAATGTATTTTATTTCGTGTCACTACATAACCGTTTTGGCGATGCTCATTCACCATGTCTGCTACATGTTTTTCGAGTTCTGGCCAATGTGGAGTGCCTCTTCTTAATGCACACTTACCCCTTGGCATACTCTTTAATGCTTTTTCATTTGCTTTCCAGTCCCAAACCATCTTTTCTGTTACTCCATATTGTCTTGCAGCAGCGCAGTTATTATGTTCCATGGCAAAGTTTACAACTTTAAGTTTGAAACTGGCTTCATATTTCTTTCTTCTTGCTGGTGGAGCCATGATGGGGTTTTGACTGTTGGACATTTGTATACTGTACTGTATGTACTGGTGCTATACTGTATGAACAGGTACAGATACTGGTGCTGTACTGTATGTGGTACCCAGTATACAACAACCAGCCAATCACGGCAAGCGATGTACCTTACCGGCGATTGGCTGGTTGTTGTATACAAAGCCTGCTTGGATTGGTCAGCTCTCCCTGCCTACCCAGCCCTCCCTGTCTCCAAGACTATCAGAGCGGTAGCGCAAACACGCCTCTTTCACCCGTCTGGCCCGCCCTTGTATCCTATTACCTCCTTCTCTGCCTCTCAGATCTCGCACATGCGCGCCTGCGCCGCTTCACTGCAGTCCTCAGGAGCGAGATCTGAGAGGCAGAGAAGGAGGTACGGTAATAGGATACAAGGGCAGGCCAGACGGGTGAAAGAGGCGTGTTTTTCTGGGCACAGCGCCGCTCTCTCTCTTTTTTCCATACCCCGGGCGTCCCGGACGCCTGCAGCTTGCTCCGCCCTTCACTTACACCTTCCCGGTGAGGCCCCCCCTCACCTCGTCATCGGGCGGGGATGCGGCCGCGGCCGTTTTTGAGCTCCCCCCACCATATGCGGCGACCGCAGATTCTCCAGTCCGGCTCGGAAGTTTCAGCACCCGCCCTATAAGACGACACCCGGCGTATAAGACGACCCCTGACTTTTGAGAAGATTTTCCTGGGTTAAAAAGTAGTCTTATACGCCAGAAAATACAGTAATTCCTGTATTCTTGAAGGGCTCAGTGGCATCTAAGCTTCTACACTATCTTATTTGTGTCCATGCCAGTTGGGGCTGCTGCACAATCAACTGTTTCTGTATTAAGAATAACCTTACCTGCACAGAGCTGTGTAAATGCCAAGGCAATGAAGACTACAGTAAACTACACACTCTCGACAGAAAACAATGATGAAGAAGATGATGATAATAAAGTTGACTAGAAATGTCACCAGCACTATTACATTTCAATTATACTTGTACACATTTATTATTAGATTTTGTTTTACCCTTTAGAGTGTTGTTGCGATGTTTTGAGGTCACAATGAAATCCAATTTTAGGTCTTGACATAATACATTGAAGATTGAACTAACAAACAAATGCAAATACTTCAAAGTGGTCTTTTTAACTTGTTAATGGTGTCATTGTTTATCCCCATTTCTGTAGTAACAGCACCACTTGACAGCTCCACATCATACTTCATCTTAAAGTAGGTATAATAAGCTTTCAAATGATATATCATTTGAGTGTGTGTGTGTGTGTAGAGGTACATTGAGTCAATCAAATAAGTGACGTCTGCTCCTCGCTAGTAAAGGAACTGAGCGTATCTTAGCCATTTCTGTTTTCAGGTGGGGCTATACAAACCTTTACTCTGTCCACATCATTTCATGTGGGTTTGCACTCCTGAGTTGAAAAACTGAAAGCAGAATTTGCAAACGTTTGCAAAAGACACAAATTTTTGCATAGCTTACACCAAAATCCATAAACTTCAGATTTGTACCCAAACTTAAAAGAAAACTCAAGACTCCAAGCCATCTGAAGTTCACTAATTACTACTACTAAGTATTAGATGGTCATTTTTTCCCATGAAAATATTCAAATATGAATAATTTTGGTTTTGTTCAGATCTTTTGTTATGGGTATGTGTGTTTGGAGGGGAGTTGTTTTGCTTTGTTTTTTTTAATCATGTTGGGAATTTTCCCTTTCTCTTGCTCTCTTTAAATAATAAACCACTTTTCTCTCCCTTTTATACCACTGAGGAATAACAAAAACAACATTTCCTATCTATTAAAACACTTTTTTTAAAAAAGAAGGTTTAGTTGAACATAAGAATGGACATATTGGTTATACCAATGGTCCATCTGGCCCAGTAACCTGTCTCTGATCCTGGCCACTGCCAGATGCTTCAGGGGGAATGAACAGAACAGGGCAATTATCCCTGTCATCCAGTCCCAGCTTCTAGCAGTTGGAGATTTAGGGACACCCAATGCAGGGGGTTGCGTCCCTGACCATCTTGGCTAATAACCATCATTTTATTGCCCTTCTCTGTATCTTTATCAGTTCTAATATCCCTTTTTTGAGATGGGGCAGACCAGAACTGCACACAGCATTCAAGTGTGGGAGTACCATGGATATATATAGTGGCATTATGCTATTTTCTGTCATATTATCGATCTCTTTCCTAATGGTTCCTAACATTCTGTTAGCTCTTTTGACGGCTGCTGCACATTGAGCAGATTTTTTCAAAGGCTAGGTCTACACTAAGGGGGGGGGGTCGATTTAAGATACGCAAATTCAGCTACGCGAATAGCGTAGCTGAATTCGGCGTATCCTATTCGACTTACACTGCTGTGAGGATGGCGGCAAATCAACCGCTGCGGCTCCCCCATCAACGGTGCTTACTCCTCCTGACGAGGTGGGAGTAAGCGCGTCGATTCGGGGATCGATTTATCCGTCTAGATGAGACGCGATAAATCGATCCCTGAGAGATTGATTTCTACCCGCCGATCCGGGCAGGTAGTGTAGACTAGCCCAAAGAATATCCACGGTGACTCCAAGATCTCTTTCTTAAGTGGTAACAGCTAATTTAGCCGTCATCATTTTGTATGTATAGTTGGGATGTTTTCCAATGTCCACTTGACCTAGTCACTTCACCTCTCTATGCATCCTTTTCCCCATCTGTAAAATGAGGATAATGGTACCGACCTCCTTTGAGAAGCACTTTGAGATCTACTGATGAAAAGGCACTATATAAAAAGCTAGGTGTTGTTATTATTACCTCCACCTATTCTATGCACCCCTCCCACTCACTTGCTTAGGGAGAAGAACAGTGGCTGCAGCGCCTCTACACCCCACATAGGAGCCATACACACCAAAAATTGTAATTTCCCTAGCATAGTTGTGTGGCGATTATGGGGGACTTACTCCCCAGCATCGTCACACAGGGGATGGGAACAATCTAACCCCCAAAGAGCAAGAGAACAGCTGGTCTGCACTGTCATGAATTAATATTGTTGAGTGCTTTGAACATGAAAAGTGCTATGTAAGTTCTAAGCATTATTACAGATGAACTTACTATAACTTACAATTAATACTGACTGATTGTTTCCATTCTGAGCCCTTGTTTTTAGTCTCTCACAACTTTCACCTTTTGGGCTGAAATTTTCCAGGCCAAGGGTCTTTTTTTTTTTTTTTTTGCCTTGCTTATCTGAGTTGACTTCAGTGAGATTATTGGTGTGAGTAAAGTAAGTAGGATTTCTCCCCTGGCGTCTGCCTAGGAGAGTATTGTTTTTGTAAAGTTAGAATCTAAATGACTCAGTTGTTTTGAGGAGTTTCCTGAGGTGGTTGTGTCAGAGAGCTTCACAGTTGGGGCCATCTTTAAAATTGGGGCCATCTTTTATAAATTAAGGACAGTTGAAAGAAGAGCAGAGAACATCCAGCAAATGGATTTCATGGTGCCTCCTACTCCCCAACCCGTCAAATATAATGCTCTGTATCCCTTCTCATAGAACAGTGTACAGTGACAGTTACTGGTCACTTATATTACAGCTATATTTGGAGATCTCCCAAACACACTAGAAAAAAACCACCTCCTTAAAATGAAGTTAAAAGAACAAATCCAATAGGCACAGCATGGTTTTTAGAAGCTATCATAATAAGAAAAAATGAACTACAGTTATTTCAAATGACCCTTTCAGTCTGCACACCCATAATGCCAGTTGATAAGGGCTAAAGAATCTCCTAATGACTGCACACAGCACCATAGAAAGCTATGTATATAGCCATTATTTAAAAATAGCATGTGGGTTGTTGTGTACACCATTTAATCTCACCCACAGAGCTGGATTCTAATCTCACTCTGAAGCAATTTAAGGAGTAACTCCATTGAAATCTATGGAGTCACAATGCTGTCAAACTGGTGGAAATGGGAGCTCCATCCAACCAGAGGACTGGGAAATGAGTTTACGTGTTATTATAAAATAATCCAAATTCAAAACTTTGCTCAGCTTTAAATATGGAGGTTGTGATATACCCATACAATGTTTAATGTGGCATTTTCCACAGCATTGCCAAGCATATAACTCAGCCCACATCTTTATTAGTTAGTGCTGTTGCGTATTGTGGTACTGTTCCATTGTCTTCCAAGTTCTTTTCCTTGGTGTGTGAGCAAATGTTCAGTTTGGGAGAAAGGCTGTCGGGTTGTTAGCTTTTGTTATAAAAGCTCTGTGTAAGGGCAGCAGTTCTCAGAGAGGGAGCTGTGTGAGCAGCAGGAGAATTTGCTCTCTGTCTTGGCTCTCTGATTAGAGTCAGTTCTTGGGGAAGAATTGCTCCCTGGGAACTGGGCATTGATGTTGGGCTGAGATTCCTGAAGGGACGAATTGCCTGCATGCTGTCTGACCACCTCTGTTCCAGAACTAGTGTATATGTGTATACAAAACAGGTTACACTTTGCATATTACCCAGATTCTGTGCCACAGATTTTTTTCTTCACCAGGAAGCCAACCTGTAAGGTCTCCAAATTCTGCTAATGCCTGGCCAAAAGGCAATTCTGGCGTCAGAAAAAGGGGCAACAGTATTATATTTAAGATTAGTTTAGAACAGTAGCCCTTGTAATTATGAAGCAAGGCTTTGTTGCATGTGGGCAGACCTCTATATCTATTCAGAGTTCTATTGATGTTACTGGTGCTCCACAGGGGCTCACCTGTAGAGATCATACTGCAGGATTAGGGCCTAAGAGACCAGGCAGTTAAGAACTGTGAATCAAAATATGGAATAGGAGAATGTTGTATGACCACAGCCCTGCAATGTGTCAGTGGGGTTCTGCACAGGTGCAAAGGCCCATCTGCAAAGATCTGAGTGGATGGCTGAAGGCCCAATGGATAAACTAGAACTTGCTTATGAGACATTTATAATTTTTGCAATTAGATTAACTAAGACACAATGTAAGATAGTATGATTTTTTTAATGATATCAAAGCACCTCACTAAAACTGTATATTTCAGTTGCTGCATATTGCAATCTGAACAGATGGTCACGGTGGAGAGAGAGCTAATGACATTTCAATCATTTTTTAAAATATGAGCCTAGCTGTTGTCCTGTGCGTTCAATTACATAATAGAAAAACAAACAGAATTTCTGCTGTCTACACTCAGTCCTGATCCTGCAAATACTTAAGCATGTGTAAATTTGCTCACGATTCTATGCAAAGGTATGACTCACTTAAGTAACATTATACCATGTTGTTCTTAACAGTCAAACTGTCTTGCATGTTTATGCTTCTTGCTGGTATCCTGAAACATAGAAGTACTGTATTGAATGTAGAAACTGCTAGCACCAACTACTTATAAAAACATAGAATGGAAAATAATGGCTAATTTGAATAATGCCTAATAAAGTGTGATGGGGAATGGAGGGAGTATTTCAGACTCAAAAATTCTACATACCTGAGGTGAGTAATTCTTTTGATACATAAGCAGCATATCTTTTTTTTTTGCCCCCCCATCATGGTCCAGGTGGAGGAGTAAATGTTATTTCTGGGTTAGTAAACAGTCATGCTAACTTTACAAGTTTGTAATCATTATTGTTCCACTGTTCAGTTTAATTCTTTCAAGTGCAGATATTTGCACATATGTGACTTATGTATAACTTTAACTCATGCTGTGTTATGGATAAATATGCCAACTCTAAACCTAGCGTCCAAAGTACTCAAAGGATATGGCTGGATTAATACTGATACTGTCCATCTAACTGGCTTGAGGGGCTTGGGCGTTCAACAGATAAGAGATTATGAAAACATTAGGGCTAAATACTCTTGTGGGACACCGCCAAATAGCCAAGAGTTGTGTGATCTTTTGGATGTTTGTCACTGCAGGCTTAATTGTTCTGTTGGCAAATGTCTGCATTTGCCTAAAATGCTAGTTAAGAAAAACCTCCTTAATGCTGTCTCTCTGGAATTTTAGGATGGTCTTTGAGAAGTCTGGTTATTTTGAGGCAACAGCTTTATGTCTCACCTGGAAAACATGCTTATAGCTCCCAGCAAAACAACTTTTGATGATCTCCCATGGATGCAGTGGTAAATGGTGCCTTTAAATTCTACTGTAGATGGATAGTGCACTTAGTATCAATATTGTTCCCAAGGCTGATAGGAAGCATGTATTAAACACGTGAAACGGGGGCATTTTATTTCTCTATTTTAATACTGCATTATGATCTCCTCTCCACCTATTTTGGTTTGAGCGCCCAGATTTTATTGAGTCTTGCTGCCCTGCCCCCGCCCATACACACACACACACACACACACACACACACTTCAGCTTCCACAATTCTGTTGTTAAGAAGGTTAAAGCAGGCACTTAGTCATCCTCTTGACCTAGTCCTTCTAACACTCTTGAAAGCGGCATAGTTGGTCATGAAGAGCTGCTGGAGCAGCAGCTGTTGAACTGTGGAGGAGGTGTTGGAAACAGCTGCCTTCCTACCCCGTAGTTCTTCCCTGGGTGCCTCTAACGTTCACTCTGACTTCCTGTTACTAAATTGAGAATGTTCTAACAGTCTCATTACAGGCACTGCCACCTGGAAAGTGCTGCTGAATATAACGGTTCCAAGAGCTCATGGTGGGAGATTCTCTTCCCGCACCCACCATGAAAATGGATGTAATTTAGTGAAAGCTGTGCCAGTTGAGGCCAATGCTTGGCGTCAAATATGCAGATATGGCCAGTCAATATGCCTTCAGGGAGCACTACCTCAGTGGAGAAACTCTGCACTCCGTATTCACACATGCCTGGAAAAGCAATACAAGAGCTCACAGACTTATTGGTTAGTCAACGTTTGAGATGTATATAAACGCTATTTAGAGTGGACCATACAGCTGCCACCTCACACTTGGGCCTCTTCCAGCCTGGAGAGGAAATTAATACACATATGAGAGTTGACCTTTGTCCACGCAGCAGAAGGTTGTCGTATATGCATGCAAGCCCTTGAATCACAATGATGTGAACCTTTCATTAACAGCTCTCAGAGTAATGCAATATTCATGTTTGTTTCTTGTTGGTTATTGCTAGGGAGATAGCCTCTGAATGATAATTAGACACTTTACACAAGTCTGGATCCTGCAAAGGTGCTGAGCTCTCTGCCCCAAGCCAGAAAAACACTTAAGCACATGCTTAAATCCTATTGATCTCAATGGGACTTAGCATGTGCTCAAGTGCTTTTCTGTCTCAGGGCCAGAGACCTCAGCACCTTTGCAGGATCCAGACTTTTAAAGGGGAACAATTATATTCACTGTGCAGTGAACTGAGTGGCCATCCCTCTCCATTTACTAATGCCCAACTGGGTTGGGGGGGGGAGGGAAGAAATCACACAAAGTCATGTAAGAAATTAAAAATGCTACAGGCCGCATTCCTTTCATGTAATTTATATAGATTCAGTTTCATGATTTCCTTTTGTGAGGTAAATAATTTAACAAAAGCAAGGATGCATGGAAGGTTGTTAGCTTTGGGGCTAAAATGATGGAGTCTCTTAGTGCAAGACATCTGAGACATATATGAGTGAGTGACTTGCCAAATGTCTGCTTATCACATTAACTACATGTTCCCCATGTGACTGCATGCATTTCTCTTAATGTTCATGTAAGTGCATTTTAGTAAAACAGGATAAGATGTGCAAAACACCTGTGCAAGTAATGCAAATACAATGTGTAAAATAATGGCATTTTTCTCGGTCCATACATTGAATATGTGCATTAGCCTAAACACTGTTATGTCGATGTGTATCTGACTATTCAAAGTTTGTGATGCTTCAATACACATCACACATGCTCAGACTTAAAACTTAAAGAACACAACTGAAAGTTCCTATGCATAGGATCAGAGGTCCAGCAAACAGTTAACTCCCTATGTAGCTCCCAAATATGTGGCTACCCACACAAGTTCAAGAGTTTGGATTAATGAGGCAAGGATCCTGCCCTGAAAGCAATTAGGGAGCTACGAACTTGCCCTATAAGAATGGCTCACTCAAGGATGCTGAGGAGTGAACTGAGAGTAGTAGGAAACAGATTATTCCAAGAGCTTTGGAGAAATCAAAATGTCACACCATATTTGAAGGGTCTGGATTTTATGATAGCATAAGAACCCTTTTACTCTTCTTGCAAAATCCTGTAGGTGGTGCTAATATTAAAAACTGTTAAACTCATGCCTAAAGCAGGGGTTCTCAAACTGGCGGTTGGGACCCCTCCAGGGATTGTGAGCTGTCAGCCTCCACCCTAAACTCTGCTTTGCATCCAGCATTTATAATGGTGTTAAATATATAAAAAAGGGGTGTTTAATTTATAAAGGGGGGGGTGTCGCACTCATAGGCTTGCTGTGTGAAAGGGGTCACCAATACAAAAGTTGGAGAACTACTGGCCTAAAGAGTCTTGGGTGAACACTCTCTCTGGAAGACTTTGTTCTTTAAGGCATTTTGTTTTACTGCCAGTTTACACTTCCTGTCATAGCATTACTCCTGCCTCACTAGAACTGTAAATAAATATGGCTATTAATTTAAGTTAGCTGTTCGCTCAGGAACTAGTAACACCTTGTGGTGTCAGAATGTGAGGGCGGGGGGGAAGAAGACAGCAAAATCCATAAATTGAGTCACACATCCTTATTCCTGGCATACTAAAATATCCTCTCTTTTTTAGAGCTGGTTGGGGGCGGGGGTCACACAGTTAAAAACAAAGGCTAGTTATGCCCGTTGAGTAGAATGGTGTGAGGATGTTGTAAAATGATATTACAGTTAGCCAAAATTTGTTTTGACAAGAAGTGAACTATATGGCATTTGGGTCTAGGCCATTCAAGACTAAGAGGTTAGTCTTGGTGCTTTAAGCACTACTGGAAGGTGCTCAGATACTAGGTGGCAAGAGTAGTATGAGAGCCTTTAAAAAGCACAATACAATGCCACTCTAAAAAGAATTAGTAGAGTTGCTAAGAAAGCCAGTCCTGAAAGTAAAACATTAGATTGTAAGGTCTTTGGAGAACTGGGCAGGAAATGGTTTTCCCAACTCACAAAAGTATGAGATTTCAACAAGTGTTCTGTCTTGCATAGGGATGAAACAAAGATCTTTTGTCATTTTCCACGAAAAGCTAGAGAGCACAAGCAGGGATTTGACTCTAGGTCTCCCAAATCCCAGGTGAGTGCCCTAAACCCCAGGCTAGTGGCTATTCTCAATCTGGCCAGTTGGAGCCATTCCACTTTGTATAAATAAATATTCATTCGAATAGGGACTGGAACCTGATCACTCATATCCCATGTGAGTGCCTCACCACTAGGCTACAGAGTCTCTCTCTCAAGCCCAATGAATATTAAATTTATACATAGCTGAACAGCTTCAACAGATAACATAAAGCGAGAGAGAGAGAGAGAGAGATACTCCAAAATAGCCTATAACCTGGAGATGAGGGCACTCATCTGGGATGGGGGAAGACCTGGTGTTAAGTCCCTGCTCTGAATCAGGCAGAACAGGGAAGTTGTGTCTCCCACCAGAAATTCCATCCTGGACCTGAGAAGTCTTCCTGACAAAAGTTTCATCGAAACTGACCCTTTCCCAGACAAGTTTCAGTTTTGACAAATCAGCATTTTCCAGCAAAAGAGAGCCTTTGTCGTTCCAGTAGGGACCATCTTTTTATTCTGTGTTTGTACAATGGGGTCCTGATCCATGACTAGGTGTTATTGTGATATGAATGAAATGAGTAAAAGAAGAATAAAACTGAAATGTTTGGCAGCGCACAGGAATAACAGAACATTATAGAAACTTAACATGTACCAATACATTACTTTTAAAGGTAAACTGAGAGGTTTAACTGTCAAGCCATCACAACTCCATCAGTTTCTCTTTTCTCAAGCGCTGCAAGGAATGCAGTACCAGCTCCAGATTTTAAATGATGCCATCAAGTTCAGCAAGGGAAACGAGCTGATCTCGCTTGCAACTCTGATGCCCATATCATCTCTACTTCTCACTCTTCATTAGCAGTGTTAGGGAGTAATGGCTGCTGGATCATGGCAAGGGTTTATTCCAGCTAAAGTGACATTTTTATTTAGGAGGAAAATCTGTTTTAGTTGGGTCTCTCACTCCTTAGGATGAGTTTAATTAAACTGTTAAATGTCCAGCACTAAGTGAGGACGATGAAATCCCTGTGAGTGGAGGAATGAATCAAAACCTGTTAGTTACAGAAGAGTAGGCCAGCAAGTGTTTACTGGCTGAAAAGCCAGGCAGATTATTTAAAGCTGCTCCTTCCCTTGTTAATCAACTCAGCTGCCTTGATAGCAAAGCATGAAATAAGGTCTGTGCCAAAAAGCCTAAGCAAAAGGAAGCACCCTCACATATACTACAGCAGCAGTGACAGCATGAGTCTTACAGGGTGAACATGAAGGCACTTCTAAGGAATGAACACAAAGAGCAGAAAATTTCTTCGCTAATAAGTAGTAAGGGCCAGATTCCAATATCCTTACTAGCATTACTCCACGGGTGAGAGCATCAGAATCTGGCCCAATGTATCACCTAAAAAAGAAAAGCTAGTCTGCTGACATCTCAACCCCACTTAGAGTGACCAGATAGCAAGCGTGAAAAATCAGGACAGAAGGTGGGGGGTAATAGGCACCTATGTAAGAGAAAGCCCCAAATATCTGGACTGTCCCTATAAAATCAGGACATCTGGTCACCCTAACCCCACCTGACAAATTAAAACAATGAAAGCAAAAAAAGAAAAGTAAAACAGCACTAATTGTTTTAAGTTATCAAAGCATTGCAATGCTGAATACTTATTGTTCTTTTCTAGTACCACAGTTAGGTGGTTATAAATCAATCCACACCCTAGTAAAAGTATCATAATCTTTGCTTTATGTTGTTGTGAGTAGGCAGCACAAGGTTATGACATACAAGCCTTTCTGCTCAAGGTCAGTGGTCTGAGTCCAGCCCTGGCTGGTAGCAATTCAAAGTTATCTCTACCTGATGGTCTATGTGAAATGAGTGGTCCATGAGGAACTAGACAAGTGTCTACATCACAACATGCATTAATGGGCACGTTTCAGTCATGTAGATTGAAATACACCCTTATCACTAGTGGTGGACCCTGTAGGTCAGGGCCTGATGCACAATGGCAGAGGGAAGTTTCCCCGGCTTTGGCTGGGGCTGAGTTGATCAATCTGGCATATTTCATGAGCACTAAGTTCACATACAAACACAGATGTCACACTGAGATGAATTATTATAAAGAATAATCCACAGAACCTCTGTCAAAGAAGAATTTAGACTCATATTTCAGGACACATTGTAATGCATTCATTTTACATTAGATTGAAGCACTACAAGAAAGTTATTAAAAAACAGGCCTTTTGCTAGTAGTACTCATATGTTGCAAATTAAAGGCATGTTTGGGAATCCTAGCCTATGAATCAAGTGATGTATGGAATGATTCCTCTTTCTTAGTCAGTCATATAGAGAGAAATAAAATGTTGATTCAGCGAAAAGCCTGGTAAACGGTTTGTGAGAGCTAAGCTACAGAAAAATATTCTATCACCAACACTTCTGAGCGCTTACATTTCTCTGTTTCATTACATTTGTTCTATTTTAAAGTGCATAAGACCTTCTAGTGTTGGAGTAATGGGAAAATCATATTTACAAACATGTTTGTGAATTCTTACTCATTATTCGGTCTGGTCTCATTTCTACCCCTCTGTACCTGTTTTTCCAGGAACATACAGATGACTGTTTTTTGTTCACTGAACTACTGAGATGAGGCTCTGTTGTACAAGTACTGAAGTCATGTAAAAGGAGTGTATTTGTGGAATAGCAAGAGGATGTGCCATTCTCCCATTTAAGACGTAATAGCTATACCCAGTCAAGGAAGGGAAACGATCTCATGTGCTTTAAATTACCAAATTAAGAAGAGTGAATGACCACAAAACTCATTTCAGAGATAATGCAGTCTCACCACTTCACACAGAGCAAAAAAGCGCTAAGTACATTGAATAAATTTATTCTTATGGATCATTCACCCAGACCTCATTGAGAATTAAAGTGAAAGGAAACCCACTATTTAGAGTAATCGTAACTGCTAATGTGAAAAAGTTGTCCTATCAGATGATTTTCAGTGCCCTTTTAAAAATATTTGTTTTCTAATCATGCATACACATATTTTACAAGTATTCATTCAGCCATAAACAGGTTGTGTGACAGATCTAATCATCCCACCTGCTGTTTTGTGGGTTTAATTAGATGAATCAGGAAATGAGTAAAGAAAACACAAATCATTCCATCTCTTGGCCACTTGTCTGAATCCAATACATGTTAGATGGCAACAACGTTCTATCTCTATGGACTCAGCCCCATGCCTACCAGATGATTGTCCTATTCACATCACAGAAAACTTACTAGCAGTCTTGACAAAGAAAGACCAAGACTTGGTTGTATCTTCATACTACTGGCTTCTGAAATTTTAGATGCCATTATTCCAGCAAATAACTCCAGGAAATAAAAGCAGCACAGTACACCTGCCAAAGCCATGTGTGTTATCTTCTTACACACACCCACAATCTGTCTCATACCAGAGCCCGCCCTTCCATGTTTGGCTACCATTTTCCTGTTGGATTATGATCAGTGATATCTCTGGCCCTCAATGTCTGATTATCGTCTGAGTCAGAACTCTGCAACATTACCAGCTTTCACATAGATACTCATGAAGTGAAAAGGCTCAGCTTCTGTTCAACTATTTGTGAGAACTTGTAGATTTGATCTCAAGCATGATGTCCCCAAGTAGTTATTTTTGTGTTGTGAACAGGACAATATTTTACAGTGGGCAAATTACAAATCTGTCCAAAGGAAAAGTTACCATTTTGCAATAAAAAGTTGCAGTGTAATTCCCCCCTCCCCAACTCAAACACTGGGAAACCTGTAAAAAAAAAAAAATCAGGATAAAGGTGCTAAATTGTTTCATTCTTCACAAGACTTGTGAAAACACTGTGGGGGTTTTGAGCCTTTTTGTCACAGCTGTGAATTATTACAATTTGCAGATTGTATCCATAACAACCAAATTTAGAAGATATCTGCAAAATTTTAATAATTGACAGCTGTGACAAAAAGGCAGATATTAGAGACATTTAATCTAAAACACACCAGATTTCTAAACTCTACTAGTGCAATGCTAAGTAATGCTGCCAAGTGGAATTTGAATTTGCCTCTGTGGAAGAGAAGCCTTAAAAGTTCTGAATAAACCACATCAGCATCATGGCAAATCCCAAAGTGACATGGCTTCCTTGCAGATCATCCAGATTGATTGTCAGCAAGGTGCTTAAGGTGGTCTGGTTGCATTTTCAGTTTATGTCTATCACTGCCAACATTGCTGGGCTACCGAAGCTTTTGACACCCACGTGGTCATTGGCCATATAGCAGCATTCCTTGGTATGCATGCTTTGGTTGGTCTTCTGTTCTAATATGTCCATACTAAGAAAGCCACCAAATCAGCACAAGTGCTGAATAAACTTCAATAATGTGACTCAATTTTGATGATGTAACATCACTAAGAAGAGCATACTTTGTACTATAGGCTATGGTCACTTCAGCCTTTAAATATTTGTCACGTGTGGTTGTGAACCAAAGCAGCCTCTATTCATAACTTTCACACTATTGTGATAATCTTTGTACAAAATATGCCTTGTGAGGTATCAGCTGAAGACTAATAACTTGCTGGTCAATAATATCATAGTCAAATTTATGTAGCAACATTATATGTAAAGTTATGGATTTCCCCTTGTATGATGTCACTAGCACATGTTCAAATGCAGACAGCCCTGCCTAGGCAAAAGTTGTTAGACGGGTCTATCCTAAACAAAGGAATGTGTATTTACATCAATTTACATATAACTAATAAACAGGGTCCTTAAGACAGCATGGGAGGGGACAGGGGAGGGGCGCAGAGATGGCAGCAAATAGAACAATTTTCATTTCAGCAAACGTTCTGTCTTCCCCTGCTTATGGAGTGTCCTTCACCACCAGACTCCATGTCACCTTTCTCACAGATTGAATAAACTTTACTTGGAGGGGGTTATCCTTCAAAAGAATCAATTTAAAAGATCAGCGGACTATAAAAGAAAGGGGCAGAGAACCCCAAGTTCTCTTTCACCCAAGAAGACACCTTTGGGCCTCCGGAAGAGATCTTAACCAAGAAGGGGGATCAGCCATCATGTTGCTGGAAGACTGGGCGGTGGAAGCTATCTTGAACAAAAGCTTTGAATCAAACCTTGCTAGATTACGTTTTAGATGTGTTTTTCACTTTTATTTGCTCATAACCATTCCTGACTTTCTATCTGATGCCTGAACTCACTTAAAACCCTATCTTCTTTGGTTAAGAAACTTGTTTTACTATAAATCTAAACCAACAGTGCTGTGTTTGTACTAAAGTGAATGCCATCTTCAGTTAATGTGGCAAGCTGGTGGGTTTTGTCTTCTTAAAAGGAGATGACAGATCTTATTATGCCTCTGAACATTGCAGGTGAGGGCTGGACATAGAGTACACAGGTCTGGGAAGTTTGGGACTGGGTGAGTGTTGGAGTCACCTGCTAACGATAACCAACAAATTGTGTCTGTGATAACTGCTGGCAGATTGCTGGATACAAAGTGATTGAATCAGAGCCATACAGCATACAGAACATGAGGTGCATGCTGGCTACAAGTGTGACCCAGGTAGGGAGCCACAAGTAGCAGAAGTATTTTAGGGAACTGGGGGTTATAGTACAAGCAGTGACAATCTCTCACTGGTGTGAATTGCACTCCAGAATGTAACAGTGGTACACTGCTTTGTCAGCATAGTTCACCCTTTCATGACACTTTGGAACAATTTCCAAGAGCCATTTTCAGGGAGGAAAGAAAGGGATATATAATTAGCAACAGCCAGCAAAATGGGAATAATGCCAGATATTCCCCATTTGTGATTCTATACAACAATGGGGATTATAAACACTACTTACACTCTTCGGTCTAATCAAATCTGTTTGTACAGTGGGTCTTCTTGTGACAATAGATGGGCAAAGTCTATTCGGAGTTACTTTGATCAGTGATTTGATGCAGAGTGTAGCTGGATCAGTTGGCAATACTTTCTGTGTCAGAGGCACTGATGCTTCTCTCTCCCTCGGAGATCTAAAGAAATTCTGTGGCTAGCACATAGACTCAGCATCATAACAAACATGGTCTCTTTTGAGCATGACATGTTGCTTTCCTGTGCAGTTGGAAGCAGGGTCAGTCCTAAAACTTGTGGGACCCCAAGGAAGAGAAGGCCCAAAGCTGCTGGAAAGGTGGCAGGAATCAGGCTCTGATTCATCTTTACAGTCCTGCTGTTAGAGCTGAGACAGACATTAAAGGGCCTGGAAGTGAGTTGTTTACTCCCCTTCTAGAGGGGAAACTAGAGCTGGCCTATGGATTGAGAAGCTTAGGGTGACCAGATGTCCCGATTTTATTGGGACAGTCCCGATTTTTGGGTCTTTTTCTTATATAGGCTCCTATTGCCCCCCACCCCGTCCCGATTTTTCACATTTGCTGTCTGGTCACCCTAGAGAAGCTGGCTCCAGAAAGAGCAGGACCTTCTTAACCCAAGACAATTGTACCCATCTGGAAACTGTTTTAGTTAAGTCAGTGCAACCCTCTCACGTGGATGCTTAGTTGCATTGATACAGCTGAAGCGGTTCAGTAATCAATTTAAGCCAACTCAGTATAAGGCACTGTAGGCTGCTGGGTTGTTTCTCTCAGCCCAGGAAAGACCAGTGCCACCCTCAGAGTCTGGATTATTCCATTTCCCTCAGGTGTACAGTTTATCATTTGAACACAACAGAACAGTTCAACATAAATCCCACATATAAACCCAGTCATTTCCCCAGACCTGGATCTTCGGTGGGGATCAGAGACCTTGCCCCTTGCATTTTTCTCACCCTGCTCCAGAACCGGTCATAGGATCCACCCTATTTCCTATAGCTTTCTTCTAACTACACTCTCTCATGCCATTATAGGGATCTCCTGACCCTTTCCCAGCTAGGTCTGATAATTGAACAGGGCTGGCTGGCTCCAGGCCCCCTGGCAGATCACCCTGTTACAGGCACTTTTCAACTGGTTCAAAGAGTATCCAAATGAGGGGGTAGCACCAATTTGACTAAAACAGTTTTGAAACTAATTTAGTTAAATTGGTACAACTTGAGAATGTGGACAAAGTTGGTTCTGGCTGCAGGGTTAATTGCCCCCCTCCCTTTCTACCCCTTGCTGTCTCATTGTCAGTGCATGGAGGATTTAGCGTATGTAGAAGCAGGAAGGACCTATTGACATCAGTGTGAATGAGTTGCTGTCAGGAGAGTTAAAGATATTACACACACTCTCTCTCTGCCAGCTTACTCACATCAGTACACATACTTCTTCCCATAAGCTGGCTGTGTGTGTAGGTGGCAGGACTATGATCTATACAGTCAAGATTTTTTGTATTAAAATGACTGTTCCACAGCCCCCGTCACACACAGTAGTTGGCCTAATTATATAAATTCAAGGGGCGGCTTATCTGAATGGAATCCAGAAGCCAAACATTTTGAGGTTTGCCCTTCTCCATTAACTTGTTCATTTATACTTAGATTTGGCAGAATTAGATTTTTATATAATTTCAACAGATAATATGGATATTCATTTTTAAGCATTTCTTAAGATTTTTATCCATTTAAGTTTTCACAGTGGCTGGAAATTATGAGAGGGCAGACAATGGATGGGGGGAGAGAATTATTTCATGGCAGTAGACGCAGATTCAAAAAGTTAAATCTTTATTACCATCAAAATACAAATTGTCAACATCACATGTCAAAATATACAAAGCAAATAGCCTTAAAATCAAACTCTAAGAAGTTCTCAGGCAGCATTTTTCTTACTTTGCCTGTATTATCAATGAGGGGAATATTATTTCATCAGTTTGTGTGCATACAGTGAAATCAACATTTACTGATAAAAATCTAATCCTTCTAAGCCTATGTATAGTAAACTTCCACAGCTAAACTCTGACTTGTGAAACAAGTCTTAGCGGGGTCATGCCTTCCAAAGAGAATGGGAATGAAAGCAGAGGGGGAGAGGGATATATATAGCCTAAGGATGAGCACGGAACATGTTCATCTGAAGGCTGTACACTCAGCCAGCAATGATAGCGGTCATATTAATTTCCACATCAGGTAAGGAGATATTTCATCACTAATCCAGGTGTGTAATTTTCAAAGAATACCTACCTGGCATATACAGAAATAGCCAGCCCTATAGTTAGTATTAGACAGAAAGCAATTTAACTTGTGTTAAAGAAACTGTGCAGAGTGCTTGCATGTGATTCAAGTGTTGAGGACAATGCAGTGCTAAAGTAGCGGAGCTGGCATGGAGGAGAAACTTCCTGAATATTTCTGTCTAAAACAAACAAAAGAGAATTTCCAGGAACTCATGAGTCATTTAACCTTATGCCTAGCTGAATGACTAGAGAGGGAAGAAACTAGCCTGAGCTAGTGAGACAAGGAGTCAAACAAACAAGAAACTGCAGCGATTAGGTTAAGGGAAGAGAGAGAGAGAGAGGGACTGCTATGTAGCTACTCCAGTGGTGCCAAAAAGCAGCCCCATTGCAGGGCACTGTGGTGGGGATTGTCTTGCATGGGCTCTCTCTACCTCCAAGGAATTTCACCTTGTATGCAAAAAATGTATGACAGCTGTAGTGGAGCAGTCGAGCCTGGTGATCAGGCAGCAGCTCCACTGTCCAGCCTGCTCAGACTACAGGGAACTCTGGCCAATCACATGCTGCAGGCCTCAATTCTCCTTTCCCTCCCCTTAGGGTTCTGTCATAGTGCAGGTGAAAGAAAGCAAGGAAGGGGAACCCAGGCCCATCCACTCCACTGGGTCCCTCCCAAAACCAAGGCCCAAGAGGGGCATTACAGTGTCCGGAACACTCATTGGTTCACCCCAAGTTATATTCCCCTTGCTTCTTACCAGGCTGTGGCTCCTCCATTTGGGGAATGGCCCCAGACCTAGGAATAGGCACTTAGTCAGCCAGTGGGACAATGTCCTTTTTTTCCACACTCTCTGGTGTGGAGAAGGGAGGGAATCTTGATCGCTGCTTCCAGAGTAGCATTAACAATGCTGTAGCCACTCTGCTCACTGCTCTAGACCTCAGTTTCACTTTCTGATGGAACCTGTAGCTCCTTCCTGTGCTGCCAGTGCCTTTTTAAACTTAGGCTTTACCTTACCATGTCCTGCAGCTGCTACGGGGAGGGGCCTCCTGTGACATTCCCCAGGGTACAATCTGGACTCCTAAACAGCTGTGTGCCCTCAATACTCCAGCCTAGGGTGCCTTTTACACTGCCTTGGTATGAGAGCAACCACTCCTGGCCAGTTTGCGCACAGCCTGTAGCATGCAAAATCACTCCCAGCTATATTACATGAATGCTCTGGCCAGCCATTCTTGAATTACATACAGTGAAACACCAGCAAATTCCTAGTCCCAGACCTTCCCCCAGAAATGTCCAGCAGCCTCCTGGACAACACAAGCTCATAGAAAGTCCATTATTTCATCAATGGAAAATGATAGGCACAGACCCTGTTATCTCAACTGGAGGTTCCCAAACACTTCCAAACAAACATAATAAATGTGTTTTATCTAAACCAGTGTAGCTATAGAAAGATAGATTTTAAGTGATTACTAGTAATGAGGCATAGGAGTCAGAACTGGTTACAAAGAAAATAAAAAGATAAATTGCAAACTAATACCTAACTTAACAAGCTAAGTGAACTTAAAAGCAAAAAGGTTTTCCCTCACCAAAAGCTTACAGCAGTCTGGCTGGATTGCTTCAGCCAGGACCTCCCCCACAGTTAAATGATGTTTCTTTGTCTTTCAAACGTTGTAGCTGCCGTGAGTAGGGATGAGGGGAGAGAAGTGATTTGGGAACCTCTGCTTCTCATTTTTATACCCTTCTCCCCTCTTTGAAGATTATCTCCAGCTGCAATTCTGGAGACAGTCTGTTTACACAGAACCCCCCAGCTGTGTCTTTGCCAATATGTAAAGTTCTAGCTTACACCCTTCTTCTTGCCAAAGAATGGCCACTTAGCTAGGTGATAATTTATGATAGTCCATTTGATTATGCTGATACCTATCAGGGGCATCCGTGTGTCTTTTGTCTCTGAAGAACTGGTTTGGGCCTGCTTTTCTAACTCTGGAACATGTTACAGCAATGTTATACAGCAGAATCTTTTAACGTTACATAGAATGTTGCCACACATTTTCCCAGGATAATAATGTTCAGCAAATTGTGAGTTTTCAGATGACACCTCACAAGACATACTTTGTACAAAATTTATCATAGTCTTGTAAAACTGGTGGAGATGGGGTACAATCTGTCACACCTCACTAACCCAGTACTGCTCTATGCCTTGCCCTGGTATAGTGTGGGGTTTGTAAACCCATCACAATACCTGATAACCTGCTTAACTGTTCTAGCTTAGTCATATCAGAGCTCAGTGATTTCTTACATTCATATCTTGCCTGGGTTAATGCAGGACAAGACATGAAGCAAAAAAAAAAGTTTACAAATGGAGTTTAAATACCAGTGATCTTACTTTGTTAGAAAATATTTTTGTTTGGGCAGCAAACTTAAAATATTTTTTTAATTGGTAAGCCACTCAATTGGGACTTGTTAATTCTATATGATTTACTTATTTTTTAAGATAAACGGATTCTGAAGCACACATTATCCCTAGTTTCAAAGTGCCCACAAACAAGCTTTTCATGTGGGGTTATTTTATTTTTAGACTCTTAAATCTATGATTGCAAACACATGTATGCATGATTTTCTCCCCTCCTTCTTCCTGCAAAAGAAAATATATATAAACAAACTAAGGTTGATGGTTTCTTTAAAACACACACACATGTCAATAGAAGTTTTATTTCAGAACCCACTGAGTGCTATGCTTCCAATCTGTAAAACATTCAATCCTGATGTGTTAGGGAGGAGTAAAGGACAGCTGTGTGTCAGCATCAATCTGGTCGGAGGGAACACAAACCCAGTTCTTTACGCTTTGATCTGATGTGGTGATAAACAGCAGAATGACTCAAAACACAGGGTTTTTTGCTGATGCGGCTTAAAAAAAATTACAACCTGCCTGAATGCTGACACCTTAGCTGGTGCAAACACTTGCTAAATATATCACTGTACTGTCCATGCATCCTGTTTCTCTGGTTCTACTTGCCTTCATACTCACCAGTGCAGGAAGACAGTATTTATGTGTAAGACTCCAGCTATGCCCCAGTAGCAAAAATTTTAAAAAAATTAGATCTTGGTGGAGGCCTGCTTTTGATCTCACTTATACTGGTGTAAATTAAGAGAAGCCACTGAAATCAATGGAGTTCCACCAATGTAGTACTGGAGTGAGATTAGAATCAGACCATGAGCGTCCCATGCTGTAACCTAAGCTCACTGAAGTCAATGGGAGTCCGTTGACTTCAACAGGCTTTGGATCAAGTCCCAAATATAGAAATGCAGCGGTCCAAACTGGCTACTAGCTAAGTGCCTGAAGGCCATGCTTAAAATATTCTTAAATGAATAAAAATAAAACAGATGACACAACCATCATGTAATACACTGCACTTTTATTATTACATGTATTTAAAAGGCACCCTTCACTACAGTATCTCGCTGCACTTTACATAGGGATAGAAAATGTTCAAAACAACCATATTACCCAAATCTGGAGTTCATATATGTGAACCAAACCAGAATAGAATACTTCACAATCCCCTACAACAACCAGAGGCAAGGGGCCCAGTTAGTGACACAAGTGATAAAGATTCTATAGGACATTTAATGGAAAGCCTGAACAAAGAGCTTCAGCTGTTTTACAATGTGTTCTAAGAGCACTCAAATTCAAATGTATTACAAATGGGGGGGGGATACAAAAAGGTGAGAACCAGTCATGGGAAATGTCCTGCTATCAGCTCCGAAAACCTACACCTTTGGGAGAGACAATCAGAGATTCCAGTGAGGGTCAGGGAGGGAGTCCTCTTAGAACCAGACTATCAAAGGCTTTGCAAAGTGTAAACTGTGCCTTGAATTTTACCTGGCAGTTCCTGAATCCTAGGACTGCAAAACATTCACATTTATTAACTATGTCTCACAACACTTGTTCCAAGCAGTAACCTATTACTGTAGCTACTATACAGAGATAGAAACTGAGACATAGAGGTTAAGGACAACCTTTTCCAAAGAGTCCATTAATAATTGGAACCTTTGGCTTTTGGGTGCCCAACTTGAGCGACCTTAGGCCTCATTTTCAGAGGAGCTGAGCACCTTCAATGCCAATCTTCATTTGAAATCAATGAAACTGTGGGTTCTCAGCACTTCTGAAAATCTGGTCCACGGTGTCTCAAAAGCTAGGCGCGCACATGAACACACAAATCTGGGTTACTCAAAGCTAATGGACACTTTTAAAAATGCTGATGTTACTATTTCACCAAGACCATACACTGAGTCAATGGCATAGCTGGAAATGGAACCCAGGAGTCCTGACTTCCCTTTGCCTCTATTCACTAGTATATTTGTACCTTCTTTGATAGACGATGGGAATTGCTTGTCATTTAAGTTCACTAGCACTACAAGCATGCAGCGGATCTTCAACCAGCACACACAGTTTGACTCGATAGACTGCATTTGGTCTTTGGGCCATAGTTTGGTAGAAATGTGCCTTTTTTAGCCTATGAAATCATCTCAGATGTATTTTTAATTTTTTGTATAACGTACCCATTGATTTAGCTTTTTCACTTCTATCAATCTATCCATCCATCCATTTATATTGTGTACATACACTATGCTAATGAGCACAGTAGAAATGCATAAGTAGGTAAGCAGATAATGATGGGGGCTTCCATAGGCTGAGTAAAAACACTGCTATAGACTGTACAAATGTATAATTAGCAATATTATTAATACTTCTAAAATGTGCACTCACAGATCTTCTATTTAATGAACATTTTTGCCGGATCATGAGCTGCAAACACTATCTGCACTAATAATAACTACACATTCAGTACATTAGGGGGAAATGATTGAGGTTCTATTTGTTTTGGACTGATGGTCAGATCCTTTTTAACTATGTACGCTAAACTAAGGCTGACTGTATTATAAGAAGGAGAGAATTGTACATGGTGAATACTCCCTAGACTACTTCTGTGAACAAATTATTCCCACCCTAATTAACCCCTCTGACTGCACTATATGCTCTAGAAAAGGGCAAGGGACAAAGCTACAGAAGACCTGGTCTCAGAAGTGTAAGCAATGCCATTGCCTATTCCCCGACAAAAGCCGGAGTACATGTACTAAAATCAGAAGCACGCAAATTAATGCCACACTGTACACTGGCCATTTCCACAGGCTAGGACCCCCTGCAAAATGTATTAAAAATTAATATTTACCTTGAAAAATCAATATATCACACATCTGCACACACACACACACTGTGTGAATAGTAAATAGTTAACAAGGGCCTCTGTCTATCCTAATTACTTTATTTTTTTTTTTAAAGGGAAAATCTATTTCCTTCAGTGCCCATTCTCCTCTCTCTTATTTCCATTTGAGCCTCAGGCCTCTGTGCTTCAAAAACATAGAGCAGTTTCTTAAAGAAGCATGAGCCACTACACTGCTGCTAAGAGGAAACATTTAGCCAGTAGGGTGAGTGAATTATCCGCTGGCAAATTCCATGTACAAATCTCCTTTTATCAACTGTAATAATGCTGGAGGGGGGTGGCTTAGTAGTAGCCCAGGGGGCCTGATTCTGGGTCTAGATAGCTGGTGAAGAATTCCTCTACTTGGGGAGGAAACTCTCTACTGGCATAAAGTTGGGGGAAGCTGCCCCTGCGTCAGCCATCCCCTCCATCTCTGACATAGCTATGTGTCGGGGAATGGTTAGGGCACGCTGGGGCTGGAAGAAGTTTTGCTCCACTGCACTAATCCTCCACTAGCATAAGAGTCCCTTAGGGATGCCAGTGATATAATCTTGAGTAGCTTCTAGGCTGCTCTAACTCATGCTGGGGCCAGCCTGTGCAGGTTATGTTAAAGAGAAACTTCTAGGTCCATGTTAGGGCATTGGTTCAGGACTGACTCAGAAGAGGAAGAGTGTTATGCACGGAGACACCCACCATCTCATGCATCATGGGTTTTCCTTGGTGATCTTCCATCCAAAGACTAATAAAGTTTAACCAGGCCTAATGCATGACAGCTGATAAAAATCACAAGCCATGGTGGTATAGCTTCAATGGTAACAAGTGTTAAATGACATAATTGGATAATATGGTATGGTAGCATTCCTGGAGTTACCCTTGTTTCCACTGCAGTCACCTTTTAGCTACAGTGAAATCTCACACTGTATTTCAAGCAGTTGTAAACTCAGTACATTGGTTGGGTCTGATTCTTCGTTACATTGAACTTTGTAATGTCATTTACACTGAAGTGGTGGTAAAAACACTAGAGAATTCCAATCTTTTCCATAGTTACTTACAGCAATCATAGAATATTAGGGTTGGAAGGGACCTCAGGAGGTCATCTAGTCCAACCCCCTGCTCAAAGAAGAACCAAACCCCAGACAGATTTTTACCCCAGTTCCCTAGATACCCCCCTCAAGGATTGAACTCTCAACGCTAGGTTTAGCAGGCCAATGCTCAAACCAATGAGCTATCCCATGGTAGTATGTTATATCTGCTTTGCACATGTGTGAATGGCTATGCAAGGCTGTGGAGAATCAGACCCTCTAGTCTCTCCAGTGTATTTACTTAAGGTTTTATAGCAAGGCCGTGGGATACCCCACAGCCCCGCTGAGGGCCGAACCTCCCCTAACACCAACGTGGGCGGAGCCACCGGATCTGGCGCCCGCCCGTCAGAGGTCACGGCGCCGACCCGGAAGTATAAAAGCCCGCCTGCAGAGCTCAGTAGAGAACAAGCTGGTGGAGAGAGCAAATGTCTGTGGCTTAGCTCCTACTTGGGAGATAGCAGCAGACCACGACCGGCCTGCTGACTCACCAGGCCAGCCGAGCCTACCCCTCGCCCGGTACCCTGAGGAGAAACCTTGGCCGAGACTTCTACACTGCCCCTTTCCTGCTATCCCGAGGAGGAGTTGAACCTACCCTTTGCTACCTACTCCGAGGAACTGATGCTGGTGGAGACCACTGAGGACACTAGTATGGCCCAGGTACCCTACGAGGGGGAGTGTGGAAGTAGCCCGGGGGCAGCTGACCCCAGTCTGGCTGCAGCACTGCCAGAGCCTATGTCAGTGTGTTGCGACCAGGATCCCCACTGACAGCAGCAAGTTTCTGCTGCTGCTAGGGCCCTGGGCTGGGATGCAGTGGAGTGGGAGGGCCTGTGTCCCCCCCTGCCACCCACTCCTTGGGTGGCAGACTCCCCCTTTTCCCTGGCTTAGAGAGGCTGGGACCTCTTGCTCATTGACTCAGCCCCTGCTTAAAGGCCTGGGTTCCTGAACTATTGGCTCAGCCCCTGCTTGCGGCCTGAGCTCCAGACTGCGTGGTTGCTGCCCCGCCCTGATTGAGGGCTCGGGGCTTTTCCTGAAGTATTGGTTCAGCCCCTGCTTAAGGGCCTGAGCCCCTAACCATGTGTTTGCTATCCCACGCTACCGCTGGACCAGGACTGATGGCGGACCAGAGCGAGGCGGTGGGATACCCCACAGCCCCGCTGAGGGCCAAACCTTGGCCGAGACGTCTACACGCTTATTTACACGAACAATTAGACTGCTGCAAGCTGGGGTGAGAGTCTACCCCCCACTAACCTGCTGTGGTCTAACTGTCCGTTTGCACCTTGCTGATGCATGGTAACAACTCATTAGAGCACTTTGATCAAGTCCTCTTTCAAACTGGGCTAGGAAATATTGAACTGTGGATGCCCATCAGTAGGGTGTACACAGTTAGACTGCAGCAGACTAGTGTGGGGTAAATTCTCACCCCAGCCTGCTGCAGTCTAATTGTTCGTATAAACAAGCCCTTAGATTGTAAGCTCTCTGGGGCAAGGACGGTCTTTTTGTTCTGTGTTTGAACAGTGCCTGGCACAACGGGGCCCTGGCCCATGACTGGGGCTCCTGGGTGTAACTGAAATACAAATAATAAATAAATAATCGTGACATACCAGGGCCCAATCCAGATTAGTGGGAGGGCTGTGTCGCCCCTGCCCTGCAACCTGGGGTGCTTTACACTGCCTTGCTGTAGTAGCTTCCACCTGAACCGCTCACAAACAGCCTTCCAGCATGCAAGCCCTACCCTGAGTGTCTGTGTGTAATTGCAGCCTGCCGGCTTCAGCCTGGCTCTCACCTGTCTTGGTTATACTTCAGGGTGTCCCCAACACACCCCCAGTCTCAGATTCTCCACCAGAAATGTATGTCTTGTACTGCCCAACCCTCTCCTGGACAGTCCAAATACATTAAGTCCATTATTCCTTTAAGGGAACAATATGCCATTTTATTATTTTAAATAGGGTTATCCAAACACATTGAATTAGATAAAACAGTAAAATAAGTTTAACTACAGAGGGACATTTTAAGTGAGTACAAGTAATGAGACATAAAAATAAAGATAAAATGCTTACTAGCATCTACTTAAACGATTTTAGTTACAAAGCAAACTTTCTCACCACATGCTCCAGCAGATTACTGACCAAATTCTCAGGTCAGGACTCCCCTGAGTCCAACAGCTGTTTCTTTTGTCTTCTCAGGCACAGAGAATGAGGTAGGCGCGGGGGTGGTTTGTCTTGGAGTGTTTGTCCCTTCCTTTTATAGTTTCAACCCCCCTGCTCTTGAAGTAACATCTCCAGAATCAGGAGACAGAGTCTGTAGGGAAGGGTATTCCCTGCTGTTTTTTTTTTCTCACCTGTTTGACCTTCCATTGTTTTCCCTGCTTGATAGCCCTGTTTACTGCTTAAATGCAAATTAAGGCGCACATTCCTTCCTTTGTTTAGGAAAGACCTGACTTCTGCCAGATCAGTGATGTGGGGTTTGGCACATGTATTAACATAATAGGGAAATCTCATAATTGCACATACAATGTTGCCACACATTTTACCAAGACAATACTGACCAGCAAATTATGAGGTTTTTAAATTATATCTTACAAGGCATATTTTGTACAAAGATTATTACACTAGTATATAAGGTGTGAAGATAGGGGTGTATTCCATCCCAATAATATTTCTTTATTTGGATTTATATAAACATTAAGGGCTTTTCTACACATAAACCACCACAGCCATAGTGCTGCAGCTACACCATGGTAGCGCTTTGGTAAGAGGCAGAAAAGGGGTTAAAAGCAGCCCTAGGGAGGCTGCACAGGAGGCAGCCAATCACAAAAGGGCTTAAAGGAGCAGCCAATCAGGACCAGGCTGGCACATATAAGAAGAGGTGTAGAACAGAGCAGTTTCGGTCACTTCCTGGAGCTTGAAAAGGGAGGAAGACTGGCTGCTTTGCAGGTGGGAGATAGCAAGCACTCTGGACAGAGCGCTGCTGAAGGCAGAGACCCAGAGAGCTCAAGGCAGCCCCTGGCAGGCTGCAGGGATCTCCAGACTGAGGCCCTGACGCAAGGGCAAAGAGGGTGCTGGAGCCACTGAAGGAAGTGGCTAGACCATGGACTGTAGGTCCCCCCGGAAGGGGATGAATATAGAGTGTGGCACAGCCAGAGAGCAGCGTCACTGAAGAGGACGCTGCAGTCCTGGGAGTGATGTGGGTCCAGGAAGAGAGGTGACAGTGGACAAGACACCACCAGAAGAGGGCTCAGCACTAATTCCCTGGCCAGCCAGCAGGAGGTGCTGCAGTGATGAGTTGTGCCCCGTCACAGCACCCATCACATCTTAAAAATACATCACAATTATACTCTAGCATAATGAATACATAGTAGTACAATTCAAAATAATCAGCTCCAATTAGCAAGTCACCATAAAAGGCCAGGCTGTATTTTCAAAACCACCTAGGCAACATGGATGTTCAGTTTCCATTGCCTTTAATTTCCATGGAAATAGGGCTTCCATATCCCTTTGGAAGCTTTAAGAATCTCAGCCTCAAGTTATAAGCACCCCCACCAACATCCTGCCTACACAGCTGCTGGTTTACATGCTGAACTGCCTGCTCCCAATGCAGCAAATATATTTTGCCCCCCAAAAAAACAACCTTTCATTTGATGTCAGCATCTGTATTGTATCATTGACACTTGAGCTCTTCTTTTTCCTGCATAGCACAAGATTCTCATGGGTCCTCCTGTGTGACATCCTTCACATGATAAAAAGCAGAAGGAAGACACTGTCATTTAAACCAAAACATACAGGGGGAAAAATATAATCATCCTTTTAACCCAGTCATTTTGAATCTTGCTCTGTACCAAACAGAGGCAGATCTTGCGTATGTTTTCGACCCTCAACAGTGTGGGCAACGCATTGTGATGCATAATACATATACCTGCAAGGAGCAATTTGTTTTTGTAAATTATGCATTTAAAGAAGTATTCAATCAGTCCTAAAGATAAAGGATTTAAATGTTCTCAACTTGTACCAGGGCACAGATGCCATTTTACCTTCAAAATAAACATAATACTGAGTCATAAAAGTTCTAGTAGTGTTGTTCTAATAGATCATCTCAGCTAGACAGCATCATGTGCTGTCTATTTCAGAGGAATACCTCCAATGTGTTCCGCAAAGAGACAATGCATGGGACTTCAGCCAAGGCAGACTATGGAAGGTGCATATGGGAGAATTAAAAAGCTGCGTTTTTTCTCACATATTTGATGCTGTAGGCAGAAGGGAAACAATTAAGCAGGTCACTCAGAGTGCTAAAGCACACAGAAAATGCCTAGCTCCACCACCCAACTTCAACCAACAGTGGGCAATTTTGATTGCAAGTGCTCATCTGCACTTATTTATATAATAACAATAATCCCTAGCTCTTACCCATGGCTTTTCATCAGTAGATCTCAAAGCACTTTTCAAATGCAATCAGTTTCATTCTCCCCATTTTACAGATAGAGAAATGAGACACAAGGAGACTTGACTTGCCCAGGGTCACCCAGCAGACCAGTGACGGAGCCCGAAATAGAACCCAGGTATCCTGAGTACCACTCCAGTGCTCTGTTCACTAGGTCACACTGATTTGCATGAGAGCACTCACAGATGTTTCAGAGAGGTGAGCATTACTATCCCCATATTACATTATCCGGAAACTGAGGTGCAGAGAAGTTAAGTGACTTAATCATGGTCACTCAGCAAGTTAGCAGAATGAGACTCAAATACTCCAGTACTGCATCTCTTCCCTTTGATCACACTGCAGCAGAGCTGAAACTGCTCATACCTGATCAGAATGCATTGCTATTCTATAGGTCACAAGAAGAGAGAGCAGATCTTGCCCATATTTGAAAACCACAACTGCTCCAGGAAATTATTCATGTAATGCGATCTCACTTCTATCAAACATCCAAATTCAGGCATCCAAATGCTGCCCTGATTGGGGGTGGGGAGCAGTTAGTCTCCCGCTAGGGAAAACATGGGATTGGAAATCAAGAAACATGGGTCTATCCCTGGTTTTGTTATTGACTTGCCTTGTGTTCTTTGGCAGGTCACTTCTCTGAACCTTAGAGTCTCTACGTGAAATCCTGGTCACACTGAAGCCAACAGGAGTTTTACCCTTGACTTCAATGGGGCCAGGATTTCACCCTTTATCTGCAAGATAAGGTCAATGGTACTTACCCCTTTTCCTCCCAGTGCTTTGAGATTTATGTTTGGAATGTGCTAAGTACTACTACTTACCCACTGCATGTGCATGTATTATTGTAATAATGTTACATAGGTGGGGAGAAATTACCCCTGTTCAGAGGGACAGCACAAGGATTCTTGCACCAGTTAAGTCCCTTCTAAGCCCTCCAAAAATTGAGTTTAAGTGGGACTTAAGTGGTAAGTAGATCTCTCTGAACATGGGTGAATTTCACACACTGAATTCCAGTGACAAATATGTGGTCGTTTCCAATCTGGTACAATCAGGTAGCTAGAATGATAACTCGCTAAATAGCTCTCTGCCACTATTGTACCACTGTATCACTAGGCACAGTGATATTAACTTGCATTGTTTTTGTGGTGTTTCTTAGATTGAATGCTCTTCAGGGCAGGGCTCATCTGTTTGTTATACATGCGTACAGTGCACTGGGTCCCCAGTTCCAGATTGGGGCCTCAAGGAGTTGACACAACACAAATATTAACTAAAATACATACAAGACTTCTTTGGAATGCATAGCCTTAAATCCTGTTGGGTACATGTGGGATTGTACTAAGCAATATTCAACTAACATCAAATGAAATAAGACTGGAGGAAAATTTAGAAGTGAGGTCAACATGGCAATTCACATCAAGGAATTAATGCCACTGGCTCCAGCTAGCTTTTCATTTTCTTTGACTTATGTTAAAAAATGTAACACAGGCCAGATGCTCAGCTGAAGCTACAATGATTTGTATCAGCTGAGGAGCTGGCCCAAGAAAAGGACTCTATTAAAGAAGTGGTGAGGCTGACATCTTCTAGATTTTAAAAAAAAATCAATTCTGTAATTTTGGTGGATAATACTGATGTTTGTTTTTATGCATTTGTATTCAATTTAGATTGTGGGTTTTTTCACAGCTGCGAGAAGTTATGGTGTTCAGACAATAGGGGACTCAAACAATAATTTAATGTAGATGCTGAGATTCAAAAACTTAAAGCTTTACTTACAACACAAATGGTCAGCATCACATGACAAAATATACAAAGCAAATATCCTTAAGTCAAACAAATACCTTTTCAAGCAGCACTTTTCTTACTTTGCCCAGATGTAACTGTAGACCATCATCACTAGAAGTATTGTTTTGTCGGTTTCTCTGTGCACAGTGAAAACACTTACTGACATTTACCAATAAAAATCTAATCCTTTCAAGCCTACTTATAGGCATCATTACCCCAACTGGAGCACACAATTATTCTTAATGATGGGACAATCATTCACATACCCAAAGAGGCTGTCACAAAGCTCTGCCAGAGGAAGCATGGCATGAAAATATTCTGCCTGTGCTTAGCAAAAGTCATGTGCATGCCTACCACTTGTGTATATACTTTAAACACTTCTATGGCTACCTTCTTCCCCTCCTTAGAATTAAAAGCTTTGCCATCTTATTATTATTATTTTTTTTAACTATATATACACACACAGGAGAACTGTTTTTGGAGTTTTATGGCTTTAAAGTCATGTAGTGCTGAGTTGACTTCCTAGTATCAGAGCGTTTCTGAGAAAATGCAAATACTAACATGAAGTGCTTATTAGTCAAAGACTGTGATATGGCTTTCCTGCCTTACTGCGTAGGTTTTGCCACAAATGAAGAGAGCCAATCCATGAGCAATGAAGAGATTTTCTAAAGACTTTTAATGTGGTCAGAGTTGCACAAAAACTGCCTCCTTTTCAAGTCTGTCCTTCCAAGGAAAAGTCACCAGCTGGGTCCTTGCACCCTGCGTGTCTCAACACTGCTCAGGGTGCCCTGTACTTTCTTTTCCAGATCTCCCCAATAAGGTAATATCAGTATTTTAGCAAGTCTGATTTTGCTTTCACAAAAGGTGAAGGGGGAGAAAGGGCAGCTAGCCTTCTGCCACCCACTGAGAAGGGACATACTGTACTGTATGACTAAGCAGTATGGGAATAAGAAGGCAAAGGGGAGGGTACAGTTCTTCCTGCAGGAGCACAAATATGTATTTACATTGGTTACAGAATGTCTGGAATTAGGAGAAGTTGGGTGATAGAGGATAGAACCTTGCACATAAGATTATTCCCTAATGTACACAGGCTGCAATTCACAAACAGGACAGGTTTCAGAGTGGTAGCCGTGTTAGTCTATATCAGCAAAAGCAACAAGGAGTCCTTGTGGCACCTTAGAGACTAACAAAGTTATTTGGACATAATAAATTTGTTAGTCTCTAAGGTGCCACAAGGACTCCTCGTTGTTTTTACAAACAGGACAGTAGCCAAAATATGAGCAAATCCAAGTCTCCTAAATTCTTCTCATTGCATTGCTGCCTCTGGTTATCACAGCCTTTCTATCCAGCCCCTATGGCTTTCTGATCTAACAGGGCGTTTTCCAGGACCTACTGCTTACCTCTATTATTGTTATTATAAATGATGATTTTATTTATTATCATGGCATCCAGAGCCCCAGTCATGGACCAGGACCCCATTGTGCTAGGCGCTGTACAAACACAGAACAAAAAGACAGTCCCTGCCCCAAACAGCCTACAGTCTGTCTCTCCTGCTAACCTCTGCTTGTGAGGAGCTTTTAATAATGTTCAAACTGTCTTTTTCATCCTTTTAAAATCCCCAAATGTATCACATTAATAATGCAGACCCATATACTTTTTTCTTTTTAAACCCTTCCAGTTCACTTTTCAAATATGAACCCTACTGCTGACATAGCTGGAGGTTAGCTTTACTCTGTCTGATCAATGCCTTTTATTTCTTAAAGCAAACTTTTTGTTTTGTTTTGATAGCTATTCAAAGTCTGATCCAGATCCATATATAGGTGGATATATATCATATTTGTGCTCCCTCAGGGCAACAGCTATCAGCAGCTTTTAGTGTAGCAGTAGCACAGCAAATCCCACCGGCTAAATGCAGGCCATGGGATTTTAGATTCATTCCATGGTTGCTCTTATTCTCAGTACAGAGGTGATGCCTTCAGAGATTCCAAATCCCATCATACAGTGCTCCAGCTTGCGTGACGAGACCTGTAGTTTTGTGGCTAGATAGAATGGCAGATGCAATCTGGTTATCTATACCTATTAGATGGGGCTGCTGGTGTTCTAGGTAATTTGCCAACACTGTGGTCAATCAGACAAGTTCATAGGTCCCCCTTAAAATAATCTTTTCAAGAGAACCCAGCTTCCCCATCCTTTCCTAACTCAACATTCAGCAGAGGAATATTGAGTAACCTTTTTCTGTTTTAGGAGTGGACAACCTTAGTCTTAATAATCCTAGCATGTATGCACTAACTTTTGTGGAAGTTGCCCATCCAAGAGAGAAATCGCCTCTGATTTTCTAGCAGTGCATGAACCTTTGGGAGCCTGTTACATAAATTAAAAATAAAGGCTATTATGGCCTTCAGAAAACCCCATGTCAGACCTAGCCTGAGGATGGAATGTGCCTTAAGCTGTTCCATAACAACTGTCTCTTTCAGAGAGTTAATTATCTACAGATACAATATTTTTTAGGAAACAAAAACAAGATCATCTGATTTCAAAACAATTTTAAAAACAGCCTTTATTTGTATGTCTGAGTTGCCCTTTGTTGGAGGCCACATGATGTGAGTCTGGCTTACATCTCTGCTTACAGCAGTCTAGAGTACACAAACTGTGGGACAAGACGACCATACCAATAACTTACCAGGAGCCAGAGGAGGGCTACACCCTATTTATAACATATAATTATGGACCACAGAAACTATAGATCTCAGTGTGTTTTACACACACACTATTTGCTTGTACTTGTATATTCCTGGAAAGCTGAATTGAAGAAAAAGCTGCTGAACCTAAACAACCAGCAATTAACAATGGGCTTCTGCTAAGCCTTCCCCCTCTGTTTAGTGTAGTTATGTTTAGAGATGGGCCTGTATCACAGTCTCCATTCTGAATAGCCACAGACTTTGTAGCTGGCATTTAACTCTATAATGGTCCAAACCAAATCCCCAGCAAACACCCCAAGCCAGTTCAGATCTGGTTCAAAGCTTTGCACCTCAGGCCCACCTGTAGTTATTTAATAAAACCAGGCCTTCCAAGCACAGTGGGACAGATTCTCCCCTGACGTATGCCCCATGCACCTCCAGTGATTATTCAAAGCAATGGAGTTGTGCAGGAGGAAAGTTAGGGCAGAGTTTGGCCCATTGAGCCCAGTTTTCAAACTTGGACATCCAGTCCCATATCTGATCACTCAAGTCAGCATAGGGTTTCCTAAAAGTAGAGGGCAGCAGTAATACAGATACAGGAGCCAGGACATTACACCCAATAGGCACTGAGGAATTTAAAATGCACATTGAGGCACTTATTGTATTTCTTAAATGTGAAACTGGGCATCTAACATAGAGATCCCTATTGGAAATTTCTGCCCATAGTACTCTTTCCCTTCTCCTGTCTAGCAGGTGGGAAGAATCACATGTTCATTGCAAATCTATTAACATATGAATGCAAATGTTAATACAAATATACTGCTGAGTGTTTCATTTCACACCAAACAAAGGCTCAAAATTTAAGGTACCCATATATATTTGTAAGATGGCTGTCAGAATCCCAACAGTGTGACTTTATCCTAGTATGCAACAATCCATAAGAGGAAAAGCTAGGGAGGAAAAAAAACAAGGCTTAGATTTCTAAAGACATCTAAGGGGATTTGGATGCCCAATTTCCATTAATTTTAATAGGAATTGGGTTTCCAAATCTCTTATGCAGCTCAGGAAATCTTAACCTAGATCATTCTTAAAATATCTCTATGGCTCATTGCCTCAGTATGTGGAGTGCTTGTAATGCAGATGTTTGTAATACTGATGCCTAAAACTTTAAAAAATATGAGTAATAGTTCAAATAAATTGCCACATATCTGCTTCCCCTGTTATACTTTTGTTCATATTTTGAGTTTTAACTGTGTCTTTGACACAGATCTGGCTCCCCACCTCTTCTCACCCACCACAGAGCAACTTGCACAATAAAACTATAAATAAGTCAACTAACTTTCCTACCCTGCTGTCTTGCTCTGGCTATCATGAAATATCTTCATAGAATCATAGCAGGATTGGGAGTGAGCCTCAGTCTCTTGTTCCTTTTTTAGTCCCCGGAAAGTAGTGGGAATCATCTCCCTCCCAGGTCATGCTCTTGACTTACCTTGTATCATTTTAGTTACCTTTCTTTTAACCCTCTCTCTAGTTCATTTGGAATTTCGTTTCAGAGTGTGAAGAGCCAAACTATGTGGGGTATAATAAATGTGGCCTTTCACAATGCAGTGAAAAGTGGCAATATATCATCATGGCCAAAGAGAAATTGCTCTGTATTTGCACCCCTAGAATGGAATTGGCCTTCTTTTTGCAGTCATTGAACTGATAATTCATTCCGTTTGAGCAACAGTTGCCCCTTTTTACTTCTAATGTAACTCAATGCTATGTAAAGTCTGTATTAATCTTCCTTAAGTGTGACTTTCACCCCTGTGCATGGAGCCTGCAGAAGGCCTGTGTACTCCTTATGTCCCCCTTAGGGGGTTATATGTGCCATAGGCCTCTGCAAAAGGTGCATCTTATCCAAAGTGAATATTCTTACACTCTACATTAAGCCTCATCTCCCAGTGGTCCAACAAATCGAATGTGTGTGTGTTTGCTATAAGTCCCAGCTTTGCATCATCAGGACAGTTTATCACTTTCACTTTCCTCTACATCAATAATACAGTATGTTAAACATCAGTGCCTATGAGACCTCAGTTGATAACTCCTGTCTTTATTCTAATACAATGCCACTAACTCATTGCTTGCTAGCTGCACTGCCGGTTGGTTGGTTTGTTTAATATTCACATTATATTATCCGGACAACTCTTCTCCAGACTCTCTCTGAATTGTTTATGCCATCAGCCATCAGGGGCCTTTCTGTCCATCACAGTTTCCTTATTCCCCCCAGGCAGTTACTATACTGAAAAAGGTCCTTGAGTTAGTTTGGCACAATCTGTATTTCACAAATCCAAGTTGGCTGTAAATCAGTAAGACCCTCTGTTCCACAGGTTTATAAATAGATTTCCTTTGTCACGAAGCAGCCCTTGTGAGTACTTTTGGGGATTCTAACGGAGGACTAGGATGGCAGGAATTTTCTTCTCTTTGAGGTTTTTATTAAAACTAATTTAAAGTAATGCAAACAGTCAAGTTAATCAAGAAAACCTATGTATCTGTAAATCCACACGGCCCCAAGATTTAGGCCACATTTAATGGATACTGAATGTTTATATAGCAACTTACATCCTAAAGGATCCCGGAGAACTTTCCAATAATTGACTATCTATCCAGTGGTGAAAGGAGCCATCACTGAAATGCAGCCTCTTCTGGTGTGGAAGCCAGTGGATCTTCCAAAGCTCACAGAAATATTTCAACACAGTTTAGGACAGATAGTGAAGAAAAATCTTCAATTAAGAGTGCAAAAAGAATTTTTGGTAGGCAGCTTAGGGAGGTCACCACACCCTGTATGGAACCAGTTGTATTTGGACAGGACATCAAGGTTTCTGTTTCTCTCTTGCAAAAATTGCCATGGGACCTTTAGTAATCACAAGTGCTCAGGACCTCAGGTTTAAAATCACATCTCAAAGACAACACAACAAACATCATTATGACCCCTTGAAATTCCCATACTGTTTCAATACACACTTGGAGAAGGGTGTTCCTCCAAGATCCAGTTCAAGGATGGGAGGCAAAAAAGAGGATAAGGATCTCTTTTGGGACTCATTCATTGGGATTAATCCATTGCCACATGCCTCAGACACCACAGTCAACTAAACCACGTACATATGAAAGTGGGGGAAAGGAGCCAAGACCTTCAGCATGAAAACAGACAAGTTCCCCTCCGATCACCACTAGCTATAATATCCTTTGCAGGACAACCACGTTAAATTTGGGTTCCCTCGAGGGAACCTTACTAACAAGTGTGACATTCCATCCCTTAGAAGTCGGCGGTGACACATGCTTTGCACACAAGCCAGCACATTATCAGTCATACCCAGTGGGTTCATTCAGCTGCTTTTGGCTAGTGTCTGTCTAGTGAACTCTTAAAGCCTAGAAGCATAAAATAAAGCTGTTCAAATAAAACTAAACAAAATAGCCAGCACCTCCACTATCCCCAGCATCCCTCCAATAAACACATGCGCACACGAACACACTTGTAGCTCTGAGTCTTTTCCATAATCAAAAAGCAATTTTCCACCATTTGGCAAAAGCAGGAGAAAAATCATAGGACAAATTGAACTTTCTGCACCAGTGGGCTTAATCTGAATTTTACGTTCCTGATCAACAGCTTTCACACTCCCAGGAGAGGTGGAAAGGAGGAGAAGGGACACAAAGGCACGAAGGCATTAGAGGAAGGAGAAAAAATCATCAGAAAGGTTTGTAGACTGTAAGTGGAAACTGCTTAGTAGTTTATTTTCAGGCTGATACATTTAGTGCTTCTTTGTTAATATGAAGAATAGAGTTTTCCTCTCCTTGCTGAGAAAGACAAGAGTGGACCGTCACTGCCTGAGCTCACTGCAAGTGTATTAGTGTAAAAAAAGGCACTAGATCCATCAAAATCCCGCCCCCCCCCCCAACTAGATTCTAGAGGGAAAATAATAGAAGTTACAGCCTCTCCTCACTCTAGCAGCCTCATGGACGCAGCATGGCCTAGATCAGGAGTGGGCAAACTTTTTGGCCCAAGGGCCACACTGGGGTTGCAAAACTGTATGGAGAGCCAGGTAGGGAAGGCTGTGCCTCCCCAAACAGCCTGGCCCCCGCCCCCATCCGCCCCCTCCCACTTCCCGCCACCTGACTGCCCCCCTCAGAATCCCCGAACCATCCAACCCCCCCCGCCCCCACTCCTTGTCCCCTGACCGCCCCATCCCGGGATCCCCACCCCTAACCGCCCCCAGGACCCCACTCCCTATCCAACCCCCCCGCTCCCAGTCCTCTGACTGCTCTGACCCCTATCCACACTCCTGGCCCCTTGACAGGCCCCCTGGGACTCCACACCTATCCAATCCCCCCTGTTCCCCATCCCCTGATCCCTATCCACAGCCCTGCCCCCTGACAGGCCCCCCGGGACTCCCACGCTTATCCAACCCCCCCCCCATCCCCTGACCACTCCCCAGAACCTCCTCCCCATCCAACTGCCCCCCGTTCCCTGTCCCCTGACTGCCCCCCAGAACCCCCTGCCCCTCATCCAACCCCCTGGCCCTGGCCCCCTTACCATGTTGCACAGAACAGCATGTCTGGCAGCTGCGCCACCCTGCCGGAGCCAGACACACTGCCGCTCTGCTTGGCAGGCGCGCACAGCCCTGCCGCCCAGAGCGCTGCCCGCGCGGCAGCTTAGCTGCGGGGGAGGGGAGACAGCAGGGGAGGAGCTGGGGGCTCAAGGGCTGGGCAGGACGGTCCCATGGGCCAGATGCGGCCTGCAGGCTGTAGTTTGCCCACCTCTGGCCTAGAATTTAGCAAGGAAAACCTGTTGGGGTGAAAATTTTCAATTGATTAACGGTTCAGCCTCCCATTTGGATTTTTTTTTCTTTCCCACAACTCCTGAGAGCCTCTCCGTTTTCCCTCATTTGGTTACCCCCAATAATCTTTCCAATAAGGCCCCATGCAGACTCTTCCTCTAGATTATTATTTGTAGCCTAGGTACTCCAATCAAAGATCAGAGCTTCACTGTTCTAGGTGCTGTGCAGTCACGTATAGTCCTTATTCCAAAAAACTTAGCCTAGGAGTCAGACAGGATGAACAAAACAAACACATGCAGTGGGAGTGAACTTTCTGCTCCTAAGTCCTTGATCTTCCTCCCAAGAGAGCCAGCCCAGAAGGAAAATTTAGCTGTACACTGCACTGGTGGCTGTGACTTTGTCTCTGACTCATGGTTCCATCTGGCCTATGTCTGACTGAAGGCCACAATTGCAAGCATTTAAGTATCCGGCTTTAATCTGTCCCTGCAAATGACACTAAAGCAAAGAGACAAAATCCTAGAGAATAAAATATAAACGGGCAAAGGAAGAAAATATTAAATGACTGGGGAAATGCAAAGCTCTACGCCGCACAAAACTCCTTCTAAGGGTATGCCTGCACTGTAATGACACTCGCAGCTGGCCCATGCCAGCTGACTGGGCTTGCAGGGCTCAGGCTAAGGGGCTGTTTAATTTTGGTGTATGTAGACATTTGGGCCTGGGCTGGAGCCTGGGCTTCCAGAGTCCTAGAGCCCAGGCTCCAGCCAAAGCCCGCACATCTACACTGCAATTAAATAGCAGCTTAGCCCGAGCCCTGCAGGGCAAAGTGCAGTGGGACTCTTATGCCTGACTGGGACCTCTAGGCACCATCAAAATAGAAACAATGAATAACACCTGCTCTTTTTGCAGCAGATCACCAGCTCCACACAGCACTCAGGCAGAAGGAAGAATAAGAAACCTGGGGCTGGCTTCTCCTCTTATCTACAAGATGTTAACTCCTGGGGAGTAGAATGAGTTCTGATGTCATGATGGTATAAATCAGAAGCAGATGCTTATAGCCAAATCTTGTTTCCACTGAAATCAGTGGGATCTTTGCCATTGGCTACAATAGGATCAGGATTTGATCCAAAGGACAGCAGTGAAACCAACAGCATGTCAAGATCCACAGGTGGCAATAGGAGAATTCCCTACCCACTTCTCATACAAACTACTACCTATTGGCAGGAGGAGCACTAAACTATGGGAAATTGCCATTCCCCAACAGCTGGTACAGTTTTACAGTACTCTGGCAGCCGATGTAGTGGGAAGGGAAACACATGGCAGCAGACGTTCTGCACAAACAGTGCAAAGCTAGCAGTTCTTTCCATTTGCGGAGATTTGTCTCAAGAACACTCCAGTCGGTTGAGATTAAGATAACGTTTATTGTTAAACCATACAGAAGCTGAACAGGAGACACCACCCTGCTGTCCTGGGCCTGGGATTCAATTGTTCAGTTTAGCTGGCCTCCTTCTACCAGAATGGAGCCTGTGACAGGAGCAGGTAGAGAATCTGGGAGATTGTTGATGTGTGCCTTAAATAGGAAACCTCCTACACAGGGCAGGAGGGACAGAAACCCTTGGATTCACGTGAAATCTACTTTGTTCACATTGCTGGAAGGCGACTTCAGGGTTGCCAACCCCAGGCATTCAAAAATGAGTCAGGCTACACACAAAACATATGAAATTTAAATAAATACACTTGAGGTTCTTTTTATTTGCCTTCCTTTGCTTTGGAGTGCCCCTTCCCTGCTCTCCAGGGGTGAGAGGCACAAGTAAGTTCCAAAGGGAGGCATAATCATTCTGAAGAAATCCATGTTGAGGCCTCTCAGGCAGAGGGAGACCTGTTTGAACATGCAGCCTTTAAGAATCAGGTGAACAAAAGAAGGAGGAAATGAGAAATTCTAGAGGAGGACGCTTTGCTCCCCTAAAAAGTGAGGTCAGTCCATTTTATTTAATTTGTTCTTCTCTTCCCTGCCCAAGAAAAAGAAAAAACAGGCTCAGAATGAGGCTAAGGTACAATCATTTCATCCTGGATGTGAGCATGAGGTTTCAGTATGATTGTTTTTCATGCCAACTTCGTGGCAGGGCTGCCCCAATTTTTTTGGCTGAGCAAAGCGAGGTCTTACATACAACTTGACGGCATTTCTCTGTCTGTAACATGATAACTTTTTAACACCACAGCCCATCAATTCCGAAATCTCAGGGCAATGGGAGGAACCCTAGCGATTTTGGCAAAAAATGGAAAAAAATCAAGAGAGAGAAAAGGGGATTACACAGAGCCCCGGCCATCTGGTTAGCAGATCCAGCAGCTTCCGCCACCCTGTAATTGTCAATATAGCAAATAACTGGTTGATGGCAGCCCTAAACAACTTCCAGCTCTCCCTATCCTCCCAATGCAGTTAAAAATGTCAACACCATGAATGACTTATCTGCCAGCCAGAAAGAAAAGAAATGAGAATGGTGGGACGGAATAGAGGCGCCCACAAAGCCTTGGAAGTGGGATCATGAGGGGCCTTGGTGTGGGGAGAATGGGGTAATGGGTAGCGCACAAAGACCTTACCATGGTGGGGAAGAGAGGAAAAAAAGGGAATGAGGAGCCACTGGCAAGAGGGGGAGGGAGAGAATGGGAGACGATGGTATAGAATGGGAGACAGAATCCCTGGTATGGAGGGATTTGGAGGGTTGCAGGGACTCCCTGAAATAGAGGGAGAGTGTGCGTGTGGGGAGGGGTGAGTAAAAATGAAGGGATGCAAGAAGCCTCTGGTGTACAATGATCTTGGCCTACAGAAGCTACAAACTATGCAACCCCCTAGTTGTTTAGCTCAGTCTTTGATGTTTGCGTTTGCACTGGTGCTGGTGCTCGGAGAATGGTAGTAACTGCATGAACCTGGAGTAGCCTGTTCATAAGGGTTTCAAACTGAGAAATTGTTCCTGCTCTTAATTACAAATGAAAATATTGCCATTTAAGCTTCTGCAGTAAGGTTTCAAGTTACAGCATCTGGATCCAGTCTCATGGAAACTGAATTTATTTTCTGTTTCTATACACCATTATGTTTGATGCTCCACTGAAACCCATGTGGGGGTAGAATAATAATTTAATCAGATAATATCTCTGTGTGAAGCAGCTCAAGGAGTGAATGATCCAAGGAACCCCAGAAGTTTGCAGACAAAGGTCTAAAGAGCTCACTGACTAGCAGTGCTCAAATCTGATCTGACTGGCTTTCTGCATCTTAAATTAGTCCAGATTCTGTGAGGCAAGACATCAGCAGGGTTGCCAGTTTAACTTTAAAGCAAAGGTGTAGCTGATTTCATCCTATGATTGTGCTAAAAATAAACAAAGCACCTTTCCAAATTCTCTCTCTGGGGTCTACAAAATCCCTGGGGCAGATTTATTTTAGGTGGATTAATGATAGGTAGATTTGTTTTGGCTTTTCATCTGTTAATGAATAATATTCCTACTCTTTATTTATAACCTCTTAAAATTGTAATGAAGTTACTGCAGTCTACTGATAATTCCTGTGAGCCAGATCCTCAGTTGTAGCCCAGGAAAATTTGGCACAGCAACGAAGCCATTTGCATTCCGCTGCTCCTAGGAACATTATATCCCAGGGTGGTTTCCCTAAGAGCAGGTTAGAGCAGCCTTCAGGCTGTTCTATCATACACACTGCTAACTGCATAGTCCTGGCCATGGCCCCTTCTCTGAATACTCTGTGCAACCCAATGATTCCCCTATATAATGGAGATCCTCTGAGGGCTGGATTTGCTGGGCCACTTGTTCATAAGGGTTTCAAACTTCTTCAGCTCTGTGATGTTTGTAAGCTTGTCTCTTTCACCAACAGCAGTTGAATCCAATAAAAGATATTACCTTGCACCATTCTTGGGTGTCAGACAATGTACAAGATCATATATGCACTGATTAGGGTGATCAGAAGCATTTAGAGGAGTTTTTGTTTGTTTAAAAACATATTATATATATAGTTGCCTATTTGGAACTTCCCGTCCAAAGGTTAAAGCAGATAGATAAAGAACAGGAAATCCAGTTTATATGGAGGAATTCTCAAGAAGACCCATATTTCCCTCTTGGATCTGACTCATAGTTCCTAAGAAAATTAAATATTTTCCTCCATTTCTTCAGAAAGGCCCATGAACTCTAATCCACATCTACATTATACTAGTACTGACTCACCAAAAAAACAAAAAACAAAAAAAAACCTTTTAAGTTGTATTTGTCCTCTAGGTCTCCTTGGGTGGTGAGTCTGCCTTTGAGCTTGTCTTAGCAGGGATGGCATCTTATCTAGGTCTTTTACAGGAGGAAAATCACTGCTAGCCATTAAAGTTCCCTAATGACCATGTGTTATGTACTTGAGCAATAACAGAGAACAGCTGAAGAGTCTCACTGAAGATAAGGCATCGTACCAGAAAGAGAGAGCACCAGATAGTGAGTTAAGACAGTTGGGTTCTATTCTCAACTCTGCTACTGTCTTGCTGAGTGCCCTAGGCAAGCCACTTCATCTCTGTGTTCTTGTTTCCCTCTGTGTAAAATAGGCATAATGGTACTTACATCGTCAATCACACTTTGCAAAGGTAAGTATATGTGCTAAGTAATATTATTCCAGGGAGTCCTAGCCAGCAAGTAGTTTTGTACTCCCATCATATAGGTATAAGCATGCTTTACCTGCCTCCAGAAATTTCCCAAAGTAACTCACATCACCATGTATTCCGCTTTCTGCTTTTTATTATTTATTATGTGATTATGGAAGTTTGTACAATGTAGTAGGCCAGGGGTGGGTAAACTTTTTGGCCCAAGGGCCACATTTGGGTGGCAAAACTGTATGGAGGGCTGGGTAGGGAAGGCTGTGCCTCCCCAAACAGCCTGGCCCCCGCTCCCTCCCATTTCCTGCCCCCTCAGAATCCCCAACCCATTCAATCCCCCCTGCTTCTTGTCCCCTAACCGCCCCTTCCCAGGACCCCAACCCCTAACCAACCCCCCTGCTCCCCTGACCCCTATCCACACCCCCACCCCTTGACAGGCCCCTGGGACCCCACACTTATCCAACGCTCCCCCCCGTTCCCCATCCCCTGACCGCCCCTCCCCGAACCTTAACAGGCACATCATTCCCATTAACAATTAACAGGAGTTACACACAGTTAAACACAGAATGCCCCTCTTGGACCTCTTTTTAATATGTTCTCTGGCTGTCACCAGACAGAGGCTGATACATGGCTGAATCCAGTGTGGGAATTGGTTCTGGTTCAACTACAAAAATATTTAAAAGAAAGATTTGAAAATCAGCCTTTTGTAGGCATCTCTTTACAAGACCCAATTAAGGCACTGTAAGCCTGTGTGTCTAAGACCCTGGCTTCTAAAGTCATGTGATTATATCAGAATCTTAATTTCCTATTTAAAAAGGCCAAGACATATGCTCTAGGAGTTATTTTGGGGAAGTTCTATGGCCTGTGTTACACAAGAGGTCAGACTAGATGATCACAATGGTTCCTTCTGACTTGGAATCTATGAACAGTGTGTGCAAACCTTTCTCTCTATATTCTTGTAGATAAGCACATGCATCTTTAAATGTTTTCTTGCTGTTAATAGCCTGAAAGTTAAAAGCCTAGTTAAAAACTCACAGCTATTCAGTTAAAAAAATATACAAATATATTTCACTTTAGCAGACTTAGGAGTTAATTGGAAAATCAGTAAATATATTTCAATTGCTCCAGTTAAAATATGATGCTAAAAATTATGAGGAAACTAGGAGTTATTAGAATTCCCAAATCAATAGAAATAGTCATTTCAATAGGTTCATGATCCAATATATGTTTCATTATGGGAACAGGTTTTGAAACAATCCTTGACATACACAGAAACACGATATACATTTCACTAACACGAAGATCGTAAAGTCATTTAGAAGTAGACGTTAGAGTGTTAATCATCATACATGGCAATGGAAACTCAGATTAAACTGTTTTTGAGAATTATTATTTGTATTATGGTAACTGTGATGGGTTTGGTCACAGAGACCCCCTTGGGACTGTCACCTGACGTGCTGCAATTACCTCTGAGCCCGTTTTCTCTGCCAGATTGGGACTCCAGAACCCTGCCTTGTTGAGCCAGACACGCTATCCTGCTGCAACACAGATCCAGGTCTGGTCCACGCCCCCAAAGCTGCAGACTTTAACCAAAAACTGCTCAGAGGGTCACCTATCTCCAGAACCCAGACACCCAGCTCCCAATGGGATCCAAACCCCAAATAAATCCATTTTACTCTGTGTAAAGCTTATACAGGGTAAACTCATAAATAGTTTGCCCTCTATATCACTGATAGAGAGATATGCACAGCTGTTTGCTCCCCCAGGTATTAATCACTTACTCTGGGTTCAGTAATAAACAAGTGATTGTATTAAGAATAAAAAGTAGAATTTAAGTGGTTTCAAGTAATAACAGACAGAACAAAGTAAGTCACCAAGCAAAATAAAGCAAAAACATGCAAGTCTAAGCCTAATACATTAAGAAACTGATTACAGGTAAAATCTCACCCTCAGAGATGTTCCAATAAGCTTCTTTCACAGACGAGACTCCTTCCTAGTCTGGGCCCAATCTTTTCCCCAGTACGGTCCTTGTTAGTTCCAGCAGACATCTTCGGTGGAAACTAGGGGTTTTCTCATGACTGGCAGCCACCTTTGTTCTGTTCCACCCCCTTTTATATATTTGGCACAAGGCAGTAATCTTTTGTCTCTCCGGGTCCCCACCCCTTCTTCTAAATGGAAAAGCACCAGGTTTAAGGTGGATTCCAGTATCAGGTGACATGTTCACATGTCCTGTGAGACTCCAGCCTCCATTCTTCCAGGGCTGGCCCACAGGTACCCAGAAGGTTTGCAAGTAAACAGAGCCATTTACAGGTCATTGATTCTGAAGCACCCTTAATGGCCCACACTTTGCATAATTACAATAGGACCTCAGAGTTATACTTCATATTTCTAGCTTCAGATACAAGAATGATACAAATATACAAATAGGATGAATACACCCAATAGACTATAAACTTTGTAATGATACCTTACAAGAGACCTTTTGCATAAAGCAGGGTTCAGCAAACTTTCAGAAGTGGTGTGCTGAGTCTTCATTTATTTACTCTACTTTAAGGTTTCGCATGCCAGTAATACATTTTAACATTTTTAGAAGGTCTCTTTCTATAAATCTATAATATATAACTAAACTATTGTTGTATGTAAAGTAAATAAGGTTTTTAAAATGTTTAAGACGCTTCATTTAAAATTAAATTAAAATGCAGAGCCCCCCAGATCAGTGGCCAGGACCTGGGCAGTGTGAGTGCCACTGAAAATCAGCTCGCGTGCCGCCTTTGGTACGCGTGCCATAGGTTGCCTACCCCTGGCATAAAGCATATTCCAGTTACATCATATTCACATTCATAAGCATATGGAGTGCAATGTCACAGTAACATCAGAAGTCCACAACTGATATCAGGGCTCCATTGTAGTAGGCACTGTACATACACCTAGAGAAAGTCCCTGCCCTGAAGAGTTATAATCTAACTAAGCCAAACATACCAAGAATGGGTGAAAGAAAGTGACTTGTCCAAGGTCACAGAGGAAATAGCAGTGGGCTTGCTCCCCTTGTGCATCATGGAGCAGTCTGAGGCATACTACCGCTCTTGGTAGAATGCCTCCCACACTTTCTCTGGGGGTGGTGTGACTGCATGATTCTCAATTCAAGACTGAGCCTTAAGGTACTTTCAGTTCACCACATCCCTCAAACTCAACGTGGTTCATAAGTTACATCCCACCCCGTCAGAAGGGCTCAGCACCCACTATCAGGGCTAAATTTTCAAAAGCTTGCAGGGTGCTGAGTTCTTTTGAAAATCTGGCCTCAATCATGACAATGAACTTTTGAAAATGTAACGCCAAACGCTTTTGAAAAACTTGACCCCAAATGCCTGAGGGAAGACATGTTGATATAAAATTCCAGAAACATCCAGAAACATTCAGAAGCAATACTTGATGTTTACCACACATTAAGGTTCAAGTGCTGTAGCCCTTCCATTCTCAGGCAAAACTCCTCTGGCAGCATCTCACATCCAAATAAATGTTCCAGTTTTGGTGATATATTTGCTCTAAGAACCTGATTCTTCACCACCTTGTGTGTCTTTTATAGTAGGTGCCAAATGCTACCAAATCAGAATGGTAGCTTCTTCCACACATTTTGACAGGCACAAATGTCTACACAAAATGCAAATGAGTTGCGATACAGGTCCTCAGTATTTGGATTAGGGCTGCAATGCCCAACTCTAGCTATGTGGCCTATGAGCTCTGAGCGCATAGCCAATGGAGTGACTGGGCTAGATCAGCAAGTGACAATGCTTGCCCCCATTAAGACACATAAGCATCTGGGGTGCAGAGGCAGCCAACGTGACCAGGTATTTGAGGCAGCTCCACTCTTCAAGGTCATAAGTCAGGGCACCCAGCTGTGGAAATCCTTGTCTAAAGAGATGACAATACCTGACCACTTGAGGAACGTAATGCAAGACCCAGTTCGCAAAAGTTGTTTCCTAATAATGAGGACTACATAAAGATCCAGTATCTTTCCTCATGGACACATGATAATGACAAGAAAATTCCAAGTTTACAGGGGTGGAAATGAGGAAATAAGGTCTTACATTGTCACAGTATTAGGTGACTCATTTCTGTACCTGGAACTACTAGGATGGGCACATTAAAGATGTGTAAGGTAGATAGATGAGAAGCTATTACAGCTCCATAGGAGCATTTACAGTCTAGTGGGTCAATTTTTCAATCTGTATTTAAATAAACTACTTCTAAAATACCAGTGATTTTTCATCTTCAGTTTTTGTATTCAAAAATAATATGGTTAAGCTAACAAAAGAAATGAACATACAAATCACATTAATGCAGTGACACAACCCAAGCAAAGAATGTGCATTTGTAGTAAAGAGTGAGAATGCCATGACTCCATTCTTAATTCATTTCACTGGGTGGGTGTTTGAAATCAGTACCAGATGTCAAATCCCATGAATGCCACAATACCTAGGCACATCATAATGAATTAAGAACAGAATGTCAGTGTCAGTTCCACAAAGACAAGAAAACCACAAGCTGTATCACAAGCTCATACTATATGATGCTCAAAAGAGTGGGGAGGTAGCAGTTTAGGATAGGCCTAATTCTCCTCTGACCTACACTTATGTAAATCAGAAGCAACTCCACTGAAAGTAATAGAGTTGCAATGATATTACACTTGTATAAGTGAGTGGAGAATAAGACCCATTATTTATACCTGTGGCTGACAGAAAAAAAATAGTCATCTTAATTTTTCAGGAGGTTGAATTTAGAAATCATCCCTTTTCTTTTTCCTAAAGGATGCCTTTTATCGCAATTAATTCCATGTGATTCTTAGTGCACATTCATCCATTGTGATAGGGGCTCATTAAGATTAAGATGTTAAAGGAATGTAATATTTAAAAATTAGGTTAGCAAACCCTGACTCTGCTATAAGTACTGCCTGCAGTGCTCTATTGTTAACATTAGTGTCATTACAATTAATGATGATCATTCTTGAGGGTTATTCTGGGATTTTGCACTAATTTGACCCAGTTTAAAGAGAGATAAATTAGTTCCACAAAACTATAGATTTAGCTCCGTGACAATTTGCTCCCCAGATGCTTCTTTAGGCACCAGTCTAAATACACGTGCAGCTAGCAATCAACCCACGTGCCCTTTTTAGCCTGCTTAGGTGCTCTAGAGATTGAACTATCAGCTTTTGGCATATGCACAAGGTGGCATGTTTAAGGTCAATTATGAATCACAAAACGTTCAACATGTGATGAAAACATCACCTGCTTTGAAATGTCAGACAGCAAGCTCAAATTCAGCTCTGTGACCCTCCTGCAAATTCAGAGGTGCTCCATCAACTCTAGTGGTGCTCCTCTGGATGTGTGCTGCTGCAACTGAGAAGAATTTGGAGCTCAGTTAACAGTTACTCTTCTTGCTCCTCAAATGACCTACACATGTTCTGAACATTAAACATGTGCAAGTAGTCACACTGAGTTCAATGAGATTCCTCATATAAGTAATGTTAGATTTGTGCTTAAGTCTTTGCCGGATTGGAACCAAAGGAAACACACACCCATACATTAAATTTGCATTCCTAATGATCTCTGTACCTAAAGTACCTTCCACAGCTATCCACCCAATATGCATTTGTGGGCAGAAAAGTGAAGCTCAGTGTGGGGGTTAATACATGCGCATACAAACACAAGAACCAATGGTCTGAAGTTGAAGTTGGGGAGGTTTAGGTTGGATATTAGGAAAAACTATTTCACTAGGAGGGTAGTGAAGCACTGGAATGTGTTACCTAGGGAGGTGGTGGAATCTCCATCCTTAGAGGTTTTTAAGGTCCGGCTTTACAAAACCCTGGCTGGGATGATTTAGTTGGGGATTAGGTCCTGTTTGAGCAGGGGGGTTGGACTAGATAACCTCCTGAGCTCCCTTCCAGCCCTTATATTATATGATTCTACAGTTTGTAGTGCTTTTACAAAACATGACTGATCTTCTGAGCTGACTTTTATTACATGCATCAATCAGGTCAAATGGTAAAATACATAATGCAAGACCAATGATTTTTACTGAGCCTAACATTGGAAAGAGAAACATGGAGCTTTCTCCAGAACAGTATGTATGAAAAGATCCCAAAGGGATCTCTAGAAATTCTTGTGTAAATAAAGTTCCCCATCCTCCCACTGAAGTCTATGGCAGAAAGCCCATTGAATTCAATGGGAGAAGGATCAGGCACATCATTTGGATTAGAATAGCATCTAAAAATATCATCGAGTCACTGAGAAAATGAGACCAAGCCTTCCGTTGGAGAATGGAGGTTATTCTTATTCACCGGAGCAGAATACACAAAGAGACCCAAGCTTCAGAGAAGGCTGGGCTATTTGGAGGCAATACTGGCTATTTGTATCATTTATTCAGGCAACTACAGCACTGCCCTAAAAGGGTTCAGTGTCTGTGGGAACACAGACATGACTTTAGTGTTTGTATGCGCATGTTGTACTGCACCTAGCACAGCGGGGTCCCAGTCCATGCTTGGTGCTTCTAGGCACTCAGATAATGCAACTAAACAATAATGAATTATCCCTGTATTCTTCATCAAATTATATGTATTTGCTTATGATTTGAAGGGAGGGCTTTAGAGACCTTTATAAAGCATATCTGGATACACTCCTTGAAGAAAGATGACTCAAATGGAAGCTCCAGTCCTGTAATCAGATTTATGATTTTTTCTTGGATCAGGTCTTTTTTCTTGGATCAGAAATATATATAAGAATATAAGATCAGCAATACTGGGTCAGACCTAGGGTCCATCTAGCCCAGTGTCCTGTCTTCTGACAGTGGAGCACTGCAGGCAGTGCCAGCTGCTTCAGAGGGAATGAACAGAATATGGCAATTCTGAGTGATTCATCAACTGTTGTCCAGTCCCAGCTTCCCGCAGTGGGAGATTTAAGGACACCAAGAGCATGGGGTTGTACCTCTGATCATCTTGGCTAATGGCCATTGATGGACCTTGTGACAGATGGTCCTTTACACCAAAAATCATAATAATATCCTCCAGGTTATTGCAAGTCCTAAAGGACCAGTCACTTACCCCACGTCAATTGTACCTTAGCATAAAGATACAGTTCTTTCTGGTCAGTCATTTTTATTCCCTTTCCTCAGAGTTTAAACTGATGGGACAAGTGTTTGTGCAAATCTCCTCTTCATGGGTGGGAAGGGAGCGATCAGAGTCTTCTGATGTTCCTCTGATGTTCCACAGTGGCTTGTCTGATGTCTATAGATGCCTTCTTTTGTTGGGCAGGTGAGGACACCTAGTATGTCTCACTTGGTAATGCTTCTTTCCTGACTGTGGGGATTTCTAGTTTCATAGCAAACACTTTTAGAGTTACAGAGCAAATATTTAAATATTACCTTATAATATAGGATATAAATATTATAAGTGAAATTATAAGTGAAATTAATGCATGCATCAACTTACAAGCATTTAATAAAGTCCAAACACTAAACATATTCTTAACATCTATTTTAACAATGCCAACACACAAGTGACTCAAACTGGTTTCCAGCAATATATTTGTCAATGTTCAGTGAGGCCCAGGGGCTTTGGAATGAGCTGGCACCTGATCTGCCAATGTCACAGGCATGAACTTATCTAATTCTTTTTTGAACTGAGTTATATTTTTGGCCTTCGCAACATCCCATGGCAACAAGTTCCACAGGTTGACTGTGTGGTTGTGTGAAGAAGTACTTCCTTCTGTTTGTTTTAAACTCGCTGCATTTTAATTTAACCAGGTGACCCCTGGTTCTTGTGTTATGTAAAGGGGTAAGTAACACTTCCCTATTCACTTTCTTCATGCCATTCATGATTTTATACACCTCTATCATTTCTCTCCTTAGTCATCTATTTTCTAAGATTAACAGTCCCAGTCTTTTTAATCCCTCCTTGTATGGAAGCTGCTCCATATCCCTAATCAATTTCGTTGCACTTCTCTGTACCTTTTCCAGTTCTAATCTTTCTTTTTTGAGATGGGGTTACCAGAAACACACACAGTATTCAAGGAGAAGGTGTACCATGGAGCTATATAGTGGAACTATAATATTTTCTGGGGGTTTTTATCCTAATTTCCTAATTGTTTCTAACATTCCATGAGCTGTTTTGACTGTTGCTGTACATTGAGTGGATGTTTTCAGGGAACTTTCCACAATGACTCCAAGATCTCTTTCTTGAGTGGTAACAGTTAGTTTATACTACATTATCACTTTTGCATGTCTTTCTTGCCCTGAGTGTGGAACTGAAAGCATTTCAGAGAATACTACCATGGAGGTCCTGGATTTTAATCTCTTAACTAGCAGCCTAAATTTGAACTGCAGGACCTCTCTGCTAACTTTCCCTATATCATTGGTACCTACATCTACCACAACCACCAGCTCCTCCCCAGTACTGCACATATGATATCTTGAGAGATCTGCAACCTTCACGCCTGACTGGAAATTTACCATGTGGTTCTCCTGGTCATCACAAACCCAACTATCTATATTCCCAATAATCGACTCCCCCATTTACTATTACCTTGTTCTTCCTAGTAACTGGGGTTCCCTCCTCAGGAGGAGTAACCTCAGTGCAAGAGAATACCATGACATCATCTGGAAAGAGGGTCCCAACTATGGGATTGCTTCTTTTCACTCCAGCTTCATCCTTTCCTGAGACTTTCATCCTCCTTAACAGCACAAAGTCTGTCAGATTGAGGGTGGTAACTGCTCTATTGTATCCCTGAAAATCTCCCCTATGTGCCTCTCTGTCTCCCTTAGCTCCTCGACTTCAACCACTCTGGTCTCTGAGAGCCATGAGCTGCTTGCAGACATACGTCACAAGACAGATAATCGTACATGCTGCATTCAGTGTAATAAACTGGATAGACCTTACTCTGCTGCTGGAGTTCTGCCTGTGTTATTTTTACTCTTGCAGGGTTTTTTTGGTTGGTTGTTTTTTTGGGGAAGGGAGCAGGTTATTGGCCTAATTTTAGAGTATGTTTGTTAGGTGTATCTGCCTTTCACACTCCATGTCTAAACTCTCCTGGTTGCTAACTACTCTGGTCAGTTAGGAGCTGGCTTTCTAAACCCTTCTTCTCCCTGAATTAGCCCCTCCCCTTATCAAGGAATCCTAAAGGGACAGGACTAGTAAGATCTCATCATAGCCTATCTCGTGGCTTGTCTCAGCACGTGGTCCCCCACAACAGACCACACTATAATCATCAAATGTCCTGGACAAATGTTTGGGCAAAACTATACAGTAAAAATATGGTCAGGGTGAGCTTTTTATTAACATCCACCTTGCTGTCAAGTTTTAAGGCCAAGCTATGTACCTAAGAAACTAGAGAATTTGAACCACTGAGACAACTTCAGTTATAACAACATTTGATGCTAGTGAGCGCTACTTAAAGGGCTCATCCTGCTCCCAAGAAGTCAATACTAAACTCTGATTGGCTTCAATGGAAGCAGGAACAAGCCACTGGGTTGTGATATTATCTCCACAAGGATGGGTCATAATCACAAAAAGGAAGTGTGATATTAACTTATGCCACCACTTCTTTATCCCTATCCATGCATGTGCTGCTGGCATCCTGTTACTTTGCAATGAGCAAGTTATTAAGAGACATTTCTGAACAAGCCCGACTAATCAAAGGAGAAGCTCTCAGAGTCTCCCAAAGAATTCATCTGCATCACACTAATTAGAATATTCTCCAACAGAAATAACTGGGTATTGTTCAGGGCAAAATGATAAATTATTGCACAGGGAATTCCTTCTTCAGTTAATATTGTTTTCAGATTTATCTTCATTCTCAGCTAAAATAGCAATTTAGCTGCTGTAGTCACTGAATTTCTCTAGAAGGCCTTAACATTAACCCTGCACTTGATATTCATGAACATGTTTCCTATAGTACTCAATATGCATAGGCTATGGGTATACAATATTTCAACATTATTTCAGGCTCAGCTTTGCTGGAAAGCAATTTGGAATCGTATGCAGCATTGCAAGTAATATTGTACTCCACTACCATGTCGGTTAAGCTCAGTCAGTCATTACACACGCTCAGTAGTGTGCACTTCCTTGTAGCCACTGCAGAGCTTGGTGCTTGAAACTCAAACTGTGATATGCTTTATGAATGCTGTGTGCCTTGTTGTCTCCCTCTCAGTGTGGCATTAAAATAAAGAGGAATGCTTAAAGAAGGAATGGGTAAAACAGTTTGGATAAAACAAATTCACCCAAACAATTGAGCTGCATTGCACTTGTTGGTTTGCTGAGACTGGAAATGGAAGAGTCAAAGGAAAGAGGCTATGCAGACAGAGTCAGATCCTGGCTCCCATTCTGTTGCTTTGTGCTACTCCAGTAGTTTTGTACCATTTACAGAAACTGGTATGTTTATCAGCACCAAAGCAGCTATACCAACCTCACCGTTTTCTAGGGTTACCATTCGTCCGGATTCCCCCGGACATGTCCGGCTTTTTAAGCTAAAAATAGCGTCCTGGTGGAATTTGTAAATGTCCAGACTTCCCCCCCCCATGCAGAGCACGCGCGGCTAACAGTGCAGCCGGCCGGATGGTGCCACTTACATGGGGCTCCGACACTCAGCCAGAGAGGGCTCCTCCTCCTCCCCCCTGCAGCAGAAATCACTCCCTCCCTCCCTCCCTGCATTCGCAGATTGGCTCCGGCAGTCTGGAGCTCCTCCCCCGCCAGCCAGCGTGCCGACGAGCGGCTCAGGCAGTTCCTGAGCAAGTTCACCGAGACATTAGGCGAAGAAAGGCCAACAACAAGGGGGCCGGGGGGTCGGAGAAGGGGCAGGGAGGTTTTGGAGGGGGCAGTCAAGAGATGGGGGAGGTCGGGAGTTCGGGGGGGGGGCTTTCTGGGGGTGTGGATAAGGTTTTGGGCAGTCAGAGTACAGGTAGGGGGTAGGGTCCTGGGGGGCATTTGGGGGGGGTCTTAGGAGGGGGCAGTTAGGGGACAAGGAACAGGGAGGCTTAGGTAGGGGGTGGGGTTCTGGAGGGCAGTTAGGAGCTGGGGTCCCAGGAGTGGGCAGTCAGGGGACAAGGAGTGGGGGGGGGGTGTTTGAGACTTCTGGAGGGGGGCCTGTCAGGGGGCAGGAGTGGGGAGAGGAATTGGAGCAGTCAGGGGACAGGGAGCAGAGGTAGGGTTACAAGACGTCCTCTTTTTCCCGGACATGTCCGGCTTTTCGGCACTCAAACCCCCGTCCGGGGGGAATTGCCAAAAAGCCGAACATGTCCGGGAAAATGGCGGCTCTGCTCCTCCCCTGACTCTTCGGCTCTGTTTAAGAGCCGAGCTGCCCGAGCGCTATGGGCTTCAGGCAGCTCCCTTGCCTCCGGACCCCAGCCGCCGGCCGGCACTTCCCCTCCCGGGCTCCAGCTGCGCAGGGTCCGGAGGCATGGGGGCTGGCCGAAGCCGGTAGCGCTGGGGCAGCTCGGCTCTTAAACAGAGCCGAAGAGTCAGGGGAGGAGCAGAGCCTCCAGCCGCGGCAGCTCTGCTCCTCCCCGACTCTTCGGCTCTGTTTAAGAGCCGAGCGCTACGGGCTTTGGGCAGCCCCCATGCCTCCGGACCCTGCGCCGCCGGAGCCCGGGAGGGGAAGTGCCCAGCTGGGGGCGCAGGGTCTGGAGGCAAGGGGGCTGCCCGAAGCCCAAGCACTACCAGCTTCACGGTTTGCCGGGCAGCCTCCAGACCCTGTGCCCCCGGCTGGGCGCTTTCCCTCCCAGGCTCCAGCTGCGCTGGGGAAGCGCCGGCTGGGGGCGCAGGGTTTGGGGGCTGCCCGGCATACTGTGAAGCCGGTAGCGCTCGGGCAGCCTTTTCCGCGTGGCTGGGAGTGGGAGGGAGGAGGGGGAGGAGTCAGGGGGAAGGGGCGGAGTTGGGGCGGGGCTGGGGTGGGAAATGGGCGGGGCCAGGGCCCGTGGAGGGTCCTCTTTTTTTATTTATTAGATATGGTAACCCTAAGCAGAGGGGTTTAGATGGGTCAGGAGTTTGGGGGGGGGGGCTGTCAGGGGGTGGAGAGTGGTTGGATGGGGCGTGGGAGTCCCAGGGGTCTGTCTGGGGGTGGGGGTGTGGATAAGGGTTGGGGCAGTCAGGGTACAGGTAGGGGGTAAAGTCCTAGGGGGCCAGTTAGGATGGGGGGAGGGTCTCAGGAGGGGGCAGTCAGGGGACAAGAGGCAGGGAGGCTTAGGTAGGGGGTGGAGTCCTGGGGGGCAGTTAGGGGCAGGGGTCCCAGGAGGGGGCAGTCAGGGGACAAGGAGCGGGGGGAGGGTTGGGGGTTCTGAGGGAGGGACGTGGGAGGGGCAGGGGCGGGGCTAGGGCAGGATGGGGCAGGGCTAGGCAGGACAGGGGCGGGGCTCCTCCCGTCCTCTTTTTTGCTTGCTGGATTATGGTAACCCTACCGTTTTCAAAATGTGGCTTGGTGATTTACCTTAACTGTAGAATTCCCACTGATTTTAACATGAATTGCCTGCCTAAATCTTCATGCAGCACTAATAATTCATAGAAATAATAGAATCATAGAAATCATAGAATAATAGGACTGAAAGGAATCTCAAGACAAACCTCAGGTGTTTAATCTGCTCTTAAAAACCTCCAATGACAGAGACTCCACAACCTCCCTAGGCAATTTATTCCAGTGTTTAACTACCCTGACAGTTAGGAAGTTTTTCCTAAAGTCCAACCCTTGCTGAAATTTAAGACCATTGCTTCTTGTCCTATCCTCAAAGGGTAACTAGAACAATGTTTCTCCCTCCTCCTTTAACAACCTTTTAAGTACTTGAAAATTGTTATAGCCCCTCTCAGTCTTCTCTTCTCCAGACTAAACAAACCTAATTTTTTTCAATCTTTCCTCATAGGTCATGTTTTCTAGACCCTTATTCATTTTTGTTGCTCTCCTCTGGACTTTCTCCATTTATCTATATCTTTCCTAAAATATGGCATACAGAACTGGACACAATACTCCAGCTGAGGCCTTATCAGCGTGGAGTAAAGCAAAATTACTTCTTCTGTCTTGCTTACAACACTCCTACTAATACACCCCAGAATGATGTTTGCTTTTTTTTGGAACAGTTTGGAACACTGTTCACTCATATTTAGTTTGTGATCCAGTATGATTCCCAGATCCCTTTCTGCAGTACTCCTTCCTGGGCAGTCATTTCCCATTTTCTGTGTGTGCAACTGATTGTTCCTTCTTAAGTGGAGTACTTTGCATTTGCCCTAATTGAATTTCATCCTATTTACTTCAGACCATTTCTCCAGTTTGTCCAGATCATTTTGAATTTTAATCCTATTCTCCAAAGCACTTGCAACCCCTCCCAGCTTGGTATCATCCACAAACTTTATAAGTGTCTATGCCATTATCTAAATAATTGATGAAGATATTGAACAGAACCAGATCCTGGACCAATCCCTGTAGGACCTCACTTGATGTGCCCTTTCACCTTGACTGAACCACTGATAACTACTCTGTGGGGACGGTTTTCCAACCAGTTATGCACCCACCTTACAATAGCTGCATCTAGATTGTATTTCCCTAATTTGTTTATGAGAAGGTCGTGCAAGACAGTATCAAAAACTTTACTACACTCAAGATATACCACATCTACTGCTTGTTACTCTGTCAAAGAAAGCTATTAGGTTGGTTTGACACAATTTGTTCTTGACAAATCCATGCTGATTGCCACTTATCACCTTAATATTTTCTAGGTGTTTGCAAATGGATTGCTTAATTATTTGCTCTATTATCTTTCCAGGTACTGAAGTTTAGATAACTGGTCTGTAACTCCCCGGATTGTCCTTATTCCCCTTTTTATAGGTTGGCACTATATTTTCCCTCTTCCAGTCCTCTGAAATCTCTCCCATCTTCCATGATTTTTTGAAGATAATCACTAATGGTTCAGATATTTCCTCAGTCAGCTCCTTTAGTATCCTAGTATGTATTTCATCAGATCCTGGTGACGTGAAGACATCTAACTTGTCTTAGTAATTTTTAACTTGTTCTTTCCCTAATTTAGCCTCTCCTACCTCAGTTAATACCCCTAATGTTTCTGATTCCCCTGTGAAGGAAAGAAGTCACTATATAATGAGACTATTCCTTGATGACATATCATACAAACACAGTTTTACACTCACAACTTAGTCACTTCTGTAAATAGGACTTCTAATGGGAATAAATGAGTTCATGGCTTGCCAAGTGCAGCTGTTTCCCAAAGATCTCTAGTGAGTGCTAGGGGGAAGAAACAGTTGAGCAACTCATGTCCAGTTATGTTTCTCGTTAATTTCATTATAAACAACTGGCCCATATGAGAGAAAGTAATTGTGTGGAATGCAAGAATCACAAACATGAAGAAGAACATATAAATCATGGACAAGTTCATAGGCTAATGAGGAATAAATTGAACTATCCTTAGTCTCACAGATAAAGGATATTAGACAGCCATCTGCATTATTAGAAATACTTTTAGACATCCTTAATGATTTTTAAAATAAAAAAGCCATTTACAAATGAACAGAATAGTCACATGAATTCATGAAAACACCATTATCAGTTCTGTTAAAGGGGCATGTAGCTCCATTGACTATGCCTGTTTACACCAACTGAGAATCTGGTCTATTGTACCTTGAATTTAAATTCTGGGAGTGAAGGAACGCAGTGGGAGAGCTGGCTGAGGGTATATGCACATTTTGGAGACTGTACCAGCATAGCTAGGCCACCATAGCCCTATTGTGAAGACACTGCCTGCATCAAGAGAATGTTTTTTTCTGTCAGTGTAGGAAAACACCCGCCTGAATGAAATTAGCTATGTTGACGGAAGCCCCCTTCTGTTGACATAGCTGCTTCTATTCAGGGGGTTATATAACTATGTCAGGCCAGGGGGTGGGTTACTTTTTCTCACTAATGTAGCTATGCCTATTTAACTTTTCAGTGTAGGCCAGGCCTAAGTAAGGCCTTTAGGATTTACCACATAGGCTCTGGATCCATGTAACCAGATCTTTATGCCTACACAGAGCTCCAATAAAGGAATAAGGTAAAACTGATAGAAAATTGGAATTTCTGTCCAGTGGAGAAATCCAGTATTTTGACATCTGTTTTTGTCCCAAATCAAGATGAAAATTTGAAATATCAAAATCTTAAAAACAGGACAAAAAGTTTGGAAAATTTTGATTTGGAAATGAATCAAAATATTTCATTTCTATTTGTCAAACCATATTGAGATGCTTTGTTTTGATTAAGTTCAACATAGAATTGTATCTGCCTAAGCTGCTGTGGTGCCTCCTGTAGTTCAGTGGCACATGAACCATTCTTCTCTATGGCCAGGATCCCTGGACAGACTACATCTCACATGACGTATCTTGGTCATGAGACACACAGGAGGCACTAGGGTGGCTCAACAAGAGGCAGGTCTGCAGTGCATCATGAAAGATGTAGTCCAGTCAGGGAGCTGAGCTGTAACAGGGTGTGCTGACTCAGGAGCTAACTCAGCACCCTGTCACTTAAATCTCTTCCAGTTTATATTAATTGAGTCTGACTGAAAGGCAGGCAGTTGGCAGAGGAGGCCAAATAACTGAGTAGAGATACAGCTGGGGGAGCTAATTGGTTGGAAGCATCCCCAGCAACTAAGATAAGCAAACAGGAAGGATGTGGTGGGAGCCTGAAGGAAGGCAGAAGTAAGCAGGACTTGCTGTAGCAGCACCTTCCTCTTCCCCAGAAGAAAATGGGGAAGTTGGCTATTGATTGTAAATATAATAAAGCTGGTGGAGGTTAAGACGACTTGGAGTGGTTGTGATCAGTGAGGTTGGAAAAGGGACTCTCCCTCTGACACCAGCCCATAAAGGAGAATGGGCGCCAGGACACACTTAAACCCCAACTTCTACGAGGTACTGCTGCAACTCAGCTTGATCCTGATTCGTGTCGAATGGAACTGAACTGAAACGTTTTGATTTGGTTTGACAAATCAAAATCTTTCTCTTAGAGCAGGCCAGACCTGAAATGAAATATTGTTTCAACTTTCTTAACAGAAAATTGAAAAATGTTGGTAAAAATCAAAATTTTCTATTGAAAAAGTTGATTTTCCAGAAACTGCATTTTCCAAAAACCAAAAACATGGACCTCCTGACGAGCCAGTCTAGACTGAGGCCAGAGTTTGTATCACCTTGATACTTGAAAAAGGCACTATGGAAATCAAACAGTTAATATAACAATTTTTGCAGTAGGAGAGAGGAATGGATTTAGAGCTCCTAAGAGGGTAAACCAAGAAAAAAATTACCAAACTCTTTAAAAATTCTTTTTAATTTAAAAGAACAGATCTAGGTATTTTAAAAATTTAAATGGTCATTAGTATTACAAGAAGTAAATATAAACCAAAATGCTTTGAAATCAATGGGACCCTTTCCATTAACTTTGTTGGGCTTTAGATCAGGCACTTCAGGAGGAATGTTAGCATTCAGGTTGATGCTGAATCTTCATACTGTGACATCATACCTGGGTTTCTGCCACAGTGTGTGGCTTATTTGTTGTAGTGCACTCTCACTCGTGCTGTTAAAAGTGAAGTGACCAAGTGCTACAGCAGAAAGAATAACAGGAAAAGGGTTTTATAAACATTGGCGTGGCAACATATCTGGTGGATATGGCACTGGACAGGGAGTCAGGAAACTTGAGTCCTATTCCTGTCTCTGCCACTGATCTGCTCTATAACCTTGGGCAAGTCATTTCCCCTCCCACAATTGTCTGTCTTGTCTAGATTGTAAGGCCTTCAGATCAGGGATGGCCTCTCACGCAGCAGTTCCCTAGGACAGAGGGGCCAAACCTCAGCTGGGGGCCTCCACCTGCTACTGTAGTATTAAGAATAATAACAATTTGCAAATTCTCAGTCACATTCAGATTCAAGTCATGTTTGCACCATTTTTGTTCACTTTTCAGAATTAATGCGCATGAAGATTTGCTCATAGGAATGTTTGCAGAAGGTGAATTTTCTGCACATAACCAAAATTCAATTCAATCAATATTTTGTTTTGAGAGAGTGTAGTTTATAACGATTATACCATCAATCAAGAACATAAGAAAGTAACCGGTAACAAGTGAATTACAAATATCAAATAATAGTTTGAATGTTCACTACAAACAGCTCACAAACATAAGCAAACATTTGTTCATGTCAATTATTTGATGAACAATTTCAAATTACCAATATTTGTAAAATTTGTGATCTGCAAAGAGAAAAGGAGATTAAAATAGCCAGATCAATTGTTTGCAATTAATAATGTGACCAGTTCTACCAAGTGCTATGAAATGGCCTGAGAATTTTTCTTTCTTTGTCCAGGAATAGTTTTCAGGAAAAAAATGTGCACTGATTTTTTTTTTTTGACTTGCCACATGTAAGAAAAATTAAATTAATGTTCCACCTAGTGAAGATCTGTGGGGGGGAAAAGAAACCAAGTAGATAGACAGTTACTCAAATGTATTTTTGGGGCCTGATCCAATGCTCATTTAAGTCAATGAGAAGACTGGCATTGATTTTAATGGCACTGAATCAGGTCTGTTCATTCCTTAAGTGTATAGAGGTATGAAAGTTTAACATCCATAAATTCTTGGCTTCAACTCCAAGTTCCCAAACTTCAGTTAACAGATTTATGGAGTGTCATCAACCTTGGCTATGATTTGTACCCTTCATTAGTTTGTTTGTTGTGGCAATTTGTATGCGGCCACTAGCAAAAAGCATTAGCTGCTCCAGTGGCATCCTGACAACAACAGAGGTCAAAAATTATTGGAGTTTGTGATGGCATAAAACATCACTAGAAGAGAAGGTGTGAGGTGACAGAAAAACAACCTAATACAGCATTTGCAAGATGGTGTCCTAGAAGGACAAAGAAAGAAATTCATCTTGGTAAGAATATGGAGCGAGAAGAATGTAAAATAAATATCCATAAACTAAACTGTGATTACAAAATCTGGGAAATAATGTGTTTTAGAAATAAAGGGTTTTAGATCATGACTTTCAGCTAAAAATTTAAAGTCAGGAATTACAGATCAGCCATATAAATCAGTCCATTTTTATTAATAAAACAGGTATTTGTACCCAAAGTATAAAGTACAGTAGTGACTTTCAAACCAGCTGTTTGACTTATAAGTGAGTGATACAACTTATAAATCAGGCACATGAACTATCCAGCATTTCCTACACTTATAAATCAGTCTTCTTCACAAAGCAGTTCCCTGACTGGGAAATCACTCTCTTGATTAATAAATCAGTCACCACTAGATACATAAATAATGGATATGAATCATAAATCTCCTGGCCATCAGCCACATGTTTCATAAATCAGAAACTCAGTATATAATGGAGCATTTAAGAACACTTATTATGAACAATTTAGCAAATCAACACCAAAATTGCATTCCACAACACTCACAGCACACTTTGCAAGACAGATGGTGTAGGCACACAAAAAAATAGGCTCTTCTGCAGCCCCAGTGCAATTTGCCACTACACTGGGAATTTACAGTTGCGTGTTACTATTATAAGCTGAATTTTTTTAATTGGGAAAAGTCAGGAAAGTTCTTCCCTATTCCCACTCCTCATGCCTCCACTCCAAAAAATCAAAATCAAAACAAAAGAACCTAGGTCTAAACCAGCCAAAATCTATATTTTCCATTCTTGAATATATTTTTCTGTGGGCTGCATTACTAAATATATTACATGTTCTTCCTCCCCATTAGGTATCTGACAAATAAATTACTGTATGTAAGCTGAGAGGTAACTGAATTATGAAACTCCTTCAGTTCAGTGAGAATTGGTAAACAGGTTGTATCATTTTCAATAGACCTGTGTGTATGTATATGTTATATTTATCACTGGGCAGAAAATCAAATCAATGTGATTTCTAGTAGGTATACCTTGGCTTAGGCCTACATTAGAGGGCATGAGCATTATTACACTGTTATTGCCCAAGGGTTACTATTCCATACTGAAATAACTCTGAGTCAGATTCTGCAACTTCAGCATTTACTCCTGGGTGTAGTCCCAATGACTTCAGTTGGACTGCTCACATAAGTACTGCTCCAGCCTGGTCTACACTTAAACCTTAGGTTGACTTAGCTATGGTACTCAGGGATATTAAAAATCTACATCCCTGAGTGCCATAACTGTGTTGATGTAACCCCATAAGCCCAGTGTAGAGGCAACTAGGTCAATGGAAGAATGCTTCTGTTGACCTAGCTACCATTCCTCGGGGATGTGGAGTTCCTACAGGAATTAAAAAGACACTTCCACCACTGCAGTCTGAATCTACACTACAGCAGTGGTTTTCAAATTTTTTTGCAGACCATTTGAAAATTGGTGAGGGTCTCAGCGGACTGCTTAATGATCTTTCCAAATGTTGTTTATGCTGTTAGCTAACTATTGTAAAGCACTTTGGATAAAAGTGCTATATAAATACAAAAACAATAATAACGTTTTTTGTTCTACAAATAAAAGCACACAACTCATATTTTAATATCAGTAGTCTTACCTTTCTAATGCAATGGATGTGCCCTCTCTCCCCCGCCACGGCAGCCTCCGAGCTGGGGCTGGGCAGCAGGGGAGATCTCTCCCTCTCTCCTCCACCACAGCAGCCCCTGAGCTGGGGCTGAGAAGGAGAGCCATGTCTCCCTGGCAACCGCAACTCTGGAGCTGGGGAAAGTCACCTCTTTCTCTGACCGCCGCAGCCCTGCATGTCCCAAATTCCCCCCACCCCCTCTTCTCACCCCACTGCCCCCTCCCACCTACCCCCTATTCCCCCCAAGGCCACTACCTCACCTTACATGTGCGTCTTCTCCAGGGTCCAGGCACCTAATTAGTGGAGCCATGCCTGCGCGGCTCCACTAATTAGGTGGGTGGCCTTTCATTGTCTTGTGTGCAGCTGCCCAGGCACGCACCTTAGAGGCAACTATCCACAGACCACCTGAATGGAGCTTGCAGACCACTGGTGGTCCACAGACTACAGTTTGAGAACCTCTGCACCACAGGGTTCTACTGGCATAGGGACGGCACAATAGCTTTGTTACTATAATTCCTGTAGTGTAGGCATGGCCTCAGTGTAAGCGTTGCAGGCTCAAGTCTTGCACAGATCTTACAGTGGACAGTTATGCATGTCACAAATTATCACAATTGTTCGCATTCGCAGTAGGGAGGCCAAGGAATGAATGGGTCATGGTGAGTTAACTACTCTTTTATCACTGGAGATGGTCCCCTAAGCGCCATTAAGAGGCACATGGCAAGGCAATGTTTGGTGACCTTGCCCTGCTGCCTATCTTGTATTTGTTCTGTGGATAGAGGACTCCAGTCTGATGGCCCAGCACTTTTCATGAGCACTAAATTCACACAAAAATATTTTTTAAAGAAAGAATATGCAGGAAGCAGAAATCTGAGGGCTAGAGGTTAATGAAAGAGTCATAAACACATGCTGACTGTTCATAAATGCTGTCACTATGTAAAGTTTCTCAGATTAAAGATGAACATTTTTCTTTTGTTAAACACGGGGAGAGATTTTGCACAACAGACTGCAATAAAATAAAATGGCAGCCACAAATGGCAAATATGAATGATAATAATAATAATGAGTTAAACTAATGCATTCTCTGAACCATTCAAGAGCAATGGTTGAGACTGTGTGTGAAATTTCATCCCATATTATAGTTACCTGATAGGATTATTTATATGTAACTGTGACTAGGACCAAGTTTTATACAGGGTTTTTTTCTAAGATCTAACTCTATTATTATGTGTGTGAGTATGTGTGTGTGTGAGAGAGAGAGAGAGAGACAAAGCAGGTTTAAAAAAAACAGGAAATAAAAATTCATGAAAATATATTGAAACTGTTAGCACTTTGCAGGGTTCAAAAAGGACTCATTTTCTTTTTTCTTTTTTTTTTTAAATAAATCTTTAGTTTATCAAAATCTGGGGGAGGGAGTTACTGAAAACCAGGGTTTCAATAAGTGAAAAAAAATAAAGAATGATATTTTAAAAATTATTTTGATAAAATTTTAATTAAAAATATTGAGAAAATTTAACAAAAATGGAAAATTTCAATAATGTCAAGTATTGATCATGAATAGTTTGATTTTTAAAAATAAAGGCATTTTTGTGATGCAAAAATATGTGAAAAATGTCATCATTTATGTGTATATTATCAGCAGAAATGGTAGCACCACCTGTTATTAAGATTGCAGAACACTTACCATTATAAAACCCTGTTTTCAGTTGCTTATAAATTTATTAAACTTTAACTAGTCAAGTTGAAATCTTCCATATTCTGTGTCTGCCTCAGGCTAAATTTACTTCAAAAATTTCAACCAAAATTGTTTCTAGAAATGAGGTTAGGGAAAAATAAATTGATTTGTCCATGTTAAAAAATTCTGACAACCTTTTATTTGAAAGCTTTCAGCAACCTACTTCTTGGGGGTGGTGTCTATGATGTGCTTTTGCTGTCTCTGTGAAAATCCACCCAAATTATAAGCTAGGGTTACCATATTTCAAAAATAAAAAAAGAGGACACTCCACGGGGCCCTGGCCCCGCCCCTTTCCCACCCCCGGCCCGCCCCAACTCCGCCCCTTCCCCACCCTAACTCCGCCCATTCCCCAAAGTCCCTGCCCTAACTCCCCCTCCTCCCTCCCAGCCACGCGAAAAGGGCTGCCCAAGCGCTACCGGCTTCACGGTTTGCCGGGCAGCCTCCAGACCCTGCGCCCCCGGACGGCACTTCCCCAGCGCAGCTGGAGCCCGGGAGGGGAAGCGCCCAGCTGGAGGCGCAGGGTCTGGAGGCTGCCCGGCAAACCCGTGAAGCCGGTAGCGCTCGGGCTTCGGGCAGCCCCTATGCCTCCGGACCCTGCGCCCCCGGCCGGGCACTTTCTCTCCCGGCCTCCAGCTGCTCTGCTCCTCCCCTGACTCTTCGGCTCTGTTTAAGAGCCAAGCTGCCCGAGCGCTACCGGCTTCGGGCAGCCCCCATGCCTCCGGACCCGAGCCGCCGGAGCAGAGCAGCTGGAGCCCGGGAAGGGAAGTGCCCAGCCAGCGGCTCAGGGTCCGGACGGGGGTTTGATTGCCGAAAAGCCGGACATGTCCGGGAAAAGCCGGACGTATGGTAACCCTATTATAAGCCTTTGAAAAATTGCAGTTTGCACATGCTCAGTAGTGACCTGCTAGAGTTAAACAGCTTAATTGCCCCAAAAGATTCTGTCCACACTGAGCATGCTCCAGCTGGGGTCAAGCAGGACTTTCTCTGCAATTACAGCTCTGGACTGCTACAGGCCATGTGCCACATCCAGGTCCAAGTATGTGAACTGTGAACAGGGAGGCTGTCTTCCTGTGCCCTCAGTGTCTTCCCTTTTGGGTCTGAGCAGTGTGGAGAAGGAAGCTGCTTGATTCAAATGCAAAGGGGGCAAGAGCCACGTCTTGTGGAAAAAACAATAGTACGTGAACATGCAACTGAAACTGTATCATAATATTTGCACACACGCGGGCAGAGTTAAGGTTGCACAGGCAACTTTAATTCTGGCATTTATTATTGAATGCTTGATTTTGCAACTTTAATCATGCTCTTTTAACCTAGTTTTCTCTGTGTGTGATATATTTTATACACACATACATACACACAATATCTATTGCTTTGTTCAAGGAAAAATGAGAAACACGGAATTTGTAAAAGCTAAATAACTAGCTTATTAACAGTTTCAGTCAGTTGGTAGCACACTTACACCTGGGCTACCTGTGGGTTCAAACCCAGTGTTGACATTTGAATACAGTAATGAGGGGAGGTTGAAAAGCATGCTGCTCTGTAAGAGGGGGCCGTGCTTTGGATGAGAAATTAAACCAATGTTCTTATACCTGTCACTGCCTCTCTAGGTGGATTTTAAACAATCCATGGCAATTTTAGAAGAGAGCACCTGGTACCCTGAACTGAATTTCTTCATGTATTAAAAACAGACTTCAGAGTCCAAGGCTGTGTGGGAGCTATTGCTGAGTCCATAATTGCTGCCACATTTGCCTATATGGTTGCTGCACTACCAGTATCTTCTAACTCATTATTGTAAAGCACTCTGGGGCACCTTGAATGTGAAAGGCAATATATAAAACACAATTCTCCCCTAGCTAAGTGCATTGCAGAAATATTTCCTCTGAACAGTTGACCTTTTCCTGTCCGGTATATTTTCCTTGTCTTTCCTGAGCTACTCTATATTCTCACCCAGGAACAAATCCTAATTCCTTCTTTGTGGCTATATAGAACCCCAAAAACAGCAGAACCATTGCAGTTCTACTGCACTGATGGGAGGGGCAGGACTTAGAGACGCTATGAGGCAGTCTGAAACCCCTGAGCTATGGAGTCCAAGTCAGCAGGGAATTTCTGCATATCACCACACACTGACACTTGAGGTAGACATGGGGGCTATGAGGGGCAAGGCTTTTGGACTGACCAGCCTATGCCCCCTGTGAAGCAGAGGCACAGGAACGGTATGAAATCTTGACGTTTCAATGTGGGCTAGCAGCCCCAGAGATGATCCACCGCCACTCTGCAACCTACCAGGGAAATGAAACACCCCAGGTCATTGCAGATGTTCCCTGCAATATCTCCAGCCTGGTGCTGAGAGGAAAACATAACCCACAAACTGTTGTTCTCAAATCTCAGCTCCAAAAAAGCTGCCAGTCAAGTTCCATGGAAGTTTTTGCAAGTGTCATTCAAAATTTGCACACAATGAAATTTACCCCACCCAGCAAGTATTACAACAAGCTTGATCAGGCAGTCCTTGGAGGATAAGCTCCCACTGTATTAAATGTGAGTTTGCCACTGTAAGTCTCACAAGATCAGGAGCTACATTCAATTATAGTGAAATTCATCCCTGTAAAAAGGGCCAGTACAAAGTCTATGCATCACTTAAACCCTATTTTGGAGGGTAAATAGGACTTAGTTGTACACGGCCATTGTGCATTTATTCTGCATAGAAATGAATTTCACTCTTTATGAATGACAAGTGAAAAGATTAGGGCTACTGACAGGGGAAAGTACCAAAAGGTCAGTAATGAAAACAGATAATTTTTTATGGTTATTCCCTGGTATAAAACATCATTAAGCTGGAATTTAGGTTGATTAGGTATGTCACTAATCATTTTGGAAAGAACCTTAAAAGAGCGTTTCAGTAAAAAAAGAAAACAAAAATCTTAAACTTTCGATAGCTTAGAAATTTATCTAGGGACCCATTAAGAAAGAGAGAAATATTGGAAATGCTCAGTATGGAGATCTATATCTCTTCATCTAGATTACAGGTGTTGTGATCTAGGGTTTTGGTGTGGTCCGGTATTAAATATAAAGTTAAATGTTTAGATTTCCATCCTAGTTAAGGTTTCAAAGAAAGTGTAAGTGTGTTTAGGATTGTTCTGATCCTCAGTTTTTATTCTGGCCCATTTCTAGAAATAGCTTTTGCATAAAATATGATAATTGAATGCGTCTATCAAGCTGTTCACTAGACTGACGTAAAACAAAATGGAAAAGAGAATTAGAAACTGCATCCAATTTCCCAGGTCTTAATAGAGAATCATTAGCATAAATCACTATGATCACTATAGCTTTCCTTACACATAAAACAAAAAAACTTTTAATATCTTTAAAATGTCCCATCATCACATATGTGTTATCTTAAGGACAGATTCTGATACCTTTCCTGATGGTGGATAGTGCTTTACTCAACAAGTGGTCCCATTGGTGGGAATGGGGTTCTCTTGAGTTGGAGTAAGTAGCTATTTCCTCCAAATATGAGTGTCAGAAACTGGCCCACGGAAATTAAGATCTGCATTCTCTCCTCCCATAGAAAAAAAGACAGCAGAAAGATGAAATTAAATGTGCATGGAATTCAAGACCTTATTCTCTTGAGTGGAAGAAAGGCTTGTAGGTCTGGGAAGGTGCAGAGATTGTGGCTCAGCTACCACAAAGATGCCTGGAGACTGCTCTGTTCATTCCCTCTGGGGCACCTGGCATTGGCCACTGTCGGAAGACAGGATACTGGGCTAGATGAACCTTTGGTCTGACCCAGTATGGATGTTCTTATGTTCTTAAGTGCTTACCTATAGGGACATCCAAGTCTAGATCAGAGCATCTGCACAGAAGTCTAGCCACTGTTTCTAGCTCTGGGTCTATAGGACACGCTCTCAGTGGAAGCCTGGTTCCTTATTGGCTGTGCTGCCAGGAAGAAAGATAAGGTCCCAGGGAATAGTGCAAAGTGGCTGGACTTCTCCCCAGACACACTTGGCTTGGAAGTCCATGGGACCCAGTGATTGGATCCACTCACAACAGACTGGTAACTGTACAGGGGGGTACTGGGCCAGGTTGTTACAGACTCCATAACAAGGAGGTAGCTATGTACTGACCAGATTTGCACTACTTTCATCCCATCCATATATAAGAGTAAGAGGCCCCGATACTTCAGCAATGATATCAAGCACAGGCTCTAATGAGATAATACGTCTCCATGTATAGTCCTACCAAACAATGAAATACGAAAAGCTGGACTGTGAAGAGATGCTAATTTGGAGTGATTCCATTTTGATTGATAGCCAAATTGTTATCATTACTCTTTTAATGTGATACCCTTTTATATCAACCCCTCCATATGAAACATCAATGCATCCAGTTAAAATCAACTGAAAGTCTGTTTGTCATTTGCTGCATATTTTAAAGGCCCTAATACAATAAAATAGTATATGCATACAAGAGAGTATGATGGATGGCAATACAAAGGTAAATCATATTATCTACAAAGGCCATCCTGGTCTTTCAGAAGAAAGATCTGGGCAGGAAGAGAAGATTAATGGTAGAAATCTTTGCATTATAACATGATTGATTCCATTGCTCTGTGTCTTATAGACAGGTGTCGAGTGTATCCTTGAATGCTTCTAGTGATGGCAATTCCATAATTTCTTAGGCAGCTTGTCTAGTTGCCTGATCCCTCTGAGAAGTTAATGTTTGTCTCAACCCCCTCCCCCCAGCTTAAGACCATTAATTCACATTTTCTGTTGTTGGAATAATTGCTCTCTGTGTCATCTTTATAAGATCCCTTTCCTTTGTACATTTAGGGCTTGATCTTGCAGTTTTAGCATTGACTTCAATGGAAGCAGGATCAAGTCCTTATAGACCTTGAGGAAGATTTTCAAAGACACAAATGGCAGATAGGCACCTAAATGCCATTCATGCCTTTGAAAATCTCACCCTTATGTTTCCCCTCAGTCTTCCTTTTTCTAGACTGACTACGGCCCACTTCTCTTAAACTTTCCCCATACCATAGACCTTATTTTCCCTAAAGTCTTTTTATAATTTTGTTGCTTTCTCCATGTTTTCTCCAGTTCTTAAATTTTCACATCGAACATGCATCAGTTAAAGCAAATTAAGTCCATTAAATTAAAGGAGATTTAAAGCAATGAGATGATGTTAAACTCAGACCAGCACTTCTGAATTTTAAAATCAATGTAGAATGATCAAGCATATTGAATGCTTTACACAAATCTAAAGCAGCTGAATAAATTTTTTAAAAGCCTCGATTAATGGCCCGATAAAACTCATTTGTTAATTTAAGTAATGCTGGAGTTGCAGAATGATTTACTGGCCATGCAGGTTTTAAAGAATGTACAGTGTTGTGCTAAGGGATTCAGCAATTTGAACAAGAGCACTTCCCACTGCCAGCCCACTTCTCTCCAATCATTTTCACAATGGCAGACGTGGTGCCAAACAATTCATGCCCACCTTTAGGATTTGGAATAGAAAAATGGATGGGCTCATGGAACTGGTAATGGAATAGAGAGACTTTCACTCCTTGTTTATGGTGCTATTGGGGACTGTACCTTTAACAACTTTTCTTTCCTACGGAGAGGCTGGGCAGGGAATTGTAAAGCTGTTGTTATGCAAAGCCATTTAGGATCCAACACAGAATAAGCCAGCTCTCTTGTAAGCACCTTAAACACTGAGGCCTGGTCTACACTGGCGAGGATGTCGATGTAAGATACGAAACTTCAGCTACGGGAATACCGTAGCTGAAGTCGACTTATCTTATTCCGACTTACCTCCCATCCTCACGGCGTGGGATCGACGGCCGCGGCTCCCCCATCGACTCTGCTACCGCCGCTCGCTCCGGTGGAGTTCCGGAGTCAACAGGGAGCGCATTCGGGGATTGATATATCGCGTCTTAACGAGACATGATATATCGATCCCTGATCAATCGATTGCTACCCGCCGATACGGGTAGTCTGGACGTACCCTGAGTGATCACTGCCCTAACCCAAATTACTGGTTCCAATCTGATCCAGATCGGTAATAACAAGAGATATTACTAACAATATTGTGCTCTGTCTTTTGAGGATACAAAGTGCTTTAAAATATTTGTCAATTAATTATCACAAAAAGAGTGTGTAAGCATTGTCATCTGTTACATACTGGAAAACTGAGGCACAAAGGAATGAAAGGACTTACTCAAGATCATGAAGCAATTCAGCAGCGAAGTCAGGAACAGAACCCAGGTTTCTTTACAGCTGTCCCTTGCTGTAACCACTAGACAACACTTTCTTTGAAGAATCAAAGAATCAGCGTTCCTCACAGGGCCTAATCCCACTTCCACTGAAGTCAGTAGAAGTTTTCACATTGACTTCAGCATGAGCAGGCTCAGGTTCACAGTTTTTTTGTACGAATCACAGAGTTAGAAAGGGACTCTGGTCATCTACGCCAATTGCCAGCATCAACCAGGAAACACCCTCACCTGGATCCTCAGCTGGAGTAAATTGTCATAGCTCTATTGACTTCAGATGAGCTATGACAACTGAAGTGGCCTCTCAATGCTCCACTTTTTAATGAGTATTTTTACTTTAATAAAAATAATTTATATGGCACCTTTTATTCTGAAAGATCTCAACGCACTTTAACTCATGGATTGCTAAATACCCACACTTCGGGCACCATGAAATACAGCCACATCTAGAATTTTTAAATAATAACTGTAGCACTAGCTACAGAGCTAGGCCCTGATCTTTCCGTGAACTCCACACAGACAGACCTCTGCGTGGAGCTCATTGAAAGGTCAAGGCTTTCGACAAGAAGTGAAGGATAATATTTTATTCAATTAAAATACAGGAGGGATTTAGTTAGGCCAAGTACTTACACTAGTTGGAATTTGGCCAGGATGCTAGGGTTAGCAAACTCTCTCTGCTATTGTTGCAAAAATGCTACTTAGTAACTACAAGTGATCAGAAAACCCTGGCTTCACGTCTACTTTTAAAAACACTGTGGTACAGCAAGAGTTACATTCCCGGGGAGAATTTTTTTAGCAGTCACAAATGAATCAGTGACAATAAGGCTGCGTTTAGCCTTCTTTTCACTGAAAAGGGGGACATTTTCATTAAAGAAGACAATGGTGCCATTTAGAAGGGAAATGTCTCTCATGGATAAGCTTGTGGCCATTTACTAAAATGGTAATGGTTATTTAATCTAGGTTGCAGGTGGAGGTCCAGTTAGTTATTTTGTTGAAAGGATTCAAAATCCAGATACTGACTGTTTTCCCATCCCTGCTTCAGACAAACAAGAAATCAATGATGAAAATCATTTGGGCGTTTATTCTCCTCAGAGGTGAAAAATCATTTTTTGTGTTCATGCTTAATCTGGTCAGACCAATAAATGGTCCAATCTTGCAAACAGTTTCTACAGGACTTATCTTTATTTTTCCATGGACTTCCGTATGACTCCATGCAGGAATAAGGATATGCAGGCTAGTAACTTTTTTTAAACTCAGGCCCTAAAATTGTATGAAAAATGAAGGATGAGATTTTGATACACTGGCTCACACTGAGTAGTGGGTCTCATACACAAGATTATTTGTAAATGTGCCTGGGGAAGCACTGAAGTACAGGAGAGGTAAGTAAGCATGCCATGATTCATCATACATTTCTAAGTCTAACCACGTAGGAAAAAAGTTGTGTGTTTGTGTATACCAGTTGGTTTCCCTTGCATGTTAGTATGGTTAAGATGGGTATTGAACTTATGACAATGTGTGTCAACTGCTACATGCAGTAATCGCACTTATAATACCTTTATCACATACTCTAAAGTAATATTTAAGTTTTTGCTTTATGACTGTAAAAATTGTGAACCCAGTCAGGAGGGATCATCTCCCGCTCATTAAGAAAGCTATCAAAACTGAATGGGCCATTGTGGGACATCACAATACAAAGATGTTGTTAATTGTAGCTTCATAGCCACAAAGAGGCTATGTGCAAAACAGCTTTAATTTTGGATGGAAGAAATAAAAATATCTGACAAAAAAATTTTTAATCTCTTTGGCTGTTTGAACTCTCACAGGACTGGAGCTGCAAACAGATCCCCAGGGTCAATCTAAGTTAGCCCTAAAAGATAGTTAGTGCTGACAGATCACTACAACTCTGTCACCTTTTGGAACCCTAGACCGTAACTCATTTGTTTGTCTATATTGCCTGCTTTAATCTGTAAATAACTCTCTCATTTCTTTTTTCCTAGTTAATAAATCCTTAGTTAGTTTACTATAAGATTGGCTACAAGTGTTTCTTTCATGTGAGATCTGAGGTACAAACTGACCTAGGATAAGTAACTGGTCTCTTTGGACTGGTAGCAACCTGAATCTTTTGTGATCTTTGGTGTATAGCAACCAAGTATCACTAAGTCCAGCTTGCCTGGGTAGCAAGACAGACTGGAATGCCCAACAGGACTGTCTGTGACTCCATGGTAAGACTGTTATAGTGCTTCAGGAGTTCAAGGAGTTCAGGGGTGTTGAAATCTAATTATAGAATGTACAGCCAGTCTGGGGCCTCTACCCTGGTTTTTTGACAGTCGGCTCTGAGATAGGCACTCTCAGTCATGAACCACTCCAGACAGCGTGACATAGACCTCAGGATAAGTATATACAAAACAATACAGAACTTCAAGTTTCATTAGCTCTCTGCAGCAACCCCCTGTTGAGGATTGGGAAGTCTAGGGAATTGCCACTCTCCAACAGCCCTATGAGCCATTGGCTCAGGGAACTTTGAACATATCTCGTCCCCAACAGATCAATATCATTCATGTTTGGATGAAATTGAACTCCAGAAAAATCTGGCATCACCTAATCTCTAATTTTTTACTAAACTCCCTCTCCCTGCAGGCTTTACTGAAGCTACAAGACCTGAGGCAGTCTGAGATTAAGTAAATGGATGGTGTGGGCGTCAGAAGATCTAGCTACAACAACAGAACTAGGTTCCCTTTGATAATCAAACCAATCTGGGATGTCATTTCCTTCTAGGCTAGAAAGGAACAGCTCTATGCCATCCTTCATCCAGATTTCTAAAGTACACATTGCGGGGAGGTGGGGAGAGGGGAGAGATTGGGAAAAAGAAGGAGAAGGATTGGAGGAACTCCATACATCAAAGGAGTCCAAAAGAACTGTGAATGCTTCAGTCTACTGCAAGCAGATGATTCTCTCTGTAAGAACAGCAGCCACATATTTTAGGATTGAGTAGCCAAGATGCGAACAAGGAGCTCCATTTCCCCCTGGCATAACTCAGAATATTTTCGATTTTAAATCCTACTTCCCTGGGTAAAAGCCTTGGGAAGGGATTGATTTGTTTGGTTTTGGTTTAGGTTTTTTTTTTAATTGCCAACGTGTTACGAACTTGAATGGGACAACGTAGCACAAAACACCCAGCAAATGTTCATGGGAATACAACCAATCACTTTGATTAACTAATATTCATAAACAGCTGTAATTTTCTGCTTACAAATGGTTGGGCGGGAGAGGTTCAAACATACGGAAGAAGCTCCTATTAACATGAATCCTCTTATTCATGTATTAATGTTCTTGAATGAACTAGAACATTTATATGTGAATAAGAAGATTCATGTCTGCATATTCTTGTTCACTCAAGAACACATTTGTGCTAGAATCTATAAAAGTGGTGGTCATGCAATCAGAGAGTAGAAACAATACCATGTGACTTTGGTAACCAAATCACACAATTTGAATAGCAAATTCCAAATAAATAGTCATAGATTTTAAGGCCCATTGTGATCATCTAGTCTTTCCTCCTGTACAACACAGGGCCGCCGGGAGGGGGGGGCAGGGACCCCGCGAGCCCTGGCCAAGAATCCCTTTCCTCACCCTGCAGCGCTCCGGGTCTTCGGCAGCATTTTGGCGGCGGGGGGCCCTTCAGTGCTGCTGAGACGCAGAGCAACTGAAGGGCCCCCTGCTGCCAAAATGCCGCCACCGGCGCCGCAGACTTGGAGCGCCGCCCGGTGAGTACAAGCTCCCCCGCTTTGCCCCAGGGCCCCTGAATCCTCTGGGCGGCCCTGGTACAACACAAGCCAAGTGATTCCTGCACCAAACTCATAACTTCTGGTTGAGCTAGAGCATCTCTTTTAGAAAAATACTCAGTCATCATCTGAAGACTACAAGTGACAAAGAATCCATCATGTCCTTTGTTAAATTGTTTCAAAGGTTAATTAGCCTCAGTTTCAATGACGTGTGCCTTATTTCTAGGCTGAAATTGGCTAACTTCATCTTCTAGCCATTGGATCTCATTATGCTTCTGTCTGCTAGATTAAAGCAGCCTCTGTTATCAAAAGTTTTGTCCCCATGTAAGTACTTGTAGACTGTGATCAAGACCCTCTGAACCTTTTTGATAAACCACACGGAATTTAACTTTCTAGGTCTCTCACTGAAAGGCAGATTTTCTAGACCTTGAATCATTCTTGTAGCACCTTTCTGAACCCTTTCCCAATTTTTTGACATCCTTTGGGCACCAGGACTGGACATACAATATTCCAATAAAGGTCTCACACCTCATTAATGCTGTATACAGACAGAATACCACCTCTGTACTCCTACTTGATATTCTCCTCCTTAAACATACAAGGGTTGTGTAAACATTTCAGCCACAGCATCATACTTGGAGCTTCTATTTGGATGGTTATCCACAATGACTCCTAAGCCCTTTTTAAAGTCACTTCTTACAAGGATACAGTCCCGCAATCTGTGTTCTTAGTTCAAAGATGTATGTCTTTGAATTTGGCTGTATTAAAGTGCATGTTGTTCAAATGGTTCCACCTTACCAAGCAACCTAGATCAGTCTGTATAACTGACCTGTCTGTATCATTATTTATCATTCCACCAATTTCTGTGTCGTATGCAAATTTTACCAGGAATTATATTTTTTCTGGATCATTGAAAAGATATTGAATAGCATTGGGCCAAGAACAGATTCCTGCAGGATCCTATTGAAAAAACACTGAAGATACTGGTTTACAATTATTTTGAAATCTATCAGTTTGCCTTCGTTTAATCTATTTAATATGTGCTACATTGATTTTGTACTGTGCTAATTTTTTCATCAGAATGTTGTGCTGTGGTAAGTCAATGCCTTACAGAAGTCTAGGTATATTCCCAGACAAATACTACATTAAGGTCAAATTAAGGTTGAGAGTACATATCAATAGTTTAGAATAGAGTACATTACAGGCATGTAGTAATTATCTCCCCTTCCCCACCTCCTCAAAAAAGTGATATAAACCCAGGAAATTCACAGTTAAGGTTAAAATTTAAAACACCTCCATAGTTACGTCAAAGTTACCTGTATCAACCAAACTTGTAATCTCATCAAAATGATATCAAGTTTAAGTCCTATTTTTACATAAAATTATGTTGACTAGCATTATTTATGCTACCATCGATTAACTCCTTATTGATTGCATCCCAAATCAGCATTTGTCTGAGTCCGGCAGGAACTGATGTCAGGCTATGTAGGTTACAGCTGCCTGGGGCATCCCAATTACATTTAAAATATTGGCATAAAATTAGCCTTTTCCAGACAGTGTTCTATGTTTGTTTAAAGTGAATATCAATGGTTCAGAGAGCTCCTTGGCCAATTCTTTTAAAATTCCTGTGTGCAAAATCTGGAAGCCAGAAAGACCTAAGCAGCATTTCACTGCTTAAGTTCACCCACTGTGTATACACCTTTAATAAACAGTCTTTATTTTCCTTTCATCATTCCAGCTGCTCAGCTTCAACCTAATATACCAGAATAGGTTGAATTTCTTTGCATTCTGATTGCTTCACAGACAAGAATTTCCTGGGCTACCAATTTGTTTTCATTGCAAGCAGTAAATGATACTACATTCTCCTCCTAACTAATGAGGCTCATTTTATAGGATGGGATTCACAGCTAGTGTAAATTGGTGCAGCTCCATTTTCTTCAGTGGTGATTTATCAGTTTACACTAGCCAAGAATCTGACCCACAATATAAACATACTGTACTTTTTTATATTTGTTTGACTTCCTTCTGGATCTTTGCCCATTTTTCAACACATACCAATTTATATCCCTTTTTATTTCCTTTCTACCATCTTTAAAGGTACGACGCTGTGAAAATTATGTCTGGCTAAGAGGAGATAGATTAGAGCCTATTAGCATTTATCTGACCATCTATCTGAGGGAGTTACTTGAGAGTTACTCTCGGGGGAATTCTGCATCACTGAGAGTGTGCAGAATTCATGTCCCCCACAGATTTTTTTGCTTCCCTGCAGAAAAATAACTTCTGATGAGGAAGCAAAGGGTAGGCACAAAAGCAGTCCTGCGCCCCTCACCGGCAGCACAGGCAGGTTGGTTTGGGTGCCTGGAGCAGCCAGTAGAGACATAAATCACCATTGTGGGGTGGCAGTCATTAATGTGTGAGAGAGTGAGAGAGACACTCTGTCCTCCTTGCTCACTATTGCAGCATACTCTGCGTGGAGGGGCAGGGCTTCGCAGTGTTTTTGAGGAGATAGGTGTGGGGCAGGCTCTGTCCCCTCAGTCAGAGCAGAATGTGACGGCCTGTCTGCTTAGTGAATTGTTCCCATTGTCTATGTGAAAGCCCACAGGAGTATAAAATAGGTGTAAAATTTTAAGGCTTCTTTACATTTCCAGAGTGGTATAAAAGATAGTATGGCCTTATAAATGCTTATGGTGCTTTAGTTATTAGAACTGGTCTAAATTTTTGGACTGAAAACATTTCCTATCACAATGTGCTCCATGAACTGTTTGCTATTGATCTTTCTGGAGATGGTCAGTAGCCAATATAAATTGTGAGTTTGATTCCCCAGCCCTCACTTGCCTTCAGTTGCCTAACATGTAACACTGAGCATAAGGCTGCATATATTTGTTGACTAATAACTAGAAATAAAGAATCAAACCTAGCTATATTATTATGAGGCAAGGGGGTTTGGGTATTTCCTCCAATGTTCCCCCTCACATTCTCCATCCATTGAATTGTGATTTTAATAAATTACAGAAATAACTGAAGCCAGAGTGATTATATTGTGCTATTTTGACAAATAGAATATGCAAAATTTTGCAGAATTTTAAAATATTGTGCACAGAATTTAATTTTTTGGCACCGAATTCCCCCAGGAGTAGAGTGGCAATTTCCCCTCTTTGGAACAGCTCCCATGCTGCCATTGATGCAAACCATGGTCACAACCCTGTAAAAACCTCACAGGCACAGAGACCCAGCTGTTTGGAGTTCATTGCAGGATCAGGGCCCATGTTATTTTTCAGCAAGCAAGACATCCCCAAATGCCAACTCAGAAGAGCCTTCATTTCCAACTTTATGTTCAAATGCATTGTTTCATCTTCAGTTTACTCATAGTGAGATGAGCTTTTGACCTTTTAAACTTTCAGACATCTGGGCAAAGGAAAATGGCTAGAGTTTTTCTTCTGAGAAATGACTAGGGTAGTCAAAGGTTTCCTTTACATCTGCTACACATTATTAAGCGCCTGTGGCAGGGTACTGCTAGAGAGGCCTTAATCAGATCCTGCCACTCCAGCCCCAATCAGGGGGATTGGATTGGGGCTGGGTAGATAGCCTGAGGCTTGCCTGGTAACTGACCACACCTACCAGCCTCATTAGCAGGAGCTATAAGGCTGGGAGGAAGTGAGAGCAAAGGGGTAGAGGTTGGACTAGACTCGACTCAGAGGGAGGGGGGAGTCTGCTAGTCTGTTGCTGGCTAGGCCTGTGGTAGGTCAAGCTGTTGTAAAAAGCTTGTATATAGTGGTGGTGAGGACTTGATCACAAATAAGGAACATGGGTGTCACACCAGCTTGAAGTGTCTCTGAGAAGAGGGAGAGAAGGACCAAACTGGAGGGGCACGGCATGTGCCCCATTACAGCGCTATATGAAGTCTAAACCAATGAAACAAAAAAGAAACCATCTAATGCCCTATAACTAACAATAACAGTATGTCTTTTCTCTTCCATCATGAGTAACCAGTCTTTCCAATACAGAAAAGTAAAAACAAAAACCCTTTAGAACTTCTACAATGTCTTTCATTGGTGGATCTCAAAGCACTTTGCAAACCATATTTAAACTACACATCACCCTTTGAGCTACGAAATTATTAATCTCATTTAGGAGATGGTACAGAGAGGATACATGCTCCCTCCAGTCACATTACATACATACATCTGCTCATAGTGCAAAGCCCCATAGAGTCACATCACAATGAACAGTAAACATACCACACGGGAGTTACTGACCAGCTATATTCCTTCACATTTCATGGTCTTCACACAGCCTTGAGAAGTGTGCCATACAGCATCCCATCCAGTCATCCACATCATCAAACCACACTCGCCATATATATATCGATATAATAGGCCAAGATTTTTTAAAAATGGGTGTCACTCCTTCTGCCTTGGCTGGCCTACTGTTTCATCCTTGAGGGAAGAGGAGAATGATACGGGTCTGTGCTGCAGCTATTTGTTGATGCTCTCAACAGCATCCTTCCAGTAGTTTATTTCTGCACGAGGATAAAAGGATAGCACTACCCCCAACAATACTTTCCATATTCTATCGATAATGCAGAAGTAACTGAAGCATACTTTAAAGCAGTGTGCAAATGATTTCTGTACAGTCAGTGCTGCCATCATGTACAGAACACACTTGGTGCGATAGTGTAATAAAATGTTCTTGAAATCACAGCAGACTTTCCCTAATAGAAAAAGTCTGAGGATCTGGAGATCCTTTGTGCTGATGTTAGTTAGAGACAAGATTGATATGCTCCAAACTTACTATACATCATCTCTGAAATGTTCCGTTTACATACTCTGCTACAAGACAGTAACCAGCAGTATTTCTTCACCTTATGCATCAGTATTTCCTCAGGTTTAATAAGGTTGATTGGCTCTTTAGATGCCAGGATTTGAGGCAAGAGAGTATCTTAATAAGAGAAATTTGGGTGTTTTCAGGCATCTGAAGTAGCAGCATAAGAACATCAGAACGTCCATACTGGTCAGACCAAAGGTCCATCTAACCCAGTATCCTGTCTTCCAATGGTGGCCAATGGCATGTGCTTCAGAGAGAAGGAACAGAACAGGTCATCATCAAGTAATGCATCCCTTGTCAACCATTCCCAGCTTCTGGCAAGCAGAGGCTAGGGTCACCATCCCTGCCCATCCTGGCTAATAGCCACTGATGGACCTATCCTCCTATGTATCTAGTTCTTTTTTCAACCTTTTGGGTTCAAAAACATTAACAAGAACTAAATGTGATGCTGAGACTATCTTACCTCCAGTCTAGAAGCTAAACAGTCCCTCTCTACTATGCAGTGATGAAGGCAGCCTCCTTTTGCTGAATTCCCTGTAACTGGATCAGTTGGCATTACAGTTCCAAGCCGTTTCATTTTATAGAACTGCAATAAAAAGGAACTCACCCACCACTACCTACAATTAAAAACTCTGCTCATCTTGAAGTGCCTTTATAGGCATTCTTTTGTGCTGAGAACTGTGCAACCAATGCACTGGAGCCAATACAGAAATAGCTGCAGTAACAAAATTGAGAGGTGCACTGACAGGGCCATTGTTTGATATAGTGTTTACTAATTACAGTACTTGCCACTTCACAGTACTCTTCATGGTCAAAATGACTTGTAAACATTGAGGACTACTGGCGAATGCATACACTCAGTGACTTCTTTGGGACTAGTGTTCAGTAACTGCTCATCAGTGTGAGGGAGGATTGCACAGTCTAGTCCCAATTAATTTTCAGTTCTTATACCAACCCCCCCTTGCACTCCTGTAAGGCAGGTACGGTACAGTAAGTATTTTTATTCTCTCTATTTAGATGGGGAAACTGAAGCACAAAGAGGTAATGTGATTTGTCATCACACATTGATGCAATCATTGCCATAGTACAAACATCAAAATGACAGGACCTTGCAACATGATTATTTTGTGGCTGTCTGTGATTTTATTCAGTAAAATCTCTTTCCTTTTTCCTGCTTTTCTGGCTATGTACAAAGAGCAAAACATAATTTCACTTCAAATTACTTTTATTTCAGCTTAAGGAAAAGAAGACATTAAATCTCCATATGAGAGATCAAGCTGAGTACATATGTCAAAAATCCTTCATCTTGAATCCCTTCACTGCCCTAGCAGAAGCAGGCATATGTCTTACATTAAAAGCTCCAATGCACGGAAAACAAAAACATATCTATATGCACCACAATGGCATTTCTCCTTTCCTGCCTGTCAAGTTTTCCCAGACACAAAGAGCAACTGTAAACTTTCACTCTAAATGGAATTTGTTTCAGAAAGCAGCAACACGAGTGCAATAACATCTCCATAATACAAAGCACCAGGTGCGCATCATCACTACAGCGGGGACAAAATGGCTGCTACCTCCACACAGAGACATAGTTGTTAATGGAGATTGGGGGGCAGAAGTTCACAGTGAAAGGGGGAGGCTTAGGAGGGGCAGTGAGGGGAACTACTGAGACTCGGAGTGGGGAAAGCCAGTTGCAGGCTTGGAAGGGGCAGTTCCTATGGCCATTCCTATGGCATTTCCTCTATGGCTGGAGCCCTGTGCTCTCCCCTCCCCTGCCTCCCAGTAGCTGCCTGCGCGCCAGTGCCCCCTGCCCCTCCCCCACCCTGGTAGCTATCTCACATGCTCCTGCCCCACTCCTGGGCCAGGCATCTCTGCCAGGACCCCCGGTGGCTAGAAGGTGGGACTGGGCTGGGGAGTCACATGAGTGGCTGCCTCTCCTGGCGTGGTCCCTGTGTGGTCCCTGCATGCCAGCCCTGGCCAGCATGGCTGCTACAGCCAACTAAGTGAAAGAAGATGGGAAGAGGAGAGCTGTTCCTACCTGCTCCCTAGCAGCCAGCCCAATCCTGTTGCCATGGCAGCCACTCCAGTCCCTCCTCTAGGTCCTGCTGTTATCTCCACGAAATATTGTGAGGGTAGAAAACACTGTGGGAGCAGAAACATATATCAGCCCCCACAATATTTCCAGTGTGAGGGCACTAGCCCCCACTGCTCCTCCCCCCATTCTGCCACCCCGGGGTTTTTTTAAAGGCACCACTGTTTTGGTAAGTGTTTCACATGTCAAGCTCTCTCATCTCCACCTTTTCCTTCTTGCCACTAGGAGGGAGGCTAAACAGGATTTATCTTCTGACCAATAAGATTCCAAGTATTTTATTTATTTGGAAAGGGATCCCAGCAGTAACTGTAGATATACTGAACCTGACCTCTTCTACTGCTGCTAATAGTTGAAGTGCTGTTTTCCATCTTCACTCATCCCCGCACCCCTCCATTACACCTATTCATGACTGTTTTAAGGGACAGAGACAATCTGGCAGCTCTGAACCATTCACTCATCACTTCCCACTCTATCATGCATGTGCTGGACAATGCAAGTGTGGTGTGTGATCAGAGTGAGAAGAGCTCTGAACAAGTACCTGGATTCAACAAAAGCCACTCTGCAGCTCTGGCGCCATAGATCAAATACCCATCAAGTGTGTAGTCCTGGAGCATCTTGCTATTTTTCTTCTGCTGTGTATATATCCGTTCACTGCTTAATCTGCTTAACCTTATGTCAGAGTATCTTTCTTTGAGGCTTTCGTGTCACCATCTCCCAGAACTTCTGATGCTTACATCTGAATTATCACATGGACTGGACCCACCAGGAACCCAAAGCCAAAGCCCTACAGCCACCGAGTTTCAGCTGCCACTAAACACAACACCTTTGCTTCTTGATTTGTCTTCTTTCTTAGGAAAATGTTACACAGTTTGGATTTGTTTTTAAATATTTTGCTGCAGTACAATGAATTAAGCATAGAGAGACAGAATCAAAGACAGCAGTAGCCAGTGGCACTAGGATGAAATAAAACTGTCAAGGCAAGTGAGGAAGCGTAGATGTATCAAAATAATTTCTGAATCTTTTTGAAGTTTTTTTCACATCTTATATGTGTATTGCCTCCAGCAGTTCATTGGAACTGAGAGCTGGAATCAAAAACTCGGCCCACTTTGATTGTCAAAAGCAAACACTACATTATCCTTCTCACTAAATACTGTCCTTTGTAAAATATATGCAGATAAAAAGGCATGGGGAACAAACTAATTTTAATGCTACCATATTACAGCCAAATGGGAGTCACTAATAACAGTTTAGCCTTTATTCCAAACCTTCGGCACATCATTAAACTGCTAATAAGATGTTGAGCATTGTATTGTATCCATTTAGATAAAATTATTGGATTTTATTTTTTACATTGAGACAAATACCGTGGTACAAATCCAGAATAAAATCCATCAATCTCAATGGATTTACACCTGAGTAACAAAGAGCAGATTTTGCCCCTAAATCTTAACATTTGTAACAACAGAGTATATTGGTGGTACAAATCCAGAATAAAATCCATCAATCTCAATGGATTTACACCTGAGTAACAAAGAGCAGCTTTTGCTCCTAAATCTTAACATTTGTAACAACAGAGTATATAAATGAGACATAAAAATCATTATTTCTCTTCCATCTCCTCAGATTTTAAATGGTTTGTAATTGATATATAAAACCAAGGGCAGGGAATCATTTAATAATCCAGCTGCAGACAAGGATTCAGTTAAAACAAAGGATGCTTTTAACGTTTTAGTTTGTTTTTTGAATGGTTAGAGCACAGAGCTACTATTCCTGCCTCTGTAACCTGCCCACATCATTACCTCAGACAAGTCACTTATAGACTGATGCAACTATCACTAAATTCAGGAAAGATTGACTTTAATGAGAGTTGGATCCCAATCCTTTACCTTCTCTTTGCCTCAGTTTACACATGAGTAAAAACAGGTGTAATGCTGCCTAGTTCTTAAGACAGTTTGAGAGACTGAGGGCCTGGTTTTGCACCGCCGGGAAAATTCCCATTGACTCTGATGGGTTCAGGATCAGACAAATCATGTTTGTACAGTGCTTTGAGATCCTTACATGGAACGGGGCTTTAGAAATACAAAGTGTTATTAAATATTTAACTCTGATTTCTGTATTATATCATTCATGATATTTAAAAACAAACAAAAAAAAAAGACCTCTATTCATGAAAGGGGGAAAAGAAACCCACTGATCAAACAGAAGCAACAGATCTTCTATATGTACTGGAAGTCCATGGTCACACAAATACAGCTTAGTGGTGCATATCTTCCTTGTTCATCAGCTTTCTTTTGTTTCCATTTCAAAATTTCAGGCAATCAGAAGGGATATAGCCATTATTCATAACTTTTTTCATCCCCAAAGTGTTGACCCTTTAGAGATGGGACAAAACTAGAGCCATTTATCCGCATTCCCTGAGACAGTGACCACTCTGGTCACAATTTTAAACAGTGCTGCCCAGGGGTCACAGAGAGTGGAAACCACCCCACCCTTTAAAACCCCACACATGTTTTTGAAATGCCTTTTCTTGATTACCCATCTTGGCAAGCATATCTAGCAGCTCGCCCTTGTTGTGTGCAACTGCTTAACCGAACACGCCCGCTCAACACACTAGACGTGCTCCCGTCTGGAGTAGACAAAATATTGGGCCTATGGGAAGAAGCAGCTCTGCAGGCACACCTATGGACTAACCATAAAAACGTGGATATCTAGGAGTTTTCACAGTGGATGCAGGCACAGGCATACAACAGGGATCAGCTGCAGTTCCACACGAAAGCAAAGGAACTTCTCCCAGGATACCACAAGGCCAGAGAGTTCAACACTAGATCTGATGATTCACCACACACCTGCCATTTTTACAACGAGCTGCATGCCATACTTGGTTGAATCCCACCAGCACCCTACATGATTCCTTGCATGATTCCTATCCCATTACTTCATGAAGTGGAAACTAAGTTAAAGAGAATGGAGAGGACTGGCATAATCAAGAAAATCTCTGAGTCAACAGCATGGTGTGCCTCCATGATACCAGTTATAAAGAAAAATGGAAAAATACATGTCTAAGGACTTACTAAAATGGTTGTGAAAGAAAAATATATTCTCCCAATACTGGATATCTTCCTCCCCAAAGTGAAAGGAGCTGAAGTATTCACCAAGCTGGATGCCTCAAGCAGATTCTGGCAAACTCCTTTAGTCAAAGGAAGTGCTAAGTGGACTATATTTATCACACCCTTTGGGAGATTATGCTTTCAAAAATTTCTCAAGAAACTGAAGTGCACTTTTGTTCACTTCAGTATTCCAGAAGAACTAGGGACAGACAACAGACCACAATTCACTGCAGCAAAATTTAAGTCATTCCACATTATCCACAAGCAAATGAAGAGGCTGAGGGAGCTGTACAGACAACCACAAAATCCTACTCCTGCTCTTCTGTGTTACAGATCAACACCAATGGTGGCTACTGGATATAGTCCAGCACAACTTCTCATGGGAAGACAACTCAGAACTACTGTCCATCTTTGGGAAAGAACCTATTTCCATGGTGGCCAGACATGAAGAGAGTAGTCAAATAGGATAAAAAGGCTAAGAGAGCTTATGAACACTTTTACAACAGACACTCAGTTGGAGAACTGCCAACTGTCATGAACTGGTGTTCATGTCAAATTGGAGGGAGAAGAAGGATGGATAACTCCACTTGTTGTGAAGAAAAATAATTTAATCTCACATGATTTGGGTACTGAGACTGACAGTGGAGAGTTCAACAGAAACTGTCGACATCTACAGTTCATTCCTCAGACAGAACAATCAACACAGCAAACTCTACAGTTGGCGGATGTAAAATAAGACAACGATGACTCAAGGATTCCAACCGACCACAAGCAGTCATTGCACCTAACAGACAGTCAGATGACCAAGTTGTTACACGTTGGGTCGTGTAAATAGAAAACCAGTATGATTCAGAGACACTTAACAGACTGATATGTACTAAACTTGAAAGACAGTGTAATAGTGTAAATATTGTCAATGGCAGGAATGTGGAACTTAACGGGGAGATGTAATGGAATGCTAAACTATGTTATACTGTTCACTGCGTGTAATGAACCGCAGCCATACCAGGCAGAGCATTAAAGGATCTTATGATCAACGCATCTGGTGTGTATAAGCCAGCTCCATAGGCAGTCCATATCACATACAGGAACATGAGAAGGATGTCCCTTTTAATTTGAGAATCTTGATGAAACTTTCATACTGTGCAATCTTCTCCTGAAGGTTTCTAAGGATGATCACCTTATTTCTTCCTCCATGGTACGACACTTTTCCCGTGCCATTCTGTGATGAGTTTGACTGGCACCATTGCAGTAAACAGGATAGCGGCATATGGGCCCGGGTAGTACTGGGATGCCTCAGAAGTGAGCTATCAGATAAATCACCACCACCTGCAGAAATTAATGCTAATAGTCAGTGCCATTCCCCAGTGCTCATATCCATGGAATATAGACCCTAATTTTATAGCTTCATTCAAAAGAAAATTCTTCCCCCTCTCATCCCTGTCTGTCATAGACTACGCCAGATCCCTGACAAGAGGGATTAGACTTTGGGGGTGTGGTTGGACATGGTGGCTGAGGTGTGGGAAGACTGCTGATCACCCCACTGGAAGGGGGTGTGGATGGACTGAGGGGCACTGCCGGAGGGCACTGGTCCGGAAGAGGACGCCGTGAGCTGGTGAGCAAGCAGTGGTCCTGAAGAGGACACCACGAGAGGGAGAGCGACGCGTGCTCAGACGCCAACCAAGGGCGAGACAACGCGTGGGACACCACCAGGAGAGGGCGCTCCATGGGACTGAGCTAATTCCCAGAGGCAACCAGTAGGAGGCGCTGCGATGGTGAGTCCCAACTGTGTCACAGAGCCACTATAGCCCCCAGATCCTTTTCTGCAGTACTCCTACCTAGGCAGTCATTTCTCATTTTGTATGTGTGCAAATGATTGTTCCTTCCTAAGTGGAGTACTTTGCAGATTTAAAAATATACAGCAAGCAGTACACAGTTCTTAGCAGCACCTAAAGCTCCAGTCCCAGAGAACAGTCCAGCACACTCCTGTGGCTAAACGGTAAGCTGCTCTTTCAAACCTTCCCTCAACCACATAGCTCAGTGTTGGGCTCTTGTAATGACCCATTTGTCTGGCTGTTAAGTGTCAGCAGACTGCTGCCCCACCTCCACCCTGGTGGCAGCTTTTCCTCCTTTGCCTTGCAGATATTATGCAGGACACAACAGGCAGCTATAATCATTAAGATATTTTTCTCACTGAGATTCAGTCTAGTGATTAAATAAAGCCAGTGTCCCTTCAATCCACCAAAACCACATTCAACAGTCATTCTGCAATTGTTGAGCTGGTCTCTGAACCTTTCCTTGGTACTGTCAGCATAGCCAGTGTATAGCATTCTGAGCCAGGGGAGCAATGGGCAGGCTGAATCCCCCAGAATAACTATTGGCATTTCAGTATCACCAATGGTAATGTGTTGGCTGGGAAATATTGTTCTTGCTTGCAGCTTTCTGAATAGTACTGTGTTCTTAAAAAGCAAATGTCAGGCACCTTCCCTGACCAGCCCACATGGATAATGGTGAAGCATCCCCAGTGATCCAGCAATGTGTGCCACAGCCATAGAAAAGTATCCCTTTCTGTTGATGTACTCTGTGGAAAGGTGCACTAGTGGCAAAATAGGGATATGCATGCCATCTATCACCCCTCCACAGTTTAGGAACCCCATTGCTGCATAGCCATCCACTATGTCCTGCACATCACTGAGAGTCACAGTCCTGCAAGCATAAGATGACTAATGGCCTGCACATTTGCATGACAACGACCCCCACTGTGGATTTTCAAATCCAAAATCATTTCCCACTGATTGTTAGCAATCCGGCATTGCAAGATTCCAGAATGTGATTGCCACTCACTTCTCCACTGTCAATGTAGCTCTCATCCTGGTGCCTGTGCTGAAGGGCTGGGGCAAACTCAGTACAAAGATTTGGGAATGTGGCCTTTCGCATTCGAGTTCTACAGCCACTGCTTATCGTCCCTAACCTGTATTACGATATGATCCCACCAGTCAGTGCTCATGCCCAGGCCCAGAATCATAGAAGATTAGGGTTGGAAGAGACCTCAGGAGGTCATCTAGTCCAACCCCTGCTCAAAGCAGGACCAACCCCAACTAAATCATCCCAGCCAAGGCTTTGTCAAGCCGGGTTTTAAAAACCTCTAAAGATGGAGATTCCACCACCTTCCTAGGTAACACATTCCAGTGCTTCACCACCCTCCTACTGAAATAGTTTTTCCTAATATCCAACCTAAACCTCCCCCACTGCAACTTGAAACCATTACTCCTTGTTCTGTCATCTGCCATCACTGAAAGCAGCCTAGCTCCATCCTCTTTGGAACCCCCCTTCAGGTAGTTGAAGGCTGTTATCAAATCCCCCCTCACTCTTCTCTTCTGAAGACTAAATAATCCCAGTTCCCTCAGCCTCTACTCATAAGTCATGTGCCTCAGCCCCCTATACATTTTTGTTGCCCTCTGCTGGACTCTCCCCAATTTGTCCACATCCTTTCTGTAGTGGGGGCCCCAAAACTGGACGCAATACTCCAGATGTGGCCTCACCAGTGCCGAACAGAGGGGAATAATCACTTCCCTCGATCTGCTTTCAATGCTCCTATTAATGCAGCCCAATATGACATTAGCTTTCTTGGCAACAAGGGCACACTGTTGACTCATATCCAACTTCTCGTCCTCTGTAATCCCCAGGCCCTTTTCTGCAGAACTGCCGCTTGGCCATTTGGTCCCCAGCCTGTAGCAGTGCATCGGATTCTTCTGTCCTAAGTGCAGGACTCTGCACTTGTCTTTGTTGAACCTCATCAGATTTGTTTTGGCCCAATCCTCCAATTTGTCTAGGTCACTCTGGACCCTATCCCTACCCTCTAGCATATCTACCTCTTCCCCCAGCGTAGTCTCATCCATGAACTTGCTGAGGGTGCAATCCATCCCATCATCCAGATCATTAATGAAGAAGTTGAACAAAACTGGCCCCAGGACCGACTCCTAGGGCACTCCGCTTCATACCGGCTGCCAACTAGACATCTAGCCATTGATTGCTACCCATTGAGCCTGACGATCTAGCCAGCTTTCTATCCACCTTATAGTCCATTCATCCACTCCATACTTCTTTCACTTGCTGGCAAGAATACTGTGGGAGACTGTATCAAAAGCTTTGCTAAAGTCAAGGTATATCACGTTGACCACTTTCCCCATATCCGCAGATCCAGTTATCTCATCGTAGAAGGCAATCAGGTTGGTCAGGCATGACTTGCCCTTGGACTCCAGTTGTGCTTTGGCCTTCCTGATTACACCCTGCATGCTCGAGCAATATTTTTATACTCCTCCCTAGTCATCTGTCCAAGTTTCCACTTCTTGTGAGCTTCCTTTTTGTGTTTAATCTAACCGAAGATTTCTGTGTTAAGAAAAGCTGGTCGCCTGCCATATTTGCTATTCTTTCTGCACATCGGGATGGTATGTTCCTGTGCCCTCAATAAGGCTTCTTCAAAATACAGCCAGCTCTCTTGGAATCCTTTCCCCCTCATATTAGCCTGCCAGGGGATCCTGCCCATCAGTTCCCTGAGGGAGTCAAAGTCTGCTTTTCTGAAGTCCGGGGTCCGTATTCTGCTGCTCTCCTTTCTTCCTTTTGTCATGATCCTGAACTCGACCATCTCATGGTCACTGCTGCCCAGGTTGCCACCCACTTTTACTTTCCAAACCAATTCTTCCCTGTTTCTGAGCAGCACGTCAAGAGGAGCATGGTCCCTAGTTGGTTCCCCGAACACTTGCACCAGAAGTAGCACTCCATCATCTACAGTTGTTCCACAACCACCACCAAACACCCTGAATATGTTTTTTGCTATGCCCTACAGGAAACTGTCCTTGAAGAAATCATCATGTCCCCCCCTTGTTGTGGTACTTCCTGTGGGTCTGCAAATAAAGGAGATGTATTTGCAACATTCATGAGAATAGTGCAGAGCTCTGTGGGCTCCATGTTTTTGTTAGAGATCACCACCAAAAAGGGCTATAAGGGTTTGTGGGATTTTTTTTTAAAAAGCACAAAAATTATGGGATATGGATGGCATTATGGAATGGAGAAAGTTCCATGCTTGACCCTAACTCTCAAAGATCCCTGGGTGAGTCATTTCTATCCCACTACACATAGTGAAAGTTTCCCAAGAAGCATTGTGCCTGATGGTGGCACATGGCACACAGATATCTAACCATGGTGCACTGCATTTTACATCAGCACAAACACTTCTGGTAAGTACATGCAGCATTGACGCAAGCACACGCTCAAGCAATATATAAATTTTGGTGGCTACATGCCAATGTAACATATATTGACCACAGTTTCTAATGTAGATGACTTAAAGCTCTAAATTCTATTCCAGGATTGGATGACATATAGTAACAGGACTTCTCCATTTGTAAATTCTGCATGTGTGTGATTTAGTGGAGGAACAGTGGGCCAAATATAGCTCTAGTAAGTAAATATAAACTTTGTTGATTTTTAAGGGATTTTTCCCCTACTTACACTGTCCCCCAGTGTCTGTCTGTATGTAGCCATGTAAAATTAGAGTAAGTATAGAATGACATTTCCAAGAGTACTCAGGAGTTTTACCATTGACTTCTATGGGATTAGCACTAAACTAACGCTGATTGCTTTTGCAAATCTCACCCAAGATTTCCACAAAGTTTCACCATTACAGATCTGCAGACATGTGTTGTATTTTATTTAAATGAAGGCCCTTTTGTAAAAAAGTCAAACAATTTGTAAAATAAAGAACTAATGGTTAGAGACAGGGCAAATCTACTAACTTATCATCGTGATTTGGGATCCCTCAAAGTTCAGAGTGATTTGGTTCCTGTGTTCCAATTCATACCCATCTCTCACGAGGCTGTTTGTAGGTGAAGGACACATTTAAGGAGTTCTATCTGCTATGCCAATGGAATAAAAGAGAGATGCAGCACATTGCAGACTATGTTGTCATTTCATGAATATTTCCTAAGGAGTCTATTCTCCCCTCACTATGCATGAGACTGAAGAGAAGAATGGACATCTCTAATATTTATCGCTGCTGCCAGCACCACCTTCCCAAAGGCCTCAGGAACAGTAGTAAAAAGGTAGCACAGATTTATGTGTCGACCTTCTAAAAGAATCACTTATAAAATGGAAGTAAAAAGTCTTTTTTTTTCTTTCCCCTCCCCCCCCCCACATACTGGTAGGTATTTAAATGTACCCTTGTTTTTTCTACACTGAGCCCATCCATCTATATAACATTCTAGAGAATTTTCCAACTTTAAAGCTCATGTGGGAATTTGCTGACGGAAGAGAATTACCAGATGAATGTTAAAAAAATCCCTTCCAATTAGCTGCTAGCTCTGGAGATAGGTAATTTTCCAGCTTTAAAACCTACATGGGAATTAGATAAGAAAAGAGAATCACCAGATGACTGTTAAAAAAAAAATTCCACGTGATTAGTTGATAATTCCTGGAGACAGGTAAATCAGCTGTTTCCTCTTCTGGGGAAAAGACCTATGTGTTAGCAGCTACCAGCTGCACAGCCAACAGCTCCAAGTGAAGAAGGCTGGTGCATTTGCTAGGACTGTGACTTGTAGAATTATGCCCACAGTAAAACTGATTCTGCTTCCTACTTGTGAAAATTCTATATAGGGAAAGAAATAAAATATGTAAGAGTAAGCAAGAATTTTCATCATTCATTGCTTCCTATTATATGTAGAGCTATTCTACTTTAAACTCTATTATAATTTTCTTTTCTTCTTCATTCTATGTTCAAAACTTATTAAGAAAAGGGAATCTTGGGTCTAGAGGTTAGAGCCTAGGACTAGGAGTCAAGACTCTGGGTTCTGTTCCTGGCACTAGCACTCAGAGTGCTGTTATTAGCGTTGATAACTGTAAATCTCTAAGATTCTGGGATGAATGCAGCTATATAGTGTAAGGGCAGAGAATTATTATTTGTACATTAGGGTTATTGCAGTGAGTGCTGATGATCTGTAATTTCCATTGAATTCAGCAGCTATTAGAATTTGGCCCAGGCGAAATACATTTATGGTAAAAGATGAATGTATGTTTATATAGATCTCCTTATACTTATGATATAGGTCCATTTCTATTATAGAGGTATTATTATAAAACAATTCCCATTATTATTGAAATATTTTCAAGCTGTTTATTTTTTGTAAGTACACATGAACATAAAAGTGTTTGGTGTGTCATCAGAGTGGGAGGCACCACTGCACCCAGTCTCCAAGCATGCCCTGCCATGCCAAGTTCCAGTCCCAGTCCTGGTCCAGGAGGTTTATTCTCTTATAACAAAGGTTAACCAACAAACAGAAGGCAATCTTAAATCAATACCTGCCCCTCCTAAGCTTCAGAGCCACCCCTCCCCAGTATCTATGGATCTCCAGCTCCTGGCAGCTTCCTTATCTCCTCCAGCTCGGCTCCACTGTTGGAGCCACACCCCTGGGGTGCTTCTATGAGCCCCTGGCTCCTCTTGCTCCAGGGACCCACCACAGGAATTAGCTCTACTCCAGTAGCGATCTACTGACCTAAATATGCCCTTAGCCTGTCTCAGTCCTTCCTCCCCACCTGCCTACTAGCAGCCCTTTATAGGGCCAGGTGTAGCCCAACCCTCTATACTTAGCTGGATTAGGTTCTCCTGATCCAGCCCAGGAGAGCTGGGCTCAGTCTATCCACAGAGACCAGCTACCCTGTGACAGTATGATATTATCATTGAGATGGCTACACAGTATGGAAGTTAATGTTAGAAAAATGGGTTGTGTTATTTAATGTAATATTTAATGTATTTAAATTTAATGTAATAATACTGGTAGAGCATTTTTTCATCTACAGCGTTCTAAGGATAATAATAATTATTGTCGTTTTACAGAGATGAAAATTGAGGCATATGCAGAGAAAATGACTTGCTCAGCATTACACAGCAGGTCAGTGGCAGAGCCAGAAATTAAACCTTCACCACACTCTGATGCACATGGGTAACTTTATGCACGTCCATCAATTCACATTGTTGCTGCAGCAGTAATACTGAGCCACTGAAACAAATATGCATACACAAGCCAGTCTATGATTACAATTTCATTCACAAATGGATTGCATTGTGTTCTTATTTGTTACTGAGGCCCATTTTCTTCTGCCTCATTTTTATAAACAACAAATTCTCTCTTAAACCGCATCCTTTCTCCCAATGACCATCACTCCCTTCAGTCTGCTGCAGGATAAACATTTAGGAAAAATTGACTGTTCTCCGTGAGGTGGCAGGATACATGGCATGTGTCCTAAAGTCACACAAACGTCAGCTTACTGGAGTATGTTTTCAAAATAATTCTCAGAAAAATGCATGAGCAAATCCGATTGTAACACGCAAGGATTTAGTGTCATAGAGGTTAAGGCCAGCAGGGACCATCAGATCATATAGTCTGACCTCCTTTATATCACATGCCACCAACACTTCCCAGCACTCACACACTAAACTCAATAACCAAAATTAGACCAAAGTATTACAGCCCACAAGAGACTATACTGGACTACTATGTATCACAGGCAGAGAATAAGAGAAACTGAGGTGCACTAATGCCCAAAGCCTCTGCAATGGCAGGGAATTAATTAAATGAGATATAACCAGATAATCCTGGCATGGGAATCACACCCACACACGTCAAAGGAAGGTGGAAAAACCCCAAGGTCATCTGACCTAGGGGGGGGAAAGGCCTTCCCAACCCCACATATGGTGATCAGTTAGACTCTGAGCATGTGAACAAGAACCAGGCAGCCAGACACGACAGACAGAATGCTTGGTGCCACCTCAGAGCCTGCTGGCATGTGTATGTGCAGTAATTCCTAAGCACCACTTTGGAAATGTATCACATACTGTTTGTGCGGGGCACTCTGTGGAGTTGAGTACTCTAGAAGTAATGGATTTTTTTTTAAAGTGGTTTAATGTTTTGCATATTAATTGAAGATACTACACTGCTGAAAGTGAATACACAGAGCACTCAGACTATTATTCCATACTTTAAACAAAGAAACTTATACACATTTTTTTACAACAATACATTGCTTAAAACAATACATTTTCCCCCACCAATATATTTTCACTGAGACGGGGACTGATCTTTTACTCCTTTTGAAGCCAATGCGAGTTGCTCATGGAAAAGAAGGCTGCTGATACAAACTTTAAGCTGTATATATTTTTATTTGCTGACAACTGGTTTTATTAGTGTTGTATAAACATAAAAGATAGCACACGCTCGGGCCAAACTTTTAAACTTTTTTAACAGTGCTTGAACTCCCACAGCTCTCACTGACCTAGTACGAGTCTAGGTTTTGGTTTCTATTTTTAATGTTTACTTTTACCTACTTCATCACCTGGTATTTTCCAAATATATTCAGTTTATATCTGTTCATTTGAATTTGACTGCATAATTTTGGGCAGAAATCAGTTATTTCATTAGCACTAACATAAACACATATGATTTATAAATGCTCTTTTAAACGGTCACACTAATTGTTTGCAACCTGTGTTCCCACAGGGTGTTCAGCAGCCTATGAAAATAAACCTCACACAACCCTACCGCTATGTGCCACTAAGGAATGAACTGTGGAGAGCATGAACAAAAAGTGATAGAGGCTGTAATTTTCTAGAACACTGCATACGATAAATGCAACTGACGTTCCCTTTAAAGGAAACATGACAATTTCTGTTTTCTCCCTTGGGGCTTATTTTAAACTTAAAAAAAAAAAGTTCATGAAAATATATGATCAACATGTTTTATCTTTTTGTCAAAACTAGAATCCCTTGCCATAAATAATCAGATGATAGTTCAACCTTCAAGAAGATAATGTCATGAAGGCATCATAGTTAAATGTCTTTTTGTGAATTTTTTTTAAATTCAGAAATGTGCCCTTTTTGTAAATCAGGCAATCTTTTGACTTACCAAAATAATCAGAATCTGTGAAAGATGTCTTTAAGTTCTAGGACCCAGATCCATAAAGCTACTTAAGCACCTAAGCCTCAGTCTTAGGTGCCTAAGTCTTGAGTTTATATACCTCAGATCCAAGTTTTGGCTCCACTGTGAGCCACAGAAATCCTGCTGAACCCTATGAGTGATAACTCACTCAGTGTCTAAGTTTTCAGGATAAAAGTTGCCTAGGTTTCTGTTTTTGGGCATGTGCATTGCTGCCTCCCTCTATGCATTCAGATGCCTAGCTCCTGTCTTACTCAAGAGCTATACACGAACTGGAAGAAGACAGGTTTTTAGCAGCCTAAGTCACGTGTGGCAGATGTGCTCACAGCCTGCCTAGTGGATTCTGTCCCATTCAAAATCCAGCCGGAGGAGGATTAGATGGTGGTGCCCATTTTATAATTTTTAGCCTAGTGGCTAGAGTATTTACCTGGGATGTGGGAGACCCAAGCCCAATTCCCCCCTGCCTGAGGGAGATAAAACACTTGCACAATCGTATCATCCATCTCAGAAGCACTGTGCTGCAGACTAATCTGACATAGGGTTCCCTCAGTCTCTCCTGTTGAAGCTGTTTCTCTGTGAATAACTAACTAGTGATGCGACAAGACTGAGATGCTGTAGTTTGGTGGTTAGGACATCCCCTGGAATGTGTTGGAGATCTCCAGTCCAGTACCTTTGCACCAATCACCCTTTCATTATTTATCCACAGTGGAATAGCTTCAACAAGTGATCCAGATAGCAATTAAAATGGATAGTTTGTGTGACAGTGTACTGTTAGCGGCTATACAGGCTCTTTTGGGAACCAGCACCCTGGTCACTTAAAACATGCAGAGTATTGGGTTAATTAGAATCCGAGGGAATTAGGTAGTCTGATTGGTTTGGAAGGTTAGTGTGGATCACTTGCACCTTCAGGGAGTCTGATGAGCTAATGAGGTAATTAGCTCACCAGCTGGATAGTGTGGACAGGAAAGCAAGCAATATAAAAGGCTGAGACAGGAAACAGGGACCCTTTTATCTGTTACTAGATTGCATTGTACCTGAGGTATAAGGCAAGAAATAATAATAAAGACCCTTGGTGAAGGCACCTAGTGGTATGTGTGTGGGTGTTGTTTAATCACCAGGAGGGCTTATCAGCTGGGGTTTCCGGGGCTGGAGAGAACATACTCACACCTTGCTTTAGCCAAACATTCCAAACAAAGGGATCTTTGTCAAGTCTCAGAAGTGCATTTAATGACAAGGGGGTGGGGGGCACACAGTAACAGCCTCTGATTTCATAAAAGTCTTAATATTCAAAGCCAGAGCAGAGCACCAGCTGGTGTAAATCAGCATAGCTCCAGAGACTTCAGTAGAACCCAATTGACTGACTCCAGCTGAGGAGTTGGGTCTCTCTGTGAGTACATATGAGAGGGGAAGATTATGGAGGGATGGGAAGGAAAAGAGGGTGAAGTCAATTTTCTTTCCATAACAAGACCAAAGAAACTAGTTCGATCACATTATAATCAAACTGCTTAACTCCTTAATGGGACTAAATGATAGATGATAGTGAGAAATGTTAGGAGACTTCACTCTTCTATAAATGCAACAGGTTTAATTACTTCATTGTTCCACTCGCTTGATGATTCACACACACACAAATTGGCTTCCCCTCCCCGCTTCCTAGCAAAGTTTTAATCGCAGGGAGTTGTAGCCGGTCCCATCTTAATAATGCTTCATTATTGTTAGAGATGGGTTCAAGCCCAAAAGTCAGATCCAAGTTTTTGATTCCGCCATTAGCAGAATTTGAATCCACATCTGGGTTTGGATTTCAAACATTCCCACCAAGTTTGGGAGGACTCAGATTCAGGCTTTTGGTTCAGAGCCATCACTTAACTATGTTTATAAAATACATTTCCTATTATGTTAGGAAGCAATCTAAAAGTATTAAAGTTAAAATGACAAGTGTTAAAATAGATGAATAAAACATATTGTTTGACATTCTTGCATTTTACTGCAATTCTTTACTTGTTAAGTTGCAAAATTCAGTAATATCCAACAGGTCTGTTAATTTCTTGTGTGAACTAGCGAAGTTCCCCTATAATTGGAAGATACCAACATTTAATGCTGCTTGTAGCTTGTCTGAATAAATTCACGTTTATAGAAATTGGGAGGAAAAAGTATTGTTATCATGCTGAAAAATTCAGTCCTCATTCTGGCAGGAAATGGCTAGGTAGGAAGAGAAGCAGTTACTGACTTCCCTAAAACCTGCAGAAACAAATCCTGTAGGTGCATACTGCCAGTCAGATGAGCTAATCCAGGCTGGAATTAAATATCAGGGAGTCAGTCAGGGCATTTTGACAAGTATGCTCCTTTATTTGGCTCTCCATATCTGTTAGGAATAATCTGAACAGGGGTGTTATTAAAAGCTGGGATACTGGTTCACAATAGCCCTACTTTTGCTGCAATAGTTGTATGTTAATTGTGAGGAAATGGGGCCTAAATTTTGCTCATATTATAAAGACGGCCTGAGGGACAATATTTATCATCATGGATTCTTCTCTCTTTCTAACCAGGCCAGATTAAGGAGGGATCATTATGGAGAGGGGTAACTAGTGGTGTTCCCCAAGGGTCAGTCCTCGGACCAATCCTATTCAATTTATTTATAAATGATCTGGAGAAAGGGGTAAACAGTGAGGTGGCAGAGTTTGCAGATGATACTAAACTGTTCAAGATAATTAAGACCAAAGCAGACTGTGAAGAACTTCAAAAAGATCTCACAAAACTAAATGATTGGGCAACAAAATGGCAAATGAAATTTAATGTGGATAATTGTAAAGTAATGCACATTGGAAAAAATAACCCCAACTATACATACAATATGATGGGGGCTAATTTAGCTACAACAAGTCAGGAAAAAGATCTTGGAGTCATCGTGGATAGTTCTCTGAAGATGTCCGCGCAGTGTGCAGGGGCGGTCAAAAAAGCAAACAGGATGTTAGGGATCATTAAAAAGGGGATAGAGAATAAGACTGAGAATATATTATTGCCCTTATATAAATCCATGGTACGCCCACATCTCGAATACTGCGTACAGATGTGGTCTCTTCATCTCAAAAAAGATATACTGGCACTAGAAAAGGTTCAGAAAAGGGCAACTAAAATTATTAGGGGTTTGGAATGGGTACCATATGAGGAGAGATTAAAGAGGCTAGGATTCTTCAGCTTGGAAAAGAGGAGACTAAGGGGGGATATGATAGAGGTATATAAAATCATGAGTGATGTGGAGAAAGTGGATAAGGAAAAGTTATTTACTTATTCCCATAATACAAGAACTAGGGGTCACCAAATGAAATTAATAGGCAGCAGGTTTAAAACAAATAAAAGGAAGTTCTTCTTCACGCAGCGCACAGTCAACTTGCGGAACTCCTTATCTGAGGAGGTTGTGAAGGCTAGGACTATAACAGCGTTTAAAAGAGAACTGGATAAATTCATGGTGGTTAAGTCCATTAATGGCTAGTAGCCAGGATGGGTAAGGAATGGTGTTCCTAGCCTCTGTTTGTCAGAGGATGGAGATGGATAGCAGGAGAGAGATCACTTGATAATTGCCTGTTGGTCCACTCCCTCTGGGGCACCTGGCATTGGCCACCGTCGGTAGACAGGATACTGGGCTAGATGGACCTTTGGTCTGACCCGGTACGGCCGTTCTTATGTTCTTATCAATGAGAAATACTTTATTTGACCTTAGCATTAATTGAATCTGCTTTTTTTGAAGAGTTGCTTTGAGATTTGAAAGATTCTTAGCATCCAGATACTTAATACCCACAGAGATCTGTTTAAAGGGAAATTAAGTACATAATAAAGGGCAGTTATGGAAAGTTAAGAGGAAAAGTATTTCACATTTGTCTTCGTTAACTTAGTCATGAGGTAATGTTTCTGTCAGATCAAAGAGATGGTCAATGGAAGTGGGAGTGTTAGTGTAAAAAAAAACATTTATCAATGGGGTAAATTTAATAAATGCGTCAACCAGCCCAAAAATAAGGGAAAGCAGCAAAGTAGTCTAAATTGCACTAATTTGGACTTCATTAGTTGTGCAAAAATGATGACACTCACCCCGTACACGGCCCCTTTTTAATGTTTATGGTGGGGCTGAAATACAGTACCTCTGCTCTGAGGTGAATGTCACTCAAAGTACTTGACTCCACTTAGGACTGGTCTACAGTATGCAATTATTTCGGAATTAGACAAGTTAATTCGAAGTAAACCTGATTCCGTCCACACGACCAAACCGTTTTTTTCTATTTAAAGGGCTCTTTAATCCGATTTCTGTACTCCACCTCGGCAAGTGGAGCAGTGCTAAAATCGAGATCGCAGTTCTGGGTTACAGGTACTGTGGACGCAATTCGACATTATTGGCCTCCGGGAGCTATCCCAGAATGCTCCCTTGTGTCCGCTCTGGACAACACTCTCAACTCCGATGCACTAGCCAGGTAGGCAGTAAAAGCCCTGGGAACTTTTGAATTTCATTTCCTGTTTGGTCATCATGAGCACAGGTGACCATCAGTACAGCCCACCATCACGGGCGACCATACAGAGTCCACCATCACAAGAGACCACGCAGTCCCGGATTCATAGACGAGCTCCAGCATGGTCCAAACAGGAGGTACTGGATCTCATCGCATGTCGGGGAGATGAATCTGTTATGGCAGAACTACGTTCCAAAAAAAGAAACGCAAATACGTATGCTAAAGTCTCCAGGGCCATGACAGAAAGAGGCTACTCCAGGGACACATAGCAGTGTTGTACAAAAATCAAGGAGCTCACGCAAGCATACCAAAAAGCCAGGGAGGCGAATGGGCACTCTGGGTCACAGCCCCATACATGCCGCTTCTACCATGAGCTGCATGCAATTATGGGGGGTGACGCCACCACTACCCCACCATTGTCCGTGGACACCTGCAAGGGGGGAGTTGCACGGAGCGAGGAGGATGAGTTATTGGAGGACGAAGAGGAGGAGGAGGATAGTGCACAGACGGCAAGTGGGGAATCCGTTTTTCCCACTAGCCGGGAACTATTCTTAATGCTGGAGCCAATAGCCTCCCCCTCTCCCAAGGCGGGCTCCTGGACCATGACCCTAGAGAAGTCACTTCTGCTGAGAGAGAGCCTGATTGGAGCCACGTAGTGAAATGTGCCTTGTGATCCACCAGAATTCCAATGGGCAGCGGGGACTGCGGGAACTGTGGGATAACTACCCACAGTGCACCACTCATACATTCGAAGCTAGCCTCGGTACTGTGAATGCCAAATTGACGCGCTTTAGTGGGGATACACAAGACCGAATGCATAAAATCGCTTCTGAAAATTCAAATAGAATAATTTTGAAATAATTTCATACTGTAGACGTACCCTTAGTCATCTAAATGCTAGAAAAAGGGAGGCTGTAACTTGAGTAGATGTGTACCAGAGTTATGTCAAATGGTTACGATCCCAAAGGTGATCAGCACCTCCGAAATTATTTTGCATGTTCTGTGCCAGTGAATCCTAACTTGGATTTACACCCATGAAAAGAACTTAATTTGTGTGAACTTAACTAACATCTTTTATTTCTATCTGCACTTCTGATTTTGTATTATCTGTAATATGAATGGCTTTTTAAAGCTTCTGAAAGGGGGAAAACAAGCAAAAAAAACCCTAGGGCACTGCTTACAATGCATATATGTATACAAGAGAGGTTAGTTGTATCCACATATGGAATAAGAGGTTTCATTCCACCCAATCAAATGTACTTTGATGAAGAGGCCCAAGGAAGGGTGTGCTTTTATGGCACAATAAGTGGCTGTGTATGGGCCCAATCTTATTCCCCTTCAAGTCAATGGATGCTCTGCCTTGGTTTCAGAGGGAGTGATGTAACAGCTGTACATATGCAGTCTTGTTTCCTGTCTCTTCAGACAATAATTTCATCTCTTTCTTTTGAAGACTATTACCCAGAAATGTAATTGTGACAGATCTTGCAATCCCATGCATTATCTTTGGGAGCCATTTTGTATTAAATGTATGTACTCTGAGCCAGGGATTATATGCAACTCCAATGGGAAGGATAATCACAACTTCTCCAGGGATCAAAAAAGAGTGTGTGTGTGTGTGGGGGGGGGGGACGATTAAGGTTAATCACTTATGTTTAAATATAAGGGCCAGCCCTTGCAAAAATAGAATGGTTAGGACCACACAAAGAGCTTTCCCATCTCTTGTGCCTGTCTTGGCCAGAACCCACTGAGCAATGGAGTCACTGCTCCTGTCTAGTAACCCTAAAAAAGGGGCCTAAAAGGAAGATGAAAAGAGGAGGATAAGAATGGCATTTGCTCTGTCCTCTACTCATTATGCACCAGCCAATATAGTTGGCCAGAGTCAGGGTATGTCTACACTACGAAATTAGGTCGAATTTATAGAAGCCGGTTTTATAGAAATCGGTTGTATACAGCCGATTGTGTGTGTCCCCACATAAAATGCTCTAAGTGCTCTAGTCGGCGGACCGCGTCCACAGTACCGAGGTTAGCGTCGACTTCCGGAGCATTGCACTATGGGTAGCTATCCCACAGTTCCTGCAGTCTCCGCCGCCCATTGGAATTCTGGGTTGAGATCCCAATGCCTGAAGATGCAAAACAGTGTCACTGGAGGTTCTGGGTACATGTCGTCAGGCCCCTCCCCCTCCGTCAGAGCACCGGCAGACAATAGATTTGCGCCTTTTTACCTGGGTTACCTGTGCAGACAACATACCACGGCAAGCATGGAGCCCGCTCAGATCAGCTCACCGTCACCATATGTCATCTGGGTGCCGGCACACGTGGTACTGCATTGCTACACAGCAGCAGCAGCTAACTGCCTTTTGGCGGTAGACGGTGCAGCATGACTGGTAGCCGTGGGGCTGGCAGCTGTAGGGCTGCATTGCACCAGCCCCTTGCCTTTTGGTAGAAAATGGTATATTACAACTGGTAACCGTCGTCATCGTACTGCAGTGGCTGTCAATCATGGGCACCTGGGCAGACATGCTACTGTGTCGATGATGATGGCTATCAGTCATAGTATGCTATTTTCTGCCAATCGCCCAGTATTGTCTGCTAAGCACCCAGAAGAGGCCGAGGGCGATCTGGGTGCTGGCAGACGCGGGGCTGCATTGCTACACAGCAGCAGCCCCTTGCCTTTTGGTAGAAGATGATATATTACGACTGGTATCCATCGTCATCGTACTGCAGTGGCTATCGGTCATGCTGCACCGTCGGCTGCCAGCTTAAGATGTAAAAAATAGATTTGTTCTGTATTCATTTGCTTCCCCTCCCTCCGTGAAATCAATGGCCTGCTAAACCCAGGGTTTTCAGTTTAATCTTTGGGGGGACCATTCTGTGTGACAGTTGTTTGTGTTTCTCCCTGATGCACAGCCACCTTTTTTGATTTTAATTCCCTGTACCTGTACGCCATGTCGTCACTCGGCCCTCCCTCCCTCCCTCCTTCCCCTGGTCCGTCAGATACTAGTTTCGTGCCTTTTTTCAGACCAGGCGCCATAGCTAGCACTGGGATCATGGAGCCCGCTCAGATCACCGTGGCAATTATGAGCACTATGAACACCACGCGCATTGTCCTGGAGTATATGCAGAGCCAGGACATGCCAAGGCGAAACCCGGACCAGCCGAGGAGGCGATTGCAGCACGGCGACGAGAGTGATGAGGAAATTGACATGGACATAGACCTCTCACACGGCACAGGCCCCAGCAATGTGGAAATCATGGTGTTACTGGGGCAGGTTCATGCCGTGGAACACCGATTCTGGGCACGGGAAACAAGCACAGACTGGTGGGACCGCATCGTGCTGCAGGTGTGGGACGATTCCCAGTGGCTGCGAAACTTTCTCATGCGTAAGGGCACTTCCATGGAACTTTGTGACTTGCTTTCCCCTGCCCTGAAGTGCCAGAATACCAGGATGAGAGCAGCCCTCACAGTTGAGAAGCGAGTGGCGATAGCCCTCTGGAAGCTTGCAACGCCAGACAGCTACCGGTCAGTCAGGAATCAATTTGGAGTGGGCAAATCTACTGTGGGGGCTGCTGTGATCCAAGTTGCCAGGGCAATGAAAGACCTGGTGATATCAAGGGTAGTGACTCTGGGCAACGTGCAGGCAATAGTGGATGGTTTTGCTGAAATGGGATTCCCAAACTGTGGTGGGGCCATAGACGGAACCCATATCCCTATCTTGGCACCGGAGCACCAAGCCACCGAGTACATAAACCGCAAGGGGTACTTTTCAATGCTGCTGCAAGCCCTGGTGGATCACAAGGGACGTTTCACCAACATCAACGTGGGATGGCCAGGAAAGGTACATGATGCTTGCATCTTCAGGCACTCTGTTCTGTTTCGAAAGCTGGAGGAAGGGACTTTCTTCCCGGACCAGAAAGTAACCGTTGGGGATGTTGAAATGCCTATCGTGATCCTTGGGGACCCAGCCTACCCCTTAATGCCATGGCTCATGAAGCCTTACACAGGCAGCCTGGACAGGAGTCAGGACCTGTTCAACTACAGGCTGAGCAAGTGCCAAATGGTGGTGGAATGTGCATTTGGACGTTTAAAATGCGCGCTGGCGCACCTTACTGACTCGCTCAGACCTCAGCGAAAAGAATATCCCCATTGTTATTGCTGCTTGCTGTGCGCTCCACAATATCTGTGAGAGTAAAGGGGAGACATTTATGGCGGGGTGGGAGGTTGAGGCAAATCGCATGGCCGCTGATTACGCGCAGCCAGACACCAGGGCGGTTAGAGGAGCACAGCAGGGTGCGGTGCGCATCAGAGAAGCTTTGAAAACGAGTTTTGTGACTGGCCAGGCTACTGTGTGAAACTTCTGTTTGTTTCTCCTTGATGAACCCTCCACCCCCCCGCACCCGGTTCACTCTACTTCCCTGTAAACCAACCACCCCACCCTCCCCTCCCCACTTTGAGCACCGCTTGCAGAGGCAATAAAGTCATTGTTATTTCACATTCATGCATTCTTTATTAATTCCTCACACAACTAGGGGGATAATTGCCAAGGTAGCCCGGGATGGGTGGGGGAGGAGGGAAGGAAAAGGACACACTGCATTTTAAAACTTTAACTCTTATTGAAGGCCAGCCTTCTGATGCTTGGGCAATCATCTGGGGTGGAGTGACCGGGTGGCCGGAGGCCCCCAACCGTGTTCTTGGGCGTCTGGGTGAGGAGGCTATGGAACTTGGGAAGGAGGGCTGTTGGTTACACAGGGGCTGTAGCGGCGGTCTCTGCTCCTGCTGCCTTTCCTGCAGCTCAACCATACGCTGGAGCATATCAGTTTGATGTTCCAGCAGATGGAGCATCGACTCTTGCCTTCTGTCTGCAAGCTGACGCCACCTATCATCTTCAGCCCGCACCTTGCTCTGTTCATCCCGCGATTCAGCCTGCCACCTCTCCTCTCATTCATATTGTGCTTTTCTCATGTCTGACATTGACTGCCTCCATGCATTCTGCTGTGCTCTATCAGCGTGGGAGGACATCTGGAGCTCCGTGAACATATCGTCCCACGTCCTCCGTTTTCTCTTTCTAATGTTCACTAGCCTCTGTGAAGGAGAAACATTTGCAGCTGGTGGAGGAGAAGGGAGAGGTGGTTAAAAAAGACACATTTTAGAGAACAATGGGTACACTCTTTCGTTACAAGGTCGCATTTTTCCTCTTATAGTGAGGGCCTGCCAGTTTGCTGTGAGAGATCACTCACGCAGTGCCAGGCAACAGATTTCGGCTTGCAGGCAGCCATGGCAAGCCACAGTCTTTTGGCTTTTTTAACCTTCTTAACATGTGGGAATGGTTTCAAACAGCAGCGCCCTCATTTCCCATATCAAGGATGAATTGGGTTGGCCATTTAAAATGGGTTTTCAATGTAAAAGGAGGGGCTGCAGTTTCCAGGTTAACATGCAGCACAAACCCAACTAAACCCCCTTCCCCCCGCACCCAATTCTCTGGGATGATCACTTCACCCCTCCCCCCACCGCGTGGCTAACAGCGGGGAACATTTCTGTTCAGAAGAGCAGGAACGGGCACCTCTAAATGTCCCCTTAATAAAATCACCCCATTTCAACCAGGTTACTGTGAATGATATCACTCTCCTGAGGATAACAAAGAGCGATAAGGAATGGATGTTGTCTGCATGCCAGCAAACACCGGGACCATACGCTACAATGCTTTGTTATGCAATGATTCCAGACTACGTGCTACTGGCCTGGCGTGGTAAAGTGTCCTACCATGGCGGACGGGATAAGGCAGCCCCCCCCCAGAAACCTTTTGCAAAGGCTTTGGGAGTACATGAAGGAGAGCTTTCTGGAGATGTCCCTGGAGGATTTCCGCTCCATCCCCATACACGTTAACAGACTTTTCCAGTAGCTGTACTGGCCGCGATTGCCGGGGCAAATTAATCATTAATCATTAAACATGCTTGCTTTTAAACCATGTGTAATATTTACAAAGGTACACTCACCAGAGGTCCCCTGTGTGCCCCCAGGGTCTTGGGTGAGTTCGAGGTCCAGGGTGACAAACATATCCTGGCTGTTGGGGAAACCGGTTTCTCCGCTTCCTTGCTGCTGTGAGCTACCTACATTACCTCCATCCTCATCTTCCTCATTCCCCGAACCCTCTTCCCTGTGTGTTTCTCCAGTGAGGGAGTCTTTGCACACGGTTGGGGTAGTGGTGGCTGCACCCCCTAGAATGGCATGCAGCTCCACGTAGAAGCAGCAAGTTTGCGGCTCTGCCCCGGACCTTCCGTTTGCTTCTCTGGCTTTGTGGTAGGCTTGCCTTAGCTCCTTAATTTTCACGCGGCACTGCTGTGTGTCCCTGTTATGGCCTCTGTCCTTCATGGCCTAGGAGACCTTTTCTAATACTTTGCCATTTCTTTTACTGCTACGGAGTTCAGCTAGCACTGATTCATCTCCCCATATGGCGAGCAGATCCCGTACTTCCAGTTCGGTCCATGCTGGAGCTCTTTTGCGATCCTGGGACTCCATCACGGTTACCTGTGCTCTCCACGCTGGGCAAACAGGAAATGAAATTCAAACATTCGCGGGGCTTTTCCTGTCTACCTGGTCAGTGCATCTGAGTTGAGAGTGCTGTCCAGAGCGGTCACAATGAAGCACTGTGGGATACCTCCCGGAGGCCAATAACATCCAATTCCGTCCACACTACCCCAATTCCGACCCGCTAAGGCTGATTTTATCGCTAATCCCCTCGTCGGAGGTGGTGTAAAGAAACCGGTTTAAAGGGCCCTTTAAGTTGAAAGAAAGGGCTTCGTCGTGTGAACGTGTCCAGGCTTAATTCAATTTAACGCTGCTAAAGTCGACCTAAACTCATAGTGTAGACCAGGCCTCAGAGTGGGAACAATACTGCACTCTCTTTAAGACTGATGTAGCTACTATTCCCATTTTCTCTGCTGGGGAGCCACCAGGAGGAATTTTTCCAGATGTTGGCCAGAATAACTCTTGGGAACTCCTGCTGCTGTTGGGTCTCTCCTCACACCCTCAAATAAGCCCAATAGTGCATAAGCAAAAACTTAGTCCTAAATGACCAGTTTTCTTGTGTTGTCTGTGCATGCCAATCTAATGTGTACGGGGATATACTGTGAAATGAGGGATGACCTTTTTGATCTGGAGCCTAGGGGCCAGATGCTCAGCTAATGTATCAATTGTAGCAGCTCCATTCGCTTCCATTGAGCTATGGCAATTTACACAAGTTTAGAATTTGGCCTCAGGATTTTTGGGATCAAAATTCATCAAAGAAATTAAACTAAAAGAGAGGGGAGTGTGATCAGTTTTGGGAATTAAAGTGAACCTATCTTCAGCAAAACTTTCTTTTAGGTTAGTTTGGCTTTTGAACAACAGCATTCTAATCTGGAAGTTATTCTAAGCATTTTGTAAACAAAAATCTTACTTATTGTTTGTAAAATTCAGCAAGGAAGCCATATGGACTTCACGCTTTTGGGATTTTAGTGACTTAATTGCCTGTATTATATCTCCTTCTGTGATAGGAAAATACTATAATGAAATAAGATTTTTGTCCATTTGTTTTTTGGAAGAAAGTGTCAAAGAATTTGGAAGAAGACAAGAGGGTCTATGGGGGATTCTAACTTACAAAGCTTTTGTATAGTAATGAGCAAAGGCATCTGCAGTTTCATTTTCTTTAGAGACTAAATGGCTATCAGGAGAATGAATACAGTAACATTTTGTTTCACAGCTTTTGATTTTAATGTAATTAGCCAGGAGGTGAACAGCTTTGTTAAGAGACTAAAAACAGTTTGGATTTCATCATGAGAAGGGCGAACTTAAGCAAGTCACATTATAGGGCAATCACTCTTTCATTATTTATCCACCGTGGAACAGCCTAGATAGCAGAGCCTTAGGGAGCCCCTCAGCAGAGCATCCTATAACTCCAGTGGTCAGAGCACTCTAGAGGGGACAAACACCCCTATTCAAATCTTTTCTCCTCCTCTAGCATGGGGGGATTGAATCTGGCTCTCCCACATCTGAGGCAAATACTCTAACCACTTAGGTGTCTGAACAATCTGACTTTGGGTAGTGGGTTCCCATCCATGGATCGTGAAGAAGAGATATGTGCCTAGTTTCAAGAAGGGGTAGGGCTTAGAACACACCCCTCTTGTCAGCAGCTCCATGCCTAACATGATGGCTTTTCTGAATTGCATTCTAAGGCGCATACCTCTCCCCACTCATTGTATAGGGAGTCTAGGTGTCTAACTCGGGCGTTGTGGATTGTGCTGTTGTTCCTGTGATTTTTCTAGGAGCCTGAAAGTTAGGAGTCATGATGCTGAGTGTTGCAATGCATAAGCCCCTTTGTGGATTCCTGCTTATGTGCCTATCAGCATCCTTGGGTGCCTAAATCCCTTTAAAAATCTCACCCTAAATCCTTAGACTACTGCAGCTACCTAGATTTTCAAATTAGCTATGTCCCAATGAGAGCAGAATTTGGCTCCTGTTCAATGTACTTTCATTTCTTCAGAAGCTTATTGCCTTAGATTTAAGGCTCAGATCCTCAAAGGTATTTAGGCACCTAATGATCTGGGCCTAACCAACCATATTCTGTTTTGTTTTTTCACTCTGTATGGGCCCAATCCTATTCCCCTTCAAGTCAATGGATGTTCTGCCTTGGTTTCAGAGGGAGTGATGTAACAGCTGTACATATGCAGTCTCTTCAGACAATAATTTCATCTCTTTCTTTTGAAGACTATTACCCAGAAATGTAATTGTGACAGATCTTGCAATCCCATGCATTATCTTTGGGAACAATATTGTATTAAGTTTATGTACACTGAGCCAGGGATTATACGCAACTCCAAAGGGAAGGATAATCACAACTTCTCCAGGGATCAAAAAAGAGCATGTGTGTGTGTGTGCGCGCGCATGTGATTAAGGTTCATCACTTAGGTTGTAAACACCTCCAGAGAGAGATCACCTCTTGGGGAGTCTTGCATATACTGGTTCAAACTGGGTCTTCTAGAGACCAGTAGACAAAGGGCTTTTGGCATACAAAGGCTATGTTTAAATTGAAACATGGCTTTCTTTCTGCTCCAGCAACTGGACAGGACCTTCTGTCCAAGGAAAGCCTTGCACAAGGGTTGGCAAGACTTTAGTTTATAGGGCCCCCAAAATTGACAGCTGACTCCTAGTATTTTTAGTTTTTATTTAATTCTGTTTATTGTTTTTTAATGTTTTCTTTGTAATGTTTTAATCTTAAGAATAAATGTGCTTGCTTAAAAAGATCTGTGCAGTAACTCGTTACTGCTGGCAATACACTGTTCATAGCTCTTGGAGAGAAAGGAAAGTACAGTCTGGTCTTTAGGGAAACTGGCTTGCTGTGGATATCACCGTGTAAGGCAAGGACCTGTGCAACCTTAAAACCCTGGTTGGGAGAGGGAAGGAGACACAGGTCTCCACCCAAGAAAAGTGACGGCTGGGAACCAGAAACCTTAAGTGGGTGCCCTCAAGTGACTACGTAGGGAGACTACCAGTGCAGTTACCCTTATACTGACAGTAATGACAAATGTTAAGGGCATCAATTCAATAGCTGAGGCATAGGTTACTTTTTAGGCTCTTAGTTATAGGCTGCAGCAGCATAAAGATATGGAATTGAATACTGCATAAGATACAAAATCAGAATTTCATACTAGTGTAATCTACATAATGTTAAACATTCCAGTATGCTCTCCACATACCACTGTTCGGTATATTTGTCAATGTGCCAAGGGCCAAAAATGCATGACCCTCATTTTTAAAATGTGTGATTAAAAACCCTGCTGAAAAATACCAAGACAGGAATATCTTCCATTACCCAAGTTTCATGAATCAGCATTTCATTCTGATGTCAATAAATTACTGTAATAAAAGAGACTCCACAGTACAGAGGGATAATTTGGTCCAAACTAAAGGACATCCCTATTACTGAGGCACACTTGAGATATATGAGCAAATGTGGGGGAGGGGAAATTGCCAGGGGCGGCTCTATGTATTTTGCTGCCCCAAGGACGGCAGTGAGGCAGCCTTCAGCAGCATGCCTGCGGGAGGTCCACCGGTTCTGCGTCTTCGGCGTACCTGCCGCCAAATTGCCGCCGAAACTGCGGGACCAGCGGACCTCCCACAGGCATGCCGCCGAAAGCAGCCTGACTGCTGCCCCTCATGGCAACTGGTAGGCCGCCCCCCGTGGCTTGCCGCCCCAGGCCCGTGCTTGGTGCGCTGGTGCCTGGAGCCGCCCTGGATATTACTGCCCAGAAAAGTTGAGGATCTGGCCCATGATTTTTAGGTTGGCACCATCTCTTTAACCTTGGCAGGAGGAGCGAGGAGGAAGGGTAGAAGTAAATTTGTGCCTGTTTTTTAGTTCAATGCAATTTGCAAGGCATATTATTTTAAGGGATTCTCCCCTCCTCTATCACCCCATATGGCACTGTGCAGACCCTGGAGACAGCTGGGAGAGAATTCTCTTAGTAAGGACCATGCATAGCCTTACTACACAGATATCAGAGGGGTAGCCGTGTTAGTCTGAATCTGTAAAAAGCAACAGAGGGTCCTGTGGCACCTTTGAGACTAACAGAAGTATTGGGAGCATAAGCTTTCGTGGGTAAGAACCTCACTTCTTCAGATGCAAGTGAGGTTCTTACCCACGAAAGCTTATGCTCCCAATACTTCTGTTAGTCTCAAAGGTGCCACAGGACCCTCTGTTGCTTCTTACTACACAGAGTCCCTTATGCTTATGTAGCTCAACATAGAGGGCAGGAAGGGAGTCCCTCCAGCACCTGCTGGCTTGTAGTTGACAAGTTTCCTTAGAACTCATGGGATGCTTATGTTTCTTTCTATGTGCTTGATGCCTTCTCTGGATGGTTAAGGCATGCACAGTTATTCAGTATAATCATCCATCCTGAATCCTACTGACTACAGAGCATCTCACTTACCAAAATGGGACTGCACATCTCAGACAAACTAGCAGAGACTCCAGCAGATTTTTTTTTGCATTAATGAGAACTTATACCTAGCTTTATTCTGATATTTTGCTTCTTGCGCAACAGCTGGGGTATATTCATGTACTGCTCAAACTGATAAGTCTTCAGGCTGGTTAGGGCTAAGACATATAAGGCTAGATTGTGGCTTTTGCAGGCACATCCCTGTTAGGGATGCTGGTGCATTGCCTGAGCAGCACTTGTCTGAGGCATTCTGATCAGTGCTGAGGCAGGCAGAATGCCTACAGAAGCGGCAACTACTACATCCCTAGGGTGTGGGGAGGAGTGTAAGTACACCTTAACCTCCCCAATGCCATAGCTGGCTTTCGGGTAGTAGTGGATTCAGAAGTGGCTGGGCCCTGCCCCCCACCATATCCAGGTTTGGGGTGGGGCCCCTTCTTGTTCTCCAGGAACACAAGCACCCCTGTTCATGGCTGCCTTCTGTACAGCTGCACAATGGGGCAGGGGAGTTTCTCTGCATTCTCCACCCCTGCAAGATTAAGCTGTGATACAAGTCATAAAATCTCAAGCCCACATTTCAGAAAGGAAAAGCAACACCTCGGGCTGTTACTGTGAATTCCCAGTTCAGTTCCCTTTAATTTTTTTTTTATGAGTCACCTCATGTTATTGCAGGTCCAATAGAGACCCTGGAGCTATTGCAATGAAAACCTAAAGAAATTATACTTGGCAATTTGCTGGTATCAAACATATTTTAGCATCCACTCAGACACTAACAGCAGCAATTAGCTCAGCTAGAGAGTCCTGGCCTATACCAATACTGGAATCAAAAGACCGATTATAAAAAAATCCGGCTTAAATAAAAAGACAATGTTTTATAATCAGGACACTTGACTAGCTATATAATACTTAGTTGTAACCAGATTCCAGATTAACAGGGAGACAAAAATGCTTGAGGTGCCAAGACTGCTTCCAACCAATTTATACCTTTAAATGTCTTCACAAATGGCCTACTCATTAGCATTCAAGGCCTGCAATGATTTCAGGTGCTCAGCACCTCTCCAGATCATGGTCTAAGTTTACCCAGGGAGCTAAATAGGACCTCTCTTACCATGCAAAGAGAAATAAATCTTTCATAAGAATGGCCATACTGGGTCAGACCAAAGGTCCATTTAGCCCAGTATCCTGTCTTCTGACAGTGGCCAATGCCAGATGCTTCAGAGGGAATAAACAGAACCGGTAATCATCAAGTGATCCATTCCCTATTGCCCATTCCCAGCTTCTGCCAAACAATGACTAGGGACATTTCAAAGCATGGTGTTGCATCCCTGCCCACCCTGGTGAATAGACATTGATGGATCTATCCTCCATGAATTCATCTAGTTCTTTTTTGAACCCTGTTATAGTCTTGGCCTTCACAACATCCTCTGGCAAAGAGTTCCACAGGTTGACTGTGCGTCATGTAAAGAAATACTTCCTTTTGTTTGTTTTAAACCTGCTGCCTATTAATTTCATTTGGTGACCCCTAGTGCTTGTGTTATGAGGAGTAAATAACACTTCCTTACTCACTTTCTCCACACCCATCATGATTTTAGAAATGCAGCCAATGGCTAATCTAGCACCATTTATTGTATAGCACATAGACAAAGTGAACTCAGTTCACTAAACTTACACCACCAGTATCTTCTAGGTGCCTAATTCTAATTTCAGTCTGGGTCTGATTTTTCCTTAGAGACTGCAGTTGAAGAGAGATGGGGGTCTAAGCTTCTTAGGCTCTGTAGTAATGGACCAGAATGGGCACAGAAATCAAAGTTAGTGAGAGGTCTGAGACCAAGCAGAACTGTTCCCTGCATTCATTTGGGGGAGGAGGAGATTCTGTTAGGCCTTAATGTGACAGGCAGGGCTAGGTACTGAATCCTGCGAGAGTGAGAATCCCAAAGACTCCTTCAAGAGAGATATGAGATGGGGGTTAGCCCTGGGGAACTGATTTTAGAAAGGCTTGAGACTGGTTCTGTTTAAGCCAGATCACTTGGTTAAAAATCATCACGTGAAAGCCAAAGAAATGTTTGGCTACTGAGTTGACTCACGTCCTAGTAGGAGAAAAATCCCTCTTCATTAAATAAGTTAAACGTGGCGCATCTATCCTGGAGACTGCCTTGTGGTTTTGGTTCCCTTTTAAGACAAGAGTCTGAAGCATGCCACCACGCGATGAACACACCGCTGTTACTTGAAGGAGCTCATACTCCATTAAAAGACCCATTAATATGAGCAGAAGAGCACAAATATCACCAATGCATTCTTTTTCCTCGAGGGAGGAGTTTCCAGCTGTATAGAGTGGCTATGGGGCTTCTTCAGAAAAAACTACATGCAGTTGCCCCATAACCCATGAATAAATCTACATAGGTCAGGACACACACACACACACACCCCTCCATATTGTTACTTGCCATAGCATGCCTCACTCAAAAGAAATGTACTGTCATTGGTCATCCAGGTCCAGATGCCCATTACTTCCTGATCCAAGGGACATTTAGGGGTTAATTTCTTGGTTTCAGAATAGATGATCCAATATGGCCACCCCCCAAGTATTCAAATATTACAAGATTTAAAAAAAAAAATTGGGTTTTTTTTTTTATTTGCCTTCTGGTGGAGTGGTTATGGGTCACCTTTCAGATCTTTTGCTGTATCTGTGAAAGCTAGAAACTTTATGTTTTCAATGAAAGCAGAGCATCTCAGAAGGGGCTTCTACTGTCTTGAGTGAAGAATGCCTCACAGGTTTTGCTACTCCCCCAGCTCCATGCTTATAGCCAGAATTTGTGCTAGTTCATTATCCTTTGTTCCTTGCAGTGGACAGTATGCTATGGCCCTTAGTCACACATTTTTAAATGGACTTCAGTGAACCAGGACTATAGAGTCACTGGCCTGCATAGAGTGACCAGACAGCAAGTGTGAAAATTGGGTGGGGGGGCAGGGGGTGGAAAATAGGAACCTATATAAGAAAAAGACCTCAAAATCGGGACATCTGGTCACCCTAGCCCTGCATGGCATGATTCAGTGGAATTTTTAATCCTTACCTTTAGAGCAAATAAATAAAAAGAAAAGAAAGAAAGAGGAGATGAGGGAAGGAAAGAAGAGAGAATGTGAAAACCTCCCTAAAAAGTGTAATGCCATTGTTCTGCTGCTACTAAACAGTTGTTTTATTATAGGCTGAAATGGCAATTGAAATATTTGTAAAGCTTTCAATCCCTACTTTTTGCATTGATGTACTTGCATCAAAAGAGAAATGGTCAAATCCAAAACATATTTGATTAAAAATTAAGATACCCTGTTCTAGTATAAACTATTATGAAGAGGGGAAGAAAAAAGTGACTAGAAAAAAAATTATGAACCGTGATTAAGTTAGAATCCCAGGGGCAGTTTTTAGCAAGACTCAAAATTAATATGCACAAATCTTAAGCAGAGAAGGTATTTTTATTTATTACAAATGGCTCAGGTAATATGTTTACACAATATGATTTTGACTTCAATAATTAAAAGTCTAGCATGATTTAGAAAGAGACCTTTAAAATCTAGTGCATTAAAGTTAAAGCCTACAAATTGCCCAGCTTGACATGTTACATTTAGGAGTTTTAGAGAGGTAGTGATGAAGTACAGATTGATTTTATTCCTATTGTTTTAAACTATATAGTTTGCTACAAGTTTTCAGATCAGAACAGTCTAGACACTCTATCCACTAAATTACTGTGAAAAAATGAACAGTCATTTGACTAGAATGTGCAGCATTTTAACATTAGACAGAAAAAACATTCCATGCCAGCAAAAACTTGTTGCTCAACAGAAAGAACTCATGCCCTTATAAGGCTGCTGGAAGTCACTTCTCTTGCATGAAGGTAAAGCTTTTCCTGAGGTTTCAAATTCCCCAGGAATGGAAAGGCAATTAAATTTGCTATGTGACGTACTTACTCTCATGGTTGGGAGTTCGGGGGGGGGGGGGGGAGATATCCAAACCCAGATTAGTAACATCAGCATTGTTTCCTGTTCCTGGAAATGTTAAGGGGGGGGGAGGAAAGAGGGGGAAGAGGCACTCATTCACAAAAAGGAGTAGAAATATGTACCACATGGGAATGAGCCGTTTTACGGAACAATCCCAAATACTTACAAGGCTCAGAAATTACATAGTTCCTCACGTCAGTGGAGGGGGAGGGGGGCACATGGTTGTTGTTTTTTTAAACTATGAATCATGAAGTTCTGGAGCAGATACAGGGATACTCCTAAAACATCAGTGTGGATTATGATGCAAAGATTGTAGGTGGAACAACATTTACGGTATCCCTTTAATTCCTGCTGCCTCAACCCATTTCTCCTACTAAGTGCTTTAAAATGCTAAGTATCACTATGAGATCAAATTAATTCATTTAATAAACTAAATGAATTAAGTATTCAAGTGTATATGGGATATTTCACTATTCTGATTTCAATGGGATTTTTCAGAATAAGATACTGTACTACCAATCATGAATAAAAAGTGGCAGAAACCAGCCCATAGTATATAAAAGTGTGCTAGGTATTTTACAGATGTGTGGAAAGATCCCTGTTCTAAAGAGCTTGCCAGTATAAGTGTCATTTTTACACACTCCTTGCAATGAAGACTTGAGCAACTGCTTATTAAGGAATTAAAGTGCTGACTTATTTTTTGTGAGTCCTTTCTACTACTACCACTTAAGATTTAGGTACTCTAGTCTCTCATATTATACTGTAGGTCTTTGTAACAGGACTGCCACTTCCTGAACAGTCCCTTATGGCCAGAGTTCCCTTTGCAGCAGCCTTCTTCTGTTCTTCTTTTTCAGAGCCCCCTACAGACTCTCCACAGCCTCTCTTTTCAGTCCTACCATCCATCACTGGGGGATGATTTAATGTCTTCAAAACAGACCTACCAACAAAGTCCATCACTGCAATCCAAAGGTTCATGTGGCTTACCTCGTGCTCTTCTGCCATCCACACAGACTGCTTCCCCTGCCACAGCCTGCTCTTCATGGAGTTGCCTCCTAGCTGTCTCTCCCTGGAGTTTAGCCTGCTGGCTTTCTTCTCTTGCTAGTGTCTCCCCTGTTCTGTGGGACAAGGCAAACTATATATTGCCTTCCTCCAGAGAGCTCCTCCAGATTGGCTGGAAGAGAGGGGACCCCTGCCTTACTCTACACTACAGAGCCCCTTAACCCAGGCCCTTAAAGGAATGGCATCCTTGGCTTTTCTCCCCATCCCCAACCTCTAATTCCCCCCATCCAACTCCTAATTACTCTCTTCGATTACCAGGCCATTTCCTGGGCCTTTGTATTTATTTCATTATAAAATACAAGACTGTAATGGATATAGTGGCCCTTTTAAAGTGGAAGGGGCAAGAAAACCCCATTCCAGGGAATTGGAATGAACAGTTTTGGTTAAAGAGGAACCAGTGTCTCAGCACTTGAGTAATTTTCATTACTTTTCATTTCTAGGTTACTAGCTCAAATCTGCCCAACTTTGACCGTGATCAGTATTATATGACATTAGTGGTTAGAGTCTAGGTTCTACTGAATGGGATTGCTATGACAATAGTGCCATGACATTTTGCATAAACTTGCCCACTTAGAGTCCAAGGACAGAACAAGCCTAGAGACTAAATTATCCTCTTAGCCAGGGTGTTGACAGTGTGTGGAACAGCGTCAGGAAACGTATACTTACAGCTGACGATGCTGTATCTGACCTGTGGATAAACAGAATATTTCAGGCTGTCAGGTTAGCACCATTCAGCAGTGTTGAAAATTCTGCTCCAATAAAAACAATTGGCACCTTGTTAGCAGTCACAACAAGAGTGCCAAAAGACTAGGCACAGAGACTAAAGTACCCTGAAGTTTGCCTTTTTAGTTCAAGATTGTCATACTGGTGCAAAGAAGCTTGTGCTGCTGCTGCCAGTCCCTATCCTGTGGTTAAGGAGATATCAGTTTCTCCTGCTGTCATTCTGATACCAGTACCAAACTGACAGAGCATCAGGAGGTTTCTAATTAATTTTGTCTTTGTATATTACAATTCTTCCCATCCTTGCCTACACACTGGAATGGAGTACTTGTCACTCAGAGTGTGCTACTTGTAGCTTTTCCAAATTTCTAAAGCAGAAAGCATTATCGTGAAAATGCATTACCATGCATTTCCCAGCACTTTAAACTGACTGTTGAGCCCCTTATGTAATAAAGTAACATTGGAGTAGCAAGAGCTCCTTGGACAGGAACAATGCTTCCAGGAGCAGAAGCAAGTTTGGCAATTTTTTCATCTTTTCCCAGGAAGCTGCAACACCCCTCTGATCACAGACCGGTTCTGGTAGGTGGCCAGTAGGTATTGCAATATCCATTCTATTTATATATAATCTTATAAGTTAAATAAAGCTTTAGCTACATGTTCCCAATACTGTTACCCTCCAAGTCCCAGTCTTGCAACCATGTATGTGCTTAACTTGAATCACGAGTAGTCCCACTGAAGTCAATAAGTCTGTGCATGTGCTTAAAGTGAAACACGTGCAATTTTTTGCAGGATTGGTATATTACACCCATTTATGAGCTACTATGAACAAAATATAAGGGATAAAGTTTTTAACATCACTTAGTCAAATTCCCATTTTCAAAAGCTACAAAATAAGCGCTTAGGTTCTTATGCATCGCTGAATGGAACTTAGGTTCCTAAATGCCCAAGTTTTCAGAAAATGGGAGTTGGGCACATTTGAAAATTTTAATCCAAGATCATCATGGTAGAGGCTGTGTCTTCCTAAATTTTCAAGGATAGCTGCTGACTCCATGGGTGCTCCAGGTGCTCAGCACCCACCTGCAGCCCCAACAATCAGCTCCTCCCTCTTCCACCCCCCCCCCCCCACGCCTCCCACCCTCCAGCAGGCCCTGCCAATCAGTTCCTCCTCCTCCCCTCCCAGCACCTCCCGCCCGCTGGTGATCAGCTGTTCAGCGGCATGCAGGAGGTGCTGTGGGGGTGGGGGCAGAAAGAGGCAGGGCCTTGAGGGAAGGGGTGGAGTGAGGTGTGGCCTGGTGCAGAGTAGGGGTCAAGCACCCCCAGTGAAATGAGAGTCGGTGTCTCCTAGCTCAAGAGGCCATGATCTTTCTTAGGGATAGAAAGATCTCTGGTTGTCACTGCACTACAAGTAGAATTTCTTCAATGATTTGGATAATTGGAATCTGAAATGACTGTTTGAAATCAGGACAACTGTCCAAAGTCTACAAGCAAACCTATATATTTTTCGTTGTAATATTTTTTAAAATAGCTGCTGAATTTTGTCAGCTCACACTGTATTATCTTTGCTGACTCCTACCATTCAAGGTCACCAATTGTTTTACTGGATGTGAGCAATTCAGTCTTGCATTTTCAAAGGTAATAAAACTAAGCACTATGAGTGTTTGACAAGTGCACAATGAAATTATACATACAGGGATAGCTTTTTTTGGCAAATGGGATAAGAAATTGAAGTTTAGCCATATAATCAGTAGCCTAGTTCAAACAGAAAACAGCACACAATCACATTCCCCCCCAAAAAGTCATAACTTAGGCTGGACTATCAATTTCATTATTAGCTTACTATATTGTCACTTGTATACTTAAAGAATGTTTGGGGCTTGCAAATGTATTATTTCTTCTTGGTCCAATAAAAATATGTTCTATCTCTGGAGGACCACTTCAGCTACTATCATTTACCACAGCTCAAAAAGCTCCCTCACTTCATTCTTTGCATATATAATATAAGCAAACCAGGACTGGGACTCCATTTAAAAAGAAAACCAAGTAATATGCCAGTTATAGAAAAATACATTTCTTGTACATCACCTCAAAAATCAATTACACAATCATTTTAAGATATTCTACCCAAGCAGGATACAAATTCCTGGCTATGAATGCACATGACTCCTTTTCAGTATTACGGGACACATGAGCATGTGTCCAAGAGCAAAATTTGATCCAAAGCTTGTTAATAGCATGTTCAGCAAGGACACCAGAAAAGAAAATACACTGGAAAATGGGGTTGACTAAGGAATATAATCTATTAAATGAATAAATTTTCTGTATGTCAAATCAAAATGTATTGGATAAAACAATGCATACCTCTAAACTGAATAAATTTGCATACTTAATACTTGGCAAAATATTTTTCATAAGGCAATTCCATTCACAGAAACCCTGTTAAATGATTTCCAGGGAAATGCTTATATGTAGGTTTCGAGGGATTTGATTGTTTTTATTATTAGATGTCAGTCAAGGTCAATTCACCGTACACACACCAAAAAAAATATTTCCATTGATAATCAAAATTTACAAATAGGCAGAAGAAAAATGCTGCTTGAGAAATTAGAATTTGGATTTAAGGATATTTACTTTGTATATTTTGACACGTGATAACAATTTGTGTTTTAACTGTTATAAAGCTAACTTTTTAATCCCAACATCTACTGTCATTAAAGTTATTGTCTGGCCTCTCCATTCTCTGAGAGACAAGGTGGATGAGGGAATATCTTTTATTGGTCTAACTTCTGTTGGTGAGAGAGAGAGAGAGAGAGAGAGCGCTTTTGAGCTTACACAGAGCTCTTCTTCAAGTCTCCAGAAAGGTTGTCTCTCACCAAGAGAGCTTGGTCCAATAAAAGATATTACCTCACCCACCTTGTCTTGCTAATATCCTTCAACCAACATAGCTACACCACCACTGCATACTCTCCATTGTCTGACACACAAACACCCATGATTTCCTACAACTGTGAAAATTTAAGTGGATAAAAATTGAAAAAAAAATATTTTAAACAGATCCATCAATCATACAAAAACAGAATTCTGCTAAGCTTAATTATTTTAGTTGTACATACTGTACTATCAATATTTCCAGAAACACTGATTTTTAATATATAAAAACAGCCTACCAGAATTGCAATGCAATTTTATTTTCTTGAAAAGTTAAACATAACAAGGAAATATATAATATATATGGCTACCTGAATCCTTCCCTTGGTTTTAGTATGGTCTACAATGGTGTTTGTCCTTTGAAATTTTTGTCCCATAGCAAGAACAACCTTTGCTTTCTAGGATTCCTAGCACATCAGGACTAGATACAGTAGAAAATAGATTTTTCTGCTGATCTGCAATGCCCCCTTTACAAATGCCTGACTTTGTAACTTATGGCAATTATTCAATTGCCATCATCATCAGAGGTGAGCTCAGGATTTCCCCAGGATGTTCTAACGTGAAGGAACAGCCAAATACCCGGGAAAGAACTTTAAAGAAATAATGGCCAAAGTTCTGGAGTGTATGTCAATAAGAGTTCCCCTGAAGATATCAAAGGTAGAAAAGTTTACCATTGAACTAGAGATAAGATGACTGATCTCCAGTAGAGCTTTATGCTCATAGCTCCAAGGCATAATAGTATTGAAAGCACATTGAGGATTGTAAAAATGTTGTTTTTAAAATGATAATCAGAATAAGATGCCTCCAGCCCACTACTGAAAGCTTCTCATAAATAAAATAATTCAGTGAAGTGGATAAGTGCCCCGTTACTATAGCAACTATATTGTTGCAAAGCTGGGCCTTCTGGGAAAAAACATCACTAACTACTGACCTGATTATTTCATGAGTGGTACAGAAGAATTGTTTTAGATTGCAAATAGTGAAAGCTTGAACTAATATACACACATCCAATCTAAGAGTAAAATTCTGACAATGTACAAATCTATTAATCAGCACCTATGTTATAAAGAATGGCTATGTATACAAATATACAAAAAAATATTCTCTTACAAATAATTAGTGCCAGGTGAACCACAAAGGTTGATAAAAGGTGGTAGAAGCAGTGGGGAAGAGTGAAAAACAAAGAAGAAGAAGAAGAAGAAGAAAAAAAGTTAACATTTCAGAAACTTTGCCAACTTCTGGAACCAATCCAAAATACAAACCCTTGGGAGGCAGAGACTCAGTGTAGTTCCTTTTCTGATGGACTTCATTCACCTGTATAAAATAATGTCCACACAATTTTGTTTCTTCCTCAGCTTCAAATTTGTAGGTGTATATTTGGATTCAAACCATATCAAAGTCCAAGGGGGCCAGGCCTTTGGAGTTGATATTCTGTTTCAGTCTTATCTGTTTAGCAGAGAGAAAACTGTTCTTCTGATAAAGCAAAAGGTATTTTTTTAATAACCAGTACTCATAAGTTTAGAAATGATTATGCTTTACATAGCCAGAAGCAGAGACAACATCTGTCTTCTCTGTGCTAACTATGTAATCTGTTTTACAACTTATTTTTTTTTCTCTCTCATAAAGATTAAGTAGGATTCTAAGAAGTTTTGCAAGGTATATTTCAGTTGAATTTCTGCTTATTTAAACCTGCAATCATTGCTCAAATGAAACTGCCTTTGAAGACCTTCATTTTCATGGTGTGAGCAGAACAATAGCAAGACTGGAGTGTTTGACTGACAAAATAAGATGATTACCAGTGGATGTACCTGCTGCTTTTGCTTAGGGGCTGTCCTTACTAGATTTGAACAACACTTCTATCACTTGATAGTTGTTTTGTTTATAACACAGGAAGTGATTTAATTAACCACAGATCATTTGTTCCTGCTGTTGTCAAGTCATTTTGTTTCTTACTGATGGCTAAACATACACTATAATGCAGGTTTCCTATTTGCAGTGACCATTCCTTTTTCAGTTGTTAGCATAAATTGGTATTTTACCAATACAAAAGATTGAGACCTACATTTTCAAAAGTGACTATTGATTTTGGATACCCAACTTGAAATGCTTAGAAGAGCGGTTGTTCAGCACTTCTGAGAATCAGATCCCCCAGTCTAAGGTGTCAAGTCAGGCAACCAAGAACTGAGACACCCAAAAGCACTAATCACTTTTAAATAACGTAGGCCAAAGCATTTTCATACAATGTTCTAATTATTTTTATATTGCATATAGATCAGGACAAATATATATATCAAGGAGGCTTGAATTCAAGAGGAAATTTCAAAACATTTCTAAAAAAGTGTTGCATGAAAGTAGAATCTTAGATAATCTGTTATCACAAAGATGTCAATATAGTAGAACCTCAGAGTTACGAACTGACTGGTCAACCATTCACCTCATTTGGAACCGGAAGTACATAAATTAGGCAGCAGCAGAGACCAAAAAAAAAAAGCAAATACAGTACGGTATTAAACATAAACTACTAAAAAAATAAAGTTTAAAAAGAAGAGGATTTAACAAGGTAAGGAAACTGTTTCTGTGCTTGTTTCATTTAAATTACAATGGTTAAAAGCACCATTTTTCTTCTGCATTGTAAAGTTTCAAAGCTGTTGTAAGTCAATGTTCAGTTGTAAACTTTTGAAAGAACCACCATAATGTTTTGTTCTGTGTTACGAGCATTTCAGAGTTACAAACAACCTCCATGCCTGAGCTGTTCTCAACTCTGAGGTTCTGCTGTAGTACTGAACATGAAATGAGAGAAAAGAAAATAAAAAAAACAAAGCAAAACACTGCACCCTTCAGGGAAAGAGCTTGTGTAGTCTCTCCTACAACTATACATTTTAAAAAAATTGTGTAGCCTTTGATTTTCCTCCATCCAATTCCTATCAGTGTATATTGTCACTTGATTCTCTCTCTAATATGCAGACAGGCAAAGTATAAGAACTCTCTTTTTACCCTGTAAAGACTACCTGAACCTTGGCACACAGGAATAAGCTAGCTTCATATCTGCTTGCTCTTTTCCCCAGAGTAGGTAGATGAGAAGGGGTAGGCACCAGAACCTTGGCTATGTGTGCACACTGCCACCCATCCCCTCAACCTGCTGATCAGAGCAAGCAAGACAGTGCAGAGGGTGCCAGGGGGGAGGGAGCAGAAGTTTATTGCTGCTGGTCTAAGTCATAGGTAAATTACTACCACCAGGGAGCAGGAAGGAAATGAGAGAAATTTTGACTCAATTGTGTGTATGAGTCACAGTGCTTCCCAGGGCTACTCCTGAGGTAACTGGGCTTACACACAGCTCCATGCCAGGAGTATGCTTGAAGTAATTATATAACCCATCATGGATGAGTATCAATATCACCAAAGCCACCACCAGACCTGGCATGACAGGCAGTTGCAGCAGAGTGTTCGAGGGTCCATATAAAATTTCAGGATTAAAGAAAAAAAAACAACCCAAAACAAGCATATACACCGTTTAAAACACTAGAAAACTTAACATTAGCATTATTTAGAAGCAACACACTATGATAATTTCTGCAGGTCACAGAGCCACCCCTTTTCCACTCTACTTTCATATTTCAAAATTACCTCTTGATTACTATTCTCTCCCAGTACTGCTCTGAAACTTTACATTTCAATTGCCATATCATGTGCTTCTTTCACACGTAGAGAGATGCTTACAGCAGGGGTTGTAATGTCCGTGCTTTCTATAGGGAAAAACTCAGAATTAAAGGAAGTTGTTGAATGGAGTCTCTGGTTTTGGTTTGAGTTACCTACAGTGAAGTATTATTCTGTGACGGTGGATACTAAATGGATTCCTGAATGATAGTCTCATAAGAGATGCTGGCGATTCCAGGTACAGTGTAGATTCTTCATGACCGCTGGAACTGCACTTTATGCTTTTATTCAGGTGCAACTTTAGATTCAGACAGGGTTTCCCCCTGGAGCAATAAAAGGTGGCACACTCAACCCCCATCTCTTTTTTCCTTGATCCCCTCTCCACAGTTTAAACTTGATCTAAGATGATAGCAAAACAAAATACTTTAAAACGTTTCTTGCTTTTGGGACACATGCTAAGGCCACTAGATGACCTCTTCGCCTTATCTAAAGCCTCAGGGGGGAAATTTTAGGGCCATCAATTTCAATGGAGTTAAGCTCAAAGAGTATTTGGCCTGTGATGTTAGCAAAGAAACAAAAAGGTGTAAGCAAAGATGCAGCATCTGATGATAGCTGGGATCTATTTCTGAGGCTGTATGGTACCATTCTGTATGGTATCTACTGTTGTACAATAAGTAGCCAACTACTTCCTAGTATTTCAGCCAGAACAACTCCAACCTACTCCCACCCTGCCTACCTCTCTCTCTCTCGAGTAGTAGTTAATAATACATCACTCCACTAGACTGTTGGAGCACACAAGTACTGCCATATATGCTCAGGATATGAAACCATCACGTCAAAGTTCCTTCAGACTGAGTAAAGTCTGCAGTAAGGAAAGCCTCCAGTAAACTGGCACATGTGAAAAGTGAAATGGAACGGGTGCGCTGTGATTTTACTTACCTCTGCCTCTTGTTTTTGAAGGCAAAAAAATATCTCTTGCACAAATTTTAAATAAAATCTAATCTGGACATTGGCCAGTCAAGGAAAAGGCTGATTGAAGTGAGAGAGAATGGAGGACACTCAATCTTACGTTACTATGCTCCTTTTCATGTTAATTCCATTTGTGCACCAAACATGCTTGCTAATAACAGCGAGTTAGGCAGCAGGAAGGAAGGGTACACAGCTTGAACCAGATCAAAACCACAAAGAACAAAGCAGAGAAATAGCCACTTCCCTCAGAGTCAGAGCAGGAACTTTCCAGTCTTCTTGGTTCATGCAAAATTATGTAGGGCTTGAGTCTGCCACCCTTATTCATACGGAGTAGTACTCTGCTCTGTAACCTGATTGAAATCCGGGGGTTTACTCACAGAGTAAGGTAGTACTAAGTGTGAGTTATAGTAGGAGAATGGGATCACGGTTATAATTTTCAACTGGTTCTGAGGAATGCAAGCCACAATAGTGGCACTGTACTTGTAGATCAGAGATAGATGGTATCTTACACCGGTTATGATTAACTGGCCAATGGTGGTAAGGATATGTGACAATGCTTGAATCATCACTAGATGGTGGAGAAGGAGCAGAGAGAAAGAATGATGCACTTAAATCAAACCTGAGAACTCTAATCATAGGAGTCCACTTTTAAACAAACCAACCAACAACCCCCAAAGCCACACAATGTATTGAAGTAGATTATCAAAGAAATAACACGTATAAACCTAACATTGTTTCCTACAGTACCCTCCCCCGAATTTGATGCATTCTGTGGGAATCAGCACACTGGTGAGGTAGGGTGGAGAACAGGGTTCACTTCGTAGCATCAGGTAGTACATGGGGTGGTCCTACATTGGCTGAGAGGCAGACCCTCTCAGAGGTCCAGAGAGGCGCAGGCCACTTCCAACTTTTGAGTTCCCTAGCCATAATACAAATAAAAGATGGACACACAAAAATAAAATAAGGCACCAAAAAAGAGACATAATTTGAATATATTTTTATTTAACAAATGCTTTTCTAGCCTCTCTGTGCAAATGCACTAATTATTGAGGGGGGGGGGGGGGGAGAAAAAAAAAATCTAGCTTTCGTGTAATGTCACAGTTGATATTAAGCATGGCGAGCCCATTCAAACGCTCATCCCATAGTTGAATGGTGATAGTTCTTTACCTGCTTCCACCTCCAACCACGTTGAAGGTGCGTGTACCTGAAGCCACTGATGCAGGCAAACTGACAAAAATGTGCACTGCAATTGTGATATAAGGAAACACCCCAGAGAGTCCAAGTTTGAGTATTTCTTGAAGCAATTCTTTTGGCTTGCAATCCAATTTAAAGTTTGTGGAAGATGACCTCGACACAGATCTTTTGAGATTTCTTTGTTGTACTGTTGCTGAAACTGTTCAGCTGCAGAAAGTAGATCTTCATTACTCAGTCTGCTGAACTGCCAAAGAAATCCAAAGAGGGTACAAATTAGTCTCAGTGACTCAAATTGACGTGTAAGACCTGATTGAAGAGAGTCAATGACAATGAAGAAGACATTGACCCCTATAATGCTGCTTGGCATCAGATTCAGTAGCTAAATTGCTATTGGTGGAGAACTCAGATGAAATGCCAATATTCTGTACTACTAATTTGGATTCAGTCAGGATCGCATCCCATTGTTCACGAATCTGTTGAATGTCATTGAAAAGACTTTCATTCTTATCCCTCTGAACATCAAATGTAGCACTGCATGCTTCAATTACCAAATTAGTTTGGTGGAATCGTTGTAAGTAGCTTCATCCACAAAGATGACATCAGAATGCATTCAAATTTGGACATGTGTTTCTGAATAGACTGAAGTTCAGTTCAAGCCTGTGCAGTGAGATTCGAGCTCATTTAAAGCCTGTCTCACTGAATTCAAATGCTGCACAACTGGTTGAACACCATCAATCCGTTCAGACCATCTAGTTTTGGACACCCCATGCAGTGAGACAGGAAGATATTGCTTCAAATTTTCTCACCTTTGTGGACTGCTACTGAAGATATTGTACATGTGCTGAATAGTTCCAAAGTAAGTAATTGCCTCCTTGCATTATTCAGCACAGTCAACATGTACAAGGTTTAGTGTCTGGTTTCCACAGCTGGAGAAAACAGTGTGAATTATGCTCAAGCAGAACTCCTTGCACACCTTTGTACTTCCCCAGCCATATTAGATCCATTGTCATTGGCTTGATCAATGCAGACTTGAAAATCTAACTTAAAACCTTCTAGAACTGCTAGTACTCAAGCAGCAATTTCTTTTCCAGTTTCTCGTGAAATTAAACCTTTCAATTGAAAATATGTTGAGCTGTCTACAATCTTAACATGTCGAATAACCATAGTAGCCTGTTCCTTGTGAGAACAATCTGGAGTGGCATCAACAATGATTGAAAAATACTTGGCATTTTGAATCTCCTCAAGAATTGTTTGTACGAATGACCCACATAGCTCAACAAACACGTTTTGTATGCGGATCGAGAGATAATGGACTTGCATGCACTTTTGACTCTCTTGCGATTCTCGAACACGTTTAAACATGTGGGTCATATTTGCTGAGGAGCTCAACTATTCCTAGAAAGTTTCCATTTGCAGGATCACCAGTACGTTGACTGGAACCAAGGAAAGTCAATCCCCGCTCGGAAAGAAAAAGGATGACATTCAGGATGCACTCAAGAAGTTTTTTCCAGTTATTAATTTCTGTAGAGAGTTCAGTCAAGCATAAAATTCTCAACTGAACTTTCAGCTGATGCTGCCCTACTGGCTGATTTCCATGCAACATAGTTTTCTTTGTGTAATGTTGAACTCTCATGTGATGGTATTCGGTCTTTCAACTTCCTCCAACCTCTGATGCTCCATCCTGATTGATCAGAGAGAACTAATGCATTTGCAGCACTTTTGTTCAAAATGAAGCAAGGTGCACAGTACAGAGATTGGTTATGTTGGAGTATGGAAAAACACAGTCTCTTGTGCAGGTCTCACCATTTGGAAGAGTTTTTGTCAGCAGATGAATAGGGAAAGCATGATTATCAGCATCTTGTGGAATGTTACTTGGAATTTCAAAACAACTAATTTGAAGAAAAGATTGCCCTTGTCAATAATTCCAATGTCAATCACAGTCAAACCTGTAGTACTCATGAATTGCTCTTGCTGTGTAAAATCTACAGCTTCCTGTTGCTGTTGAGTTTCTTGATCGTACACAGGATCTTCTGCTGCATCTGTTACTATTGGCACATCTCCTTCTTGACTACTGTCCTCATGTTCAGGTATTGGCATTGAAGTATCACCTGTTGCAGTGTTTTCATTATCTGTAGCATTGTTTGTTGGGTGAGGTGCGTTTTCCAGTGGTTTGAGAAATGAAATGAAGTTATTGGCTTTCAGCTCTTAGCTGCCGCTTCACTCAGTTTTCGCCATCTCTTGCTTGCACCACTTTTAAATCTCCAATTCATAGTGATCTATCTGGTCAATATGGAGCCAATCCACACTTGAAGTATTCTGCTGTGAATAAGTAGCTTATCTACACTTGAAATCTTCTACTGGAAACATGTACACAAATGCTGAATGGTACATAAATGCTGAAAAGATTTAAAATGAAGGAATACTAATTAAAAACACAAAATGAAACAGACAGGTTATTATCCTCACTGAATCAAAACTCAGGCATGCAAGGTATAATATAAAAGGCTGACATTTATTTTTATATTATATATATATTTGAATGAGAGAGAGAGAGAGAGAGAGAGAGAGAGAGAGAGAGAGAGAGCGCGCGCGCAAACAGACACTGATAATGTCCAAAAACTTCAAACATGTCTCCTTACAAAACTCACTGTACAAGATTGTCCTCACAAATTTTCACCTTGAATCTGGGCCTATAGACTACAAAAGCCTATTATGATGTCCAAGGTCCCAAGCTAGGGCTCAGCCAACCAGTCACCTCTTTTAGCAACCATATGAAGATAAGAATGAGGAATTCTCACACAAATAATTCCTTAGTCAACGAAACGTAAAACTATAAAGACACTAAAATGTAACAATTCTCTACCTTTCAACACGCACTTGATCCAGCACCAGCCACTAGTAGCAGTTTATATAATCAGCTGATCTGAGAGGACACATTCATCACGGTCTAATCTTGTGCCATCAGAACTGATATTTTATTAATATTTATGAACATTTTTAACTCTTTGATATGACAAAATCTATATCAGTTAAAAAAAATTATGTCTTTTACCAAATCACATCTCTTATTTGCTTAAATTTACACTCTCAGCTTAGAGCTGCGTCACATTTTGGTCCAATAGGGATGCGCATAAAAACAAGTTGTGAAACTTATCAAATGCCAAAAAATTAACAAGTGTCTAAATTTGAGGATCCCTTTGAGCTTGAGGCCCAGGCCAAATGGCCTTCCTGGCCCGTCCTCTGATTGGCCCTGCTGAGAGAAAGGCATCTCACTACATCTCCTGATAGCGTAGCAGCAGAATGGGGGAATGAGATAACCAAATACAAGATCCCCAAGGAGCAGGGGATAGTAACCAGATGCCCAGTTTTCAACGGTGCAAAGCATAGGTTCAGTTATAAGCCACCTTACTCACGTGTGCAGTGGAACAAAATGTGAAGTGCCCCCTTGCTAGTCTGTGCACAAAGGAAGAGCAGCTGCCATGAGGCGTTACTATTGCGTGGGCGGTTAATGGACAGACAAGGGCAGTGAAGCCTTAGCTCCAGCCAGTACAAGTAAGCCCGTGTGGCATGGGATGTAGCTTGTGCAAAGTGTAGGGCTGGTACAGTTCACAAGATCCTCCCTGAAGCAAGTCACAATCTAATCTCTGGTCTACAGTTGGGGCAGCATAACTATGTACTGTCCCTTACTCATGGCTAGAGATCGCTCCACCATCTAGCCCAATGAAGGGAGTGTGTGCTCAGCACTTTGCAAGGAATGGGGTGATGAGAGAGAAATATCAGGCCCTAAGACTTCCTCTCAAGAAGGAACAATAGGAAGTCTGAAGAATTGCTGCCAGATTCCTGTTGTGTATTTGGAAAAGGAGCATATTTGGATCCCCCATACCGAAACAAGAGGATGAGAGGGTCAACGAGGGATCTGGCAGGGTGGCTTTCCACTTTGCCTTACTTGTCCTTCAAAAGTTCCAGACTTAGGGGAAGAGAGCTCAGGAAACTGTGTGGGCAGATCAGCTGTAACCTGTAAACTAATCTACTGTATGTGCTTGTCCTTGATAGTCACAATGTCACTATCACCCTGTAAGCAAAGATCCCTGGGGAGTGAAGAATAAAAGGGTATATCAGAAATACAAATTCTAAAGATCAAGCAGCAACAGAAGCAAAGGGTGGCTGGTTGGTTTTTAGGATCTAATAGCCTGCACACTGACATTTGAAGGTTAGGAATTTTGTTGAAGTTCACTTTAAAATGAAGTGTGAGGTACAATTTTGTCCAGTTTCTTATTGGAAGATCTTTGGTGAAAGTACTAGTAAGTATTTAACCATTATTTAAAGAGAGCCATCTCTAGCAGGGGCAGCTCTATGTTTTTTTGCCACCCCAAGCACGGCAGTCAGGCGGCCTTTGGTCCGCTGGTCACATGGATTCGGCAGCGTTTCTGCGGGTGATCTGCTGGTTCCGTGCCTCACTGAGGTGCAGTAAAAGAAACTGAGAATACAGCTGTGGGAACAGCAGAGAATCATGTTCACATTCTCAAAGGAGGATCAGATACCACTGTTACTGAACTTTGTATGATGTGTAACAAATGGACCCATTTTTGCTCTCAGTGAAGTCAATGGAAGAGGATTACCCATATATCTTTGACACTTGGAAATAGCACTCTCACTAAGAGGCAAACTTCATTGCTTTTAAAACAAGCTGTAGGTGATTTAAAAACTCAATATTTCAGTCATGCTTCCAGCTGAGCTGTGCATCTATTATTGAAAAAAGCTCATCTGTCACTCAGTACTGTACCAGATCATAGAAGCCTAATTAAAATACCAAGGTTTAGTCAACACTTGGAAAATTTGGCCAGCAAAGCTATGTTGGCTAGCAGTGTGGGGAAGAACAAAAACAACAAAACAAAAACAAAAAACACACACCCACACAAACAACCTCCCTCCCCCACCACATCCCGTGGTTCTCAACCGCGAGTACACATACCCCTAAGGGTACGCAGCAGTCTTCCAGGGAGTAGCTCAACTCATCTAGCTATTTGCCTAGTTTTACAACAAGCTACAGAAAAAGCACTAGCGAAGTCAGTACAAACTAAAATTTCATACAGACAATGACTTGTTTATACTGCTCTCTATATGCTATACACCGAAATGTAAGAACAATATTTATATTCCAATTGATGATATTTATATGGTAACAATGAGAAAATAAGCCATTTTTCAGTAATGGGTGGTAACATTTTTGTTTTCTTACAAAACAAGATAAAAAATACAGTTTTCAAATTAGGTGAAACTTGGGGGTACGCAAGACAAATCAGACTCCTGAAAAAGTTACAGTAGTCTGGAAAGGTTGAGAGCCGGTGCTGCAACAGACATAACTATGTCAGCAAAAATCTCAATGGAGATGCAACTAGGCGGACAGAAGAGTGCTTCTATCATTGTAGCTAACATTATTCAGGGAGATGACTTTACTACGCCAACAGAAAAACTTCTTGTCAGCCTGGTCTGCGTCTACACTACACTAGGTTCTGCTGGCATAGTTACACCGGCAAAATATTTGTAGTCTTGACAAGCCCTTAGTGCATTTCACATATTCATGTTTTCACAGCCCAGATGCCACCCTTTAATCGGAAGCTAGGACTGGTAATGTTAAGATTTTTATTGGAGGCAAAACTTTCTTTTCAGTGTCTTTGCTATAAGTAGTCAAGTTTCTAGTTACCTCCAGCCCAGACCCAGCCCTGTCCTTTGTTTTTCTCTTTCCTTTAGGCTGTTATAGTAGCCATGACACTCTCCCATGGAAATGATGGCGATATCCAAACGATCATTTCTTTTCATCCCACTATCTACATACGGGGGAGAGGGAACGGACTTATTTGGCTGCTTGGGCAGAGTTTTAGCTTTAAGACCGTCTCCTTGAGAAGCTGAGTCAGCTTTACTTTTAAGCAACCCCAAACATCCACATTAAATTAAGTCACTAGAGACCACTTCAGCAAAGCAGTGAGCATTTTAAGTTGCATTTCAGCAAACTAAAACTACGAAAAGCTCTGGAGCCTGAGCCAAACATGGCTACTCTGCTCAGGCTGTGGTTCTGCCTCTATGGTTAAGATTTTAGAACTCACATGTCGAGTTTGTTTGTATCGTTTTCCCACTGTGCAGTCCCCACTCAAGAAAATAGGGGGTTAGCCTAATAAGGACTGAATAAAGTCAAGAGAAAGCTTCTTATTTTTAGCACTTTAACATCCACTGCCTCACATTCTCTTATGAACGTGCTTTATTCATATAAAACCAAAAACTGAGGATAAGATAGGAACTATGGTAATATTGTAGTTTATTATTTGTAACACACAGCTCCAGCCCCTACAAATTAAGAAAAATGGGCCAAATTCTGCCCTCATTTGCACTGTAAAGTCGTTGTCTGAGGCAGAATTCAGCTCGTGATCTAAATGACACAAGATTTTAAGGACTTTGAAAATGTCCAAGTGGTCACCACCCTTGTTTATAAACCAAAACAAAAATAGATTAGGAATAAGGGGGCCAACAAGCCTCACATACTCCATCTGTTTCTCCTTCCCACTCCTCCTGCTAGGGAAGAGCTAGTAGTATTCCAACAGCAGCAAATAAACTCTAGTGTTACATGTGAAACTGGGGCCTACTCATAAACTGAGGACCCCTTCACCCAAGAAGGTTTTTGGGTACTAAAAGCCAGTTCTGGGTGTAACGTTTTATTGTCTTCCTTTAGGTCCCATTTTAGTAAAGCACTTAAACATTAAGTTTAAACAGGTGCAAATCTGCTTTGCTGAATTAGGGCCATACAGTGAAAGTAGCAAGAGAAAGTGATTGCACTTAATGGAGGCCAAACTTCATTTAAACCTAGGGGCAAAGTAAGTAAACTTAATAGAAATTAAGTGAAGATATGTAGGGCTACATTTTCAAAGGAGCTATACTGATTTACACCTGCTGAGGATCTGACCTGGAGACAAAGCTAGTAAGCGGTAATGAAGGTCCCTGCATTCCTTTTGGACAAAAAAATAAAAAAAAAATAAAAAAATGAATTCACAGGAGGAAGGTGGGAGAAAATAAAAACCAGGACTGCTGTGGACAGTTTTTGGCCCTGCTGTCTGTCAAGGAGACTTTAGGATCCCTGGGAAATCTAGTTTCCAAATCCATGGACCCTAGTTAGCTTCATGCAAGGACTCTCCCTCCATACTGCACTTGATTCTCCCTTCATATAATCAGGAGGACTGACCGTGTTGCCAAACTGGGAGGGCCAAATCCTCAACTCGTATAAATCAGCACAGCTCTTTCATTAGTTTCAGTGCAGTATCAGTTAACACCAGCTAAGGTCCTGGCTCTGTGATTCCTCCAAGAGTAGTCAGAAGGTGCAAGACCCTCCTTGGAAAAGTCCTAAGGGTGACACCCTTACACTGAAGTCAATGGAGCCATACCAATTTACAGCAGCCTAGGATCTAGCCTTATCTTTTTTAATCTGTGGAGCTTAGAAAACTTGCTGCATACAGCAACAATTTCCTGTCTTCTCCTCTTCTGATTCCCTTGCCCTGCCCTACCACACTCCACCCCACTTTTTCTTTTACATGGAGGATTGGTACAACTTTGAGTGAAGATGTATGCATCCACTGCAGTTTGAGTCCTCATGAGTAGCAAAGGAACCTAAGGCCTTGGCTACACTTGCGAGTTACAGCACAATAAAGCCTCCCCCAGCGCTGTAACTCACTCCCCGTCCACGCTGGCAAGGCATTTGCAGCGCTGTATCTCCGTGGTTGCAGCGCTGCATGTACTCCACCTCCCCGAGAGGAATATCGTGTATTGCGCCACCGCTGCAGTGCCAGTGTGGCCGCCCAATGCACTGTGACTGGCCTCCAGAAGTATTCGGTAGTATCCTACAATGCCTGTACTAGCCACTCTGGTCATCAGTTCAAATTCTACTGCCCTGGCCTCAGGTAACCAGCCATGTGACCAGCCCTTAAAATTCCCCGAGAATTTTAAAAATCCCTTCCTGTTTGCTCAGCCAGGCGTGGCGTGGAGTGCTATCAGCGAATCTTTCCAGGTGACCATGCCTCCATGCGCCAAGCGGGCTCCATCATGGAGCAATGGTGAGTCGCTGGACCTCATCAGTGTTTGGGGGGAGGAAGCTATCCAGTCTCAGCTGCGCTCCAGCTGTAGGAATTACGATACCTTCGGGAAGGTATCAAAGGACATGATGGAAAGGGGCCATGACCAGGACGCCCTGCAGTGCAGGATTAAAGTGAAGGAGCTGCAGAGTGCCTACCGCAAAGCTCGCAATGCAAACGGCCGCTTGGGTGCTCCCCCCCATGACCTGCCGATTCTACAGAGATATGGATGTGATACTTGGAGTTAACCCCACCTCCACTCCGAGCACCACCATGGACACTTCAGAGCCGGGGTGGGAGGAGGAGGAAAACGGGAGTGAGGGTGGTGGGGCGGATGGAGACACCCCGGAATTCCTGGAGGCATGCAGCCAGGAGCTCTTCTCGAGCCAGAAGGAAGGTAGCCAGTCGCAGCAGACGGTACTTGGTGGAGGACAAACAGAAGAGCAGGTTCCCGGTAAGTGTTTTTTTCGGGAAGGAATTTTTTCGGTGCGGGCTCTTTGGGAGAGGAGGGTTAGGCGTGCATGCCTAGATGCGGAATAGTGCATTGATGTGGTTTATCACATCGCGGTAATCGGCCTCAGTAATCTCTTCGAATGTCTCATCCAGAACGTGTGCAATGTGCTTGCGCAGGTTTAATCGGGAGAGCCACCGTGGTCCTTGTCCCAGCCAGGCTAACATGTCCACGCCACTGTGCTGCGAGGGGACCATTGCTGCACACAGGCAAGCTGCATATGGGCCAGGGCGGAAGCCGCATTGCAGTAGAAGACCCTCCCTTGCTTCCCAGGTCACCCTCAGCAGCGAGATATCGTCCAGGACGAACTCCTGTGGAAAATGTTGGGACAGTGTTCAATGTAGGTGCCCCCTGCAGCTGTTGGCTTTCCCAAGGCACAGAAACACAGAGGACAGTACAGCCCTGAAACAATCAGTCCCCCTTACTCACCATTTTGAGGCCCCTGTGGGTTGTGTGTGCTCTGTTTGGGATGGGAAAATTATGCTATTGTGTAGACCCTGTGTGTGCCCTCCTTAAGTGCGGGGGAAATCATTACTCTGTCTGGTATAAACAATGCTGCCTCTGTCAAATGTTGCATTTTGCCTATACAGCTGCATCAACCTTGAGACCTCAGCCGTCCCTCTTATCACCTGCTCAGAGACTGCAAAGATTCAAGAAGAGACCGCGAAAAACCAAAGAAAACATGCTGCAAGAAGTGATGTGGCAATCTATTAAAGAGAATGAAAAAGCACAGAACTGGAGGGAGAGAGAAAGCAGGATCCGTCAGGAAAACGCAGTGCACCAGCAGCAAAGCACGGATCGGCTCATAAGCATCCTGGAGCGCCAAACAGATGCTATCCAGGAGATCGTAGCCATGCAGAAGGAGCAGTACTGCAAACGCAAATGCCCCCCCCCCCACCCACACGCACACAGCCCTTGTCCCAAAACTCTTTCCCTTGTGCCCCACTGTTACCTCCAACCCACTTCCCCCAACTTCCGGGTTCTTCACATCACCAGCTGCCTCCAACACCAGTATCTTCACCACCAAGCCCTGAAAACCATGACCCTTACCCTCTGCACTCAACCCCCATCACCATGCAGTAAAGCTATCCTGAAGCGCAGCACTCACTGCACAGCACACCAGACAGGACATACGCGAATCTGTGATTGTCCCGTTCCCCACTCCACCCCCTTGCCCTTTCTGATTCCCAAGCAGTTGTGTTTCTTTTCAATAATGGATTTTTTGGCTTTGAAAACATTCTTTATTATTGCATAAAGTAAAAGATTCCTTAGCCCAGGAAATAAACAGGCACTGCAAGTCTGCTTAGCAAACACTGATTCCTAAAGACTGGAACTACTGCACTTCACTCCCGTGCAGGGCAACAGATATCACTGCTGATTTTCAGCATCAAATTGCTCCCTCAAGGCATCCCTAATCCTTGCAGACCAACAAAATGAAAGACTCCCTCACCTTCTCAGGCCAAATCTCTCTCAATGGCTAAAGAGCTTTACACCATTTCTTACTCCTTCTTAGGGAAGCCATTCTCCGTTGCAGGGAAGTAGGGTGGGAGAAAGTTCCTCCATCCCCCATCTCGGGATCCCAAGCTGGGCTTTCAAAGATGTTGATTCTTTTTATAGAAAAAAGAAGGGATTGCACAACTTTAGACCTTGTCCCCAACAGAGCTTGTAACCGTGTTTGAGCCACTAACCATGATCATTTGGAAATGCCTTCATATCCAGTAGGCACTGAAATTGTACTAAATCTGGGCTAATGGTAACTAGTTTCATGTTCAGTTGCAGCAATCATGGCCATATTTTAAATACTTTAATAAAAAAAATCCACTCCATGTCTGCCATGAAACTTGCTGCAAACAGTATGCTACAGGTACATGAGGAAGGGAACAGTGATCCTTCTTCCCTTTTACTTCTATTGTGCAGAAGCTAGGCATAGCTACAATCCATGCTTTTCCTCAAGGATATGGATTGCTGCCTTCTTGCATTCCCAGGGAGCTAGTAGAGCCACTTCATCTGTTTCACCCATTGAAGCTGGTCAAGTATAAAGTGGTAAGCATACGGAAACCCCTGAAGGGGTTGTTCCCCCCTCTACAAGCTTGGTTGCGCTTTGACGAATTCTGCTTCCATGCATCAGAATCCCCTCTTGAGATCTCTCCTGCATCATGTAAGTATGCACACACACGCACATCCACACCGCTCCGAGAATGGCTATATGCTTAAATGGCATGGTTGTGCTCTCTGTCACCAATTTAGATCACAGTCATGGAGCAGACAGGGAATAATCCATAATGGGTCTTGGGTGTGGACTACTACCAATTTCACATGAGCATGACTGGAATGGTGTAATCCATTTAAAGCCAGTTTTCCTTTGGCTTTGATCTGTTGAAATGTGCAAGCTCATTTCAAATAGAAAATTTGTTTTTCCTAAAAGCCTCCATGTCCAAACCAGAGATGAAGGTCTATGTTCTTTATAGCCTTCTCAAGACTCCCATTTCAGAAGGACAGCCTGTCAGAAGGAGGAAACTAAGATTTTATATTGGGTAGCTCAGTTGAGGTACTCTTAAAACGGCCTATTTTCAGAAATTACCAAGCTTGCATCCTCTGAAAAATCACACCCTTTTTAAGGGGTCTCAAATTAGGCATCTAAACAATGAGGCACCCTCCCCCGCAAAAAGTCCACTATTCACTTTTGAAAAATGAGCCATGATCCCTATATAAGCAAAAAGTACATGAATCCACTAAGCCAACTCCGGGGGAGGGGAGGGGGTTCTTAGACTCCCTTTATCAGGTTGGGCCAGAGTACCAGAATTCATAATGGCCAGTTGCTTATATGTGCTTACAGCAGGATGGATAAGTTCATTATACCACAGAAGCTAGCACAAATAGAATCTAAGCACGCTGCAAACATTTCTTCAGAAATGCAGCATCATTTAGACTGTCCTCCCTCCTTCACCCAGACAAAAACAAACAGAGGAAGTATGCTTAAAAACTGATGGCAATCTAGGGGAAGTTTCTGGCCAGAAACTTCCCCATCAGATCCTCATGTCAAAACTAGCTGCTAAAGAGATCATTCCACCTGTACCAATAGACTACGTATTGTGTATCAATGGGTATTGTATATTGTGCCAAAATTATCCATCTGTTCTCAGAGATGCACGACTGTAATCATGAGCATTTCTATACTTCAACAAAGAGCAGGACTTAGTACACAATTTTGCTAATTCCAGCAAGAGGAGGATAAAGCACGTAAAGATCTGCCATGATTGTTGGCTGTGCAGGGGAATGGTCCTACACAATTTGTTTATTTTTATCTCTGCCAAGACAGACATAATTTCATAGAAGAATTGAGCTACACCACAATTAGAGAAGAAAATGTTTGGCTATGCCTGATAATTAGTTTGATGCTGCACTGGAAATTTTGTATAAAGCCAAAATTCTTAAAAATAAGCATGAAAACAAGTAAGCTGCTGGTAATACGAGCTTATAGGCCAGTATAACTCTGCTTTGTGTTTCCTTGCAAGTGAATGGCAACTCAATAGCAAAACTGGCGAGTATAGTTCAGTTGACAATCTGCAGATGCATCAGTATAAACTGTATCTTCAATATGCATGATGCCTTTAAGCAGTTTCCTGGAGAGAGTGAAACTGTTCTGCTGGACATCTATTCACTGCTGAAACAATAAGGACCTGCAAGTAGCAGTGGATATGTTGAAAACTTAAGGGAGAAAATAGAAAACAGGAATTTCAAAATCCACTTCTGTTATTAGATCCAGCATGACCTCTTCAAGTCTTATCATACCTTTATCCAGTGGTGAGCTGCAGCTGGTTCGCACCAGTTCATGCGAACTGGTTGTTAAATTTTGAAACAGTTTTAGAACTGCTTGTTAACCCGCTTCCCTGCGAGGGGGTGCTGCGGCTTTGATGGGCTCCGGCTGGGAAGTGTGTAATTCCTCCTCCGGCCGCCGGGGGCGCTGTGGGAGCCATGTGAGCCACCGCCTGGCCCTGTTGCTACTGCTGTTCCCCTGACCCTGGGGCTCCTGCTGCTGCCTGGTGGGTCCCCGGCTGTTCTGCTGGGCCTGGGCTGTGTCCTGCTGCTTGGGCTGCGCCGAGCCGCTCTCCCTGTGAGTACCTGCACCCCCTGCCCTCAGCCAGACCCGGTCTTCAGCCAGCCCCGCACCCCCTGCCCTGTCTCCAGCCAATCCCTGCCTTACCCCCCCTGCCCGAAGCCAGCCAGCCCTGCACTCCTCTGTCTCCAGCCAACCCCTGCCGCACCCCCCTGCGGCCCTGCCTGAAGCCATCCAGCCCCGCACCCCCTTGCTTCCATCCAGCCCCGCACCCCCTTGCCCTGCCCGCAGCCAGCCCTGCACCCCCTGCCTCCAACTAGCCCTGCCCCATGCCCCTGTCTCCAGCCAGCCCCACACCCCCTGCCCGCAGCCAGACCCTGCTGCACCTCCTGCCCTGTCTCCAGTCAATTCCTGCCACACCCCCCTGCCCGAAGCCAGCCAGCCCCGCACTCCTGTCTCCAGCCCAGCCAACCCCTGCCGCACCCCCCTGCGGCCCTGCCCGAAGCCATCCAGCCCCGCACCCCCTTGCCCTGCCCGCAGCCAGCCCCGCACCCCCTGCCTCCAACTAGCCCTGCCCCATGCCCCTGTCTGCAGCCGGCCCCACATCCACTGGTGCCCTGCAGTTCCCAGGGCAGTAACCCTGCACACCTGCTTCAATGAGGGGGGCAGGGAGCAGCTGGGACCCACACATGTGAAACGGAGCTCATTTCTAGTTCAGGCCCATCTTTTAAAAAAGAACTTCAGGTAGGGTTAACACACATCCATATTTTCCCGGACATGTCGGGCTTTTTGGTTCTTAAATCGCCGTCAGGGAGGAATAATTAAAAATTCCTCCCGGGAAAATACGGATGTATGGTAACCCTATTGGTACAAAAAATACATACTGTGGCACATCCCTTAAATCAGAAGTTTTTATAGGGAACCGGTTGTTAAGATTTTGGCAGCTCATCACTGCCTTTATCTGAGACCTACTGGAAATTCAAGGTGTTATGTTCTCCCACTGGAAATTAGTTGAATAATGAAAAATATATTCACAAATAGCACTCACTGTTATTAATATATGCAAACAACAAATAGTCATATTTGGCCGACTACCTGGTATCCATTAAAATGAATGTTTCACAGATGCAAGACTCAAGTTTTTGTCAGAAGCATCCTATTCACTATTTGTCAATCTTCCCAATCATGGAGCAAAGAGTGCAATCTGACCAATCACACTACCAGTAATGACTAGCTGATGCGAACAGTTTGAACTCAGTATGAAAATTATTCATCTGAAGTACAGGACCGGCTCCTGGGTTTTGGCCGCCCCAAGCAGCCCCCCAAAAAAACCGTGATCGCGATCTGCGGCGGCAATTCGGTGGGAGGTCCTTCGCTCCGAGGTGGAGTGAGGGACCGTCCACCGAATTGCCGCGGAATACCTGGACGTGCCGCCCCTCTCCGGAGTGGCCGCCCCAAGCACCTGCTTGACAAGCTGGTGCCTGGAGCCAGCACTGCTGAAGTATTCAGCAAATACTTGCAATATTATGTACATTCACAGCTAATGTTTACTAATGCTATAAAACAAAACAAAATAATTGAATTGTATTTGAACAGCTTTTGCCATACAAAAGATCATCCATATACTTTCAGTCTGGACGAGCTTTTATTTTAGATTAAGGCAAATAAGGAAGAACAAAAGTAAAGTCTCCATAGAGAACAGCGTGTGTCTCCTGTAACAAAATGGTGGCAGTCTCTACCCACAGCCACAGTTCTCAGAAATGTAAAGTAAACAGGAAGACACAAAAGATGCAGTGTTACATACATCATATAAGTGGCCAAGCAAGTTACAGTGCAAGATATCTTCTCCTCTCTGGCAGATATGAAAAAAAATTATATTTAAACCATGACTTATAGTTGATCCAAGAGTGAAAAACATTTTTACAACAAATTTCAAAATGCTGAAGTTGTTTTAGGATTCATTTGTTGTTTTCCAAATTTCATTGATTTTTTAAAAAATTATATATATATTTTTTTAAATTGAAATTTATTCCAAGTTTGATTAATAAAAGAGAATCTTATTCAAAAGATTTTGACAAGCTCTAGTAGTAATATAGGGCCCAAAATCTGGCTAAGTGGTTTACTCCAGATTTACAGTAGAGGAATGAAGACAGAGTTGGGTCCTTTGATTATTAATTGGTCTCATGAAGACTTTTAAAAAAAAAAAATTAAAAAAGCAGCTACTATACCACAGCAAAATGGCCAGGGAAAGTCCAGCCACAAAGACAGTATTTACCACAGTGCTTACCACAATTTCATAATTTTGGAAAGTTTGGATGAAGCAGAGATTTGATGGAAAGGGTGATGCTTTCTGATTCTTAAAGTAGAAAATGTTCCAATCAATCTAATTGGTACAGGATATTAAATAGGATGCTGGAGGGAACCATACAAGCTATAGGAAAGAGAAGAGAGGAAATACCATGACCACTGTTTATCAGCCAGACATTATAAAAAGATGATGCAGTTGCCAGAAAAGAAAAACAAAAAAAAGATTTTCAGATTGATGCATTTTTATGTCACAGCACAGATGGGGCAAATTCAAGAGTTAGTGTTAGAATGACAAGTCTTGGTTGCAGCCCTTTGCACCCGCTTCAGCAACTGGATTCAATTAAACCCAGAAATGAAACATAACAATGCATATGAAATTACTCCCTCGGGGTAGTTTGTTTCAAAATTAAGCTGACATACATTTTAATATATTAAGGAGAGGTGCTCTGAAGTAGGTTGTCCTTTTGTCAAGTTTACAGCTATCAGCTCAGTGAGGTGTAGCCACACAGGTCTTGCCCTGTATTATTTAGTTTTCATTTTCAGTATCCTGCAAAGAGCTGCTATATTTTATACTGCCTTGTAGTAAAGCAAATTAGAAAACAATATAGTAACTACTTTGGTTTATCCTTTTAACTTGCACCAGACAAAATGGAAGGAAATGCAATCCTTGTGAAAACAAACAGACCTTAAGCCATATGACTTCTAACTACAAAATAGGTACAGCATAGACTGTGGAAGCACAAGTTTTATCACTCTGCCTTAAATTTGTTCTTTACAGCTCTCCTCTTAGTAGTTCAGGCTCCAAGTCTATGTCCATTTGATCAGTGATGTTTTGTTGAGACTGCCAAGGACCACGCCATTTAGCAGGGCCAGCCTTAGGGAAAAGGACACCCTGGGTGAACTTGTATTCTGACCCCTATGGCTCTCCAGACTCCCCATCCTCCCTTCACCCCTAACTCCTGAACTGTGCCCCAACACCTGCATCCCCTTCCTGTGCCCATGTGGGGAAACTGACCTGGATGCATGGAGCAGCTGGCATTGCTGCCTGTAGCGAAGCGAAGGCTCACTGGCACAGCATCTCCTGCTTGTTGTCCTGGGAATTAGCTCTTTTCCAGCTCCAGAGCACTCTCTGCTGGCTGGGGTCTCGCCTGCCTTAGGGCTCCCGTGTCCCTCTCGGACCCCTTTACCTCAGGGTTCTGCCCCTGCAGTACCCCTGCTCTGGGTCTCCCCTCCCAGGGGAACCCCCACCCTCTACACCACCCTTGCCTCAGTGGCTACTGCCAGTCATCATCTAGCCCCCTCTCACCGGGGCAAACTGCAGCCCATCATGGCCACTCATCATCGGCAATGGGGTTTGGACCAGATGCCTTTGCCTAACCCCAGACTGCACCTCTGCAGCCCCAGTACCTTCTCTAGGCCTTGCACAAGGCCTGCAGCCTGGGGAGTTCCCAGGCTGGAGCTCCCCAGCTCGTCTTGCCTTTCCCCAGCACTGTTCTACCTCTGATACCCTGCTCCCAGGCAGCTAGGTCCTTCTATCTCCACTGCTAGAGCAGGTATGGGCAAACTACGGCCCAGATCCGGCCCATCAGGGCTTTGGATCTGGCCCACGGGATTGCCTGCCGTGGGCCCCACGCCGCTCTCAGAGGCGGCTGGCACCACATCCCTGCGATTCCTGGGCAGGGGGGCAGAGGGCTCCATGCATTGCCCTTGCCTCCAGGCTCCACCCCCTGCAGCTCCCATTGGCTGGGAACGGGGAACCATGGCCAATGGGAGCTTCGGGGGAAGTAGCTGGAGGTGCAGCAAGGGCAGTGCACATGGAGCCCTCTGCCCCACCCCCAGAGGCCGCAGGGGCTGGGGCCAGGGACAGGGTAGGCGTGCAGGGAGCCTGCCCTGGCCCCGGTGCGTGCTGCTGCCACTCTGGAGCCGCTTTAGATAAGCGGCGCCAGGCTGGAGCCCGAACCCCTCCTGCACCCCACCTCAACTCCCTGCCCTAAGCCCCCTGCCTGCACCCCGCCCTAAACCCCCTCGTACACCCCGCACTCCTCCTGCACCTCAACGGCCTGCCCTGAGCCCCCTCATACATCCCAACAGCCTGCCCTGAGCCCCCTCATACACTCCACACGCCTCCTGCACCCCTACCCCCTGCCCTGAGCCCCCTGCCACACCCCTCCTGCACCACAACCCCTGCCCTGAGCCCCCTGCCGCACCCCTCCTGCACCCCACCCCCCTGCCCTGAGCCCCCTCCTGCACCCCAACCCCCTTTCCTGATTCCCCTCAAACACCCCACACCCCTCCTGTGTCCCAATCCCTTGCCCTGAGCCGCTTTCTGCACTCCCTCCTGCACCCCAACCCCCTGCCACAGCCCTGCATACAATATCCCCACTCAGATGTGACCCTTAGCCCAAAAAGTTTGCCCACCCCGGTGCTAAAGAAAGACTGCCCCAACTCCTGGCTCACAGTCCTTTTATAGGGCCAGCTATCTCCTAATTGGGTATGGCCCCAGCTGTGGCTGCCTTCCCAATCAGCCTACCCTATTGGCTCCCCAGGGGCAGCCCTTTCCCAGGGCTGTTTTAACCCCTTCAGGGCCGGAGCAGGGTGACTGCCTCACTACACTGCATCTCAAATGTTTCTCCTCTGCACCCCTTAGGGGGCTGTGAGAGGGGGAGCGAGGAGCAACATCATGTGCTCCCTGCATCCAGGTCACTTTCCCCACCTGGGCTCTCCTCCGGTTCTCCCCTTATGCAACCCAGGTGGGGAAAGTGACCTGGATGCAGGGAGCACATGATGATGCTCCTCGCTCCCCCTCTCACAGCCCCCGAACGTTGGGTGTGTGTGAGCAGTATCTACATCATCGCTCGCCCCTCCCCCCATATTCCTCCAGGAAGAAGCATGGAGAAATCTCCGTGCCCCCCGACTCAACGCTCTCCTGCCAGCCTGAAGCAGTTTCAGACACTACACCAGCAGCGTGCACCTCTGCGCTGCCGCATGGTGCCCTCTTGATCATGGCGATCCTGGGCGGTCATCTGGGTGAACCACCCCTAAGACCGGCCCTGCCAGTGAGCATCAAACACAATAGTGTTTTGTGATGTGGATATTTGTACCTGAGGAACTGGACTGACAATCAGCTCATTTCACATAGGTGACACTAAACAGCTATGAGATAACAAGTTTTACCATCTTGAATCCAGCTAGAGTTGACCTACAGGTAAGAGGATCCATATTACAATACATAGATAAAAGATTCCTGAATTTGACCCAACATCCCAGTCAAGGAAAAGGGAGGCAAGTGAGTCTTTATCAGAGGGAATTAATGTTTCATTACTGTATTGATTATTATTATTTGCATTTCAGTAGTTTGCCGTGTCCAAACAAGAATGGGTCCCTATTGTGCAGGCCACTGTATAAAGATTAAAAGAGACAGCTTTGATGCAGTAGTCCTGTGGAAAAGCTTTAGATCAAGCTATAAGGAAGAGACATTTCTATGCTATCATTGAAAGTCAGCTTTGAAATTTCTCGAAAGCATTAAAAACACAAATTAAAAACAAACAAAGTAGAACTGAGTATTTGAGAGCTATAAAGGAGAGGATGTGCAGATATTTAGCCCACGATTTCTTTTTAAGAATTTGGTTTTAATATTTATCAAGTTACAGTGGCAATGTAAAGCCAAGTTTACCATTGTTATTACTGGATTTCTCTCTTGAAATATTTAGCCTCTGTAATAGACATTGAGTCTATTATTAATACCAGCATTAATAATGGTAAGAGATAATCCTTAATACCACAGGTGATTAGTTTTGTTTGCTGTCTCTATAAATTCACTGCACTAAAACATGTAAATATGTTCTACTCTAAATGCATAGTCAGGTATAATTATACTTAATACTGGCTGGCAGCCGAACTACTCCCAAAACCATAAACAAACAGATTACATTTTCTTATGCCTTTATAGGTCTGAATAATCTAGCACAGCTAGAGGCATTACAAAGTAGTTAATGATAATATAAAAAGTGTTTTTTGTTACTTATTGAGCCAATTAAAGGTTCATAATGGTGACTGCATGACTAGACACAGTAATGTGACATTATGTACTGTTTATGGACACAGTAACATATTATGTATTTTTAAGTGTAAGGCATTACATTATACCTTTTTCTATAACTGAATAATTAAAATATATTTGAAAAAAAAAATAGTCCCGGAGCTGTAAAACACCTGTAGGGAGAGTTCCCTTTCTTGCAGAAAGGTGGGATTTTAAGGCTCTGGAAAAAGCACTTATTTATAGTCTCTCTCTTGATCTGGAATCTGGACTCATTAGTGCACAATGACTGGTGAGTGAAAAGCACTGTGTAAGTGCTTGACCTTTTTAGACATGTAACCCGTTGAGCTGCCATTGCACAGTGCACTGCAGAATCCATACATCCTAAAAGGCGTACTCTCATTGTTGCTTGGAAATACTCTGCATATCCAGTCGAAACATTGACAAATGCCTTTGAAAATTTAAAGGTGTTTGGATGCTTAATGGAGTAATCAGTGTTTTAATGAGAAAGGAGCAGCTCTTAATATTCTGATTTTGAAATAATTGATATTAGTCGTACAAGAGTAACTCTCATAAGGGCTTAAATCAATCTACTGTCTGCTATAGTAGCTATGCTCTTTAGGAAACATTCACAGGACCAGCATACAATCTTATTTACAGGGGTATGAAGCCCCTTCATCTTTAGTTGACTGTACTTGCCAAAAGCTACCCCATCAGGGCTGGGGATAAGGAGGAAAGGTTGCAGGGTTCCATCAGTTCTTTGCTGTTCGATGGGCTCTTCAGGACTCCATCAGTAGCCTGGAGTAGGTGAAGATCTCTGCTGGCAGGTTCCCCAACTTTTTCACTCCTGACATACAAGGGTTTCTGCACTACCAGTCTAATTGGCATTATAGGCAGGACTTATGTTCTCCTCTGCTACACTACACAGCCCTGGACCCTGCAATCACAGGGCAGCTGTCTGCTGGTCTGTCCATCCATCTTCCTTTCAGCCATCTTCCTAGCAGTCCTCCACCAACCCCCTCCAGGGCCCTTTCGGTATGCCTATCCCACAGGGGAATCAGTACTCACACCAGCAAGCTACTGCTGTACCTTCTAGCTTTCCTACAATGAAACAAACCAGATCTTGCCTCAACTCTAATTTCTCTTGTGCATCTTTTTATAGGCTAACTCCGATCTCCCAGCAGGCCTTGCTTCTAACCCACATTCACATGACCCTCTGGGGACTGAACTTTCAGGACCAGAACATACAGCAGCGATCCAATACTTGTCCTAAAGGGGACAGTACAGTACACATTGTTTTACAGTGAAAAGTAAGTGGCTGAGGCCTTGAAAGCCACACACCTTGTAGCAATCCCAATGACTCTCCTAATGAAGCTGGCAATTCTCCTAACAAAGCAACACACATGTATAGGGCTGCAGCCCATAGAACCAAGTCTCTTACCTCTGCTGCCAGGTGTAATAATGACAGACCCTGGTTGTCAGCTGGCAGGATCGAACCTGGGGACTCTGGAGCTTAGTGCATCAGCCAAAAGCCATAGGCCTATTAGCCAAGGCTGTAGAGCAGACTCATTAATCTCTCTTTCTCAAAGTGGTCTCGGTGCCAGTAGCTGGGACAGAACACCACACCCAGGAGATGTGTGGGTTACATAGGCACTCATATAAATTGCAGAGGAATATGACCCAATCCCATGGAGCTAACAATTGGCAACCCATAGCATGTAGCTTTTTTCCTGCAAAGAGAACATGAAAGGAACCACAGAACCAAACTACACAAGAAAACAGCAAAAAATAAAATATACGAGGCCAAAAATATATAATAAAATTTAACCAAAACAAGAGACGGTGGCAGTAATAATAGGGGGTAGTTATACGCTGACTGGTGACACCTTTCATCCTACGCAGGGCTCCAACAGAAAAAAAAAAAGTTAGAAACGACATCTATAGAGCAAGTCATAAACCAGGATTTCAACACAGGAAGCAGAGTTATTTGCAGAGGTGATAGTGAAACGAGAAACCTTTCAATGCACTTAGGACTGTGTTTCCCAGTTTCCATTTTAAAGATGCAGAGAAACAATAACCACTGAGCACAGATTTTATTAATAGGATTTTATAGTTGTCCATGTGCCTAAAGCAATAACTAGACACATTTTAAATAAACAGAAAGGACACCTGTATTTACAGTATTTAATAAATGACAATGTAAATAAGAATGATGATGAGGCAGACCTCTGTTTTGAAATACAGCTGTTGTCAAGAGCTTCCTCCAGTCATTCTTCCTGACCAATATTACTATTTTCATAGCTAAATTGAGAAAAATGGCAGAAAGTTTTTTAATCCTGAGGGAGGGGGCAATCAGGAAAAACATATTTTGAAGTTAATTTTCAGAAAAAGAAAACTAAAGCTTGTAAATAAATCATCGCAAAAATAATTGACTTCCATGAAAACAAAATTTGCATCAAAATATTGAATGTTTAACTTTTAGTGTCTGCAACGGATATTTCATCCTAAGAGTAACAATCTAAGGAAACAATTCTGCTCTCAGATCTCCATGGCAAGTCTGAATTCCAATATTCTGCATCCATCCTATGCATGAAGCTCATGTTTCAGAGACATACAATTGAGTTAATGTGAGGATAAGAAGTTTTCACTATTAGTACTAAACCTTCAGAGACAGCTCTGGTGGGAATCAAGGGATATAGATGTAAAAGAGAAATTTTCAAATAAATATGTGGAACAGGTTTTTATGTATTCACTGTTATTACCTATCAAAATTTTTATTACAAGTCTCACAATATTTGGTGTTTTTCTTAACTGTCCTGGAACTTATAATTAAGAAAGGACTGACTCCCACGCCCTATAGAAAACCTAGATCTATCCCCATCAACTCCTTCCTCTTCCTTTCTGTCCCCTCTTCCCCAATTCACCTTTCCCTCTCCTGCAGCTCCCTGGCTCTCTAGTTCACCCACCCACCCCGTCTATCCTTCCTCTTTCCTTTCCTCCCCCACCCTTCCACTTGCCCCTTCCCTTCCCCTTATCCCTTGCTTCTTCTCGCCCCCCAAATCAAGAAGCAGAGAGATAGAAGCCAGGGGGAAAGAGGCGGCACCGGAAGCCCCGCCTCTTCCAGGCTAGCCCTTTCATTGGCCCATCCCCTCATCAATCCTACTCTGGAGGCCAGCCTATTCTGCCCCCGCCCCCCCTTGCCTTCCGAGGGCTCTAGCCCGTTCAGCCCAGCCTTGCCTCTCACCCATTTGCTGCCTGACCTGTCAATCAAGCCCTCTCCCCCTTCCGATTGGCTAACGTTCTGAGCCCTAGGGTCCCGCCCCCTGGAAAAGCGCCCATTCTCCCCTCCCTACCACCTCCACTCCCGTGCGCATGCGTGGGAGTGACTTGGGGTCGGGGAGTGTGTGTATGTTTCAAGGAGCGGAGCAGCAGCTGCAGCAGCAGCAGGAGGGGGGGGAGGAGGAGGAGGAGGAGGAGGGAAGGGCAGAGTGGAGCCCAGTGGGGAGCGGAGCTTTCGCTGAAGCCTGCCCGTGTGCGCGCGCCTCGCTTTCCAGGAGCGGGGTAGCACAGCCTGTGGGGGGATTTCTGTGCGGTGTCTCTTGTTTCATGCACGCCCCCAGCCCTGCCCCCTGGGTGGCTAGCGAGATACGGGCCATGAGGAATTAACTCTCCTGTTTTCCTGTGGGGGCAGCGGCCGCCCCCGAGCAGCAAGCGACACCCCGGAGAGTCCCACTGCTCTGCTGCCTGCCGGTGCGTGCAAAGAGACGGGAGCATGTGTGGCTGTCGAGGGGCAGAGAGCTAACCTGCGGAACCAGGAACGCGGCTGGGATTTAACACGCTGCTGGGTGGGTGGACGGACGCGTCCTTGCCTTGCCTCTGGGACTGAAGCTAGGCGCACAAGGTGGGAGGGAGAAAAGAAGGAGGGGAATACTTATTGGGGGCACTTCTTTTTTGGCTTTTTACCCCCCACCACCAGCCGCTCAGATTGGACAGAGAAGGGGACAAAACTGTCTCTCCTGTGAAACAAAGCTTCAGGGAGCTTGGATTTTCAGAAGAAATTTCCTTCCTGCTCCTTAAGGTTTTCCCCTTCTTCAGTTTCTCACTCTTTATACGAGATAATACACCGTATGTATGGCTCATTTTGTTGTCCTAAACATTTGCTCGTCGCAGGCATGTTGGCTTTTTGTTTTTTTAAACGTGGCAAATGGAAGTCCATATGCCTTTGTTGTCTGGTGACAAGCTTGTGTCCCTGGTGAGCTGTGAGTGTACATGATCATCTGTATGTTTATTGGAGTCTTTGGAAAACCAAACAGGGGAGTGTAAGTGATCTTCAATAGTGTTAGGTTTACTAGTGGCTTTTATTTCTTTATGAGGAGTCTAGGGAGGGTGGAAGCAGAAAGTGTGTACTCCCAATTGTGTACGTATGGGTTTGTTGTTTTTGTTTATAGGGTGAAATCAGGTCTATGTCAGTCCACTCACAAGTATAAATTTACCCTCAACTTGTTTATATATACATTGACAACAAATCCAGGGTTACTTGTCAGTGTAAACTCAGCCCAGTTGGATTTATATTCTTCATCATAAAAAGTTAAGCCAGTTCCCAAACATACTCTTGTTGTTTTCTGAGTGGGGAAAGGAAATGGTACTTCACTGTGTGTGTGTGTGTTTTTTTTTTTTTTATGACAAAATGTCTTTAGGACACCTTATGATAATTCTCTTATTTCTTTATTTTTGTTAAGATCGGATCCCAGATGGCTAATTCCCTGAATGGCCGGAACCCAGGTGGCCGAGGAGGAAACCCCCGCAAAGGGCGTATTCTGGGCATCATAGATGCTATTCAGGATGTTGTGGGGCCCCCCAAGCAAGCAGCTGCTGACCGCAGAACTGTGGAGAAGACTTGGAAGCTAATGGACAAAGTGGTAAGTTTTGTCTGTGTACATATTGTATTCTCCTGTTGGGGAAGGAAGTTATTTACGTGGGTCCATGTGAGAATCTACATCTTCCTGCAGATTTTATTCCTTTGCCATGTGTGTCCTTGTTTGAAAAGAGATGGACTTGCATTTTAGGTCAGATAAACCTATTTGTTCATTTTTCTGGCCTCTGGCTATGTTTTTTTAAAATCTTGTTTGAGTGGGGAAATGGACATGTTTGCCTTAAGTCCTGCTGCTCTTGTTGGTCAGAGTCCGTCAGAATAACTCAGACTTGTAAACCTGTTGGGGAAAAAACTGCTTAATTTATTTCTTTTGCATCAAATATTCCTTATGTTTCAACGTGGGTCCCGTTTAGTCAGTCTGCAAACAAAACCTCTTGAGCATGAAACTTCAGTTAAGCTAATCATCCTATAAAGCACTCTCATGATAGTCATATGCATACATGTTTGTTTGTAAGAATTGTGCCTGAGGAGAAAATCACTCTCTGATTATCCCTTAATGGAGTAAACAGATTAGTAAGAAATCCTTGATTTTTAAATCTTTTGTCTGCATTTTCCGTGGATTTTTTTAAAAGTACTCTTACATCTTCTTTGCTCAACTATTTATTTTTGATCTGGAAATGTATTTTATTGACAGTTATTGTGGGTTGGGATATGGAATGTTGGTTTATAGATCTTGTAGCATCTACATGTTGCTTTCTCAAAGTCACACATTTTATTAAATACTACACAATGGAAGTGACAGCTTTCTATAAACTAAGTACAAATTAGCTAAAAAGGTGCTGTACTAAAGTTAGGAATAGTTTGCTTACGGTCTGGGTAAAAGTCTCAGGAGGCAGAGTGATTAGGTAGGAAAGGGCTTGATTTTTGAGGATAATCAGCTCAGGGAAGCTTTCCTTTGAGATCATTGACGATTGAGGTTTTAATACCTGATAGTATCAGGCCCTAGAACCAAGGGAGACGTGACCCTAAGGCTTGGTCTACTCTACAGAGTTAAGTCGACATAAGGCAGCTACGCTACAGTGTAAGTGCAGTGCCTACACTACAGCAGATATAAGTGCCTTACTACACCGACATAAAACTCCACCTCCACAAGAGCCGTAGGGCTTATGTTGGTGTAGTTAGGGCAACACGGTGTCTTCTTTACATCGGCTGTTGGCTGTCATTCTTGTCAATTTTATGGCTCTGGGCCAGGCTGCTGTCTCTGCTCCAAGCTAAGCTGCCACCCAGGCTCCCCGCTTGGGCTGTTACCCAAGCTCCCTACTGGGAGCCCTACTGTCTCCCGGGATCCCTGCACCCTGCCAGGAGCACAGCAGCCGGACTCCAGCTGCGGATCTCCCCACCAGAGATGAGAAGCCCCCGGTAGCTTCCCCCCACTCCCAGCTGGGAGCAGGAAGGCAAGAAGCCCCGGAGGGCAGTTGGGTCTGGGCAGGCTCTCAGGGCCTCCCCCTCCCAGCCCCCCCCCCCCCCCCACTGCCCCTTGTAAGTTGGTGGAAGTGCTGTGGTGGCTGTAAGTCAATGTAACTTGGATTGATTTAAGATTGTAGTGTAGACATGTCCTAAGGATCTAACTCTAGTGTTAAGTTTCAGAGTAGCAGCCGTGTTAGTCTGTATCCGCAAAAAGAACAGGAGTACGTGTGGCACCTTAGAGACTAACACATTTATTTGAGCATAAGCTTTCGTGGGCTACAGCCCACTTGATTGGATGCATAGAATGGAACATACAGTGAGGATATATATATACGTACAGAGAACATGAAAAGGTGGGAGTTGCTCTAAGAGGCTAATTAATTAAGATGAGCTATTAGCAGGAGAAAAAAATCTTTTGTACTGATAATCAAGATAGCTCATTTAAGACCGTTAGACAAGAAGGTGTGAGTTTCTCAAACTCTGGGTCAGGACCCCTCAGGGGGTCACGAGCTGTCAGCCTCCACCCCAAACCCCGCTTTGCATCCAGCATTTATAATGGTGTTAAATTAAAAACACTTTTTTATATATTTATAGGGGGGGGCGGTGGGTCGCACTCGGAGGCTTGCTATTTGAAAGGGGTTACCAGTACAAAAGTTTGGGAACCACTGCACTAGAATATTACTTGTATTTATTAAAACAGCCCCTAAAGCTAATTCTAAACTGTGATGTAAATGGGTGCTACTCCAAAGACTTAGTGGAGTTGTTTCTATTGCTGCCAGATCTGAATTTGGTTGAGTTCTGTAAACAGGGAATGTGTTATAATTAATATAACAAATATAGGCACTTGGAGGCAGACACTACTCTTCAGTAGCAAGATGTTTTCATCTTGAAAAGATGGCATCTGTCTATATCATGTTTGAAACAATAGAGGGAATGTACAGTTTGATATTTCCCTCTTTGCAATAGTATGTCAGACCATGCAAAAGCTTTACAGTGCGTTTTTCCTTTGGTTAGTTTGAATCTTAATCTCATTGTTTAAAATTATGGATTGCTGTCACTCAGTTTTCATAGAATAACTTCGTCATTATTACATCAGTGCATCAAAACAGACTGTGTGGCCTGTTCTGCAGAATTATTTGGAAAGGCTGCACTTGTTTTCTTTTTGGTTTCACTGAATAAGTGTCCTCAATTTTGATCTTCAATGTATCCTCTTTAAGATGCTGTCAGTTAATCAAATTTTATTTCCAAATTACATTAAAGTATACCAGACAGGGTGATGTAATGGTGTCCAAATGCTGTAACTTGCTTGAGTTAAGCATTTGGTACTTGTAGTGAAGAGAGCATATTTGAATAAACATAATGTGTTAGACGTTATTTGCCTTCTCAGCAGTAGGCAATGGAAGGTAAATTTCTCCTCTATCTAAATCAAAAACAGGGATTAAAACCAGAAGTAGTTAGAAACCTTCCCAAGTAACTGTTGATTTAAATACTGTTGTAGGCCTGTACCCTGCAGTCTGGTGAACCTTAGCATATGCCCACACAGTGTCCCAGTGAACTCAATGGGTCTCTGCATAATCATAGGGGTCCCCACTCAGCGATCAGACTGTGGTTTCAAGGCCTAAATTACTAGTGGTAATATTTGTCTTTAACTCTAATCTCTCCTCTTCCCCTATCTGTAGAGAACAAGACAGAGAGGTTGTTTTGCCCAAGGACACAGAGAGCCACTGTCAAGATTGGGTTTAGATCTCAGAAATTTCTGGTTTCTGTTTCCTATGCTCATCACCATGCTGTCCCTGCTCTTTCTCACTGGTTGAGATTCCATATATGAAGTAACTTGAGTAGCAAAATTCAGAGTAACAGCCGTGTTAGTCTGTATCCGCAAAAAGAAGAACAGGAGTACTTGTGGCACCTTAGAGACTAACAAATTTATTAGAGCATAAGCTTTCGTGGACTACAGCCCACTTCTTGCATCCGAAGAAGTGGGCTGTAGTCCACGAAAGCTTATGCTCTAATAAATTTGTTATTCTCTAAGGTGCCACAAGTACTCCTGTTCTTCTTTTTGAGTAGCAAAACATATTTGTTGCTCTATTTACAAGCATTGTGGGATTATCCAAAACTACAAATCACTCTTGATAAAATCATGCAAAGTAAAATAACTATATTGTGGGATTAGGGTTTTTGGAGAATACGTAATGCTGTATGTAAAGTTCATTAGCAACATCATGCAAATCTACATATGTATATTACCTGCCATGACTTGGAATTGTTATAGTTAAGGGTCTGTCAAATTTGAGACTTCATGATTACTCTGTTTTTCATGGTTTTATATTTTTCCTATGAGGACAGGATTAAGGCTGCAACTTCATATACAGTATCTCACCTTGAAATCTATTTGGTACCAGTTTTAAAAAAAACCCACAGCTTTCCTTTGGTAGTTGAAAGAACTCTGTCAAAATTGATAGAACAAAATGTGATGGCATGACATTCTAGATAAAGTCCCCTCTGGTAAATATTTACTACTGAGAATACTTGCGAAAAATACAAAATTAATTGTTCCTGATCCAATCTCTACCGAGTCTCTACTGACTCTTGTAGTTACAAGTAAACACATCAGTGCATATGGGGCAGTGTCAAGCTGAATCTAAACTTACTTTTTATAAAGTTTACTGATACACAACATATTTGGGGCGGAGGGTCCCGGGAGGGGGCAGTTAAGGGACAAGGAGCGTGGGGGGTTGGATGGGTCGGGGATTCTGAGGGGGGCAGTTGGGGGTGGGAAGTGGGCAGATAGGAGGTGGGGGCCAGGGTGTTTGGGGAGGCACTGTCTTCCCTACCTGGCCCTCCATCCAGTTTTACAACCCCAATGTAGCCCTTGGGCCAAAAAGTTTACCCATCCCTGCTTTAACTTGAGAGTAGCAGGGGGGAAACACCTACCATGTAAATGTGAGAGTAGATTAACACCTTTAATAGTCTGGCTATTCAGAGCTGAGAGTTCACATTAATTTTAAGTGTTTCAAGTTAGTGAAATTGTGAAATGTTTTGAAAGAAGATTGTATTTGTGCTCCCATGTATGAGTACTTCAACTTTCAATCACTATAGGGTACTCTGAAGTACTAGGGGGAAGTATGGTTAAGCAGTGCAATAGAAAGTAAAATTCATGTATAAACTGTATTGTTGTTTTATCATGGTCCACACCATACATTTTATCCAGATAATGGAAAGCAGGAAGAGCAATTTAATTTGCTGTTTAATATAGTCTAAGAGCAAAGCACAATGTGTACCCAAAGCTTGCACTATTGGCTTTGTGATTATGCAGAACCACATTACTAAAAGAGTTATAGCAGTGATGCATTTTTTTAAAACGAGGGGATGCCAAAATCCAATTTTTCTCTAACATTCAGTGTCTCTCTATTGAGTACAGTCAACGAGTGTGAAACCCAATGTATACATTTTCTTCTTTATAACACTCAATATAACATTTGAAATGTATAACCTTCCAAGTCACTTAACTTCACAGTACCACAAAGGAACCAATTAAGTAAATCATAACCACAGAGTTCTTTGGTATATGAACTGGTCCTTACACTGTGTTTTAAATATTGATTGAAAGTCTTATGGCCACACACCTCTCTTGTGGAGAAAGAAAGGATCAAAATAAAAAAAAATTAGTTACACAGGCAATCAAGTGAAAAACCAGGGGAGCGTCCCTTTGCCTGTTTCTGAATATCTATGTGGCAGATACATGGCATGAACAGCGTATCAAAGCACTGCACTTTTTGTTTTTAAAGTAACACTGCTACGTTTGCATCCCTGTGCCCTTATTAAAACACGCACCGGTACGGTATGGAAGCTTCGACAACCCACTGTTCCCTCGGGTGGAAGTCACCTAGCAAAGGCCTCTTCATCCATTCTGGTGAGATGGCCTCTTCCAGAGGTCTTTTTCTACCTTTTGGTAATATACCCATCTGCAATGTACAATGCCAATGCATTGATAGTTAATGCTGTCTTGGGGGCAGTGGGCTTTGATGGGTGATTCTGCACCTTGTGATTTTCCCAGTACCCAATCCGCCATTTCGTTCTTCAGGATTCTTTCTTTGGGATTGTGTGCGCTGTGGCTTTCTGGAGATCAGAAATGTTACAATATCTTGCTGCATAGCCACTTTCAACCCGTGTATGGTATTCTGAGCCAATTTGTTTGCATCTTGTGATGTTTCTGCACTGTGTGGCAGAAGATGCTGGTTAAGTAGAGCCTTTCAAATTGTAACCTTGGAAATGTACTAGTCACTGATACTCTAATTGTCACGTCCATTGGGTTCAGCTGATTATTGAGAATTTAGTAGGAGTCATAGTCAGCAGATACTTATTCTGTTGCCATTAGTAACTTTTTTCACATGGGCCTTGACCAGCATTGTGGCATTTAAACATATCCTGGTGTGTAAGTGTTGCTGTGCTTTGCTTGGCAGTGTACAGCTGTTTTATCAAAGCATTAAACCTGTGACCTTTTAAAAACAATTTTTCAGAAAGATCATCATGGAACAAACAGAACACACAGTTTTCTACATGAAATCAAATGGCTAAATACGTGCAATGGAAATCTCTTCCCTCTAATCTGCAGATACTTTAAAATACTGTCTAACTTAGTCATATTTGCTTAAAATTTTTTATCCTACTACTTCAAGTGTTATCTGTCTAGGTACTTACTGTGTATGACCCTCCTCAGCATACTTACTGAGCACCTCCCATGTAGTTAAAGAGAAATAAAGTGAATGCTCTCTCTCCCTTCCCTGCCATTAAGATAGAACTTGAATAGTTATCACCTTTTTTCGTATGTGTAGAATTGATTTTTTTGAGAAGAGCTATTGGGAGGGACAGCTACATAGAAGAAATAGGCTTTGCATTTGGGCCTGTGGCCCTTGAAGTTTGTATTCCTTGTCTCTTGCAGAGAGAAATTCCATAGTCTAGGTCCAGTTCCCCTGAAAGCTTGCCTTATGAGGGTCTCCCACACCGTTGACTGTTTGAGCCAGTGAAGAGAAGCTGTGAAGGGAAGTCAGAGTGGTGGGAAAAAAGGATGTGATGTCTAGGGTAGCTCTGAGCAGTCCCATGGAAACCTTTGAATATAAGGACCCCATTTAATTCTGCAATTTAGGTAGCATCTTACTAATAATGTAATCATGTTTATTTCATTGTTAGAGTTAAGATACATCCCAATGTGAGAGAGGATATCACAGTCTGCCCTTTATATCTAATGGAGAACATGGAGAATTGTAGCAATGTGTTCACAGTGAGCCATGATGATGAGTAGATGGGTTGTTGCATTTTTGTGCTAACTAGAGATGGTTTTTCAGGGTGAGTTTCATTCCATGTGAACTGCAGTAGTCAAGCCTGGAGATTACAGATATAAGGGTCATTATGATGAAATTTGTTTCTGATGGGATGGGTTGCATACTGTGGCCATGCACTAGAGGAAGTAGGTGCCCCAGTATCACAGTGATAAACATGGTATAATATGGTGATATCCTGTTATGCGTAGGATACCTCAAGGATCTTATATATGCATTGACTTGCCTCAGTCAAGGAAAAGTTTTTTTCAACTTGCTGAATGAATGTTTCTTTTTTCTTTGATAGACTAAATGCCTATATGCTTAATCCAAGTCACAATAAAAAAAATAATTGGGATCTGATTCATACCCAGTGCTATTGCTAATGTAAGGTTTGCGTCATAAAGCTCAGTGTGGTGTGACTTTGTTTTTCAGAAAGGTATGTACTACGAGAGCTCGGTTGCTTTAGGAAGCCTTTTACGTCAGCTGTTGTCATTTCTTGTTGCTTACTGTTAATGTGAACCCTTGTGGTAAGTCTCAGGACATCCTGACTCTAGGAGCCATATGGGTTATACAACCATCTCTTTACAGACACATTTCCTCCATACTGAAATCTGGTCCACTATAAAAACAAGTGTAGAAAATCCTTCACAACCTTAGTGAGTGGGTGCTTGGACTTTTAAGCATTTGAACTAAACTCCAGCACGTGTTTTGTGATAACTTTATCATTTTAATAAGTTTAAGAGGAGTTGAGTTTTATTGTTGAAATATTTTCATATAACTGAAGGGCTAGTGCTAATCTTGAGGTGTCTAGTACTGTTCTGTAATTGGTCTCCATGTAGTCTGCAGAAAGTGATGCATGGTAAACCAGACCAACCACAGAATCCTGTTGTTAGCTATATATGACTGTATTGGACTAAAAGAGACTTTCTAAAGTACCTGAAAGAGGAACTGAGTCTTGTTTTTTCACAGTGTCCCCTTTGTTCAACTGTCTGGCCATCCAGCCATAGAAAATCCTCAACCAAAATAAGCAACTTGTGTATATACAGGCAGCATACCCTGTGAAATAGTGTGTTCACCTTTCTGGTATACATAAAGCCACCTTTCTTTCACTTATACTAGTATGACTTTTCTCTTTGTGCAGCGTGTCTTTCCACATAAGAACTAATTATTTTAATTATCTGGTTTCCTTAGGAGGAGTTAGGAGTTGATAATTTCAGTTTAATTTTTAAAAAGTGGATCAATTTAGCATGATTGTAACTTTCTGGGTTTGTTTTTTGCTGATATTTTGTCCGAATAAGCACTCTTTCTCGGGCTAGATGCTTCAAGGACATCATCACCCTCTATTTGTGATTCTAAAATCCCTCCCATAAAAAGTAACTGATAACACAAATCGTTTTTTACTTCAGATAAAGTGACAGGGTGGAAAGAGGAAAACTACAACTGAAAAATACACAGTGAATGAGGGCCAAGAAAAATAAGGGAGAAAACCCATACAAATCTTGTGTTTAAATGCTTTCCCCTCTGTAATATAAAAATTTCTCATCAACGGTTGCCAGTTTGAGTTCTGTTGTTGTGTCCTACTTGGGTTAGTAATAAGTTTTAAAAGTCAGAACTGAATTAAATTTTGACCTGTTTTACCTGTACAAAAACCACCCTAGACCTAATTACAATATATGTACATAACACTTCTGTTCAGAAAAACTGCAATGTGCTTTCCTTCTGTCTCCACTCCTGCCAAATACGGAATTTTCCACTCTGTTTATGTTGCAGCAAGGAATTAGTGACCATTTTAAGGTATGGTTGGTATCTCAAGACTTTGGAGGGCTAGAATTCAGGCTTTGTACCACAGGAAATAGGTTAGCGTTTCTAGGGGGATGCCTCTTCCCCTGGAGTTGTCCAAGATATTGGATTTTGAAGTCATGACATTAGTACGAATAGAAAATCTGTCCCAGGCAATATTTGAAGGTTAAAAAACATGTTTAATTACTATAACAGGGTCAGCACCTGCCTCTCGCAAGCACCCTCTTTCTCTTGAGTACTCCCTTTCTCAGTGCCTCCAATCTTTCAGTTCTGTTCAGCAGGGCGGCACGCATCTCTTGGCGGGTCTTCAGCGACTCGGTCCTCTGGCCCTGCCACCTACACTATCCCTGTAGGCCTCCCTGGGCTCTGGTCCTCAGGCCCTGTTGGTCAGACTATCTCAGTACTCTAGTTAGTAAGCATATGAAGGTTCCTACTCTGGGGTGGAGCAGCACCCCCATGGTTTCCTCCCTTGGGGCTTGTCTCCTGCCCTTTAGTTCTCTGACCCTGGCTCTCCAGCTGGGTCAGTCTCGATCAGTTCCCTTCCAGGGTTAGCAGTTCTCTTCCGTGGTCCTGTCTTCAGTGAGTCCTGGTGGCTGGCCAGAAGCTATTTCCTCGCTTCCCTGGTCCTTGCTATTGATATCCGCCTTAGCCCTCGCAGCCAGCCAGGAGCACCTCTAGCTCCCCCAGTCCCTGCAAGCAGACTGCACTCACTCTGGCCCTACAGCTCCTTTTATATGAGCCTGCTGGGCTCTCACTCACTGCTCCCTGCAGCTTCTCTGATTGGCTGCTTCTCCTGCAGCCACTGTAGCCTGCTTGGAGGACCTCTCTACTGCTCCTTTCTTGGGATAGGTGTGGCAGGCCCCTGAGGCTCCAGCAGGGGGCCGTTCGGCCTAGTCCACCCCATCACAGTTACATATTAGTGATTTAGCCACATTACCCCCCAAAAAGGCAATCCTCAACTCATGCCTATTAAACCTGTATATCACGCTACAATTTATTTTTTTATAAGTATTTTTATTGATTTACTACATATACATATGTAGCGTGTCTGCATATGTACCACAGTAATTCTGTATAGAATCACACATATGGGGACCACTTAATTCATCAGTGAAATACAACCATCTGTAGGGTGGAATGCAGCAGCTCTAGGGAACTGTATGTCAAGTCTATACAATAGTTTAGAACAGTAAAATAGCATCTTCAATTGAAATCATAGGAGAATTTAGGTAGCCAGAATAGAACTGCCTTTAATTGGTATATGGTCAGAACACAGGACTAACATTCTGCTCTTTCAAAGTGGATAATAAGGGTTATCTTGAAGTTTGCATCTTTAGTGGCACAGTGTCCCCTGCGAACATATGGGACATTAGTTTAGTTCTAGCTTGGAGTGAAGAATGGTGCTCACTGGGTCGTTAACACAATTTCTTACTGCACCTGGATTTACCTGGATTTTTTTTTTTTAATCCAAGACTGGTCAGGCCTAAACCTACTTAGTCATGAGATCTAACAAGATCACAAGACGGTTTTAAAAAGTCAATTAAATTGTGAAGGCAGTATTTTAAATAAGTGCATACATTCCCCATAGAGGAGCAGGCTATCGTGGTTGGTGTAAGAAGCACTTTGCATGGTAGGTTTGATTCAAATAAATATGTACAAAATAGAAATTTAACTATTCATTTGAAGCTTATTCTGTTTGTCATTTGTTTTTAAAAGGATATATATATATAACACTTCAGTTAATTTCAGTTAATCTATATAAATGGGTCACAGTTAAAAACGTAATGACTCAAGGTACATGTAGATGCCATCTTTTAGTAGAACCCTGAAGTTGCAAATGTTGAGTTTATAATAATGCATTTTTTAGGGTCTCTGTAGTATATGTGGTGCAGAGCAGGCAGGCAAAGGTGCTCCTATTAAAAGAACACATGCCTAAAATGTGGAGAGGAGTGGCTAGGACTACTTGATGATTCTTACGAATGCCAATAGAAGGTTACATTCTCCATAAACTAGAAAATAACAATGACATCAGTGGCATTGCATGGGATATAAGTCAAAGCAGAATTTTTAGACCTCCCTGCTTGGAGGCCTGAGAAGTATACTTGCCTCTGCTTATTTCAAGATGTCAAATCACTTTTTGCCCCTACATATTTTTTTCAGATGTGCAGTGATCAGAAAGTGCCTTTTTAAACACTGTGGTTTTTGCTTCTAGGTCAGACTGTGCCAAAATCCCAAACTTCAATTGAAAAACAGCCCACCTTACATACTTGACATTTTACCAGACACTTATCAACATTTGCGACTTATACTGGGCAACTGTGACGACAACCAGAAACTTGCACAACTCAGTGAGAATGAATATTTTAAAATCTACATTGACAGTCTCATGAAAAAATCAAAACGGGCTATAAGACTCTTTAAAGAAGGCAAGGAGCGAATGTATGAGGAACAGTCTCAGGACAGGTAAGAGAAATATTTACATATCAATGTAGATTGTCTTGCTTGTCCGCATTTTTAACATTGTTTATTTATATCCACAATGTTTTGACATTTTAGTTATTTAAAGAGGAAAATATTTATTGCTTGGATGCAGTGACTCTGCAAGTCAATCAGTAATTCACTGGTTTTGTTCCACTAGGTACTCTTTATGTGTCACTGTACAGGAATTTAAAACTAAGGGCATTTCCTATATAAAACATGTATTTTCTTAAGAATTACTCGTTCAGCTGACCTACAGTATGTAGCTCCTTTCCTAAGAGAGAGAGACCCTCTAGTTAGAGCATTGCCAATGTAATCTACTGCTTACAAAGAGAAATTGAGAGATCCACTATGGATATTGACTGACATTTTCCCCAGCAATAAAATAGAACAAAACTGTGCGATGCTTAGAACTCTTGGAGAGATCACGGGTTGCGTAGGGTGCTGATCCTTCAGAGTGGTGTTGAGAAGCCTTTTGAAAGGTCTAATTGATTTCTGCTTTGCTGAGAGCTGGTGCTGTTAACGGGACACTGTTGTCCTGTTTGTGTGTAGCAGTCAGTATGCGCTTACTTGTTAGCTTTTACCTTCTTCAGTTTTACTGGGTGCTCACTTCTGGTTTAGAAAAGATATGTATGGGGGTGCACTTGTATCATGGGTCTGCTTCCGTAATGCAAGAATCTTCATTGGAATATTCTTTAGATTAATTCAAACAAACACAAGATGTTGTATTTTTAGAGTTGTCCATCCAGAAAAAATAAGACTTCTGCAGGCGGTCTGTTTTTTCAGACAGTTATGCTAGTCAGGCACAGAATTTGAGTTACCATAGAAAGAAAGAAGGGGTTTTGAAAAGGGGTAAAGGCCAAGTTACATTTATGTTCATTAAAGATGTTGAACTGATAGGCCCGGAGGTTAAAACCACTTAGTTTCAGTGTAGTATGAGAGATGACAGGATGAGTTTCCTCCAGTACCCTGCAAATCATGTCCTGGAAGAGCTGCATCCTAGTGATGTAGGTTACTTATATTCCAGCAGTGCCCTCCTTTCAGTTTGTGCTGTGCATGCATACCTGGCAGTCTGAGAGGACAAACAGCAAGTGAAGAGTAACTGAGAGGGATAAACTATACAATCAAAATATATACTTATTTTTATAAATCCCTCACTGCCCTTCAGTCTAGGTTGGTAGGCTGGTAGGTCGCGATCGACTGGTTGATCGTGGATCCTCTTCCGGTAGGTCGCAGTCTCCGGCCACTAAAAATCCGGAAGTGCAGCAGGGCTAAGGCAGGCTCCCTGGCCCAGCACCGCTTCTGGAAGTGGCCGGAACTTCCCTGCATGGGAGGGGAAGGAGAGGGAGCACACTACTCCTGCCTGTAGGCACTGCCCCCACAGCTCCCATTGGCCATGAATGGGGAACTGTCGTGAGGCCTGCCTGCAGGGAGGGGGGAGTGCGTGGAGACCGCCCACCAGACAGACACAGAGACGTGCAATCAGCTTCCGGGAGTGGCACGGGGCCAGAGCAGGCAGGGAGTCTGCCTTAGCCCCGCTGTGCCGCTGCCTGGCGGGAGCCTGCACCCCAACCCCTGGCCCAGCTCTGAGCCCCCTCCCGGAGTCAGCACCCCATACTTCCACCTGTACTCCCTGCCTCAGCCTTGAGCCTCCTCCCAGAGCCTGCACCCCAAGCCCTCTCCTGCACCCCAACCCTCTGCCCCATCCTGGAGTCCCCTACTGCATCCAAACTGCCTCCTAGAGCTTGCACGCAAGCCCCAGGCTCAGCCCGGAGCCCCCTCCCACACTCAGAATACCTCGGCCCTAGCCCAGAGCCCGCGCCCCAGCCCGATGAAATGAGGGTGGGGGAGAGTGAGCGATGGAGGGAGGGGGGATGGAGTGAGTGGGGCCTTGGGGAAGGGGTGGAGTAAATCCTGGGTTGCACTTAAATTTAAAAAGTGATCTTGTGCGTAAAAAGGTTGGAGACCACTGGTCTAGCCAATGTCAGCTACTCTCTTGTAGGTGACACAACAAAAGTGGGTGTGGAGGAGAGGCTGGTGGCCTTTGGAGATCAGCTGTAATAGGGTGCCCCCGGGGTAATCGGAAGGTGTGAAAATGGTTGAGACAAATGGGGAGACTGGGTGAGAGAGGGTTGTGGCTGGTATTATTGGTAGCGGCGGCTGGGGTGAGGTGAGAAGAGACAAGTTAGTAACTAGGGAGGAGTAGAATTATGTAGGACTTCAAAGGCGAGGACAAAATCCCTCTCAGTTCCCATGGCCACTTAGTCTTTTGGCTTCTTTGATGAGGCTTAGCACTTTCAGACAGGCAACCCATTTGGACACTTGCAGTTGCATTCTGCACTAACTGTTATTTGCTGGTGCCTTTTCATTATGTGTGTACTTCATGCACTAGAAAAGCTTCCATTTTGTTTCTAGATGGTGGTGTGCCCTATAAAGAGATCAGTGGTTTAGGGTCTTTGTAGAGTATTCCTTTGTAGAGTATTCCTCTTCTCTCCATGCTGTCTCTATTGATAGTTGAGATCAACTAAGGGTACATCTACACTGTCCACTTTAGAGCGCGGATGCGGCAGCACAGCCACGCCAGCGCTGTGACGTGGGCAGTGTTTGCTGGGGAAGAGCTCTCCCGGTGATTTAAAAAAAAAACAAAAACAAAAAAAAAGTAGTAGCTTTTCAGTGCTAAAACTTTTATTGCTTGGAGGTGGTGGGGGAGAGTTTTTCCACACCCCTGAACGACTAAAGTTTTAGCACTGAAAGTGGCAGTGTAGACACAGCCTAGGATGGTTGAATTAAAAGACCTTGAACTGGAACATCCAGTTATTGATGACATGTATTCTCAGTGGAAAGCTTTCTGAATTGCAGAACTATTAACTAGGGTTTATAACCTGTCCTTTAAATTGGCTTCTGTACCCAACGACTGGAAGATAGCTAAGGTAATGCCAATATTTAAAAAGGGCTCTAGAGGTGATCCCGGCAATTACAGACCGGTAAGTCTAACATTGGTACCGGGCAAATTAGTTGAAACAATAGTAGAGAATAAAATTGTCAGACACATAGAAGAACATAAATTGTTGGGCAAAAGTCAACATGGTTTCTCTAAAGGGAAATCGTGTCTTACTAATCTATTAGAGTTCTTTGAAGGGGGTCAACAAACATGTGGACGAGGGGGATCCAGTGGACATAGTGTACTTACATTTCCAGAAAGCCTTTGACAAGGTCCTTCACCAAAGGCTCTTACATAAATTAAGTTGTCATGGGATAAAAGGGAACGTCCTTTAATGGATTGAGAACTGGTTAAAAGACAGGGAACAAGGGGTAGGAATTAATGGTAAATTCTCAGAATGGAGAGGGGTAACTAGTGGTGTTCCCCAAGGGTCAGTCCTAGGACCAATCCTATTCAACTTATTCATAAATGATCTGGAGAAAGGGGTAAAAAGTGAGGTGGCAAAGTTTGCAGATGATACTAAACTGCTCAAGGTAGTTAAGACCAAAGCAGACTGTGAAGAACTTCAAAAAGATCTCACAAAACTAAGTGATTGGGCAACAAAATGGCAAATGAAATTTAATGTGGATAAATGTAAAGTAATGCACATTGGAAAAAATAACCCCAACTATACATACAATATGATGGGGGCTAATTTAGCTACAACAAATCAGGAAAAAGATCTTGGAGTCATCGTGGATAGTTCTCTGAAGATGTCCACGCAGTGTGCAGAGGCGGTCAAAAAAGCAAACAGGATGTTAGGAATCATTAAAAAGGGGATAGAGAATAAGACTGAGAATATATTATTGCCCTTATATAAATCGATGGTACGCCCCCATCTCGAATACTGCGTACAGATGTGGTCTCCTCATCTCAAAAAAGATATACTGGCACTAGAAAAGGTCCAGAGAAGGGCAACTAAAATGATTAGGGGTTTGGAGAGGGTCCCATATGAGGAGAGATTAAAGAGGCTAGGACTTTCAGCTTGGAAAAGAGGAGACTAAGGGGGGATATGATAGAGGTATATAAAATTATGAGTGATGTGGAGAAAGTAGATAAGGAAAAGTTATTTACTTATTCCCATAATACAAGAACTAGGGGTCACCAAATAAAACTAATAGGCAGCAGGTTTAAAACAAATAAAAGGAAGTTCTTCTTCACACAGCGCACAGTCAACTTGTGGAACTCCTTACCTGAGAAGGTTGTGAAGGCTAGGACTATAACAGCGTTGAAAAGAGAACTGGATAAATTCATGGTGGTTAAGTCCATTAGTGGCTATTAGCCACGATAGATAAGGAGTGGTGTCCCTAGACTCTGTCAGAGGGTGGAGATGGATGGCAGGAGAGAGATCACTTGATCATTACCTGTTAGGTTCACTCCCTCTGGGGCACCTGGCATTGGCCACTGTCAGTAGACAGGATACTGGGCTAGATGGACCTTTGGTCTGACCCGGTACGGCCGTTCTTATGTTCTTACTTTGGAAATTACCGTCCTCCTCTCCTTCCCTACTGTGGCAAGTTAGGGTTTGGTGTTGAGATGTTTACGAAGGTATCTCAAGTTTAGGGGAGTTCAAAATTCAAGTTCAAATTGATTGGCTGGTGGTTTTTGCTTTAGTAAAGGCACCTAGACGTTGATCAACAGATTCATTATATTAATGGAATACAGACATTCAAGAAAGACACTAATTGGGATGCTCACAGCTGTCCTTAGAGAACTAGTGTTTGGCCACCAGTTCATTTCACATCGACTGCTGAGCAGCTGTTGAAAGGTAATGAAATTTGCTGTCTGTCAACCTAGACTGGATTTGAATCGGTGACCTTGAGGTGAAAAATTCCACATCCCATTAGCAGTCCCCTGAGCCATCCGGTTTTCCAGACAGGTGATGTCTTTTGTTTTCAGTTAATCCTGGACTGAACTGTTTAGTCCAGAGTTACATAGCATAAAGTAGGATGAATCTGTGGTCTGTTGTGATCTGGCAATTCCTATATTGAGGCTGTCTAAAAATTAAATTTTATTTCTGAAACACATGTTTTATTCTGATCAGTTCAGAAAGAGAAGCTTTGAAAAGAAATCAGAGCAGCTTTCACTGGAATCTAGGCTTCAAAGCCCTTCCCTGTGATTTAAGTAGTCACCTGCCATTTTTATATGTTTATCTCAATTGTCCGCCTCCCACGCCGCCTCCCCCATTTTGGATATTTATCAACATCTTGAATTCGTTTTCAGTACCACAGGCAAGATTTTCTATATCCATTTTAAAATAGATTAGTAACTGGAAGATAATTAGCAGTGTTACTTTGCAAAATAAAACTGCAAGGTGAAGAAAACCTCTTTTGAGGTAGGAGGGCAGGTGGGTGGGTATGCAGGAAGTGAAAATGGAAATTAGATTCTCTGAAAGTTTTTAGGTGGCAGTGAGATTCCACTCCCTCCCCGAAACCTGACCTGAAACAAAACAATGTAAGAAAGCATTTTTGCATACCTTAAGCATGTGAATAATTGCATTTGAATTTTGCAGAAGTAAAAATTACTTGCTGCTTTCTATAGCACTAATCTAAATTAAACAAGAAAGGCTCTCTTCAGAGAGCCAGACAAAGAGAGTTTTATTGCAGAGGGCAGGTGAGAGCATGGGGAGGCCACAAAATAGACAATTTCTAGCCTACATATGGACAAGTAGGCTACATTGCCCCAGTTATAAAGCAATTTTTCAGTTCCTCAGTGTAGAGTTTTTGATCCCTTTCACTACTTAGAGTACATTACAAAATGAGAACAATGTATTAATAGCAAAAATAACCAAATGGTAGTTATTAATTCAAATTGGAGAGAAGGAAGAACAAGGTTTAAAACCACAGATCTTTTTGATTTGAAAATGTTTTTATTGCCTTAACTCCAGATCCAGAAGGGCAGATGGTACATTTGTCTAATTGGTGTTTTCATATGGAACTTTATTGTAAACATGAGGCAGCATTTTCAGCTTTAATATAAACTCTCCTTTAAGAGTTTTCCTGAATATGGTATTGATGATCAAAACTGAGCACAGTTCAGTCATCTCTGGTGGGAAATCCAGGGCCTAATTCTCCACTGGTTACACCTTGCGTAATCACTTACACTGTGCTAAGTGGGTATAAAATGCTGTCAAATCAGAATGGTAGCATTATACACCCACTTTGCACAGGTATAAATAAGTGTTCTCACACAGCAGTGCGTAATTGGGCCCTGGCTAGACTCTCCATTTGCTGTTTGTTAATCTCCTTTAATGATAGATGCAGAGCTATTGCTCGCTTTAGGACTAAGAAAGGCAACTAATTTGATGTCCATCCTATTTGTGTAGTTTCAGCAGAGAAAAGGAGGTATTTGAGAGGGTTTCAGCTGGAGAAAAATGGGTGGTTTTCTGGGGTATGACTGTCATGCTGCCTGGAGTGGCTCATGACTGTTGGAAAACCGTTCCCAGAGAGTAGTTATCAGTGGGTTCACAGTCAGGCTGGAAGGGCATAATGAGTGGGGTCCCACAAGGATTGTTCCTGGGTCCGGTTCTGTTCAATATCTTCATACATGATTTAGATAATGTCAGAGAGCATATACACAAAGTTGGCAGATGATACCAAGCTGGGAGAGGTTGCAAGTGCTTTGGAGGATAGGATTAAAATACAAAACGATCTGGGCAAACTGGAGAACTGGTCTGAAGTAAATAGGATGAAATTCAATAAGGACAAATGCAAAGTAGTTCTTCCGAAGTGGAGTAATCAGTTGCACACATACAAAATGGGAAGTGACTGCCTATGAACGAGAGCTGCAGAAAGGGACCTGGAGATTGTAGTGGATCACAAGCTAAATATGAGTCAACAGTGTAACACTGTGGCAAAAAAAGTGAACATCGTTCTGGGATGTATTAGCAGTGTTGTAAGCATGACACGAAAAGTAATTCTTCCACTCTAATCCATGATAAGTCTTGAATTGGAATATTGTGTCCAGTTCTGGGTGCCACATTCCAGGAGAGAGGTAGATAAATGGAGAAAGTCCAGAGAAGAGCAAAAAAATGATTGAATGTCTAGAAAACATGATCTGTGAGGGAAGATTGAAAAAAAAATTGGTTTGTTTAGTCAAGAGAAGACTGAGAAGGGGACATAACAGTTTTCAAGTACATAAAAGGTTGCTACAAGGAGGAGGGAGAAAAATTGTTTTTCTTAACCTCTGCGGATAGGACAAGAAGCAATGGGTTTAAGCAAGGGTGGTTTAGTTTGGACACTAGGAAAAACTTCCTAACCATCAGGGTGCTTAAGCACTGGAATAAATTGCATAAGGGGAGGTTGTGGAATCTCTGTCATTGGAGATTTTAAAGAGCAGGTTAGACACACACCTGTCAGGGATGGTCTAGATCAGCGGTTCTCAAACTGTGGGTCAGAACCCCATTTTAATGAGGTCGCCACGGCTAGCATTAGACTACCTCGGATCTGGGGATGAAGCCTGAGTGCTTTAGCCTGGGGCTCAAGCTCTGCCCCCACCCAGGGTCACGCAGTAATTTTTGTTGTCAGAAGGGGGTCGTGGTGCAATGAAGTTTGAGAACCCCAGGAAAATAATACTTCGTCCTGCCATGAGTGCAGGGGTCTGGACTAGTAGACCTCTCGAGGTGCCTTCCAGTCCTATGATTCTATAATTGAGAGTGCCAACCTCCGGGCAGACTGTCAAAAGCAGGGCAGACATCCCAAACTCGTGCTATGTTCTATAATTAGATTTCACCAATCCAGTAATAGATGTGAACTCCTAGACCACAGTAACAGTTTTACCATGGAGTCAGTCTATGGCTCCTTGGGATCTCCAGTCTCTCTTGCCACCCAGACAAGATGGACTTGGTGATAAATGGTCCCTTGCACCAAAAATCACAAAATATTCAGGATGCATCCAGTCCTAAGAGACCAGTCACTTACCCAAGATCAATTTGTACCTTAGATCTCACACCAAAGACAATGCTTGTAGCTAGTCCTGTAATAAACTAACTATAGATTTTGTAATTAGGGGGGAGGGGGAGTTAAAGAAGGCAACATATATACACAAATGAGTTCAGTCTATGTTTCGAAAAGGTTACAGAGATTTAGTGATCTGTCAATAGTGAATGTCTTTTCATGGCTTAACCCGGGATCTTCCCTGGGGATCTCTGCTTTTTTGTTTCTTAGCTCCCTCCTGTGAGATACTCCAAATAGCAAAGAGATGTAAAAGTCTTCATGTTAGCTGTTTTTAATTTCCCTCTTCCAGCATTCAGCCTAATGGGACGAGGCCTTTTGCATGTACTTGCCCATGGGCGTATGGGGCTGTCAAAGCTTTTGTCCTATAATGGCCCATTTAATTTTTGATAGTCCTCTTGGATGTACAGGAAGAGTTGACAAGTGCAGAGCAGGCATTTTTACAATTATAAAACAAGCTTATATGGAACACAGACATTACAAGTGAGATTGATGCATGCAGCAATTCACAAGCATTTCATAGAGTCTAAACACTAAATACATTCTTATAAGACTGATAGCTCTTTTGAACTTAATACAGGTCATCTGTATGTTAGTTTCCAGCTATGAGTTTGTCAATTCTTAACTAAAGCCTATGGCCTTGGCCAGAGCTGGCATTTAGCTTACCAGTGTCACAATGACACTTTCTTGGTTACTCAATTATGTTTACATCTGGTTTGGGGTTGAAGTGCCCATACCTGTTCCTGATCTGTGGCAGCCCTTGCTACCTCTTCCCATGGCACACACCAGAATAGCTCCATCCAAGACTAACCTGTGCTTGTGCAAATGTGCCTCTACCTAGAGCCACAGATGAATATAGGAATGGCCACACTGGATCAAACTAATGGTCCATCTAGCCTAGTATCTTGTCTTCTGATGGTGGCCAAATGCTCACTACAAATACTGTTGTGTTCTGGGATTTGGTCAGAGCGGTGGTGACAACATACTGTGGCCTAGTAGTGTAGACAGAACTGACTTGTAAATTTATCAGAAACTGGAGCAGGCCCTTGGGTTTTCTACCTCTCTCATGAAGATGCTCCCTTCACCCACGGTCAATTGTGTGGATGATTTTTGAGGAAAGACTGCTTCTTGTTTTTCTACCTCAAAAGATTTCTGCCTTAGGCAGTGTTCTATGTTTAGGCCTATAATATCTTTAATCTGGTCAATGGTCCTAGTGTGAGCACCTAGTCCTGCCAGACATCAGGATACACTGAGAAAACCCATAAGAAAAGTTACTTTTCATAAATCTGGGCTATGTGCTGAAATATTTTTAGCATTATCTAATTTCATCTTTAGGCTGCTTAAATGTTTTCCTTCACTGCCCTCTTCTCCCTCCCCACCCTCTGCATCTTGACATTGTTTTTAATTACAATCTAGAAACACGAAAGAATGACGTCAGTTTTTATTTTAAAAAAATACAAAGGAAGTTGGTGAATAATCACTTTTCAGTGGCACATTTGCTGTATAGTTTATAAAAGCTCTTTTGGCACTCTTCAACAAAAATAAAGTAAATATTGTTTATAAAAACAGATACACTGCAATGATAATTCTGTTGCCCAAAGAATTCCTGGTCAGAAGTCAGGCTAGGAATATACTTTTTTTTTGTTAGAAATTTAACTAATCAGAACAGGTGCCACCAGGAAGCCATACAAAGTCCAAAATAACCCTTATCTGAAAAGGAATGGAATTATATACCATCTGTCAAAATGATCCATACAAATGGAGAAAGAAAGTTAAGGGGGGAGGGGGGAATCTAATGATGGAAAATGTTAGGGATTGACCGTTCTGTTTACTGATATATAATGTGCAAGAAAGTTTAAAGGTACTATTAAGTATTGTTTCTTAAAAAAGTCCTATAATAATGTGACAAAACATTTCCCCCGTTATGTCCTTTAACATCAGGGCGGCTCCAGGCACCAGCGCAGAAGCGTGTGCCTGGGGCGGCAAGCCACGGGGGGCGGCGTACCGGTTGCCGTGAGAGTGGCAGTCAGGCTGCCTTCGGCGGCATGCCTGCGGGAGGTCCGCCGGTCCCGCGGTTTCGGCGGCAATTCAGCGGCGGGTACGACGAAGGCGCGGGACTGGCGGATCTCCCGCAGGCATGCCGCCAAAAGCCGCCTGACCGCCGTGCTTGGGGCAGCAAAATAAATAGAGCCGCCCCTGTTTAACATTAAGTGAATGTTCTTTTCTTTTACCATTTTTTTAAATAGGGCTTGAGTTATCATAGCTGTTACTGTCTAACAAGTCAAATTCCAAGGATTCTTTTATGGCAGAGCAACTTTATTTTGTGCACCTGCATTATTGATGATGTCCACACATACGCAGGGTAGCCTTGTTTTTGTAGGTCTTACCATCGCATCAAATTTTAAATATTTATTTAATAGAGACTTTTCTTGCGTTAAAATTCAGAATATCAAGATGTAATAACATTTTGTGTATAAAACTGACACTATCTCTTTTACAGCTGTTATTTTACACAGGTGGTGAGATTAATATGTTGGCATTTTTCATCCTTTTCTCATTCACCCTTCATTTACTTCGTTGAACAATTCCAAATATGTTATATATTTTTAACAATATACTTTCTGTCTACTAGGAACATTGTTTTGTTTGCTAGATCAGCATTAAAGGGAAAAGTGCTATTTGCAGAAAATAATGTAATGGAAAGAGTAAGGAAAGCAACTCTTAAGAATTTTTTTTTTTTGAGCATTTTTAACTACATAAAAAATGAAAAACAAATTGATAGGTTGTCCCTTTTTTATGGAACAGAGAACATAGCAAGCAGTGAGACGATTTACTGTCATCACTGTTTCATTTTGTAATGAACATGAATAATACATTTCAGGGCATTTTTGTTTTGCAGCCGATGTGGCGCTAAAGGATTTTTATTATTTAGATGTTCTTGGATTTGTCTCTGGCATATTATAAAACACTTTGCATTTCAGCCATAATTTGATCAGATTACCTGAGAGGGTATTGTTAAGTGGTCCTGTATTGTACTAAAAGACTTTTAACCATGATCTCTGTTCACTACCGAAATTCTTTTCAGTGTGTACTTCCATATGACTGAGTTGATACAGAAAAGTGAACTGACCTTGTGAAATTAGTAAGGTTTTGACCTACCAGAATTAAATTAAAACAATTGTTTATTAAATAATATTTGGTCATAAAATAATAAAAATAACCAATTTTTACCAATTTTCTAGCATATGTGAAATTCAATGGGCTCTTCTTGATATGAGGTAGTGTTGTACACTGAAGAGGAATCTTAAATATTGCAGGTATACATTATTAGTGAGAAACACAAACCTTTTGAGACTGCACTGAAACCTGTAATAAAAGGAGATTATGATTAAGGATGGCAGGTATTATGTTTATCCAGCTCAACTAAATTTAATAGGGCAGCTTCTGTGCAGGTGAGATTTTAATGGTCTCGCGTTCCATTTTCCCACTATAGGGATATTGTTTAGAAAGGGCTCTTGAGCAAGTATAGAGTATTTTTGGAACTATTCAGATGAAGTGTAATTTCAATTTAGTGTCTGGTGCATCCTCTTCTGGGTGACTACATTGTATGTATCCTCTGAGGGATGGACTCTGACCTAGCCAGTCTCTTCCATCTCGATGATCCTATAAGAGCCTTGTAACTGTACTGGCACAGAAAAATCTCTCTCCATAACAAGCAATCAGGACTGTTACACAATTCACTAGAATTGCGGAGGTAATTCACAAGACTATTCTCTCCGTTCTCCTAGGATAAAATAACAAAACTACATGGTTTTGAGGTTTTAGGTAAAAATTAATAATGATCAGAAGAGTTTTGTCTTCAGAATTGCCCCCTTCATTCTGTAATCCTAGTATGCCTCTACTAAACAGAAAAAACTGGGTTCAGATACTTTCTTCTGGAGCTTTGGTGCTAAACAGGTGACATACAAAACCAAACCCACAACCTTATCTTGTTTATCAGGCTGGCCTTAGATTTGCATCGAAATGCGAGATTATACTATATGGGAGGGAAAACAGCAGCCAGAGTCATAGTTCATGAAAGTCACATGATCTCTAGATGAACTGGTATTGATCCTCTGATAGCTCAGCCCTAATGGCTTCTGTATCTGGGTAGGAAAATTTGCTGTTGGAAATTTTAGACTCACATGAAAAAGAAATTGAGAAACCTTTTAAATAAGTTTACTATGTTCCTATTTTTTTTTTTGGTACCAGACGTCAGTGGCATTTTATCTTCTACCAGCCTCTCTTCTTTGTCCAATAAAAGAATTATTCCTTGTAGTCTCTGCATCTAAAATGTTCAACACATTTAAGGAGGTTTACTTGCATTATACTGTTAGGAACCTGATTTCAAGCTCTAGAAGTTATCTTGCTTAAAAGAGGACATTTCTTATCTGTATTGAATTGTTTCCAAAATGACTAAACTAGAAAAATCTGTGCATTATTACCAAATAAGGAGAATGAATGCAACTCAGACATGCTTGTATTCATTTCTGTTGTTTCTGGACTATTTTGCAATGGAGTAGGTTAGTAAACAAAACATTCAATTTATCCATCTCAGAGTTGGTTCCTAGTCATGAATATCAATAGCAGAATAGTATAAAAATGTAAGATTAATAATGAAACCTGTTTTATTTAAACATCTAAGATTTGTTTTCAAGTAACATCACCAAACGAAATCTGCTTTCACATTAGTGGGAGCTGTAGATATGTACCCGAGGGCAGAATTTAGGCTATTCGTTTATTCAGTTTTGACACAGTGTATGATAAGAACCTGCAAGTTGAAGCAAACCCTCAGCAGGTATAATACATGAATACACTTAAAATGATATGTTATTGAATAGGTAGGGTTGATGAAACATCCAGAAGTTATTTGGTTTTGTGTTCAATTTTTAAAATAGCTTCAAAGGGTTAAATGTGAGATTCTGTAAATGTTCTATAAAAAAAATTGTATAATCATTCTATTTTTTTGTTCAGGCTGTTTTTTGAGTCCAAATTTGCCATGCACTGAATCTTTCAGGCAAACTGTCTTTCAGGAGATCTAGTATCTAGTTTTGAAGGAGGAAAAGCCAACAATTCTTGCAAACTCACTAGTTTTAATTTAGCCAAAGTAATGGGTGGATCTTTTGCTAAAGTGATTACTGAATGTAGGGATGCATAAGTTGAATCTGCCCAATAGAAAAGCGTGATGAATGCCGGGATAGTTTAGGTTTAGATACCCATTTAATAAATGGTTCGACTAGTTTTGAATCCATAGAACGTACAAGCCTTGATTATGGCAATGGAAGTACATTGGGAGTCTCTTACCATACTTTACTAAGGATAAAATCCTGCCAAAAGTAGACATTGCCGTTTAAATGTAGCCAGTTGCTTTTGGACTCTGTTCATAGAAAGGAGATTCTGCTATCTTTTCTTAGCTAATCCCCCTTTATATTCACGCAGGTGCATAGCAGAGAATGGACTTTTCTGAGAGCACTTTTTCCCTTGTGGAAATCCAAAAAAGAATATAAAGGTGATAACCCCTAGTTATGCATTCTTCACTGCTCTCAACTGGCATATTTGTGAGCTCTTCAAATACTATCAGCCACTACGTTGTTGCAGTCATCTCTAGTGCAGCCGCACATTAGTAATACAGAAGACAATGCCTTTGTATTTTAGCTTTTAATTGCATCCATTCTCCCCATTTACCAGTCGTTTATTTTACCAAAATGTTAATATGAGGGGGAAAACTATTTTTAACAATTAAATAATTATTGTGCTAATTACACCTGTACCCCGATATAACATGAATTCGGCTATAATGCGGTAAAGCAGCGTTCCGGAGGGGTGGGGCTGCATGCTCCGGCGGATCAAAGCAAGTTTGATATAACGCGGATTCATCTATAACGTGGTAAGATTTTTTTGGATCCCGTGGACACCGTTATATCGGGGTAGAGGTGTACTTTCATCTATTAAAAATTATCACTGGAAACTGCAGGACAGGTGTATAGTTGATACATTGCCCTAATTCTATTATCAATAATACAGAAAAATAAAGCAGAAGGGAGTGCTGTCTAATTGTTAGAGCAAGGACTCTGGACTCCTGGGATTTTTTCCTAGCTGTGCCACTCACTATTTGATCTTGAACAATCACAGGTAAATCTGTCTATAAATTATCCCTCTGTAAACCTAACTATTATTATGAGGCTTAATTGTTTGTAAGGCACTTCTAGGACCTTGTATACGGAGTGATAAAAGTATTTTTATTAACACAGTATTGTTTTAATAATGTACTCTTTGATACAGTGGTATACCAAATGTGATGTGATCATTGCTGTGGTAACCAAATAGTAGGAAAAACTGACACAATTTACACAATTCAGTCCCAGGACTGTAATAACGTCACAATTTTCACATTTGCGTTCCTGCTTAATGAATAAATATCTTCCAAGCAGGAACTAGCAGCACCTCTTTATTGACTGAATTCTTCAATTTTTTTAGAATGGTGTATACCCTCTAGTCTGTATGATGCATGTTGTGTGCAATGTAAAACAGATTTTCCCCAAGGAAATAACATGGAGAACTATATTCTAAACTGTTTTCTGTCTAAATGAGAGAGTTGCCTATTGCCAGACTGAAATAATTTTCTGTTTGTTTTAAAGTAGGATAATAGCAGGTTAGAATTACTTTATTTGATTTGCAATTCAGTTTGCCTATTTTTTTTCCCTCTGTAATTTACAGTATAAGCAAATAAAGATTAGAAGGAAAAAGTAAGCAACATCCTGTTCATGTGTTTCCTTTTTCTGTTAATCCTCTTAATGAATGCCCTATGAGGAATGGGTTCTAATCACTTACAGAGCACAGTAATGTAAAAGGACAGTGCTCAAGTGGGAGGTGTTCAGCAGTAGGGTTCACTAGGATGCCAGTTGGTAAACAGCCAGGGCTAGCTCCAGGCACCAGCTTCTCAAGCAGGTGCTTGGGGCGGCCGCTCCGGAGAGGGGCGGCACGTCCAGGTATTCGGCGGCAATTCGGCGAACGGTCACTCACTCCGCCTTGGAGTGAAGGACCTCCCGCTGAATTGCCGCCGCAGATCGCGATCGTGGCTTTTTTTTGTTTGTTTATTTGTTTTTTGTTTTGGCTGCTTGGGGTGGCCAAAACCCTGGAGCTGGCCCTGTAAACAGCTGGCCTCCAATAGGCTCATAAATGTGGCCATTAGCCACCTACTTATATGCTTGTAGCAGCCCAGCAAGGTTTGCCTGAGACACGTGCCTCGTTAAAAAGTGTGATCCTGCTGAGAAAGGGCTCAGTGGGTTTTCCTTACTCATTAAGGCAGGTGATTCATTTTCCCATTTGGATAAAGGGAATTGGCAGTGGCTGTGGCTCTCTGGGGGGTGGGCGTGGGGGAGAAGATTTCAGGTGATTGTTGAGTAGCCACTCCTGGTCAAATAGATTGAGCTAATCTTTAATCAAGCCGAACTCCAGTAAAGGAGTGAGTTTGGATTTAGCATGGTTTTTAGAGCTGGCTGGTAAAAGTATTTGCATAGAGTGCCCCTAAATCTGTAAGATTTATATGTGTTAGGTTTTTTTGTACTTGTCCTCTGTAGTGTGTGAATATAGCATGAATAAGCAAAACTCTCATATTGTCAACATGTCGCTCTTTTTATGTTAACTGTGTGCAGGCACATGATTACTCTTATGTTTAAAAAGGCAATAAAGTTAAAATTGGAGATTTCTATAGATGTAATGCATTACTGGAGGGGAGACTGAAAGAGGTTTGCTATAATTAGATTCCCTGGAATTACAGGCTTAATCCAGCTACAGGAGGGCGAGTGGGAGGGAAGTTATCAAAAATATTAGGAAAGGAGGGAAAACGTACACAAAACTTAGAAGAGAGAAAATGAACACTGGCCTCTGTCAGGATACGGTGGAAGGTACCCATGTGCCAATCCATGGAACGCAGGAATGGTGGTAACCACTGGTATGTATAGCAGTTTGAGCAATGCTTTTGGATGCATTGTGGCTACACAAGTGTAAAATCAGTATCAGCCAAATACGCTATTATAAAAGTCTGTGTCATCTGTTCTTTATATTTCTCCTTTTCCAGGAAAGCTTCAGGCTATTGTTTGTTAGTGCTTGACTTTGTCGTTGACAAGAAATACTATCTGCCCTAAATATTAACCTGTACAAATAAGCAGTGTTTTTAAGAGCCTTGTATGGTGCCATCAATTGACAACTGTGATGAAATTGTGAGTGTGTACTGTGCTGTGTAGTCATGCAACACCTGTAAAATCCATGCATGATCTTACGTCAGAATTATGCAGATATCTGTGAACTGTCCCATTAAACATGAAGAAATAGTAATTATTTGACCCTTTCTGTCTTAATTGCATTTCTTCTCTTGTTTGTTCTTTCATTCTTCAAAGAACATGTCCTCTTTTTCTATTTTATCTTGTGCATTTATGCCTGGAAACATATGACCTTTTCAGTCTTTAAAGCTCAACTGAGATGGGAATCTTGTGTGGGAGAAAATGTACAGGTATTGCTTATTGTATTGGTCCTGCTGCACTTGGTGTGGGCTATTAGCAGAAGTACTGTAGCTCTTGGCTTTTCAGTTTGCTTTGTAGCAGATGGTCTTTCTATTATTCCACTAGTCTTCTGGGAGTCTGGCCCACTGTAGTGGGTGTGTACTGTAGCAAAAACAACTAAAAATAACAGAACATTGTTTATTTAATGGATGCAATTTAATTTTGTAAACTGTACTGATTAGCTGAAAAACTCCTACCTTTCTCTCTGATTTTTCCTCCAATATGTTTAATGAAGATTGACACATTTAAGGCTTCAAAATGCACCCACAATCTGGTATGCTCTGAAGTGTCAGGGCTAAATCTTAATTCAAAAGGATTAATTGTCATGCCCACTCTTTGTTGGGCATAATTGTAGCATATGTATGGAGATTCATTTGAGATTATGAACTGGCCAGACGAGTGTTTTAAGAGGCATTCCTGCTGTCCCACATCAACCAGCTGGGCTTTGCGCTAAACTTCCCATGAAGACAGCAACATATGTCTACACAATGTGTATATTGTACTGGCGCCCACTCTCACTCCTAAAGATGTGTCAGCATTTCCAGAATAACTCCCTGTTTTAAGAGCCTTGTTTTAGTTACAAAAATTGTCTCTGGGTTGATGCTTGATGTACAGTCACAGCCATTCTGTCTTTGTTTGTAAATCTTGTTAGATTACGTAGAGACCAGACCCAATCTAATCTAGTTTATTTGATTGAAACACCCCCAAACAAGAACTGGTGATTCAGTAGGTGACCCTCTTCCTGCAGTTTAGTAGTGAATCAGCACACCTGCATCTACGTGAAGGAAATTTTGTAGAAGATGCCATCTTTTCAAAGAGCTCTAAAACACTTTTGGTAGAGGAGGAGGCATTACCCTTGGTGTTCTGCCCAAATTCCAATTGGAAATTGCATTGTGCCTTCCTAAAATTCCTCAGTAGATTCAGGTGGATTCAGTGTTTGTCACTTTCTGACCTGAACTTTCTCTGGTATGTATTAATTAAATTCTGTCATCTTTCATTCACTGCTCCCACTCTCCCTTGTTAGCTGTATTTCTGTGGTGACTGTGCAAAGGGGATGCCTGTCTAGTGTGTAATTGGTTTGTCAAGTGTTTTGGAAGGGTGTCTCAGGATGAAAGGAATTGCATAAATTCCAGTAGCTACACTTCATCAAATCTTCAGCTTTTGAATATGCTGAGGTAAGATATGAGTGAGTCCTCCAAATTAAATATATCTTTGGTTAATACTGAACTCATGCCAATGACTGGTATGCCTCATTAATAAGATTTTTACTTGTTCTAGAGGAGTGTATTGATTCTCTAACAATTGTATATTGTATCTGATTCTCAGGAACTTCAAACTATATAAAATAACACTGAGGATTCCACTACTGCTAATTTACTGACATGAAGGACACCTTTTATATTTATCATATCAATAGTTCAGAATTAATTGAAGTCTCTCTTGCACATCAAATTAATCATTAGAAACTCACTGAATAGTGAGAATTTGTTTTTTAAAAAAATCATTCATATCCTAAAAAGTCTTGACATTCTTTTGATACATTGCAGAGGTCTTTCTATATGAGATATAATCCAGCAGAATGGATGTGGGTTATCGCACAACTAAAGACTAACTTGATGGAATTAATACAGTCAGTAGGGCAATTTAAGTGTGGCAATTTATGTTGAGTCTGTAATCTGTGAGTGACTTAAATGAGAAAGGATTAAGGCTGTTTTTTGCTGTGACTTAAACAACCGACCTCGCATTTAATTGTAGATCATTTTTTAAAATACAATAATGTTTTTTATAATGGTCTATCTGTTCTTACTTATATGAAGTCTTACGTCTGGGAATTGCATCTGTCTGCTTATACTTGCTCAACAGAGTTTTGTTTTAAACTAGTATGGTTTTAGCACTGTTTGAAGTGGTCTTTTTGTGGGTATGGATTTCAGCAACAGCAGGCAGACTAGACAAACGTGCAATATAATAAGTAGATCAAGGTTCTTCCAGTTTCTAAAATCTTTTTAATTCAGAGTTGGCACTGCTGGAAGCAGCTCCTCTGTAAGTCTCTGATAGGAAAGGCTGGCTTAGCAGAATGCAGCATCTGTAGGTAAGTTCCATTCTGCCATACAATCAGTATGTTCACATTACCAAGTATCTTGTTGGGTGCTCCCATGTTGCAGTATTGTTGCATATGGAATGAGCTTTTTCTGGACAAACGTTGCATAGGTTGCTTGAACCCTTGAATGGAGTTGCATGTGATTTAAACCCTGGAACAAAGAGTAGGGGAGCCTCTTTGACTGTAACTTTAATAGAGGAAAAGGTGATCTTGGATAATTGGGTCTGAGACCACTTAGGTTTTTAACGACTAGAACCTATTCTCAGAACTGCACTGGGGAGTGATTGGGCAGCCAATTCAAGTCACAGTACATCGATATTCTGTGCTCACAAGCAGATTGCCCTCTGAGGTGAGTGAATCACTGTATTCTGCACTAGTGGAAGGTTGAGTCCCTTTCAGAGATAGCCCTAAGGAGAACACATGACAGTAATGTAGTCTGACAGTCACAAAGACACAAGATTTTGTGTAAAGGTCTGTGTTGGAGAGTGGTAGATTCAACCTTAACTATAGATGGGGGGGGGGGGGGGGGGGGGGAAGGCACTGTGTGCCACCGCTAATACTTATGGTCACAGGATTAGCATCAAACATTTAGGCAGCCTGTATCCCAGTTTCCCCATCTGCAAATTGTGATAATATCATGAGGCTTAATTTATTCATGTTTGTCAATGCTTTGAGCTCCTTTTAACAAAACTGTATAGAAATAGGACTATATTAGAATACCACTACATAGTTAATTCTTATTTCAGATGCATAGTGGTCATATTTGTGTACATTGTCCCAGAATCATCCACTACAAAAACATCACCGATTGACAGCAGTCTCAAACAACATTAAGGCTTTGCCATCGTATTATTAAAAGATATAAAGATAACGATGGATTCAGCAGTATTCCAGAAGCAATCGCACCAGTGCCAAATACAGAGATAAAATAACTCCTTCTACTGAAGATTCTTATGGTTATATATCCCAGGATCTCATTAGCCCTCGTGGCCACATTGTCTCACTGTGAGCTCATGTTCAGCAGACGATCCACCACGACCCCCAAATCTTTTCAGTCACAGCTTCCCAGGATAGAGTTCCCCACCCTGTGAGTATGGCCTACATTCTCTGTTTTAGATGTATACTTTTACATTTAGCTGTATTAAAACACAGTTTGCTTGTGTCCAGTTACCAAGTAATCCAGATGTTTTGAATCTGTGACTTGTCCTCTTTATTTGCTACTCCTGCAATTTTTATGTCATATATGCAAACTTTGTCAGTGATGATTTTATGTTCTCTCCCAGGTCATTGATAGAAATGTAAAATATCTCAGGGCCAAGAACAGATCCCTGTAGGACCCCACTAGAAATGCACCCTCTTGATTCTGATGCTTAGGTGCTTTCTTACGCGTCTGTGTTAGAGGTGAGCATAGTGTTACCAACTCTTGGGGCATTATGTGCATAAATCCATAAGTGAACTGCAAGATTGTAGCTACTTTGCACAGCCTTGAAATGTACACTCTAAATTTTCAAGCCAGGGAGGGAGAAGCAGTATATTTGTTTTAAAAAAAAAAAATCTTCTTTCTCCAAATATAAGGAACATATTGTTACAGTTGTTGGCATTTTGACTTATTCTTAAGTTGCTATTTGACTTATCTACAAAGTGGGCATGATGGCAGATGAGAGTTCTCAGTAAATCTAGTTTTTTGGGGTTGTCTGTTTTTAAAAATAAACAAAAATGGTAGAACTAGTTCTAGAGTCATTAGCGTCACGTATAGCAAGAGTTCTTTACCCATTCCCCATCTCATGGAAACACCTCTTGGAACCATATGTTTCAGATCAGAGGATCCTTTACAAGTTAATTTAAAAGAAAAAAGCTCAATTTTTGGCTGGCTGTTTTAAAGATTTTAGTTTTTGAGATAGCCTAGGTCTTGCTACTCTTAATCTACAGCATGGGAACCAAGGCGTCCCGTAAATCAGTGAGAACAAAATTCCGTTCCTCCTGCTGTTATTGCATCAGGAGGAGGATGAAGTAGAAATTGTTAGGACCCCTATTTTCAAAGGAAACGAAAGCTGCTAGATCCGGTCAGCTGTCCCATAATTGTTGCCTGAAGGATACAAGAAATGTTTGTTTTAAAACTGATTGGTGGTTCCATTGTGGGCATCTGTGCACAAGTCCGCTGTGTACCTGCTAATTGGTCTGATTTAATTGGAATTTCCCCAACAATCTTTAGTTTAGTGTCTCAGGATTGTTGACTGGTATCTTTTCTGTGTGTGCCTCGCTGTAGAGCTGGCTTGAGGGAGGACTCAGCCAGAAAAGTTGAGTGTTATGTCTTGGGGGATAAGTCACAACTGGATTGATGCCATCAGCCCACTCATCCTCTGGATTGTTGGAATCTCCGAAGCTGAGGGACAAAATCTAGTGGTGAGAGGATGGAGAGGGAGAAAGAAATGTAAATGGGAAGACCTTGTTGATAACTGTAACTAGTGGTTGTCCCTAGACTTTTTTTTTTTTTTGCCCATATTTTTGCAACTAATGCACAGTGATAAATTTACAGTCAAATAACCTGTATATCTTTATTCCATTTTAGAATATTTAGTAAATAGTGACTCTACATCTAAATTTAGCTTTTATTAAATTTTATCAAGATTCATGGGTACATACTGTCTACAATATTACCTTGTTTACTTTTTTAATTTAGTCTGCTGCAAAAACTGATTTATTTGAAATATGTAATTTTTGTATTATACTGCTTTCTCACCATACTAAAGTATAGTAAATTAATTAATATCTAATAATCTTGAACTTGTTGCAAACAGTTGAATTGTTTAATTCTTCAGTATACTTGATAGCTCGAGTGAGGGACCGTCCATTAATAACACATAAGGTGGAATACTGGCCTTACTGAAGTAAAAGGAACTATGGATTTGCCCATAATTAACTTTCTGTAGCACTTTTCATCCTTGAATTTCAAAGCATTTCACAATGGAGGGTAAAGTATTCTTTTCTTTATTTGAAAAATGGGTAAACTGAAGCATAAAGAGATTAAGTGACTTGTCCAAGGTCACAAGCAGGTCAGTGATACAGCCAGGAACAGAATGCAGGTCTTCAGATTCCTAGTCTAGCATCCTACTACTGGACCATGCTGAGAATTTTTTATCTACATAGGTTTAGGACATGGAAGGACAGGATGAGTTAGGAGTTACCTGCTTTCAACTAGGAATACTGCACTTGACAAACATTACTGATGTAGGATCCGATTATAAAGTGAGTCCAAAGCAAAACTCTTTCCAGATCTTTTCAGAAGGGTTAGAGAAGGGAATAGAGAAGCACATCAGATGTATCTTTAGCAGAGGAAAATTGCAATTTATGTGGATGGTTGCCAAAAATGTAACTTACTTTATACACTTGCATATATGGACTGTGTCTATAAAGTGCCATGCACACACATGGTGGTTCATAATCATTAAAAGTAGAACAACAAAGCAGAAATTCCGAAGAACCTGTGGATTTTTCTAATGTCTTCCCTTTAGCAGCATAGTGAGATGACTTGGGATGCATTTTAAAGTGGCTGTTTTTAATTGTTATGCAAGAGGACTTTAGGGAGTGTCAGGGGTCAGGCCAGGTCAGACCAGCTACTGGCCTGTTCTCTTGCTAACTTTGCTGCTAGGCAACTAATCGGTCCAGCTGCACTGCCCTGGAACTCTGATTAATTGCAGTGCCTGATTGGCTATAGGATCAGCTGTCTGATTTATAAGCCCAGTGCAACAGTAGCTCAGCACCAGATGCTCAACGTACGTGCCCGTGGATTCTCTGCTTTCCTGTGCTTGCCTCACTCCTAGCCCTTCTCCTTCCTTGCTTCGCCCCTCCTCCAGCCTAGACCTTGCCTTGCACCTGGCCTTGCTACTGCCTCAGCACCAGCCCTGCACCAGACTTACATGATTCCAGCTAACCTGGTTTTGACTTGTAGCTCTGATTCCTGACTCTGACTCTCACCCCTTGGCTACGATTACACTTCTGACCCTTGGTCCTGGTTCTTGGCTCCGACTCTGTCTTGGCTCTGATATTCACACTGACTCTTGTTCTGACCTCCTGCTCCGACCCCTAGGACAGACCACCTATGAACCGGTCCCCCGAGAGGGAGAAACTTTAGTGTCTGTTGCAATGAATGAAAATCCATCAGTTTTGGAGTTAAATTATATGCAGTAGACGGGGAGGTGTCTTTTAAGCTATACTTTGTGAAATTTTCACACTAAACATGTACAAAACTTTTACATATTAAGGAAACAAAGTGGAGCAGCAAGCATTGACAGCAGTTCTTTTTATGATGAAAACTGTAACTATTGACCTTTTACAAAAGCAAACAGATGTCTACTGAGGAAGAAAAAAGGGTTTTAAAAACAAATGGTAATAGGTCAAAAACATTTTGTGGTGTCAACTTGCTTGAAAGGTCTGAATTCCTAAAATTATATTGGGTTTTGACTTTGCCAACCACATCGTGAAAAGCAGTGGTGCTGTCCAACCTGATTATGGGATTTATGGCTAGCTTGTCTGAGGGTAGGTCTTAAAACACTAGAGCAGCATAGCTGTGCCATTGCAGCTGTGCTGTTGCAGTGCTTCCGTGTAGATACTACCTAAGCTAATAGGAGGGGTTCTCCCATTGGCATAAGTAATCCACCTCCCCACGAGGCAGTATCTAGGCAGTATCTAGGTCGATGGAAGAATTCTTCCATTGACCTAGCACTGTCTACGCAGGGACTTAAATTGGCTAAACTACACTGCTCAGGGGTGTGGAATTTTCACACCTCTGAGTGATGTGGTTATGCCGACCTAATTTTCTAGTGTAGACCAAGCCTGAGAAACATTTAAGGTATGTGTACATTGAGGGGAAAAAAAACGAGCCTCCCTGGCAGTGAGTCCGAATACTGGTCAACTGACTCGAGCTTGCAAGACTTGCACTGTGGGAGGGTAGACAGTCCTGCTCAGGGTAGAGCCCAGGCTCTGAAATCTAGCAAGCGGGGTGGGTCTCAGAGCCCAGGTTCCAGCCTGAGCAGGAATGTCTGCTCTGCTATTTTTAGCCTTGTAATGTGAGCCCGATTCAGTTTCCACCGATTTATTTATTTATTTTGTAATATAGATGTACCCATAGGCTCTGAGAGCAGCGGTCTTTATCCCTGCTTTAATTGCTGACAACACGAAATTGTTTGAAAGGGTTTAGGGAGCTGCAGTTTCTCATTCTGAGCCTGAATGTCTTCTATGAGGACACATTCACAGAGGGACCAAACCCCATGCATATGCTGTTCTTTAATGGCGGGGAAGTGGGAGGGTATCCTTTGCTTCCACCATTCTTTGCTGCTTCAGAAATAATGAGGTCCTAGAAGACTCTCTTGGTGCTCTTCCTGTACTGCTCAATGGCCTTTTGAGGCTGTGCCCTGGGATAATTTATCAGGAATTCAGTGGGGTTTTCCCTGCAAAGGGAGGTTTTCACCCACTCTTCAGATGTTAGTGCTGCCCTCAGTACTTAGAGGGGACACAGAGAAACCTCTATTTGGGTTTTGGCAGACACGTATGGAGGAAAAAGAAGTGTGTCATTTATGGGAAGAGGGAATGTGGTCTAATGACTAGTACTGAGAAGAAAGTTCTGGGTTTTAATGTTATGCCACTAATTGTAAGACCTGGGACAGTCTCTCAACCTTTCGGTACCTAAGTTTACATATTTTTGCAATGGTACAATATCTGTTTATCTCTGGGGCAGGGCTTAATTAGTGGTTATAAATCATTTGGGTCTTATCTTGACTAATGCTTGCTCTACATTTAAGTTTTACTGGTATGGGGAGGGTGAGATTTCTTGTCTTCTTGCTGATATAGATGTGCCTGTATAAGCCCAAGTGTAGACACAGTTATAGCGGTATAAAAGTAATTGTACTGGCATAGGCCTTGTCTACAATTAACAGTGAGATCGACCTAGCTACATCACTCAGGGCTGTGAAAATTTTGCACCCTGAGAGCTGTAGTTAGGTCCCGCTAACCCCCCAGTGTAGATGAAGCTAAAATGATGAAAACATTCTTCCATCAACCTACCTCTGCTGCCTCTCCGAGAGGGGGATTAATTACATCAACAGGAAAAACTTCTTCCACAGATATAGGAAGCACCTATGCTTACAGTAGTGTAGCTGTCGCACTTATACTGTAGACATAGCCATAGCTTATATTAGTTAGGGGACCATAACTATGCTGCTAAAACCTCTGACCAACTTCAAATTAACCGTATAGTTGGCTAATTTCTCTGAGTGCGTAAACTTTTGCTAATATGTATGCACAAAGCTCCCCAATGTAACCAAGCTGCTTCGGTGCTTAGTTCATGTCTAACCCCTGGCTGGATTAAAAAATTAAGTGTTCCCTCATCTCTCTCACCTTTGTGGCTTGATCTTAGGCCCATTGCTCTCCTCTGCATTTTCTCCGGGCTAGTTCAGACAGCTCACCAGTCAGCTTGCTAGCTTTTGTGAATCCCATTCTGAAGAGTCTAACTTTCTGCATGGACTAGGGAGCCTGGGCACCTAACTTGAGGCTGTGAATTCCACTGGGCAGCAGGTGCTTAAAGTTATGTGTTGCAGTGCTCTGCTAAGTTCCTGTCATGGATTTAACCCTATGAATTAAATAAAAGCCAGTTTAGTTCTTTTGAAAACCATTATGGGGATCTTGAATTTTACTCTCACTAAGATTGCTGCTATAATCTTTTTTTTTTTTTTTTTTTTTAAAGTCTAGTAAATACAGAACCAAAGTTTACGCCATCTGACCTTCTGCATGGGAGGAGGGGATAGTGGGGTTTTAAACTTGAATTCAAAGCTTGTGTTTTCAGCCCAGCGTGACTTAAGATGACTTTTTTGATGAGTGGAAGTTTGTCCATTCCCCACACACCTCATTCCTTTTAGTGCTGGAGAACTTAGTGTTTCCATTTTGCATTGTGGAAGATTTGCATTTCAAATGTACATGCTGGTGTTAGAGCTCTGTATAACTGAGAATGAGTTGTCTTCCTGGGGGTGGGGAAAGATCCAGTGCTTTCACATGATCTCATTGCTTACAAGGAACAGTTTATAGTGGTGTATAAATGTGTTCGCAAATATTGGCTTTTCAAATGTACTGTGTTTTGTTATAAAAAAATAACACCAGCCGGTCCTCAGACTGAAGACTTTCATAGAATTTGGATCTCTGTTTAACTCTTACTCTAACTGTGTATTATTTAGACTTGTGTGAGTGAGGTTAAACAGGATGTAGTCTATTGATAACAGAGATTTCCTGTCTCTCTTCTCCCCCCCCTTCCCCCGCCCGCCTGGGTAGAGAGGTTGGGGTTGAAGGAGGACTGTTGTAGCCTTCGCTGACCAATCATCTGTTACATGTGTTAATAGAGGCCAGCTGGACATCAGTATCCCCTCATATACATACTGGTGAAAACTCACTTAACCACATGGGGATATTTTAGGCCTGAGCTTCAAATGGCTGGATAGGACCCTTCACTGCAATCTTTAGACTGACTAATGTGACTTATGAGAAATGAGTGCTGTGGGAACAGAGGAAACTGTTGTGTGTGGGAGAAGATATATTTAAAAAAATGTTCCATAGTGATGAACAAGTGGCTCAGGCAGCATAATTCTTATGCAATCTACAAACTGTAAAAGCTGTTAAATATTTACAATTACATTTTAGGGGGAGAGGCAAGTGACATGATTTTTGGATAAATTGATTTTGTCTGCTTAATTTATATCTGTTGCATACAGAAAGGTGTATGCACTTTAATTCAGGCAAATCCATTACACATGTAAGATTGGGAGTTACAATCAGTGTAGTTTTCATACATTTTTGATTGTGCAGTATGTGTATATGCATGCGTGCAAGCCTTAAAAAGGATATCATGTCTCACTGTTCTGAATTGGACTTTGTAGCTTCCAAGAGCCACAGATGGAGCAAGAGCGGTGGAACAGGGTAACAGTTTCCCCCTATAGTTCGGAGAGAAGGGAATTGTGTAAATCATCATGTGATCTCGTTTGTGCCCTGAAAGCAGTGAGAAATTTGGACTTTGGGACATGGAAGGGGAAATTTAAACTGGCTTTATTTTATTTTAGTTTGAATTAAATGTTGGAGTTTTTCAGGGAAGGGAATACTTGAGGGTAAGAAATTAGTGTGATAGAGCAATAGTCATTGAGAGCTTTGGGGGGCGGGGGCTGCCCTATGCAAAATAGTCATTTAATTTAGAAAAAATGTAATTGGAGATTTAAGAAATGTCAAGGTCTGATCTATAAATGTTTCAACTGTTTTGGTTGGTGGGAGGAAAAAAGACACTTTAAAGGTCAAGATATAGTCTCTTGTGTATACTGTAATTTTTTCATTAAAAATCAATAAATTCATAAAGGTTTTGAGCTTGCAGATTGGTTTGAACTTGTACTGACATAAGATCACAACAGTCTGTTAGATCAGTGGTTCTCAACCAGGGGTCCGGGATACAATAGGGGGACATGAGCAGGTTTCAGGGGGTCCGCCAAAATAAATCAGAGTAGGGCAGGTGTTAGACTCACTGGGACCTGGGGCTAAGCTGAAGCCTGAGCCCCACTGCCTGGGCTGATGCCGAAGCTCAAACAACTTAGCTTTGCGGGTCCCCTGTGGCGTGGGGTCCCAGGCAATTGCCCTGCTTGCTACCCCTAATGCCAGCTCTGGCTTTTAATCTACTGGATATGCAGAGAAAGTTGTTGTGGATCAGGTGGGCTGTGGAGTTTTTATAGCATGTTGGGGGGGGGGGGGGGGCTCAGAAAGAAAAAGATTGAGAACCCCTGCGTTAGATCATTGGTCCTCAGAGATATGTACATAACATATGATGGTCATTTTGGTCAAAAATGCATTTGGTTAAGAAAAATTAAAAGCCAGCTTTTCAAAGTTACACCTGCACAACTGAGTGCATAGTTTTGCAGGTGCCTAATTTACAGTGTGTGCATGTCTCACTATTACCTTCTGTTTCCCCAACTGTCTGCATCGATGTGTTGTACCTGGACATGTACGGAAATTCAAAGCTCTTTGGGGAAGGAACCACCTCTTCACTACATGTGTGTATGGTGCCTACCACAATGGAATCCCTGGTTGGAGTTTATAGAAGCTACCACAATATAAATAAGTGTGTAAGAAAATCAGGTTACATGTGCTCATGCATTGCTAGCTAACTACCAAACTAGCTGTATGTATGGACAAATATGTGATTTACATTTGTACACACATTGGGGGGTGTAGGCATGTGTGTGTCTGTGTAAGTAAGATGAACACAAATGTATGTGCAACTTGTAGGAACTTAACTTTGAAAATGTGCCCACAGTAAATTAATTATTATTGTAAATAATTTATTTACATTAATTTTATTTTCTCCCATGAAGAAATGTACTTATTCTGTCTCATTTACTTTATTTTAAAGCCAATTAACAGACTCCTCTGTTTAAAAATAAATATACCTTTTACCGATTATATCCTACTCCAAATGACACTTTTCCTTAAAGATTCCTAATTTTCGGATGTAATAAAACTGAATGTCTCTTTCCAGGCAATCTCCGAGTGCCTTGGGCTCAGCATATAAGGTGACGTTTTCCTTATGCTAGAATGCTATGAAAAATTCCTTCAACTTGAATGTTTTATTACAAAGAAAAAATGCCCTTTTTGCTATCAGATAGATAGGATCAATTGGGTAAAAGCATTTTTCTTTCTCAACGCATATACTTAGAATAAATAATATCATTTAACACTTTGCTGGTTAAAAGCTATGACCTTTGTAAGAATCATCACTCCAGATCTGTAGCTGCTGTTCAGTTTATTTTTCCATCCTTAACTTGAGAAATTTAGCACCCATATGCCTGTTTGGCAATCTGTGGACAGTACAATACTTACAATATCAAACATGGGAATATGCATTTTAACAGGATTTTCTGTGCTATTAAAAGAATTCATTCTGCAGGGCAGGCATAATTCCCAGCCTTTGAATAAATATAACCACTCAGGCTACAGTATAGAGTTCTAGTTTAACGCTTATTAATATTGTGTGTTGTGGTGTATTAGAACACTTGGGTCACTTACAACTTTTTTTTGGTGCTTCTTTTAATATAATTTTCCATGTTCCCTGAAAACATCTGAAATCTCTTGTGCTCAGTAACTTGCAGGCTTCATTGCTGGTGCTCCCTAGCAAAGCACGCTTCTTTTAAAATCAATAGCTCTTCTGTTGTACACTCTTACTTTCTAAGCAACAAATAATCACAATAATTGTTTATATGGTTCTTTTCACAAGCATGAAGATCCTTTCCAAATATGCTGCAACAAGCAGATCATTCGTGCAAGCAGGTTGTGAGAGAATCCCTGGCCTAAAAGTGCAGAGTTGACTAAAATAGTAAGAGTGATCACATTTGCTTCCCAGTGCTGCAGCTACTCCCACTAAAGTAGGAGGGTAAGTGAGCAGGACTGCCATCTGCTGCCCCTAAGTGAGAGAGTGCCTTCAGTTCCCATACTTGCTGGATGATTCTGTAGTCTGGACATGATCAGTTGGAGTTGTGTATCTGCCTGGGTCTTGTCAGTGCTGGCTCATCTTAATTTCATATTCAGTGTGTTATTGACATGCTGTTAACGTTGTGCTATTTGCTTATATTTCATTGATTATAATAGTCTGTTTATAGAATCTCTCCAGTGTGCTCTTAATTCTAGAAAAAGGTCAAGTTAGTTGAAGCTGGAAAACTAGTGTTTTGCAGACACTGAAATTGTGCCAAACAGCAGCACAGAAGAAGTTATTGCAACTTCTTCTGCCTTTTGGAGAGGTCATACAGCTCAGAAAAACTCTTGCATTCCTTCTGCTACTACCTAAAATAGAAGGCAAGTTTGTACTTCACCACAACAGCTGTTCATCACTATGTATGGTGCCAGTAAAAAGAGAAATATTTTTCATGGTTGGCTTCCTCTCTGTAACATGTTTTGGTGAATTCTGCTAGCATTGCAGTTAGCATTGCAGTCCAAATATCGTTGTGTAAATCTTGATGCTGTAAGGACAACCTGCTATTAATCCGTTGTTATGGTACATACTGATCCTAATGTACATGTCTCAGTTCCCAACTTCCCCTCTCCTACTAGAACTGGAAGACAAAAGTCAGAACTATGTTGTATTTTAACTGGTCATTCAGAGTGAGATTGTGTTGTCGGGACGTTGCACTAGATCTAATTTTTTGGGTTCATAACTTTTTTGAAAGGATGTTTACTGTTAACAAAAAGATCTTTTGGGGGCCTGTGACAAGTGGCATTTGCATTTGTATATTTGCTACTGCCACTTCTCTGTGGATAATGGAAAGTCTCTTAATACTATAAGGGGTGGGTAACTCTGACCTTTTAAACTCTCCCTTTGCTGTTCTTAGCACCTAAAGAGGTCAGTGTAGCTAATTTGCTCTGTTAGCTAGTGAAGTGGTATTGGATGTCTACATAGCAATCTGTTCCATATGTTTCAGCCTGATTGTTTCTGGAAAGGTTCTAAAGCGGTTTCTCTGGCCTAATGTATCATTTACAAAACACCCAAAATTTTGCTAGGCCTGTAACTAGATAGGTGTGTCTACCTTAGAGATTATAGTTAAGGCTGTGAGTCTGTCATGGAGGTTGCAAAAGTCACGGATTCTGTGACTTCTTGTGACCTCTATGAAATTCGACAGCTGCAATGTCCAGTGTGGCTGAGCCCAGGGCAGCCCGAGCAACTGGCTGGGGCCAGCCACACTGGCCAGTGCGCCTGGCTCTGGGGACTGCCTGAGCAGCGGCTAAGGGAGCTGGCTCGAGGGCCCCCTCAGAGCAGCGGCGCTCTGGGGCAGCTAAGATTTAGTCAGGAGTGTTTATAGTAAAAGTCATGGACAGGTCATGGGCCATTAATTTTTGTTTACAGCTGGTGACCTCTCCATGACTTTTATGAAAAAATAGCCCTAGGGTCTTAGCCTTAATTATAGTTAAGGTTACGTTTTAGTCACAGGTATTTTTAGTAAAAGTCATGGACCAGTCACGGGCTCTAAACAAAAAGTCATGGGCCTGTGACTGGTCCATGACTTACTAAAAATATCCGCCGTGACTAGAACTTTGGGGGCGGGGGGTGGCAGTCCAGGGGTGCCGAGGGTGCTGGGAGAGAGGGGGTCCCTCCCAGGCACATGGCACATGGCCTGGGACACCTGCTGGTGGTGGTGGGGGGGAACCGCAGCCAATGGGAACTGCGGGTGTGCGCAGCGCGTGGTGTGGAGACCCCTTCCCCCCCCCCCCCCTGCTACCTAGGAGCTGCAGGGGGGCTCCCACCCCAGGTAAGCATGCCCCACACTCCAAAACCCCTGCCCCTTGCCCCCTCCCACAAACCCAAACTGCTGCTGTTGCTGGCCCAGGGCACCAGCCTCTGCAGAAGTCATGGAATCGGTGACATCCGTGACAGACTCGCAACCTTAATTACAGTTGCTATAGGTGAAAGGAACAGGGATTGAAAAATGTTAAACCTCACTTCAGTTTAGACTGGTTATGTGTGGAAGGGACACAGTAAATGCTTCATTGCTTTCTCTTCTTCCATCAAAGCTATAAGTTCAGTATTTAAAATCAATAATAAAATGGTAAGGTTTGCTTGTGATGGAAGAAAACAAATACATTTTTTACAGTAACAAATTATATTATTGGAAGCTTTCAGAGAGGAACTCATTAATCTTTTTTTTAAACTGAATGTGTCTGGTGTAAACTGAACATACATTCTGCATGTTGGTGTTATTCAGACTGCAAAATAATTTTGTGTATCCACCTTAATTTAAGATCCAGCAAAATTTACACAGCCTGAGAAGAATTTTGTAGTACACTAAATATTTTCCCTTTATCTCATTTCTACTTTATCAGTTCCTTCCACCAACAACTTCTTCCTATTAGAACATCAGTACTTGTGGCACCTTAGAGACTAACAAATTTATTAGAGCATAAGCTTTCGTGGACTACAGCCCACTTCTTCGGATGCATATCGATATGGGCTGTAGTCCACTAAAGCTTATGCTCTAATAAATTTTAGTCTCTAAGGTGCCACAAGTACTCCTGTTCTTTTTGCGGATACAGACTAACACGGCTGCTACTCTGAAACCTATTAGAACAATAAAAATCTTCGTAAAATAGCTTATTCATTATAATGAGGAGGAAAATGGATTGAATTTAAATAGAACTTCCATATTTTTTAAACCAATACTCTTCTGGCTTTTTTTTTTTTTTTTTGGCTAATACATTGTGTACAGACATGAATTTAACAAAATTCTCTCCAAGTTTGGCCCTTACTAGCACTCCACTCCAAACCCGCATGGCCTGCAGAGCTTCAAATTTGAAAGGGGACAAGAGACATCTTAAGATCTTTAAAACTACATTGATCTACTTACCTGTGCAACAGTAAGCAGCAATATGAACTAAGTCTCAAGAGCAATAATTTGAATCACTTCCCCAATGTTGTGAAGTAGTGGGCTTTCTCCCAGAAAAAATTAAGCCTAGGAAACAGAGTGAATAGATAAATTAAAATAGAAATCTTAACCTAAAAGCCCAATGTGGACAGGTTTGGCTTTTTCTTTTTCTCATATTTTTTTCATGAAAAATTCTACCTTTTTCATTTCTGTATGCCAGCAAAGCATCTCTGTTTTTTTTTCCTCTTGTAACTCTCCTTTCCCTTGCTCATTATCTCCTAGGTTAAGTCCATTTTCATATGTCTAGTATTCATAAACAGCCAAAGGTTTTAAAATATAATTAAAACTGAGATCTTGCTGATACATTTGATTCCTGGCTACTCTTGAAGTGAATTAATGTTAAAATGTTCTTAATATTGGGGGCAGGAGCGAGAAGGCTACAGAAAAGCTGAGATCCAAGGTACACATGAGGAGGTGTACTGCTCTTTTTGAAATGTCTCTTTAGCAGTTAAGACCTTAATTCAGCAAAGCGTTTAAGACTTTGCTTAACTTCAAGCATGCAAGTCTATCCTTCAGCAAGACACTTAAGCATATGAGCAGTCCCATTTGAAGTCAGTTAGCTTGCTCACATACTTAAAGTTAAGTACATGCTTTGCTAAATCAGGGGCCTAAATAAAATAAACATTTCTTCTGACTGAGGCTCCAGTCCTGCAAAAACTCACTGATATGAGTAAACACACTAACTTCAGTGGGACTATTCATGTGTATGTGTGTGGGATTAGGTCCCAATGAGCACCGGCACTTGCGTTCAACATAAATTTCTTTAAACAAATATTAAAATAATTTTCAATCTTAACTCACTTTGATTCCCCTTCCCACCCTCCAAAAAAACAAACAATACAAAAGAGAAAACCCTCTTGATATAAATATTTATACTTTCATCAGTTCTCTTTTGTAACAGCCTCAGATCTGCAGTAGTTACCAGCAATGCCAATTGCTATTTATAACTCATCAGAATCAGGGCACACTAATATTTATTTTGTAATTACTGTTGGAGTGAGTTGGTGATCCAGTTGTGTGTGTTTGTTCCAAGATCTAATACATTCAAACTAGTTTGCCTTACCTATCTCGCTATTTCTATATCGGCACTAAATGGCTCCATCCCTGCAATATCTGAGCCCTGGACAGCCATCCAATGTACGTACCTCACTGGGTTGATGGGAGGGCAAGAAAGCATTTTGTCTTATTTTACGGAGGAGGAACTGAGGCATGGAAAGACTAAGTGACTTGTCCAAGGTTACACAGGAAGCCTGTGGCAGACACAGGAACTGAACCTGATCTTAGTCCTAGCCAGTGCCTTAACCACAAGACCTCCCTTCAGCCAGCTTTCTTTTTCGTTAATATACTTATGAAGCTGAACTGTAAATACATATTTAAAAAAACCTGCTAAACATCCAGTTGTATGTACTAAGTGCCCTAAATAGCAGGAGTAGAAAAGGTGTTGGAAATATCTTAAGCTAACCATTTTTGTTTCTGGTCCCCAAGTCGTGCAGTGTGGCTACTATGTGAAGTGATCCCAATCCTGCACCAGTTTACTCAGGAAAGATTTTTCAGGTAGAGTTACTTTATATCCCATAGGCAAACGTGCTTACACCTTTTAAAAAGAATGCAATATAATTAAAGTGAAAAATGTACTATGGCCTTGTATGCTAGAGTGAAGATCAGATGGAATCATAACACTGTAAAGTTGCTGAAGGAGGTAAATCATAGCTGAGTAGGAATTGGAAGGTTTGTAGATAGGGGAGCTGAAATTAAAAGGTCACATTAATGTAAACTTGTACTGAAGGTGGTCTGTCTCCATAGTGATTTTTTTGTTGGTTTGTTTATTTTCCCTTCTTTGAGAATTAGTTCTGCTTCTCTTCTGTTTGTTCTTGTCCTTGTTGAGAGAGAGAGAGTGAATATGAAATGAGCAAAGTGCGGAAGATAAATTCTTCTTTTGTTAATCATTCATATTTTTATGTTTTGGAAATAGAAGTTTTGTTTCTATAATTTTATCCTCATTCTTTCTGTCCTGGGGGGGCAGCATGGTTAGTGGTGAGGGTGCTGGGGACCCAGGACTAGGATTAGACATAGGGGTTCTATTTCTGGTTCTGCCGGTGACTTCCTATGGCACTTCTCTGTACCCATAGTTTCCCCTCCCACCATTATTTTAATTGTAGGGTCTTTGGGACAAAGACTTTTTCCTACTATGTGTTGGTATAGTACCTAGCAAATAGGGCCCCATTTCAGCTGGGGCCTTATGTACGCTACCTTAGTACAAATAGTAATCTCATAAAACTAGGAGAAGGGCAAACTCTTATGTAAAAGCTAAGGTTCATTGTCAAATTATACATATGGAAGGAACCTCGCCTTGTACAGAAGTACTAAATGAAACTTGAAGCTAGAAGTTGGAACTTTGAATACAGTGGATTGAGTTTGTGAAGCTTATTTTGTTTTTAAATCCGGATATTAACAAAATATTACTTTCAGTTTTTCAACATTTAAAGTTACTTACCATTATAGATGTATTGGTGACTAACATGTAAATGAATTTACCCATGCAGACTAATCATGTATTCACATTGCTTCCTTTCTAGAAAGGCAGTTCTTGAGAGCTAGTTAATTTTCTATATATCGGGACTGATTTCTGTAAAAACTGCTTTGCTTTTGGGCTTGGCTGATGAATCTCTGAAATTTTATCAGCTTGCGTGGTCAGGCACAAAAGCCAATCTCTCTCATAGCAAGATGCATACCATATTATAAAATAGGAATTATTTAAAATAGGTACTGTCAAGTAGACTCATAATTAGATGGAAAATACTTATTAGGTTATAGCATCCATCTCCCTGCGAAGGCAGGGTATGGTTCTGTGATTATTTCAGGCTGAGTATTTACGTACCTTTTATGTTTAAATCTTCTTTAAGCAAAGAGAGAAAGGGGAGGTTTGGAGCTTAAAACACTGGATTGAAACTCAGGAGATTGGGGTTCAAGTCCTTGCTTTGCCACTGACTTGTGTGTGAGCTTGGGTAAGTCACTTATCTCTTTATTGTGTAATTTACCATCTGTAAAATGGGGAAATAATTTTTCTCCCTCCCTTTGTCTATTTAGAATGTAAGCTGTTCAGGGCAGGGACTGGCTTTCTATTATATGCAGGGCACTTTGCACAATGCGCCTCTGGTTTTGGTAGGGGTGGTTCTCCTACTGTAATACTATTTTTAAAAAAAGAATGTGAAAAGAGCATTAAGGTTGCAAAGTCAAGTACTCAAAACGTAGGAAATGCCAGAAATGAGGTTGCCTGTTAAATCTTAATTCAGCCAATTTATAAATATGCATTATGATCCAGTTTAAAATTACATGAACACATACTATTTTTTTCCACACTATTCCTGCCTCATTCAATGACTGATTAGTTACTGAGTACTTCATTTTCCTCCTTCAATGTGTCGCCCCATGTCTTATTTACAGCATACCATCCAAACCCTGCACTGAATATGAAATTAATAATTTCCTCATGGAGACAAGACGGATGAGACCTAGGACCAACATGGCTACAACGAAGCTATATACAATAATTTCCTTGTGGACATATGTCTGGCATTGTCATTGTAATATCTGAGTGCTTAGCAAATGTTAATGAGTTTATCTTCACAACATCTCTGTGAGGAGGTTAGGTATTGGTATTCTACCCATTTTGTTAGTGGGAAACTGAGGAACAGAGCGATTAAGGGCAAAATTATCAGGTATCTGCTAATTTTAAAGGCCCAACTGGAGCAGTGGTTCTCAACCCACGGGCTGCTTGCAGTCCAATCAGCACAAAACTGCGACTCATGTGACATCCTCAGGGCCTTATAGGTAGTGTGTATATATATTGTGTGGTTGTGCCCCACGTAACACATAGCTGCATATGCGGCCCACAATGGGTTGAGAACCACTGAACAAGAGTCTCTCCCCTTCCCCCACCTCCTAGAATATTTAAATTTTTTATAGCATGTCATATATTCAAACCATAGCTCTAATTTATTTCAGTTGTAGTTGAGAGTGCTTGGCACTTCAGCTATTTTGGCCCGAGGTGTCTTGTATTTGGTATCAAAAAAACAAAATACAGTGACCAGCTGCGAAAATGTTATTTTTAAGTGACTTGCCCAGCATCACATAGGAACTTCTGTGGCAGAGGCAGGGATAGAATAGAATTCTTCAGGGCAGATCCCCTGCATGGTGTACTGTACACCTTCCAACTTCTGAATCATATTAGACGGGGCCCTATGGACAATATCCTCCTTCACTACACAACCTTGATTCATCTCCAGACTACATCTATTCTGTGAACTTAATGAGGCAGAGGCCAAAGACCCCAGTGAGACTTGGTGCCTCAACGTGTTAGGCCCTATGGAAGCACATGGATAGACATCATTTCTGTTCTGAAGAGTTTACAGTCTTACTTACTGACCTTTATTTTAAAACTATATATTTAGAACTTGATGGTGAACATCTTTTTGGAGTCCCTGTAGTTTTACTGGTACAAAATTTTTAAAGGTAGAATTTGAGGGCCAGTTTTTATGGGTAGTATATGGTGCAGTGGTTCCCAACCTGGGGTTTGCAAAATGTTACAGGGGATTCTCGGGGGGAGGTGGGGGAAATTCCCTAATGGCGGACAGAGCTGTCCCTAGGGACTCCAGGCAGCACGTGGCCAACAGCCCGGAGCCCCTGGACTGCTAAGAGCTAAGCCGATCAAAGCAAGCATATCTATCACACTGAGGAGATTTAAACTTCAAGCTCCTTATAAGAAATGGAAAGGGAGGTAGATATTTTTTGCTGTTTTTAAAATTAAATAGGCAGCTACTATTGTTTTTAAAATGATTATGAAGAACAAGTTTAAGCTTTGTTGTAACGTGCGTTGATTGCCTGGACTGCTCAAGACCTGAATGCTTGTGTAGGAGGAGCTCTTTGAGTTGGCTTCTTAAATATCTTCATGCTGTTTCACATCTGATACTCCTTGATGAAACATAGGAGCCTTGTCTTTTATAACAGGCTTATTCAAAGTGATATAAGCTACGAAAGTGAGATCTTGGAAGAGTGTTGCTTTTTCATAATGTAATAAAAATACTGTAATGATAAAAATTAATAATAAAATTTGTTTTTGACAAGATTGACACACTCTTTATAGTTCCAAGATCACTGCTTTTATAATTTATACTCAGGTAAAGGAGAAAATCCCTGGAGATATTCATTTTTAGGAGGGGGTTTGCGAGACTTGACATTTTAGTGAAAGGGGTTCACAGGTTGTTAAAGTTTGGGAACCACTGATCTGATGGGACCAGAAAGGAAATGAGACACCAAGTTAAAACAATATTCAAAGCAAATGAGTGGGAGCACTGTTATGTCCTTGTGAGTACTGGGGTAGGAACTTCTGGAAGTCTGTCTTTAATGTGCCAAAATCATCTTCATCCTGAAATGGCGGAAGTGGCTATGGAAATCTGAGGCATGGCCAAGAGAACCTGGTTCTGCCACATGTGATGCTTAGCCAAGGGGCACAGAAACGTGTACAGACTCTGATATGTTCACACCAGAATACGATATAAAGGAGCTTGGAGAGTAAAGCACGTTCAGGCTGCTGTGAATTTGTTTTTTTGTTAATTTTATTTGACCTCCCAGGAAGTGTGTAAGAGTGTTGCTCTGCATTAACCGTTGCTGTTGTGTTGTCTGGCTGTGCTGTTGTATAGCTACTGGTTCCTGGTACGACTTCTGTAATGGGTTCTACTGCACAAGTCTGTTGGCTAATGGCACCCTCAATGGGTGTCACTGATTCTGTACTACTGTGGGCACTGTTTCCTTTCCACCAGGGTCTAGAGTGCTGCCAAGTGTCCCATTATAGCTTGCTCCCTTTTCTAACAGTGATTTGAAAATGAGCTAGTCAGGGGAATTTCCCCATTGCTGATATCTCCTTCATACGCTGCTCTCCATACTTCCATAACCATGGAAAACTGTTTTCAGTCACTCCCACTGAAGCCTGGCTAGCTGGCTACCTGAGCTTGATGCAGGGAGATGTATATAATGTTCCCCTAGTGTAATACATCCCCTCTCCCCAGCATACCTTTTCACATGAAAGTGGACGATTAAGCCTGTGTATATATGAAGTGTGTGAGTATGGGGGGAATGGTTGCTTTCTAATGTTGCTAACTGCTTTGCATTTAAAGAAATAACATATTAATAAACTCTTCTCAGTAACTTCAAGGAAGCTTAATATCTCACATGTGCCGTGGAAACCTATTCATGTTATGAAAGACCTCCACAGCTTTTTCTGAAGAAGTGTATGTAACAGATGTTTTGTGTAGGAGGTTGCATTGTGGTATAAATTGGCTTTTAATCTGGTAGACAGGAAAATGTTTTTCATTAGTGTTCCCCTTTTTTTTTTTGTACTTTGATACTGGCCAAGAAACAACACAAGTTTACATTTATGAAAGAGGAAGTAAATAACTACTAATGGATGCAACTAGTTATAATGGAAAAATGACTTCTTACTAGGATCCACAAATAAATTAAACTAAATATTTGCTGTAAGCTAAACTTAATGAATTAAGAAAGATGAAAAAAGAGAGAATGTAATAAAAAGGAAAACCTCTGTGCTTTGCTGTCCTATCAAATTAATTCTAAAAATGGCATTGATGTTTATTTCAGAGGAACTGTCCCTATTTATTAAGCAAAATATCTCAATTTTCCAATTTCTCCCTTTGAAAAGCTCTGTTAATCAATGGATTTCAGAGTGATGCTTTCAAATGCTGGCAGGTATAATTATATTTATTTTTGAGAAGAAATCAGAATGAAAATACTTATGTTAAAAGACTGGAATTCACTTAGCATTTCCCAAAACTTTAGACAGACTAGAAAAGTAAGAAAGGGATTAATATAAAGTTGTCTACAAAAGTTCAGACAGAGGAAAATGGAGCCCCATATAATGACCTGTAGACATGAGACCAAATGCCCCATGGGAAATGACAAAAAATGGCAATCCCAGACTAATATAGAAAATATGCCAATAGCTTTATTATTGAGAAGGAATGTTTGTTGCTGCTGCCATGGACAATGGATTTGATATTTTTTTTGCGGGGGAGGGTGGAGGTAGTAATCAGATTTAAGACGCGTGTTCTTTTGTGTGCGACTTAACAAGTGAACTGTTACACAGTTTTGGAGTCTTGGAAGGACAACCTGCACAAATGCACAAGAGATTAGAGGACAGAATCAGTGATATTTCTGCAGGAGCACTCTTGATCAGAATTGTGGATTCGTTCTATTGGTCTAAGCATTCCATACTTCAGGAAAAGAGACGCTAGCAACAAGGTGTTGTCTGAGAGTAAGAAAAGTAAAAGAATCCTGGGCTGACGCTAATATCTGAAAGAATGGAAGCATGAAGTACCCAATGGATAGTGCAATATCCTAAAAGTATATTTGTTAGTCTCTAAGGTGCCACAAGTACTCCTGTTCTTTTTGCGGATACAGACTAACACGGCTGCTACTCTGAAACCTAAAAATACTGAGGCAACCTGGGAATGCAGAGATAATTTTGTACTTGTCAGTTTTTCCACCTCGTTACATAAACTTTTCCGAGACCAACTTGCAGGCCTATTTACTTTATTACACTCGTGACAGTTAGAATGAACATATATTTTACATTCCAGCTACTGCAAAGCCCTTTTTCACCATTATCTATCTCCATTTAAATAAATTATACAGGAAAGCATCATATGCTTTGGCAGGAGATTCAGCAGACGTCTGGTGGCCTTAGCTTGTACTGCAAAAGTACTAAGTATCCGAGGGGTAGCCATGTTAGTCTGTATCCACAAAAACAACAAGGAGTCTGGTGGCACCTTAAAGACCACCAGATTCCTCGTTTTTGCAAAAGTAGGTAAATCCTACCAAAATATGCAGGTGGGAGGTTTCTGAAAGGAAAACTGTGGTGACTCCCTGCAGGGTCTGCAAATTGTATCATGCTTTAAAAGAGGGCAACATCTGAATAACCTAATGAAGACAACTTAATAAAGACAAATGCAAAGTGCTCCACTTAGGAAGGAACAATCAGTTTCACACTTACAGAATGGGAAGAGACAGTCTAGGAAGAAGTATGGCAGAAAGGGATCTGGGGTTTATAGTGGACCACAAGCTAAATATGAGTCAACAGTGTGATGCTGTTGCAAAAAAAGCAAACGTGATTCTGGGATGCATTTAACAGGTGTGTTGTGAGCAAGACACGAGAAGTCATTCTTCTGCTGTACTCTGCGCTGGTTAGGCCTCAGCTGGAGTATTGTGTCCAGTTCTGGGCACCGCATTTCAAGGAAGATGTGGAGAAATTGGAGAGGGTCCAGAGAAGAGTAACAAGAATGATTAAAGGCCTAGAGAACATGACCTATGAAGGAAGGCTGAAAGAATTGGGTTTTTTTAGTTTGGAAAAAACAAGACTGAGGGGGGACATGATAGCAGTTTTCAGGTATCTAAAAGGGTGTCATAAGGAGGAGGGAGAAAACTTGTTCACCTTAGCCTCTAAGGATAGAACAAGAAGCAATGGGCTTAAACTGCAGCAAGGGAGGTTTAGGTTGGACATTAGGAAAAAGTTCCTAACTGTCAGGGTGGTTAAACATTGGAAGAAATTGCCTAGGGAGGTTGTGGAATCGCCATCTCTGGAGATATTTAAGAGTAGGTTAGAGAAAGTCTATCAGGGATGGTCTAGACAGTATTTGGTCCTGCCATGAGGGCAGGGGACTGGACTTGATGACCTCTCGAGATCCCTTCCAGTCCTAGTCTATGAATAAAACCCTCAGAAGCAGGCTTTGTCTCTTAGAAGGAAAATGAATGAGACATAGTTGAGGGGTTTCGTTTTTGAGTCTGTATTACATACTTGTAATAGCATCTATTAACATAGCTTCTGAGCATTTCACAGTCTGTAATGTGTTTATCTCCCCAGGGTGTTGGGAGGATAAACCAGAAAGAGTACTGTAATCCCCATGTTACAGATGGGGGTAAAACTGGGTCCCAGACACACTGAGGGTATGTTTACATGGCAATTAGAGACCCGCAGCTGGCCTGTGCCAGCTGACTCGGGCTAAGGGCTGTTTAATTGCAGTTGTAGATGTTCAGGCTCAGGCTGGAGCCTAAACTCTTGGACCCTACCACCTCGCAGGTTCCTAGAGGCCTGGCTTGGGCCCGAGTTCAAATATCTACACTGCAATTGAACAGCCCTGTGAGCCTGGGCCAGCTGTGGGTGTCTGATTGCAGTGTAGACATACCCACAGTGACTTGTGCAAGGTCATGCAAGTCTATGGTGAAGCAGGGAATTAACTCTGGGCCTTTGTGTCCCAGTCTAGCACCCTAACTCCTAGGGCTACCTTCCAAATGAAATACAAACACTGATGCAGCAGTTCCCATAGCAGATTGAGGATAGGCTGAAATGGCTCATTGTTTGCTCTGTAAACCTTCTTGCTACATAATTTAATGTATGCCGAGGGCTTTTCAGGTATTAAATATTCATCTTGCTTCAACTATCCAGAAGTATTTTAATGAAAGAAAGTTTTACCCTTTTTCACATAACTTTGCCTGAATACTATACATATTAGACATTTCTATTTTAACTTTAGTTGCATTGGACAGTGATTATTTTTAGTGGTCTGTTGCTTTATTACCAAATAGTTACGTGATAGGAGTTTTATTGTATTTTTCTTCGGGAGGTAAACATTCTTAAGAGACTTAACCGGCCAGCCAGTTATTTAAGTGGATTTTTTACTGGACTTTAATCCATAACAGAAGTAAAGAAGAGAGCGATTCAGCATTATCAAATTAAAATTCACTTTGAATTTAAGTACAGCAGTTTGTCTACAATACTTTTGTAAAACATTTTAAAACTGATGATAGCAACCGCATTGTGACTAATTTTTTCTTGATTGTAAATTTGTCGCAACCGGCTACAGGTTTTAATAATCTACCTCAAACAATGGATGATGAGTTTTCTGACATTTATGTTGAATGTTGCTGAGGGAGGCCATGTTACATGGTTATGAAGCTGAACATCCTGTTTTATAGAGCTGATTTGTCTCTACTGTTTCATGCTTTCATTTATCACATAGAAGAAAAAATTGGTTATTACAGGCACAAGTTTGACTAAAATGTTCTCTGGAGTTCCTTTTTTTTTTTTTAAAATTAGCCTATCTATTGCCAAATCTTTCGTTAACACAGAAAAAGTTAAAGTAAGGAGTCATTCATTTTCTGTGCCAAACTTTGACTGAATTAACAGAGATTTTCTTTTTTAAAGTTAAAGTAAGCATGTTTAGAAATCTCATTTATATAGGAAACTGACTAATAGATTGATACAAGTAATGAAGTGCTGTTTCAGCTAAAACAATATTCTGTTCCTTTTAATGTGAGGCAAGACCTGTTATGTGCTAATCAGATAGAAAACATTTCTTACCTCCCTCTCTCTTCCCCCCCCACCGCACCCCAAAAAGCCACAGTTCAGCCACATCAGGATATTTCAAAACAACTATGTTTGAAGAAAGTTAGCTGTTTTAAAGGGCAAATATAAACAAGATGTAGTTGGAGCTGACTTCACATTCTCTCCTATGATTCCAAATACACACGCGGGAGCTCTGAAATGCTGTTAGAATAATTAAGTCTATACAAAAAGAATAAAGTTCTAGTAGTTGATATTGTCTGTTTACAGGGTAATACCCTGCTAATTTCAACCTCATAGAAGCAGTAATATTAGTGCTAGCTTTACTTGAATCACAGAAGTAACTTAAGTACCTGAATAATTATTTCACAAGTTTATTCAAATCAATAGACTAGAATTGCACATGCAGTATAATTTTCAAATACAGTTTCTCATCTAATTTAGATAAAATGGGAGCAGAGATTTTCAAATTGCACAGAGATCAGGGTAAAAAAAAAAAATCTAAAGTTTAATAGTATTTCTGGCAACTTGATGCTTATTTTGTAAGGAAACCCCCTGTATTTGCTCACCATGGAAACTGTTTAGGGCCAATAAATTTCTAGTACTAAATATGGAATAAATAAAGCTACAACTTTCACTAGGACAAATATTGTATTCACTCAAATATATATTTATACATTATGGGCACTAAATTCAGAGAAGGCAGCCCTCCTTTTGGAAATTGTTTTAAGCACCAAGCAATAAGTTAGGAAACTGAACTAAAGTTGCTGCATCTTATCTTGCTCTGTATGCAGCAACTCTAGGTCACTTTAATCAGAGGGTCGCTTCTGACACTGCATGTGCAGTAATACGTAGGCCCCATAGGGTAAGTTAAGAGTGCCATGAGAACTTTAATGTGTAATAATCGTTTCATTTTTTTCCGAGTTGAAAGTTGTCTCAACCTTAACATTATTCGACTTGTTTTTGTGTACGTTTATTACAGTTATGTTTTCTAGAAACACTCTTGGACTCAATGTTTAGAGGTAATTTATGAAATTGCAGTTCTTAAGTGAACTATAATCCTTGGAGACTCTAAATACTTACTGTTTATATATATATATATATATATAGTTGATAAAATTGCTACATTTTGTGCGTGACTGTCCATTTATATCATGTGCAGGATACTGTCACTGCCTGAGCTCCATCTACTGCTCCATAGCAGTAGCTAACTAGGAAATACTTATAAAAACAAAACAATAAGTTCTCTATGTGTGTCAGTTGGCTAGTACATAGCTGAGATTGTGGACATTTCTGGTGACCTAGTCTCTGACCTCTTGGAACAAAGTAGTAAACAAAGCAGTAAACCCTAAGTAATTGTTTGTGCGGCTAAAGAAAGAAAATAAACAGCAAAATAATGTAATTTGAATCGGGAAGAAAATTCTGACGGGAAAGTGCTCTTTTCAGGTCCCAAAAGCAGACAATGGTATTAAAAATAAACATATTTTTAAAAACTGGGTGATACTTCCGAGAAATAACCTTAAAAATGGATGTGGACATAGTGGTCCTATTACAAAAGCAGTTGTACCATCAAGACATACATGTGTTAAAACTGTGCAACCACTTAATCATATCCATAACTCCTGTCCTTTTCCTTCCTGGTGTACGTTATATCCTCAACAGTCTGCCAAGTCCATTGAGTAGGTCAAGATTGTGTAATCCTCCCTTATGCTAGTGTGCATTTACTCACATGAGTAGTGTAAATTAATTCAGTCATGAGTAAACATTGCACAGTCTAGTCCTTAAAACATTCTCTGCAAGTGGCAGGAACATGCCCTTTCTGTGAATAGCCTACTTTGCAGGTTGGTTCTATAAATTAATTAAAACGAATTAAATTATGTATTGTTTTAATTCATTAATTTAAACTGATTTTTGACTGTGCAAGAATGCTGCTGCAGTCTGATGAATAATAGATACGCCCCTCAGAATTTGGGGTACCAGCCCCCTAACTTCTCTGTGGCAGAGCTCCATGATGTCCTGACTAGTCTTCAAGAGAGTCAGTATAGTGTGGAAGGGGAAATGGAGTGTGTCTGACGCAGCATGTGCAGGCAGGTGTTTGTCTTTCCTGTCCACACCCCCAAGTGTTTGGGTGGCATGATATGTAGGCCCATTGCCCCTGTCTGACAGCTGTCTCACTGTAGACTAGATGGGGTAGCCTTCATGCAGAAATGTGGGAGGGTGGGGCTGGAGGATTGAACATTGAATCCCACCTGTGGAGAAGTGGGTGGGTGTGGAGGAGAAATTTTAGCTTTGGAGTTGTTTTGCGTGTGCTGTTGACTACTGGGATGGATGGATTTCCCGCCGTTGGATTTGATTAGCACTTTGGAGTGGACTCAAGCCAAGCCACAAGGCCCTGGTTGGGCTCGTTGCTCATTCAGTACTGGATTCAAGATTTAGTTCAATAGCATTTAATGGTACTAATTTAAAGTTAATTTTACATATGCCAATGAGATCACACTTTATAAAATTTCAGAGTAGCAGCCGTGTTAGTCTGTATCCGCAAAAAGAAGAACAGGAGGACTTGTGGCACCTTAGAGACTAACAAATTTATTAGAGCATAAGCTTTCGTGGACTACAGCCCACTTCTTCGGATGCATATAGAGTGGAACATATATTGAGGAGATATATATACACACACAGACAGAGAGCATAAACAGGTGGGAGTCGTCTTACCACCTCTGAGAGGCCAATTAATTAAGAGAAAACAAACTTTTGAAGTGATAATCAAGCTAGCTCAGTACAGACAGTTAGATAACAAGTGTGAGAATACTTACAAGGCGAGATAGATTCAATGTTTGTAATGGCTCAGCCATTCCCAGTCTTTATTCAAACCGGAGTTGATTGTGTCTAGTTTGCATATCAATTCTAGCTCAGCAGTTTCTCGTTGGAGTCTGTTTTTGAAGTTTTTCTGTTGTAATATAGCCACCCGCAGGTCTGTCACTGAATGACCAGACAGGTTAAAGTGTTCTCCCACTGGTTTTTGAGTATTTTGATTCCTGATGTCAGATGTGTCCATTAATTCTTGTGCCAGCAATGCCCCTCTGCCATGTACATTGGCCAAACCGGACAGTCTCTACGCAAAAGAATTAATGGACACAAATCTGACATCAGGAATCAAAATACTCAAAAACCAGTGGGAGAACACTTTAACCTGTCTGGTCATTCAGTGACAGACCTGCGGGTGGCTATATTACAACAGAAAAACTTCAAAAACAGACTCCAACGAGAAACTGCTGAGCTAGAATTGATATGCAAACTAGACACAATCAACTCCGGTTTGAATAAAGACTGGGAATGGCTGAGCCATTACAAACATTGAATCTATCTCCCCTTGTAAGTATTCTCACACTTGTTATCTAACTGTCTGTACTGAGCTAGCTTGATTATCACTTCAAAAGTTTGTTTTCTCTTAATTAATTGGCCTCTCAGAGGTGGTAAGACAACTCCCACCTGTTTATGCTCTCTGTCTGTGTGTGTATATATATCTCCTCAATATATGTTCCACTCTATATGCATCCGAAGAAGTGGGCTGTAGTCCACGAAAGCTTATGCTCTAATAAATTTGTTAGTCTCTAAGGTGCCACAAGTCCTCCTGTTCTTCTTTTTACTTTATAAAATGTACATCTGCAGCTTGAATAGCACTTTTAAATGTATGAAACTGATCACGGTTGTACTTTCGTAGTGTTTTCAGAATGGATTTTTTTTACTTGAAATCTGAAGCCATAATTTGACCTAAATGGACAGGTATGGCTTATCAAAGAACGGGTGCAGTTATAAGGGTATTCATGGATATTCATGTAACTAATGAGGGATCAGTATCAGATCACTAAGTGATTTGAATAGTTTGCTATATTTAAGCTTGATATACCCGTAGTAGCTATTATTCCTGTTCTTTTATCTTTTTAAAAACTGCGTGGAAAAAAGTTTTTGTTCTCTTGCATTAAAATAGCTAGATGCTTGTTATAACCTTTTCCTTCATGACCATTAAAGGATGTGATGAAAGTAATGTATAGTTAATGATTTTGAATAAAATTAAGTATTTTTGCTTAACCTATGATGTAGAAGCCAGCATATGAAAGCTTGTGAATGTAGTTTGACTTTCTCTGATATTTGTCTTGAAAACCTTTTGTTGTTGAAGTGGAAATAACAGGAATATTATCAGATTTAGTTATCTTAACTATCTAAAGCACCTGTTGCCTTAATATGTGAGTATCAATTTAATAATCATTTAACTTTATTTGAGGATATTTATCTTTTTAAAACTCACACTGAGAGTTTATATTACAGCATGGATAAATGAGATTCCCACTTGTCATCATTTTGATTTTTTTTTAACTTTATACAAATATCAGAAATTTTCCCATTGTTAGCAACTAACACACTAGTGACTAGATTCTGGCTGTCATTTGCAAAGAACAATATAAATCGTACTTTTCTTTTCCAGTAAATGCTGCCTAGTGGGTAGAGCACTGGACTGGGACTCAAAACACCTGGGTTCTATTCCTGGCTCGGCCACCAGCCTACTAGGTGACCTCATGCAGGTCGCTTCACTTCTTTGTGCCTCAGTTTCCCCATCTGTAAAATGGGGGTAATGATACTGACATCCTTTGTAAAGCGCTTTGAGACCTACAGATGAAAAACACTAGATAAGAGCTAGGTACTTATAGTAGTGGTGGTACTGGGAACTTCGCTTTTCACTTGCTGGATTATTTTGTGGTGAGCATCTCTTGAAATTGGTATGTTCACTTTCATTTTTACCTCATTTTGACTGAAATGCATTTAGCGTATTTGCATAAAGTAACAGTAGTTTGACAGATCTGTTTTAGGTAAACCAATAAGGTTACTTTCATTTAATGCTCTCTGTATACAAACAGGTATGCAGATACTATTCTTCATATATGGATACATATTCCCTATACCAGTGGGAACTTTTTAGGCTTCTGTTAAACAGGCATCCAGACCTTCTAGCTAAGTGGTGCCTGATTGGCTTCTTCCTTTGGATCTCTCTGGTCCTTTTTCAGTCTCTGTGAACATCAGCCATACTTCATATATCATGGTGAAAAACCAGCTTTACAGGGAGTGATTCTTTTTGCAGGTCAGTGCTCAGTTTTCAATAGTGAGGGTCTGAATGCCTTATCAAATACAGTCACTTTTTTCAAGATTAGAGAGCATAGAACCGTCAGGTTCTCCCCAGTCAGCCTCCGGGCAACTCTTGGTCAAGCTTCCTCTGTAACAGTGGCATCACTACATCAAAATTCTTGGTGGGACCAGTGAAATCCATTCATTGGTGCTTTGCTCCTACTGGAATGTAGACTGGAATATGCAGACTTGGGCATCAGAACAGTTGGCCCCACTTAGATCTTTTACCTTGGAGGGGAGATTCTGTTAAATAGCTGTAAATGGGGCAAAGAATTGGAATGAAGGTTAGTTTATTTTACTCTTTTGAATTCTTTTCTGAACGATTTGGAACCTCGGCTGCCCCAATGGCAGGAATGTCACTGCTTGATGCTTCTTGCTTGTAGAACGCAAATATTAAGCTTCTAACCTCCTTCCTGGAGGCTTAATGAGGGAAGGCCTTCACCCTTAACTGCTTCCAATTCCCAAGCAATTCTTGATTTTTCTGAGAGGTGTTTCCTCTCCTTTTTGGTCACTAGCCATTTTCCACTTTCTCTTTGGTTTGTTCCACTCTGGACATCACTAGGCTTAACATTCTAGAGCCCCTGGCTGTTTTTCTGGAAGGAAAGGTTTGTCTTTCCTTGTTTCAGGGATCTGTACTCAAATGCAGCACTTGTTTTAGACTAGTCTCCAAGCTTCAAAGAATATTTTCCTAAGGAGATTTGAAAGGAAATAGTTTCAGATACCACCTCAGCTTGGAAAAATGTATGAGTGACTTGTCAGTCTCTTCTGCCACATATTCCCTTTCTGAAATATTGGAAAACAATAGAGGTGTTCTGGGGGGGAGAAGGGGGAGGAGATGAGAGGAGGATTTCTCCTGAGATGGACTTCTTAAAATTATCTCCTGTTCTATCAGTTTCCCTGGAGAATGTCTGTCACCCTAGGGATGAGACAGCAAATGTGTCTGTCAGGGATAATGCTAAACTTTTTGTAGCTGCTCTAGACCAGCCTAAAACCCCTTACATTCCTGCACTTGCTCTGAAGACTTTGCTGGGAAAATCACCTGTATTTACCTATGTGGTAGAGCTGACCCTCTCCAAGGGCATGAGTTTTCTGAGGTTAGTATTCTGCACTGCCTAATGCTATGCGACTTGGAAACATGCCTCTTGGAAGCTACAGATAAAGTTACAGTATGATTTTTCTATTCACACCACTTATACATGGTACAGCCCAAGATACCTTGAAGAAGCTGGTAAAAGTAACAGACATGGGTCATTTCTACACACTGGGGACTATAGCAGCATAGCTGTGATGCTGTAACTATGCCCACATAATACCATGAAGTACATGCAGCCTACAGAGATGGAAGGGGGTTTTCATCACTGTAGGAAAACCACTTACCTGAGCGGTGGTAGCAGGGTTGCTTGAAGCATTCTTCCATTTACCTAGCTGCATCTACAGGGGTTAGGTTGGCTTAACTGCCCTGCTCAGGGGTGTGGATTTTTCACATCCCTGAGTGCCATAGGTACAGCTACCTAAATTTTTAAGTGTAGACTAGGCCACAGAGGCTAGGCATCAACTGTTTACCTCCCAGCTCTGTCCTTTCGAGTCAGTCTAGATCAGACTTAAGGACCTTCCTAAATTCAAGATGTCAATCACTGAAAAGGAATAAATGGAAAATTCTGCCCCGCTAAGAGTCCGAACTTCAGAAATAGTTTTACTCTCCCCCCCCCGATGCATTTTTCCTATACCTCAACTCAGTTCTGTTGGGGTTGCTGTGCATTTCTTTTACGTGTTCTCTGTCAGAGGAATAAAAAGTAGATTTTTAAAGGTCAGCTTTTTAAAAAAGATTTCAGAAGTTAATTTAGCATTCAAATAATGACTAAAAAAGTGATTCAAAATTTTGTTTCAGTGGTATCTTTTTACTGCGCACAAATCAAGACTACATAAAGCAATTTTTGTAACATAAAAATTTCCTAACTCTGAAAGTTCAGCTATGAGATGTCAACAGGAAGTTCAGCTGCACCAGAAAAGTTGTTCTGTGTTCTGAGATAGTAGCTGTGTTTGTGTATTTTTTTTCCTAAGTAAACACTGATTTACAAACACTGGTATGTTTGTCAGAATATAAAACAGAAAAGCAACTGCCTGGCTTTAGAGCAGGTAGATCTTAGAATGTCTTGGCTTGCTTACACAGCTAGCACACAGCAATGTTCATGTATTTTTTGTCATAGAAACAAGGACTCTGCAAAATATATATTTCTAGTGATCATCTGTGTCTCATTGCAAACTGACAGTGTAAGTAGGAACCATCTATTTTTCATTTCATAATCAATAATGGGGATCTTTCTATGTACACAAAAATGAGCAGGTCTTGGATGTTCCTTAATTGATCAAAGGGCTGGTCAAACTTTTCAACATGAAAAGCAAGTCCCTCTCTCCCTTATGTGAGTTTTAAATGAACTGCCTTCACAGCCCTATCTGTGCATAAAAAAGGTACTTTAAAAGAGATTTCCAGTCAGGATTTATGAAAGATTAGAAAACTAGTAGGTTGTCTCCTTAGATTTAATGTTAATTGAGTATGGGAGAAAGCCATGCTTTAGTTTTCACTGCCTTATATTTTCTACTAAATTTTATAATTTATAAAAATTATTCATCGGCAAAGGCAATCATCTTGTAGTTGGAGACTTAGTTTTATTTCCTGATATTGACCGAGACCGTCAGCAATGAACACACTCATAAGGTGATCCACCTTTTGGTGACTTGCTGATGCAAGGAAGTATTCTCCTGTTGGTGTGTAGGAAATGTATGCGCATCTCTTAGATTAATATAATATTAATAGGAGTCTCACATGTGAATCCTCAACATGGACTTTGAGAGCCTATTTCTCCGCCATTTAGTGTTGGTAACTACATTTGTGCAAGGTGGGCATATAAAATCATACCATTTTAAATTGATGAGTGTCTTACATCCTCTCTGTGCACTCATGTTGCACAGAAATGCAGGGCAGTGGAGGATCAGATCTTACTTTTCTCATTTCTTATGGCTAAATAATATACATAAACACATTCAAATGTTTTTTTCTTTATTTATAAATATACTTTTTTTTATCTGCATTATAGCCCTCAACCTGCCTGAGGGCAAAAGCATTATCAACGGTTTTAAACACAAAGAAAAATAAATGTCCTATGGATACATAGAATTTTGCAGAGAAAATCTTTTATGCATGAAGGAAGAAAACTTCCTTTAAATGGAAAATTCTCACAAAGCAATATAGCCAAGCTGTCCAGTGTGGCTGTAATTAAGGTTATGTCATAGTTTCCATTAGATGCTTCTGTATTCAGAAGTTTGCAACTTGGTAGTAAGACTACAGGGAAAAACAGCAGTTTTTGCATTGCTTACAAAAATGCAGAAGGGAAAATTGGAAGTTGGTACACTCAAACATTCACTGTAGCACAGAAATTTAAATAACGTTTTGTTTCAATTTAAAATCTCTCCTTATCCTAATTTCTTGTCTTGACATGTTTGTCTCTGAAGGTAAAAGCCTAATCTTCAGAGCGGTTTTCTTTTTACTATAGACCATGTTGTGACAACTTCAATGTGATTTCTGGGATGTGCCTGACTCATTTGGAGTGGGGGAAGTCAAGAAAGCTGTGCACTGTAATTTACCCATGATATCACTCCATGTACAGTGTGTTTTTTGGTGTGTTGTTTTTGGTCTGGAGCACTTAAGAAGTTGTGTATATATTATTCATCAAAAGAGAAATATAGATGGCTTTTAAGCATTTTATTTGGGCTGAAAGCTCTTAATAGTGCCATATAACAAATACATTGTGACTTAATAGGTGATTAGTTGAAGCTTTCTAAAACCTTCAGGTATTGTTTGAAGTTATTTCATATGGGAAAGTGACTAGCTACTTCTGCAGTGCTTACTTATCTTCCAGTAAAAATGCATTGCTTGGTATATAATATACTTGGTGAAATCCTGACCCTATTGAAGTTTTGCCATTGACATAAATGGGACCAGGGTTTCATATATTAGGTTTCAGTATGAAAACTACTATTGATTTAAAATGCTAAGTGTCACAAAAAAGGATGCCATATTTCTGAGTTTGTTTCAGCTGCTAATACAAGTTGAAGTTAAAGTGATAGGCAGTGGGCTCTGTGATCATCTTTCTTGCTGACCAGTATTGTCTTATTATTCACATGTGCTCCCCTGTTTGTCTCTATTCATCGGTTGTCTCTGGTAAGCACTTTGGAGCTAGGACCATCTCTTTTGTTCTGTGTTTGTACAGAACCCTCAACCATGACTGGTGCTCCTAGGCAGTACAGTAATTAATACAAATAATAAATGATCAAATTTTCAAGAGATTCAGTTTGAGTTGGGTATCTAATTCCCTTGATCTCCCTTGGAAAGCCAAGCCTTTGTTACTACTATTTTTTTAAATGGTATGCGTTTTCAAACAGCTTGCATGTTGGGGCAAATTGTTGGAATGAGGACATTGATACATATGATATGATTAAATGACCATGTCATTTTGGAGAAAGAGGGCTTGTTAGTCTTTTCTGACAAGTGTTTCAGTAAATGTGCTCCAATAACATACAGCCTTACAGTTTAAGAACTATTTTATCTCATAATGTTGCTTTTATAATAACTCTTATGGTAGGTACTGTTGCTATTTAGAGTTTGGTTTGCATTAATCCTTTTAAAAATTCATTAAGGATAATTGGATCAGAAATTGTGCCTGTGCATCTGTGCGTCTAATGGAGAAAACATCTATCCATCCTCCGTTTTAGGATTTTATACTGCCACCCATTGCTATATTATCTGAGCACCTTCCATGTAAAATCAATAGCAATAATGAATCCCATATGGACTGCTTGGAGGCTTGGCATTTCTCCTTTTTGATGATAGAAGCTGGTCTGGTTCAATTTAAAACAGAATTTAATACAATGTAAATCCTAGACTGTTTCCACCTTTATCAAAACCTGATGTTTTCCTCCTGGTTTTGATAGTTTCTTACATAATGTCTTGATGAGGTACATATGTAATTTTACTTACAATACTGCATATTTGTGTCACAAAACCTACATTTTATCTTAACTGGAATAATGCAGCATTTTAAATGGCTGCTTAAGTGATGTTTAGAACAAATATTCAATCCAATTTTGTACTGGAGAACTTCCAGTAGGTTTTTATTGGAATATGTGTACGCCAACATTTCACACCCACTAATTAAAAATACAAGTTGTCCCCGTCCCCCCCTTCTGTTTTATTATTTTTCTGTTGATACCAGTACTGTGGGTCTGAGCACCAAGAGTTGAGTCAGTAACGACAGAAGTTTGAGTTGAATTAGTATTTACTTTGTTATGGGTGAGTCTGGAAATGTTTGCACTTTAATTTAGCAAACTATTTAAGCATGTGTTTAAATTCCTCTCTAGCGGTTAGCGCTATATACTAAATTCACGTTTAAATAATTGAGGCATGTGCTTAAGTACTTTGCTGAATTGGGGCCTTCGTGCTCAATTCAGCACAGATGTATCTTCCATGGTTTTTCACTATCCTGGTTTAATATGACCAAATTGTTAACTTGCTTTAACTGTTGAAATCTTGTTTAAACTCCTCACTTCCATAATGTTTAGGAACTAAATCTTTTTATTATTATTTACTCCAAAACATATCAAAAGTACTGGTATCAATGTTTAGGTAAAACTGGTATGAAACTGGTATCAATGTATTTATCTTGACAAACTTTTAAACCGTTTAGTTTCAGCTCAATGTCACTGGAACTGTTTGAGAATATAGAGTCCTCACCACACTTCAGATGTGTTATCTATATAATTATAAGAAGAATGTTATGTGTAAAATGAGTCAAATTTTCCTGTGAAATCTTTTAAGTTCTGTTAGATCAGATATTTTCCCCAATGAACTTGATTCTGTTCCATAGTCTGTTGCAGGGATGGAGCTATGGGGCCCTGACCTCCTTTTGGTGCCCTGCACCCCTGAAAATAAACTAGCACCCTGTGCTTCCAAAAGCACATGTACTGCTATAATGGTTGAACTTTGTACAGAAGAACAGGGAAGAGGGGAGTTTACTTACATTTTCATGAGTGTTTTAGGTGCATTTCCAATGCTTCGCGTTACATGACCTACAGCTTTGAAACTTTACTATGCAGAAGAAAAATGCTGCTTTTAACCATCTTGCTTCATTTAAATTAAGCACAGAAAGTTTCCTTACCTTGTCAAATCTTTTTTTAACTTTCCCTTTGTTTTTTAGTTGTTTACATTTAACACGGTATTATATTTGCTTTTTTGTGTCTCTCTGCTGCTGCTGCTGAGTGTGTACTTCCGGTTCCAAATGAGGTGTGAGGTTGACTGGTCAGTTTGTAACTCTGGTGTTCGTAACTCTGAGATTCTACTATATATGCATGAATAAAGGCTGCAGGATTATTATGGTGAAATCCTGACCCTATGCTAAACAGGAATGAAAGGCCTCTTATTCCCAAGTGCAGGAGAGCTTTTCTGATGTCACATATCTCTAGGACAGTAAGGCTGGCACTGAAGGGGTGCACAGTGTCTCTGTGATCAGATCCCACAACAAATGAACTCCCTACCACTGATTGAGCCTTTGTGCATTTGGTCCCCCTTTTCCCCTGCAGACTCCTGCAGGCCTGGGGCTGGATTAAGCCCTGAAAAACTGTGTGGGTAGTAAACTGGGGATTGGGTAGGGAAGATGGTATTAGAGATGGGGGAATTAAGTAATCTTTATTGGCATAATAGAGAGCCTGGGGACCTCTTCTTCCCTCTGATCCCTTCTCTGGTTGCCCTATGGGACATTGCAATAGCCAGCGGGGCCTGCTGTTTGGGCATTGTGGCCCTTTCAACAGTACTGCAGCTGACCAAGTCATCTTTGCAGAACTATCATTTTGGAATCAAGAGGCTCTGCACGTGCATTGTGCCTTCCAGATGTTATCCTTTAAGGGTCTGTAGGGGTGCTGACTCATGGACTCTGCCTTTTCACTGCGGAAAGTGGGGGCAGAGGATTGACTTGCCTTGTATGTACAGGGTTATGTACAGGGTGGATTTCAATGGGGCAATTTTGTGCTGTAGAACTCTGTGGGAACAGGATTGCTGTCAAAAAAGGCGGGGATTTTACAGCAAGATAACTAACGGGATAGTTACCTCATTGTAAAATTCTGGTGGAGACAGGGCACCTGTAGATTTTAAGGTCAGCACTATACCTCCCCTCTCCCATCTGAGGTTGACCTTGCCTAGTTTACCTTGTAGTAAAATCTACAGTGCCTTGACTCTACTAGGAACTTTACAGAGGGATCGGTACTGTAAATTAGTTAACCTGAGGTAAAACACTCCTGTTTTTTTAACAGTGAAAACAAAGCCTCAGACTGCACCTTTGTCACTTAACCTCAAATCCTTTCTACATCTCCTTAATTTCCTGGCTGCCACTAAAATAGTCAGGTTGCCCCTATCCGCTCGGTCTGTAATTAAGCATATTCTCCTGTGAACTAGTTGTGAGGCATTGATCATTGTTTGTTTTCTTGGATAATGTTTAAATTGCAAATACTATCATCACTACTCTATTAGTGGAGTAGGCTGTAAAGTTGCTTACAGTTGTTGAAGTCTTGCCCACACCAGAGTTTCTTTGTATTTGAAACTATTCACAAATATTGCAATGATGAAATGAGTTTGTAAACAGGGCGTGTGTACACACAGATAAGATAAGGCTCAAAGTGGTGTCTTCCTGGAACTTGGGGAATAGTCGATCTATACCATGGCTTCAGCTAACACAGTTCTTTAAAAGAAAGATAGAGCCTGTATACTGAAATCGTGCTAACAGTTAGAAAGCTTTCAGCCATTAGCAATCCTTGCAGGTGGCACGATTCTATAGTAGTTCCAATGTGGGCAAGGCTTCATATTTGATAGATGTTATAGCTGTCACAGGTTCACTCTGGCATCTAGCCTGAAGCCCAGAAAAGCCAAACATCATTTAAAAAAATTTAACTTCAAAATAAATGTACTTAGTGTCTTCATGTTGAGTGAGTGTTTCTTACCTACCTGTATTTGAACTAATGGATTGTGCTAAATGGGTGTTTTCCTTCATAAAGGGATGCTTGCTTTCAACTAACTTCTTCAATTGTGTTTATATTTCCATTGCTGTAATACCCTTCTCAGAGTGTGAAAACAATTTTCTTGCCTGTTTTGAGTTTGTTTTTCCATTTACCAGACATGCACTTGCAGAACACTGCATCAAGCAACTTGCACCCTGCCTTCAGTAGTGCTTTTTTTGAGTGCATGGATTTTCAGAAAGCGCTGATCAATCATTACCTCATTTCATGTCTGTGAGAGAAGTATGTAATCTATATGTCTAAAAATCCTGTCCATGATGTCTCTAGTTGGGTACCCTAAAACTGAAGTACCCCAAATTTCTGGTCGCTGTTGAAAATGTTGGCCTAGACAGTATGTCCTACCCAGAATTAGTTATACTGTTAGAAATATTACAAAATGTAACTGATACAAGTAATTGAAAGGTCTCCTTCAACGCTTTTTCTAAGGTTTCCTTAAACCAGTAGATTTAACAAGCACATCTAGACTGCCAAAATTAGTTTTGTAAATTGTAGCTGGAGTGTGTAGCTACAGCTGTAATTTAGTTTGTCTGATCACTTCCATTCTAAAGCCATCTTCTTATTTGCTTATAACTTTCTTCAGTTTTTACTTGTTTGGCCTGAAATTTTCCAGACGTTTTTCGCTTAAGCAAAAATCACCTGTCCATTTTTCATGGGGGAAACGGTGTGGAAAAACTTTTTTTTTTAAGTGGAATTTTATTTGGCAACACTGGGTTGGGATAGAAAGCTGAAATCCACCAAGGAGAAAATCTGCGATTGGGATATGTGCCTTTTGGTGTTCTTCTGAAAAATCTGTTCTGATTTGGGTCAAGTATAACTTGCAGCATGCATGTGTACTAACTTTTTTAAATAGATTTTTTTAAAATTATATAGTAGTATAATGACATTGGTCACATGTGCAGAAGAGTGAAATTTTAGATCAGGCAAAATATGGAAAATTGGAAAAGGTGCCTATTGAAAGAGTTTGGGTTCCAGATTGAATAGAAACAATCTTTTAATATGTGTATTAAATAAGACAGAGGGTCCTCAGGAAGACTTGACTCAATGAATTTGCATCTTTAGCATGATGGGATGTTCTTATGTTATCTAGCAAATAGTTCCACATGATGGAGTAACCCAGCCCCTACTGGGTGGGACGTGCATTATTGATACAGTTTTGAATTCCATCATCATATAGTATTATTTCTGCAGCACCCTGCTTCATTCAGTGCACAGATTGGATTTTACATAGTGAATGAGGCAGGGGGTATGTAGCGGAAGAGAGACTTGGTCTGCAAGTGTGCATATCATTTTGAGCCACACCTTGGGTGTACTGTAAACAAGTGCAAACCAACGTACTTAAAAATTGCCATGCTGTAAATGAAAGGAGATTTGGACCTTCACTGTGCATCTGAAGAAGTGAGGTTCTTACCCACGAAAGCTTATGCTCCCAATACTTCTGTTCGTCTTAAAGGTGTCATTGAGCAGTGATGATAAAAATCAAAATTGTATACATTTAAATATTCACTGTGCACAGTCCAACATGTGCACTGAGTGAGGAAGGTTCCTGCTGCAATAGTAGCATGTGATCATGCAATGAAAGACTTTTACAGCTGTAAATAACTACACAGGTGCAGCTTAATGGAGAATCAGGCCCAAAGTTGGAATGGTAGAGTTTTACATTTGCTTTGCACTCATTTTGAACAGATGTAAATGATTGTGCAGGTATAAGACAGTGGGGAATCAGGCCCCCACAATACATAATCAAAACTAGATCCTGCAATGAGATATGCACAGAGAAACTGGCAAGTTCAAGTGTTTCACTTTGCAACTGTGACATTCTTTAATGTAGTTTTAACTGACAACATTTATGGATAGCTTGATTTTCGTCCCTCAGTAGGCCAGAGCTTGAAGTCCTGTGGCTGGGGGTCAGAGTCTGCCGTCGCATGGCCAGAGCCTGCAGCCCACCACCCAAGGGCTGCAGCCCAACACCCCAATGCCCCCAGGAAGGTGGGGAACTCAGACTGGTTGCCTGCTCCTACAGTATTTGTGGCTCCAAAAGGGCAGGGACCAACCCCTGCTGACAACCCTGGGGGTCTGTTGCTCCCCCCCCCAAAAAACACTATCCATGCGGCTGTAGCTGCAAGAAAAGTCCCGGGTAGCCTCATGCGGCCATGGTGGCCGCATTTGAGAAACGCATCTAAACACCAAGGCATAAAGGTGGGTTCCAGAATTCAGAATTTGTCACACTTGCCTCTGACTCTTTCTGGCTTTGAGCAGGTCGCTTCACATCTTTATCGCAGTATCCCCTTCAGTAGAATAGAGATAATTGTTACCTACAACAGAGGTGTTACGAAGAGTGAATTATTATTTTTACAGTGCTTTGAAGTTGCCGAGTTCTATATAAGTGCTAAGTATAGCTAAAAATGCCCTGATCTCACTAGCAGAACAGTAGTATACTTCCGGCAGTACAAACACCTCAAGAGGCAACAGACCAGGAATACAGGTTAGCTTTTTATCTGATTTTGGGTAAGCACTGCTTATAATAATCACAATTCGGCATTTCCTGGCTGTCAGCTAATTAACTAGTCAGTTAATTAAATCACAGGAAATGCCCTGCACGGTGGTTTTTGCTTAGTTACTTGACAGATGAGTGTTAACACAATGGAAAATAGGATAAAATATTTAGATTGTCATAATCAAACAACTGTTTGAAAATATATTAGGCAAAATCTTGCCCTTATTATTTTGAACAGAGTGGTCTGAGCTGTGATAAAATTCCCAGAAACTGCCTGTTGGCATAGGGAATGTGTGATGTGGTCTTATTTCACCTCTGTACCAGAAAGGAGCTGTGCTGGTTCCTACCAGTGTGTGCTGTAATATATGCACAGTGGCTGACCATTATAATAATAATAATATATATTACACTATGTCTAGAGGCCCACCAAGGATCAGAGCCCTGTTGCACTGGGCACTGTATAAACACACAGAAAGAAACAGTCCTACCCCAAAGGGCTCACTGGCTAAAAAAGGATGGGAAGGGAAACTGGCACGGAGAGGTAAAGTGACTTGACCCAGGTCACACAGCATGTGAGTCGGAGAGCTAGGAACAGGACCAAGGTGTCTGTGTTCCATGCCCCTTAACTAGCAGGCCATCCTCCTTAGCATGCTAACCAACCCCCATGGCTCTCTTGAGCAGTATCTGGGAATACTGCTGGTGAACTAAGGTGTAAAATATGGTGTGGTCCCCTCACAGCCTTTGTGCATCTGCCATGATGCAAAAACCTATTCCAGATATGGCAGATAGGAAGACCTTCAGCTACTTTTCTCCTCGCATGCAACAAACATAGTGGCCTTCCCTGTATACAAAGTAAATGCGTGAATTGAATGCACAGTGTACATGGGGAATTAACATTCCTTCCTCACCTCAGTGGTGATGCCCTGAAGCATGATACGCTCTTGTTAGTGCATATAACTGAAAATGTTGATCATAACATTATTCATCTCCTTGTTACTAAAGTACACACACTTTGCTGCGTTAACCACAACACAAAAGCAATTTGGAGAAATTGCAATGAAATTTCTTTAAAAAACAGAACAAGTCCCATGGTTATATATCACTTGCCATAATTTTAACCTAAATAAAATGTTTTCCCATACTTTGCAGGTGACGGGAAGTAGTTCTATGCAGAGTATGCAAAAGAACAAAAGCAAGCTTAAGGCGATCCACAAAATTGTTGCTGTTTAGAAACTGACTGCTGGATTTTACAGTATCTAAAGATTTCATGTTTTTACTTTTAGCCTGAAACACATGATTTGATGTCTGATACTTTCCCTGCTCTTGTTTGCCTTGGTAGCGAGAGCTAAAATGTTTTGGGCTTTTGACAGAAAATTCTGTCATCCTTGGTTTTAAGGTCCTGTTTCAGAACAATTTGTGTTGATTGAGAGAGGTTAGCTAATACACCCAGGAGTCCATAATCACCACAAAGTGTTTACTTTTAAAAGGGAAGTATCAAAGTAAAGTTTAATGTTGACCAAAACTGAAATAGTGTTTTACCTCATGGAAGTAAGAATTAGGTGCAACTCTTACAAGTTTAATGCTTTTTTGATTTTTATTGAAAGAATTTTATTCCGGGTAATTTTTATGGCTTTTTTAAAAATTGTGTTCGTATTAGAGCATATCATTTTTAATAACTTCACATATTAGAATTAGCAATGGATACAACTCAGAAGTTCCCAGTTAGTAACTCAGGATTTTTGTGTCTGCCCCTGACCCTCAGGCAGCAACTTTTTCTCCCTATGGTTCTTGGGACTCTGTTTTCCCCAGGCAGCTCCCTTTCCCAGCAACTCCCAGCTACCATATCCCTTACCATCATGCATCCCCTTGGTTTGCCCACTATACCCATCACTTCGACCGTAGGTATCTCTTGGAGGAAATCTGGTCAGCCCTCTTCCCTTAACGCTGCCCATTTCCCAAGTCTCAGATTACAGCATGTCAACTGGACCTTGCTGCAGCTATTGTGTTCAAACATAGCATACCTCTGTTACTTCTGTAGAACTCTTCATTGCTGGTTGCCCCATTCTACCACAGCCGTCTGAAACCCTGTTAGATGAGGGAGCTCTCATGAAACACTGAATGTTCTGAGAATGACATGTAGATTTTTGGGGGTGAAAATTACAGGGCAATTTGGCAACTTGTAGGAGAATTCTGTTGGCCATGCCATCATAAAATAACTTTTTAGCAGATGTAGCTTGAAGTTGTTGATGGCTGTTGAAACATTTGAGTTACCATTCTTGGTATGCTGTGTATGTAATGCTCACAGTGGAACCTGGAAGCAACATTTCTGATTTTAAAGATTTAAGTAAACTTCAACATCTGAAGGGACAGGAGAATGGTACAAGGTATATCTGTTCAATATAACAGGGAAGTAACAATCTGGCTGATTCAGATTGTTTTGGGGGAGAGAGCTGTAACAAATATTATTCATTGAATGAGAGCCAGTTATATTTTTTCAGCAAAAATACATGATGATCGTTCTGTGACCAAAACACAGTTCTTACCCCAAATATATCTTTTATTTTGTGCCTTTTCATGCAATACATGCAATACCCATAGATTTTTGTTACTGAATTTAACACACACACTTCAGCCAAACCGCATAAAATGTAATGGGGAAAATGTTTGTTTAAATAACTGTAAATGAATGATTTCAAGTGGATTCGATTATAATAAATGTAGATCTGAACAATGGGAAATTTTATGTATATTTGATAGCTGTCTTATAACCTTTGACTCTAGAATGTAGGAGTGTGGCGTGCTGGACAGTTATTGTATTTCTATGAGTTACTTGGCAAAATTTTTTACTCATTTGGACTCTTATTATGGTAAACGTAATGTATTCTAGACCATGGGAAAAAGATGAAGCACTCCTATTACAGTACCATATGTGTGTAGTTCATTGGCTGGGTTGTCTCCATGATGTGAAAGAGGAACAGAGGAATTTTGAAATAAAAATGGATCTCTTGAAATGTAACAGTATGGCTATAAGTATTATTGAAAATTGTAGTATAGTGATGGTGCCAAAACAGAATCTCTGGTACTTAGACATAGGCCACTAGTACTCTTTTATATGTAAACATTGATTAAAAATAGAGTAAACATAAACCAGATTCCATGTAAATTGCCTCACAAACTACATCCACATGATGGGTTATATCATTACTATGTGTAACAAAACCGAAACGGTAGTAAAAGCTATTGAAAGGAGAATTACAGATATTTCTATAATAGGTTTCAAATTGGCAGCTGCAATACAAAAGTCCCTTGATGGAGGGAAGTAATTCTATAGTAGTAGCAGCAGCAATTCTAAGTAAAGGCAAAATCAAATTAATTTGATCTATTAGATCTCCTCTGTTGGGCTAAAGATAATCTATTCTGTAAGGTTTCGAAATGTTTTCACACTTCCTAGAACTCAGTCAGACACTGGGTGCAATTCAAGGGAGCAGGTGTTATACCACAAACTTAGCACTTTTCCTCTTGAAAGCACAATACAAAACGTTGGTCTGGGTGAAAACAAAGATTCTAGCTCTGGTGTAAGCATTTTTAAACTTCAAAAAATATGTAGAAATCAAGAATGATGCAAAACACTTAGAATTGTAAGGGGCATAAATGGGGGAAGGAGATGTATTTGTTGTCCACTTAATGAACATAAGTGCATGAACAAAAAAATCTACTAGACAGAGCTCAATGTTTTAAGCACTGTACATACCTCTGATCCTGATTGGGGCCTCCTGACACTAATGCAATACCACTTACTACTTATAGAGACTTGCACCGAAACGGCGGAACTTTGGAGAAGTTCAGCTCCCGAGCCAAAATTTGTAGCTCAGATCCATCTCTAGATCAAACCCCAGGAATATTCCCGTAATAATCTCTTCGGGCCAGACCCTTAATGTTGAACAACTACAAATCCTGTTGACTTGAACTCAGTGGAAACTGTAACTGCAAACCACAGTGGGTTATCAGCACCTTTTGGATAAGGCTTTTTTTTTTTTTTTTTTTAAGACCCACCTTCCCAAATATACAGCATATTGTAGTAAGGACTTGTATAAAAGTAGATCTTTCAAACTGAAGAGACTATCATGGATGGGAGTATTTCTTCCATCCAAGCCTTATTCAGAAGCTTTATCGAGGTCCAGCAGTGGATACGATCTGGGTAAAAGAACTATTATAATTATTATTACACATTCTTTGTTAATAGAACATTAAGGTTACAAAATCAAGTTCTCAAAAGTTAGGAGATGCCAGAGTTAAGATTGCCTGTGCAACCTTTATTTGCCCACCTTGTGCATATGCATTATGATAGGGTTCAGTTTCATGATGTCATACAATATTACCTCCAGGAGTCTGCCTCATTTAGGGCCCAGGATTCCGGGTGCTCAACTTATGAGCAACTACTAGATTTTTTTTCCCCCTCCTTGTTCAATGCTTGGGCCCTGGGCTTATTTACTACGTGCTATTCAAACCCTGCTCTGAAGTTAATTATTAATTTTCTCATGGACTTTTCTATGGTGCTTATGATTATAGTATCTGAGTGCCTCACAAACATTAATGAATTTATCTTCACAATATTCCTGGGAGATGAGGGGGTTGTCTTATCCCGACTTTGCAGACGGAGAACTGAGGCACAGAACAATTGAGCTCAAAAGTTTCCATTAACTTTGGGTCCTCAACTTGAGATGCCTAGGACCTGACTTTTCAGAATACCTAGAATTATATAGCCCTTTATGTTCAGTTTCAGCTGTGAGTGCCCAGCACTTCTGCAGATCAGACCTCAGGATCTTTGGGCACCAAAAAAATGAGGAGCACACTACTAGTGACCACCTGTGAAAAGCTGTCTTGAGTGACTTGCCCAGTATCACAAGGCATAGGTAAGGAGGGAATTCAGTTCTCCAGAACAGCATTCAGCTACCTTAGCCATGAGATTTTCCTTTCTCTTCTTGAAATGCCCTGCCTCATTTACTGTACACCTTCCAGATTCTGCAACAAATGAGGCTGGGGTCCTACAGAGAACAGTTTTCTTCACTGCATATCTCTGATCTTGTGTGCCTGATCCATCTTACACATTGAATGAGGCAGGGATCTTGTGGCAAAAAATAGGATGTGAGCATATAATTAAAGACTGTATCATAATACCTACACACAAGGCAGTGCTGTTTCCTATCTTTTGAATATTTGACTTGGCAAACTTGATTTCATTTAGAATAGTTTTGTGTGTGATTTGCTAGCTGCTGCTGTGTTTTTTTTTTTAAGAAAACTGAAAAACCAGAAATTCCAGATCATGTAGCATCATATTGACACCCACGTAGTTCATCAGCAGGGCTGGAACTTTTAGATGCACTGCACAGACCTCTGCTGCTTGAGCAAATGGACTAACTTTTAGCAGTAGCAGATTGTCATCCTCTGTAAAGAACAGAATCAGAAGGGGATGAGGAACATACTTGGCCGTAGTGTTTCACTACTGACAGCAAGAGGAATGGTGAGACTTATCAATCTTGGGTTTCAGTCCAGGCTCTAGAGGGGAGTGTGCATTAGTGGGCACACTCACTCTTCTGCCCATTACCTTCAGACTTGGCCTCTTCTGCCCCATCCCTTCCATCTCCACTCCTCAAGCTTCTCATTCCCGACGCCTTGTGCAACCATCCTAGTCTTTCCTCCTCTGGGCTTACACTGTCCAAATCCCCCACACTTGCTCCCAGTCTCTCCTCCTTCCCAGATCCAGTCCCCATTTTCTTCTTGCCCAACCTGTAAGGTGATGGATCATCCCTGAACTAGATCCTAAAATTAAGCCACATGTGTTGAGTCATTCTTGTGCTAGACTCCAGCCAATGCAAAGCTGGTCTGGTGACTCTCAGGGCAGGTATATAAGCCTCACAGGAGAAACTGCATCTCAGACTGCTCCATGTCACCTCATGGCTTGGAACTTTCCTCTGCCTGATACTGGTAACAGATTCCACAAGACTTGCTCTTGCTCCAGTATTTTTCTAACCCCGCTCTTTTTACTCCTGATTCTGTAGCCCTGAGCTGGAGCATGTTCAGTCACTCTGTTGGCTGGGAGCATGAACAGTCTGGTCAGCATTAGGAACTATCAGAGACTTGAGCTTCCTCGGTCAGAAAGGAATCTTTGAAGGTCTCTACAGAGTGTGTGTGAACTGCGGTTTTTCAAGGGCTTCTAAATTTGACCAGATTTGAGCATATTGTGTCAGGGATGGCAAAAGGCACACCCCTGACACAAAGGCCACCGACTGCCAAACTTCAGGTCCTTGCTGCAATGCTTAAATTCCTCCACCCTCCCTAACAAACAAAAACCTCCCCAGATTTTTTGTAAAATGATTCTTTCATTGATTCAAAAACTTTCATAGATTTTAAGACTGGGAGGGACCATCGTGGTAATCTAGTTTAACTTTCTGTATAACACAGGTCATGCAACATCCCCAAAGTAATTCCTAGAGTGTATCTTACAGAAAAATATCCAGTCTTGATTTAAAAATAGTCAGTAATGGATAATCCACCACAACCCTTCATAAACTGTTGCAATGGCTAGCTACTCTCACCTGTGATGGGTTGGATCACAGAAACCTCCTTGGGAGCTGCCACCTGATGTGCAAAGACTACCCCTGCTCCTGTTTTCCCTGCCAGCTCAGGACTCCAGCACCCTGTCTTGCTGAGCCAGACACTCCCGTCTGCTCCAACACAGACCCAGGGTCTGAATCACTTGCCCCAAAGCTGCAAGTTTACCTGAAAACAGCTCACAGAAGTGTGCTTGTCTTTAGCACTCAGATGCCCAGCTCCCAATGGGGTCTAAACCCAGATAAATCCGTTTTACCCTGCATAAAGCTTATGCAGAGTAAACTCATAAATTGTTCGCCCTCTATAACACTGATAGAGAGATATGCACAGTTGTTTGCTCCCCCAGGTATTAATACATACTCTGAGTAAATTACTAAATAAAAAGTGATTTTATTAAATAGAGACAGTAGGATTTAAGTGGTTCCAAGTAGTATCAGACAGAACAAAGTAAGTCACCAAGCAAAATAAAATAAAATGCGCAAATCTATGCCTAATCGAACTGAATACAGATAATCTCACCCTCAAAGATGCTTCAGTAAGTTTTTTTTTCTCAGACTGGACACCTTCCAGGCCTGGGCACAATTCTTTCCCCTGGTACAGCTCTTGTTCCAGCTTAGGTGTTAGCTAGGGGATTCTTCATGATGGCTCCCCTCCCTCCTTTGTTCTGTTCCACCCCTTTATATATCTTTTGCATAAGGCGGGAACCCTTTGTCCCTCTGGGTTTCCACCCCACCTCACTGGAAAAGCACCAGGTTAAAGATGGATTCCAGTTCAGGTGACATGATCACATGTCACTGTAAGACTTCATTGCCCACTTGCCAGCACACACACACATACAGGAAGACTCACAGGTAAACACAGCCATCTGCGGATAATGGTCCTTGTTAATGGGAGTCATCAAGATTCCAAACCATCATTAATGGCCCACACTTTACATAATTACAATAGGCCCTCATAGTTATATTTCATATTTCTAGTTTTAGATACAAGAGTGGTACATTTATACAAATGGGATGATTACACTCAGTAGATTATAAGCTTTGTAATGATACCTTACAAGAGACCTTTTGCATGAAGCATATCCCAGTTACATTATATTCACTTATTATCATGTTTTTATAAAACCATATAGACTGCACAACGTCACATCACCATTAAAATTTTGCACCTTATTTCCAGTCTGAATTTGTCTAGCTTCAACTTTCTGACATTGATTGTTACACCTTTCTCTGCTAAATTGAAGAGCTCATTGTTCAATATTTGTCCCCTGAAGAGTTACTTATAGACTATCAACATGTCATCCCTTAATATTCTCTTTAAACTAAATAGCTTGGGCTTCTTGAACCGGTCACTATAAGGCATACTTTATAATCCTTTAATCATTGTTTTTGCATCTTCTCTGAATCCTCTCCCATTTATCAACATCCTTTTTGAATTGTGGTCACCAGAAATGGATACTATTCCAGCAGCAGTCGCACCAGTGCCAAATAAAGGGGTGAAAAAACTTCTTTACTCCTACTTGAGATTGCTCTGGTCATGCATCCCAGAATCACATTAGCTCTTTTGGCCACAGCATCACACTGGGAGCCACCCCCTCAAATCTTTTTCAGTCACTGCTTCCTAGGATAGAGCCCCGATCCTGTAAGTATAGCCTACAATCTTTGTTCCCAGATATATACATTTACATTTAGCTGTATTAAAATGCATATTGTTTCCTTATGTCCAGTTTACCAAGTGATTTAGATCACTCTAAATCAGTGACCTGTTCTCCATTATTCATCACTCCCCCAATTTTTGTGTCATTTGTGAACTTTATCAGTGATTATTTTTGTTTTCTTCCAGGTCATTGATAAAAAAAGTTTAAATAGTATAGACTAAGAACTGATCCCTGTGGGACCCCTCTGGAAACAGACCACATCAGTGACTATTCCCCACTTATGCTATCAGTTAACCAGTTTTTAATCCATTTAATGTGTGCCATGTTAATTTTATATTGTTCTAGTTTTTAGCACCAAGTCAAAACACCTAGCAGAAGTCTATTATATGAATGCTATTACTATTATCAAACAAAACAAAAAATCAAGTTAGTTTGACAGAATCTAGTTTCCATGTTGATTGTCATTAATTATATGACCCTCCTTTAGTTAATTATTTATCAAGTCCCAGATCAGCTGCTCCATTATATTGCCTGTGACCCATTTCAGGCTGATGGTTCTATAATTGCTTGGGTCATCCTGTTTACCCTTTTTACAAATTGGCACAACATTAGCTTTCTTCCATTCTTCTGGAACTTCCCTGTGCTCCAAGACTTACCGAAAATCAGCATTAATGGTCCAGCAAGGTCCTCAGTGAGCTCCTTTACCTTTGCTGCATTCTTGGAAATGACTTAACCATTTTGGTTTAAATTTTGCCCCAAAAATTTACTAAGGGAGACACCTGGTCTGTAACATTTTTGAGCAGCTAATCTGGCAAAGTTATAAGCAACTGGTACTGCCAGCTCTGACTATAATATATTGGTAGCATGTACTTTTTGTAGCACCCCAGTTAAGATCAGGGCACCATTGGGCGAGGCACTTACTGTAAAAACACATAGGTAGACGTGGTCTCTGCCACGTCAACATAATTCACTTCAGCAATGCTGTTTGAAAGGTTTTATATTGTGTTTAGTGAAGTACAGCTCTCTTGTGAGCTGAGAGCATGTTAGGGAAATCTTTTTTCTTGCTGGTCGTGATAATTGTAAATAAACATTTTTAAAGCCCACTGCAAACAACATGATTGTCACATCTCTACATATTCATTATTTATTTCAATTAATATATAAATAGAAAGCACCTATCCTAGTTTTCAGGCACTTGGGACAAACTTCAGAACTGTTTATAGATGCATCATTTGGCCTATGACATAAATCAAGATTAAATTAATGCATTCAGATCTTAGTATTCATTTTAAACAAGGCTGTCTAGAGAAGTGCCAAAGGAGCAGAAAGAGTGATTCTAAGCAACTGTTCATGAGTAGAAGGGTGTAATAATGGTTGATTGGTGAATAGAACTAGACAAATTAACATCCACCATGATTTGCTTCTAGACACATAAGCTTTAGTTACATTAAATCATGTTTTTTCTGTAGACAATTTAATAGCTCAATTGAGAGCTACTGTGGTAAAATCAATAAATATGTAACGAGATTAACTGTTAAGAATATTTAGATTTGTAAATATTAAACCATTTATTTAGTCAGTGTGAATTAATGGATTTGAGTTTGCCCCCCCTCCCCTTTTTAGCTAGGATGTTAATTTTGGCTGATCATCAACTGTCGTCTTTGTAAACTGTTACTTACCTAACATACTGACTTACTGAGTGTTCTAAAGTAAGTCTTTGGGACTTGTTCAACATGACTTTGTGTATGGTATCTCTTCAGCGATATGGGGAATGGAGGTGTATATAGAGTATGTGATGTGTGTGTGTGTGTGTGTGTGTGTATATATGTATACACCAGGGGTCGGCAACCTTTCAGAAGTGGTGTGCTGAGTCTTCATTTATTCACTCTAATTCAAGGTTTCGTGTGCCAGTAATACATTTTAATGTTTTTAGAAGGTCTCTTTCTATAAATTTATAATATATAACTAAACTATTGTTGTATGTTACGTAAATAAGGTTTTTAAGATATTTAAGAAGCTTCATTTAAAATTAAATTAAAATACAGAGCCCCCCCGGACGGGTAGCCAGGACCCGGGCAGTGTGAGTGCCACTGAAAATCAGCTTGCGTGCCGCCTTTGGCATGCATGCCATAGGTTTCCTACTCCTGGTATACACACATTAAAGCTACAACACATGTCATGGCATTGTTTGTTTTCCCCCACCTTACTCCATCATTGTTTCTTAGTGTGACCTGAGAGATGAGCACACACTTTGGTTTCCATAGACATTCAATGTTTGTCTTCTTTACACTATTGATATGGGTTTGAAGACTAATCAGGTTTTATTGATGTGGATGCTTACCATTACGTCGAACTAAGGCTGCTAACCAGTATCAAATAGAACATCAGATAGGTAGGACACGTTTTATGGGCTGGATTTAAACTGGAGACTTTAAGATGAAAGGTTCCATATGTATTACCTAGTACATGAGCTATGAAGTCTGCCCACAAAATCAATGTTAGTCAACACTTCATATTTATGCTAGTGCTCTCTAGTTTTTTTTTGTTAGCTTGATGCTGAGCTCTGTATAAGCATACAGAGTTTATGGCCACTTGTGGGGAAATGATTCAGGTTTTTGGATAATAGCACAAAACTGATCTCATTTTAAAAATCCAATTCCTCTGAATTAGCTATTCTATTTTGTAAGGACTAAGTTTAACTTTGGTTACGGTTCTTTCTTTGCGATAATAGTGATTACATATTTTCATCCCATGGATAGTCTTGTGGTATAGTGGCAATGAGGCTTATTCACATTAGGCACTGCCTCAACAACCTCAATTTTTGTACTGGGGGAGCTGTGTAATGTTTACTGTCTGGGTAACCAGCTTTTTGGCTTGTGGACTGCACAGCCTCAGACTTCTGGAGAACCTTTAGTGCTTATTGTTAACCAAGGTCAGCTTATTTTGGGTATTGAGTGGCTGCTTTTTAGCCACCCCAAATACAATCCACTGATAAAAGACCTGATCGGGAATTAGACAGTTACATACCACAGCAGTTTCTAACTGGAGAAGAGGAGAGAGGGGAAGAGCTGCTAAGGAAAGAAGCAGTACTCTAGAAGTAGTACTTGTGGTCTAAGAGTTTCCAATGGCAAGGATTTTCATTCTTTACCTACCTTGTTTTTTTTTCTTTTCATCATTCCTCCTATAGAAACAAGAAAAGGGAAGGAACACCAATAGGGGAGGCTTTAAAATTGTTTTTAAATGATGAGGGGAAGAATGAAGGTGTGAGGTAACACTTGTGAGCAACTTCTTTTGTTTCAGCAATCCCCCGCCCCCTTAGGAAACTTCCAGTTCTTCAAGCACTGAGATTGTATGATGCTCTCTCAGCATTTGGCAGAAAAGGACTGGCTAAGCATTTACCCAGAGGATAAATGTATGAGTAAGTTCTTTCCTGTTATTGGCAAACTCAGCTTTTCCAAGATTCATGAAAAAATGGTAATTGTGTATAAATGAATCGTTATGCATATATGAGATGGCACAATACAATTTACACTTACGCAGTGCTTTTCATTCAAAATCCTCAGTGTATTTATTCGTTTGTTAAACCCCACAGTACCCGAGGGAAGGAGGTATTCTCATTTACTCTTTACAGGTGGATAAACTGAGGCAGAGAGAGTTTAAATGACTTTCCCATGGTGTTTTGGCAGAACTAGGAATTAGCACCCCAATTATTCTGACTCCCAGACCCATTTCAGACACCGGACCATGCTCCCTCCCTTCCCATACCTTTAAAAGTGATTTCTACACATAACTCAGAGTTGAACTGACCCCCAGAGGCTAGAAACAATTTTCTCTCACAGGGCATACTGGCAACGATCTTCAGTGGTTTTTATGTCCCTCAATGCATTAAGTAGGGATAATTTAACATTAGATGGATGTATCCCACGCACCAATAATCTACATTACATAGAATGGGACACTGGTCCACCTTTGGTTTTGTCCCCTGTTGTCTCCCCTCTCCCCCACCCGTTTTCTGTCTATAAGACAAGAAGAAAGTTTTAGGGGAGTAGGAGGAAGGAATGAGGCGGGGGCCAGAGTGGCATCAGGTTGCAGAAAGTGAAATGTTACTGGCTGGTATCACAGATGGTGGCAGCCCCATTATGTATATCTTCTGACATTCGTCCTAGGTAATTTATGGATAAAACTCCAGTGCAGTCCTGATCATAGCATTTCTTACAGCATTGGCAGTTGGTGATTGACAGCCTGGCACTCATGTCAGAAGGAGATCGTATTTCATTCTTTGCAGGAGGAAAGCTGTCAGGTATTGAAGAAATGTGTTAATTTGGAGCTGAAGGGGAAGGAAGAGATACTCAGCATTTATAAAGCAACAGAGGGTCCTGTGACATCTTTGAGACTAACAGAAGTATTGGGAGCATAAGCTTTCGTGGGTAAGAACCTCACTTCTTCAGATGCAAGTAATGGAAATCTCCACAGGCAGGTATATATCAGTGTGGAGATAACGAGGTTAGTTCAATCAGGGAGGGTGAGGTGCTCTGCTAGCAGTTGAGGTGTGAACACCAAGGGAGGAGAAACTGTTTCTGTAGTTGGATAGCCATTCACAGTCTTTGTTTAATCCTGATCTGATGGTGTCAAATTTGCAAATGAACTGGAGCTCAGCAGTTTCTCTTTGGAGTCTGGTCCTGAAGTTTTTTTGCTGTAAGATGGCTACCTTTACATCTGCTATTGTGTGGCCAGGGAGGTTGAAGTGTTCTCCTACAGGTTTTTGTATATTGCCATTCCTGATATCTGACTTGTGTCCATTTATCCTCTTGCGTAGTGACTGTCCAGTTTGGCCAATGTACATAGCAGAGGGGCATTGCTGGCATATGATGGCATATATAACATTGGTGGACGTGCAGGTGAATGAGCCGGTGATGTTGTAGCTGATCTGGTTAGGTCCAGTGATGGTGTTGCTGGTGTAGATATGTGGGCAGAGTTGGCATCGAGGTTTGTTGTATCGATACCCACACAAGGAAATAAAGAAACAAATCAACAGAGCCAGACGTGTACCCAGAAGCCTCCTGCTACAAGACAGGCCCAGAAGAGAAACCAACAGAACTCCACTGGCCATCACCTACAGTCCTCAGCTTAAACCTCTCCAACGCATCATCAGTGATCTACAACCCATCCTGGACAATGATCCCTCACTTTCACAGACCTTGGGAGGCAGGCCAGTCCTCGCCCACAGACAACCTGCCAACCTCAAGCATATTCTCACCAGCAACCACGCACCGCACCATAACAACTCTAACTCAGGAACCAACCCATGCAACAAACCTCGATGCCAACTCTGCCTCTGGAGATTTCCATTACTTGCATCTGAAGAAGTGAGGTTCTTACCCACGAAAGCTTATGCTCCCAATACTTCTGTTAGTCTCAAAGGTGCCACAGGACCCTCTGTTGCTTTTTACAGATTCAGACTAACACGGCTACCCCTCTGATACTCAGCATTTATAGAAGAGGCACAGTTAGTTTTATTGGCATGTCTGTGGTTCTAACCACCATGGTAATGGAACATCTAAAAATACTATATTAATGGAGAGAGACAAGGTGGGTGAGGTAATATCTTTTATTTGACCAGCTTCTGTTGGTGAAAGACAAGCTTTCTAGCTTACACCGAACTCTTCTTCATTAATGATTCTGCGAGATAAGGAAGTGTTATCCCCTCTTTACAGATTGGGAAACTGAGGCTAAGTGACATACATGGTCACACAGGGTTGGTGGATAGCAGAGCCAGGGAGAGAGAACCCAAGCCTTCCTGACTCCAAGGCCTGTTCCCTAACCCCCAAGACCATCCTTCCTCCCTTGCTGTTGCTGAGTGCAATATCCTGTGAGTCTTACTGTATCCGGAACACGCGGATCTGAAATGTTTATTTTAAATATAACTGATCATGGGAAATGAACTTTGTGTGCTTTGGATTTTAAAGCTTGATCAGCTTGCTTTTTATATTTTAGAGTTTAAAAAAATCATCAGTTCACCTTATGAATGTTCTGCAAACTTGCTTCTAAATTAATAAACACTTATGACTTGCAATTTTCTAAGTTAACAGAGCTTTCTTAGTGTGTGTGTGTGTGTGTGTGTGTGTGTATTCTAAATAAAAATATTATACAGTGGCTTATTTTTTCTTTAATAGTAGATTGAACTACTTTTGTTTTAGACATGATTTACAAAAGTGTTTGCTGATTAGTCTTGATATAAAGACATTCTAGATCTAATAGACTTCACTCTGGTGCTTTCTTATGAAAGGGGGATTGTGTTGCATTTTTTAAACTTGAAAACCTGGCAGCATGAGTGATCACATAACTTACTGTGGCAGATTGCTGCCTAACAAATATGTACTCTTGTGCAAAGATAAAAATCATTTATTAAATGCATCAAAGGAAGCAACCTCATAGTAATCTAATTTTCAGCATGACGTAACTGCACAATTAAACAGTCTGTCATTCATGTTGTACCTCTTAGAGAATCTGACTTCTCTTGCACACCATTAGAGATTTCTAGGACTATATAGACATTTATTGCAAAACGAGAGGCAGTGCAGTTACTTTAATCGAGGCAACTGGTAGCATACAATAAAAGCTGTCTGCATAGAAGTGACAAGAATGGACTCTAAAGAAAATACACCTTGACTCCGATATAACACGAATTCTGATATAATGCGGTAAAGCAGTGCTCCGGGGGGGCGGGGTTGCGCACTCCGGCAGATCAAAGCAAGTTCGATATAACACGGTTTCACCTATAATGTGGTAAGATTTTTTTTGGAACTCGAGGACAGCATTATATCGAGATAGATGTGTAATAGGGAGGCAGATGTGTGTTGTTTCAGTTTCAGTGTGTCTTTGTAGTAAAAATTGTCTGATTTATTTTATGGGACATTTAGTGATTACAAAGATGGAGGAAGACATGGGGACCTCTGTTTCGCTTTGTATATTTAGGTACATGATGGTCCTATCTAATGACTATGATGACGAGTGTATTCTCTGGGGCTTTTTGATCTGTAGATCTCAGAGTGTTTATCATTGTTCCCATTTCAGAGACTGGGAAACAGAGGCACAAAAGTGTACTAGTTTATCAAATATACAGCATATCAGTGGCAGGACCAGGAATAAATGTTGGCACAGCCAAGTTTTTAATGTTGTTCCATGCCAAGCATGCTTAAATTTCCTATTTTATAGAGACTGCGGGGTAGAATTTCTCTTTAAAAATCTTTATTACTTGCTAGTGCCACTCTAGCTATTACAGTTGACATACCATAATATTTTCTTTATTAAGCCCTATTTTCAGATGATTATAATGGAGTGATGAAAATTCCTTCTTGCTGAAGTGTATGTATCTCAGATGGATTTGTTAAATATAAAAAATAAATTAATGGAGATATCCTGTCTCTTAGAACTGGAAGGGACCTTGAAAGGTCATCGAGTCCAGCCCCCTGCCTTCACTAGCAGGACCAAGTACTGATTTTGCCCCAGATCCCTAGGTGGCCCCCTCAACGATTGAACTCACAACTCTGGGTTTAGCAGGCCAATGCTCAAACCACTGAGCTATACCTCCCCCAAAGGGATTTGTTTTAGAAAACTGCTTCTGACAAGCAATTGCTTCATAATGTAGGCTAATTGCTTTGAACATTTATATACTCTTACAGTTAGAAATGAAAAAAAGTATAGTCTCTGGAGAAGATCCTCAATTGGTGCAGGTCAGCAGAGCTCCATTGACCATCATGGATATCCCTTGACTGCTCTGGAACGCTACCAACTGAAAATTTGACCCTCCATAGATTATCTATAGTTAAATGTATATGTTCAATGCGAACAAAATACAGTCTTTACTGCAGCATACAGGGTTTTTGTCAAAACATGTTTCCAGAATGCTCATTGATTCTGTGTCAATGCTTTAGGACTCTATCTCTGTGTAGAAGTTGAAGGTACTGAGTGGGTTCAGGTGGGCTGTGGAAACTCAGCCTGAACTGGGAATGGAAAAGTCTAATTGTCTATGTGTTGGAGATCAGGCTGATCCAGCAGAGGAGTATGTGCATCTACAGTAGGTGTTGGGCAGGTGGCAGATGATACGGGGGAGGAGTGAGTCATGAGGCCTATAAAATGCAGTCTATATACAGTTAATTAGTGGCAAGATATTCCTAAGTATTACCACAGAGTAACTGTTTTCTGGTATAAGATGATTGAAATTTGTACTTCTGATTTCAGTGTGGCAATCCAGAAACAAGGATGTGATTCCCTTCCTGCATCATGGCTTCCTCTGTTCTCCCATGGATTACTTGGTCTACACCTAAAACTTAACTTGACCTAGCAACGTCAGTGAGGGCTGTGAGAAATGTCATACCCTGTGCAATGTAGTTAGGTCAACTTCACCCCCAGCGTAGACACAGCTAGGTCAAAAGAAGAATTCTTCCATTGACCCTGCTACTGTCTCTCAAGGGGATGGATTTACTGCAGTGACGGAAAACCCCTCTGTCGCTGTTGTAAGTGCATGCTACAGGGCTACAGCAGTGTGGGTGGACTGCAGCAGCTGTGCCAGTGTAGTGCTTGTAGAATAGGCATACCGTCATGTCCTCACTTGCATTGTGCCTTCTGTGAAGTACAATATGGGATTCCTATATGAATTTGGGACTTTGGAAAGAAGGGCAGTCTGGATCTATAGAGAACTTAAAAACCCAAGTGTTATCTTCTACACCAGTTCATTATTAAAATAGTTCAGTATTTGGGTCCTTAGCATTTGAGCACCTCACAGTCATTAATAGAACTCCTCACAACACTCCTGTGAGGTAGGGATGTATTAAAAATCAAGTGATTTGCCCAGTGTCATACAGGACATTGGTGGCTGAGCTGAGAAATGAGAACAGGTCTTTGGAATCTGTCCAGTCCCTTAGCCACTAGACTATCTTCCTTACACTATGGTTTATTAACCCTAATTAATGCAGGGGAACTGCAATCATGTATTATAATGAACTGTGCTCTGTTTATAAGATGACAGTTCAGTTTTCCAGCCCATCACCACAGCTTCAGTTCCTGAAAGAAGAAAAGACATTTTCATCCAGGGTGAAATTCACTGCACTCACAAAAAGCAGGGATATTTAGGCTCTATACAAATGGAGTGTGGGACTGTTTGGGAGAGGAAATTAACACCTCCAAGCCAGTACCAGGGTGCCCGTATGCTTAAATAGTAGTTGTAGACCCTGCAAGCCAGTTACTTCTGGAGCCACATAAATGTGGTTTGAAGCCTCTCTTTTCTGGTCTGCACTTAGTATGTGGCTACTTGGCTGTCATGGAGAGCCTTCCCACAGCATTCAGGGAGTGCGCGCAGCCATTTCGGTAGAGCAACTCCCTAGGGAGATCCTATGTGTAGCTCCTCGGGGGGGGGGGGGGGGGGATGAGGGTGGTAACAGATTTTCCAAATCAAGGTGAATTGCACCCCCCAGAGAAGAAAACAAGAAGCACTAAAGTCCAGTCTTACTTCTATGTACCACCCTTAGATAACACATTACACCCCATCTCAGTTTTAGCTTCTTATCCTTTAAATATAAATACCATAGGCAAGATTCTGGCCACCTGATCCATCTGCTGAGGGCTGCATTGGTGATATAAGGCAGGCAGAAAGCCACCTTATTCAGCTAACATAGAGGAATCCCCAGATGATGTAGAATCTGTATACTTGGCTTTGTGGTGCCTCTTTCCTTCTGGCCACAACATAGGGGGCATATTGGGAGCATAGTGGTGAAGTAATGGCTGGAGTTCTGCCACACTCTGGCAATCCCCTGCTGTAGTAGAACCTATAAGGGGGACTGTGCAACTGAGCATGATTTAGAGCTGCCCCAAGATTAGGGAAAAGCGACGGTTGATGTAGAGACCTTTCTGCCTTGCCCCACTCTTAGCTGTGCTGAGCGCAGCAGAGACGCTAGCTCTACAGTTGATAGTAAGCTTTGGCAGGGTTGTTCCTTAATTGGTACACATTTCTTGTGTAGTATTTCAGGTTTGTTTTTCCTTCATTATTCAAGTTGGTTAAATTATTAGAAGGGAATCGACTTTGGTTTGCATTTGTCTGTGTAAACAAGAATGAGATTAGTTTGCCTTTTTTAATATAAGGGAATTCATACCAGATTTTAAGTGAGGCATCTTACATTTATAACTCCTTATGGTGCTGTCACTTTGGGGGAAATGTTATATAACCTGAAAAGTTATTAATGGAAACATCATTAAAGTGAATTACAACCCCTGTTGTGTTTGGGTCCGTAAAAACATCACTCTAATTTTGGTATAAGATTACTAGTCCTTTATCATGCAGTGATGGTGACAATGTATTGCTTTCTTTCATATGATGTATTTGTAGATGTATATGGTAGACAATTTTGCCCACTAATGTTACTGTTTTCTCTCTCATTCCAATGCCCTGACTACAAGTTTTTATTTAGAATCATAGAATTTTAGGATTAGCAGGGACCTCAAGAGGTCTTCTAGTCTGGTTCCCTGCATTCAAGGCAGGACTAAGTATTCTCTAGACCATCCCTGACAGGTGTTTGTCTAACCTGTTCTTAAAAACCTCCAATGATGGATACTCCACAACGTCCCTAGACAATTTATTCCATTACCTAACTACCCTGACAGTTACGAAGTTTTTCCTAATTGTCCAACCTAAACTGAACTTGCTGCAATTTAAGCACATTGCGTCTTGTCCTATCCCCAGAGGTTAAAGAGAACAGTGTTTCTCCCTCCTCCTTGTAACAACCTTTTATGCACTTGAAAACTGTTATGTCCCCCTGTCAAGGTTGATTCCCCACTCTGGCACTTCAAGTGCAGAAGGTGGGGGTCTGCAAGGACTCTAAAAATTAATACTGGCAATTCCCGGCTTGTATTAAACTCCCAAGGTTACAGCTTTTCTCTGACCTTGGATTGGTAGATGCTGTCACCCCACAAGTGCAAAACCCCTTTGAGAACCCAGGAAGGTGCACTTGAGAATTCCTTCCTGTCGGGTACCCTCAAGACCTGTCACCCCTCCACCGGGGCAGAGCTGAGAAGAAAAACGAACGAAATCAGCTGTTGCCACCAGTTAATTAAACATGGGCACAAACCTCTTAGGACACACAAATCCAATTCTGTTCTTAAAAAAGGTAAATTTTATTAATAAAAAAAAAGAAAATACATCTGGGACTTAGGCTTTTGCTAGATTAAAAAAAAATTACAAGGATTAAGCATCAAGAATAGCTCTCTCTTGAGGTCCAGCTTAAAGGTTACAAGCAAAACAAAAGCACCTGGGCTTAGCACAGAGGAATCCACAAGCCATAAAGAAATAAAAGGGATAAACCTAATCACGTCTTCCTAGACATTTCCTGATCTACTTACATATCTGGAGTTTTAGATGAGCAGTTTCTAGGTATGATGCTGATAATTTTTCATACCTGGCCCAAGCTTCTCACAGCATAACTGCCCCGTCTGCTTCTCCCCAAGAACAACAGACAGACAAAAAAGGACTCTTTGTTTGAATTTTAAAAAGTTCTAGCCTTCCCATTGCTCTTTTGGCCAGGTGCCCACTCACTTCTTTTTACCTATGCATAGCAGTGAGACTTTTTAACCCTTTACAGGTAGAGCAATTAGAGAACAGCTACTAAGAGGGATTTTATAGCTGCTGGCTGGGTGTTCATAAGAGGTGAAGGTGTTCCCCTTCATTTATCACACACCCCCTCAGTCTTCTCTTCTCCAGACTAAATAAACCCAATTTTTTCAATCTTCCCTCATAGGTCATGTTTTCTAGACCTTTTAATTGTTTTTGTTCCTCCCCCCAGACTTTCTCCAATTTGTCCACATCTTCCCTGAAATGTGGCACCCAGAACTGGACACAATACTCCAGTTGAGGCCTAATCAGCATGGCCTAAGCCAGTGGTCTCCAACCTTTTTATGCCCAAGATCACTTTTTGAATTTAAGGGCAATCCATGATCTACCCCACCCTTCCCCGAAGCCCCGCCCCACTCACTCCATCCTCCTCCCTCCGTTGCTCGCTCTCCCCCACCCTCACTCACTTTCACCGGGCTGGGGCAGGGGTTTGGGGTGCTGGCTGCGGTTCGGGGTGCTGGCTCTGGGAGGGGGGTTGGGGTGTTGCCTTCCGCCTGGCGGCACTTACTTCCGGTGGCTCCCGGTAGATGGCGCAGCGGGGCTTAGATAGGCTCCCTTCTTGCCCCAGCCCCATGCCACTCCTGGAAGGAGCCAACGCTCCTCTGCAGCCCCTGGGGGAGGGGGGGGGGGTCATGTGGCTCCGTCTGTTGCCTCTCTCTACTGGCACCACCCCCACAGCTCCCATTGGCCACAGTTCCCTGTTCCCGGCCAATAGGAACTGCAGGGGTGGTGCTTGCAGGCGTGAGCTGTGTGCGGAGATCCCTTCTCCCAGGGCCACGGGAATGTGCTGGCTGCTTCTGGGAGCAGCGTGGGATCAGGGCACACAGGGAGCCTGCCTTAGCTTAGGCCAGTGGTCACCAACCAGTCGTTCGGGATCTACTGGTCGATCCTGGAGTCTCTCCCAGTCGATCGTGGTTTCCGGTGGTGCAGCGGGGCTGCTGCTATCTACTATGGATTCTTCTGTAAAATATGTATTAAGTACCTGTTGCACTAATTGTGCTTCAAAAGTTTACTGATGAAAACACTAAATAAGAGATGGGCATTAATACATTTTCAGTGAAATCAAAGAAAAACTTTTTCCTTTGAAAATAATGCCTCTGTCTTGAGTTGTTTGCAGGGCAGAGCCACTGTTGTATAATTAAATGGCTGCCTGATCATAGAACAGACACTAATACTTGTCCTGTGTTCAGCGTGATACTTTATCACTTGCCTCGCTTTCAGCGCAACTTGTCCTATTGAAATCAATGCACTGTTTGACCATGTCAAACTGTCTGTCCACTTAGCTCTTCCCGAACTGGTTGAATCTGTAATGGGTATCAGTCCTCCAGATGTGGAGAGCAGATGGGAAGTGGGAGGAGGATATGACTTAAAAAATATAATTTACGCTGAGGAGGACCCTGGTGGTTGAAAAGGTCACTGTAGATGATCGTTGCTTGCACTGTGTTTCAGGCCTGAGTCCTGAGAAGTAAAAATAAAGAACATATGGGCCTAATTAAAGAACAAAGGAACTAGGGAGTGGAGGAGATGGAGGGGAACAAATCCAGAAAATAAGAAACAGTTGAACACCCTAATTATAGGCATCTGATTTTACTGGATTAATTAGAGACTGCAGAAGAACTAACCCCACAGCCATTTGGGGGGGTGAGGCAAGGCAGTATATTAATTACTTTTTTTTTTTTTAAGACTTGTGCTTTTATTGTAATTCTTTTTATCATCGCTTCCCTGATAGCAAAACCTATAGTTAAAGCTTCAGTTCAGCTTCCATTCTAACTCTCTATTTTCAATTGCTCATGAGTTCTTCAGTATTCTTCTATTTGGGCTGAAATTTTCCATGTTTATTTTCAGTCCTAAGTTGCATTTCCTTTTGGGAAGGCTTTGGGAAATCAATTCAACTATTTGAGTTAGGTGAGCAGGGAAAATATATTTTTCCTATTCTGAAAAATATTTTTTGTCATGGGTAACTTCATCAATTGTACTTCTCGTGTATCTAGAAAAGTAACTTTGTAACTTAAGAAACTTTGAATTTTTCTCTCTCTCTCTCTCTCTCTCTCAAAAAAGCTACAAGCAATTACAAAATGGTTACACATAGTCAGTAAACAGATTTTATTATGTCTTGGTTTAATTGTTTTCAGCACTATAGAGTTGTAAGGGAGGCTTTTAATTTGTGTAGTTAAAAATGGTTCTTCCCTTAATTTGTAAAGATTAATTAGATACAAAAAATTTATCCAGAGATCTGCTACATTTGTGGGCTGGCCCTGAGGCCTTTACCACAGAGTTAAAAACCCTGGATCTTTCTAGGGTGATAAAGGATATTCTCCTCTCTTCCCTCCCCCCCCCCCCCATGAAAGCTGTGGGGGAGTTTTTCTTCCTAAAGCCTCTTCTCACAAACTCACAAGAAAGGATGATCTGATTTTGAAGGATGCATTGTTCTTTTCACTATACTAAATGGGATTTTTTGTCACCAAAACTAAATTGCTGGTGGTAATGAACTGATGTGAAACCTGAAAATTTACAGAAGTGAACTAGTAGCAAAAGTCTTGATTTTGTTTGCCACTGAAAACTTGATGGAAACATTAATACTAGAGGAGGCATATTAAAGAAAACAAGAAATAGGAAGTATCTGCAGAAAAGAGAATAAAACTGTCAGGCAGAATGAATGGGACGAGTGGACCGTTAACACTGTCCTTACATCTCTGGAAAATGGGATTGAAAGGTGGTATGTCACACATGAAAATGTATTTAGTGATTATCCAAGTCCATAGTAGTTGTCTGTCTAATATTCAGCAATTAAACAGTACAAGGATGGGGCTTGTAGGCAGGGCCAGCACAACCTATTAGGCGAGCTAGGTGGTCGCCTAAGGCGCTACAATTTGGGGGGTGGCAGTATTTTGGCGGTGGGACCTTCCGCTGCCTCTGTGGGGGGCGGCATTTCAGGGCGGGACCTTCTGCCGCCTAGGGCGGCAGAAAAGCGGGCGGCGCTCCTGCTTGTAGGCAATCCTAAGATATCTTTTGATTGAAGAACTTTGAGGTCCCATGAACTTTCACAAACAGGTGCTAAACAGAATCAAATTCTATTCTGTTGTTGAAAGTTGTAGCTTAAAGCTAAGTATAAATTGTCAGTGGAATGTATGTTAAAACATATGAAAAAATATAATAAAATGTGATAGTCAGTTACTGGGGCTTGAATTGGGGGTTCTTTGTTTCCCTTTTATCAGACAATAATATAAACAGCAAATTGAAAGACCTATTAATGGTTTTAAGGTTTTCCCTCTTTATTTTTTTTATAATTGCAGGCGAAACCTTACAAAGCTGTCCCTGATCTTCAGCCACATGCTGGCGGAAATCAAAGCAATATTTCCTAATGGACAATTCCAGGGTGACAACTTCCGTATCACAAAAGCAGATGCTGCAGAATTCTGGAGAAAATTTTTTGGAGACAAGTAAGTATTGCTGGTTAGAAGGATTGTGAATTCTGTCTTATAACATGCATACTGAGAAGTACTGTTTTAAAGAATGCAAATAGAATAGATATAATTATTTTTTGCCAGAGATGCCATAATGATGATTTTGTTTAATTTCTTTATGGTTATTAGTTTCAAGATTAAAGGTTGAGTACATTAGTTCTGCTTCTGTAGGTAAAATACACAGAAAGAAAAATTAACTATGGGTGGCATAAAGGGAAAATTAGGAAGAAAGTTTTGTTTTTCTTTTAATCTTTAAAATTGTGTTGCTGTAGAGGGTGCAAAACCTATGATCCAATATTTTTTTCATTTTCTTAAAATTAATATGAATTTTGATCTTTTCTCCAAATCCCATAAACAAGTCCTGTCTGCTTTTCACTTTCCTGGTGGTTTCCATTTCTAGTTTATCCTTCCATGTGTTAAGCAAAATCTTAAATTTGGAAAGTAAAGCTAAGACCAAATTTTCAAGCAAGATAGGAATATACATTTTTTTTCTTGTTAATCTCTGTAGGCAAGAGAGAGTAGAGAATCTAGGGTTACCAGCAGAAGATGCAGGTGCTGCTGTCATGTGCTAAGTTGCATACTACTTAAGTTGTTTTGAAAATACTGGCCTATACTTATGCTTTATAGTACCATGTTACAGAAATTACAATGCTCTCCTCTAATCTCAGACTAAAACCACTACTTGTCTCAAAATCCTCTTCTGCTAACCAGTGTAACATTAGAGGCCCATAGTGAAAAGAATACCACACTTACTCCTGTCCATAATCCCTTTCATTTCAGTTTAAAGAATTGTTTTCACTTAAACATTGACACAGTATGTTAAATTATTTCATCATTCTTTTATATCTGAGAAATTAAATTTGACGGTGAATATGAATACTTTGGTTCTGATCCTGCAAACACCTACTGCTAAATGTGTCAAAATGAGAGAAGATACACAGGTGGAGGTGAGATGATTTAGGCCCTTGAAGGTGAGGGTGAGAAGCTGCTGTCTCATCACTCCAGAAATATTTTCTATCCTTCTAGTAAACTAAAGGCCACTTGCTCCAAACCATCAGAAAAAGATAGTTTCACCTTAATTAGATACTGGCACTCCAAAGATTATGTCTAAACCATATAATTTAAGTTAATTGATACTCTTGGAGTAGAATAAATACAATTACTCATTTTTGATGGGCCATTGCGTCTAGGGTGAATTTTACGATATGTGGGGGGAGGGGGAGGAACACAATGCATCGTATAATGTAGGCAAGAACAATATACATGTCCTGCTACAAGAGAATTACCATAGACTGAATTAGGAACTTTAACTGAATCTGATGTTCCCTCCCCATATTGTTACATTTTCAGTGAACAAGTTTACAGCCTAATGCATACTCTTAGATTAGTAATGTTTGACTATATTTGTGTGCTACTTAACAAATATGTTAAGATGGAGTCCCTGCACTGAGGTCCCTAGAGTCCAATTCTGATATGACAGGTGGAATAACAGTTAAAGTGCAGGAATAGATGGAAATAACACATCTGTGTAGATGAGTTCTGGGAGGCTTAATGAAAGAGGTGAGTTTTTAGAAGAATATGCTGTACAAGAAGGAGGGGGTTGTGAGCATACAGGATTGTTTAAAAAACTGGCAACTAAATAGAACATGTCAAACACAAGTTGTAACATTATTTTTTAAATACTTTATGGGCTTTACACAGACTGTAGATGAATATGTGATACACAGTCTTGTCACGCCTTCATTATCAGTATTTATCATTACAAAACATTTATAGTGGCAGGAACAGAAAAAGAGGTTGGCGAGATTCATAGATTTTTAAGGTCACAAGGGACCATTATGATCATCTAGTTTGACTTCCTGCATAACACAGGCCATAGCATTTCACCAAACAGTTCCTGAGTCAAGCCTCTAACTTCTACTTGAGCTAGAGCATGTCTTTTAGAAAGACACCCAGTCTTGATTTAAGAGACTTCAAAGGATGGGTAGTCTGCTATGGCCGTAGGTAATGGTTCTAGTGTTTAATTACACTTGCTGTTAAATTGCCCTTATTTCTCATCTGACTTTTGTCTAGTTTCAGCTTCCAGCCAGTGGATCTTATTAGACCTTTGCCTGCTAAAATAGTCTTCTATCTCAAATCATCTCCCCATATAAGTACTTACAGACCCTGATCAAGCCACCTCTTAGTCCTCTCTTTGTTAAGAGAGGTGAACCTGAGCATGTTTTATACTGCCATTGGCCCTGCTCAAAAGATCTTTCAAAACATCATCAAGGGTCAGAAAAAAATGTATTTTTTTAAGGATTTTTATTTTCAAAGGCTCAAGGCATGTTACTTAAAACTTCTTGTGATAGAGCACCCCTTTTTTTTTAAAAAGTCAATTAAAAAATGCCAAGTGGTAAATATCAAGTTTTAAAATGCCTGCACATCTTCTACTTTTCATTTAGTGTGTCCTTCTTTTCTTAGTTATCCTTAGTTTGATCCTTGATCCCTTCCCCTTTTTTCCTTTTATGCGCTATCCTTGGGTAACTTCACCTGCTGGCCTGGCTGCAACTTCCATTTCTCTGTTGAATACTTGCAGATCACAACCATAAATCTAAATCCAACTCTAACTCCACCCTTGCCTTGTTCATTTCCTTCTGACCCCTCCTCTTTCTCTGCTTTTCCTGAACCACCTGACTTAGTGCCTCTCTTCTCCTTCTTGTCTTTATGCCTCTTTTTGTGCCACACTTTACTGGTGATCCTAATTTCTCTAGTTAAAAAAACAAAAACAAAAAATCTTTCCAGGTGGATTCTAATTTAGACTGTAAATTCCTTGGAACTGGAACCATGTGTGTTATGTTTTGCATGGTGCCAAGCATAGACAGATCTCAATAAATAGCTGCTGTTGTTAGTAGGCTTACTTTTTAAGAAACTGCCACTCGCCCATGATTAACAACCTCACTTCTCAGTAGTAAACAGTTAATCTGCACTCATTGTTCTTGGCATTCGCCCAGGTTTAGTTAATTGTGTTTAAGTAACTGTAAAGCATGTAACAGCATGAATGTTGAATACATAGATGAGTAAAAGTTATTGTCTTGCATTACCATTTAATCTCTTTATGAAATGAAATGCCTGAAGCCTTGTAGGCATGAATTGTCTTTTAATTCATTGAGTAACACACGGTGATATGCCTTTGGGGGTCACATCCTTTTAAAGTGGCGTGTTATGACAAATTGGTCTGCAAATACTTAAGTATCCCTTTCCTAAACATAGTGCATACTTCAAGTTTTAGGGTGCTGCACACGATGTAATAAATAATAAAATCTCCAGTGTTCATACTAGTAAATATGTTCAATATTTAATTCATTGCTCAAACACAGGCAGTATTTTCAAATCCGCATGCCAAAGTTTGGCCCCTTAGACCTAAATTTAGGTCCTAATTCTGCAACTTTAGTTACAAGCTGGGGACGCATCGGTTAGAAGTAACGGAGGAGGAGAAAGACCTCGGGGTCCTTGTAGATCGCAGGATGACTATGAGTCGACAATGTGACGTGGTGGTGAAAAAAGCCAATGCGGTCTTGGGATGCATTAGGCGAGGTATATCTAGTAGGGATAAGGAGGTGCTGCTTCTGTTGTACAAGGCACTGGTGAGACCTCATTTGGAGTACTGTGTGCAGTTCTGGTCTCCCATGTTTAAAAAAGATGAACTCAAACTGGAACGGGTCCAGAGAAGGGCCACTAGGATGATCAGAGGAATGGAAAACCTGTCGTATGAAAGGAGACTAGAGGAGCTCGGGTTGTTTAGCCTGACCAAACGAAGGCTGAGGGGGGATATGATTGCTCTCTTTAAATATATCAGAGGGATAAATACCAGGGAGGGAGAGGAATTATTCCAGCTCAGTACTAATGTGGACACGAGAACGAATGGATATAAACTGGCCGTGGGGAAGTTTAGGCTTGAAATTAGACGAAGGTTTCTGACCGTCAGAGGGGTGAAATATTGGAACAGCCTTCCGAGGGAAACAGTGGGGGCGAAGGACCTGTCTGGGTTTAAAATTAAGCTAGATAAGTTTATGGAAGGAATGGTTTAATGGGATAACATGATTTTAGTCAAAGGAACAGCGTGCCATGGCAGGTAAATAGTATAATGGCTAATGAGGGTTAGGCTGGAGAATCTTGCCTACGTGCTCGGGGTTTTACTGATCGCCATATTTGGGGTCGGGAAGGAATTTTCTTCCAGTGTAGATTGGCAGAGGCCCTGGAGGTTTTTCGCCTTCCTCCGCAGCATGGGGCAGGGATCGCTAGCAGGAGGATTCTCTGCTAATTGAAGTCTCTAAATTGAAGTCTCTAAGCCACAGGATTTGGGGACTTCAACAGCAGAGTCAAGGGAAAGGGTAGGGACGGCTTTGTGGCCTGCATCATGCGGGAGGTCAGACCAGATGATCATAATGGTCCTTCTGACCTTAAAGTCTATAAGTCTATGAGTCTATGAACTGGCTCCCTGCTGTCAGATTCCTGTGTCAATGCTGAACCCCACTGAAGTGAATGGGGATCTGCAGGTGATCAAAGGTCTACCTCTGGAGAACAAATGACAGGATTGGGGCCTTAGAGACTTAAATAAAAGTGATAGGATTTTTCAGGATTGCTGGCCACCCAAAAATCCCATTGAAGTCAGTGGGAGCTGCAGGACCTATGCAGCTGCAGGACCCCAAAAAACAGCCCACATATTTAGGTTTCCTAGGGTACCATATTTCAGCAAGCAAAAAAGAGGACGGGAGGAGCCCCGCCCTAGCCCCGCCCCTGCCCCTCCCACTTCCCACTCCCCCAGAACCCCCAACCCTCCCCCCGTTCCTTGTCCCCTGACTGCCCCCTCCTGGGACCCCTGCCCCTAACTGCCCCCCAGCACTCCACCCCCTATCTAAGCCTCCCTGCCTCTTGTCCCCTGACTGCCCCAACCCTTATCCACACCCCCACCCCCAGACAGACCCCTGGGACTCCCACGCCCCATCCAACCACTCCCCACCCCCTGACAGCCCCCTCCAGAACTCCCAACCCATCTAAACCCCTCTGCTCCCTGTCCCCTGACTGCTCCGATCCCTCTCCCCACTCCTGCCCCCTGACAGCTCCCCCCCAGAACTCCCAGCCCCCACCCCCCCGCTCCTTGTCCCCTGACTGCCCCCTCCTGGGACCCCTGCTCCTAACTGCCCTCCAGAACCCCACCCCCTACCTAAGACTCCCTGTTCCTTGTCCCCTAACTGCCCCCTCCTAAGACCCCCCCCAACTGCCCCCCAGGACCCTACCCCCTATCTGTACCCTGACTGCCCAAAACTTTCTCCACTCCCCCCCAAAAGCCCCCCCTGAACTCCCGACCCCCCCCCCCCTGTTTCTTGACTGCCCCCTCCAGAACCTTCCTGCCCCCTGGCCCCCTTACCCTGCTGCTCAGAACAGGGTGTTGGGCTCTGTGCGAGCCGGACATGTGGCTGCGCTCCCCAGCACAACAAAACCTGGTCCCTGGCCCTGCACAGTGCTGCTGGAGCCGGGCTGCAGGGGAGAGCTGCCGGCTCAGAATGCAGGGAGGGGGGGGGAGGAGGAGCTCCTCTACAGCTGCTCCGGAGTCCAGCCCGTGACTTTCCTGCAGCCCTCCCAGCCGCTCGCTCTGCTCTGCTGGGGGAGGGGGGAAATCCCGGACATTTTGAGTTATTTACAAATTCCCCCCGGACGCTATTTTTAGCACAAAAAGGAGGACATGTCCGGGTAAATCCGGACGAATGGTAACCCTAAGGTTTCCAAATACAGCTTTAGAAGCCTAACTTTAGGCACCTAGATCTCAAAATTTTGGCCCATATAACCATCTTCAGTGAGGTGCCCTTCAGAACTATTACAGACATATGCATTGTAAGCATATTAGTATGTTGCTTCAACATAGATACAGCTGCCTTGATGGATACTGGTTCATTGACCTCCTGTGTCCAGCTCCTTTTGCATCAGCACTTTTAAAGAGGGCACATTGCGAGTGAGATTCTAATTGCAGAGGGAAAAACTCCAATAACTTCTTGAACAAAAATCTTATTTTTTTGTTTAAACAAATTAAAATTTAGGAAAACGGCACTATTCAGGTCAGCACGTATGCACATGCTTCATGGTAAGCATCTATTTAATTGCCTTCCTGAATTTGGGCTGTCAGATACATACAGTACGAGGATTCTGGTATGAGCGTAATTCATGGAACGCCTTATCCAGAGATCTTTTACTCATTTTTACTTAGCCCTTATTCTGGGGACAATGGGAGTTGGCTCAGGTAAACACTAAGTAAATTACCTTGAGATTTCCTAGAGAAATAATAGGCAGTTAAAATGAGAAACATGGAAATAATTATGTTTGTTTTGTGTCACCTGAGCAGAGAGATGGAATTATTTCTTTGTTTATAGCTGATCATGTTAGGATTTTTCAGAATATAAATATAAACGTTTTCTAGTTTCTCTGAAAAAAACAATTGGAAACCATCCCACAATCCCCTTTCCACCTTGTTTTGTTGCTGGAAGCACATCAGGGTTTTTTTTTTTCTGACTTAATTTGAAATATCATAAATGAAGCTTTAACAAAAGTCATGATTCATTATGTCCTAGGCCTGCTCTTTAGATTATTGTGCCCTTTGGGTTTTGTCTAACAGCAAAGTAAGACATACTGCTTTTTTTTTTTTAATGTGGATATACAGTAAATTCTCAAAGATCAATTCCTGGCATCCAGTCTGTGCTGAACACTTATTTTTCTCTTTGACTGCTCTTCCCAAATGAATTGGAAACTTTTTATGTTGTTGCTGCATAATAAGCAAAGTGTTATTTTTCCAAGAACATGTGTTGCTGTAATTATTTTTACAACCATCAGGGCCGCTACAACCACTTTAAGGCACATTCTGCGGGTTACCAATATATGCATTATAGCATGCTTGTCTTCCTTCAGAATTTACAGCCAGCTATGTGCACAGCCAGATGGTTTCAAATTGTTTAATTAAAAATACATTAATAGCTAAGATAACTATTAGAAGTTCCTACTGACCATTTATCTAGCCATCATCAGTTGACAGTTTCCCCTTACCCACACAGAAGTGGGTCTCACGGGAGTATTTGAAGGAAGACAGGGTTTAACAGATTCATTCATGGAGGGCATTCTATTAATTTCCCTCTGTGATGGGTTGGATCACAGAAACGTCCTGGGGGCTGCCAACTGATGTGCCAAGACTACTACTGCCTCTGCTTTCCCTGCCAGCTTGGGACTCCAGAGCTTTGCCTGGTTGCACCAGACACCCTTGCCGGCCACAAACACAGACCCAGCTCTGAACTACGTCCCACAAACTGCAAGCTTAACTGAAAGCAGCTTAAGAAGTGTTCCTGTCTTTAACACTCAGATGCCCAACTCCCAATGGGGTCCAAACCCCAAATCGTTTTACCCTGTATTGTTCGCCCTCTATAACACTGATAGAGAGAGATGCACAGCTGTTTGCCCCTCCTCCACCCAGGTATTAATACATACTCTGGGTTAAATAATGAGTAAAAAGTGATTTTATTAAATACAGAAAGTAGGTTTTAAGTGGTTCCAAGTAGTAACAGACACAACAAAGTGAATTACCAAGCAAAATAAAATAAAACACGCAAGCCTATGCCTAATACAGTGAGAAAACTGAATACAGATAAAACCTCACCCTCAGAGGTGTTCCAGTAAGCTTCCTTTTACAGACTAGTCTCCTTCTAGTCTGGGTCCAGCAATCACTCACACCCCCTGTAATTACTGTCCTTTGTTCCAGTTTCTTTCAGGTATCCTTTGGGGGTGAAGAGGCTATCTCTTGAGCCAGCTGAGGGGTCTCCCATGGGCTTAAATAGACTTTCTCTTATGGGTGGAGACCCCCTCCTCTCTCCTATGCAAAGTCCAGCTCCAGGATGGAGTTTTGGAGTCAAAAGGGCAAGTCACATGTCCATGCATGACTCAGTTTTTACAGGCACCCACATGCTATCTTGAATGTCTCCAGGAAGACTTCTTATATGGATTGGAGCCTTCCAAAATCCATTGTTCGTTAAGTGTTTCTTGATTGGGCACTTAATTTGCACATTCCTTTCTCAAGAAGCTGGCCAAATGCCTTACTAAGGCTATTTAAATCAAACAAGTATACAGCTAGTATTCATAACTTCAAATACAACAATGACACATGCATACAGCTAGGATGAATATATTCATATGTTACATGGCATATGTAGCATAAAACATATTCCAGTTATGTCATAGATATATTCATAAGCATATTTCCATAAAGCTTTCTGGGGTGCACCATCACACCCTCCTCCTGAACTTACTGCCAGAGACTTGGATACTGTCCATGGCGGAGGCAGTACATGTAAAATCCCTGTTTGTCTTTGGTCACACTCCCTTTCAGTACCTTTAAACCATGTGATGTCATTCATAAGTGTTCTAGCAAGTTTTGGGGTTTCTGGTCCCCGGGTGCCTGAAAAAAGATTGGGGTGTAGTATTGTTAACAGAATGCAGACAGCAATATCTGTTAAAGTGTAGGTGTCATGGCATTTAGCCACCAATGCCATGAGGCGGTGTGCCTCAGTTTCTCCTTCCACACAGCAGCATAGGCCTGTAATGCTTTTGCTGCTGTGCCAAGCTTCCAGCCTGTTTACGGGTATAAGCTGAAAAGTAACCGGCTCGGGGGACTGTCTTGGCACCAACCCTAACATGTACAAAAGTTTCTTCCACAAATCAGGTATGTTTCACATCTTAAAAGGGTTTACCACTAGTATTAACCCCTTTGTCTTGACCCAAGACTCCTTTGTCTTGATGAAATAGCAAGAGAGACAAGATTAACAGCAAATCTATGGTGGACAGGCTTTGTTCACATGATTTAGCTTGTTTAGTGTCTACTGCATTTTCTCACTTCTTTGTGCACCCTGGTAGGCACTCTGATGCAGATTCTTCTGCCTCTTTGGGGAAGGCTTTTAATTTAGGTATGAGTTTGAGGCTTTGCAAAGGAAAGGGTGTACTGCAGCCATGCTTGCCCTCGCCCCCTCCCTCTGGAATTTTTCTGGGCTGGACCCCACTCCCTGGTGAAGCTTTACCCATGCAGAGATTTTTTCCCTCCTGCCTTGAAGACAGTTTTATCTCTTATAAGCGTAGGAAGAACAACATCTTTCAACGGGGTGCTTTGGATTGGTAAGATCCCCTTGGATACCCCACTCTCTGTTCCCAAAAGGTTAGCTGAGAGGGCACTCCCCTCCAGGAGACCGGACCCCCAGTTTTCCCTTAAACCCTGATCCACAGGAGCAGGGTCTGGCATTTTAAATGCAGTTTTTTCACCCTCCTCCTGGGAAAGATCCTCCCTACCAGGGCAGCTGCAGGCACCAGCTAAGTGCTAAGAAGCAGGTGCTTGGGGCGGCCAATACCAAGGGGTGGCACTGCGGCCGCTACTGGGGCAGCACATCCGGGTCTTCGGCGGCGGGTCCCTCAGTCCCTCTCGGAGCGAAGGACCTGCTGCCGAATTGCTGCCGAAGAGTGGAGCGGCGCGATCGCGCTGCCGCGGCTCCCCCCCACCCCCCCCCCCCCGCTTGGGGCGGCAAAAAACCTGGAGCCGGCCCTGCTCCCTACAAAAGGTGGGCAGATTCTCCGCCCCCCCCCCCCCCGTCCCTCCCACCTTCCGTCTGGACTTCCCTTTCTGGGCTCCCCTCTGGATCAGACACTCCTCCTGTGTCCCCCAAAAGGGAAGATAACCCTGGTCCGGCTGTGGGCTCACAGCTACCAGCTGACAGACTATTCACTGGCCAGCAAAATTCCCCCCCTTCCACTCAGGTTGGGCTTGCTTCCAGCTATAGAATCCCTGGGGTCTGTTCCCACCGCAGCTGTCACCAGGACCCCAACTTCCACCTTCGGGACACATGTCTCTGTGCACCCCAGGGCAGGCCCTGTCCCCTGCTGACCTGCAACTTCTTGGCAGTTAGCAGATGGGGTATGGGGTGGCCCCCCTGCTACAAGTTGGAACATTCCCCTCCCCTGGGCAGATGATCATGGGACAGGATTTGGCTTCATCCAGCCCGTCCTACTGGGACTTGCCTCGAGCCCCGGGGCTACAGGAACTGGCTACATTCATCACTGCCCCCAAAGCTGCATTTTTCACTGTTACAAAGGAATCTAAGAGGCACCCTCCTGTTTCCCCAGCAGTCCATGTGACACCCTCCTCCCCCCCCCCCCCCACTTCCCCAGGGACTTTTAGCACAAGATTCCTTCTCACTGCTAACCAACCCTGGGACAGATTCTGCCACATGAAAGAAATCATTCCCTAGTAGAAACAGTGAAAAATTGTGTGCAACTGTTGCAACGTCAGCTCAGCCTGCAAATTACTAGTTTGCATGTGTACTTTAGCTAAAGGTGCAAGGACTTTGTAACCTCCCACCAGTTCCAATTCTGCCATTTTCCCTGGCAACAAATCCTTCTCCTGGATCAGATCCCTCCTGACCACAGAAATCTCTGCACCGGTGTCCCTCAATCCAAGAAGAACTTCACCATTGAGTTTAACAGCACGCATATGTTCATTGCTTGGTTGTGTGGAAGCAACCTTTACAAACCCTGTGTGTAAAGAGGCAGCAGCCGGGATCTGAGAAGCAGGAACTTCATGTGTTACTTGCTGCCTGTTTCCACTCAGCAAGGGACATTGATTCCTCAGGTGCTCAGTGGACTTACAATGATAGCACCTCTTGGGCTCCTCAGCTTGTACAGGAGATTTGGGACGAGTAACAGGGCAACGGGGAGGTGGACGCCCAGCCTCCTTTTTCCCAGGGGTAAAACGGTGATTCTGCTTTCCACCAACCCTGTACCCCTCTGCCAGTGGTTTATGTTTAATTGCAGCTTGTGACTGCTCATAAGAGTCTGCAAACTCAGCTAATTCTCCCACTGCAACCACCTTTCCCCCCACAAATACTGTTTTACATCATCACTGCACATATTCAGGAATTGTTCCTGAGTAACCAAATCACACATTCCTTCAAAGCTTATAATGCCTTTCCCCCTCACCCACTTATCTACCAAATCTCTCATTTCATTTACATAAGCCACATTACTCAAACCAGATCCCCTCTTAAGATTCCTGAATTTAACCCTGTAGGTTTCAGGTGTAATCTGAAACTGCTTCAAAACAAGTTCCTTAAATTTACCATAGTTTGAAGCATCATCAGTAGGCATCTTATTGAATATGTCCAGAGCTCTGCCAGTCAATTTTGTTATCACTGTGGTCATCTTTTGGTCTTCAGGGATTGCATGGAGGGGGCACAGTCTCTCAAAGGTGATGAAATATTCAGCAATATCGCTGGATTCATTATACTGTGGACATAGTTGCTCCCATTTGTGGATTTTTGGGGAAGTGGCACCAGCAGCTGGAGGGTTTTGTCTAGGGTTACCATATTTAAAAAATAAAAAAAGAGGACACTCCACGGGGCCCTGGCCCCGCCCCTTTCCCACCTCCAGCCCCGCCCCAACTCCACCCATTCCCCGCCCATTCCCCAAAGTCCCCGCTCTAACTCCCCCTCTCCCTCCCAGCCACGCGAAAAGGGCTGCCCAAGCGCTACCGGCTTCACGGTTTGCCGGGCAGCCCCCAGACCCTGCACCCCTGGCCGGCGCTTCCCCAGCACAGCTGGAGCCCGGGAGGGGAGGCGCCCAGCCAGGGGTGCAGGGTCTGGAGGCTGCCTGGCAAACCGTGAAGCCGGTAGCGCTTGGGCTTTGGTTAGCCCCCATGCCTCCGGACCCTGCACCCCCGGCCAGGCACTTCCCCTCCCGGGCTCCAGCTGCTCTGCTCCTCCCCTGACTCTTCGGCTCTGTTTAAGAGCCAAGCTGCCCGAGCGCTACCGGCTTCAGGCAGCCCCCATGCGTCCGGAGCAAAGCAGCTGGAGCCCGGGAGGGGAAGTGCCCGGCCGGCGACTGGGGTCCGGAGGCAAGGGGGCTGCCCGAAGCCGGTAGCGCTCTTAAACAGAGCCGAAGAGTCAGGGGAGGAGCAGAGCAGCTGGAGCCCGGGAGGGGAAGTGCCCGGCCGGTATTTTCCCGGACATGTTCGGCTTTTTGGCAATTCCCCCCGGACAGGGGGTTGATTACCAAAAAGCCAGACATGTCCTGGAAAAAACGGACGTATGGTAACCCTAGTTTTGTTTCTTCAGCTCCATAACAGCCAGTTCATGCTTCTGGGCCTCAATCTAGGCCTCCATCTGGGCCTGTATTTCTTTGTCTCTTAACTCCAGGGCTCTTTTGTGGGCAGCCTCCTCCCTAGCTGTTTCTGCCTCCATAGCTCTTCTGTGTGCAGTTGCCTCTGCTTCTTTGAAGTCTGGTCTACACTGGGGGGTCGGGGGGGGAGATCGAGCTAACTTCAGCTACATGAATAGCGTAGCTGAAGTCGAAGTATCTTAGATCGATTTATCTTGGGTCCTCACAGCGTGGGATCGACTGCCGCGGCTCCCCCGTCGACTCTGCTACCGCCACTCGCTCCGGTGGAGTTCGGGAATCGATATATTGCGTCTTAACGAGACGCGATATATCGATCCCCGATAAATCGATCGCTACCCACCGATACAGCGGGTAGTCTGGATGTACCCTTCGTTTCAATTGAAACTCCCGGTCCTTTTCCTTCTCTTCTACTTCCAGTCTAGCCAGCTCTAGTTTAGTAGCTGCTTCACTGGTATTCATTTTCCTGCTTTCTTGTGCTGGGCCACACCCCTTCTGCAGTTCACTGAAACTGGGATGCACTCAGCTCAGGGGCTTCCTAGTTAACAGAGACTTTCCCAGCGCCCAGTGTTCAGCCTTTCTGGGCAATTTGCAACGTGCAGTTCTAGCTTCTTCTGATCTTCACTCTTACTTATTTTGCTTCCTTTTCTGTCCCTATTTCCCTTACCCGAAATAAGCAAACAGAAAATAACAAACAAACAAATCCCTCCTCAAGATCCATTTCTATGGTTCCTAAAGGAAACTGCCAAATGATAGTGGCCAGATAAATGGCCATGAAAGACTTCTGCATGGAAGAATGTTTGAAGATGCTTGTGGGAGAAACAGGCAAATAGGCAATGGAGGCTGCCATCCTTCATGGACTAAAGTGAGTGGAAGGTTTGTGGCACATTAAATAGTAAAGACAATTACAGATCAGGGCTAAGTATTGAAGGAGCTTAACTGTAAGGATCAGAACCTTTTATATAATGCAATGGGGAAAGTCAAGCCAGTGCAGGGACTCAAAGGGTTGATGTGGTCAGAATGGGGGCAAGAAGATGATCTTAGTGACAGTGTTTGGAATGGGCCTGCAGGGAGCAAAGTGGATGTCAGGCAGGCCAAGGAGAAGTAAGATGCATTAATCAAGATAGGAGTTAATGAAGGTGAGAATTCTGATGTGTGGAGAGAGAGAAAGGGCTGGGTCTTAGAGGCATTACAGAAGAAGAAATGACAAACAGGCATACTATTTATGTATCTTAGTCTAGAAAGAGAGCACAGTCAAAGCTGGTATCCAGGTTAAGGGACCGAGTGACAAGAATGATGGTGATTGTGTCCTGTGACGGCTAAGGGGAGTTTTAGGGATGGTATATCAAGAGTTGTTTTTTACATAAGTTTTAATGATGGCAAGATATCCAAGAGAGACAGGCTGAGATGCAGGATTGGATAGATGGAGATAAGTCACGACTTGAGAGAGTAATTTGTGGGTCATCTGTGTGGAGATAGTTGAAGATATGAAGTGTTAGCCAAGGAGAGGTCCTTGTGGAATACCCACAGAAGTTGGGAGAGGAGGAGGTGGAGCACCCCTGAAAGGAGCTGATGGAGCTGTTGGGAGAAGAACCAGTGGACAGATTCACAAGAGCTGAGATAGGAAAAGATTTCAATAAGGAAGGTGTTTATCGATTATGTCAATGTATGATAAGGGTGGAATAGAGACTTGGTGATCCAGGGGATAGTTGGAGATCTTGAAGCAAGTAGTTTCAGTAGTGTGAAAGCATCTTTTCCCCTAGTTTGTTTTATTTACAGTGAAGCTAAATGTACAGCTTAAATAGTAACATTAAATGAAACCAGGAAATTGTAGGGCGTGTAATCAGCAGTTCCATTTGTTTACAGCTACTTTAGTAACCCCGGATGGGTTGTAAACATGCACATGAAACCTAGTCTGATAATTTTTTCATGATATATATATTTTATTACTCCATAGCACTTGAAGTTAATTTTTTCCAGTTCCTCACTCATTTTAATAGTGTTTTTGAAGCTTTTATTTAGTTTTTGCTCTTTGCAAAAATGTTCAGAACACGATAGAGAGCAATCCTGAAATGACAAGGAAAGTGGGCTAGAGGACCTAACAGATTTTTTTCAGTCTCCTAATTACTAAGCTACTGTGAAGTCACACAGTGCTTCCGCGTGATTGAAGTCTCTGATTTATGACTCTTTATATTGCAAAACTAATCAGTAGCATAAATGTCAGTGTTCTTCAGATTTTCATTTCTCTATAATTCTACTATTTGATATCCTTTCAGCTTTTATCTTTATTGCTAAACCTTCACAAAAACCTGCATTTTAGTCATATGGATTTTTGTTATTTTTTTAATCAGGCAAATAGTTATCTTGTGGTTTTAATGGAAATGGAACAGACTTGGTTCTTTGCTACTTTGGGCATGTACATTACTGCTGCCATTACGGCTTTGAGAAAAATAAGTAATTGCCGCTTCTACGAGACCAGATTTTTTTTCCATGGGACTAGAAAAATTGTGGTTATTGACTTCTCAATGGTAGATAAGTAGGGTCTTCTGAATTGATATTTAAGGCTATAAGAAAATGGTGGGCCACAATTTTTTGTTGCAGAAACCACAATTTTTAACACACACTGCAACTTTTTATAGTTTCTGCAAGTTTGAGTGGCATTGCGACCTGGTGCACAGGATTGCAGTGCCACTCAGATTTGGGGTTTTATGGTTTGCAGGGGTTTTTGTTTGTTTTTTAAACAAACATTTTTTAACGATACCGCAAGTTTAACAAGCTGGCTGCAACTTTTCAACCAAAAAAATCCCAACTTTCGTGCAGCCTTCTCGATACTTAAAAACTGGAGTAAATATTGTGTTGGTCACTGTATTGGCTGACACTGGAGATTGAACCAATCTCCAAATCTAAAAGCACGATATGCTAATTTTAAGCTATATCAGATTTATTTCTTCTATGAATTGGGCACAGAGGGGAACCTGTAATGCACCAGTGGGTTGTTTTACACTATGTCACATTGAGTTTGAACTTGAAAATGTTTGTAAAACCAGAGAGACAAGCCTTGAACAAATTTGTTTTAACACACTGCTGCTTTGACTAAATATGACTAGGTCTGTTGTTATGCCATTTCCCAGTCAGTCATTGCACTAAGGTCTTGATGTCACTAGGCCTATAGTTCTGTGTGATGGGGTGGATTCCTTGTTGGGATCGTATTCATGTAAATTAGCATGGAGGCGGCTAGCACGGCCTCTTCCCGACCTTTTAAAAAAAACCTTTGTACTGAATGAGTAGATCAGCCACTAACAAGGGTTCCCCAAATACTTTCAAGTGGAACAGGAGTATGGCCAGAAAAACACAGTGATCTGAGACTGACTTTGCAGAAGGCCTAACTTGGATCCCTGGTAGCGTGTGTTGCAATCCCTGATGTAGACAGAGAAAGGAATTTGGAGAAATGGGGGCCGACCCCACGTAAATATAGAAGGCTCTTTTTTGTCCAGCCCCTGGCTGTTCCAGAGCATGCCCGCCCACAGATGGTTGTGGCCCTTGATGACTGTGGGTGTTTGGAACCCATTGTTCACTAGTGAAGCCATGGTGTGTAGACAGCTCTGTACAGCTATGCGCTGCTGCCTCAGGAAATACTGATATGTAGTCTCCAAAGAGAGACTGCTTAGGCATGGGATACATATTTCCTTACTCCTTCTTTATTCCCAGAGCCTTGCCCTCCTTTCCCTTCCCTACCCTCCTGTGTTGTATTTCTGACACATGGGGTCATTATTGTAACTGTTGTATAGAATGGGATGGCATGGTGGAGCAGAAGTGCTTTTCCCCCCTTGTGACTGATCTTCTCAGGCCTTCTTTGTACTGACTTGTACAGTTGTTTGCTCTGAGCTTCAGAACTAATGGAAGCATGAGGTCCATTTTTCGTACTGGAGGGTGTTCAGAGTAATATTCTAGGAAAGAGCTGTGTTCAGTGATGATAAACTGAAACCCACATCAGTTGCCTCAGACATTCAAAGAATTTTGTTTAGATCTGGGTGACTGCTTGAATTTTTAAATGAATTAGCTTTGGACACAGTCATGCCCCTTTTGTGTTTGAGTTCTGCAGCATTTCTGAGAGAGTCATGCTGGCACGGATGTTGGCAGAATGTCAGTTTCCAAGTTACACATATACATTTTCACACCAGAGGTGCTTCTGAGCTCCTCTGTTTTGAGAGAGGGGAAACAATGGCATGTGCCTATCTGACCAATGCAACTCAGATATTGTACATTGAAAGTTCAGAGATAATTTAGTTTTTAATCCATAGTTGTTGGTTCTTTTTAAGTATTTGCATGTTTTGCTTAAAAGTTTCAGAAAATCCTGGTCTGTTCCTGGGTATTCCATGAGCAGAAAAAGAAGCTAAATCCATCTGTTAAATTATTTGTTGTGAATTACTTGCTGAGCTCTAACTCTGTTGCTTCAAATGGCTTGGAGGAAGCTTGGCTTGGTGTTTTAGAGTATGATATATCTTGGAATCCTGAATAAATCCTACCCTTAGGGGCAAATGCTTATTGAAGCTCCTTTTTACATAAGAAGGTGTCTAAAACAAAGCTTTTACTCTGCCCAGAACACACCTCATGCCACCAATTTGTTTAAATGCAATTACGACTGACACTCTATCAGAGAAAATAGAAAGGGAGTGTTTTCTTCTAGTGGGAGCCTCAGATGAGAGGAAGACCAGAGGTGATTATCAAGATACAGTCAGGTCTGCAGTGAGGGACAGTGTATATGAGAAACTTTTTCTGCATTGGGGTCAAACACAAGCTTCCTGAAGCTTGAAAGAGGACCATTTTGTTGTTGCTAAACCAGCAGGGGTACACTCTGACTGCAACTGAAAGGGAAATCAGTGCATAGACTCCCATTGATTTCAGTGCGAGTTGGATCAGACCCTAAATGAGCTTTAAATTCTTTCAATTTAGAAAAGTTCGGTTTCAAATAAATAAATAAAACACACACCTAAATACATAACAGATGGCCTTCCTTAGCTCCCTAGTGTTTTAATTCAGGTGTACATTTCAAGCCGCGTCATGTTTATTCCTTTCTTATATATTTTCTCTCTGATTTTAATTAATTATACAACAGCACATCCAAGACCATAACAAAATAGCACATGTAATACATGTTTCTGTAAACAAATGAAAACAAACATACAGCCTGATACTTCCTGAAATTAGTACTGCTTCCCGGAAGACATCAGAAAAGACACAAACTGTTGCTAAACATATGTTTAAAAAAGAAAAAGCCCATTTTTTGAGCAGCAGTTTGAGTGAATTTATAGTGAGGATAGTATATTCCTAATATGAAATACTCCACAGAATAATGCCTCACTAACAGTACAGCATACAGCCAATGACAGCTTATATAATTATTAAATATAAGAAACAGAGAATGTACTTATTCAACCTAATTCTACAGAGAGCCTAACATGGTAGGGGGTGTCATATTGCATCTCCCTGATGAACACAGCAGAGGTGTGTAACCCCTCCCTCTCCAGACAAGTTCCCACTGATCTGCCTCATCTCATCAGGCATGTGCAGAAATACCTGCCAACATCTAATGCTGGGCATCATTAGTGGCATGATGCAACGAACAAAACAAGGACAAAGAGCCTGGAAAGCATTAGCTGTAAATACCTTGTACAATTCAAGGCAGAAAAGAGGCAGACTACATTTGGTTGTAAACCGGATCCTGTTTTCTTTTATTGTAAAGGCAACGAGCTTTCTCTAACATTATTTAGGAGGCTTGTCAAACATACTGTTCTCTATAAATCCTTACCTCAGCATTCGTTTCCTCAGTTTCCACACCAGCATTTGAAGTAATGTGTTTGGATTTAAATAATAAAGACACCTGTACAAAATTGTAGGCCCCTAACATGTAATAATATATGAGAAATCACAACAGCATTAAAATGATCATTCAAACAGGAACTCAATCTGACAGCCACCTACCAAAGCTCCTTTCCACCGCTTTACTGTTGTGGGAAGTTTACTCTCAGCCTTTTCTAAATACTCTCATATCCACATCTTTTGCAGTGTGCCTGGGAGGTTGCCAAATTCAGGCTACTTTGGACTAAAGTAGTGGGGGGGGGGGGTGGAGAGGAACAAGTTCCATAGTCCTGTAGACCTCACAGAGAACACCCTGCTAGCAAACAGGGAGGGCTCCAAATCAAGGACTTCGATTGTCCTCAGCTGTCAGTATGGCATTGGGAAAGAGGCAGTCCCTCAGGTAGGCTGGTCCCAAGCTGGTTAGTGCCAAAAGCTGCATAGTGACTTTATCAGAAGCAGAAATGAGAATATTTCAACAACAAACAGTTCTCAGCTTTCCTGGGGACAGTAAATGATGGTCAAAGCACAACAGGCCAGATCCAAAACTCATTGAAATAACTGGAAAGGGCTCAGATGGATTTCAGTGGACTATAGATGAGGAACAACCTTTTTTTTAAAAAACACCTGTTCTGGAAGATTATCACACAAAAATTCAAACGTTATTTCACTCTACTGTGAACATTTCTGTCATAAGCTGAGTTGCAGATGAGCTGAATTGTGCATAAAGGTGTCTGACCTCGAAGTTTTGTATATATTTTATTTTTTAATCAGGTGAGGGGTAATAGCATTAAGTGAATAGAGCATGGTAGGTCCTGTAGATCAGTCACATCCAATAACTTCTTCTTCATGAAACTATCACAGATGAAGAACCAAGAGGGAGTTCTGACAGTCCTGTCATATCACTAGTTTTTGCTTGCATCGTATTGAGATTACAATTGCATATGAGATTAATTTTAGCTTTAAGGGTTTGGATTTCCTCTTCTAACCCTTGTTACTCTAGTACTATGACCTTGATGCTGTCACCATTCAGAAAGTTTAATGAGAGAATCAAAGAGGAAGTCTAATTTATGATTACCTGTTTAATTCCTGTAATTGTGACACCTAAATTCATACATAACTGTAGTTTTTAACACCACGGATGCACAGAGGTTTTCCATCTTTGTACTTTAAAGTCAGGGCAACATTTTGTTCTTTCTTTACCGTGAGCAAAATTTGACGTGCATTCTTTTTTTAAATGGCATCTGATGTGGTATCTCTCTTCAGTTCTTTGTGGTTTCCTGTTTTTCATACACAGATGAACGTATCTGATGAGATCTGTTCAGCTTCATCATATATTATCATTTATGATTTTCTCAATACAAGCATCAAAATGACATTTAGATTTCCAGGTCCAAAGTCTTTTATGAATACAGTAAAGGCCAGATTAGGATTTTTCCCTGCAGCAGAAATATGAACTCAAGTCCGCAACGTTCTGCTTTTCAGCTGAAAGCTCTTTTTTAAATTTAGATGAATTGGCAAGTATTTATTTAGTGCAGAGCAATCAGATATACCTCTACCCCACTATAACGCGACCTGATATAACACAAATTCGGATATAAAACGGTAAAGCAGCGTTCCAGGGGGGTGGGGCTGCGTGCTCCGGCGGATCAAAGCAAGTTCGATACAATGCGGTTTCACCTATAACACGGTAAGATTTTTTGGCTCCCAAGGACAGCATTCAATCGGGGTAGAGGTGTATAACTATCATTCTTTTATACAACTCCATATTACTAAGTAATCTGAATTACTTTGTACATGTGAAAAGGAGATGTGAAAATATTTGTGGAATAAAAATGTTGTGGGGCTTTTCTAAAGTTAGACAGTGTAAAGAGCAGAAGCTTATCTGTAGCATGTGTGAGGATTGTGTCTGTGGCTCTTTAGACTTTTTTAGCATCCATAGCACACAAACTAGCTTTAAAAACACAAAATCTTACACATTTTAAAGTCCTGCAAATAACTACAGATCATCTAGAATGTGATTCTGTAAAGTAGGCCCTTCTCTACTCCTACTGGGCATTGAGGTCAGTAAGGGGTTTAATGGCTCGCAGAATTTAGATAGTAACCTTTATAATGACATCTGGGGGAAGAGGAAGCAGCAGCTGTTGACAGATGGTATGCCATGGCTTGTAAAGGGTTCCATACCTCCAAGTGATGGGCACTGGGTCGGGTCCCAAATCTCACCATCTTCATTGATAGTGGTTGGCAGAAGAACCTGCCAGTTTGTGTCGGCAGATGAGTTCAAAGGGACGTGGGATACAGAAGGATGGGGAGGGGAACTGAGGTGAACAAAATGCAACTCTACTAAAGAGGATCAGTTTAGCATGTCTTCGTTCTGAATTGCTCTTTCCATGCCTGCCACACTCTGCTCCAGAGCTACAAATAAAAGCAGGGGTCGGTACTGCCAGTGGCTGACAGGATATGTCAGAGCACTCAGCCGGCCTCTGTCTAGCCGAATGAGGCCTTCAGCGCATTTCAGCTGTCCTTCCTCCTTAATGGTAGCACCTGTTCATCCTCCGTTTTCATCAACAGGCTCCTTTTTCTCCATGCTGCTAAGACTTGGGGCTGAGGGATGCCTTCCCCCAGTTCTTGTTGCATTCTTCAGAAAGGAGGCAGGCTCCCGCCCCCCTCCACCCCCAGTAGCAGGCTCCCAGCCTAGTAGCATCTTGAACTGTTGATTCCTCAAGTACCAAATCCCTTCCTTAAATGCTCAGGTAGACCTTGTTTCTAGTCTGGAGAATAGAGCAAGATCATTGAATAAAGTCTCAAACGTTGCTTCAAAGTTAGCTACTAAATTGGATTTAGAAAAGTATAGTTTGGATTATTTATGAAAGAGCTTTCAAATTTGTGCAAATGTAGACATGGTAAGAGCTGCACTCTAATATCCATGTAACTGTTATAACCCATTACCATTGCTATCATCCTGCAGTTTTTCCTTTGTTTGTCACCACTACTCAATTCTGTAACAATTTTCTCATTTATAAAAGCAATTTCTTTGGGAGGAGGTGGGGGTCGGGAGAACAGCCGTATAGTCAAATAGAGCAAGCTACACTTGTGGGCAATAAGTTAAAGAACCTTTCCCTTCCTTAGGTCGCTGATCTGAACTAAGCCTTGAGTAATGATGTCATAATGATGTTGTTATCTGAAGGTTGTTAGCCTGTACAAAGTGAGCTGGTATAAATGAGCCTTAATTACAAAAACTGCAATCACTGTAAGCACTAAGTAGCATGCCCGTTAGTCTGCACAGAGGTCCAGGACCATGAAGACAGAACTTCCTGTCCATTCCAGAGGTGTTTCCTTCAAGTCAAGATTGGGATCATGTGGGGTGGTTTGCTGTACACCTCTACCCCGATATAATGCTGTCCTCGGGAGCCAAAAAATCTTACCGCATTATATCGAACTTGCTTTGATCCGCAGGAGTGCACAGTCCCGCCCCCTCCTCCCCCCCGGAGCACTGCTTTACCGCGTTATATCCGAATTCGTGTTATATCAGTGTAGAGGTGTACCTGTTCTGTGGATAAATAGAGGATTTTAATCTTGGCACCAGAGACTCCATCAACTGTGCACAAAATTCACTTACACAAAATTCACTTACACTAAAAACAAACCAACAAAAAACCCACCACCACACTATTTTGGGAAATAATTTGGCTTGAATATTTAGCATAATAAAATAAGAGGGAGATTAACAGCATCATTTTAATGGAAAATAAGATGTACTAGCATTTGATTGAATCCTTGCAGAAAACTGAGCTTTAGTTTTTGTAGCAAAATCAAACATAATTAAATTAATGTCAGGCTTGAGTTGTGCTGTCTAAATAAGAAAATGTTTTCAATATGGTATCTTATTAAATCCTTTCTCTCCCCCTCCCAGAACTATAGTGCCATGGAAAGTGTTCCGGCAGTGCCTTCATGAGATTCATCAGATAAGCTCTGGTTTGGAAGCAATGGCTCTTAAGTCTACCATTGACTTGACCTGCAATGACTACATTTCAATTTTTGAATTTGATATCTTCACTAGACTATTTCAGGTAAGATTTTTAAAATATTCAGCATTATGGAAGAACTTAGATCTGTAATTCACCAAATGGACAACAAAAGTCAGATGGTTGGAAAATCGTGAATAACTCAAACATTAGACCGTGGAACTAACTTTGTTTATTTTTTGTTTTTTGGTATCAAAGCCTAAATTTTAAAAGATACACCCATGAAACAATATGTGCATAGTTTGTGGACATGGCTACCCTAATTCTGATGCAGTTGTGGCAACTCATGCATTTTTTCCTGCATTCAGATTTCTCTAAAAATGTGGGCCTGGGTTGCTAATCTAAAATGTGTATATAAATGTATAATTAATGTGGCATATACATCATATCTATTGTAAATATGGGCCTGATTCTGCTCCTGTTGAAGTTAATAATAGTATATTTGCCATTGAGTTGAATGGGAGTAGGATCAGTCATGTGTTTGGCAATGTCATTTTAGTTGCTAAAGAATTGCTGAGAGTTTTACTGTCTGTCTAAACTAAACTAATACAACTAATTTTGTACATATGCTACACAACTTTTGAATGGTGTATCCATTATACATTATGTACTTTAATGTGGACACCATTCTAATGTCTGAGTTTTCTGAGGACTGGATAAAAATATCCATATAGATATATTAATTCTTAAATTTCCCCACTTTAGCCTCTCCTTTGTATATAGGAGTAATTATTAGGATGCAATTCTGGGAAATGAAGGCTCTCACTTATTCAGGCATTGGCTGTTTTTCTCTTTGTCTGAAGTGTACATTGTTTGTGAAAATTATTTTGTTTGTTAAAGATGTGTTCAAACTGTGAAATTTGGATCCAGATCTGTTGTTTTTGAACACCCACAATATTCTGGCATGTTCATTTCTGGGGATTTGGGCTAGGGACCATTTGCAAAAGTTGGATGATAGTAGGGTATGTTGAATCCAGGGCTTTTGTTTCTTTATCGTCGCTTATTTTCACCAAGTGAAATTGCCAGAACCAATAAAAGTCAAAGTTAAAATTGTTCAGGTGTAACCCATCTCTGTTTAAGCTGTTCTGAGGCCAAACTCAGAGTCTCAAAACACAGTCAAAGCATTCCCCTTACAGAAATAACCAAATGCATCTTTTATCATATATTTCAAGCTTTTTGAGGGTTTGTTTTTTGTTTTGTTTTGTTTTTTTTACTGGTGCCTTTGCTAGAGCTAGTGAAAAACTCAGCTATTTTGAATTTCAAGGATTTGTGAGAGTCTTTGGCCCATATGGTTTTGTACCTTCTGAGCTTTGCTTTTGAGTTTGGGGTTTGAGTTAGACAAAACACTCATGGCAGAATTCAGTTGAAACACCTAAGCTTTGCCTGGTTTGAATAAGTTTCTATTCCAAACAAAAACTTCTGTGTTCAGTAGAAAATTCTGAAACTTTTTTGTTGAAGTTGAACTGGTTTTCAGGTTGGTAACTGTAAAAGTCTCCTGGGGATACCAAGAGCTGTGGGGGCATTGTGTTACCTTTCTGCCTCATTAAGAATGCATTTTGCTGGCAACTAGACTGTGTCAGCTACCTGCCCCTCCAGTCTGTCTTTTTCACCAGCAAACCTCTCAAGGCTCTCCTGGCCCAAACATTGCTAGTAGGTAACAATTGGAGCATTCCAGCCCATGAGCTCCTCAGAGATGTTTCTCTACAATCCTCAGCCCTTCTGCTGTGCATTTACAGAATATATTAAGTTTGCTGCTCTGTTAGTCAGTACATCACAATTTATTAAATACACTCTTCCCTTTAAACACAGCACTGAATTGGCCTCTAGTAAAACAAGTTCAACAAAAGAGCAAGGATAAAGTGATACCAAGTAAAAGAGATAAAGATAGAGATGCTTACGAGCAAATAAAAGTGAAAACCCATCTAAAAGTCTAAAACTTCATCTAGCAGATACTGTCTTTGTTCAAGATGGTTTCTCTCACCAATAGTCTCCTTTGCAGCTTTTTACTGTCCGGCCGGGCCAGGAGCCAAAGATCAAATCACCTGGCTTTGTCTTCTAGGTGAAGGATAAAGATGGAGTTGAGACATTCCCCAAGGTACAAGCTGGACGATTGAATAGTAGTGTCCCCTTAATTCTATAGCCTGGGGTTCCTTTTACACTGCTTTGCTGCCAGAACAGCCACACCTGTCCTGCTCATATACAGCCACCAGCATGTAAAATCACTCCTAGCTGTGTTACATGAATGCTGTCCCAGCCATTCAGGAATTACACACAGGGTGACACCCACATATTCTTTAATCCAAGCCTTGTTCCCCAGAAATGTGCATCTTGCACTGCTCAGTACCCTCCTGGACAGTATAAGCTCATAGTAACTCCATCATTCCAACACTGGGTAATGATTATGCACCAGCTGAAGTCGAGATTTCCAAACACTTCAACCAAACTACACTGGTTTAGATAAAACTTTAAAACAAGTTTAATAATGATAGAAATATAGATATTACATGATTACAGGTAGAGATGCATATAAGTCAGGATTGCTTACAAAAGAAACAAATGGATAAACACACAAATTAATTCCTAAACTTTACCAAGGCTAATAGGTTTAAAAGCAAAAAAGGGTTACCTCACCCTCAGCTGTAATACATTTCACATGCTGCATCTCTTTCCAGTTTGGGACCACTCTTCCCTTCGCCGCCCCCCCCCCCCCTTTGTTCAGTTCTTCGAGAGTCATTGTCATGAGCAGAGAGATGGGAGGAAGAGAGGGGTTACGTAAAGGTCACTGTCTCTTACTTTTATACTCTCCTCCTTTCTTTGAGGATTACCCCCTGCCGGGGTGTAGACAAACAGTTCCCTGTGTACTTGAGATCTGAACCATATCTGGGGTGAAATGTACATTTCTTGTTTACATCTCTCCGTTGCTGAAGAATGTCTGCTTAAGTAAACGATAGTCCACTTGACTTTGATACCTGTCTGGGGTTGCTAGTGTGTCTCTGAAAACTGTTACCCGAACTTACAACATTTTTCAGTAACAATGATATAGCAAAATCTCATAATTTTATATGCAGTAATGTTACACACATTTCAACAGGATACTAATATTCAGTAGATTGAGTTTTCACATGCCTCACAAGGCATACTTTGTACAAAATATATCATAACCTTATAAATATGGTGAACATGGGATACAGGATGTCACAGGATTCTCTCTCTGTTCCCTAAGGGATTGCCTTTGTCTTACAAGTCAGGAAGGCTTCCTGGGGATTCAGGCTCTGAGTCTCTCTAGGATGCAGGAGCCATGTTAATTCTGTCTCTCGAGTTCAGGCAGGTTTAGCGTCGTACTTTTGTTTGACTAATATGTAAATTGAGGTAAACCCACACTCCTTTATCTAGTACAGATGTGTTTATCACCTTTCCCTAGGCTAAACTGTTAGGTCTTAAACATGTTCCAGTAACATCATACAGAGAGAATTCATAACTTCATATATATGGTTAGCACATTCATTTTACAATGATATTGATAAGTAGCATGTTACTAGCTTTGATGTAATACTTCACAAAACAAATTTTGTACAAATACTGCAGTAGTGTGTAGGGCAGAGGTGGGCAAACTATGGCCCGCGGGCCACATCTGGCCCACGGGACCCTCCTGCCCGGCCCCTGAGCTCCTGGCCTGGGAGGCTAGCCACCGGCCCCTCCCCACTGTTCCCCTTTCCCCACAGCCTCAGCTCGCTGCACCGCTGGCGCAATGCTCTGTGCGGCAGGGATGTGAGCTCCTGGGGCAGCGCAACTGCAGAGCCCAGCCTGACCTGGTGCTCTCTGCTGCACAGTGGCGTGGTTGGCTCCCGCTGGGCAGCGTGGCTGTAGCACCGCCAGCCACTGGTGCTCCAGGCTGTGTGGTAAGGGGGCAGAGGAGTTCTGGGTGGTGGCGGTCAGGGGGCGTGGTTGTGGATAGGGGTTGGGGTGGTCATAGGGCAGGGAACGGGGGTTGAATGGGAGTAAGGGTGCCGGGGGGCAGTCAGGAAGGGGGGGTTAGTTGGGGTGGTGGGAGGCAGTCAGGGGACAGGGAAGGGGGGTGGATGGGGCAGGGGACCCGGGGGGGCAGTCAGGGGACAGGGGTCCTTGGGGGACCATCAGGGAAAAGGGGGTTTGGATGGGGCAGGAGTCCTGGGGGGGCTGTCAGGGGGTGAGAAGCAGGGGGAGTCAGATAGGGGGCGGGGGCTGGGCCATGCCTGGCTGTTTGGGGAGGTACAGCCTCCCCTAACCAACCCTCCGTACAACTTCAGAAACCCGATGCGATCCTCAGGCCAAAAAGTTTGCCCGTCCCTGGTGTAGGGTGTGAATACAGGGGTGCCTAGGATCACAGTAAACAAACCCAAACCTTGGTTTGGGGGTTTGACTACAAGAGGTTCTAAGAGGAACACTCCTACTAACTATACCATAAATTAATATAGTTTGGGGTAACGTACAATTACTCTTTGTAAGAAAGCTATCCTGTTTTTCCTGCTCTGCTTACAAATCTGACAAAAACATTCCTTTTTGCTCTATATTAACTATAATTATGAAAAGGGAAGGCAGTGAGCTGAGAAATACATTTTGTTCTGGCCCTGCGGTGTCTTGTAGATTGTGTTACACTGCGGAGTTGAGGCTGACAGTCTGAAATAGGATTTATTTTCCTTGATCCATATACCAACAAATATCTGATTATATTAGTTTCTGTTTACTATATTATCTGAGCATTGCCTCTATGGTTCATTACCTTCCTTACTATTAGATAAAGCGGATCAGCAAGACCAATTTATGTAAGGACAGAAGATTGGTTAATTTTTAATTTAAGTACAATCCTTTTAAAAGAAGCAGAGAGAACTCTTGCCTTAGAGGGGTGAGATTCTCAGCTATTGTATATCTGTGTCATTTTATTGAAATCAATTTATGCTGGCCGTGAATCTGGCCAAGATGCTACATGTACTTCCCCAGATTTTTAAGATACTTCTCTAACTTCTTTGTATATGTATCAACAGTGTTAAAAGTTAAGTTGCTTTTTTTTCTCCCCATGCAAGAGCGTCTCTATAAATGTAGCGCTACAGTTGGTATTTTACATTTTGGATGCTTTAAAACAATAGAGCCTTTATTCTGTCAATGTAAGCTGGTCCCACGAAGTATAGTCTTTTTGTAGTACAAGGTATTTGCATATCCTTCTTCCCTTAATTTTTTTACAACTAACTTTCTCCTCCTGGTTAGGCATGATGGCATTCAACTTCTGGATTCTGCTCTCACTGAAAATAAGGATGTAGGGAGGAAAACTGAAGTTTGACAAAATGCAAGAACTTTTCTCAGCATTGCATTTGGATTATGGAATTCTCTTGCATGTGCCATTTTGTGCAAATTTATTTTTAAAGAAATTAATCATATTGAAAGCATTTAAACTTTCTTAGGCATCTATTTAAAAAATCCAGTTTCATCTTGGAATATCCAACATGAAAAGTTCTAAATAAAAATGTTTGTGTTCTGTTGTTTTAAATAGTGGGAGGTTAAGTGTGGTTAAGAGCTGTTTGACTTGTGAACTGGAGAGCTCATCTGAAGAATTGTTACTCTGTGGCAGAGAAAAACCTTCATAACTGACACATTTTATCCCCACTTTCTTAGCACAAGCAGCATGTTTCTAAAAAAGTCACCTGTAAGTGGAATTTGCATAAGAAAGAGTTGAATAGAGTCTCAAGATAGACGGTCTCATCCCGATTTCCCTCTTCTATTCTGTTCCTCAACATGCCCCACCCCACCCCCACACACAAATCCTTTAGCCACTTAGAGGCACTATTGTTTTTCAAAATGTTGGTTGTTGAACACTCACTATTTTTATGTTGGTACCTGAAATACCTAAATAAAAGATGTTTTATTTTGATTGAGGTAATAATGTGGCATGTCAGGTGTGCTTTAGTGCCAGCTCTTTGAAGTAATTGTGACTCAAGTGAAGTGGCAATGATAATTCCTCAATACCCTGAAAGTAACACTGTCACTGTTCATCTCATTCCCTGGCCATAATACTAGTATGACAACTGACAGGATCAAGAAGTGTAGAATAATAAAAAGGATGACAGTTCAAAAATCAGTGCTTCACTAGACTTAGTCTTTTAGTATAATAATGCAGGGTCTTGTATGAAAAAGTAAAGCTGTAACATGCTTCTTTGCTGTGCATTCATACAAACTGTGTAGCTTTCATGAGAGACTTTCCATGCTATTTTGGGACCCAATTCTGCAAACACTTACTATGTCATAACACTTAACTTTACTGCGACTACATATGTTATCATCATTGAACCCTGAGATACTGATCCTACAAAGCTCTTACACACGTGCTTAACTTGATACTTTGAAGGACTCCTCACAATGCATAAAGTTAAGCACATGTGAAAGTCTTTGAAGGATCAGGGCCTTAAACAGCTATATTGAATCAGATATGTACATTTTAAGTGAAATGGTCTGAAATAATTTTAGTTTTTGTCACAAGTAGTCTTGAGTTTTATTCTAACACATACTTATAATTATCTAACTGGATATTTGTGTGTTCTTTTTAGCCTTGGGGTTCAATCTTAAGGAACTGGAACTTCTTAGCTGTGACACACCCTGGGTATATGGCATTCCTAACATATGATGAAGTCAAAGCAAGGTTACAGAAATACAGCACCAAACCTGGGAGGTAAGCGGTTTCACTAATTACTGCTTTACAAATAAAATTGCTGCCTCTAAAGCTAAGTAATTATACTGGATCCATATTCCTGGGTCACATCCATTTGTTGTCTGGTTCTGGGGAAGTGAATTCATAACTTGATTAGCCAACATCTTTTTTTTCCGTTTGTCAAAGTAAAGCTGTATGATCTCTAATATGTAGCAGTTTCTATATAAAGACTGTAGCTGAAGCAAACTTCAAGCCCTTTTTTTTTGTAATGGGATGCAGTTTTGCCACCCCGAATGCTCAAAAAACAAGAGTCAGGCCTCAAGCTTTTTTTCTCTGCACCCTCAAGGGCTAGAAACTTACTTTGAGAAAATGCTGAGATATTCCCCTCACTTTAAGCAACACCAAATGGATCTATTTAATATAAATAAATAGTAACAACATCTTGAGGCTTGGGATAACATCAGGAGAGTTAGTAACATGGGGAATGACTGATCATGCATCTGGGGTTTAAAATGACAACTTGTGTTGAAAGCCAGTGGTCCCCAAAACTTTTTACTTTGCACCCCCTTACTCATCTGCATCCCCCCCCACGCTCCTGGAGCCACAACCTGGTCCTGGCCCCAGCTCTGGGGAGAGGAGGCGTGGATGGGTAAGGGGGTGCAAAGTAAAATGTTTGGGGACCACTGGCTTTCAGAACCCCCACTGTAAAAAGTGTTCCAGCGCCACTGTTGTAGTTGAATCAGTATTACTTACAATATGTTGTGTGAAAAGCACATACTTGCCTCATCAGTAATTGTCTGATATCAGAGGAGCTGTACATTGACAAAGTTAAAAAGGATCAAATTTGTGTGTGTGTGTGTAATTTTAAATAACTTGTGTTACTGTACCTATTGAATTATTCAGCTGAGCTAACTTTCACTATTTATGTTTATACTTTGTACTATTTGTGCTTTCCCCTTCACTCAGTTTTGGCAAATGCAAATACGAGTCACTTCATTCTTGTTCAGTTGTTTTCTAGCCAGTTTGGAGTGACCATATTTCCGAAAGGAAAAACGGGACACCGCATGGGGCTAGCCCAGGCCCCCCGCTTTCCTCCACCCCACACAGCGGGCTGGCCTGAGCCCCTTGCCTGAGCCCTGCGTCGTCCACCCCTCAGCTGGCATCATTGCCGAGCTCTGCCTGCCCCTCGCATGGGGTTGGGACTAGTGTCGCTGCTCGCTCAAGCCATACCCCTGCCTGAGCCCGGCCTCTCCTCCCACCCTTGCGAAGCTGGCATTGCCGCTCCCCCCCACACCACTTTTTTGGCAAAACTGGGCATTTGTCCTGTTTGCTCTTCTGAACTGATCATCAGTTGGCATAAGCAAATGGGACAAATGCCCGCTTTTGCCCAAAAGGTCAGGACAGCCGGGATAGGGCTTAAAAAAGGGACTGTCCCAGCCAAAATAAGTCAGTTTCACTTTCTTTTTCTCACCTTTCATGTTCTAATGTTTAGATTTCAAACTCTTTAGGGGCACACTTATGTCTGACCGAAGAAATCTCCTGAAAATCGGCAGGATGAGGGGAATGTATTGGAGAATAATTTCCAATATTGGATTGTCTCTTTTAACAAAACCTAAATTATATCTTGTTACCTGGCCTGTAAAGGAATCTTGCTTTACCAGTTTAGATAACAAGATGATACTGATCTCATGCACGTATGATAAAACCCAAATAAAAATGTCATGATGATTTTCAGAGCAGTGTGTTTTAGTTGATCATTAATGAAGTAAAAATAATGACTGTGGGGTTATAAAGAAAAAAAAGGTCTTAGATTCCTAGATTGTTTTTTTTTTAGGCCAAAAGGGATTATTAGATCATTTAGTCTGACCTCCCGTAGCACATAGGCCATAGAATTTAATTGTTATCCCTTTAAAGTGTCCAATAACTAGTGATTAGCTAAAGCATATCTTCCAGAAAGGCATCCAATCTTGAACTGAAGACTTCAAAAGAAAATCTTATCCAAAACTGCTTTAATGTTCCGTGTTACATAGAATTAATTTTAAGACCAACTTCTCTCTCTCTGATTAGTATCACTAGGGAACTTGTTAGGTTACTTACGTGAAATATTAAACCTTCCAGAGAGAAATAGCTGATATAAAGTGAAATTGCTTGTTTGTTCACTTTAAAATGTTCTGGCAATTCTTAAGTTTTTGTTCAAAAGCCAATAAATAGAAACAAGTTACTCCTCCAGAAATCTTGGCCTCATTGAAGTCAATGGGTGTTTTGTCATTAACTTCAATAAGGCCAGAATTTCACATTTTATATTTATTGTGGAGGAGGTACAACTTTCAGCAGTGATATTTCACACTACAAATCCGATCACCTCTCTGTGGCTGGTTTTCCTGTTTGAGCAATTAAAAACTGAGTTGCTGTCTGACATTGAAGATTCCATATTTTTTAGTAAGAGCAAGAATTTGCTCCCGCATTCTTGCCTATAATTTTCCTTTCTCTTCTATTGTGCAATGTGCTATGCATGGTTTGTACTCCTGGCTGCCACCTGTTCTATACAAAAGTGGCTGAATTTCAGTCATGCTGTATATATGTTATCAGAGAAGCTCTTCTGAGTACAGTACTTCAGAATAAAATAGGCTATATAAACATTGGGGCTGATCGGGATTTTTTGAAGTGAATTTTAAGTCCCAGAATCCCAATCCAGTGCCTTAACACAAGACCACCTTTCCTTTCCATTTGTTTTGCCAAGCATTTTTATTAGAATTGACTTTGTAACCCATTGTCCTCCAGCTACATTTTCAGACTGAGTTGCACTCGACTGGGGCAGTGGGCCATTGGATACGTAACTGGTGATGGAAACATTTTGCAGACTATACCTCACAATAAGCCTTTATTTCAAGCTCTAATTGATGGCAGCCGGGAGGGATTGTGAGTACAAATGATAACTTTCATTTTATAAAATACTGATGTATTGCTTTGCTAATTCATAATTTAAAGCATCAAAAGATGCTTTGAAGTATTAGAAGTAATAGATGAGATGGCTGTTTTGTAGTCATTTGGAAATCCATGACTATTATTTTTATTCATCTATAAGACACTTATTTCAAGGTAATGCAGTTAACCAAAGTTGACCATATTTTATGGCAGATAAATTCCAGGGGGAAATGAGATTGGGGAGTTATAATTTAAAGTTTGTTTAATATAAAAGTCACAAGTGCGTAAGCCGATCATGCAGTTAGTTCTGCTAATTGCTCCTGTGTAATACTGGACAATGGATATTAAATATATTTGATAGCTTTGCCTATGCCTTGTAGGCCAGAAATGTCCCAAGTTTTTAATTTTGTGTGTGTGTGTGTGTGTGTGTGTGTGTGTGTGTGTGTGCGTTTGCGCACGCACCAAACTTCAGGTTTTCTGGGGTTTTCCCTGAGAAGTTTGATCTTTTTATAAAGGTCTCAGGAATGTAAAAGTTCTGTGCAAAATTGTAACTTTTCTAAGAGTACATCGGTTCTATGTGCTGAGTGTCACAAATAGGCATCTGTATCACTCTTGCGGGGTGTGTGTTTTTACACTTTTGGATTACTTTTAAAAGTAAATCTAAGTTTGCTGCTCTACTTCATCACCCAATTAATTCAATTAAAAGGATAATTTAAAATGTTGAATGCTAAGTGGTTTTATCTGAGCAAAGTATCAGGATTCCTGTCTTGTAAAACAGAAGATGTGTTTTATTGTTGCTACTATAACGTTTCTAGACAAGAACAACAGAAAAATAGACTTAAGGTTGAGTATACATATCAGTCATTTAGGGTGAGTGCATTACAGGAATGTTGTAATTATCCCAAATCCAAGTGTTTTAAACCCAGATATGTTAAGGTATGGAAATACCCGGTCAGGAGACCCAGGCAACTTTAACTCTGCCCTTTAGTAGCACCATGCAATAATGATATCATTATGAGTTATCCATTTTAATATATGGTCTCAGATGAGATTAAACTGATTTTCAAAGGTGTGGGTGGGTGTGTGTTTTAAATAACTCATGTCACAATGAGGTTGAATCCCTGCTTTCGGTATGAAACTCAATTGAACCTTAACTAACATCAAAATAGTTTTCTTCCTTACCCTACTATTTTAATATCCCTAGCTATTCTCATTTTAAGCCCATGCACCATGCATTCTAAATATAGTCTCATTTCATTATTTACTTAAATATAAACATAGATACAGTATTCTTCCCTTGCTATCATTTGTGTTCCATTGTGCTGAATTCTCAGCTACATGCATCACACTGAGCAACTAGAACTATGCAGATGGTGTTGAGATCACTGAGACTCTGTGTGGATATGCGGGCCCAACTAAGCATATTCTGTTTCAAGATAACCTAAGATAGTGCCAAGGATAATTTTAGTATAATTCAATTCTGTTTAACCAATTGCCAGTTGTTCAAAGAAATTGGGAGTATGCTCAGGAGAGATAAGATACATTTTAATCAATATCCGATATTTCCTTATTGGCTATCCAGAATTTCATAGATTTACTTTAACCATGAAAATTGTGGGCATATAAATCTTAATAATAATTTGTGTAATTCAGCTATCTGTACCCAGATGGACGAAGTTATAATCCTGATCTGACAGGATTATGTGAACCTACTCCACATGATCACATAAAAGTTACACAGGTATGTTGCATGTTACAAATTCTGTTCCCTATTTGCTTGGTGCCCTATCCGCCAGTGATAAGTTTTTATTTAAAATATTAGAGAAACATTATTAAGATTACGTGGTTGACCAAAAAGGGGTTTGAAAAAGAATTGGATGGCAAGTCTTAAAATCTAAAGATAATGGTAATTCAGATGTCTCTCTCTTTTTTTGTTTTCTTTTAAGTTGTTTTGTTTTAACCATGTTTTGGGAGGGGGAAATTTTCACAGCTGCTAAACATTTTTGTACATTGTGTGCTGAAGGGTTCTGAAGTTTAATATTGTGTAATAGTGATGTGTGGGCTGGGAAGTAAAGTAAGGCTTGGAAGTCACTTTGAAGTCAGAATATCCAACTGTATAGAGCTTGCAGAAAGAAAGTACATGGGGTATTATTGGAAGGTTACCATTTCCTAGTGTGTGTCTTATTTTCCCCTGTGTGTGCTGTACAAACTGGAGGGAATTCAGGGGAAAGGAACACATTATTAAAAGGCTGAAGGGAATGACTTATTTGGGAAACTTAAAATACCTAAATATATGTATAGTTTGGCTTAGCAATGGCATGACACCAGTCTGCAGATATTTGAAACTAGAGGAAAGGGAATTATACCCCTTTGTACAATGGTACACAATTAGAAGGAAAGGAAGATTATAGGCTAGTTATTAGGAGAATCTTCCTGACAGCGACATCTATAAACTTTGGGATAGTCTCCGGGGAAGTTGTGGAAGAGCTGGAAAGCGCTTATATTGACCAGACACAACTTTATACAATGTTTGATTAAATATTCTTGCGTTGACTGCAGAGGAAGGCCCAGATGACCTATTGGGTCTTTGGCAGTTCTAAATGCTGTTTGTGTACCACGTTTACAGAATTTACAGGAAGAAAAATGTTATTTGCAATACGTCGGATTAGTGGGAATTCATTATTAAAATGTCTATCCCTGAGTAGGAGACCTTCTAAAATGATTGTTTGTCTGAGGAATGTGTGGAAGCTTCCAGAAGGCTGACACCCTTCTTCTCCCTGTGTTCTTTATACTAATGTTGAAAGAATGAAGCCTAGAGCTATGTAGATGTTTTTACATGCAGGAAAAGGCCACCTGGCCCAAAATTCTTGCCCTTTTTGATCGTTTAAGAATCCCCTACTGCTCTTCTGCATAGTTCCTTTCTTCTCCAAAGGTCAGTCTTGATGTATGTTGAAGTCAAAGGGGCAAATCCTCACTTCTTATTCTAGCTGCATTGCTTGGCTCTGGCAGCTGGAAAGCTGGTTTAACTGACTGCTGCTGATTCCCCGGTATGAGGGAATCCCTAGGTGGCATAAATCCAGCATAACTGGCTCTATTCTAGAACCTCCCAGTCACCTTCTCCAGTACTGGGGATGTGGCTGGAATGCTGCTGTTGTCCATGAACCCAGGATCCCTTCAAGCATACCTAACTGGTGTAGGTTAGAACACCACTGGGGTTACTAGAAACTATGACACAGGTAATGTAGAACTGTCTCCAGGAGCAAGTTGCTGCTCATGGCTCATCTGTGGGGAAGCACCACAACTGTGCTTGGTGCGTACTGGCGGCAGCTGAGAGTCTGGGGCATGCTCTTTACTTTTTCCCAGTACCTTATTGCCATCTGACTTGGGTCCTTAATTTATTCCATTTTTCCTAAACTTGTGTACCTTCTTTCCTTAGTACTAAAAACTGTATCACAGTGTAAATAATTTGCCTGCCAACCTTCAAACCCTTTCTCAATTCTGGAATCTTTTGCTATATCTGTGTTTCATCTATTATATATAAAGATTCCAGGGTTGTCTTATCTTGTCTGTCTTATCACTCTGAAGATAGAATGTCCGTTGAGTCAGTGTGAAGTGATGGAAACCGCTACCAGCATGGTTGAGTGCGTTTTGTTCAGAATATCACCAGGTTTAATCATCAGTGGGCTTTGTGGTCTGTTATCATCCAATTTTTAATTTCACAGTCATTTTGACCTTAAGTATTACACCCAGGCTGTGTATAGCGGCAGTAAAGCGTGTATCTATGCCATGCCGTGAGTCCTAGACCATTTTGATATCAGAGGTAACTCAACCAATCACCATGCTCACTTTACAGCCAATTTACCTGGCCCAACTACCATAGTTCTCCAAAACCACCCACAGAACCACACAACATACCCCTCTATATAACACAGCCCCTCACCACAGCACATTCCCCACCTGCACAAATCAATGCAAAATTCCCCAGCACAACCCCCAGACACAAACCCCCACACAGTAGCCGCTCACTGCAGCATGCCCCTTTATTTGCCACCCACACAAATCAACACAACCAGGACCCACAATAGCCCCTTACTGCAGCACACACCCCTCATTCGCCTCCTGCACAACTAAACAGAAACCTCCCAGGGCAACACATCTCCCAGCATACCTGTAGACACAAATCATCTGAACTAGCACACAAAATGACCCCAAACACACACACACACACTCCATCACTGCAGCACACACCCCTCTTTTGCTACCACGACAAATGAACACAATCACACACACAGAGTAACACCAAATACATGTAGCCTCTCACCTCAGCACACACCTTTCATTCACCTGCACAAATCAGCAAAAATCTCCCAGAACTAAATTAAATTAAAATTAAATTAATGGAGATATCCTATTACCTAGAACTGGAAGGGACCTTGAAAGGTCATCGAGTCTAGCCCCCTGCCTTCACTAGCAGGACCAAGTACTGATTTTGCTCCAGATCCCTAAGTGGCCCCCTCAAGGATTGAACTCACAACCCTGGGTTTAGCAGGCCAATGCTCAAACCACTGAGCTATCCTTCCCCACTATACACACTTGCCCAAGTCATCAGTTTATAGTTTGTTACAGTTGGCTGCTTGGGGAGTCAGGCAGCATTGTCTGCCCCAACAGCACAGCGAGCACACATAATACTTCCAGACACACACAGCTATAAAATTGGTACGCACGTTACCCAAATACTCACCATGAAGCCATAAACTTGAGTTATTTGTGTTACAGTAGCTCCTAGTGGCCTCTACTGGGATCAGGGCCCCATTATGATGATTACTGAACAAATACACAGTGCTAGAAAGAGACTCCTTCCCCCAAGAGCTTCCAATTGAAATAGACAGGTGGGAGGGGATGAGGTAAATGCCATTCAGCGAGTCTGTGCCATCAGTTGTTATTCAGCAGCATACAAGAAATGAAGTTCAATCTCCATTCCCAAATAGACGGTGAGCACATCCCCATAATCACCATAGCAGATGGCACCCACGTTGGCACTCTTATGGGGAGGCTAAAGACTGAATGAGATGTGCAGAATGAGCTTCTCTTGTTACGCTATTCCCCTTGTTATTATTCCCCTTGCTGTTTTCAGCGTGTCTGTAAGGGGTGGTCTCTCTGTATGTGTGTTGAGGCACATGAGGGCAGATTGGGGAAGCTCACGTTTCCATTGACCGTACTGTATCAGTTCTGTGGCTAAATAAAGGAATTGGCTCCTCACAGCTGTCAGCCTAGCAGTTTGCATCAGCACTAGATTCACACTAAAAATAAACTACATAAAAATCACTGTTACTATGAGTCATAATTTACCTCCTATTCATCCTCCCCTGTGACCTCCAGACCCTTGTTCATTTTCCTCTTCTAAATTACAAACAAGGAAGGCAGCATCCTGTCCTTGGCATTGAAATGACGATTGAGAAAGGCACAGCCCCCTGTAATAACTGATTATGTGGAGAAGCCAGGTCACAGCTTCCCAAACTCCAAGCTGTGGAATGATGGAGTTAAAGCAACGTCAAAGCTACTTACACACACAAAACTTGAGATCCAGGAACAGAGCTGTGCAATCCAGTTTTTTGTTTCATGTTTCTGATTTTATTAATGAAACTTACTATTAGATTCTGGACCCGTCCCCCCTAAATTTTCCGAAGTAACTTGTCCTAAAAGTTGATGATGGAGTTAATAAATGTTCCTTTTTTATAATTTGAATATATTTCTAATAGTGAGATAATTTAGAAACACAAGTTTTATTTTATTGATAATGTTTATAGAAATGGCATTAGAAGAACAGGACTATTAAATGTATTTTTTAAGAAGCAAAAAAAAAATTGGATTGTCTGTAACCTGCATATGGCTGTCAAATAGATGTTACAATAGTGCTGTGTACTACTAAGAAAGGTAAGCCAGGTGGGAAGTCCAGTATAATGTGCTTGCCATAAGTAGTATTTAAGTATATTTCACTATTTACTGATCATACTAGTGACACTGACCTTGACTTTCTCTTGTTCCAGGAACAATATGAATTGTACTGTGAAATGGGTTCCACTTTCCAGCTGTGTAAAATCTGTGCAGAGAATGATAAAGATGTGAAGATTGAGCCTTGTGGGCATCTCATGTGCACTTCTTGTCTTACAGCATGGCAGGTACAGTCATAATTCAAGCAGCAGACAATAAGGATGGATTGCTTTATTATTCCCCTTGCTGTTTTCAGTGTGTCTTTCCTGTTCACCTCATCCTTTTGTGGCATTCAATGAGGTCACAACCAGTGATACACTTTTAAAATGGTAAACTCAGTACAATTTATGGGCTTAATTCTTGCATCTGAGAAAGCTAATACAGGAATCCTTAGCATCTGAGCTGCGTGGCTTGGTGACTGCATTTGCTGATTGCTGCTATTAGAAACCTTTTGCCAGATCAGGGTCTAGTGAGGAGATGAATGCTGGGCCCCTGGTTGCCCACTCAACCACGTGGGTTGCTTTATGAAGTGAGCTGACGGAAAGGTGAGGGCAAGCAGCAGCTAGGAGTTATATAATTGACTGTACAGAGTTTTGTGATGCATGAAGTCTTTATAGTGTTCCCTAGTGATCAGCTCACTTGAATGAGGGGACAAAATGCGTTTGAGAGTTTTTAACCACTAGGTCGTTGGTTCAGATTGCACTCATGACGGTAGTAATAACACGTTTACCTTCTGATAGTGATTGGCCTGTGAAAAATGAGTTCATGATCTCGGTCCACTTCCCAGTGGACGGTGCCAGCATCACAAAAACCCACCTCCACAGTTTTTTATTACAGTTGTTGGCCATCTGTGAAATTATTCTCTCACTTACAGAAGTGAATGTGCTGGAAAGAGCTTGTGGTGGCACAATTTGGGGAAGGCTGCCCAGCTCCTGTCCACGCTATATCAGTTCTGTGGAAAAAAGAGCATTAGTGCCTTTAGTTCAGCATATTTAATAAACAGGATGATTTAAAAAATTGCAGAGAGAGTGGGTTGCAAACCCTTTAAAAATGCAGAGAGAGGTTATTCCTCATTACAGATCACAGCTTTAGGATTTCTCCTGATGGTTCTTTTGAAAATGAATCTTTTCAGTATTACTACTTTGAGCAAGTTGCCTCACTTTTCCTCTGTCTCTGTTTTGCTGTCTCTTAATGTGTTTGTACACTGTGTACCACAATGAGGTGCCAGTCTTGGGGTGCAACTCTAATACAAATAATGAATAAGAAGAATAGAAATAGAGGCCCTGATTCATCTCTCATTTTCATTGGTTTTATGCCGGCATACCTCCACTAACTTCAGTGGAGCTCCTTCTGGCTCAAAATCTGATAGGAAATCTTTTTCAGATTCCCAGCTAAAGTGTAGTCATTAGCAAGGCAACTCTTAATGAAAAAATGAGCACTGGGTTTTTCTTCCATTAGCAATTACATTTTCAATTTAATCAAACTTCATTGCAGATTTAACTCCTGTATAATTAATGAGAAGATGAAGAAACATACTGTAGCAATGTCAGTTGTTACAGGCTGCCAGTGGGTTAGTGTTTAATTGCTGTCATAATGGCTCATTAGACATGCCTCAGGAGAGATTTCCAATACATTTTTCCCTCATAGTGAAACATCTGTGTTATTTAATAAATTGAATAAGCAACTTCAAATCTTCATAGAATGCTAAACATGATACAGTGGAAGTCAGTTTGCAACAGTCTTTTATTTGGGAATCTTTAATTTAGCTTATTACTTTTACATTACACAGACAGTAAAAGGGTCATTAACAATTCTTTCCCCCCAGAAAACTATTTTTTCTGAACTGTAACAGTCTGTTCTGTTAGGAGTGTATATGTATACAAAATTGCATTATTCTGCATCATGTCTAAACTTATGCAGAGTATGGGAGCTGCATATTCAGTTTTTGCAATAACATAGCTACATACATGTTTATGCATGGGTAGGTATATTTTGGCATGTGTATGCCTGTAGATATCACTTCTTGTTTTCATTTACTATTGTAGCATGCAAAGCTCGGCTGATGGTAATTTTATTTTTGTGTTACTAGACATGATTTAATATTTTGGAAAAGGTGAGGGCAGACTGGCAGTCATGGAAAATGGAATTCTCTGACAAGCCAAGTACAGTACAAGCACTGCCATTTTAGCATGCACCAACCCTGTTCTGTAGGGCTACTTCTATGGTATAACTATGCAAGGGATGCTAGGCCTAGGGAGATATTTCTGTTGACTGTATAATGGTAACCACTGTAGTTCCATGCAGTTCATAGCATCTCTCCTCAGACTTTCAACAATGATGACCATTGTGATGGTTTCTTTTGTGATATGGCCACAAATGCTATCAGAAGTAATTAGTTCAACTTATTTCACAAAGGCAGCCCAGTGGTACTTAGATGACAATTTACATTCAACACAAATTGGATTCGATTGAAACCAGTGTTCTGAAGGTGAAAGGCTACATATTTCAAGGCCGTTTCCTTAGCTGATTATTTCTGAGATGCACCATACTTGTGTCTCCTGGTATTACCATTTATGTAAAAGGGTTTTGTTTTGTGGCATATATTTTTATAGTATAACTGACTGCAGTCAGAAAAATGTTCAATTTTAGGACCCTGTAGGACCCTGTTCAGGAAGATATGTAAGCACACCCTGAACTTCAAGCTCATGAGTAGGACCTTTGATTTCAATAGGAGAACTCCATGTGCTTTTAAAGGTAGGTGCTTAAATATCTTCCTGAATAGGGGTTTGTATGTTGAATTTGTAAATGCTATGCGCGTGTATTACTTTGTACAGTATATTAATATTTAAAGTTTTCATAAAAAGTTTTTGCTCATATTCAGCAACACAATGGTCATGTGCAGTTTTGTACATGAAAAATGTTGACACTTTGTACTGTTTAGTTAGCCTGGCGAAGAGAAACTAGTTTGACCGGAAGCATCCCCTGACTAGGTGGGGCACATAGTATGTCTACAGTCCACTGTGCAAACTACTGACATTGGTAGGTAGGTAGAGAAAACAGAGTAGTAATTTAAACTTTTTTTGGAGGGGGATGGGGGGGCTGCTCTGCAACATGTTAGTTGTCTAGAAAAGTAAAAGGAATGCATGATAGATCCAACCACAAAAGAGATTTCCTCGAAATGAAGTTGTGTTTAAACTATCGGTTAGGATTTTGGGCCCTAGTACTGATGTCAGCCCAATAAATCAAGGAATTTGTGGGATACTATCTCAGAAAATAGGACAAGGATGAAAGTCTTTATTTATTTTTTATTTCACATTAAAGGATAAGTATCCATGCTTGCTTTACATAACTCTGCTTAGTCAGTGAGTAACATGCCTACTCCCCATAGTAATTAATGTATTGGATCTTCAGATACAGAAGTGACATTCAGCATTAAGCTTGTAAATGGAAGCACTTGGGGAAAAAAGTTACTGCAGTCATGATGCAGCACTCTAGTTTTCTTGCCTTTCAGGATAGTGTTTTGTAAGCGGTGAGTTAATACTGATGCCCTTATCACTCTTTAGCCAACTCTTTATCTAACGTTACAAATAAAAGGTGTCAAAATTATAGATAGGAAGCTCTGAAACCTTGACATAATTTCTGAATTTAAATCAAATTAGTTTCAACTTCTACAGTTCAGATGCAGATCTGAATTAATACAATGCAGTAGTGGTCTCATACGCATCATGCCAGTCAAAAACAATTTTTTTTTAAGTTACTTTTACTACTACTCTGTAATGTGATCTTGTCCGTTAGAGTTTTAAAAAGTTGAAGGGCCAAATCTTGCTTGCTTTACTCACCAGTGGGTAAAATCTATGGGATTACTCAAATGAGAAAGGCAAACAGAATCTGGCTCTTTGAAAGCCACTTGGCATACTACCTTGGCATTTCTTAGAGATGTTTTATCAAAGATTTTGATGACTGACACACAAAAATCATGTGTATGAAAAGCTCTTGATCTAATTTCTTGCAGAGGTAACAAACAGAAAAGCTTCTGTTCATGTGTTTGTTAACAATGCAGTCAAACATCACTGAGAACTATGGTTTTGGATTTTCTGATGTCTATCTGTGAATGAGCATTGAAATGTAAGCCTAAAAGGCAAAGTGTTATGTTTGGCATTTTGGTGGTTTTAAGTTAACAATTTAGAGAATTGTTATGTTTTGATGATTATTGTATTTAAAAGTCAACTTTAAAAAAAAACTCATTTGCAATAATGACCATGTTATAATAAATAAATATATATATATTAGTTTTATATATATATAAAAATTAAATAAAATGTATGTATGTATAAAATTCAGGCCAGTAGTGGAAGGAAGGAATGAATTACTTGGTCCAGTAAAATATCTGTGGACGTGTTTCTGATTTGCACCAAGACCTCTTTACACATTGACAGAATCCAATAGAGGGACCTTAGCATAAACAAGAATATGACCCTCTATCTAAAAGAATACTTTTGTTTTTGTGCAGGAATCTGATGGTCAGGGCTGTCCTTTCTGCCGATGTGAAATCAAAGGAACTGAACCAATAATTGTAGACCCTTTTGATCCAAGGGATGAAAACTCCAGGTGCTGCAGTATTATAGATAGTTTTAGTATGCCCATGCTAGACTTGGACGATGATGATGACAGAGAAGAATCTTTAATGATGAATCGGTTGGCTTCAGTACGAAAGGTAAATGTTTAACAATTGCATCATGCTGAATCAAATACATTTGTAAATCTGTAGTAATCAGTGAGCAGTGTAATTGCACATTAAAAGTTCTTGTAGTTTACTGAATAGATGTCAGGATGGTGAAGCACTATGCATTTCATAAAAACTGTAGCCATAAAAATGAATCAAAACAAGAGTAGAATATTCTTGTCTATTGAATGGGGAAAATGGGTCACCTTCTCATATTTGGTAAATTGGGTTAACTCATTTGAGTAAAGCGGAGCTACATCAGTTTATACCAGCTAAGAATCTGGCCCTGGTTTGGTATTAGGCTTTTAAAAAATATATCAACTTGTAGCAGGTTTGTCTTTGGCTCTTCTCCCCCTTAATCATTGACCTTAGTTGGAATCCTTTGTACTCCTTGTTTTTGGTATAATTGGCTGGATATTGTGGACCTTACTGCTTTTTTATTTAAACATTTATGCCAATTTATTTTAAATTGGTAGTATTCAGATTTTATTACTATACTGTGGTCCAGGTACTCTCATGGAATGCTATCTTTTTTGCATCACTGTCTTTTAAAATGTGCTTTTTTTTTTTTTTTTTACAAAGCCTTGTACAAAGGCCACATACTAGATCAAATATTCATTTTGGAATTATTTCTTCAACCTATAACATCTTAATTTATCATTTCCCAATCATTGTGTTTGCTTTTATTAAAGAGCACTACATTCTTTTACCCCAGATTGTATGTCAATCAGTGTCCTCATTTACATACAGTATGTTTTGGGTTTTATCTGCCATTTCTGATACTCTTCCAGACCTCTTGTGTCAGAAGCATCATTATCTCTCTCTGTTGAAAAACTGCCTGATGGTGGGAACCTATTCACCACCACCTCTCTGCCTTTTTATTGCCAACCATACCCTAACTGCTGTATGTGGTACTAAAGAACTTGTAGCCTTAAGTTGATGGGCTTTCATAATATTACTTTTATGACCAGGTATAATACAATAAGCTTTTATCAGAGATAAATTGATTAAAAAACAATCACAAACCATTAAGTACCCTACAGTAATATATAGTACAGTGAAGAGCAAGGCATAAACTAGATTAGTTAATTTGAATAGTCCGTGTTCAGCATTTCACTCTGTTGCTTTAAAAGTATTTTAAAAGCTTTCAAATTCATCCTCCCGACTGCCCATGAATCTTACCTTACATTCAGCAAAGGCTAGATGCTAATCATTTTAGTTCTGAAGACTGGAAACATTCTTTCCAAAGTGACTCCAGCCTTTTTCCATTCTTGTTTGCCCCTGAAGTTTCAAGTGGAAAATGCAGAATTGTAAAGTGAGTTGGATGAATTTCAGCCCAGTGTTCCCTCTTGATCTGGAAGGTGTTCTTGCAACTGAGGCCTCTGCTTGGATTCAGTGCCAGTTAAGGGGTGCAAATACCCTTTTCCCCGTGGTTTTTGCACTTGCTCCAAGTCTTCTTGGGTTGCAAAGCCAGAGACAGGACATGGTTCAACCACTTTTATCAATACAGTATCAATCTATCAATGCAGCTGCTACAGGAACAGTCTGGAGTGTTACCCACGCAGTTCCAGAGCAAGAGAGAGGGAGTCCCAAGGTCCCTGCAAGGTTGGGGGATGGGGGGGGGGGGGACAGTTTCAGGGTTTATACAGAGCCTTTTGGTAGTGCTCTTTCAAAAGTTTGCTTTTCTCTTCAAATCTCTTCATATTCAACATTTCTTCTGAGCCTGTTAGAAGAAACACTTTTCCCTGTGGCATTACATAGGTTTTATTCTTTTTGCATTCTTTATTGGTTTCAGTAAGTGCTTTTTAATGTGTTTGAGGCTACATGATGGCTCTGTCCCTCATGGCTCTATTGCACAATGTCACTTGAGGTGCTTGTGCAGTGGAGATGAGATGGTAAACTCATTCATTTAGTTCTTTCAGCCAGTCCATGCATGTGCCTTCTCATAGGCCTTGTCTACACTACGAGAGTAGTTCGATTTTACTTGCATCGAATTTTTGTAATCGATATTGCAAAGTCGAGCGTGTGTGTCCACACTAAGGACAGTAATTCGACTTTGTGCGTCCACACTAACGGTGATAGCGTCGACATTCGAAGCGGTGCACTGTGGTCAGCTATCCCACAGTTCCCGCAGTCCCCTCTGCCCATTGGAATTCTGGGTGTAGCCGGCAATGCCTTCTGGGTAACAAAATGAGTCGAGGGTGCTTTTGGGAAACTGTCGTCATCCGTCCATCACTCCCGCCCTCCCTCCCTGAAAGCGCCGGCGGGAAAACAGTTCGCGCGCTTTTCCAGTCATTGACAGCGCGGACGCCACTGTACTCCGAGCATGGAGCCCGCTGCGACCATCGCTGCAGTTGTGGCCGCTCTCAACGTCTCGCAGCTTATCATAAAGGTTTCCCTGAGGCAGATGCAGAAAAGTCAGGCAAGGAGGCTACGGCACCGCGGTGATGTCCTGAAGTCTGAGAGTAGCACAGACCTGTCAGAAAGCAGGCGACCCAGCGCCGAGGACATCACAGTGGCAATGGGTCATGTTGATGCCGTGGAACGGCGATTCTGGGCACGGGAGACAAGCACTGAGTGGTGGGACCGCATAGTGCTGCAGGTCTGGGATGAATCCCAGTGGCTGCGAAACTTTCGCATGCGGAAGGGAACTTTCCTGGAACTTTGTGAGTTGCTGTCCCCTGCCCTGAAGCGCAGTGACACCCGGTTGCGAGCTGCACTGAGTGTACAGAAGCGAGTGGCCATAGCCCTGTGGAAGCTTGCAACGCCAGACAGCTACCGGTCAGTCGCGAACCAGTTTGGGGTGGGCAAATCTACCGTGGGGGTTGTTGTGATGCAAGTAGCGAAGGCAATCGTTGATGTACTGCTGCCAAAGGTAGTGACCCTGGGAAACGTGGAGGCGATCATAGATGGCTTCGCAGCGATGGGATTCCCAAACTGCGGTGGGGCCATAGATGGAACTCACATCCCTATCCTGGCACCGGACCACCAGGCCACCCAGTACATTAACCGAAAGGGATACTTTTCCATGGTGCTGCAAGCACTGGTGGACCACAGGGGACGTTTTACCAACATCTACGTGGGATGGCCGGGCAAGGTTCATGACGCTCGTGTTTTCAGGAACTCTGGTCTGTTTAGACGGCTGCAACAAGGTATTTACTTCCCGGACCACAAAATAACTGTTGGGGATGTGGAGATGCCTATAGTCATCCTCGGGGACCCAGCCTACCCGCTAATGCCCTGGCTCATGAAGCCCTATACTGGCGCCCTGGACACTGAAAAAGAACTCTTCAACTACCGGCTGAGCAAGTGCAGAATGGTGGTGGAGTGTGCTTTTGGCCGTCTCAAGGGGAGATGGAGAAGCTTACTGACTCGCTGTGATCTCAGCGAAACCAATATCCCCATTGTTATAGCAGCTTGCTGTGTGCTCCACAATCTCTGTGAGAGCAAGGGGGAGACCTTTCTGGCGGGGTGGGAGGTTGAGGAAAATAGCCTGGCTGGTGATTACTCACAGCCAGACAGCCGGGCGATTAGAAGAGACCAGCGGGAAGCGCTGTGCATCCGGGAGGCTTTGAAAGCAAAGTTCCTGAGTGAGCAGGGTAACCTGTGATTTTATAGTTTGTGTACTGAGAAGCTAAACCTGCCCCCGTTTCTTTACCCAGGTAATGTTGACTATCCTATCCAGTTACATACCCCCTTCACCCCCCCTCCAACACACGTGTCGAAATAAAAATAGTTCTACTTTGTTAAAGCACACCGTTTTCTTTAATACTGTTTTAGCAGGAATTTTTTAAAACTGGGACGCAGACTGTGGTGCGGGGCGGGTCTAGTGTTGTGATGCGAATGCAGCTTCTAAACTCAAGGATTGACAGGCTCCGCTGCGGTGGGATGCTTGTTTCAACGGAGCCTGTCACCCCTCCTGATCGGGACTGTGTGTATGGGAGGTCTATTTGACTTTGTGGCAGGGGGAGGACGGTTACAGATCCCATGCTGTGTGGCTCTGTGATCCTGTCTAAGGACCGGCGCTTAAGATCTGTAACTGCCCTCCCCCGCCACAAAGTCACAGAGCAACCCACCCCCCCCAACATTACATCAAAACAACCTCCCAGACTAACCGGGGCAACTAGTCACTGCATCACTGCACTGTGTATGTGCCCTGCTGCTGTGCCTGCCCCCGACTATGTACCCTGCCAAAGGAGACTGTCCTGTCCAATTTCCAACCCCCTTTCCCCTCCTCCTCCAAAAGAACATGATTGAAACAGTAGTTAACAGAAACGAATTTTTTATTATCAACTACACATGGCATTGGGAGGTGAAACTTGGACGTGGGCTTGTGTCAGGCGGGAAGGAAAGAACTTTTCAAATTTTGGGAAATGAGAGCCTTCTGCTACTAGAGCTCTCTGCAGGGGTGGAGTGAGAGTTAGCAGGGACTCTGCCGCCTCTCCTTCTTTGCACTTTGGGTGAGGTGGGTATGGGACTTGGTGGCGGGGGAGGGCGGTTAGAGATGGACTGCAGCGGGGCTCTGTCCTCCTGCCTCCGTTCCTGCAGAACATCCACAAGGCGCCGGAGCGTGTCCGTTTGCTCCCTCAGTAGTCCAAGCAGCGTTTGAGTCGCCTGCTGGTCTTCCTGCCGCCACCTCTCCTCCCGATCCATGTTTGCTTGGTGCATTCGGGTCAAGTTCTCCCGCCACTGGGTCTGCTGTGCTGCCTGGGCTTGGGAAGAGGCCATAAGCTCAGAGAACATGTCCTCCCGTGTCCTCTTCTTCCTACGCCTAATCCGCGCTAGCCTCTGGGAGTGTGATTCCAGGCTAGGTTGTGAGACAGTCGCAGACGGGGCTGTGGAAATGGGAAAAAGGGAGTGAATTCCTCTGAAAGATAAATGTAGTTGTGAACAAAGAACATAGTCTTTCTCTGTGAACAAGACCATGCACAGCACCTTTCACATGCGCACTCAGCACAAGGTCGAATTCTCGGCCTTCGCATTCTGTGCCTGGGGTCTTGAACAGCACATTTGAGAAGCGAGGCAGCACAACGGAATTTCTGTTGCAGGCAGACATGGTAAGCCGTACACTTGTGGCAGTTTAAAACTTTTATATTACCACTGGCCTCATTTCACATTTAAATCAATGTCAGTCCCTGCTGCCAGCAATCCGGCAAGCGGGAACTCTGCCCCTGTCCCACCCCCTCGCGGCTGTCCCCGGGAATGATCCCTTTCGGCTGCCCCTCTCCCGCCTCCACCGCGTGGCTGCAAACCAGCGGTGACAGTTCTGTAAAGGAACGGGAAAGCAGTCCCAACACTAACATTCCCCTACCTAATTAAAAGCAGGTCACCATGGCCGACATCACCCTGATGAGGATCTCCGAGAGCGACAAAGAGAGAATGCTCCGGGAAAGCCTCCAAAGACCAGGGCCGTATGCCGCCCTGCTGTGCAGAGCAATGATCCCCGAGTACCTGATAATCTCGTGGCGCGGCAACGTGTCGTACTTCGGAGGACCCAATAAGGCCGCTCTCCCCAAGAACCTCATGCAACGGCTTTCAAGTTACCTCCAGGAGAGCTTCATCGAGATGTCCCAGGAGGATTACTGCTCTATCCCCGCACATATAGACCGCATTTTACTGTAGCTGCAGTAGCAGGGAATACACAGTAGAGCGGCTTGTGCAGGACAATCACTGAAAACCGGACATTGCTAGATTTCTTTTCAAAACTTGCACTGCCCCTTACTAAACCGTTAAGCGCCTAGGGCACACTAATCATGAACAACCCATTCTTTTAATTGTTAATATTCCTGTTTTGTTAAAAATAAATGTTTAGATGTTTACAACACTTACTGGCTGATCCTTCACCAGATTCTGTGTCCGGGGTAATGGCTGGGGACGCTTCGTAGGGGATCTCTGTAAGGGTGATGAAGAGATCCTGGCTGTCGGGGAAATCAGCGTTGTGAGAGCTGCCAACTGCCTCGCCCTCCTCATCTCCTTCCTCATCTTCCCCGTCCCCTAACATGTCTGAGGAACCGGCCGTGGACAGTATCCCATCCTCAGAGTCCACGGTCACTGGTGGGGTAGTGGTGGCGGCAGCACCGAGGATGGAATGCAGTGCCTCGTAGAAACGGGATGTCTGGGGATGGGATCCGGAGCGTCCGTTTGCCTCTTTGGTCTTCTGGTAGCCTTGTCTCAGCTCCTTGATTTTCACGCGGCACTGCGTTGCATCCCGGCTGTATCCTCTCTCTGCCATGTCTTTAGAGATCTTCTCGTAGATCTTTGCATTCCTTCTTTTGGATCGCAGCTCGGAAAGCACGGACTCATCGCCCCACACAGCGATGAGATCCAAGACTTCACGATCAGTCCATGCTGGGGCTCTCTTTCTATTCCCAGACTGCACGGCCATCACTGCTGGAGAGCTCTGCATCGTTGCCAGTGCTGCTGTGCTCGCCACGATGTCCAGACAGGAAATGAGATTCAAACTGGCCAGACAGGAAAAGGAATTCAAATTCAAATTTTCCCGGGGCTTTTCCTGTGTGGCTGGTCAGAGCATCCGAGCTCGCACTGCTGTCCAGAGCGTCAACAGAGTGGTGCACTGTGGGATAGCTCCCGGAGCTATTAGCGTCGATTTCCATCCACACCTAGCCTAATTCGACATGGCCATGTCGAATTTAGCGCTACTCCCCTCGTCGGGGAGGAGTACAGAAGTCGAATTAAAGAGACCTCTATGTCGAACTAAATAGCATCGCAGTGTGGACGGGTGCAGGGTTAATTCGATTTAACGGCGCTAACTTCGACATAAACGCCTAGTGTAGACCAGGCCATACTCTAAAGGTAAGTGTCTCAGAACAGATCATGTGTATTTCCAGAAAATTGAAGAGCAGCTTATAGGCACTGAAACCGATTTTACTGTTATTCCCATCTCTGTGGCTGAACTGTGACCACTCATTCCTTCTGTCTGCTCCTAGAAATTTAAAATCACTATGATCCGTTTGCTTTTTGCAGGGCATCACATAAGGTAGTAATGACTTTCTTCTTACTGCTGTAGAATATTGCTGCATTGGGATACTTGCTTTCTTTAACTAACACTATTGTGTTTTTTCTATTGTCTTATTATTTCAATTTGTTGGTTGGCCTCCCAGTATATGGGATTTTAAGTCAAATCTACATTGCTGATCCAGACTCCTGCAAGTTTAGGGTACTGATTGTGAATATGAAATGCAGCAGCATAAATCTAGCTCTTACTACTTCATTCACACATGTTCATTTATTACAGGGATTTGTAGAGGCTCCCTCTCCATAGCTCCCTACTCATGCACCATTAAATTAAAGCACAAACGCATCATCCCTGAAGAGCTAATAAATTGACTGTGTCCTAAATCACACACTGGCCAGTAAAGCTCACCTAGCTGAGAACGCTGCCGTTATTTTATTTTTAAACTATCTTGCCGCATGTCCTAGCAGTGGCCAGATGTGAGCTGTGGCAGGCACACTGGAGGAGGCAACTTCCAGAGATATGTCCACTCCACTGGAAAGGCTCAACTGCCCCTGGCATTCATCCCTGAGGGTAAACAGCAAGAGCATTCTGTTTGATCACTAATATCCTGGTGCTGTATCGAAGTAGAGGCAGTCTTAGAGCTAAGCACACTCCTAAGCCACCAGGATGAAGCCCATGAATTGCACTTGGAAGCATATTATGAGATAGCATAGAATATGAATCACAGATGCTATATGCTCATATCATCCTGCTCTGAGAGAGGATGGGTGGGCACGTTCATCATTAACTGAAACTCCTGAGTGGTCTCCTTTGGGAACTCTGAATAGAGCACACTGCAGTTGTTCAGCCTAGAGGTAAGAAAGGCCTGTGTACTGTGACAAAGTCTGCAGTCTCTGGCCAGCCAAAGATGGTTAAACACTTGGAACTGTTTTGGGGGAATCTGCTAAGGCCTCTAAGCTGAGGAAATAGTCATTATAGCCTTTGTGATTCCCTCATGATATATTTTCCAACCACCATTGCCAGCTCCATCTTATCTGTATTGAAGGTAAGTCATCTGTTTTCCAAAGCCCTATTGCTGCGAGCAGTGTGGAAGCAAAGAGAACACAGAATCATAGTGCAGTAAGGAAGCAGCATGTTGATGATACTGCAACGCAGAATTGCTCACCATGACCTAGCAGCTTTGACATACATGTTTTGACCAGGTGGAGGTGGCAAGATAAAATCCCCCAGAACCTCTCAGTAGAGATTCTGTGGGGAAGAAGAGTAGTTGCTTATCGCAAACCACCTTGGTCTTCCTAAAGGAATGAGTGGAATAAACAGTTCACTTTTCTGTGGATCCAGTCATCTTAGGTAGGTACAGTAGAGCTCCTATTTTTCCAAACTAATTGGGTATTGAGAAATTCATAATTTTGAAAAGGTTTATAAAATTGAACATCTCAAAATTACAGCAGGTTCGGGGCATAAGCCATATGATGTTTTACATCACTTTCTTCATAATCTTTGAACCATTGCAAGGTAATTTCCAATGCATTTAAGGCAATGGAATGTGAAGGGATGTTGACTTGTTCATCAACATCAAAATGGTTCATATAATTGGTCTTTTGTAAGATTGGTGCTCATAAAATTGAGGATCTACTGTATTGCAAATGAATCCTCAGCATCAGTTGTACTAAAGTCTGCTGAAAGATCCAATAAAATTAGTGTTCATCTAGTCTGTCTGCCTCACCAGGAAGCTTAATTCATTAATGTTTCCAAGGTGTGTTGAGATCATTAGATCGCATCACTATGAAATGCTGATGGGAGGTAATGCTGTGTCCATTGTGACTCTAGGCTATGGAGCCTCCATGGAATCAGAACAACTAAATCAGTCACTGCTTGCGACATTCCTTTTCTCACCAGTGTTTTGTTTGTTGTAATTAAACTTTGTCTGACCTTTTTTTTCTTTCTTTATCTTCTTTAGATGCATATCAGGGAATATACCTTTATAAATGTGTATGATACAGGTCTGGGTAAACATAAAACACTGTTTCTCTTTTTACGTTTAGAATAAATAATCCCTGTAAAGAAGATACTTGATTCTCCAATAGGTGGTTTGAAGTTGGGAATAATCTTTAGTACTCCATTGTCACAATGGTTGAAATAAAAATGAGTTATCTGCCATATTATCTTCACCAGACCTGGCTTGATTTGCAGGCTGACTGAGAAAAATAAAATAAAACAAAACAGGAAAAAAGTCCAAATAGAGTTTATGGTTAGGAAAAAATAATTTAGATTGATAGATGCTAGGATAATTGTATCAGCTGAATAAAAACATTACTGTTATGGTAAACCACAGAGGGGAAAGCACTAAGAGAATAGGAGCCCCATGCAGATTTTAGTAGGTCAAAGTAAATTAATATGCAGTGGGCACATTTTCTGCTCCAAAACCATGTGAAAAGTTACTTTGTCTGGGGATATCTGCAGTTCTCTAGAATTAATTTGATAGTTGTCTCAATGCACCAAAAACTGACTTTGGTTCACACTGTTGTCCTCCGAGTAGTTACGAGAAGTCAGCAAGACTGAAAGCTGCAATTTGTCATGAGAGCAGGCTCTGTACAGAGGATGAGTAAGTGTGTGTTTAATGAATCATGCATGACCTAAAGATCTTGGCTCTCAAGGATTTGGAGGGTTTTTTACTTCCCCTTGAACTGATGGCAAACTATTGTTTGTGCATTATTAATTCAATCTTAATTGCGGTGACATTTATGTTCTGAAATGTTATATTGCCATAATGCTAGAGTTTCAACTTTGACACAATGTGTAAGAGAAAACAATGGGGGAAAAAATGGACTCAAACATTTACCTTAGCTAACTTCCTGCCTCCTCACAGGTCAGTGCCTTCTTGATGACTCGCTTATTTTATTGTAGTTTTGATCCAAAGATTATACCAAAGAACTGGAAAATCTTTGACTTCATAGTTCACCGTGTCTGAGAGCAACTGGGGAGTTTCAGGAGGCATTGTGCTCAGGGCCGGCTCTAGGATTTTTGCCACCCCAAGCAAAAACAATTCCCACCCCCCGTTTTTTTCTTACGCCACCCCGGCCCCTTCCCCAAATCCCCAGCCCTGCCTCCTCCCCCCAGGCTCTCAAGCCTAGGAGGGAGGGAGGGAGAGGGAGAAGCAGCGCGTGCGCCGTGGCCACTTGGGGTCTCCCCCTCCCTCCCAGGCTCTCAAACCTAGGAGGGAGAGAGAGGGAGAGGGAGAAGCAACTCGTGCGCCGCGGCCACTCGGGGTCTCCTCCTCCCTCCCAGGTTTGAGAGCCTGGGAGGGAGGGGGAGACCCCGAGTGGCCACGGGGTGCGAAACAGCTGATTTGCGCGCTGCTGCTCCCCCTTCCTTCCAGGCTCTCAAACCTGGGAGGGAGGGGGAGATCCTGAGCGGCCGCAGCGCGTGAATGAGCTGTTTCGCGCGCCATGGAGGTGAGTTAGGGCGGCCGGGGCACATTTTTAGGGGCGGCATGGCACGCGCCAGAATGCCGCCCCTAAAAATGTGCCGCCCCAAGCACCAGCTCTTTTTGCTGGTGCCTAGAGCCGGCCCTGATTGTGCTGCCCCTTACAGTGGGCTCTGACTGACAGGCTCAATTTATCCCTCTGTAAGGCTCCCACCACTTGTATTTGTAATTAACCTTCTTCCACTCCTTCCTCTGTCATTTTTTGGTGGTTGTGTCTTATTTATTATTTATTTTCTGTCTTGTCTAATTTTGGCCTCAGTCCTTCTACCCTTGAGGCACATAGGCCCAGATTTTAAAAGGTAGTTTGGCATGGCTGTGCTCAGCATTTCAACCCCTAGCTTATTTAGGAGCCCAGAATTCATTTTCGAAAGGGACTGTCAATGAACTTCAAACTCCTAAGTGCTTAAATACCTTTTGAAAATGAGGTTTCGGCTCCTAAGTCAGCTGAGCATTCTGACGCTAAGCACAGTGATGCCTAAATGCCTTTAAAAATCTGGGCCGTACATATTAACTTAAGTGTATAAGTAATTCCATGGTTCTACTCATGCACTTAAAGTTAAGCCTGTGTTTGCAGGATCATGACCTTGGACTGTAAATACTTTAGGATGGGGACTTCGCTTTTTTTTCCTAATTCTGTAAAGCCCCATCGAAACTTAGTGCTATATAAAAGTTAAATGATGATTAACTTTTTAAATGACCCCTTCCCTCCCTCAGGCCATTCTGTCTTCTGAAATAAAAAGTCAGGGGCACAGGATTCAAATATACTCTCTTTGAAAGAGGTAATAAAATAAATTTCAATAGGGGCATTTCAGGTGTGCAGACCCTCTCTGCTTTCTGATGTAGCATAAACCAAATTTGTGCCACTTGTTTTTAATTTACTGCAGGCTGGCTAACCTGCACATCAATTGCACAACTTTAAAAACTTTTATAAGGTTTTATTTAAAAAAATAAATAAATGAATGAATGAATGGGTCTGGCAGGCTGTAGTAGACAGCTGGATCTCATTCTGTGCCGGTTTTGTTTTGCTCATATGAAACCTCAGAGCAGATAGAACAATCTGATCCAGCTGTCTTTTTTACAGTTAAATTACTTCAAGAGGTGGGGCGGAGTTTGATTTTTATTGTTTCTCATTTAATAGTGTTTAGATTCACATAGTGACCAGTAGGTTTTGAAGTTCACAAGCCAGTTAAGATTAATGGTGATGGTAACTACTTTAGTGGTGCTATTCCAAGGCTACATGGCTATAGATTCAGAAAGAAGGAAATGCTCAGAGTTACAAAATATAGGTGATCTCTAACCAGAAATGCTAGATATTAACCGATCTTAAACTCTGGATTAAAGTTAATTTAATTAATATACTAAACCGAAGACATTATAAATAATGCATTTTGTTGGACTGACTGGGAAAGATCAAATTGGCAACCCTATTTACGTAGAAGAATGTGTACCTAGCCCTGTTGTTTCTATGTAGTTTTAAGTCCTCATACAACCCTTGAAGTAATTCCAGATGATATTAATGCAACTGGGGCATAATCACCCTTATGAAAACAACATGAGCTGCTCTAAATAAGCCAAGTTTCCAGTAGGTTAATGAAGATTCAAGGAAACTTACTCATTTAGGAATCCCAAAAAGTCCAGATCTGCTCAGAACGTCTTGGACATTTCTTGATGCAATTCTTAAAATATTATTGTGGCTCCTTGCGGTACATTGTGATCCTCACAATTGTACTAAATCAATCATGTTTTCAGGCTTTAAAAAAGTGTCTCATGCTAGGATTTGTAAAAAAGACTCTTGGATTCAAAAGCAGCTGCTTTAGCAATTGGATCAGAACGAGATCCTTCAGGAGTTGTTGTAGCCAGTAATAGTAGCATTCTTATTCTTTCCTTAGGTCTGCATCCACTAAGAGAGAATAGACATCCCATTTTGCTGCTAATTAACATATCTGACTGAGTAGCACAGTTTTGGTTCACTGCAAGCCTGAAAGATCATTCTGCAGTACTATTGCAAATTAAGTTGTAACTACTTTCCTTTTGCAGCACTTGTGCCTTATTGATGAAGCTCATATTGTAACAAAGGAGTCTGCTCTTTTCCTTAATATAATATTTATTGCACAGGTCTATATTGCAGCAGGGCCTCTGAGGGGTAAGGATTTCTGCAGTTTGTCATTGCCAGATTTATTTGTGCTTGTTTGTCTATTAATCACTTGTTGTTTTATATACTGTTTCCTAGACTAAGCTGATTACTCCCTCTATTCCTTTCACTGAGTAACACATACACCGAAATCTCCAGTGAGTGACATACACAAAATTTGGAATTCCCATTGCCTTGTAGCTACTTTTAAGAAAGCATTTTGAAAGAGCTCATCTACTAGCTTCATATGTGTACTCATGCTATGACCAGTAGCCTTGGTCTGCATACCCATCAACTTTTATTTAAAATGCACGGATATCTATGTACAGTTATAATTACTTGACATGCAAATGCAGTGCAGCCATCTCTGTAGTGGAATGTCACAAAGTTTAACATCAAACAGCCATATAGCCAGAGAACACTGTTAATGTAATTACAGAAATTAGAATTTTGTGAGAACACTTGGCGCCACAGCCTGTCCTGGCTAAAGTACCCTGGGATCTTTGACTTATAAATAGTCAGGACCTCAACTTTGAGACTTATCCAACATTCCAGTCTCCCTTTTCTTAGCACCATGTAGTAATGTTGACTTCGTGCTGCCTTGGAGGGAAGAGAAACAGTATTTTTGCAGCACCTGGATTTTCCTTCATCATCCAACTTCTGGCTAACACCAGCTCACTTTAGTCTGAGGTCTCGTGTATTTGGTGGTAATAGTAAGGCTATAAACAATGACAGTTTCAGATAGGCTGAATAATTTTTCTGCTGTTTTCAACCAGGAAATTGAAGTAAAAATTGAGCCTTTAGCAGACTTAATGATGGTATGAACATTTCCATAGATGCATAAATTCCAAGGCCAGAAGGGACCATTGTGATCATCTAGTCTTACCTCCAGTCTACCACAGGACATAGAACTTCCACAAAATAATTCCTAGAGCACATATTTTAGGAACAACATCCCATCTTGATTTAAAAATCGCCAGTGATGGAGAATCCACCATGACCCCTGTAAATTGTTCCAGTGGTTAATTACCCTAATTGTTAAAAATGTATACTTTATTTCCAGTTTAAATTTGTCAAGCTTCAACTTCCAGCCATTGGATCATGTTATTACCTTTCTCTGCTAGATTGAAGAGCCCATTATTAAAGATTTGTTCCCCATGTAGGTATGTGTGGAAAGTAATCAAGTACAGTAATCAAATCTATTAGAATTCTTTGAGGATTTCAGCAAGCATGTGGGGAAGAGTGATCCAGTAAATATAGTGTACTTGGACTTTCAGAAAGCCTTTGGCAGGTCTGACACCAAGGCTCTTAAGCAAAATAAGCAGTCATGAGATAAGAGGGAAGGTCCTATCATGGATCAGTAACTGATTAAAAGATAGGAAACAAATGCTAGGAATAAATGGTCAGTTCTTCGAGTGCTTGTTCATGTCCATTCCAATCAGGTGTGCGCACGCAACATGTTTGACACCCGGAAGATTTTTCCCTTAGCAGTATCCGTAGGGTCGGCCTGGACATCCCCTCGACTCACGCCTTCATGGTGCCCAATATAGGGCCCTGCCAACCCGACCCCCACTCAGTTCCTTCTTACTGCCCGTGACAGCTAGCTGGAACTCCCTACCGCTCTTGCCTCGGCAAGCATGTGCTTCGCAGTATCTCTATCCCCATGTATGTAGGTAGTTAGTGTAGTTTTTTCTTATAGGTTTCCTCTGGGGGAAGGGGTCTTCCCTCCCGACATTTTTCCCCGGCACCAGGGTATGCCTCTGTCCCTGGGCTTTAAACCATAATTGGTCTGTGGCAGGTTATGCCAAGTAGTGACTCACACTCGTCGTGCCTTAAGTGTCTGGGTGAGGGGCATCTCAGAGACCGCTGTACGATCTGTAAGGGTTTTTGCCCCAGAATCCTTAAGGACAGAGAGCAGCGCTTCCGAGTTCTTCTACTTCTTCGGCCCCAGTTCGAGCACGCCGTGCCTGACCCAGCCTCAAGCACCACATTCTCAGTGCGCAGCACGCCGGCACTGTTGACATGTGAACCAGTGCTGAGATATAAGCCCTGAAAAAACTTGCCATTTAAAAAAAATGTTTACCAGTGTAATGTGAGTCAAAAGACCCTAGTGTCCTCTAAGACCGGAGCGGTCGAGGTACTTGCCACCGCCTCATCCGACGACGAAAAGGATGAAAAGACAGCTGGTACTCGGGTCTGACCACTGCCCTCTGCTCTTCTGGGATTCCGTGGGCAAGGAGCGACGGCGCCACAGTCGGTGCCGGGGTCAGTTCTCTGAAGTCACCTATTATCTGAGATATCCCATGATGCAATGTCATTAGTGCCTATATGAACCATCCCCAATGGATCCTGGCCCATCAGCTTCAGAATACTATCCAATCTTTGAGTGACATTTCGTGTCTTGGCTCCAGGAAGGTAGCACACTGTCTTATTATCCACCTGTCCTTTGTAGAATGTTCTTTCGATTCTTCTGAGTATTGAATCCCCAGCAAAGATGGTCTCTCTTCCTTGCGTGGCTGGAGAATGCTTTGTGGGTACGCTTGCTTTCCTTATAGGTTGGGCCAAGCTACCATTGAGAGGTGTGTTCTGTACATATCACCATTTCCTTGAAACAGCTGAATCTTGAGAAGTATTTTCCACAGTTTCCATGTGAGGACTTGTTATTGACTGGAAACTTCCAGCTGGGTGGAATTTCTCCTGCTTCTCTTCTTTCTAGTACTCACAGCCTGTCCAATCTTGCCTGTCCCCAGCCATGTGGAAAGCCAGTATGATTTACAAACTGCCAGGCCCACTCTGACATCCTCTCTTTCTGACTCTTTGGTGGCTGGCTCTTTTCTTCCTTGAACCTGACGTACTGATGTTTCCCAAACCTGGCTGTCTTGGAACTCCTCAGTTTCTCTGTTTGCCCCTTCAAACCAAGAATCTTTTCCTCCAGCACAGTCACCACCTTGCACTTCTTGCACAGGAAGTATCTTCTGGTTTCAGGCAGGGGAGAAAACATGGTGCATCCATTGCAGGTCATCATCACTATTCCATCCCCGCTCCAGGCCAGTGCGGGTTGCGGGAAGCGGTGACCAGCACATCCCTTGCCCCGCGCTGCTTCCCGCAGCCCCCATTGGTCTGGAGCGGCAAACTGCTGCCAGTGGGAGCCGCAATCGGCCGAACCTGTGGACATGGCAGGTAAACAAACTGGCCCGGCCCGCCAGGGTGCTTGCCCTGGCAGGCCGCGGGCCAAAGGTTGCTGATCCCTGGCCTAGCAAATGACTTTATATACCAAGTCTCCCTGCTTAGCTTAGCTCAACTCAGCTCCGCCCCCCCACCATCAGGGAGTGATTATCCACTCAGAGACTTCAAACAGCCAGGCTGACCAAAGCCTGAAGGGTCAGAACAAACTTCTTTATTACTTTGACACTTGTGGGTTACCAGCCATGGCATATGGAGTAGAAATAGTCACATAACAAATAAATATGGAGCTTAAAGCTTATCACACAGTGAAATGGGAGAATAACAGATGGGAAAACCTCTTGAATTCTGAAGATAATAAAGTGTTGGGCTGATGAGTCAAGAAAAAAATTGAGGAGCATTCACAATAGTGTGCTCAAAAAAAAAATCTTTCACATAGAAGCACTAGAAAAAGCTTCATGTAGTATAATAGACTGTAAGGTGGCACGTACAAAACCCAGGTCATGTTGCTATCAGAAATAATTCACTGCACTCAGATTTTCTGCTGTCATCTGTTTAGGCATTTGATAAAGTGCTCATCACTCTCATATCAGAGTTCTTTTCACACAAAAATTTAAAAAGTTTATTCAGCTAAGTTAATGTAATGGTATACTGAAAGTGCAACTCTGAAAACTTATTCTAACCCTAGTTTTTATATGTGACTGATTTTAACTTCGGATTTGCTCAATGTACAATTCAGGTGTTTTTCCCACTCCCCTAACTCTTAAGCACAAACCGAAATCTGAGAATCATGCTGGGTTCTTCCTTTGTTATGTATCATCACCTCCAATAAAGATTCTGCTGGCCAAATCTTATTGATGCTTGTGCAACCCTATTATCTTCAAATTAGGCTTCTACAGGTATAATTGTTTAGAACTTAAACATAATTGTTTAGTATGGTATGCCAGAAAGTAGAATAACCAGTTCATTCCCTCTTAGCTGTGCTAAGTTTGACAGGGCTAATAGAAGCAAACACTCTTCTCACTTATTTAGGCAAACTGTGTGCTAGTCATTCTTTCTTAACCATTCTCCCCTCGCCACCCCCCCCCCCCCGCCCCAACTGTTGATACAATAGCGCGGTAGAAGTCTTCCCCAGTGGTAGCAAAGGCATGAGTGCTAGTATTAACTGACTACTGGCATATTAACTGTTGTGTTGGGACCACAGCTCAGAGTTGATCTACATGAGGCAGTGGTTAAAACACCATCAGCTTCCAGTGACCTTTCTGCAATGATGTCCCTATCATTGGTGGAGCTGCAGGTAGATACGGAGGGTGAAAAAAGTGCAATGCAAATGAGGCCACAATGAGCAAATAAGGAGGAGTCATTTTACATAGTCACTTGTCAGAGTAGAACCATGTGAGAGAAGGCCATTACAAGAGAAACTGTGATGAGTGTTCTTGGAGATGCATTCTGAAGATGGTGGTTCTGTCCAGTATGGCCTCAAGGCACACAGGTGTCACATTCTAGGGTGCCATCCAGACCAGTGAGGGGCTGTCACCACCTGCCCTGCAACCTTGGGTGCCTCACAATGCTTTGTTGTTGTAGCTTCCAACCTGGGCCTCTCACAAACACCATGCAGGTCAGTCCCTGAGTGTCTGTGTATAGCTACAGCCCTGATCCAGCCACTCTGACCCCAGCAGCCTGTCAACAACACACCAGCCACACTCTGGCTCCCAACAGCCTTGGTTACTACCTTCAGGGTGAACCCAAAACACTCCCAGTCCCTGATTTTCCCCAAAAGCATGTGTTCTGCACTACCCAGATCTCTCCTGGACAGTTCAAATATTGGAGATCCCTTGCCCCATGTACAGGGGTCAATACACAATAATTGAATACTTTATTTGAAGTTACCAAACAATTCAATTTTAACACAACACTGGATTTTCTGGTAAAAAGACTGAGAATAAACTTGTTTCCTGCAATATCGAATGCCTCTGTTCTAGTAAAATGGATTTTTAAAATTATGATTCCAGAGTGAGGAGTGTAGTTACATGCATGACTTTTAAGCATGTGATCAAGTCCCATTTAATTAGTGAGCTTAAACACATACTCAAGTGCTTTCCTGAATAGGTTCTTGAAGCCTTGTCTACACTAAAAAGTTACGGCAACCCAGTTACATTGTTCAGAGGTGTGAAAAATCTACACCCCTGGAGCATTATAGTTCAGTTGATCTAACCCCAGTGTAGACAGTGCTAGGTCAATGGAAGAATTCTTCCGTTGACCTAGCTACCATGTCTCGGCGCTGCAGGGTTTCAAGAGTAGACAAGTCCTGAGTTCATGATGGAAGATAGGTTATCTAGCCTTTGTCAGTATCTCAGCATGTGTAAGACTGTTACTTAAGAGCAGATTAGATGAAAACAAAACACAGAAAAACAACTTTATAGCTAATTGATCTGTCTTAGCGATTTGGTATTTCACTTCTGCCAGCAGACTACGCTGAAAAGTGTTTGTCTTTATGTATTCATTGTAGACGTGGGGTGGGAGTGTTCGTTTATGCGTCTGTAACTCGTTTGGGCTCCCGGTTCTCTGTGTGGTACGAGTTCCAAAGTGCACCAGAACTCCAGGTGCTGCTGCTCTGTGTGCATATCACCCAAGTATTCTATCTTTTCCTTCCAGAGTGTGCTGTTACAAGCATTACACACATTTGTGTTTTGAATAAAGATGTTGTATAGATAACTAAAATGTCTGTTTCAGAGTGGTAGCCATGTTAGTTTGTATCAGCAAAAACAACGAGGAGTCCTTGTGGCACCTTAGAGACTAACACATTTATTTGAGCATAAGCTTTCATGGGCTAGAACCCACTTCATCAGATGCATGAAGTGAAAAATACAGGAGCAGGTATAAATACATGAAAGGATTGGGGTTGTTTTACCGAGTGTGGGGTCAGTCTAATAAGATAAATCAGTTAACCAGCAGGATACCAAGGGAGGAAAAATAACTTTTGAAGTGGTGATAGTGTGGCCCATTACAGCCAGTTGACAAGAAGGTGAGAGTAACAGTAGGAAGAAATTAGTATTGGGGAAATTAAGTTTAGGTTTTGTAATGACCCAACCACTCCCAGTCTTTATTCAGGCCTAATCTGATGGTATCTAGTTTGCAAATTAATTCCAGTTCTGCAGCTTCACGTTGGAGTCTGTTTTCGAAGTTTTTTTGTTGAAGACTTGCCACTTTGAGATCGGTTATTGAGTGACCAGAGAGATTGAAGTGTTCTCCTACTAGTTTTTGAATGTTATGATTCCTGATGTCAGATTTGTGTCCATTTATTCTTTTGCGTAGAGACTGTCCAGTTTGGCCAAGGTACATGGCAGAGGGGCATTGCAGGCAGATGATGGCATATATCACATTGGTAGATGTGCAGGTGAACGAGCCCCGGATGGTGTGACTGATGTGGTTATGTCCTATGATGGTGTCCCTTGAATAGATACTGTATGTGGACAGAGTTGGCAACGTGTTATAAATTAGATGAGTTTCAAAAACAGTTGCAAAACTGAATATATTAGTAGCACAGACAGGGCCTAATATGAGAATTGAAATCCTGGGAATTGGATTTATCTTTTAGATTACAGGGTACATTTGCATTCCTTTTTCTATATTTAGATTAGCCTTTTAAAAGAGAACTACTTAATTTGCAATGTCAATGTGTATTTTGTGAAGCCGTGGCTGAGACAAAAATAAGCTTAACATTTGTCACTTGTGGACATTTAAAAAAAAGTATACTAAATGTAATATTGGTTTACATAAATTGAATTTGGTCAAGGGAAATTTATAAATCAAATGAATCAGAAATGATTGTTCTGATGCATCCCGGCTTGAAGATTTTGTTTACTGAAAGCTTAGAAAAACTTATTCAGCTTTATATTGAAGTGTGATTTTAAAATGACCTATGATGCAGTGTGGTAAGTGAAAGATTCAGTCTTCATTGAATAGCTTTTAAAAATAATAAATAGAATCCTAAATGGAATGCTGCGTATAAAATAAACATGTACCAAGAGGAAAATACAAGTACTATAGTGAACTTGCCATCCCTGTTCCTCTATATAAACCTCTTTTCTCTTTCTGCTACTGCAATAATACATAATTTAATTTCTTTGTGTCTATTTTTAAATCTTTCAATAATCTTACTTAAACTGTGTCTCAGTAAAAGTTGGAGTAAGAATGACATTGCAGCAGTTCATTAAATAACGCTATCCTTGCAAAGTGAGTGTCTGTTAATCAAGAGAAGCGGGGTGGTGAGCACTTCTAGCAGATGACTAGAGCACCTTCCAAATATCAAATGCCTTAATCAAGCAATGAAAGCTGTAATCTTAATGGGATCAGGTAAACACTAGTAATGTGCTCTTTTTTGTATTGAAGTGCAATGAAAGACAGAATTCACCAGTGACTTCTCCAGGATCCTCTCCGCTTACACAGAGAAGAAAGCCACTTCCAGACCCCCTGCAAATTCCCCATCTTAGTCTCCCACCGGTGCCTCCTCGTCTGGATCTCATTCAGAAGGGGGTAGCACGGTCACCTTGTGTCAGCCCTACTGGCTCACCAAAGGTAAATCTTATTTTACCATGTTTCTGTCTAACTGAATTATGAGAGATGATGCTTGTTAGTTTTAGGGTGCATTTTTTTAGAGATTGGCTAGTGCATTTTTTTAAAGTTGGCTACATCCAAAATATCCCCTAGGCCTTCTACCAAGTCCCTATGTAATTCTAACATGTCCCAATTCACTAAATAAGGGCCTGATCAAAGCCTCCTTTAAATCAGTGGAAAGACTTGTTGCCTTCAGTGAACCTTGGATCAGAGCCTATGGCCGTCCCCCTATATGACATCTTGCAGAGTCAGCTAATGTAGGGTGACCAGATGTCCCAATTTTATAGGGACAGTCCCAGTATTTGGGGCTTTTTTTATATGGGCTCCTATTACCCCCCCCCCCACACATCCCACCCTGTCCCGATTTTTCACACTTGCTGTCTGGTCACCCTAAGCTAATGACACACAAACATGATTTCTTACTTTGATGGCAGTGTCACACCGGCTTAGCTCCAAGCTTATATTTCGCTGTTTTGATTGCAGTATTACATGTGATTAGCCCCATGCTTATATTTCACTATTTTAAAACTATGGTATTGACATACTCTGATGGAACAAGTCCCTCTAATAGTCCCTGATTTGCAACATTAAACAGCAACTGAAAGTACTCTAAAGTACATTTAAAAGATCATTATCTGCATTAAAATTGCATGCTGTAATCAAATGATGATTTATACTCTTTTCCATAATGTCCTTGCAAGAAAAAAATATGCAAATATCTAGCTATCAAAAACTTAAGGTGTGATAAATTAGGATCCATTTTTCAAATGGTTTAGAAAAGGAAATAATAAATGTGTACACAATGAATACATACCGTATTTGTGTATGAAGAAAACTGGTGATTTAGAACAGTTTTAAAAATGATGTACTTGAAAGTCTGAAGGAAAATATATATAAAATACTGGATTAGAGTGTCTTGAATTTTCTCTTATGAGAGAACCATTTTATTGTAATTGGTGTACAAATGTAAGAATTCGCTTAAATGTTGAAGGCATGTTTTGAAATCTGTATTAGCATGTATGTGTGCATGGCAGTCCAATGATAAACACACTATTTATTTTCTCAGTATTTTGCCTTTACACTTGACGCTCAGCTTTCTTTTGAAATTAAATTTAATTCTAGTAGCATAATACTTAGCCAAAACAAATGAGGTATATAAAAATGTTTCCTCATCCCTAGCATTTTTAATTAACTCTGTCATTTAACTTAAACTGGAGCTAAAGAGGCTATGGTCTTACAGCTAGTGCTCAAATTCACTCAGTAGCACAAACTTCTTTGAGTAACGGCCCTATGGGCTCCACTTCAGGTGTGCATATTTTTAGTTAGCAGTGTCCATTCAGGCCATGCACGCGTCCTATACCTCCTTGTGCTGATTACTGAGGCTATATAGGTGTGCAAGGGCGAACCATCCTGTGTTCCTTCTCAACTGCCTCAGCCTGAGACTCAGCCCTAGCGTGTTCTCCTTGAGCGCTCCTTGGCTTTTCTAATATTTCTATAGTGGTTACGTTAGTTGTTAGCTAGATAAGCTGTGAGAGGATTTTTTTTTTTTTTCCCTGGCAGGACATGCCTGGCTTGGTTTCAAATGTTGCCTCTTTTGCCGAGAGGCTATACCTCTTTAAAATGGCCACTTTAAGTGTGTCCGTTGCTTGGGGGAGTCCCACGTCTCCCAGAAGTGCAACTTCTGCCTGGCCCTCAAGTCCAGGGTAAGGAAAAACACGGAGATTAAACTCAGATACCTAATGATGGATTGCTCTCTTTGGTCAGCTTCTGAGTCACATCAAGAGGACTCCCCGCTCCTCGGTACATCTGTCTCCTGACAGATCCAGTGTCTCTTCTACATCAGCGCAGACTTCCCCTAAGAAAGGTGAGACTTTGGAGGCTTCAGGGAAGACTTCCAAAAAGAGGAGCACCGACAGTCACTTTAAGGAGCCAGCTCAGAAAAAGTCCAGGTTCCTGGAGAGATCTACAGTCTCTGAAGACTTAGTCTCTCAACTTGGTACTACTGAGTTGAAGGACACCCCTCTGGTATGAATGGGGCAGTAAAATCCCAGAGCATGAGGCGAGAGATGGCTTCGTTAGGGCCTTGCTACCTTTTACCAGCAAGGAGGGCAAGCATAGACACTTGTGACTGGCACCGTTGAGTCCAGCCAAATGTCAGTACCTATGCATTCAGCTCAGCTGTCGGTACCCAGGCATGCAGCACCCTCTGCACTGAGCAAGGAATGGCACTAGACACCATCGGTGCCTGCTTTGGTACACCCACTATCGGCGGTATCATCAGCTTTGGTGACTGTGGCCTCGGCTTCCAAATCAGTGCCAGTCCCCTATTTGGTACTGCAGGAGTTGAGATGTACTAAGGACCTCTTAATAATGGATGAACCCACTCCTGGGTACTGAGTGTCTTTCGATACTGAGACCCGGATCCCTGGACTACCTCATCTGGTACCACAGGACTCTTCGCTGTTTTCTGTGGGTGCGCCTCCTTTAGATGAGATAGAGGAGGATGAAGGAGACCTCCAGTTAATATCCTCTATTTCTTTTGAGGATTCTCCAACATATCCCTTCAGGAATCCATTCTCTGAAAGTCATAGGGAAAATCAGGCTTATTATCAAGGGTGGTGGAACCTCCACTGCATGCCACCTCCACTTCCATATTGCCCCTTCCCCCACTGCAATGGCTACCCTGGGACCAGTGTGTTGCCTATTGACAGCAATTTGCCAGACCACTGGTACTGTCTCAGGGAGGCCAGAGTTGTACAGCACTTTCCTTCCCAACCTGCTCCCCCACAGGAGGAGACATTTGAGGAGCAGGAAGCTAAGGCAGGTAAGGAGGCCACTCCTCAAACACATATTTCATCCTCATCTCCGGACGAGGTGATTATGCCTCCACCACTATCCATAGTAGATTATTTTCAACAATTTCAAGACCTCATAAAAAGGATTGCTGTCATTCTTCAAATTCCTCTGAGATCAAGGATTCGCAGCATAAACTATTGGCTACCTTGCAGTCAGCAACACTCTCCAGGGTGGCATCACCCATCGGCGAGGAGCTCCTAGATCAGACTAAGACAGTGTGGCAGACACCTGCCACCATTCCACCCATGTGTAAACAGGTGGGTAAAAAGCATTATGGTTTTTCCAACAGTGCAACACTGATCTCCTCGACAGAATATGGGGAAGAGAGTGGGGATTCTTCTGGGCATTGTTGAAAGCTTCTGTGGAGTTCCCAATGGACCTCCTGGCGTGTAATCTTGTCTGTCAGTGTCTTGCTGTTAGAAAGAAAATGAGGCAACAGCATTTGCTGTCACCTTGGCTGAGTTGTGCGTTACTGCCTGGGATCCCATGCCTTAAGGCTCAAATGGGTGAAATCAAGGCTTTCAGTGGTCTTTTTCCACCTTTCTAGGCTTGCCGAATTCAAGGACTCAAGCACTGCAGTGGCTTAATCTGGGTTGCTGCTCTTTTTTTATTCCCTCAAGAGAGACTCGAATTCTTTTGTCCAGCAGGGGGTGAAAGCCTTGCCGTGGCCACATGGGATGTACTTCTTAGCTGTCGATTTTTAGGATGTTGGTAAAACGACCATAGCTTCACTTACCAGCCACATTGAAGCAGGATTCCAATGCAGGTTGAAGAGAGGAATGACCCTTGTTGATCTGTCCTCAGTATACAACACTGTCTGGAGGCAGGGTCTCCTCTTCAAGGTCTCCTGTGTCATTCTCTGCCAATGAACGATCCCGGCAATGACTGGGGACCACTGCTTTAAGGTACACCTCAATGGCCAGATCACTAGACCAAGAACTTTTAACTTGGGCATCCCTTAGGCCTCTGTCCTGGCCCCAATACTTTTTAATCTATACACTGTGGATATACCAGCAACGGAGTCAAAGAAATTCATGTATGCGGATGATATTGCCCTAGCAGTTCAGCATACAAGCCTCCATATCATCAGCTGCACCCTAACACGAGATCTTAGCACAATGGCTGATTATTTCCAATGCTGGAAATGTACGCCTAATCCAAAAGAGATCTATGGTAACTGCTTTCCATCTGAACAATAAAATGGCTAATACCAAACTTGATGTGCAGTTCTGCAGTGAGAGCGTCAGCCATGAAGCTAATCCAAAGTATCTTGACGTTATACTGGACTGGAGTTTGACCTTTTGACAACACCTCAAGAACACCTGCGATAAGGTCAGTTCTCATGTTGCGCTTATCAGAAAATTGACCGGAACATCATGGGGCTCCAGTCCATGGACCTTACAAACTGCAACAATTGACTTGGTATATTCTGCAGCTGAATATTGTGCACCAGTGTGGTCTCATAGCAGTCACACTAAACTCCATATCTATTCAAGGGACACCATCATAGGACCTAATCACATCAGCCACACCATCAGGCACTCGTTCGCCTGCACATCTACTAGTGTGATATATACCATCATCAATTAGGCCTGAATAAAGACTACAAGAAGAAGGAAAAAAAAAAACTAATTTCCTCATGCCAGTTTGCCCCTCCTGTTACACTCACGTTCTTGTTAACTGTTTGAATTGAGCCACCCGGATTACCACTACAAAAGTGTTTTTTCATCCTGTTGATAATATCCCACTTTAATTGAATTGTCCCACTTGGTAAGGCAACTCCCATCATGTACTGCTATATATATATATCTTCCTACTGTATTTTTTACTCCATGCATCTGATGAAGTGGGCTTTAGCCCACGAATGCTTATGCCCAAATAAATTTGTTAGTCTCTAAGGTGCCACAAGTACTCATCATTGTTTTTGCTGATACAGACTAACACAGCTACCACTGTGAAACTAAACTCCTTGACGCTCAACTCAATAATGCTATGTGCATAGTGTCGGAGACGCTCAAATCTACTCCAGTTGACTGGCTCCCGGTCCTATCGCACATCCAGCCTCCACAGATTAGAAGAGCTGCTCATACATCTCGCTTCCTGCAACCCTCTATGGAACCGTATCAAGATCCTTACACCCAACTTTGATGCTGAGGCTCAATGGAGAGTCACATGGAGCAATTCGACCTCTCAAAACAAACAGCTCATTGCTCATCCTGTTGAGGAACCACCGGGGTTTGATTCATGTCAGACTCTGGCAGATTGAATTACATCAGGACATCTCATGGGAGATGTGGACAAACCCTCTTTAAATGGAAAATGAGGCAAACACTGGGTATGCGACTGGTCAAGCAATAGAGCACATCATATCTGAATGTCCCATTCGTTCCTTTGCTGGCAGTGTGCTGGTTCTCAAACTTTAGATATAAATTTGTAGTTGTTGCTACCTACCCAAGCCATACAAAAGAAGAAGCATGTTCCACCTAAGGATTCTGACTTAACCTGACCCTCAACCTAACTTCCTGGATGCAGGAAACGGTAGCAGGGTAGGCAGCACTTGTCTAAGTCTATGCCATATGAAAAGGCCCAGAAAAGACTGGATCTCTGGGCAAAAGTCCCCCGGGCTCGTACGTGGGAATGGGGGGAGGAAAATGGGGGGGGGGGGGCGCTAGGGAGCTCCACAAGCCGCACTTCAATGAAAAAAGAGCTTCATGTGGTTCACGAGCCACAGTTTGGCCACCCCTGCCCTATGGCATTACTGAAGAATGTACCAGTATCTGAAATATGTAGGGCCGCTACATGGGCTTCAGTATATACTCTTTCAAATCATTATGCCCAGATCCATGCTGTCACATTTGATGCGGCACTTGGTTCTGCAGTTCTGAACTCTACTGTGAAGTTTCCTCTGCCATTTGTGGTTACTGTTTGGAAGTCACCTGAAGTGGAACACCCATAGGGACACTACTCAAAGAAGAAGAGGTTACTCATTTTGTGCAATAATTGTTCGTTGAGATGTGTCCCCCTGTGGGTTCGCCACTACCTGTCCTATTTCCCCTCTGCTTTAGACTCTTCATAAGGGGATGTTTGAGTGGAGAAGGAACTAAGGGCAATTCGCCTGTGCACCGCTACGTATCTGTCACAAGGAGGCATAAGACCCATGCATGGGCCGAATGAACACTAACTGAAAATCTCAGATCAAGGGGTCGAGGAGTGCCCTACTCTTTAGTGTAGCACAAAGGGAAAGAAACACACTACTCCTTCTTTTGGAGTATATATTGAATTCTTTGCACCCCACACAGAAAATGTATTTTTCAATATTGTATATAGTCCACTGTTCTTCTGTCAAATCAAAAAATTTCAGCTACTTCCGCCAAATACACCTCTACCCTGATATAACACAAATTCGGATATAACATGGTAAAGCGCACTCCGGTGGATCAAAGCAAGTTTGATATAACAAGGTTTCACCTATAACGCAGTAAGATTTTTTGGCTCCCGAGGACAGCGTTATATCTGGGTAGAGGTGTACCACTATTTACTAGAAAATTATATTTTGTTAAAAACTTTGCAGTAAAGCTGTTTGAAAAAAAGTTGACTTTTAGTTGAAAAACAAAAACCCAACACTGAATTTCCAGGTTTGCAATGAAAAGTTGCAATTTTTCACAGAAAGACCCTTACCACAAAAAATGTTTATCAAAAACCCAATTTTCTTTGAAAAACAATTTTGACAGAAATTTTTTGACCAGCCCTACCTTGTAGCCTTCTTGGAAAAGTTCATTAAGTAGAAGCTAGATTTAGCCACTTTTACTCATGTTGAATAGCAACTGAGAAGTAGTTCCACTTATTTCGGTGGCGGTCTACTAGTGGAATAAGTTAGTATTTAGTGTGATTAGTATTTAGACTGTTGCCCTAGAAATTCATTGAGGGAGTACCTGCAGTGTAAGGCTAAATGCAGTGCTTTCTTCCTTTCAGCAAAATTGTGGGTTATTTTTCTTGTAGTGTTAATATTCCTAGATCCCCGGGCCAGAAAGGACCATTGTGATCTAGTCTGGCATGCTGTATACAGGAGAACATCAGAGTTACGAACACGTTGGGAATGGAGGTTGTTCGTAACTCTGAAATGTTTATAACTCTGAACAAAACGTTACGGTTATTCTTTCAAAAGTTTACAACTGAAGATTGATTTAATGCAGCTTTGAAACTTTACTATGAAGAAGAAAAATTCTGCTTTCCCTTTATTTTTTTAGTAGTTTGTTTAATGCAGTATTGTACTGTATTTGTTGTTTTGTGTGTGTGTGTGTGTGTGTGTGTCTGTCTGTCTGTCTCTTGGCTTTGCTGCTACCTGATTGTATTCTTCTGGTTCAAAATGAGGTGTGTGGTTGACTGGTCAGTTCATAATTCTGGTGTTCATAAGTCTGAGGTTCTACTGTAATACAGGCTATAAAACTTAGCCAAAATAATTCCTAGAGTATATCTTTCAGAAAAACAATGCAGCCTTGCAAAATTCTATACCATCCAGGCACAAAATTTGTTTACCTTTTACCATGATGATTAATAGTAATGATTTTTGTGTGGGTGGACACCTCAGATGACTTGAGGAGCATAATTTTGCAAGGTGGTGTTAATAATCTAATTCTTATGAAAATGCCTTTTTTTTCTCATATACTACGCTTATAGGAGCATTATAACTCCCTAGATATATTCCTTTGACCAGTTTCCTGCTTTTTAAAATATACTTGGGTTCATTATTTTTGCGAACAATTTTAAAATATATTTCATTTAATTTCTAATGCTGTTCAAATCTGAACAAGGAAATGCTCTGACAGAGGAAATGTACTGTGTGTGAACTGCAAGCATAAGTATACAGTGAGCATGTCACCTGAGTGACTTGAACAAGTTTGTTCTAGTAGTAGATGGCATGTAAAGAGCAGAGTTGACCATAGGTGCATATGTGTCCTAAACAAAAATGGGACTTGTCCATTCTGCCTCCTGGTCCCTAACCCCTGCTGCTCCATGCTCCTTTTCTCCCTCCCTCACCACCCAGTCCATTTTACTGTGTTATTCCCCACTCCAAAAATGTTTTTTTTCTGCAGAAGACATTTTGAGCTCCCAAATATGTCCCAGAATCCTTTGCATGGCCTGTAGCAGTGCTTCAAAGGAGGTATTATGGAAACCAGATCAAAGGAGGATTCTGGAGAAGTTTCATCACCCAGAGATGCCAGCCCTTCCTCCCCCCAACCCCCTCCACCCCTGCGGAAATGGGAATATGTTTTCTGAAGGGAGAGTTGCTGATCAAGAACCCCACTGGTGGAGCAGAGGGGGGTTGGGATTGGCATATTGATGCGTCCCAATACTATTATGATGCCACCTTAAGATCTCGCATCTTAGACAAATGCCTGCTTAGCCTCTGCCTGAAGTTTGTCCCTTAGACAAAAAAGGTAAAGCGGTACATTTTCATGAGTTGTACATCCATAGACTTAATTTATTTTAATTTCTGGTTTTGTTTAGTCTTCTCCATGTATGGTGAGGAAACAGGATAAACCCCTCCCTGCACCACCACCTCCCTTGCGAGATCCTCCTCCACCTCCACCTGAGAGACCCCCTCCTATCCCGCCGGACAACAGGATAAGTAGACATTTGCATCATCCTGAAAGTGTGCCTTCCAGAGACCAGCCTGTGCCACTTGAAGCCTGGTGCCCCAGAGATGTGTTTGGGACAAGTCCATTAATAGGATGTCGAATCCTAAATGACAGTTCCCCCAAACCAGGACTCACTGCAAGTTCGAATATAAATGGAAGGCACAACCGAATGGGTTCTGACCCAGGATTTATGAGAAAACATAGACGCCATGATTTGCCTTTAGAAGGTGCCAAGGTAAGAGATGCGTGGCACAAAGCATGAAGCCTAATTTTATGTGTTAATCCAACGCGAAGTCTCACATTGGTTAAAGTGCCATTTATGTTGGCTGATGTCAATCTGCTTCATTTGAAGCTTTCCTGGCGATACTTAATAGGCTGTAAATAAGAGAGGCTCATTAAACTCTAATTTAAAGAAGCAGTAAATGAGGTTCAGTTAGGATTTAATTTTAACTTGAAGCCATCACAAAAATGGCAGCGCAGGAAAAACTATTCTAGATTTGCTATATTCTTCTAGCAAATGATCCTTAGAGTTGATGCTGTTACTGACTTCAGTTATATGTTGTCTTTGGAAATACCATATTAAAGTTACATATGCATTTATTGATAAATGCTCCAGTCTTAGATGAGATGCAGACTCTGTAACCACAGCAAACCACGAAATATGTGTAAATAATAAATGCACATGTCATAGCTTATACATTTAAAAAAAAGTAGAACAAATTATACATCAGATACCTTGTATACCGGGGTGTGTGTGTATATGTATAAATCAAATGTATAAATTGCCTTTTTTTTACAGTAAAAAGAGCACATCGATATTGTGATTAAAAAACCCACAGCATCTAGTCTCAGAGCCTGGGTCAGCTGACTTGGGCTTGCAGGGCCCAGGCTGCGCACCTATAAAACTGCGGTGTAAATGCTCGGACTGGAGACCAAGCTCCAAGACCCTCCCCTATCGTGAGGTCTCAGAGCCCAGGCTCCACCCTAAGCCCTAGCATCTGTACTGCAATTTTATAGCCCTGCAGCCCTCTACCCACAAGCCAGAGTCAACTGATCCAAGCCAGCTGCCGCCTTGCCACGGGTATTTTATCACAGTGTAGACGTACCCAAAGTGCCCTTAGTCACGACTCCATGTGCTGCAATCCTCAATTTGATATTATCACTCCTGTAAACCTCTTTGAAGGAAAGCCATAAGGTTGCAGTATTAGCATAACTAGAATTGAGCTATTGTATCTCTGCTCGTTCTTGTTGCAGTTAATTGCAATAACATCCATTTTTTGCAGCTGGATCTTTGGTTCTCTGTACTCCTTCTGTGGACTTGAATAGGGAGATGCAGGGTACCTGCTGTTGGAGGTGCAGTAACCAGCAGTGGCTGGTAAGGCAGACATGGGTAGCTTGGAGGTAGCAATTTTTGATGTGAAGGAGCCAGCCTTAGAGGATGCCTCATCAGCTCTCTATGGTGAAGGGGATTGGGAGATGGAGGATGATGCTATTTGCAACTTCCCTTCGAGGCCCTGGCTTTCTTGTGGCCCGACGAAGGGAGAGGCCTGTGTGATTTTCTCCTGGGCCGGGCTGAGTAGTATGGTGTGGCATGGGCAACTTCCCCTGTCCACAAGTATGGCACCTATCTGTTCAAATTATTTCTAACTCCACTAGCATTTTGAGCCAGTGAGTTCTGCCTCCAAAACTGCAAGTAGGCTCAGAATCCATTATGGCAGCTCTGGACAATTGCATATAATATGTCCAAATAAATGTGATTAATTTTGAAAATGGAACAGATGTCTAATGCTGCTTTTTAGTACTAGAGTCCTGATATTGAAAGTTATGAAATTGGTGGGTGAGGCGGAGCCACATTATAGCAGACATTCTGATGTGATCAAAAATCACTCTAGAAAAAGTACCCAAAGCAGTGAAAATCTAGTGAAATCTCTGCTGACATCTTAATGAATCTTAACGGGAAACAATATCCAGCATAGTTGTTAAGTTGGAGAATGTGCTTCTATTTTAACTACCTTTCACTGTCTTACAAGCTTTCTATAAGAAATGATACACATTTTACTGTACTATTAGCATCTTTCCTGAGAACAGTTATGTATAGGGCCATCTAAAGGCCAGTAGCTGGTATTGGAGGTAGAAGGTCAGATATAGTTTGCCTCTTATACAAGAGTAAATATCCCATATTAGAGCTGTTCTTCTATATTAGTAATGATTGAAAGTTAATTCTCTTGCTGCAGTGAGACTGTGAGTCTTGTCCTCTATAATGGGTTGATGTAGGGTTATTTTTAGATATTTCAAAATAATAGAATATCTCTTCCATAAGGGTCAAATGTTGCCCTCAGATGCATGTCCATGACTCCTATGGCAAACTTGCACGCACACAAGTCAGCAAAAACTATTTTTGGTAATATACTTTCAGTGAATATAGAACATCAGACAGAGTCTTAGGGATTTACCCAGTTGATTGCTAGTACATGGTACCTAAAGCAAACATATCGCATCTCTGTGGCCAGCATCAATGTAGAGCACATCATAAAACTTGTCAGAAGTCCAAGTTTATGTGTTACATAAGTATCATTGTGGTTGTCGGTCATAAAATACAGCTTTCACAAAAGGTGTAGTTGCATCCTACAGGAAAATTAATACATTATGCAGAGCTTTTCGTTCATTGGAATATTAGGATATGGCTTTCAGCCATTAGGCCTCGATTTGTGCATGTGGAAAATTATGTGGGTGCTTTCATGCATCTGTGCTGCTGGGTTTTGCAGGTACAAATTCTAATAATGGTGCATGTAGATGTTAGAATTTTTAATATATACATTGCAAATGTTTGTACATTTAAAGTGCAGAGGCATGTATGTATATGCAGTTTCGCACATTAATAAGTTCAGAGCCAGCACATAATAAATAATGTGGAGGACTGGCTTAAAATTTGTCCCTTAAGCAATGTCTTTTTTTTATGTTATATCTTTGCGTACTGTTCCATTATTGTTGTAGTCACACATCAGCAAACCACTCTCAAATAAAAGTGGGATTAAAATAAACAATTGACATGGTACCAAAAAACCCCCCACAAAACACCCATCCTCAAGGGATTTCTTAACATTACAGTTGATTTGTAAAGTGACCATAGGAAATTGAGCCTTAATGAAGTTCTCATTTGCTCTTAATGTGTTATATCTATGTGAGTAATGCACAGTTCTGACCCTTCCTCTTATTTTTAGTCTCTAAACTCAGTTGAAGACTAAAATGACAAACTAGGTACCCTGTATTCCCAAAATACAATGCTTTGGTAATTAAAGTCACTTGGCCTTGTGGTTATTGCCAATATAACTGGAAAAGTGTGTATCCTAACTTACATCGAGCCCTCCCTTTTAGTGCTCGGTTTTGTTTTTTGATTAACAGGTATTTGTGTATTCAGGTTTTTTAGCTTGAATTTCTCGGTCCTTTAAGACAGGTGAGAGGAATACTTTAATGAAAACAGAGTATATCCATTAATTCTTTGCTAACTCTATTTTTAAAACAAGACAAAACAAATAGCTAAAATCCTCTATTGTAGTACTTGAACAACTAGTTTCAAAGGTTAAAAAATGGATTTGAAAATTAAGATGGTCATAGAATGCCTTAGAGGAATAAAGAGAACTTGCATAATTTTCCAGTAATTACTGGAGATCATCTTTGCACATGTAAAATAGAGAACTTCTCAAGTACTTAAAATTACTAATTTGAGACTTTCTCCAATAAAGGCTATTTGAATTACTCCATTTGCTTTTCAAGCAGGTGAAAACATGTTGTATTTTTAATTAGGAAAATATTATTTCTGAGGAGTTGGTTTTCATCCGCTGTATATGCCTGAAAACTGTAGGTTCTAAAATTAGGCATCAAGGCAATGAACATGCCCTTCGTCAGAGTGGAATGTTCGACTTCCCTACTGATATCAGAGGCTACCTTTTTCATGTGAGTTAATAAGTCTTTTTAATGCCCCTGGAGCTTAAAATCTATTGCCTGACCATTGTATAGCTTTGCCTTTTAAAACTGAAAAAATACCATTTTTGTATTGTCAGTGTTGTTTATTTGCAGGAAGGCACACAAGTTGAAAATACTGATTGCCAGCACATGTTGCTACTTTTATTAAAATTGTATTTAAAATTACTTAAACATATAGCTTGGAGATTTTATTGACTGGCGGCCCTATTCTAAGGCCATTGGGGTGAGTGGGCTTTGTATCTTGCCCTAAAACCTCTTTACTCTTAACAATCTTCACCTGATTTTCATGAAAACTGAGAAATCTTTTCCATAAGTAGAAGATGCTGATTTAAAGCTGTTCAGCTATAGATTTAAAGACATTGGATAGCTGTGCCCTTAGCAATGACCTAAGAAAAATATTCTTGATTCCACTGTAAATCAGTTTTATCAAGAGGTTCAGTAATGATTCTTAGACCAGTCTATTAACTCTGAGCTGCTCTACTGTAATTTAACTTTCTTTAGCTTGGAAAATATATAACTTGTATTATGAAGAGAGAAAGGATGGATATGTGATTTAACTCACTACAGTTGAAAGACATGCGTTGCCTCTTCTGTCTGTTTGCTGTGTGACCTTGGACAAGCTGCTTAACCTCTGTCTCCATTTCGTAAAGTGGATATTATACATACTTCAAAGGGGTGAAGTTGGAATTTAATAAGTGCTGGTAAAGTGCTTTGACATGATCCAGTGCAAGGAGCTCTAGAATTCCATGATATTGTTTACAGAGTGACTATTTTCCCATCCAAATTCACACACAGAAAGCACCAACCCTTACATCCAGCTAGACTCTTGTTGAAAGCCCTTTAATTTGAGTCAAATTTTAAGAGAGTATTGGGTTTACATTTACAGTTCCGATTAGAGCTTGGTAGTAATGTTTCATGAGTCCAGTCTCACGGCTGGTAGAGGTGTCATGTTACTCAATCTGAGTAGCCAACCAATGTGAAAATGCCATGCCATTGAGCTCTGGAGAGGCCATATACTGCCCTTTCACCAGTTGACATCTAAATTGTCATCTTTAGGTTTCAGGCTTAACCCATTTGGATGAACAAGGCCATTCACACCTCTGCATTGCTGTTTTAAGTCTGCCAGTTCTCAAAGTTAACATTGCATGAGTTTTAATACTTGATTAATGTTTCAGTCTTTATGTATAATTTAATGGAAGCTAAGATTCAGGAACACAAGTCTGCAGCAAGTGTTTGCGCTGTGTCCATCAGTTCTGTGAGTCTATGAGTTTGAGTTCAGACTTCAGGCGGGTGGGCGAGTAGACCTTTCTGAACTTGTAAAGCAGTACGCTCCTGTGATGCTGTATAAGTAACAATATCCGAGTAACATTTCTGTCCATTTTTCAGGTATTTTCAAATGGCCATCTAGGAAATGAAGAATATGATATCCCTCCTCGACTTTCTCCCCCTCTCACAGCTGCCTCCATCCTCCCTAGTATGAAGTAAGTTATCTTTATCTGGTGTTCTATTATAAAAGAAATGCACTAATTACATAGACAATTGCACTGATTCTGAACCACTGTAAAAAAGAGAATTAACTAAGTTATCCTAGTGGATGCATTTCCCATGGACTTGAATGGGCTTTTTCAAAGGTAAATTGTGTTGACTAAATGGGAGCAATTGTAATGCTAATTTAACATGTCACATACATTTTATAGTAAAATGGGATGAATTCTGGCAGGCATTGTGTATAGGCTCTTGGCAGTGGGAGTGCAGAATGGAAGTTAGTCGTTCCTACTTCAGTTCCCTGCCTAAGCCCACAGAGAAGCTACTGGAAGTCATTCATTAGAGGAGATGTAGGACAAGGTCTAGAGGTAAAGAGGGGGTGGGGGTGTGTGTGAGTCACCCCCAATCCAGCAATGGTGTTTATATTTTCTGTGCTCATTCCTGCATCTACTGCTTTACCTGGGGTTGCTGCTGGCCAGACAATGATCCCACAGTATGGCTGTTGTTGCAGAGTACCGTATGGGCACCCATTTAGTTGGGATCAACAGATGTCACTTTCCTCGCACTAGCCAGAATGTGGCCTGATGAATGTTGTCATTTCAAGATGTAGGCTACTCTTGAGCTTTGAGTTGTATGATTTGTTATTCGATGCCAAGATGTTGTTCTCGGCAACAAGTGAATCTTCTGGTTAGGCTGTGATTTTCTACAGAAGCAATGGATTCTACGGCACTCTAAACCTTCTTTTGTAAACAAGTTATACTCTATGGATTTTTTTTTCTTTATAAATTGTATTATCCTACGATACTTGGCCCCTGTGATGGGTTGGACCCCTTGGGAAGTCACCTGATGTGCTGAGATACCACTGAGTTTACCTGTTCTCCCAGCCTGGGCCTCCTTTTACCTGTGTTGCTGAGCCAGGCTCTTAAAACCTCCTCTAACACACACACAGGCAGGGTCCACCCAGTTGCAGATCAGCTCTGGGAAGACTCAGCTTAAGGGACTTGCTCCAGCACTTAGATGTCCACCTCCCTTGGAGTACAGACCGAAAGATATATTCTTCTTTGAGTGCTTCCTCATATCGATTCCAATTAGGTGTGCGTGCACGATCGTTGGAAGATTTTTACCCTAGCAACTCTTGGTGGGTTGGCTGAGGAGCCCCCGGGAGTGGGGCCCTTATGGTGCTGGATATATGCCCCTGCCGACCCAGCGCCCGTGACAGTCATTGGAACTGTGCAGCGCGGCATAGCTGATCTCCACATCCCTAGCTCTTACTCGGTGTACTGTAGATAGTTGTTTAGTGTAGTTTTTAATAGTTTTAACAGTTATAGTGTAGTTAATAGTAAGTTTTGTATGGCTGTTGTAGCGGCCCCGCTCCGCTGACATCAGATCCAAGTGTTTCCGTACCTCGACGACTGGCTCATTCAGGGTCATTCCGAGCTACAGGTGCGGTCTCATGTTCGGTTCGTCATGAGCTTGTTCAGGCAACTGGGCCTGCTGCTCAACACCGAAAAGTCCACTTTGGAGCCAACCCAAAGAATAGACTTCATTGGGGCGATCCTGGACTCGAATCTCGCCAGGGCATGCCTACCACATGATGACCATTATTCATGGCCTCCAAAGCTTCCCGACCTTGACAGCATGCACGTGCCTCGGTCTTCTGGGCCGTATGGCCTCGTGCACCTTCGTGACCAGACGTGCCAGACTATGCCTCCATCTGCTTCAGACCTGGCTCTTGTCAGTGTACCGTCCAGGCCGAGACAGTTTGGACACAGTACTCACGGTGCCGACGGAGGTCTTATCCTCTCTGGGTTGGTGGCTAAGCCCCAGCTTTGTTTGCGGGGGGATAACATTCCATGCCCCACAGCCATCTGTAGTCCTGACCACGGACGCGTCATCTCTGGGCTGGGGCGCTCACCTCGCAGACCTTCACACACAAGGTCTTTGGTCTGCACAAGAAATAACCCTGCACGTCAACATAAGGGAACTGAGAGCAGTACGCCTGGCGTGTCAGATATTCCGCAAATACCTTCAGGGCCGTTGTGTCACAATCTTCACAGACAACACAACGGCCATGTTTTACATCAACAAGCAAGGCAGAACGTGGTCGTCCCTCCTCTGTCAGGAAGCCATACACCTCTGGGAATTTTGCATAGCCCACTCAATCGACCTGGTGGCGTCGTTTCTCCCAGGAGTCCAAAACACCGTGGCAGATCGCCTCAGCAGGTCCTTCCTGCCTCACGAATGGTCGATACGTCCGAACATTATCCATTCTGTTTTCCAGAAGTGGGGATTTCCCCACATAGACCTTTTCGCCTCTCGCGAGAATCAGAAGTGCCAGGTGTTCTGCTCTCTCCAGGGATGCTCCCTGGGCTCCCTGTCGGACGCTTTCCTGATACCGTGGAAAGACCACCTGCTCTGTGCCTTTCCTTCGTTTCCGTTGGTCCACAAGGTCCTTCTCAAGTTATGCAGAGACAAGGCCCGCTTAATCTTGATCGCTCCGGCGTGGCCCAGACAGCATTGGTACACCACATTCCTCGATCTGTCGGAAACCAAACCAATTTCTCTACCATTGTGGCCAGATCTGATCACCTGATCAGCTGTGTTGCTCCAGTTCGGTGCAGCAAGTACTCTTGGGTAGCAGAAAGCCCTCCACTAGGTCCACATACCTGGCCAAATGGAAGCGCGTCTCCTGCTGGTGTGCCCGGAGCAATACTGTCCCTCTGGAAGTGCCAGTACCTACCATCCTAGAGTATCTCTGGTCCTTGAAATAGCAAGGCCTAGCTGTCTAATCCATCAGAGTACACTTAGCAGCGATTTCAGCCTTCCACCCTGGTGAAAACAGGCGCTCAGTTTTCTCCAATCCCATGGTCAGCAGGTTCCTCAAGGGTTTGGAACATCTGTACCCGCAAATTCGTCATCCGGCCCCTACGTGGGACCTCAGTCTGGTCCTAGCTAGACTCATGGGTGCCCCCTTTGAGCCGATGGCCACCTGCTCGCTTCTGTACCTTTTCTGGAAAACAGCTTTCCTCATCGCTTTCACATCGGCAAGACGAGTGTCGGAACTTCGGGCCCTAACATCGGACCCACCGTATACAGTGTTCCATAAGGACAAGGTACAGCTGCAACCACTCCCCGCCTTCCTCCCTAAGGTGGTGTCTGCCTTCCATGTCAACCAAGACATCTTCCTCCTGGTCTTCTTTCCGAAGCCACACGCTTCGTGACGAGAGCAACAGCTGCATTCCCTAGACGTTTGTAGGGCTCTCGCCTTTTACATCGAACGAACAAAACCTTTTAGGAAGACGTCCCAGCTGTTCGTAGCGGTGGCAGACCGGATGAAGGGCCTCCCGGTCTCCTCGCAGCGAATCTCGTCTTGGATCACATCAGGCATCCATGCATGCTATGACTTGGCTGGTGTCCCAACTACCCCCCTCACTGCCCACTCTACTCGGGCTCAAGCTTCGTCCTCCGCCTTCCTGGCTCATGTGCCCATACAGGAGATGTGTAGGGCAGCAACTTGGTCATCAGTACATACCTTCACTTCCCACTATGCCATAGTGCAGCAGTCCAGGGGCAATGCTGCATTTGGTTCAGTGGTCCTCCATCCCGTGACTTCTAACTCCGACCCCACCGCCTAGGTAAGGTTTGGGAGTCACCTAATTGGAATCCATATGAGTAAGCACTCGAAGAAGAAAAGACGGTTACTCACCTTTGTAACTGTTGTTCTTCGAGATGTGTTGCTCATATCCATTCCAAACCCGCCCTCCTTCCCCGCTGTCGGAGTAGCCGGCAAGAAGGAACTGAGGGGGCGCTGGGTCGGCAGGGGCATATATCCAGCGCCATAAGGGCGCCACTCCAGGGGGCGCCTCAGCCGACCCACTGAGTGTCGCTAGGGTAAAAATCTTCCGCGGTGCGTGCCCGCACACCTAATTGGAATGGATATGAGCAACACATCTCGAAGAACAACAGTTACAAAGGTGAGTAACTGTCTTTTATAGTCGCCTCTTCCCTCAATGTGGAAGAGGGTATGCACAATTTCTCGCCCCCCTCCAGTTAGAAATCATATAAACTGGGTAATATTATAAACCAGAAATAAATGTATTAACTATAAATGTGTATTTTAAGTAGTTACGGTGGTAGCAGACAGAACAAAGCAGATTACTAAGAAAATAAAACAGACCGCGCAAACTAAGCTTAATACACTAAAGAAACTGGTTACATGTAAATAATCACCCTAAATGTGGTTCTAATAATCTTCTTCACAGGCCAGATGCCCTTCCAGCTTGGGCTCAGTTCTTTCCCCCAGTTCAGTCTTAGTTGTTTCCAGCAGTCATCTTGGGTGGGATAGCAGGGGAGAACTGATGGCCCGGATGATACCTCACTCCTCACCCTTAAATAGGATTTGCATAAGGCGGGAGTCCGGGAGTCCTTTGTTTCCCTAGATTGACACACCCCCCCCTCCTTCCCTTAACAGTGGAAAGTTAGAAGTCCCCGGTAATGTTTTAATATCTGGTGACAAGACCATTTGACTCTGTAGGGCCCTTGTAGCTATTCTTCACAGGCTGACCCACAGGTTCACAGGAAGACTAAGCTCTTTTACGGTCCATTGTCCTTGTTGACGGGCCATCTGCCCTGTCCGGCTTTTCCGTTGTTGTACCTGAAGGGTTGGCAGTGGGTGTCACCCAAAGTAGCATAGTTGAAATACAGATACATAGTCAATATTCCTAATTTCAGATACAGAAATGATACAGGCATACAAATAGGATAATCACATTCAGTAAATCATAACATTTCCAATGATATCTCATATGACCTATCTTGCATAAAGTATATCTGTTATGTCATATTAATTTCATAAGCATATTTTCATAAAGAATATGGAATGACACATCATAGCCCCCTACAATATGTAGTTCTTCCTTCGGCACTGAAATAGCATAGCTGTAGTTGTGCAATAAAATAATCACATCTGTCAACATGGCACCTATTGAAACAAAAAGAATTGTAACAGTAGAATGTGACATTGCCAAGTCTTTTGAAATCTTTGTAAACCCAATTTGCTGTTATATTTAGACACAGCAGGAAGAGAACAGCGTTAAGGGTGAATGTAGTCAGAATGTCATTGTTCTGCCACTCTTTACCAAAGCATAAAGGTTATAATAAAGCTGCAATTGATAGGAGACACTTTCATTGTAACTAAGGATACATTTTAGTCATGGATATTTTTAGTAAAAGTCATGAACAGGTCACACGCTGCCTTCACCTGGGAGCTGCGGGGGTGGTGTCTGCAGGCGGAGGCAGTGCGCAGAGCTGCCTGGCCACTCCTCTGTCTAGGAGCTCAGGGAGGGAGATGTCGCAGTTTCCAGGGAGCCCCCTGAGGTAAGCGCCACCCGGAGCCCTCACCCTGTCCTGTGCCCCAACCCCCAGTCCCCTCCCACACCCACACTCCTGCTGCTGCTGCTTGGGGGATAAGGGATCGCGGTGGCCTCAGACTTGCCCCAGCAGCGGCCAGTGCGACTGGCCCAGGGGCTGCCTGAGCTGCTCAGGCGGCCACCGGACCAGGCATACCGGCTGCTGCAGAAGTCATGGAGGTCACAGAAAGTCACGGAATCCGTGACTTCTGTGACCTCTGTGACAAACTTGCAGCCTTAATTATAACACATTTTCATTTGGTCATTTCTAGAAAAGTCACACTTTGAGTTGAAATTGTTTGTATTTAATCCAAGTTCAAAGGTGAATATATTTTGGACAATATACTCAAGCCATTTTCGTTGTTGTTTGAGCTTTTGAGTTTGAGTATAGGAAAGAGAGGGAAGCTTGCTTATAGCTAGATATCGCAATATTGAAACTGGACATCTGTATATTGAAATAAATGCAGGCATATATATATTCCAATAATAGTTTCAAATAAACACAGCACAGTACATACATATATTTGAATGTTTGAGTCCCATAGACTGTGTGAGAGAGAATATTTGGTGTAGAGACCATTTCAGAGGTAGTTAAAAATTGAAATTTTTGTTCCAGAGGAAATTGTGATATTTCAGCATTTATTTTCATACTGAACAGAAAGTTCATAAATGACTAAATTTGGAAATGTCAAAATGTTTAGTTTTGGCTTAGTTTGACATTAATCTGTTTCTGCTGAAATTGTCACTGTTGCCTCAGGGCCCCATTCTCTTCTATGGGCTGGGCTCCCTGGCTGGACCACATCTCCCATGATGCACCACTGCGGTCAGCCAGAAATGAGATTGTGGTGTATCATGGGAGTTGTAGTCTCACCAGAGAGTCTGATAGACAGAGGCGAATGGGAGCATGAGCGTCCAAACTACAGCTTCCCGGAGGCACCGCAGTAGCTCAGGCAGACAAAAATTAATGTTGAATTGATGCAAAATGAAATGTGTCAATTTGGTTTGACAAACAGAAACATTTCAGTTTAGGTTAATCTGACCAGAAACTATATTGTTTCAGTTCTACTGATGGAAAATAGAAATATTACCATAGATAATTTCCCTTTTGCAGAAATATTTTCCACCAAAAAAAAAATTGATGGAAAATACACACCCAGCTCTAGTTTATTTCATGATGACTCACTTTGTTTTTTGTTTATTTTAAAAACTAAACACATTTTAAACTAAAAACGTTACCTTGGTGTGTAGAAGATTATGTTAAGAAAATTTTGGATATCCATACAACAACTATAATTGTGCCGCATGGTATGGGTGTTAAGGCAGAAAAATTATCACTGTGCATAATAGCAAAAACTACATATGTCCCATTTTAAATTGACCCAATCAAAGATCTTACTTTGTCAAGCTTGGGTCTGGATTATTATGTGAAACCAGGTTGACATTGGTGTTGCACTTTTTAAAACTAATCAGCTTAAGAAACGCAGACCATATTTGCAACAACAAAAATTGTTTTCAAGCATATAACATGGATAATGTTGAGCCTGATGTAACTTGAAATGGTTGAGAGAATATTTTTACAGATTTTTTTTTTCTCTAAAATTTGAGAGCCGTTAGCCCCCGTAAATATGTCAGACTGTTTCTGTTTGGTCAAAGATATTCTGTCATCCCATAGCTGTTCTGCTGCAGTCCAACCTAAATCCCCCATCTTTCCTATTCTCAGGCCTCTGTTTAGCCATGGCTGGCAGCGAGGTCACATGATACAGAACAGCGGGTTTTTTCTATTATTTTCACCAAAGTAATTCCAGCGTCAGGACTACAGATACTAAGATCCTTTCCTTTTACTATTTTCTGTTCCCAGTTAGAAACCAGATCTTGCAAGGTCCTGAACTAGGGATTTTAATTCACTGTTCTTGGAGCCTGATCTCATATACACGAAAACCCCTTTCCACTGCCATATGTAAAGGAGAAGTTGGGCTCAATGTGTGCCCCCTGAAGTGTCAGATATCCAAGTAAATTTACATAGAAATTCAGGAAATATTTTGAAAATATTTTTACCAAGTATTAAGTATCATTAAGATAAAAATCACCACTGCTATTTGTTGCGAGAGAGAGCCTTTTTAAAAACAAATTGATTGAATTTTTAAACTGTCTAGTTGTAATGAAAAATATTGGGGGGGCACAAAATGAACAAATCAAGGCTCTTTGAAAAACTTGTGGATAATTGTCTTAGAAACAGGTTAAAATAAACACTTGTTGAGACCAAAATGCTATGATTAATTCATTAAAAGAAAAAGGTGATTAAAATAAGCTGCTCAATAATAATAGCTGTCATATGTAGCATTTTAATTGGTAGATCTCGTAGTGCTTCACAAAGGAGGTCAGTATCACTATCCCCATTTTATAGATGGGGAAACAAAGGCGCAGAGGAGCGACATGTATTGCCCATGGTCATCTGGCAGAGCCAGGAATAGGAGCCAGGCCTCCTTAGATCCAATTCAGTGCTTCATCCACTAGGTCGCACTATCTCCCTTCTGAAATTTCATATATTTTGTATATCCCTCATCCATTTGTACCTTTCCTACAGCTTTGGGATGATATTCCCATATGTCTCACTTTCCCTGCCTCTGCCATATTTGAATACAGTAGTCTTAAGTATTCTAAAAAAAGTACAGAAAAACTTGACAACAATGTTTTGCAGTTGCAAACAATTGATAGTTGCAGAAGGGTTTATATTTTCCCTTGTCTGTGATTTTTTTTTTCACTAGATGTGCTACCATATCATTTGGGTTGCTGTTAACTTTATGATTTCTACGTGTCCTGCTAATTCATCTTCATCTTAGGTCCTTGATCTTCCTGCAGAATCGCAAGTTTTGTCTAATGCCCTTTGAACATGTTGAGTTGACTTTATATTGCAAAAGAACATTCCCCTCATAATTAAGTAAAATGCATACCCCACTAGCACCTTCATGAAGCACATGGCTTGCATTAATTTGGATTTTCCAATCTGTGACTGAATTCTGACCCAAAGTGCAAAAATAATTATGTTGGCATTGGACAGTTCAAAATCCATATTATTGTATGGATCACTAATGAACTGCATTATTTTTATGTCTCAGTGTTCCTTGTTAAGTGGAATTTAGTGTGAACTTTTTTACCCTTTCCTATGACTTGCATACCCTCAAAAATCTGCTTTTTCTTTTTTAGCTATTTCGATTAATGGGCTAGTTTGCATTGAAGAAAGTTATTAAAGTAATTTTTCAAATCATGTATACAATAAGACAACTTTGCTCAAAAAGCTGTCCCATTTCTAGCAAAATCATGCTTGCCTTACTTATGTGAATTAAGTCATTTTTGCCTTTTTGCTAGTAATATGTGGTATATCACAGCAGATTTTTCTCTGTGAGAAAAGGCTTGCAATGTAAATAATTGTGAACTGTCAATATGCTCACAGTTCCTCCAGTAAAACTGAGACAGCCTCAGAATGACTTGAGAACTAGTGACAAAAACCTATTTTGATTTAATAGCTTTCCCTGATTTGCCTTTGGCCATGAATACTCTTCATGAAAGAGAGAGTGACAGCTGGCTTCTTTTCAAACAACCAGAAAATATTGAGACGCCATTGATAAGGATTTGACTCAACCTTTCAAATGACAAACATTGCCAAATGCGGGGGAGGCGGGGTGGGTCTAAAGATTACTTCAGTGGGTTTTGTTGTTTGATTCCTTTGCTTCTTTTTACCTGTACACAAGTCTTTCCAGAACTTTCAAAGTAGTAGTAATCTTAACAAAATGTAAATATCAAAAATAAATTTTAGAAATAACCTTTCCAAATATAGGCACTCTACGTACTTCATATCACAGGTTACAATGGAGTGTACATCTGATTTAAGCAGTTTTGTAATTAAAATCTCTGAACAATGTCTAGAACTGTACCTGAAGGAAGCAATCAAAGCCCTCTCTTAAAGTGTCAAATAAATAAATCTTGGATAATTTAAAATAAGTTGTTAGTAGATATCCATATTATAAAATCCAGCTCTGAGCATAAGAGTCTGTCAGTGAAACACAAGATAATTTTTATCTAACAATTACGAATTCCATAGAAATATCTGCCTGCTTTGGTTCTGTATACCTATCTCATTAGAATAGTATTATGCTAATAGTAGAATAATGAAGGCTTAGTAACAGGCAGTTTTTTTACTCAAGAATAGCCTTCTGTTCTTTCTATAGTATTCTCGGTTAATTTATAGTACGTGGAGTATAAACCAGAAGTCTAATATGATTTCATAAAACAAAGAATAGCAAACTATTACATCTTTTTTTCAAACCATGGTGTTGCAAGAGTTTAACTTAGTGGTTTTAAAGGTTAAAAAATATAAAATAGTCTTCAGAGGAACTTGGGCTTCAAGGTAGCAGTACCTACTGATCCACAAATCTGAGAGAAGTCCTCTTGTGCAGGTCTTTGAACTTCCTCTCTATGGATTCTGACCTTTCCTGATCCTTCTGTTACATTTTTCCATCCCTTATGTGGTGGGCACAGGGCAGTGACACAAACATCTTGTCAATTTTAACTAGGAATATGAAATCAAAGATTGGAAAAAAGTCATTTTAGCCTGCACTGCTTTATTTACAAAAGGCCTTTTGCTCCCTCTACAGAAGGTGGTTGAAAACTACAGTCCGGACACCTATAGAGCTTAGTTCCATAAATCTTCTTCTGTTTTTCAGTAGAGATCTGCCCTTGATTACTGTGTTCACAAAATAAATTGGATTCCTGCCATTCACAGATTGTTTTTTAAAGTCAAAAGTATATTAATGATTGCAGGAAAGAATAGCTGAGAACTAAGAAGCTCCAGACTTTGAATATATTTAGCAAATGCAGCACATACATCACTCTAGTGCAGCAATCCTTTTGCTTTCTCTCTGCTTTTGCAGGCTCATGACCTGCTAGATCTATAGTGGCCACACTTACCCTTTTAAAGTAGCATCTGGAGTTTGATAGTCATGTGGCAGTATTTAGTATAAATGATGAAAAACACCACTTTCCATCAAGTAGAAGTGCACTATGTGCCAGATGCTTCAATACTACTTGTTTGGTGGGTGGTTTTTTTTGTGAAAACGGGACACAGGCATGGCTTGATAGGGAGTACAGTTCAGCTCTGTTCCCATAACAAAATCAGCTGGACCAGAAGCCCACTCCCCTTTCAAACTTAAGTCTCTCTGTGACTCTCAACCCTCCCGCAGTACCCCATTAAACAGATGTGCCTTGTAGTGTGGCTTTAAGGTCAATAGATTTGAGATTTTGTAGACCATGTAGTGATACAATGCATAAAAATGGTCAGGAACATACATGCATTTGTTCTAGGTCTCTTAATTTAATTGTGCACCTTTTCAGAATGAGCGGTACAACCATTATTGAATGCATGATATTTCATAACCTGATATCCAGATTATTTTAAGGCAGTTCACTCCTTACCATTATTATTCAATTAGTTTAAGACTCAAGCATTGTCCATGACAATTTCATTTAATGTTGGAAGTAAATGACAACCGTAATAAAGCTTTACCATTTCCTACTTACGGTGTTTTGTGAATTTCTTTTATTAGATTTGTAATGTAATCATTATAAACATAGGTTTACAGTAAGGAGTGGAGACCAAAAAAAAATTGTTGTTCGCTAGAGCTGGAACGTGGCTAGTCATCGCTTACCAAGAACAAAGGACAGACTATCAGCCTTATTTGTAAAGATTTTATCTTTTCATAGTGGCACTTTCCATGTGTTGCTGCTAGCTGAGGGAATTACATTTTGTGTATAATTTTGTTTATACTCAGTTTATGTTTATGTAAATTTTATTTTGTTTATACTCAGTTTATGTAAATTTCTGTTTTTGTATTTTTAAAGTCAATTGCATATTTGTTACCAAGGCCAGGTAGAAGGACCTGGAACTGACTGTATGGGAGGAAACCTCTTTCCCAAGCTGTGCAGTGGTAATATTTGACTGCTCTTGCAACCTCCAGCACTGCAATAGCGATTGCTTTGTTTGTGTTTATCCCTCTTCCTTTAGCAGGGGGCTTGTTGGATTTGCGTGGCTACTGACCCACTGCCAGTGTTCCTGCTTATTCCTGCCCAATCCAATCCCATCCACATGAGTGTAAAAGGAGATTCCATTGAGCTGAGTTTTGCCAAGTACAAGCAGTGTGCACTCCCCAGAAAGTACTTCTGTGCTTCTCCTCCACAGTTCATTATGACTAAATTGGGTTTGCTGGGGTCGGGGCCCTCTGCATCAGAATAGGGGGGTGACAGATGAAAGGGACGGGATCCTAGAAGTGCCTGTATTTTTATTGTTAACTCCAGTGTAGCACATGTTCAGTCTGATCAGAAAAAGCAGGTTTCTTTATTGCTTCAATAGCGAGCGTGTCCTGAATCAAAACCTGAGTTCTGGGAAAGTTTGGATCTGCAGCCAAATCTTGTAAGTCAGGCCACGCACCAGCACTGATTTCCAACCTGTAGCTCCTCAACTACAAATGACATCTTCATAGACATACTAGAATGCTCCACATCCTAGTAACAATGAGGGCAGTTGTCTGGAAAGATAAAATGACCATTCAAAAACTAAATCTGAAAAACACAGACCAACATGTGATGGGGGCAGTGACGTTGCTAGAATCAGACTTCACAAAACTGGCGGCATACTGTGAATGTCAGCTCTCTCGTTGAGCCCTTCAAAATACTGTTGCCTTACTGTAACCTTCATTTAGCTCCTTTGATAAATATAATCAGGTTAAGCTTATTACATGGATGTTTTGTATTCTAAATCTATTTAATTCTGCATGGCTCTCTGCTACTCCATTTGATGACAAAGTAGCTCTCTGGCTGTCCAAGGCTGACCGCCTGCTCCGCTGTACAGTTTTAAGAATGTGTGATATGAGAAGGGAAAAACAATCTCATAATTTTGTTTAGTCTGACAGGATATCTCTCTGTGTTACAGTTACTATAAACTGGTGACATTTACGAGAAATTGTCTTCTTTAGTGTTGGATCAAGCATGGTTCTTCAACAGATAAACTGATGCTGGGCATGGGTTTCTTTTACCCTCTCTTAGGTGTGTCATTCCTGTAACAAATTCCCTTGCTGAGAAATCAAGGGAACATGTAGAAGAAGATGATGAGTACAAGATTCCTTCATCCCATCCTGTATCCCTGAGCTCCCAACCACCTCACTGTCATAATATAAAACCTCATATTAGGTAAGGTAGTTTGCAGCATTGCACTGCTTTGGAGAGGAGAATAAAATCATTTTAGAATGAACTTTTGACAGGTTTTCTAAAATCTAATTGGTTATAATCATGGTGAAGCTGCCTGCCTTCTGAATGTCTAATCTTTTCATGCTTGGGTTATTCATGCCCTTTTATTCCCCTGGTGGAGTTGAAGGAGAATAGAAGCCATAAAACACTGTGGTTCAGCGTATTTGTATCTCTGTGGTTCAGAATTTAAGTAACAAAATGCAGAACACAGTTGAATCAATACACTGTGACTATCAAAATACAGCAGTACTTCCCATGGTTTCACTCTCTCCTTGTCTCCTGTGTACCAGAGTTATAGCAACGTCTTTAAACTTTTAGAGCCCATTTCACAGAAGACCTTTCTTTGTGTTTCACAGGGAGAAAACATTTTTCATTCAGACTTAATATCTCTCTTGCACTTTAAATAGATCTTAAAATAATATCCCCGAACTGTCACAGTCTCTGAATCATTAATGGGTTGTGGCAAGTAGATTTGGAGTCAAGAGAAATTGCAGATGAAGGCTGTGTGGCTCATGGCGAACCTCTTGGTCCCTGACTCATAAAGCTAATCTGAGTGTGCGGAATGAAGATAATAATCAGGAGAGAGGCTGAATATCAGAAGGGACCAATTACTAGTAGTCTTATGGGTCAAAAGTACTATCTTCAAATCAATTATTGATCTACTAAATTCTGACTCTTCTGCAGCCTAAAATTCATTGATACATTAGAACTTTTTTTCCTTTCAGAATGTGATGTCAATGCAATAAAACTCAACTTCCTCCTCATTCCAGACTTAACCAATTAAGGTCTGATTTTACACGTTTAATAAGAGATTCAGCCCAGTGTGGTGGAAAGGTCACGTTCTGACTACTTCATCTGTTGAAGTTATAAATTCCTAGAAATATAGTCTATTGTTGTTAACAGAAATGCAGACACGACCTTCTGTGCATAGATGTGAATGTTCCACTGGTCTTTGAGTGTTTTCTAGTCATGTACCCTTAAACTCCCACCTATTCTTGTGGGGAAAGATGTTTTGATTTTTTTAATAGACATTCAATGTTAATGCATAGAATTGACTTTATGGGACAGACAGGATTTTAAGACTTTACATGTATGGGCCTATTTATCAGGGGTTTGGTTTTGTTTGTCCCACTTGGGAACCTCTCCACAAAGTCAGCCATATAGTAGAGAGATGAGTTGCCTATATGAATGGAGGAAGAATGGATGAAACGTGAACCTGCAGGAAAGAAGGAGAGTGCTGCATAGGAATAAACTCCATTGGCTCTACAGCTGGTTAGGGATGCTACACTAGGGGAAGTCCCCAGATAGAGAATTATAGGAAGTTTCCACTCCCTTGGTACCTCCTGTGTGGCACAAAAGGAGTGGAGTGGGGCTGAGAATGTTGTTCAGTATTTCGCAAACCATAACAGTTATACATTTCAAAGCTGACTTTCCCATCATTCCATCTGGCCATTTGTTTTTAGCCTTGTTGATCCATAAGAGAGATTACCTTCAGCAGGTCATGGATCCTTTGGACCAATAGTGCTAGCCTAGCGCTAATCCAGGACATCCCACACAGAAAACGTCCTTAATTGATTGTTAGAGTTGCTGCAGTGATTTCATGTAATAACCCTTGTACAAATTACATACATAACAAGAAAGTGAGGCCTAAAATAAAAATCTGTGACATTTAAGAAAGTACGGAAATGACCTGTTGAATAAATTTATATAAATATTCCAAATGTTACATTAACTTTCTGCTGTTAGCTAATGTCAGTGCTGAAGTGTAAACATTCAAAATTATATGTTTCACAAACAACCTTGATTGCAACCAACAGAATATACTTAGGAACTGGAGATAGGCAATATTTTTCATTCAAAAAAGGACAAAAAAGGACTTATTCTGTAGAAATGACAATTTTTGTGGAAAATCGCTCTTCCTTTAATTTTTGTTGCTGTTGAAAATACAAAAACTGAAATCTTTGTTTTTCAGTGTCTGAAAATTTCAGTTTTCTCACAAAAATTAGAAAAAAATTAATATTTTTTTTGTTTGTTTTCATAAAAAAAAATTTGGCACCCCTTCTCAGCTCTTGTTTTTCAGCAAGCTCTATTAGGAGCTTTTTCAGTGCGTTTTTCATAAATAAATGAATTTATTCAGCTGTGTAACTAGTATACATTTTACTTGCTGAAAGAGTTTGTAACTTTTTATGGAGTCGTACCAAATTCCCGTTTTCACCTTCAAAACGCATCACAAATGTTTGGTAAGCATGGGTATGCCTATTGACCTCTCCATTTTGAAGTTAAATTGGAGATTTTACACTCTGGCTGGCTGCCTCATGAGAGTGCGTAGTTTTCTGGCAGTGACAAGGACTTCCTAAGGGGCCAAAATAATCTTGGGATGACTTCATTAAAATTCTGGATTGAGCCCAGATACTTTAAAGGAGATAGACTGCAGTTGTTGTTGTGGATGTCATGTAGTTCTGTGGCTATTGAATTCCAGCGTCCCATTCTGCACTTTTTGAATACATGTTTAATTTAAGACTTTGTGCCACTGTACTAGTATTATAGTACACTTCCAAAAGTCATACTATAATATACCAAATGGATTGCATTAGTCAATTGATTTGTTTTGTAGCTGACTTTATCTTATTGCCAGATTTGTCTGTGTTGTGGAAAGGAAAGGAGAGAAAAGACGAGTATCTCAGTATAACAGTCTAATTAGGTCCCTACTAATATAACACAATTGTATCATTCTGTTTATAATGTTTCTCCAAAAAGATTTCCTTAAAGAAGGAAAAAAAAGTAGCTGGGATGTAGGATGTGAGGTGTTTAATACTTGCTTACCTTGTATTTCTAATGCAAAGGATATGCTGTTATGGCCTGGTCACGCTGAAGACTTCCTCATTGGCAGGGAGTTGTGTTAGGACACTTTGTTGTCTGTGGCAAGTCGTTTTTCCTCCTTGATAAGGAGTCAAGGGTGGATTATTCCGTACAGTATATTTTCAAGTGACTTAATCAGTCTAGCTTCAAGGGACTCAAGCAATGTTTTGTTCTCCACTTCCATTGGAAGACTGTTCCACAATATAATAGGTCTCACCAATAGGAAGGTTTTTCTTCAGATAGTCAGGAAAATAATTATTCTTTATTTTCATTTCATTATTCCTATTTATAGCTCCTGGGACCACACACAATTCCGTTTCCTTTTTCCTGTTTATATGCTTTAAATAACTGCACATGCTTTATTCATCCATCCCTTCCATATAGCCAGCATGTATAGATTTATTTACATTCCTGTTAATGATGAAACTCTAGATCTCTCTATCTTGAAAGGGTCAATGATTTGTGAGAATGGTGTATGTAATGTGACCTATAGCCTTCCCCTAACTGAAGAAGCTTATTTTGATCATTCCTACCTATACAAACTTTGCAGTTCTTGTCATAGAGTTGAGGTGCCTCCATTCCCCAGTTGGTTTTTAACACTTGTTCAAATAGCACATCATTCACTATTGCGTGATTTTAGTTTCCTGTTAGTATCCTGAGCCTTTTAGCAGAGTTATCATATATTATCCACTAAGGATAATTCGTATTTTTATGCCAGGATTTTCCGTAGCTTTGTACTTTACTGCCTGAATCACCAGGATTGCTAGTTCTGGGAAGTTTTAGCAACCAATTTGACACTTAAGCTTCTTTTTACAGAACAATTTGTTTCCCTTTGGAGGAAAGGATAAAATTGAATATAAAAGACAAAGCAATACACCACTTTTTTGACAACAGAGGATCTAATGGAGACCCACTAAATTGTTTTGGGCAGAGTTAATTCTTTTATTTTAAGAGTTTGACTAGGAATATTAAGGACATGCACTATTTCCATGGGTTTGTTCTTGTTTAAAGGGTTTTATTTCCAGTGTATTTACTGTTTGATTTCAGTAATAAAATTAGGATGAATGTACATACTTAACTTTACAATATGGAGAAGTAGTGTATTCTAGTAGACTGAGCTTTGGGTTGAGAGCCAGCTAAAGTCTAATCCCAGCTCTTCCACTATTTTGCAATGGAGACATACGTCAATTACTTAATTTCTGTGCTTCAGTTTCCCCATCAGCAGAATAGAGTAGTTTCTCAGAAGGCTGTTGTAAGGATTAATCTGTTACTGTGTTTAATATGCTTTGAAAGTGAAAAACACTATATGAGTGCTTAAAGAGTTGTTACTACTTGCATTCCTCAATTTGTTTTGATGTAATCTATGTAGTGCTATAGCATTCATTTTGTGATTTGGGGGATGAAAACTTGGGTGGTTGGTTGATTTCTTCCTTTGATCTCTGCTTTAAGGGTGTGTGAGAATGGTCAGTGTGCTGGTATAATGAATGGAACACACAATGCTGCTTCAGAGATGAAGAAATCCAAAACCCCGGAGTTAGGTATGTTTTTATTTAGTTGTTTTTAACTCTAGAAGAAGACAACCAGTCTGACACAATTAGAGGTGCCATAAGAAAGCATTAACTTCTTGTTGTTGCTTTGTTATTCAGGAGACGCCTTTGATGCATCCACTGCTCCAGTATCTTTACCGCCTGCACGGCCTCCTACCAGAGACAACCCAAAACACAGCTCTTTGCTCAACAGGACGCCCTCCGATTATGATCTTCTGGTGCCCCCTTTAGGTAGCAGATCTTTCGCTGTTAAATCTTTAATGGTTAACATAGTTAAAATCAACCAAATACCAAGCTTATTGCAAAACAAAATAAATAAATTCATAAGTTTATTAAGAGTTTCAAATGATGTGGGCTAGATTATTTGAAGAAAACAAGTGAGTGTAATTATGCAATGATCTGCAGTCAGTGCCTGTCTCAGTCCAGGCACTGAGCTCTTTCGCCTTTACCCATTAACATCCAAATCCCAACATTAGTCAATTGGTGAAGACTGATCCCATCATAGAAGGTGCTCACCCGTTCCCTGCAAAATGGGAAAGTTTACCATGGTTGTGTCAGGATTTAGTGTCATGCCAGAAACAGATGCAATGGCAGTTTAAATTAGTCTTCTGATGGTAAACAGTAGAGAAACCTTTTACTCTAAAAATCAGATTTTAGTCACTTAATATTGGAATTAGTCAAATTTCAAGTTCTCTAAATTTGGGGAAGGGGCTGACTTTTTATGTGCTAATTTGAGTTTTCATTTTATTATATAAAAGGGAGTGACTAATAGCACCATTGGAGATAATACATCTGGAGTTTGTTTCCTTTACATCAAGAGATTAAGGTCTAAGGCAGAGTACGATCAGTGCCCAGAATCATCAAATGTTGCCATTCCCAATCCTAGTCCCCAGTTCCCTCTCCTAGAGCCCATCAACTTCTCCAGTTCAGCAGACACTAACCAAGCCACCCTCTCAGCCATGCTGGGAGTCTTATGCTTGCCCTCTGCCACCTTCTATAGGAGGGGCAGGCAAACTTTTTGGTTTGAGGGCCGCATCGGGTTTCAGAAATTTGTATGGAGGGTTGGTTAGGGGAGGCCTGGCCCCTGCCCCCTATCTGACCTCCCCCCCCCCCCCCGCTTCTCGCCCCCTGACGCCCTCCCCCGGGACTCCTGCCCCCCCGCTGTCTGTCCCCGACCACCCCAGAACCCCCACCCCTGACTGCCCCCCACCACCCCATCCAACCCCCCTTCTCCTTCCTGACTGCCCCCCCTGACTCCTGCACCATCCAACCACCCCTTCTCCCTGACCACCCCCGCCACCCCCATTCAACCTCCCTGTTCCCCACCCTCTGACTGACCCCACCCCTATCCATACCCCTGGCCCCTGACCACCCCTGAACTCCCCTGCCCTCTATCCAACCCCAACCCCCACCCCCTTACTGCACTGCCTGGAGCACCGGTGGCTGGTGGCGTGGCTGCACCAGGACAGGCAGCCGTGCCGCCTGGCTGGCGCCAGCCATACACCGCGCAGCACAGAGCACTGGGTCAGGCCGGGCTCTGCAGCTGCATTACCCCAGGAGCTTGCAGCCTGCGGCGCAGTGAGCTGAGGCTGCGGGGGAGGGAGGACAGTGGAGGAGGGGCCGGGGGCAAGCCTCTTGGGCCAGGAGCTCAGGGGCCGAGCAGAATGGTCTCATGGGCCGTAGTTTGCCCACCTCTGTTATATAGCCTACCCAGAGCTCAGTTGTGAAGTGTTGGCTCCACTATGCATGCCACCCATTTTTTTTTCTGATTGCTTTCACTCTTTGATTTCAGTATGCTAACCCACTATGCATTATAAGGTGTCTTAGCTCACGCTCCAATTTAATAGTGCAGTAACAGAGAGTGCAGAGAGCAGCACGAGGGGGAGGGGTGGGAATTGCACCCCTTGACAGCCTTGAATTTACACCTGCCTGCTCCTCTCTCATAATGTAGAGGGTGAGGTCTCCCGTGAATCCCCAGGACTGCACTTCTTGGCCTCTTAGGCCAGATCTGCTTATCCCTGTGTAAGGTGACATACAGTGTACATCAAATCCAGCATGGTTAGCACATTTTTTTTTTTAATTTTATTTCACTGAGCTACTGGTACATAGCGATCATCCTACAGTAATTTTCAGTGTGCTCTTTTATTTCACTCAGGTGCAACATCTACAGACTGGCCACCAACCCGCTGATTATTTTATAACCTAGAGTAAATCTTTAAAAAAAATAAAAAAAATCCCAAACTGAGTACACTAAAAGGTCATTCACAGCATGTTTTTAAAGCATTCAGTTGTGCATAATAAGAGCCAGTCTTACAATTTCATTATTGGAGTCACTGAACTTCTGGAAAACCCTAGGAGTGAGAGCCTCTGTTAGCAGCCATGGAAAATCAATTTGAAGCTTCACTCTTTTTTTTGTACTATTCTTAATGAAGTTTTGCTCTTTAAATGCAGGTGAAGATGCATTTGACAACTCCCCACCATCACTTCCTCCACCTCCACCTCCCGCTCGGCACAGCCTCACTGAGCATTCCAAACCTCTGGGCTCAGGAAGCAGACCCTCTTCAGGACATGAACTGTTCCTTCCTCCTTCGGGTAAGAGTTGCCAAGCAAACCAAGTTTTTAATGTATTTTCATTTACAGCAGAAGCTTATATGAGCTGATAAAGTTGTCATTGCCTGTTAGAAATACCTTTGCCCATAGCTAACTGTCTAAAAACTGGAGAGGTTAGTTTTTAAAACTATAGAGATGAAACATCTCAGAGAATATAAAATAGTCTCTACTTTTCTTTTCCCCATGTAATAGATAAAATCAATATTTTCATACTAGACATGACATTTTGGTAAATAACATTTTTCTAATAGGAATAGTTATTTTGAAGTGCCAAGTTTTTCATTGAGTTCTGTGTTGCCAGTGTGCATCATTTGTCATATCACCACAGAGTATTAGTTTCTATAGGACTATATAATATAGAAGACTAAATTGTTTTTGACTGGGGACAACACCAGAAAAGAAGGGCAAAGAACAACAACTTATATTTGATAGAACTGTCACTGTCAAATCTTTCTTCTAAACTATATAAATTGTAAACACCCCCCCCCCCCCCCCGATTGCAAGGAACTGCAGCTCATCCCATTTTTGTTCATGAAATTCATATCCCCAAATCATTGTCTATGTCTTTCAGTCCAGTTTTCAGCCTGCATATGGCACAGAAACTGTGCTACTGTCTTGATTGGTTTCCTCCTGTTAATGTACAGTGGTTGGGGCTCCATGCTGATTAAGTTGGTTCTGTTTGCTGCCTCTGATATAGATTGCTCCCAAAATGATTGTGGACTTACTTGTGGGCTGGGGTACATACTATAGCTGTTGAGGGGTTCCCTTCTTTCTTCTTTGGGAGGTTTCAGAGGATGTTTTTGGCCAGTTATCTACCTACCCTAAGGATTCTGTTTTGTGGTGATCTGCAAGGCTCTGTATTGCCACGTCTCTTCTTTCAGCAGCTCCTGAGGGATACAGTAAGGCATTTTGGGCAGTGGTGTCAGCAGTATGCAGTTGACAGGCAGTTCTGTCTTGTTTTCATCACACCCTGCTGGTGTGTAGTCTTTGCTTTCCCAGCGCATGGATGGCATTGGTTATTAGATTGAGAGCAACTGGCTGAGGCTCCAGACAAATTAGCCGTGATGCTAGTGGGTGGCAGAAATGATCCCGAAAGATGGTTTGCTTTCCTGTCAGAGAGGTTTTTGGTTGTCCTTCTCTTGTCTAATAGGCTCACAAATTAAGAGATACTCTTGGACCCCATCTCCACCATCCTGCCAAGATAGATAATTAGTTAAACTTTATTTTATTTTTAACACAACCCCACACCCTTAGTTCTGATTCAGAATACTGTTCTTTTACCGGTAATCCCAAAATATAAACTCAATGAAAAATCTGTTTGAAAAAGAAACATGTTATGTGTCCACATTGATAATACACATTGATCTGCCTCCACTGCGAGTCGATATAAGTGCATAATTTTTACCATAAATCAACAGTCTTATGTACTTTTCTTTAAATTACATTAGACACATTATTCTCCAGGAACAGCAATTATAGAAATACTTTACTGAAAAATTCTACTATAATTTGGCACCTTAAATTTGGATAATATTTCCCACTTAACTACATCACTTAAAAGAAAATAGTTAAATTCCAAAATCAAGATGATAAAATAGAATACACAATAAGAATCCATGGTTCAGAGTTGAGGTAGTTGTATTGTGTTAAATGTGGATTCCTTTACAATAACTTATTCATTATGTGGACAGTGTAGGGTTTATTATGTCCTTAACTATTCATTCCTTACATTTAAGTGCTTAGGTCATTAGTTTTCAAACTGTGGGGTATGCACCTCCTGTGGGGGGTGCCCTGAAGCTTTCAGCAGGGCCAAAGAACCTGATGCCGGCCAGCTCCCACAGGAACAGCAGATCCTTGTGTGAACTCACTTCCCTTTCTCCACTCACACGGTCTCTCTCTCACACATGCACACGCACACCCTCTTGCTGTGCTGGGAGTCAGCATGGTAGCAACACTACCACACACGTGTCTTTGCCCCCAGCATGCGCATGTGCACACGGGGAGAAGGCAGAGCCACCTCACACATGCACTAGTGCTGCTTCTGGCAGCGGGATTACAAGTGGAGCACATGAGCCTTCTCCCAACACGTGCTGGTCACGTGGAGATTTAATGCCCCCCACCCTCTGCACCATCCAGATTCCCCTTCCCTTGTGCCAATGGGAGGCATGCCTAGGACATGAATCTCCAAAGGCGGGTGAGTTGGGGAACCTCTGGCTCGGGTTTTGTTACTGTTGTCATACGTAAAGGACGTTGTCACTTAGCAACCTGAACTGGGTTTTGAAACTTTTTGTTGTTTTTGGAATGATCCTCTGTAGTGTTGTTTGGCTCCCAGGGACAGTAGTTAGTGAGCCAACGTTTTCAAACATAGGTAGCAAAATTAGACTTCTAAATCCAGACACTTAAACTCACCGGATTTTTCAAAAGGGTTGAGCTCACGGCAGCTCCTGTTGTACCCAATGTCAATTTAGGTGCCCAAATATTGAATGAGGAGCCTAAGAGAACACATGTTTGAAAAATCTTGGCATTGATGATTATAGTGTTGTCATTTATTTGTATTACAGTAGTGCCTAGGGGCCCCAGGCATGGACTAGGACCCTGTTGTGCTACACGCTGTACAAACACAGAACAAAAAGCTAGACTGTGAGCTGTCTGGGGCATGAACTATCACTATAAGGGTCAGGCCAAAAGTCATGTATGTATTTGGATATTTAAATGTTTCTCTATGAAATACCACATTGAAAGAGACATGGCTCTAGAGGTGTAGACATGCTTTAGCAAAAAAGTTATTTACAGGGTCTACCAAACAGTCAGGTAAAATAGTATTTTCAATACTTCTAACATCGCTACGTACTACAAATGCTTTGTTGCACTTTTTGTTTGTTTAAATGTTGTATTCCTTTTGATCAGCAAAAAAAAAAAAACGGGGGGGGGGGGCAAAAAACATTATCTGAAACATTTAGAAATCAAGTTTACATTTTTCAATTCACATCACACTATTGCAAGGAGTGGTATCAATCACAATGAAATATGGCAGATTTACCATAACACATTGCAAAAAATAACAAAGCATAAAAATACACAGTGTTTTCGTCTTTTAACTACTCTTCTGAAATAGCAAGCTCATTTAAAAAATACCCCTCAACTAAAAGCTTCAAGTAAATGTGTTGCAGTACAAGTACCTGAGAGTAATTAGATGAACCCAAGAGACACTTTGACGTTTTCTGCTATCTGTCAAGATCTGAATGTTGAATAATGTACTAGTACTCTGTACTTTTCTTGACACAGTTCAATTCACCATCCATCTTGTCAAATAAGCCACTGCATATGGATGACTTCGCAAGTTACAAGAATCAAAGGTTCATGCTTGTGAATTGCAGGGACAGAAATTATTCTAAAATTGAGTACTGAAGATAAACGAATGTTATCTGCAAGTCACAAGGCTATGTGGAAAATTATTTGGAAATAACATAACAATAATTTAATATAATTTATAAATGTTCACATAAAATCTGGAAAGTACATTTTATGGTCACTTAACATTTTCCATATGTACGTATTAGCTATGATCTCTACTGTCACTGTTCATTAATCTTATAAGTGCCTTTGACTACACGGAGACACATGCTTGTGTAGATTGATATTTCATTCTTTTTTTGAATATTTCTTTAGACACTGATTTCCAAAGCCTTATTATGATTGGTGACAGTACAAGCCTTCAGGTGATTTCACAGCCATGCAATAGATCTAATGAGTGTACAGCCAGGACTTGATCACCACAAAAAAACATACATATCCCTGCACCCACTGTGGTAAATGGATTGAAGAGTCAGTTGAGGAAAGCAACCTGTTCAAGACAGCTCTTAAGCATTGCTTAAAGTTAAGCACTTGCTGAAGTACTGCCTTCAATAGGGGCCTAAAAATGGAGAAGAGAGAATGTTCTAATTTTCTGCTTTGACTTTTTAATCTGCCTTCAGTAATTAGCAAAGACAGACACAAAGCTTGCTTACCCCATCACTAGTTTCTTTAATATGTGTTAGGGAGGGAGACTATATTAAGTTAACCACCTCCCCTGGTTATCTCTAGGCATAGTTACATCCCCACTGCATGAATGCGTGTGTCTCTCAGTGTCAGGAACACTCCTGTTCGCATTCACAATCCCTTCTCTCCTGAAGCTTCTTGTTCATACAGCTCTAATCTGGCCCCATGTGCATGAACCTTGCAGACATTTTTAACTTTAAGTATCCTCTCGTTTTTATAGATCTCTTTTTTGATCCAGCTACTAGTGTAATTCCTTTGCCTCCTGCTCGAAGAGTAACAGTGGAAAATGTCAAAACTAATAGAACATCCCAGGACTACGATCCGCTTCCATCCTCCTCAGGTAAGAAGAAAAACCATGCTTAGACAAAGTACCAACCTAAGAAAGCAAGTAATCTCAGCTCATACAAACTGGCAGACATCAGCCAGTGCGCATGCATCGCTATCCTGTTTGTGAGGAAAGGCTGCCTGTTGTTCACAACAAGAGCTGGTAATTCTCTTCGTGCAAAAAACAGATAGGTAACCATCAGAGGAACAATGGAGATGGATCTTCTGAAAGGACATAAAATCCCAGAGTGGCTGGTCCATCCTATGATCTGTAGGGTTGGGTAGACTAAAAGGAAATTTCTTTTCCCTTTTAAAGGTGAGTCCTTTTAATCCTAGCCATAGACATTAAATGCTTAATGTGAATTCTGGTATCCCTTTTTTTTCTCTCCTTTTTTTTAAGATAAGGGATTTTCCCTGTTCTTTTGGAGATCACAAGAGGTCAGAAGTCATGCAGGGGCCACTGTGCCTCTTGGTTCCAATTTTATTCTCCTTGTATTGCTCTGTGGACAAAATATAACTTAAACCTCTATATTGTTCTCTCAGATATGTACCAATGTTACTTCCGTGGCTCTGGGCACTGTAAAACATTTTAAAAATACACAGGAAACCCAAAAGCAACTAAAATGCCATATCCAGTTTGTAACAGCCTAGTCAACATAATGTAACAAATTGAAAAGATGGCCATAATATATAACATCTCTGATCCAGAAGGAACCTCAAATGTTTCACAGTCTAGTTCAGGGGTCGGCAACGTTCGGCACGCAGCTCACCAGAGTAAGCACCCTGGTGGGTCGGGCCAGTTTATTTACCTGCTGACGCGGCAGGTTCGGCCGATCGCGGCCCCCACTGGCCGCGGTTTGCCGTCCCGGGCCAATGGGGGCGGCAAGAAGCGGCGCAGGCAAGCGATGTGCTGGTTGCAGCTTCTCACCGCCCCCATTGGCCCGGGACGGCAAACTGCGGCCAGTGGGGGCCGCGATCGGCCGAACCTGCCGCGTCAGCAGGTAAATAAACTGGCCCGGCCCACCAGGGTGCTTACCCTGGCGAGCCGAACATTGCCGACCCCTGGTCTAGTTATAATGTATCCAATCCTGCAATTGGATTCACATGGCTGGACCCTTGCCCCCACACAGATCCAATGACAGATTGAAAGTCTATAAGGAGCTACTTTAAAGTGGGTGTATAACTGGTTGGAAAACTGTTCCCAGAGAGTAATCAGTGGTTCACAGTCAAGCTGGAAGGGCATATCAAGTGGGTTCCCGCAGGTTCTGTTCAATATCTTCATCAGTGATTTTGATAATGGCATAGAGAATACACTTAAAAGTTTGCGGATGATACCAAGCTGGGAGGCAGTTCAAGTGCTTTGGAGGATAGGATTGAAATTCAAAATGATCTGGACAAACTGCTTAAATAGTAAATAGGATGAAATTCAATAAGGTCAAATGCAAAGTAACTTCACTTAAGAAGGAACAATCATTTGCACACATACAAAATGGGAAATGACTGCCTAGGAAGGAGTACTGCGAAAATGGATCTGGGGTCATAGTGGACCACAAGCTAAATATGAGTCAACAGCGTAACACAGTTTCAAAAAAGCAAACATCATTCTGGGATGTATTAGCAAGAGTGTTGTAAGCAAGACACTACTCTGCGCTAATTAGGCCTTAACTGGAGTATTGTGCCCAGTTTCTGGGTGCCACGTTTCAGAAAAGATGTGGACAAGTTGGAGAAAGTCCAGAGAAGAGCAACAAAATGATTAAAGGTCTAGAAAACATGACCTGAGAGGGAAGATTGAAAAAACTGGGTTTGTTTAGTCTGGAGAAGAAAAGACAGAGTGAATGTGATAAGTTTTCAAGTACATAAAAAGTTGTTACAACGTAGGAGGGTGACATTTTTTTTTTGTTAACCTCTGAGGATAGGACAAGAAGCAATGGGTCTTAAATTGCAGCAAGGGAGGTTTAGGTTGGACATTAGGAAAAACTTTGCTGTCGGGGAGGTTAAACACTGGAATAAATTGCATAGGGGAAGGTTGTGGAATCTCCATCGTTAGAGAGTTTTTAAGAACAGGTTAGACAATCACCCATCAGGGAGAGTCTAGATAATAGTCCTGCATGAGTGCAGGGGACTGGACTAGATGACCTCTCGAGGTCCCTTCTAGTCCTATGAGTCTATCCTTTTATGTACAGTAGATATCACTTAATACACCAGTGAATGTACTCACCTTTGCAGTACAAGACCACAGCTATTTAAAGGGACACTGTCAACTATAAACCTAGTCAGTTAAAAAGAAATAAAGTAAAAGTAGTTTCATTATTACCCCAATCCCTGAATCCTTAGCCTATTTGCAGTCAGTTTTCCTGTTCTTTACAAATGTATTTTCTCTCCTTTTGCTGCATGAAAGCCCGTACAATCAGGGGAAACTGGCCAACAGAGGCCTGAGCTAATCATGTGAGTAGTTTCACTGAGTTGTGTGCATGTAGCTGTTAAGATTGGACCATGATGAACTGTTCAGGGCAAACAGTGAAATTGTAAACTATTCTCAAATGCACAAAGTAAACACATTGAAAAACATGATTTTTTTCCCTCTTGTCTGTCAGTTTTAGTAATTGTAGGTGTTACTTGCAACAACAGTAGGTGATAGATTTTCCAACCAAAGTGTGGTGTGTGGGTTTTTTTTGTTTTTGTTTTTGTGTTTTTTTAATAATATAAATGGTAAAGTTGACATTGTTCCTTTAACAGTATGTTACACCAGTATACTGCAATGTAGATCAGGAAGTGAAGAACACTTTTTCCAATTGAAACTACAGGCAGGATTAAGCATGAAAAGTGCCAGAGGGATCTTTAATGATCACCACCGTTTAGAACCTCAGTTTGATGTCTCAAATAAATGATAACCTTTTCAAGACTACAATTCCCCTAACAGAATGCTGGTGCTCGCTATTTAAATAGCATTGAAAACATTTATAGTGCATGTGTTTATAAAATCTTCAGGACAGGGCTGTTGTCTTTCTGCCGAGCAGAATGGGGCCCTGATTCTGACTGAAGGGCTTCTAGGTGCTGTTTTAATATACATATTAAACAAGCTGATTATCTTAAAGGTATTAGAGAGACAAGGTAGGTCAGGTATTACCTTTTATTGGACAAACTTCGGTTGGTTAGTGAGACAAGCTTTTGAACTTACACAGAGCTCTTCTGAAGAAGATATTACCTCACCCACCTTGTCTCTCTAATATCCTGGGATTGACTCAGCTACAACACCACCATTTTCCCTCTGTGCCAATATAAAAACACAATGGTTGCTTCATCCATTCAAAATAGAAGGTAGTGAATTTTATATTATTTCTAAGACTTTTCTTTAAAGCTCACTTAAAAAGGACTTGCTTGCTTGCTTTTCACACGGTAATTTACATTTCTGCATAGTCTTTTAATGGATATGCTTTTTTTCATGGGACCTGGTGTATTTGAAAGCCCTCCACAAAGGAAGCTGATGTAGAGAAGTTTTTAATTCTGCAAAATGATTGCAAGATGCTTGCTATTTAAGATTTCAAATAGTTTTCTTGATATTGCTTAGTAAATACTTCATTACTTAGATGTTTTGCATAACCATCTTCTAAAATATCCATATGCTTTAACCTCTGCTATAAATATACTAATCCAGCATGCTATGTACATAAAAGTTTTCAATTTAATTTGAATTAAATGACAACTATTTGTTAAATCATGCTATGCTATAATTGGAAAGTTGTCTTTGTAGTGGTTGTAATTCCATCCTTTGGAATTAATAAGTTTCAGAATGAACGGATTCAATTTACTTCAGGTTTCCAAAAGACAACCTTGTATGGAGAATATAACTTAGTGTTTGAGTTATTCCTTAACCATTCATTTCTAATAGCCAGCAGTTGTTCATTCCAAACCTGTTTTAGGATTGCTGTTGGATCTGTGTTAGAAAGGAAGTGAATATAGTCCACTCATTAGAGTAAATTCTATTCCTAGCACTGCCACTGACTCACTGTACACCTTGTCACTTAACCTCTCTGTGCCTCAGGCTATCTATTTATAAAATGGGAATAATACCTGCTTCACTATAATGTTCAGCTTAATTGCTGACTTGTAAGGGAAAATGTATCTATCAGGTATATTTTGAATGACAGCCCTTTAGAATTCTTTAATATCAAGAAAGTAGGTTGCATATGGTGAAATATAGTATATGTTGTTTGTCTCTGACACCTATCACTCTGGTATCTAAGTACCAAACACAGCAATTTATTTAGCACTGAAAATTTCAAAAATGCCTCTCAATTTTTCACTTTTTCATTGTTCCAGAGGAACAATATATATATATCACAAACATTGTGATGGTATACATTCTGAGGGAGTTCAGGTAAAAATAATGAGAGGGGAGAAATCGCTAATTCTAGAACAAACACACACACTCTCTCTCTTTCTCTCACACTCACAGCCCCACCCATCACGTTTTCTTCTTTTACTCAGCTGCGATTTCCACTGCCTTGGACCTTTGTGCAGTCAGTTACACCTGTGGAAAGTGGGTGTAACATGCTACAACTGGTATGAGTGAATGGAGCAGTCTGACTTCTGCACTCACTTTGCTCAAATGTAAATGACTACCCAAGGTGCAAGGTAGAGGAGAATCAGGCCCCTTGTGTATACATTTATTGTATCTCCTTAGCATTTCACTTCTATGCTCTGTGCAAAATGGGTTTAAAGCTGTGTGCCTTTCAGAGCCCTGCCTATGATCTGGCCTTTTTAATGCACTGTTATGTCATTGTCCACATTGCTCCCGGGTGCGCTAATAAATATAAATGTAAAATCATGCTTTGCCCTCTTTACATTATTTATAAATGAGAGGAAAAATTCATCTGGCTCGGTGCATTTTTGCTATTGTTACATACTTAAAGGTTGATTTAAATATAGTTCAGACTCATCTTGTCTGCAAGCATCTGCATGAGCACTGAGATGCCTTGTAGAGCCCCAGGCTTTAGGGCTCTGAGGAAGATTTACACGTTCTTAGCATCCTACCGTGAGGCACTGAAGTTCTTCACTCGGGCTCCCTGAGCTCCTCAAAATGCGAGATCCCCTTGGCTCTCTAATATCCCTTTGAAGGTGTTTTTTCCTCTCCCCCAAATAGACTTGTCTGCCTTCCTCCACTCCACAGAGACCCTCACATGACAAACCTGCTTCCTCACTCTCACCCACCAGCAGGCGTGCTTGCATGGTGCCGCTTATCCCTGCTGCTTCCTAGACTGGTAGCAGCAGCTGCTGGGACATGTTTAAAAAGTAGGAAGGGAACAGAAGGGGTGGCTCACTGCAGGGGGAAATGAAGCTATTTGGCATCATTACCCGGGCAGCAAGAGTCCTGATTTATCCCTGCCTCTTAGCAGCCTAGGAGGCCTCTTTCTCCCCGGCACAGACTTTCTCCCCCTCACCTTCTGCTAGTGAACCATAGTCGTTTATTAAATTAGCCAGTCCCCAGGCGTTATCTGCTTTGGGATTAGCTAGTTTCCTAAGGGTTGAAGGCAGCATGGAAACAGAAGTGTCCGTGATTGAGGCTGCCTGCTCAGAGGCTGAAACAGTTAATTGAAATATACGAATATACAATTAACTGAAAATTCAGCTAGAGATTTTTTTTTTAAGAATCCAAGGTGGCTGACGCATCAGTGTGTGTGGCAGGAAAGAAAGGCCTGTTTAAATGCCTCTGACTCTGTGTCCAGATAGGAAGTGCAGTTTAAGCTTAGTATTTTTAAGCTCAGAATCTAACAGGATACTCATATTCCGCTAAAATTTTATATGGATGTGAAGATATTGAGAGACATGTCAGCATTTTAAAAAAACAGGGAATTGAGTTACGAAGAGAGTGAGGGCTGGAGATTTAAAAGGACCTGTGCTATAGAGACATTGGTGGAGTGAGAAGAAAACGCATGTGTTGCAAATATTCAAAAAGAATTAAAAATGGTCTGCCTAAATGACATGATTGCTTCAGCAGGTTTTAGGCAACATGAAGTTTTTAGTCAAGAAAAAAACCTCCAGGTTTGGGTTCAGATTGGAGCTGCCAGAACTAGTCTCAGTCTCTCTGTCTGTCTGTCTTTCTCTCTCTCTCTCACACCACTCACACACACCCCCGTCCCCAAAACGGTATCAAATTTAATTGTATTTTGTTCTTTAGATACTTTTCTTCCATAATAATCTTTCTAAAATTGCTTTGATAGTCATATTTTTTGCCTCAGATTTACATATGTTACATTATTTGTCTTGCAACTTTCTAGTATTGTACATACTTTGATTTTAATTATGGACCGTATTCTTCAATAATACTGTAAATTGAGTTTTGTAAAATAAGTCTGAATTCTTGATTTTACTTATTCCTCTCTCTTACTGGTAACTAAATTTCTTGAAATATTGCTAATCACCTAATCCTACAAGTATTTCACACCCCTTTCTCCAGTAAGCTCAATCCTGCCTTGTATTGTCTTTTTATCATTAGCATTTATATAGCACTTTTCATCTTCAGTGTCCTTTATAAAGACAAAATAATCCTATCTGCTGTTTTTCTCATCAGCATGTTGTGTAGAAAATAAGCAATGTTACCAGCACAAGATTAAACCCAGTCTTTTAATGTGAAATCTGAATAAAATTACTCTCATCTATTTGTTACATTAACCCCACCATCTTTCTAGAAAAATATTTCCTGGAGCTTGTCTGACTTAACAATAGATTTCCCATACTGATGCATTCAGAAAAGCTTGTTAGCATTAAAACTGAGTCAGAAAATGCATCTTGAAAGATCTACATAAATGACTAGGTTGATCCGTTGAAGATGTTTAACGTGCTCTGTGGGATTACAATCCAGATATTCTCTCTGTATAAAATTGAATAGTGGTATAACTTTGATAATGAAATTATTATGCTCCTTTGCATTACAAGATATAGCTGGAAGATTTGAAAAAAACAGAATGCGATTGCCACCAGTATAAATAAACTGGAAAATGTTATTGCCATAAGCTTTCTCTAATTACATATCATTGGAGCACTATTTATTGTCAGTAGAACTTTTCAGAATTCTTCTCAAAGGATTGAAAGCCTAAAAAAAAAAAAAAAACCCACAAATGTTCCACTCAAAGCATTTTTGCTGTATGCCATCTTGTATTCAGGCTTCTTAGTGTAGCCTCAGCAAGGATAAAGGGGTTTGGGCAAAGTACCAAGTTTACTTGAGTCCTAACCCCTTGACTCTGAAAAGATTAGAAGCTGTAGTTATTAGCTCTTTGCATCAGCACATCATGATTCTTAGCGGCAGTGTTAACTGTGAAGGTTAACATTCCTATGAAGCACTGGAGACCGGCTGTAGCATACCCAGCCAACATTTGAAATGTGTGAACTGTGATATTTGGGGAGAAAAAATTAGGGATCTTTTTCTCACCACTGAAATTTATTGGACTATTAATTTTTGGGGGGGGGACAGAATGATGAAATAATGATTTTCCTATGTAGCAAGCACCCTTGACATGCATGAAATAAACTACAAATGACTGAAATATGTTCTCATGATGTACAAATGAGTGCTAGTTTCTCCTCTTCAGGTTTATTTGGTGAGAGTGTTCTTTTACATAGTTTACTGATTTGTGCAATTTCCTGAATAAAACTGACTAAATCCTTCTTGGTGATATTAATAAAATCTCATTGTTGAGAGTAAATGACAATTAAAATTCAGATTTAATTTTTACCACTTATGCTGTTTTTATACTTTTTTGCCTAGTTTGGACAATGCAAATATAGACTAGTCCAGGGGTTCTCAAACTGGGGGGTCAGGACCCCTCAGGGGGGTCACGAGGTTATTACATAGGGAGTTGCGAGCAGTCAGCCTCCACCCCAAAATCTGCTTTTGCCTCCAGCATTTATAATGATGTTAAATATATTTAAAAAGTATTTTTAATTTATGGGGGGGGGGTCGCACTCAGAGGCTTGCTATGTGAAAGGGGTCACCAGTACAAAAGTTTGAGAACCACTAGACTAGTCACTTCCACTTTCAGATTCTTACTGCATTATTAACACAAGGCTGCACTGTTTAGGTTGTGAACACTTCTGGCAAATGTTCTAATACAGTTTCCACCAGAATTTCAAAGCTGAAGAAAGGAATTCATTAAAACAGTCCTCTTAATACGCTTCATAAAACTTGGTTTTGAGTTCTCCCTTAACTTGAGGCCTGAACTACTGAGCACTACCTTGTTACATCATGTTTAAACCAGTTTGTAGTGATTGTCTCTCCGGTTTTTTTTAAACAGATGGTTCACAAGCACCAGCCCGACCCCCTAAACCACTTCCTCGCAGGACTGCACCAGAAATCCACCACAGGAAAGCATACAACTCTGACACCTCCTTGGAAAATGTGGATGCAAAAATTGCAAAACTTATGGGAGAGGGCTTTTCTTTTGAAGAAGTGAAGAGGGCACTTGAAATAGCCCAGAATAATGTTGATGTGGCTCGTAGTATTTTAAGAGAATTTGCCTGCTTTCCTCCACCAGTCTCCCCACGTCTCAATCTATAGCAGCGTGCAAGTCCCTGCAGCAGATGAATTCCATGGATTGTGTGTGTGTGTGGAACTGAGAGCAAGAGAGAGAATTTGAGAGAGAAGTTTTCTTCTCTTGTCATCCTTAGAAGAGGGTCTGTTTCCAGTAGTTTATCAGAGGAAGATGGCTACTCTGATCAAGACTCATAGATGGGCTGAGGCTTCTGTATTTTTGCTAGCCATACTTTTAAAATCAGGGTTGAACTGACAAAATTATTTTAAGAAGTTTACTTCCCTTGAACTTTGAATCTGTGAAATGCTTTTTTCTTGTTTACAAGTTGGCAAGTGGACACCTGTACTGTGTTCCTGTTTAGATTCCCTTGTACGGTGGTCAGCTCAGCTGTAGCATTTGCAACATTTTCCATGCTGACCGCCTCATCAACTAAATCATTTTTTCCAGAAGCTCTGTATTTCCATTTCTCCTTTTATAAGAGGCTTTAATGGTTTTTGCATTTCAATTTATCAAACAAATGCAAAAAAAAAAAAAAAGTATGTGGCCTTCACTACTGAGCGTTTTCTTCTGAGATTGCTTTGTTATTGATAGAGGAAAAAAATCTGAATGTATAATGCATTATTTTTTGTCTATGAACTGCCTTTTTAAAGGTATTTTGACAGTGACGTTGGGCAGCTTTTCTTTTTATTATGGATTTTGTGACCTATTGTCTTCAAGGTCTTGATCCATGTAGTTTCCAGTTTAAAAAAAAAAACACACATGCAGTAATGAAACTAAAGAACATGACATGACAACTTTTAAAAATTTGAATGCAGATGTTGATGTTGTACTTAAGTTACATACCAAGGGCACCTGTTGTTCACGCCTTAAGTATCCTTAGGCATAGTGAATAATGGGGAATCTCGCTGAATTATATTAATGATCAGGTAAATTACAGTCCTATCGTCTGCAAAGTGGATGGCAGTTAATTTCCTGTTTGAGTGATTGTCCTCTGGTTCATCATGACTTTAGGGACCAGTTCATATTGACATGGGAACTTCAAATCTTTGATGCACTGTTAAGTCCTAATGCTACTGTAGGAATACTTTTTACAAAGCTCTTTAGTAATGTCTGTTCACACTATTGCATTAGACTATATGTTTCATACCCCAAATTCACTCATTCATTATTCCTGCATCGATGGAAACATCTTAAATCTGTTTGCCATGGGTGGAACAGTGTTACCTTAGTCTGCCTTTTTTTTTAATTTAAAGCACAGATTGATGCAAGCCAAATCAAGTCCTTTATTTTTTGTTCTTGCTAGACTTTCAAATTGAGTCCAGACCTTCCACAGTAATTCTCATATTGCTGCTTTCCTGTTTGTGTAAAACACTGAAATTCACTCTTTTCCCCCCTCCTCTTACTGTTGAACAGATGAACCATGTGGAGGGTAGAGTAGTTTCAGTATTTTAAAATATGGCCAGTACATGATCTTGCAAGTTGTGATAAATTTCGGTTGCGGTATATATTTATTTCCTTTTTATCTTTCGGTTTTCTTCTTTACTCATGGCAAGTTGTAAAAGTTACACCACTTAGATCAGATCTCAGCGACAAATGGATTGTGAGGAGGTTGGGACTCACCACCGTGGCGCCTCCCACTGGTCGCTCTGGGTATTAGCTCAGTCCATGGGGAGCGCCCTCTGCTGGTAGTGTTGCATCCGTCGTCTGTTCGCTGCTGGTGTCTGGACCTGCGTTGCTCCCTGCTCGGTGACGTCCGTTTCAGGCCACTGCCCTCCGGCAGTGCCCCTTAGTCCATCCTCATCCCCTTCTGGGGGGGTGGGGGGGGAGGGGGAAGGGAGAAGAGTTAACAGCAGTCTTTCTCTGCACCCCAGCCACAGTGGACAACCACATCCCAAAGTCTAACCCCTTGCGTCAGGGGTCCAGTGCAGTCTGCTACTGCCACGTCCAATGCCTGGGTGTACGTGCAAGGGGGGGACCCAGGCCTGCTCTCCAACCCAGGGACCCTTTGGCGGCAGCCTTCCTGCCCTACTCCTCTCCCCCTGTGTCTCTCTCTCCCTGGGCCGCTTCCCCTTCGGCCCCTTTGCACCGGCTAGGCCCTTCCCTCAGGGCCTGCAGCCTGGCAGACACCGACCGGGCTGGAGTTCCTTTCTGCTCCCCTGAGCCTGCCCAGCATTGCGCTGTCCCAGGTGCTAGTTTCCTCATGCAGGAGACTTCACCTTCACCCTTTGAAGGCCTAGGAGAGACTCCCTGCTCCTCTCCTAGGCAGCCTTTATATAGGGCCTAGCCTAGCCCTGATTGGCTTTGAGTAGGCCCGTCCCTGATTGGCTGCTGGCCTGCACAGCTGCTCTGGTCTACTCTAGTCCCCTCTCGCATAGGGGTAGGGCAACCGCCCCACCACATGGATTTATTTTAAAGATTTAAGGACAACCAAACATCTCAAGTAAGGAATTCAAAGTCACTGAGAAAACCAAGTGGAAATTACCATTATCATATCTAGACCTCCATTTCATTAACAGTTTATTCTTTTTTTTTTTTTTTTTTTTAAAGAAATAAATCATTCCTTTTCAGGATCACAAAGCATGGCATGATGGCCATCATTAATCTGTTTTGGTCCAGTGAAACAAGATGATCAGAGGTATTTGAGCTACAGGGATGAGTTTCTGTTCTATTTCAATCTAAGCAAATGATTTCATGTACTAGAAAAGGGCATTTGCAGCTTCCTTTCAGTGTTCATTCTTTGGGTAGGAATAATAAAAGCTTCTGGCTGAAGTTTTACTCAGTGCTCTCTGTTTAAGTAAATCCCCCCCCCCTTTTTTTTTTTTTTGTTGCAAAGTACACTGTTTTCAGCTCTTTTAATTGGTTTCTTTCTTGCATCATATTGATTATATTTGGCTGAAATGCTAGAATGTTAATTCAAAATGATACATGCTGTTAAGGTAAATGTTGCAATTTTATTAGAATTGCTTAATTATAGCTCTAACATAACTGCCAGTAATAGCAACGATGGAAAAAATGCATTGCACGGAGAAGCAAACAGTCTGCAGATCATGTGTTGGAATTTCCAATCATATTGGATAAAACTGGCACAGATGCTCTCATTTTCTAAATTTTATTCAGGATCTTAGAATAAATGACACCACCATGTTTCAATTAAGAAGCAAGACGAACAGTCATGTAAAATACTTTAAAATTATTTCTACACAAGCTCTTTCTAGTTTTTTTAATAGCATTCCCAGCCTGTTTGGTATGACTTGTTTTTTGTACATGTGTTTAAAAACCTTTATAATGTAATAGCATAGGTAGTGGCTTTACAGACTAAAAATTCCATTCAGATTGGCAGAGGCCCTGTTTTTTTTTTTGTTGTTGTTTGTTTTTTTGTTGCTGTTGTTGTTTTGGTTTTTTTTGTTTGTTTGTTTTTGGCCTTCCTCTGTAGCGTGGGGCACGGGTCACTTGCTGGAGGATTCTCTACACCCTGAAGTCTTTAAACCATGATTTGAGGACTTCAGTGGCTCAGATATAAGTCAGGGGTTTATTACAAGAGTGGGTGGGTGAGATTCTGTGGCCTGTGTTATGCAGGAGGTCAGAATAGATGATCATAATGGTCCCTTCTGACCTTAAAGTCTATGATTCTATGATTTTTAGACGATAAAGCAAATCAGACACTCTTACATAATGGAACATGAGATGCCTCAGACCTGTTTCAGTTAATAGCTTTAAAGCCAAATTGAGTGAAATTGCCTTACTAGACTGTTGATGTTTACTGCACAGGACTTAATGGGCTTGAGAGAGGTAAATCTGACAATAATTTGGTTCCTTAAAATGTCTTTAACAATTTAAAAAATAAAGGTTTAATCTTGCAAATGCCTGTGAACATATGTAACTTTAAGCACACGACTGACTGTAGTGGGTATACTCGAATGAATGAAGTTGCTCAAATGCTTGTGTGCATGTAAAAGTGGGGCTTATGGATCTATTTTCTACAATAGCCTCCGTTAGACCATCATGCCAACATCTGCATTTATTTCCTTGATGCAAAATTGCTGCATTTTAACCAGATATGCTGAATCAGAAGGTGAGCAATACTAATGAACATCAGCAGCATGGATCCTTTCCAAAGATGATAGGTTAAAAACTGAAACTGCGCTGAAATAAATGAATTCCATGTGATTAACCAATTAATGGGTTGGCTGGAATGGAAACCTAAAATGGCCACTGATCAAATGGGTCAATGTTTCATAATCCAAGTGCACATCTGGCAAAGACTTTTTCATAATGTGAATTTAGATTTTTGTATCCGAATCATTTCCTCTCATAATTTCAGCTTGAAGCTTTACTTTGCACTGATTATTCTGAACTGGTAACCATTTGAATTTGGATACATTTGGAAGCAGATGAATGGTGTATTTTAAACAGATTCAGGTACTGCTTGTTGACCTGGAATTTAGTGCTTCTAGGAATAATTTCCTGAAAAGGACTGCAATAGTTTCCATTTTGAAGGGTTTTCTTCCAAGTAACTATTTTATCAGAAAATGCCTTTTATAAACTTGTCTAACGTGATAAACATAGTGATGTGTTCAATTAATTTATATTTTATTCAACATTCTTTTTCAATTCTGGTTATTATGTAACCTCAAGTACTTTATCTGTTCTTGTAAGATATTTTATAAAATTAATGTTAACAGAATGCCAAGTTGGTCTTTGATTTTCAATGGTTTGGCTCTGATCCTGAATATTGCTGCTTGTGGCTTCAGAAGAACATAGTTATCCTAGATTACACTTTATAGAGGTTGGGCACTGTCTTAAAGCCAGAAAGACAAGTGAAATGGTATTAAAATACGGTGAATCAAAAGTATTTAAAACCACCCCCATCGCTAGTGTATCAACTACATTCCAGTTATTTCACTTTCCAAATTCAGCTAATAAATTTAAAAAAAAAAAAATCCCACAACCTAAAATGACATTTTACAACTTAAACGCACTGCAGAATGAACATATCTTTACAGTAGAAGGCTATTGAATCATAAATACTTAGTGGTTTATTTAAGCATCATTATTATTATTCTGTTTGCTGAGGTGCTAGTGAAATTCCGAAGTGAAGAAGCTATAATGCCAAAAACAAAATACTTTATCACAATGAGGTAACTGGATTTTTGCTGAGCAGAAGTGCACCAGAGACCACTATTGTTGCTGTAATAAAATTTTAGCATCAAATCCTGCTTGCTTTACTACACAGGTCCCGTTTGAAAAAAGTAGCCTGTGCACATAGGTGAGCTGGATTTCCCCTTTACATAGCATTCAAATTCTGAAAATGTTTAGAGAAGATACACTCTGGAGAGGAAAATGCGATGATCTCCATTAAAAACTCAACATTTGCCACTTCGTCAGTTACACAGGTACTCTGAGGCCTGGAATGCTGAGATTTCAATGGTTCCATCTGCACGTGCTCAGCCATTTTCAGAGGTGAGGATGCTGTAGTTCACTGGCCATATTAATACAATATCAAAGATATTAGCCTGTTTGGTTTATATTTTTAGTGAAGTGTTTTTTCATGTTTTCATTTTCTGTCACTTCCTCTGTTTTGCCTCTGATAAGTGTGAGCAATTGAGGCCACTTGAAATCTTTTAGGGAGATTTTGAGGTTGGAAACCCAGTCAGTTTATTCTGGATGAAGTGACTGGATCCACTTTCCCCTACGATGAAATGACTGCAACCCTGCATTATTTAGGTTTGGAAATAAAATATGCTATCCTGGAACTTTAAATATTACACTTGCCTTTAAGGGATATTTCCTGCCCCTTAAGGTGAATTTCATTGAGTTCCTATTCAAAAACTAATAAATAATCCCACTCCTTCCATGCAGACCGGAAGGAATTTCAGGGCTATGAGATTGTATGCAGGAGGCTGTTTCTTCCTAGGCCTACTTTAAAAAAAAAAAAAAAAAAAAATCACCCTAAATGAGACTTTGAACTTCCCACAGCTACCATATAGGAACCAGCCAATGTAACTACATTGGCATTGGTTTCAGATAAATCAGTCGGCCTTTTTTGTTTGAGATAACTGCTTTGGTAACTAGCAGCCTCGGGGAGAGAAGGTATTCACACAGAAGAAGGAGAATCCTGTATTAAGGTCCCTAGGCCTGTCTCGCTCACATGCATACAAAATATAGCTGTTGCAATGGGCATATTTTCAAGTATAAATGTTTCATCATGAACTGTTTTGAAATGCCTGAGTATCTGGAACTTCTTAGAGAATATCTGGCATAAATGCTCCAATCCTGAATTAGTGCATCTTCCCTCAAAGAGATCTTCTTTGAAGAGATGTCTGCTGTGCAACAGAATGTCATGGCATTAAAAGCGTCAGAGGACAAAAATGCTAAGTGGTAGAATACCTGAAAATCCTAGCAAAATAACCAGGAGCCTGATAGTGTATTGGAGGGAATCCTCCTGGTAAAAAGCTCAGTTTATTGATTTGTGTGTAGATTGTGTGTATGTTAATCTAATGAAATGGAAGGGGGGGAAGAGAATCAACCAATGCCTGCTAAAGAATTAGACTTGGAGTAAAAAACTAGGCTGCTGTATTTCCCTTTGTTAAACATCTGTTCCATCTGGACAGCTGAACAGAGTGCGCGTAGTAATCAAGCTTCTATAGTAGTCCGGGTCTGTGCCAAGGGCCAAGTTTTCTCCCCAGATAGAATGGGAGATTAGGGTGATCAGCTGTCCTGGTTTTACCGGGACAGTCCCGATATTTGGGGCTTTGTCTTATATAGGTGCCTATTACCTCCCACCTCCTGTCCTGATTTTTCACACTTGCTGTCTGGTCACCCTACGGAAGATGCATATGCTTGCCCTTCTCTGTCCATCTGTATAATGATTGGGAGGAAGACGCTGGAAATGATAATTTCACCATCTTCAGATTGTCCTGTAACTGTTTATCCTCACAATAAAGGTGCAATAAGGAAGGCTTATTTTTCATCTGCTGGTTAAATATTCCAAACTCCCAGGATTGGGAAGTGCTTGTATCATCAGGTGTCCAAATATACCTCTTTGCCCTAGATCTGTTCCTGTAATTCAACTTTGCATAAATTTTGCCTTTCAGACACTTCTTCTCGGAGCATTCACCATCATCTCAAACTCAATCAGGGCAAAATAGCGTCCCCCAACTCCCTCTGCTACCTACATTCCTTACTATGGCTGTTAACACCACAATCTTCCCTATTACGCAGGCCCATAAGCTGGGAGTTATATTTGACACTTCCCGCTCCTTCCCCCATGTTCAGGCTGGGGTCACCTGTTGATTCATTCTCCTCAAATACTGCAGCCTCCTCCTCTTTGGGTCTCTTTGCTACCAATCTTGTTCTGCTTCAGACCACCCAAAATGTTGCTGGCAAAACCCTTTTTAAGACCCCTTGCTCTCGTGACCTTTGAGACACTCCATTGACTATTACCCCATATGTAACGTCCGGTGCTGGTCTTCAAGACCACACAACACCTGTCCACATTTCTGATCCTTTCCCTTTTTCCTCCCAATTCCCTCTGCCCATGACACCAGCCGTGCTATCCTCATCACCTCTGGGCCTCCTTTCATGCTCCCCTTTATGTTTAGAATACCCCCCTGGAACTGTTTGTCAGGACTCCTCTGTCACCTCCTTCAAATCTCTCCTGCTTAGAAAAAAAAATACAGTAATCAAAAGGTGTATGTGTCTAATTGAGTAACCCCCTCATTTCATTGCTGTCACCCTCATCCCCACCCCATTTATAACTCTCTGGAGGTGTCATGCTGAGTTTGAGCTGTAAGCTCTTCCAGGCAGGGATGAGGTCTTTTCTTGTTTGGGGCAGGTAATTAAAACATTTCTGGGATGCTCAAAACAGCTAATGAAGAATCCCAATAACAGCCCTCCTGTTTGAGATGGCCAGTTTCTGCATTAGAGAGTATGCCTTGCAAACATGGTTTATAGTTTCCTGAACCGCAGGGAGGTTGGGTGGAGGGATCACATGTAAATCTGACCTTTTACTATATTTCAAGACCTGTTTGGAGCTCATTACTTCCAGTGTTGGAGGAGGAGAGGAAGAAAAGCTTAATTTCATAAAGCAGATCAATTAATAATAGTAATACCTAGCTCTCATATAGCACTTGTATCAGTACATCTCAAAGCGCTTGGCAAAGGAGGATCAGTACCATTATCCCCATTTTACAGATGGGGAAACTGAGGCACAGAGGTGGTGTGGTGTGACTTGCCCCAGGTCACCCAGCAGGCCAGGAATGGAACCCAAGTCTTAGTCCAGTGATCTATCCACTAGGTCGTGCTGCCTCATTAATTTGAAATGAAATCATTAGACTGAGATGGGTGCTTATCCTGACTGGTTAGAGCAAAAGAGTTTATTTCAGGGGTCTGATGTCAGGGATTGGTGGATACAACAAGGCTTCAAAGTTCTCTTAGAGGGAAGGTGTGATGGGTTGGGTCACAGAGACCCCCTTGGGACTGCCACCTGATGTGCTGAGACTACCTCTTAGCCCGTTTTCCCTGGCAACTTGGGATTTCAGTACCCCGTCTTGTTGAGCCAGACACGCTAGCCTGCTACAAACACAGACCCAGGTCTGAACCACATCCCCCACAAGCTGCAGACTTAACTGAAAACAGTTTAAGAAGTGCTCCTGTCTCTAGCACCCAGACACCCAGTTCCCAATGGGATCCAAACGCCAAATAAATCTGTTTTGCTCTGTATAAAGCTTATACAGGGTAAACTCATAAATTGTTTACCCTCTATAACAGTGATAGAAAGAGATGCACAGCCGTTTGCTCCCCCAGGTATGTATTACTTGCTCTGGGTTAATTAATAAGCAAAAAGTGATTTTATTAAGGATTAAGTGGTTCCAAGTAATAGAACAAAGTATATTACCAAGCAAAATAAAAAACATGCAAGTCTAAGCCTAATACAGTAGAAAACTAAATGCAGGTAAATCTCACCCTCAGAGATGTTCCAATAAGCTTCTTTCACAGACTAGACTCCTTCCTAGTCTGGGTCCAGCAATCACTCACACCCCTGTAGTTACTGTCCTTTGTTCCAGTTTCGATCAGGCCTCTATTTGGGATGGAGAGGCTATCTTCTGAGTCAGCTGAAGACAAAATGGAGGGGTTTCCAGGGCTTTTTATATTCTTTCTCTTGTGGGCAGAAACCCCTTTGTTCTCCTGTGCAAAATAACAGCAACAAGATGGAGTCTGTAGCCACCTGGGCAAGTCTCATCTCTATGAATGATTCAGTTTTTTGCAGGCAGATGCCATTGTTTACATGTTAGTTTGAACGTTCCCAAGAAAGCTCTGATGTGGATTGGCGTCTCACAAAGTCCATTTCTAGTTAAGTATTCCCAATTACTTGAATAGCCCCTTCACACCATGTTAACGAAATTTGCTTTATGTGCTTTCTACAGCAAACACTTTAAATACAAGCACAAAGCCAATGCTCATAACTTCAGATATAAAAATGATACATGCATACAAATAGAATGAATATATTCAGTAGATCATAACCTTTGCAAAGATATGTTACATGGCATATCTAGCATAAAACATATTCCAGTTATGTCACATTTACACTCAAGCATATTTCTATAAAGCATTATGGGGTGCAATGTCACAGAAGGTAATGTATAACTTCTGGATTATTTTGCCAATGGGTGGTGAGACCTTTATGATCCTCCTTGTTCTTGGGTCACCTCGTTGTGCAAGTTATTTGTGGTTAAGTTATTTACTCTAAGTTGACTCTTAAGTTCTCTCTGCTTTTAACCAGATCTGCTGTTGCTGGTTCTTTTTCCCAGGACCTAGCTGAGACAGGGACTTGAATGAGCTGGCTGAGGCTCAGTCTGGGAAAGATGGACCTGATAACTGGTAAGGGAAGGAAACTGAGGTTGATCTAGCTGTTGGTGGATCGCATCTGCCAAAGAGCATCCCAAGAGTGCAATACTCTTGTAGTCCTAGGTGACTCCTTTTATTATTGAAATCTGCAGTTGTGATCTTCCTTCGCTTTTTCTGGCCCTTGCCATATTCACCTAGGTCTTTGTTGGATCCAAGCTGGATGGCTACAAAGCATTCCAGAAGCCATACCCTCAAACACTTCCGGTAATGCAGAACATGCACTGGGCCCTTGCTTAGTAGAGTGAGACAATACTGAGCGTGTTGTATCCTGTGCTCTACCAACTACACTAGTTTTCCATGATAGGGTAGACAGACTGCAGGTTGAGCCAGAGTAGGAAAGAGTTAATTTTCTGCCCTGGAGACAGGGAATTAAATCACTCCAGCCCCCATAACACCTGCCAGAATCAAGCCTACAGGGAGGGGAAGGCCCTCCAGCTGCAGTAAATAATCAGGTAAGTAACAGAGTAAAAGAGAGAACAGCTCCTACAGGGGACTGCCCTGCTCAGGGAAAACAAGGCTGCCAGGGGATCAGAAGGAACTGGATTTATAAAGCCTGAGGACTGCAGGCAGCCTGGGACACAAGGGGCTTCCTGGGGAAGGGAAGCCTCTTTTTCCAGAAGATAAACAGAACTGTGAGGATGGGACAAGTTTATATTCGGTAAGCTACAGCTGGTTTGGGGAGAAGGCAAAAAATGGTGAAAAGATCATCAAAAATGTTCCTGACTTTAGTCCAGCATCTAATTTTGCAGAAGCGTCAAAATGTTAGACTTCTATTGGCTGTAGCCATAAGGGATTCCAAGGACCAGGAATTGTCATGGTGGACACATAGAGTAATACCATACTCCTGAGAGTCCCATGGGTTTCAATAGAATTACTAGAGGAGTAAGATACTGCTCAGCATGAGTGAGGGTGTCCTACACAGGTCTTTATAACTTCTCTCTAACCCTAATGATAAGAAATTGGGTCCAGACCCTCAAAGCTATTTAGGACCTAAATACATTTGGGATCTGGCCCTCAGTGCTCCCACCTTTTCTGTGTACTAACAGCCAAATGTAACGTTTCCCATTAGTAATTAGTATTGAATTTGCAGGGAAAGGCGAATGACTGACTATAAAACATGTTTTTTCTTGTTTTGGTGGGGTTGCAGTTCATATTTAAACAATCTGTCTATCTGAGGGTTTCATATTGTTGCCTGTTGCTGTGGTATCTGGGCATTTTCCATGTAAAATCAATGGCAGTGACGCAGTTCCCAGTAGACCACAGGGAGTTTCAGGTTCTCCTCCCTATTTGGATTATTGAAAGGTCTGCCTTCGGGTGTGGGGGCTGCATTGTTGATTGTCATCACATATTTTTTTGTAAGGGGAAGGAGAGTGAGCTGGAAGTGTGTTGATTTTGTGAGTGCCATTCTTGTTCTAGTGGCAAGGCTTTATCAATCACTTTTCACTTTTTGGAAACTATCTCAAACTCTTTTAATGGAAGGAAAAAAGCTGTTAAAATCAAATGGATTTTATCTATACATCTGTGGAATAGGGTGGTGGGTGGGTTTGAAAGAGAAGTGCTCTCCAGCTGTTTTTTTCCTCCTTGATTAATCAACAGCTGACAAATCTTCTGCTCTCTAGTCAGTTACTGAAATCATACCAGCTTACCAGTGCTGTCTTTTTGACATAGCAATTACAGTGTTTCAACCAGACATTATCCATCTCTGGGTGGTAAGCCAATGACGGGGGGGGGGGAGGGAAACCCTTAAAAAAACAAAACAAAACTGTAAATCAGAGGAAGTGGGGACAGGGAGACAGAGGAAGCTGCAAAGAGTGGGAGAAAAGGAATAAAAATGAAGAAAGATGAAGCAAATGTTCCCTCCTGAAAAAATAGTAAAGATGTTAATAGGAAATGTAGCACAAAGCCTGGTATGAATTTTTTTTTCAATGGCGGTAAATGGGAAAGGTAAATAATTTTTAATGCAAGCAATTAAATGAGTAGCTAATTAAAACATAATTTGAATCCTATTAACTCCAAGCCACAGTACAGAAAGGCAACAGCTTTTTATTTGTTCCAGATAAAATATTTAGCTAGGATTAGGAAATATTCATAAAATGTAGTGATATTTTTAACTTAATCACTGGAAAACCTGCAATTTACTGAATCCCACAAATGAATGATTAAATGAATGATGAGTGAATGATAAGGAAGCAAACCATGGTAACACATGACAAAATGTATTTTGCTCCTTAGTTTGTCAATTGTTTTATAATCTAAACACGCTATAGTAAATGTATTGTAATAGTTTTGTAGAACCTATGAAATCTAAACATTGAGACCCCCACTTCAGAACAGCATATGGGTTAGTGTGGTGGCACTGTATTTGGATCTGGAATCTTAGGTGTCAGAGGGACATCATTTAGCTTTATCAAGACACATTGCTCACACAATTTATCAAGGATTTGCCTATCCCATATATTGTACTGTATGTCACTGTTAACCATTTCCTCCTCCATGCAAAACTTCAAATGGTAGAATTTTTCCCCCCTCTGTATAGAAATCTAGGTTTCATTTTCAGTGCAATGATTGTAATTGCAAAGCAATAACATTGTACTCATGCTGTGGGATTGCTTTTTTGATACCTATCATTACCACTAGCTCATGATTAGAGAAAGCGAACTACATAACTGAGAAAAATTAGTGTAAATACAATGTCGCTAATGCTCATACATTTTGGCCAACACTGATGATTTTGGGTGCCTCTGTTTTTGGACACTCAATCTGAGGCCTGATTTGCTGAGCACCCAGCCTCCTTTAAGGTGTATCTAGTAGAGCACCCAAAATCACAGATCACTTTTGATAATCTTGGATTTTTAAAATGTATGTATTCAGAATAACACCATAGAGATGATGATAATACCTAATTTTTATGTAGCAATTTTCATCCATAAGTCTCAAAGCGCTTCACAAAGGATGTTAGTACTGTTATCCCCATTTTACATATGGGGAAACTGAGGCACGTATGGGGTGAAATGACTTGCCCAAGGTCAGTTGGCAAGCCAGTGGCAAAGCCAGGAATGGAACTCCAATCTCCTGAGTCTCTGCCTGGTGCTCTATCCAATAGGCTACAATTGAATCATGTAAGTACACAATATAAAGTGTAACCACAATTTACTTGTACTCTTGATACTGGAGGTTGGGTTGTATATTTTGTGCAAAGTGGTGGTTATAGAAATCTGTAGAATACTTGTTCCTTATTCTAGATTATTTAAAACTCTATAGCAGTGATTTTAAACTTTTTTCATTGGTGTACCCCTAACAAATGTTGAATGGAGGTGAGAACCCCTTTGGGAATCATAGACATAGTCTGTGGCCCCCGAGGCATCCGTAGACCACAGGTTGAAAACCACTGTTCTATGGTAACGACAACCTTTCATGGACCCCTTAGACAGAATCTGCGTCCCTCCAAGGATCTGCGGACCACAGGTTGAAAACCACTGCTCTGTAGCACCTGGTCACAGTGCAGCATAGAAGTGATGGACCAAACCTTGGCACATCACGTACTGATTTCAGTCCAAATTCTCTAATTAACTTCAGCAAAACATCTCCACACAATGTAAATTAGATCAACTTAGTTCAAACGAAAGTCAAACTATTGTAGATTATGCTATTATGATCACCAGTGAAGTGTTGAATAGATAGGTGATGCTAATGACTCTTACCCTATTGTACTCGCAGTCCAAATTGACTGTGCTGAGGGGCATGGCCTTTCTTCAAAAGGTTGTCTCATATTTTTCTCCTTCCCTTTCCTCCATAGCTGTTCTCCTCCTCCTCCTCCTTTTTTTTTTTTTTTGGTCGCTTCTCGTCTTGAAATTTTAAGTACCTAAACCAGTGGCAGTCTTGTCCATTAGCTTTTGTCCTTGCTCCTACTGCCCTAGGTCAGCATTCCTCTCAGCAGCAGACATAAATGCACTTTACAAAGGGCTTGTTAGAGCACAGGGAGGAACAGAAGAGTCAAGTTGAACAGGGCAAGTGTGGGGCTGCTGTGCAGAATGGTGGGGAAATGTAAGGTGAAAAGCTGATGTGGGGCAAAGAGCAACGGGGAGAAAAAAGGACTTTGCTAATTATATTGGACTCTAAAATGATGTGAAATTGTACCAGTCTTCCCTCAGAAACACTGTTGAGGAGCATTTCCCCCAGTGCCCACTGAGTGGGACCCCATAGTATTGCCATAATAGATTGAATATTGGTCCATCAGGTCTGAAGTCTATTTTCAGAGGGTTCCTTAATACCTGATTTGAGAGAGAGAAAGAGAAACATCCCATAATATATGGGTTGTCATAGAATAACGCTGGTCCGTTAAAAGGGAAAAGGCCAGTGCTCCTGTGACTGGTTAGTTGACCCCTTCCCTACCCCTCCAATTAGGCTTGAGAGGGCACCCATTTCCATTCTCCTTCCCTTTAGGAAAAGTCAGAGACCTGGAGTTAGACACACTGGAGGTGCAGGTGAGAGTTGAGAGAGACAGGAAACAGCAGGTAAGAGTTGCTAGGGAGAGAGCTTCAGGAAACCCAATGGAGATTGCTGAATTTGGATGGGAGCTTTGACAGGAACATTGGTGAGAACTGACTAAAGCCAGGGACTCCGACAAGCAGATGGGTGGGGTGGGGTGGAGGGTCCTTAGGAAAAAGAGGCAGATCCAGTTTGGTCAGGCTGATCCAGCAAAAAGGTTGTTGCAATAGGGTGGATCTCCTGAGAGTAGGACTGCCAGGCAGGGATGCCTGGAGAAGTGGAATGCTGCAGGAAGGGGAGCCCTCAAGGCAAAGACCTAAGTGAAGGGCTGCAGGAAGACTGGTCACCCTGTGGCAGCGAGGCCTGGAGAAGCTGCTGTTGCCTCTCAGGTGGGTAACCTGGAAGTGATGCCCTTGAAGAGGGGAAGGGGAAAAGTCCATTGTATCCTTATGTTCATTGTGGAAATTGCAGAATGGTTTTACTTCAAGGCTTTGGGGGAATTATTGCACTGGTGTATATGAATAAATTAAGCCCAGGCAGGCTTTGTATTGGACAGTGAGGGCCTACGTTCTTTTTGTGGGTGGCAGGAAAGGGGAAATTGAGGCAGATGCACCTGACATGCTGCAGTTTGGCTGCTGGAGGGTGCCCTAGGCAGAGCCATCCTATGGCATCTATACACAATTGTGCAATGCAGTATGGTGTAAGTAGTGGTGACCAGCCATGTAATAGATTTGAATACCCGTATCTTAGCACCCATAACTACCACTTCGTAGTAGTCATTACAAAACATCTGGTCCTTTTTCAATATCCAGCCACATTGTCTCTTTTTGTTACCTTGAGGAGATTGAAAACAAAATGCCCCACAATTTTATAACTTTATTGTGTAAATTGACCATGTCTAGTGGTATCTTAGCTGTGGAGATTGTTCAGTGAACGACTGTCACACAGACAAGCCTAGCCTAAATTCTTATAATTGGAGAAAAGCCTCATTTAAGGCTGAAACAAAGACATAACTAAGCCTGTTTGAAATATAATTAAGGATTAAAACTCTCCAAGTGCCAATGTCCTATTTTTGGAAATGATTTAGGCAGTTAGGAGTCTCTCATTGAAAGTCAAATGAACTTGGGTCTTAAGTGCCATGGGTCCCTTTTGAAATTGGGATGTAGGCTCCTTTAATTCAGGAAAATTATTAAATTATTTGCATGAGGAATGATCCTGTTTTTCCCTGGCACCTATGTTTTTGAGTGATGACCAGAAGATCCATAGTTGTTATGGAAACTCAGTTGCTTTTTCAAAAGTCATAATGGCCCCAAAATTGGTAGCTTAGACCAGAAGTTGATGTGGGTTTTTTTTCTATAAAATGTGAAGTGACTTTGACAAGGAGTTACAGAAATGATGACACCTTAAATACAGTGGTTTAACTATTTTTTTCTGTTACTTCTGATCAGAAAAAGAGAGGAATGCCACTTAGCTTACTGGACTCAAAGGTAGGAGAGTCCAGTGAACTAAGTTTCATTTCCCTCCTAGCTTTTTCCCAGTTATAAAATGACAAAAGCTTTAATTGACAGAATGTAGGTGCTCATTTTAACTTTGAACTTCAGACCATAGCTAAAGATGGCTGCATCTAGTGATCTTAGTATCTAGCATAGGAGCGGGCAGGAAGAAAAATTCAAAATGCATATTAATAAAAAAATAATTTGATCAGCCTTAGGGCACAGTGCTGACACCAAGAAGGTCAAACGACCAATCAGAATTATGGCTTTGGACAGCTGGTGTGCCAGATGAGATTTGGATTTCATTTCGGATTTCTCACTTCCTGTCCTAAACTTTTGCACATGGTTAAATAGCTGCTACATTTTATTTCAAGGGAGCTGAAATTTAAGATGGGTGAACTATTTGTATGTGATTTATAAACTTTTGGGATCCTTCTGAGTAAAAGTTGCTACTGCATATAAATGAAAATTCTTCTTCCAGTGATTGCTCATATCGATTCCAATTAGGTGTGCGCGCACCGTGTGCATGGTGGTTGGAAAGTTTTTCCCCTAGCAGCACCTGTCGGGTCAGCAGTGGAGCCCCCTGGAGTGGCACCTTCATGGCACTCAATATATGACCCTGTCGACCCAGCGCCGCCTCAGTTCCTTCTTACTGCCAGTGACAGTCGCTGGAAAAGTGGCGTCTTGCTTCACAAACTCTCCACGTTTCCCTGGCATGTTTGTACTTTTTCGCTATTAGTTATTATAGTTAGTAGTTAGTTAGCTGTTGGGCTGGGGGGGTTTACCCTCCACCCCAACCACGTCCTTGGGGGGCTTACATGCCCAAGTCCCAGGGGTTCAAGTCCTGCAACAAGCCCATGCCCACGGGGACCCCCACAATGCTTGTTTAAATCATAGAATCATAGAATATCAGGGTTGGAAGGGACCTCAGGAGGTCATCTAGTCCAACCCCCTGCTCAAAGCAGGACCAATCCCCAACTAAATCATCCAAGCCAGGGCTTTGTCAAGCCGGGCCTTAAAAACCTCTAGGGATGGAGATTCCACCACCTCTTTAGGTAACCCATTCCAGTGCTTTACCACCCTCCTAGTGCAAAAGTTTTTCCTAATATCCAACCTAAACCTCCCCCACTGAAACTTGAGACCATTACTCCTTGTTCTGTCTGTCTGGTACCACTGAGAACAGTCTAGATCCATCCCCTTTGCAACCCCCTTTCAGGTAGTTGAAAGCAGCTCAGAGCCCCACCCCTTTGGAACTGGCCAATGGGGCACATCCCAGAGAGGAGCACCCAGTGCCGAAGTCTTTGGAGATGGCACCTTCGACTTTGGCCCCGCAAGGGGGACCATCGAGTCCGGTGCCGTTGGATTCCCCAGGCTAGGTCATTGAGGAGGTGGAATTGCCATTCACCTCGGACACCTTTGAGGCCATGAGGGACCTCGTTGCCACGACAGCGCTGAGGTCCCCCACCCTTTGCGCCAAGCCTCTGGTACCGCAACGCGTGGCACCATCTCGAGGCAAACAAGCGATGCTCTGTCCCTTGGCACCGTGGAAGGAATCACACCACCGCTCGCAATCATGGCACCGGTCAGACTCGCAGCACCGCTCCAGGTCATGCCAGTGCTCCTGCTCATGATGCCAATCCTCGCATCAATCCCTATCGAGTAGCAGGTCCCGCTCCCGACACTGGTCTTCCCGGCACCGATCTGTGACCCCCCACGGATCCCGATCACAGCAGCGCTCCCCAGCCTCGCTGCACCACTCACCGGTCTAGTTCTGCTCGGCACCGCTCTGGCCATCGCGGTCCTGGTCCCCATCTTTGGACTCAGAGACAGGTTCTAGATACTCGGAGCGAGGCCGGCACTGGTCGGGCCATGGAAGGCCTGAGGTGGGGGCAGGGCCATGGCTTGCACCGTGGCCGGGACCAGCACAGTGGCCATTTTGGACCCCATGGGCATACCACCAGGATACCCAATTTAAAGGTTCCGGGTCAGTGACCTCTGAACTGCAGGTGCCAGAGGCTTCCATCAGTCGCCCTACCCCTAGGGGTGCTGAGGAGATACTGTTTCCTCACCTTCCCCTGGAACCAACCCCAGCTCCTGAGCTGGATCCAGGTGTGGCTGGCCAGTCAGTGAGGGAGGACAGGACACCCCTGGAGACCAAGAAGGTCGGGAGGACCTTGTTCCCCCATTAACCTCCTAGTCTTCCTCCCCAGACAAGGCGGTTGCAGGCACCTCAGTCTTGGGACCACCCCCTATAGACAGCCAGGCCCACCAGGACGTTCTTCTCAGGGTGGCGCAAAATATGGGTTTGCAGGCCGAGGAGGTGGTGGAGTCGGAGGACCCAATGGTCGACATCCTGGCCCCGGAAGGTCCATCAACGGTGGTTCTACCCTTCATCAAGATCATAGAGCCCACTGCTAAGACCATTTGGCAGATCCTGGCCTCCATTCCTCCCACCACGAAGGGTGTGGAGAGGAAGTATTTTGTCCCATCTAAGGGGTAGGAATACCTCTTCACACACCCACAGCCTTGCTCATTGGTGATGGCTGCAGTAGACGAGAAGGAGAGGCAGGGACAACAATCCACAGCGCCTAAGTCCAAGGACGCTAAGTGCCTGGATTTTTTTGGGCACAAAATTTACTTTACGGGTGGGGGGTGCAACTCAGGATTGCCAATCAGCAGGCAATTCTAAGTACAGCTTCAACTTCTGGAACTCGATGCTTAAGTTTAAGGAGCTGGTGCCAACTGAGTCCAGGGAGGAGTTTGGAGCTATAGTGGAGGAGGGCAAGGCGGTGGCATGGACCTCTTTACAGGCCTCGCTGGACGCTGCGGACTTGATGGCGCGTACCTTGTCCTCTGGTATCACCATGAGGCGTAGCTCATGGCTGCAGGCCTTGGAACTCCCACCCGAGGTTCAACAGACCATGCCTTTTGATGGGGCAGGTCTGTTTGCGGAGCAGACTGCATAGCCTAAAGGACTCAAGGGCTACAATGAAATCCTTGGATATGCACACCCTGGCAACCCAATGCAAACATTTCAAGCCCCTATACCAGCAGCAGCACTCCTATCCTCGGCTGAGGCAGAACTTTTATAGGAGAAGGGGCAGGAATGGCAGATGAAAGCTTTCCAACCCCCTGTCCAGGCAGGGCCAGGGCCAGGGCCCAACTAAACAATTGTCGGGTTCCAAGCAGGCCTTTGAAGGGGCACCTGAGGACAGCGCAGCAGCCTCACTTCCGGATCCTTCCCCGTCTCTTTTGAATAGTCTATCCCACTTCTACCGTGCTTGGTCCCAAATAACTTCAGACCACTGGGTCCTCCATATGGTAGAAGCGGGATATTCTCTCCAGTTCTCCTCCTGCCCTCCCTCCCACCCCCCTTCCCTGTCCTCTTCAGGGACCCCCTCACAAGCAACTCCTCATCCAGGAGGTGCAGGTGCTCCTCGCCATTGGAGCGGTGGAGGAGGTTCCTCAGAGGCAAGGGATTCTACTCCTGATACTTCCTAATCCCCAAGGCCTAGGGGGGTCTCAGGCCCATTCTAGATCTGCAAGGACTCAACAAGTTCATGGTAAAGTTGAAGTTCCACATGGTCTCCCTGAGCACCATTATTCCCTCCCTAGATCCGGGAGTCTGGTAGGTCGCCCTCAACATGAAAGACACGTACTTCCATATAGCGATTTAACCTGCACACTGGCGATTCCTACGCTTCGTGATTGACCACAAGCATTATCAATTCGCAGTCCTTCCATTCGGCCTCTCAACAGCCCCAGAGTGTTCACCAAGTGCTCGTCGGTCGTGGCTGCTTTTCTCCATTGGAGGCAGGTGCAGGTATCTCCCCATCTCGACGAGTGGCTGCTCGGGGGCTGCACCAGGGGGCAGGTGGAGTCTCAAATCTGATTAGTCAGATCCACATTCGCGTGAATGGGTCTCCTCCTCAACTTGAGCAAGTCAACCTTGGAACCCCCCCCCCAAAGAATAGAATTTATCGGGGCGGTGTTGGACTTGGTTCAGGCAAGAGCACTTTTGCCAGAGCCCCGCTTCCAAGCCATCAAGGCCTCCAGCAATACCCCACCACTACAGCAAGGGGGTGCCTGAGTCTCCTCAGCCACTTGGCAGCCTGCACTTACATGACCCAGCATGCCAGACAGGCTTAGGCCTCTACAGGTGTGGCTCGCTTCGGCCTACCGCCGGGAATGTGACAGTTTGAATTCAGTGGTCATGGTGCTTGACCCTTGGCAGTGTGTGAAGGAGTCCCATTCAACAGCCCTCAGCCTTCCTTGTTCCTGGTAATAGACGCATCAGCTTTGGGATGGGGTACGTGTTTCGGAGACCTCCAAACGCAGGACCTCTGGTCTCAGGACAAGCTCTCCCTCCATATCAATATCAAGGCGCTGAGAACGGTGCAACTAGCATGCCACATCTTTCCGGCCAGACTACGAGGTCAGTGTGTAGCAGTTCTAATGGACAACACCACTGCCATGTTTTACATTAACAAGCAGGGTGCAGCCCGGTCCTCTCCCCTATGTCAGGAAGCCCTACAGCTCTGGGAGTTCTGCATAGGATGCTTCCAGGTGAATGGAGTGGGCTATCTACCAGGAGTGCAGAACGCACTGGCAGACCACCTCAGCAGGTCCTTCCACACGCATGAGTGGTCCATCCAGCCAGATGTCCTACACCTCATCTTCCAAAGGTGGGGGTTTCCCTAGGGGGAAAACTTTCCGATGACTGTACATGCGGCATGCACACACCTAATTGGAATGGATATGAGCAACACATCTCAAAGAACAACAGTTACGAGAAGGTGAGTAACCATTTCCCCCCACCACCACTATGCACTGAAGTTTAATACGACTATTCTGCTTCCCTTTACCATCCCCACCAATGGCATTCATATGCTCTTATACAGAATTTTGAACGGTCTTTTATGGCTATGTTCACCAGTAGGCTGATGTTTTCCAATTGCCTCCCTTTTAATCTCTGCACAGTGTGCTGAACATGTTCATCCTAGTTCCTTTTAAACTTCAACTTGGTTTACCTCCTTGTCTTCTCTGCTCATTAAAAGAACAATTTTTCATTTCATAGCAAACTTTCTTTGGGAGATGTGAAATCCCTCTGATCCTCTCTCACCCATCCTTGCCATGTGTTGTGCACTAGTTACAGTAGCCCATGAAAGCTCTTCAACTGCTCTCATCTTCCCCATTCAAGATCTTGATGTGGTTAACAAAGTGATGTCGTCTTTTTTTAACTGGACTCTCTCGAGGGAAGAGGGAACATTTAGTGGCTATGATGGCTCCTTTCTTTACAGCTGCTCTTTCCTTTAGAACTGAATGCTACCATTTCAATAGAAGCAGATCATTAGCCGTTCCTTGGCAGTTTGTTCCATCCTAAAATGACCAGCTTCCTTTAATTGGACAATTGGTTATGCAACGACTGGTGACTGTGTCTGCCCCAGTCTCTGTGAAATCTTGTATGTTGTTTAAGACAACAAGTTTGTCACACTCTTCTTCTCTAGACAGTTAAACTCGTAAAATGTTGGGGAATCTTGCTCTTATTCTTAGTAGTTTCTATGCTGTTTAGACTTCTGAGATTTTTTTATTTTTATGGAACATGTTGGTAGAAGCCACAATTATAACCTTGTATATATTTGCTTTCTTCCTTTCTCCACATCATGTGTCTTTATGTGTGCTGTGATAGGCTACTTCCTCCTTTTGGTTATTTGTACTGACAATATCACATCTAATGATATCTCCTAATCCTAGAGTCTACTGCAGGCACTTAGGGCTGTGAACTTGTCAAATCTCTCAGCTTAATGGAGCAGAGGCCAGGTTGGTCTTCAGTTAATAGACAAATAGGGAAGTCCTGGGATGATGCAAGTGTAATGCTGACAGACTCCAGTCGTCAGTGGGATCGAACCTGGGACCTCTAGAGCTTAGTGCATGAACCTCTACCGCATGAGCTAAAAGCCAACTGGCTGGCATTAATTGCTCTCTAAGTGGTCTTCGTGCTACTAGATGGGACAGAACACCACACCCAGAAGGTGTGTGGGTTACACAAGCAGCAGTGTTGGTGAGGCAGTACTAAACTACTGTCCTAGGATGGCACTAGAGAGGACTATAGTTGTATAGTGCCATCTTTGGGACCACTTGTCATTAAAGCTGCCATGGCAATTGTAATAAAAGTAGAGAAACTGGCCTCCATGTCTGCCCCGGTGATTGTAATAAAGGTGTGAGACACAGGAGTGTTGGTAAGAAACTAAATGTTTTCTTGGCTCAAGTAATGTGATGTAGATCAGGGTTACAAATGGTAAGGGAATATCAGCTGATTGCAGTGATTTTACAGTGACTGTATTATTACTAGTATTGCAGTAGTAGTTAGAATAGGTTCCCACAGCCCCAGTCCCTAAAGAGCTTACAATTTAAATAGACTAATCGACAAGTGATCTGAGAGACGACGTAGGATTCTCCCCAAAGCTGAGATGGGGAAGCTGATGAAGTTGCGATGCAATGAAAGTTATTTTATTTTTTTAGTACCACATTGCCCTTTATCAATTCTCAAATAGTGAAGCAAGCTTTTCTGAGCATGAAAACTGTTAAATGAAAGGGCCTAGTGAACGCTGTGTGTGTGTGTGCGTGTGCGGTTTTTTTATGTTGAATGACCTAGTCACTGGCTGGTTAACAGCTTTTGTCACCATTGACCGAAGCAGAATTTTAACTGACTATGAAGGGCTGAAAATTTTCATAGCACATCGCTTTTTCACTGAGCCATTCACCTTGCCTGAAATGTACTTTTAAAGATCTAAATGATAGCTTGTGCATTTCTTGGTTACAGTGATTTTAGCATTTCTTATCCACCCTCGGAAGGAAGCACTGACAGTTCTGCTTGCTTCAAATATTCTCCAGTGGATGACATTCATTATAGCTGCATAGCTTCTCTGCCTCAGATATGTGCGGTGTGTTCCTTGAATGCTGTCATTCCTGCCTAACAACACAACCCTCCCTTTCTCTCTGCACCGTCAGTAATTGGAATTCTTTTCACTGCATCTTACCCTACTCCCCTATCCTGTGCAAGATCTCTGAAAGTTTCCTCCTCCTTTCTCCTAATTACTTGTGTCCTGTGCCAATCACAAATCAAAATCTCTGGCCATGAGACTAAAAACAATGCAAAGCAATGATCAAGTCAAGTAAGATTGAAGAACAAAACGGGGGAGGGGATTGCACCCGAAGTGAAGATGAATGATAAAATTATGACAAATCTATGAAGTTGGTGAGGGAGATTTATAGGCCCTTTGAGGTTGGACGAAGGGATTTTAATGACAGGCAAGAGCTGTATTGCTGAGGAAGTGAACCTCTTTGCTCCACTTTTCATCAGGGAGAGGGAGGGAAAATCTGCTGCAGAGAGGCTTTCAAGGGTGGAGCTCAAATAGAAACAAGGACTTATTTAAAGAGCAAATAGAAACCAAAATGGGGCCCCACCTGCACTTGTAAAAGAATAGGCAGCTGTTTTGAAACTGCTTGTCGCTTTTGTAGCTAATCACAGGCACAGGGTCCCATTCTCATTTCCAGCAGAGCTGAGCTCACCGTACAGAGGGGATTGGGCAAAGGTGGGTTTTGAGCCTTCTGGATCCTGGAGGTGCCTGGGACCCAGAACAGGGGCTGCTGTAAATTATGTTCTGCTGCAGGGTCTCCATGGGTCAGTACAGTACAGAATAGCTAGAGTGCAGCTCCACTCACCCCAACTGCACCCCTCTTTTCCCTAGCCAATGCAGATGGCAGGGAGCCATCTCACCAGCCTCCCCAACGCTGAGGGTACTCCCCGGGATTCTGTTCCTCCAGTTACGCAGCCCCTCTCCATTGGCTCAGCATATGTGATGGGCCCATGGTGACCATTTAGGAACTCTGCCTTTACCTGAGAACTGTTAGATAGAGATCTTACAAAAAGCCTCTTCTTTCAGGTGGCATTTGGATGCTCCCTCCTTCTTAATCCGGACATAAAAATCCCCTTCCAGGCAGAAATTAAAATGTGCTATCCTTCCATAGCATGCCCAGCATTACTCTCCACTTGTAGCGGGGGAAAACAAAGGTAGCTGAAAGCAGAGGACCCATGTCTGCCGATAATAGGGGGGATGGGGGAGGAACAGAGTCAGAGCAGCTGGGTTCAGCAGTGTTACTAAGCATGCTCAGTAAAGCTGGGGGGCCACGTGACCCTCCATGCCACCACCTCCCACTCATAGCCTCTGCCTGAAAGGTCACTACCAAATAGTTTTAGTCCATGTGAAGCAGTTTTGGATATTTCCTGGCTGTTCCAATATCACCTGTCTCCTGGTGCCAGAGAATTAGTACTATGGAGTAACAAAAGTGAAACTGACAACACATTGTCCATACAGAGTGAAATGCAAACAACTCAGACTGAAGTTTTCAGAAAGATCCAGTAATATTGAGAGCCTCTGTTCTTCAGTACCTATCCCGAAACACCGAGGGATTGATTTTCAGAAATGCAGAACACTTGCAGCCTCAAGTAACTTCACCTGGGAGGACTCATGACTTCTGGAAATCAGGCCCCAAATTATTGTCATTAATTGGGCACCCAGAATTAGTGGATACTTTAAATTTGGGCCTGAATCATATGCTACAGTGAGAAAAGTAAATTAGATTTCCCATCCCACCCCCCCCCAGAAAAAAAATTTAGATGATGATGTCAATCTAAAAGCCATTTACAGCAAGCATTTATGTTCATTATTAATAATCCTTTGAAGGCCTTTTCCCCAATCTTAGCCTAGGAACATAAGACTAGAAGTGTCATGGAGCCCAGGCCCCTACTATTGCAAGCAACTTCATCATATAATCCTGTTCATAAATTCATCGAGCATGATCTTAATACTAATTAGGTTGTCTGCCTGCACTAGCCCGATTTGGAAGGTTGTTCCAGATCCACACTGCTCTGATGGCATTGTTCAGAGAAGAGATTGTGTGGGGGACTGAACAAACTCCTTTTTAAAGGGTGACATCTCCCAATCCTCTTCAACAAGTAGCAGTTCTACTTCTTAGAGTTTTCTCTTCCCTTTTGGTATCTCAGGCCAGAGAGCATTCACTTTCATACCAGTGTGATTTTAAAAGAAGCAGGGTGCATACTTTGATTTGCCCTCTGTTCCTTTGCATCTACTTTGAGTCGCTTGCATTGGTCATATTAACAGTAATGGCATTAAAGTTGCCAGGTTTTAAAAGAAGGCCATATCAGTGGTATTAAATACCAGAGTTCAATTTGCTGTGCTTGCATATTAATTACAAATTGCCTGAGACTGCAGAGGAAGCTCAAAGAAACGATACACTCCCTGTATACAGTTTTTAATTTTGTAAAAGCTTCTTTGTAATGCAAGATGTATCTTGTCATAAAGCAGGTTGTGATTAGAGAGCGGCATCAATTTTGATAAGAGGACCCCCAAATCCTATAACTAAAATTTGCAGTAAGTAGAATGACTCTGATACTTTGTTTATGGTACTATATATCATGACACATCCAAAGATGGATTTGTTTACACCAAAACGTAATTAGTAATTTTTGTAATGAAAAGCTCATCCCCTCAATTGCAAAGTGGGCTCTGATAATTTGTGTCACACTCTAGGCTCTGGTTTCTGTGTATGAGGGGGTCTGTTGTGGGGAAAGGTAATTTTCTTTTTCAAATGTGCCTTTTTCCTTTAGCTGACTTCAGCTTGATATTTAGAAAATTAATGGTGCACATGGTTCAGAGTGATCTGGATCACTTGGTAAACTGGGCGAAAGTAAACAATATGTGTCTTAATACAGCTAAATGTAAATGTATTCGTCTGGGAGCAAAGAATGTAGGCCATGCTTCCAGGGTGGAGGACTCTATCCTGGGAAGTAATGACTCTGAAAAAGAAATCATGGTGAATAATCAGCTGAACATGAGCTCCTAGTGTGATGCTTTGGCCGAAAGGGCTAATGTGATCCTTGGATCCATAAACAGGAATCTGTATTAGGAGTAGAAAGCTTATTTTATGTCTGCATTTGACTCTGTCGCGACAGCTGCTGGAATAGTGTATCCACTATTAAGATTAAGGGGTGACTTGACCGCATTCTGTAAGTATCTACATGAGGAACAAATTTTTGTAATGAAAAGCTCATCCCCCTCAATTGCAAAGTGGGCTCTGATAATTTGTGTCACACTCTAGGCTCTGGTTTCTGTGTATGAGGGGGTCTGTTGTGGGGAAAGGTAATTTTCTTTTTCACTTTCTTTTTAATAATGGGCTCTTCTATCTAGGAGAAAAAGGTACAACACGATCTAATGTATGGAAGCATAAATTCAGACTGGGAATAAGGCATAATTTTTTTCGACAAACTAATTAACCACTGGAACAATTTATTGAGGATTGTGGTGGATTCACCATCACTGACCATTTCTAAATCAAGATTGGATGTTTTTTCTAAAAGATTTGCTCTAGGAATTATTTTCAGGGAGTTCTATGGTCTGTGTTATACAGGAGGTCAGACTATTTGATCACAATGGTCCTTTCTGGCCTCAGAATCCTATGAAACTATGTGTGTGGTAAAGCACTTAGGGTGAGATCCTCCGCTGATGTGAATTGCTGTAGCAAGTTACACCAGCTGAGGATCTGGCTTGTAATATTTGAGATCTGTATAAAAGATGAGTCATCTCCTGGAAGAATTTGAACCAATTACTAAAACAATTGCTTTGTAACAATAATGTCATTGAACATTTATGATGTTTTTTATGCAAAAGCGGACTCTCTGTGACCTGGAAAATGTATACCTGGAGGAAGACCACTTAGCTGTCCTCAGTTTGGAGCACTTTTAATTTTTTTAGTTCCAGTCCTGCAAATATGCATGCAAAAAGCCTAAAGATGTAAACATTGAGGTTATAGTTTTAAACATAATGTCAACCACACGGAAATGGTGAGTAGCAAACTGAGCTACTAATTTTTTAACTGCAGAACGCACAGTGGCTAGCAATCAAGAGAACCCAGGTTCTTTACCACAATGCCTCTGACTAGCTACCTATTCTGGTTATTGTTATAACACAAGTGCTCAAAAGAGTCCTTCCATCCCAACCATTTCCTCCAAACACTCTCATTTAGAGTTCAATAACAATTAGAAGTATGGGTTAAAATTCACTAGACTAAAAGTTTGTTGTTTCTTTGTTCCATGTTTCTCTCCCTTTATCATCTCTCTTTATTCTCATCATGTTTCTCTGCACACAAACAGCAAGTGCATATTTTCACTCTGAATGACTTTTTGATTGAGGTTTTGTTGTTATAAAACAAGAAAACAAAAATAAAGTTTTCACTGAGGGAGTACATGCGTCTGTCCTCTATCTGCACTAAACTATTCATCATAAAATAGAGGCTAGAACCAGCAGGCTCCAAGAAACCTGAAGGCATAGTATGCTGAAATCAAGTCCTAAAAGATGCAAGCATTATACACCAGTTGTATGCCTCTATTGCCACTCCATTTTTCCCCAGGTAGGGTTTTTCCCCCCTCCCTTCTGTCACTCCTTATTCTTTCTTCAGAGAGCAGCATCTTCTTTTTGTTTTGTTTTTGTTTCCATTGGTTCATTCTTTATTCTTTGGTTGCTACTGTGGTGTTCAACCTCCTTCCTGTCCTGCTCTGTGTTGTTTCCTCTTCCACTACACTTCCTTTCTTCTGTAGTCCCTGTTTTTCTGTATGTATCTTTCTCTCGTCTCTCCCTCCCCAGGGTCTCTTCCGCTCAGTCTTTCTCCAACTTCTGGGTCTCTTCCTCCACTCCCTTCACTCTGTCTCACATTGACTTACCACCTCACCTCAGGAATCGCTTACACTGTCTCTCTCTAGAATGTTTCCCTTCTTGGTATCCCTTTCCTGCCTGCTCCCTCTTGAGATTCTCTCCTGGGTTTTCTCAACTCCTGTCCTGTTCTCTATGCCCTCATCATTAAAGTCAGATGGAAAATACAAGGTTTGGAGGCATATGTGCAACTGGATGCTCTCCCTCAATGGCACCTCCACTCTTTCTTATGATGTAATGAGGGAAACAGAAGCAAAGATCAGTGTAGCGGGTAGAAAGGTAATAGCTTCCAGTTGTAGAGCAAATAGCAGTAAATGTGGCTCTTGGGGGAGGAGGCTGGAGAATCAGGGATTTAATCCAACACGTCTCTCTTTCTGACAGATAAATGTGGGACAGACAGACATGGAGCTCCATCTAATGGTGGAATTTTATCCAGGGGCTTTTGATAGTCCTTTCAGCACTCTGCTAAAGCACTGGCTTAGAGCAGAGAGATACACATACCAAATACCCAACACCATCACCTGATGCACCTTGGTGTTTTAAATTCATATCTCCCATTGGCAATACTCAGCATTTAAGATGTGACAAGACAGTAGCCCAAGGAAACATGACTTGCTGGTATGGAACTGGTTTCACTAACGCTGCCTATATTATAAGTGTCTGAAACACTGCCAGGTAGTGTCCTGAATTTATGCTATGTGGGTGACAGCCCATCAAAATGAGATGGTTTCTTGATTAGCAGGCTAATATCAAACTAAATATCACAACTAAAATTTAATTAGGTTTTTTGACCAGAAAGAAGCTGATAAGAAGTCTGACATTGGCTGCGGGTTGTGATGTCAGCAAAATAAACTAACTTCAATCTACTTTTCTGCTGTCAGCAAGGCATTAGCAATATAATCACAGCAATTATCAGTCAATTTTGAGGCTCCAAGCCTCAGAGAGTGAACTCTGACCTAGTTGCCAAATGCCACAGGCTGTACATCTGGAAATATGTTGGAACTTAACCAATACTATGTGAAAATGATTTCAAATGGCTTGATTCATTAAGGCTAAAGATTATTTTTTTCAGTCAGGTGTGACATATACTTTTGTAACAACTGCTGGAGTATTGACATTGGTCTGGATGCTATTGGGAAAGGAAGCCCCCAAATCCTGTGATACATTACTCCATATTCTGTTTTGGGAGTGTACGGTGGGAAACTGAGTCACAAGTCCACCCAGTTTAGCCTTAATCAGTTTTTGCCTTTATTTAATCCAATTTCAGATAGAATTATTGTCACTTATTCACATTTGACTGCTTAGGTAGGGAACCCAAGTTACTGCATTCCAGGGCACTGGAAAGTTCTCCTGTACTTTCTGATGGTCATTGTACTGCCTTTGACTTCTCGTCTGATCCTTCAGTCCTGTTCCTTCGGTTTCTGGTCTGCTGTTTCTCTGATTTGTTCTCTTGGGTCTTTTTGTACATTTCCTCATTACACGTTTCTTAACCTTTCTCCATTCAGCTTTAAGCACATTAGGCATTTTCTTATATAACTGTACACTATGAATGCACAATTTTCAATTTACACAGGTTTTGCTGCTGAGACAATTTCTGTATCATTCTGTTCCATGTCATCGTGCTCCTGGGCTTTCTAGTAAAGAGGGGATTTTTTTTGGTCTTTACAGTTTTGCGTACCTTTGCTTAAATCTTCCAGCACAATGTTACCTATGTCCTGTCAGCAATAACATCATTTAAAGCAGATCAGCAATTCTATGTAAGAATTGGCAAAACTACACTTATATCAGCAACAGAGGCTGAAACCTTGGGATATCACTATCCATAATTACAAATTATTAAAATATAACTAATAAATCTTACCATTTAGCTAGTCTTCATTTTTATATTTTTGGATCATAATTCAATAGATGGGTATTATCATACCCATTGGGGGAGGAAGGGGTAAAAAGCACCACTACTTCTAGGGTGAGCAGATGTCCCGATTTTATAGAGAGAGTCCTGATTTTTGGGTCCTTTTCTTATATAGGGTCCTATTACCCCCCACCCCCATCCCGATTTTTCACATTTGCTGTCTGGTCATCCTAACTACCTCAAAATGTTAATACCACTATATCTTCTTTAAATACAGGTTCTATGAGTGGTGGCCCCTTAATATTTCTAAATCATTACCAAAAAATTAAAACATGACCACCTTGTTAGTACTTTTTTCCGTATTGCATCATGAGGGGTGTCTTTATTTTAGAGCCTTAATAATCAATTGGTCTCCAACAGTTATCCCACTACATCAGTACCCTTGAAAATATATTTTCAAAGGGTTTCGCTTATATTACATGCTGGAGTAAGGCGTTATAGGCCAATGCTTGTTCGCTTTCCTGTTTCTTTTTACGATCCTTTAACATACAACTTATCTTAGAATGCGTTATAAGCAGTGCTACAATTATTATTTGTATCCATAATAAATGTTTGTTTAACACATCTTAAAACTAACATCCACGCCACAGCTGGATGTTCCCCAATTGTGTTCACTTGATCCCACCAGTTAACTGGTTTTAAACTTTGTTCTATTTGATTATTCACTGGATCTAATTAATCCACATGCAGGAAAAATGATTTGTATTTAATCTTAACAAAGAATTCAAGTACAAGTTTAATTTAGCAATAGCCTCAGGACCAGAGTCTGGTCAACTTTTTTTTACTAATGGGTCAACAAATTTGGGTATAGGTATGATTTTTGACTGATCTAATTACAGTTTTCAGTTTAGAGATAAAACACCAATTGAACTAACTACTCAGATGTGCTTTTCCTCCATAATGGTATTTTAACTGTTGTGCGACCACATAGTACTCTCCATTCCCCACATGGGTTTGATGTCCATTTCAGGTACTCAGCCATACTGGGCAGTTGAGATGAGTCCTTTCTTGGATTTCTGGTTCATTACTATGATCTATACCACAAACGGGTTGCATAGTCATAGGACATCACATCAGCAGATCCCCCATCTGGCTTGCACCTCTGTGCACAGTCCAGACAAGGTGCCTGCCACTATCCATGTGACTCTTTCCAGTATCTGAGGGACCTGGGCACATTCCTTAAAAATGAAATATTTTAGGACCCCTATTGAGTGGACACATGCTATTGTCTCATGAATGACCTTCTTTTCAATTATTGGCAGGAAAGTGAAAAATAAACTTGCATGTCTTCTATAAATTAACTGTAATCAAGAGGTAACAGTTATAGCAATCCTGCAGGATATCAGCCTCCTTGACTAGCTCGGTTTCATTCCTGTATCAGTCCAGCAAATATTTGTTGGTGAATGAGGTTAGCTATCATCCCATTTGGAGATCTCTTAAAGCTTCTTGAATGGGTGTGTGTGTATATATATATATATACACACACACACACACACACACACACACATCCATTATTTCTTCAGCTGTAGTATGACTTCCAGCTTCTTCATTATTGTGTTTGTTTAACTGATAAACTGTTTCCTGGGTTTCTCTTAATGCCTGGGCAATATCATGCACATTTATTACCGTAAGTAGTTCTTCATCAATTAATCTACTCTCTGCCTTAGCAAGGGGATGGAGTGTTTTATTTTTTATACTTTGTTTTAATTTATTTAACTGATTTTGCTGTGCCTATATATCTCCTTGAGTTACTACAGACATCCCTGTCCCAAACAACCCATACTAGTTCCTGTTATCCCACTATATCATCTCTCTTTCTTCTAATATTTGTTCCTTTGCTTCTGGGGTTATCCCAAAGTTGTTGAATAAATTCTCTATAGAGTCCCCCAACTTGACTACCATGACCAACTTCAATATTGGTGAAATCCCATTGGGTTAAGAATAATTGGAACATGGAACAAACATACCTTATCATATAAGGCACTGGTTTTGCTTTTGACAGGGGAAAGTTTTAATCCATTTACTGGTCCTGGTGTTACTACTGGACATAGGAAAAGTTCAGAAGTGGAGTTTACATTTGTTTGTGTGCTTGTGATAATAGGGGGAATATTTGGTTTAATTAGTTGGTCTGTAACTAATAATTCCATCTCTACTCTTCCATTTCTGGCAGTTCTTTTACTGTATCTCAAATTCCAGTGTCCATGGTCTGGACATCTCAAATTACCATAGAAACATCTCCCTGTGTTATAACTTGGTTTACAAATTGTGCTCATGGAATTCTCTATATACACGTTCTGTCCTTTCATTAGAGCATGGCCTATAGTTTCCCCTCCTGAACACATTAATATTAATATTTCCTCATTTGCCCCCTTTGGTATGAATTTCCACGTTACAGGAGGGATTCACATTTTGCCTTTTCCTTTTAAAAAATACAGTGTGGCATTACATTGCTCTCTTCTTATCCTAAAATTGTTTGAGTGATTGGGACTTTCGTAGGCATAGTCATGAGGATTGGTTTGATCCCTTCTACATTTTCTCTTAATATCCCTTCACCATGTATGTGTTTCCAAATTCCCTATTTCTCTTCTGACTTTGCTTATGCTTGTGTAAATCCTTCAGCGAGGGTGCAAGATAACCAATGTGTCAACTGATTGGCCATTGCCACCATACGGTAAATGCCCAGCACTTTTCTGGGTATAAATAATAATGCTCAGCTTCCTGCTCTCATTGGAACAGGTGACAGCATGATTAATCATAGACCTGCTCAGAATCACTAGGGGAAAAAAACCTATTAGCATTGCGCTGTTATCCAGATGCTGAGACTGGGCTGAAAGGAAATGAGTTCTGACGTGAGAGAAAACAGTCTGTTTAATTCAAACCACAAAGTTGCACCTGTTGCTAAGACCTGTTCAGTATGGGAAGAGCACATTTTGTTGCCATTGCTCATTCTTGCTGTTAATAAAGGTAACACTTTAACCAATCCTCTGTAATATTGATTGCAATGTTTTACCTTTAATCCGTGTTCTCTCTCTTCGTGGTTATCAGGATGATTATATCTCCAAGTTTGCTCTTTTAGTAATGATGAAATAAAACACCATTCATGTTAATTTGGATATAAATAAGAGACCAGCCAAAATACTGGAAACTTACTGCACACATGTGATGACTTGTCTCTCTTAGCCTACAATCCTGCACAGATAGTGTGTGTGGGCAGACTGCTGAGCCTGTGTGGAGCTCCACTAAAGACAGTGGGTTTCCTTAGGGGCACAGCAGTCTGCCAAAAAGCTTTAAGGGCAGGATCAGGGCCTGCAGAAGTGTTCCTATAACTAAGGCTACAATTTAGTCATGGGTATTTTTAGTAAAAGTCATGGACCGGTCACAGGCAATACACAAAAATTCATGGGCCCGTGACCTGCCCATGACTCATACTAGAAATACTCCTGACTAAATCTTAAGGGGGCCACTGCTGGGGGGCATCTGGAGGGGCGTTCCGAGGAACTGCCTCTGGAGGGGGCGGGACCAGATGTGGCCCCTGCTGCTGGGGGCTGCCAGCAGCACCAGCACCAGCTGCCTGGGCACCACTGCTGGAGGCTGCTGGCAGAGGCCACTCCAGCTGCCCAGGGACTGCCACCAGCAATAGCTGCACTGGCCATCCAGGGACTGCTGCTCAGGTGGACTCAGGGGCCAGCTGCAATGGCCACTGCTCGGGCGGTGCCTGGGGCCGGCTGCCTGAGCAGCAGCTGGTGCGGCTGGCCCTGGGGCCACTCCAGTAGTGGCCGGGGCGGCTGGCCACAGAGCTGCTCCAGCTGGTGGTGTGTTCTGTCACTAGATTTCACCAAGCCAGTAACAAATGTGAGCTCCTGGATCACTATAGCAGTCTTACCATGGAGTCATAGACAGTCCCCTTTGACTCTCCAGCCTGCCACCCAGACAAACTGGACTGGTCCCTTAAACCAAAAATCGCATCAGATTGCTCCAAGTCCCAAGAGACCAGCCACTTACCCCAGATCAATTGGTACTCTAGATCTTATACCAAAGACCGTGATAGCCACATCTGTAGTAAACTAACTAAAGGTTTATTAGCTAAGAAAAAGAATGAGAATTATTGAGAGGTTAAAGCAGGTAAAATATAACAGGTGAGTCACAGTTTGTAAGTTCAAATTGTGGCAGTGCTGTAATAAACTGCAAGTCTCCCAAAAGTCTCTTCAGGATACCCAGATTGTCTCGGGATCTCTGGCACACTTCCCTGTAAGAGTCCAAATGGAGATGAAGGATTTTTCCTTGAATCCATATTAACTTCTTCTGATAGAAACAAGCTGACCATATCTCTACTCACGTGGGCTTTTCCTTTGATGATGATGATGATGATGTGTGTATTTAGTCCTTTGACCTCCGACCATAATACATAATGGCCACTTGCTTTGAAATTAGCATTTTCTATTTAAGTCCTTAAATCCTTCATTAGCATTTCACAAGATGTCTTTGAGTTATTTAGTTACAGGGGTATACACAATTTAAATTCTATTGCATTGTAACATGAACAGATAAGTGAAAACAATGGATGTAACATCCCATTAGTTTTCATGAAGTTTAAACACCCAAAACACTAATTGCTTTGATCTATATTAAGATACAAGTGAATTGACCTGAATACACTCTAGCGTGACCTGGTCTGCCAGTGTCACATTTGGATTCACCGTACTGCTAAGGAAAGCTTTTATTTCAACGTCATTGAAATTGAAGTAATGGAAATATTGTTATGGATATGAGGTTTAATAGAATTCTTTAACAGAATCTAAATTTGGGAAATAAAACTACTTATGTTCTCCCTTTATTTTCATTGTATGATCTGTGCTGGACTTACCCCTCTCAGAAACAGCTATTATGCAGCTATTAATGAAGTCTCAAATCTATATATGGACCGTGTTGAACTACTTACAACATCATCTGAATATGTTTTGTCTTCTGATACTGGAAGACAAGTCAGTCAGTGATATATGCATGCATGTGAGCCAGTGGTTCTCAAACTGTGGGTCAGGACCCCAAAGTGAGTCGTGACCCTGTTTTAATGGGGTCGCATGGGCTGGCTTAGACTTGCTGGATATTTGGGGCTGAAACCCAAGCCCCACTGCCTGGGACTGAAGCCCAAGGGCTTCAGCTCTGGGTGGCAGGGCTCAGGTTATAGCCCCTCCCCCCTGCCCGGGGCTGATGCCCTTTGGCTTTGGCCCTCCCTGCCCGAGGTGGGGTGTGTGTCTGGCGGGCTCAGCCTTCATTCCTCCCTCCTGGGGTCGTGTAGTAATTTTTGTTGTCAGAAGGGGGTCATGGGGCAATGAAGTTTGAGAACCCCTGGATTATTCAATGGCTCATGTGGGCATCTGTGTCATGAAAGCATGATTAGGAAGGAATGATTTTGAGCTGAGAGAAGCTGTATAGATCAGTGATGATTTTTGTGTTTAGGTTTGGAGTTGATGTTCATTTGGTGATATAACCCAAGGTACGCAGAACTTTCAGAGGATTTGCTGCTGTTAGTGATGTGTGAGAGAAACAACCTTCTAAGTAGAGGGAGAGGATGAAAACATGATTGTGAATTAGGATGACCCACTTTTCACGTTTTATAGCAACATATTATCTGTTTTCCTCACTGTAGGTGTATTTTTGGTGGTTTTATAGAAGTCTTAATCTGCCTATATTTGAATATTTTAAGATGCATTGACGTTTCTGAACAAAATGTTCTACTGTAATTAGAACAGATCATTGTGTGGGCGGGGTGGAGGGAAGCTCTACATAGAAACAAGGGATAGAAAATGGGCATCAGGATATGCTGGGAGAGACTATGTAGTCCTTATCTGATGGCACAGGAGAGCTAGGACGATAGAAAAAGCCCAGCCTGCTTCCTGTCTACAGGAGTAAACTTCAATAACGATTTGTCAATCCCAAGTTTTCTACCTTTTATTCTGAAGAGTACCAGCACATCCATTGCAGACAGCAAGGCACTCCTGCATTGCATTCAGTGTGAACTGGGACTGACTGGGATGGTCTGATTTGATTTTCTCTGATTCTTCTGTTCTTTAAACGTTTAGAAAATAATTTGCTAAGCACTGATGAGCACAACTATCTGAATTTCAGGTTATTTAATCCAAAATGGATGGTTGCTGCTGGTTATTAGAAAAAGTAATTGGCAAGATGAGACAGCCTGTAGCATAATACAATCACTATCCATTTCAGTGTGTGTGTGTGTGTGGGGAGGGGGTGTACACAGACCATATATATTGTTAGGATCAAATCTTATGCTTTGCAAACAGGCTAACTAAGTGTGAGAGAAAATAGCTGTGTTCACACAAAAATGCTATTGTAGTAATGTTTGTACAAGACGTCTTCTGAGGTATCATTTTAACATTCATAATATGCTGATTAATAATATTATGGCAAAATGCATATAGCAGCATCATAGGTGAAGTTATAAACATAAGCTGAAATCATGACTAAAATACCTTTTTTTTTTTCCAGAAAAGTCTGGGGAGTGGTCAGACCAGTTCCTCAGAGATAAAGGGCAGGTGTAAACAAGGCTGATGGACAATTACCAGGTAAGTGGCCATTCTTTGGCAGGAAAGGAGACGGGGCAAAAAAAATCTACATCTTACTAAAGAAACAGTTTCCTTTCACGTAGTCTGTTTGCCACCTTGCTCCCAGCTGGAAATGCTTCTCAAAGGGGGACAGGACTATAAAAAGATGGAGCAAATACCTCAAAGGACCCCCCCCCTCTCTCTCCATGCCCATCACATTCACTGCACCTGAAGAGACAAAGGAAACAGCCATTGGAGTTTGGGGGAGGGGTCCTGATCTAAAGGGCATGATCAGTAAGACTGCAGAAAGCACATGGTGCTTGGCTTTGAATCTTAGTTTTTATTATGTTAGGCAGCAGTATTTTAACTTTATTTTTCTTGTAACCATTTCTGACTTTTATGCCTCCTTACCTGTACTCACTTAACATCTCTTTGTAGTTAATAAACTTGTTTTACTGTTTTATCTAATCCAGTGTGTTCAAGTTGAATTGTCCAGGTAACCCTATTTGGGATAGCAAGTTTTGTGCATACTATTCCCTTAAAGGAGTATTGGACTCAATAGATCTGGGCAGTACAGGATATAGTTTCTGGGGGGCGAAATCTGGGAGTGTGTTGGGATCACCCTGTGGTAATTTTTAATGCTAGCAAGAGTCAAGACGTGGCTGGCTGGCTGCAGCACACACAGATATAGCTGGGAGTGACTTCCATGCTGGAGGCTACAGAAGCAAGGCAACGCAAAGAGCATCCCAGGTCACAAGGCAGGGGTGACACAGCTACTCATAGGTCTGAATTGTACCCTGATATGTTACACTAAGTGGGTTGTGTGCTGGACTGTTCTTTCCTTCAGGCTGTGAAGCATCCTGCATCTTCTTTGCAGTGCTCTGCACCCTTCTATATGCCCCTTTTCTGGGCAGTAAATCACCAGTGGAACCATATCTCCTTTTCCTACCTGTCCCCTGCCCCCTAACACTGGTTTCCTGAATGAGCTTCCTCTCTCTCTACTCGCCATATGCAGCCCACCCACTGCGAAGTTTGTGGCTATAATCTAGGGCAGGAGTAGGCAACCTATGGCACGGGTGCCGAAGGCAGCACACGAGCTGATTTTCAGTGGCACTCACACTGCCCAGGTCCTGGCCACCAGTCCAGCGGGCCTGCATTTTAATTTAATTTTAAATGAAGTTTCTTAAACATTTTAAAAATCTTATTTACTTTACATACAACAATAGTTTAGTTATATATTACAGATTTATAGAAAGAGATCTTCTAAAAACGTTAAAATGTATTACTGGCATGTGAAACCTTAAATTAAAGTGAATAAATGAAGACTCGGCACACCACTTCTGAAAGGTTGCCGACCCGATCTAGGGGATGTCTCCTCTTGCTAGGGTAAGTCAGCACCGTTCCACACTGGTGCTGTGTTGATTTACACCAACTGCAGCTCTGGGTCTTAATCTTTCGCTTTTCTAAAAGAAGGTGGGAGTCCTCAAGGCTACGCAACAGAATAATAAAAGCACATATTGAGACTGAAAAGGTGAGTTTAGCTGCCTGTCATGCACCTTAGCAAGCTGGAACAAGTTATGTATCAGCAGCCTTTACATCTGTGTGCAAGGATGTGTTTGGCTTTCTTGTAACATCAGTTGATTTGCAGAGCCAGGAAACTGCAAAGTCCCAGGTCTGAGGTCGATGGTTTGCACCAAACTCCAAAACCATTCCGTGACACTGGCTGAAACAAGGTATTTCATGCGTATAACTGATAACCTCAGCTAGAATAATTATATACATACAGCCTCTTAAATGTTAGCTAACAGGCTTCAGGGGGTAGTGTTACAAGTAAATCAGAGATTTAAGTGGATCAGTCAGCAATTGGGGATATTAAGTGGATTTGTGACACTTCCTGGAGGAATTTTGGTCTAAGACCAATGAATGAATGAGATTTATACATTATAATAATTTTAATATTTCATATTAAATTAACAATCCCAATATAGTTTTAAACACTAATTGCCACTACACACACACTATATTCATTTTATGTAATTGTTTCAAAACTCAGTAGAAGAGAAATTTCCTGTCCAAGAAGATGCAATACATACTGGGTAAGTAAGGAGTAGTATTGGGGCTGTGCTTTTGTCACTATAGTAAGTCCGGAAATAAGATATGCCATAACAAATAGGGAATAGATATTTTTATTTGTATTTCCTACATGTGCATGTATTGGTTACCTGGACCCCTGCTGTTTCAGCTGAAAATTTATTCCTTATCTCACAGCAGCCTCGGTTGCTATAGATTGTGGCTTTGTGTTTGTCTGATAGATAAATGACTAGGAAACTCATGTTGGATTAGAAAGTCTAAACAAAGCCTGTGGGTTAAGATAGATACACAAAGGGTGAAGTGAATACCCAGAGATGGGCACAAGCAAGCATTAGACCATAGATATACTACACCCTTAGCACCTTAAAAAAAAAAAAAGTCAAAGGGCAGAATCTACTATAATTTTCTACTGCGTTTTTTTGTGTGTGAAATTACTCCTCCCCATCTCCCCCCATTCAAAAGAGCAGACTTTTAACCACTACGTAAATTTCTGCCTCAATCTTTTATTGGTGGTGATTGCAGAACTGGTCCTACTGAACAAACGGTTAAACTGGAGAACATAGTCCAGTGCCTTAATCACAAAATCACCCATTTCCTGTATGACCTTGGTCAGAGTGTTTAATCTCTCTCTCTGCCTCAATTCCTCATAGTTGAAATGTGGATAATAGTTCCTTTCTCCCTCACTTTGTCTGCTTTAATCTATTCAGCATGTAAGCAGGGACTTGTACTGTAGGTAATAATCACAACAACTGAGATCAAATGAATTCATTTGGAGCAGTTGATCGGTAACTGACAGACCTAGGCCCTCATGGCCCATAATTGCAATTCTTTCTGGAGGCCAAACCTGATTTCCTCACCCTGCAAAATGTAAACCATACATAGGTTTACTTGTAAGGTGCTCATATGTCTCAATGATGGGTACTTAATACTTGTACTCATGTTCTGCATAGTGTGATAAGATTTGATTCTTGGACAGATCCCAGCACCTGTGTGGAACCCCACTGATTTCCGAGATTACTCACAAGAGTAAAGTTACATGCATGCTTAAGAACTCGCAGGATCAGGGTCTTTCCTCACATTCAGAAGTGTTCCTTTGAACTGAAATGTCAGACAAGCAGGTGAATTCATACTTCAGTTTTATTATCTTTTAGGCATGGATTGAAACATTCATTTTTTTTTTTTGCACTGGTGGTTCCAGAAACATGCCTGAAGTGAATGTTGAACAGGGAAAAATCTGTCTCCTAGGGCTGAAGAGTTAAACTGGATGAGAGATGTAGCAGAATTTCAAAAGGTGAAGTTTTTATTCCTTTTTCACAATTGTGGGTGTAGAAAATGAGTGATTATTTTTTAAATCTTCTTTGTTTTTTTCCCAAGACAATGGTAAATATTTTTTCGACCCATTCCCTATACTCCTTAGTTTTGAAGGTTTCTTCTCAAAATATAGAGAATTACAATAAACTTCTGTCATTTATCACATACTTAAAGCCATTACAACTTTTTTCTAGTCACTCCCACTGCAGTTCAGTTGGCAGTGGTGTTCACACCAAAATAAAAAAAATTGTATATAAAGTACCTTTTTTGTGTGTTCACGTTTTATTTTGGAAAACAGGTTTAAAAATTTTAGAATTTTTTTAACAAAATTCTAAAAAAAAAAAAAGGAAAAAATCACAGTATTTACAGAGATAACAATGGCTTAGCCATGCAAAACAAACAACTTTGGTTTTTTCCCCCACCCCTTTTACTTTGGTTTAAATGTTGACCAAGATTTTTTTTTCCCTTTGCCAAATAAAACATTAACAAATCAAAGTTTAGAGGCATATAACAGGATTTCCCCCTTAATATTTTATACAGCATAGAGTTTATAGGACATTTTATGTATTTAATCCATGCCAATGCACTACAGGAAGCTTTTATTAAGACATCAGTCACTACCGCCCAGACATTTAACATTTTACAAATTTACAAGTAACAGTGTTTTTTCTAAATAATGTAAAAGTGGCAAAACGTTTCCTAATTTCCATTTCTTTAATTTATTTTTACTAACTTTTTTTGCCTAACAGTCTAAAAAAAACTTACTTCCCCCGGATCATAAATTTAAAAATGGAAATCTGATGTTCTGCTTACTCTCTGTACTTATTTTCCTCCCATGATCAGAATTGTCTATTATGTTCTCCCAGAAACTACACTTCTGTTTAAGAGTACTGAGATGGAACTTCTGAGTTTTTACAGTTTTCTATTGGCCATCTACCCAAAAAATGTTTCCTTTTACATCATCATTCTAAAAATTTCCTCAAGCATAAAACACGTTTATAAAGTTAAACTTGAATGTAACTAAAGATACGTAGACATTTCATTGTTACAATTATATGCACTGTTTGATAAATTATGTACCAGGTAAAAACACTTAAAATTATCTCAAGGTGCATTCAATATCTGTAGCGTAGTTAACAAAAACACACAAAAAATATATATATATTCTATTTTTGTGGAAAAATGCAGCTTTGATATGACCACTGTTTTAAAAAAATCTCCAATTCTGACTGTTATCTTTTTGAAATGAAGAAAAGGTACAGTACTTTAAGGCAGTGGATAACTAAAAGGACTTAAAACCAATTCAAAATTACAGTGTTGCTCTCTATCTACAATGAGACTGAGGACAATCAACTTTTTTCCAAACTGCTATCAAGAACACATGTGATTCACTCACTCAAAAAAGGATTATTAGCAGCAATCTGTACACAGGCTAACAAGAATTTTGTGGTAAATTCTTTGCTAGACTCCCGAGCTTATTTTTGGAAACAATCTATGCCCTTTTCTAGTCAGTTAGATGTTTGTTTTTACTTTCATGAACCCTTTAGTGCACTTTTGTCATAGCTGGCTCCATCTCTCTCCATGGTGATTTCAATACTAGAAAAAGGAGCTTGCTCTATCCCCATAACACAACCTTACATTTTAGATCTCTGCTCTACAAAAGCAGGGGTTTTACAGATAGCAATCAGAATTAGAAATGTACCTGCTCAAAGGGTGTCCTAAAAACAAATTGAAATAAAAACATTACACCACACATCAGATTAACAGCAACTCCCAGAACAAAGCCTTACAGTGTATAAAAATAGCTACGTAAAAAATTTACATAAAGGCAAACAAAAAGAACTCTTCAGTGCAGACATTTACAAAAACAAACAGAACACAACATGGTGACCTACTATCTTGGCTGATGCCAAATTAGTTTTTTTTTTAAACTTGAGATAATTGCATCTAAAAATCCTTTGAAAACTTGGTAGAATGATCTGTTCAATACTTGAACCATGAATAACTGTCACTTCTTTGTATAGGTTTTGAATACAATCCACGTTCATGCTTCTATACGTATTCTCTGAAAATGTGAAAAAGTCAGTTAAACTAGGTAACTGGCAAAATTATCATAATTAGACAAGAGTTTTAATAGCCTTTATTTAACTGCAAAATAAATGTCACCAGAAAATATTACAAACTTGTTATAAATTACATCACAAAAAGATGTCCATTGCTGATGAATCAATAAATGCATTCTCCAAATCATGAATTTAATGATAAGGCGCTCATGTTTATATAACACATCAGACTTGAAGGAACCCAAAACAATACACATACTACCCAGGGCTAATTTCATTCATCACTAATGTACAGTCAATGCTGTAGATGTGGCAGCTACTACAGTGTCCAGCACCATTACACAAAACATTAGAGCACGAAGTGAACCATGTCTTTCCCATATGAAATTACAGTGGGAATTTTAGGGATTCAAATTTCACCATTTTACATAAGAACGGCCATACTGCGTCAAACTAATGGTCCATCTAGCCCACTCTCCTATCTTTCAACAGTGGTGGATGCCAGGTGCTTCAGAGGGAATGAACAGAGCAGGCAATCATTGAGTGATCCATCCCCTGTCATAAATTCCTAGCTAGGGACACCGGGAGCATTTTCCCAGAAATTTGTAATTTAGGGACTAATTTTTTGACATTTCTACCATTTTTACAAGGAAAATGGAGAAACTTCCTTCTTGGACACAATGAATTCAATTGGGCAAAATTCATTTCACCAGAGTCCTCTCCTTCCACATAGTCTAGGCCTGATGAACTTCTAACACTAAGGGTATGTCTACACTGCAATCAGCAGGTATGACTGCAGCTGCTGATCTAGCTAGATGGAAGCTAGCTCAAGATCCTGGGGTTGTACTGGGGGAGGTCACCCATACTGCTGCGGCTCCAGTCTGAGCTTGCTTTGGTCTAGCTCAGACATGCCTACAGGAGTTGCAACCATACCTCCTGATTGCAGTGTCAGACATTCTCTAAGGCTGAGGGAAACAGGACCACTCCACCACCTCTGAAGGCCTTAAATCCTAATGTGTTCTTCTTAAGCCTTCACAGCTATAGCAGATTAACATAAAGTACCATAGTATCTTTTGGGCTGGCGTTTGCAGCCAGCAAAATAATCCCTAAACAATCACTTAGTGGAGGGTGGAATGCCACCCCGTGGCATTGTGAGGAATCCATAGAGGGGCTCTCTTCCTTCCCATTTTACTTTGGGTTCAGATATCTGCAATATGAGAGGGCATCTTTCTTAATACTGTTAGCAGGGCAAAGGTAGATAGGAGTAATTTTGCAGCTAGGGACTCGGGGGCGGGAGGGAGGCAGTTAGAGCAGATTTTTCAAGGAAGTTCCAGTAGGGTTTGGAAGCAAAGGTGCTTGTCATTTGCAGGTGAAGGCAGGAGAGACCAGTAGCTAGCTGGAAGTGGGAAGGAGAGGGTAACTGCTTGTAGCTTTCTCGCATGGCTCAATCTCCTGCTGTTGGACATTCCTTTCCTCCTACCCGTGTACTCTAGGACTGCAGAATTTCAAGGGTATGAGCAATTAAAAGAGCAGAGCAAGAGTCCCATAACCCCCACCCCCGAAAAAGTTGAAAGCCACCTCCCACCCCACACTCTCCCTACCTGAATGAACTCTGGCACAGCAAACTCTCTGGAGGACTTTTGCAACATAAACTTTAATATATCAATGACTAGAACACTATTGCACAATAAATAGGGACATTCCTGACAATAATAATAGTAGATGTTTATATGGACTGTCTGATCACCCTGGGTGTCTCACAGATCTTTGATTTGTTTGGGTATCTGTGGCAAGAAAAGTTGTCTTGTGGTTTATGCTCAGGTCAGAGGCAAGACTGTATGAATAACTGAAACATTCAGATCCAGCATTTTCAAGACCTTATATTTTCCCCCTAAAGTACCCTCCTATCCCCATCTTATTGAAACAAGAAACCTGGTGTAATAATTTTACAATCTCTACACCAAATTTTCAAGAGTGACCAATGATTTCGTTCCTCTCCATTTTTGGCTTTGCAGCTTGACACTTTAAAGAGGGATGACCAAGGATGGGTGCACAGCACTTTCTGAACCTGGGCGTTTTTAAAGTTTCTCAAATTGAACGCTCAAAAGTGGAGACACAAATTAAAAAACTAATTTAGAAACTGAGTAAATTTGATAATTTAATAAGAGCTTATCTTTTGACTGCTTACTTCCATAATTTAAAGAACATTGGAAACTGATTTCTACCCTCTTTACCCTGGCCTTCCACAATGTGTGCGCTAAATGACATCACTGTTCAGAAAGATGGAGTAAGCCCCAGCCTGTGACATTAAAAGAGGAGGACAGAGGCAACAGTGGGGGCTGCATCTGACTACAGGATGATGCTGTTGGTTTGTTGTAGTACCACTGTATTCATTGCAGTTTGGATTCTGTGGGTTGTCCTGCAGCTTCTGTTTTATACAGAAGAGGGGAAATCTCCACTTCTCTTGCACTGTCATGGCACAATGACTACATCCCACATGAGGCTAGTAATAGTATGTGATTTTAAGGTAAGAACTTCTTACCTCTTCAACGTACATTGTTTTGAGCCCACCAAAAACTAATTTTTACCTATAGTGAATAGAACTAAACATTCTCCTTTGAGTATACATCATACAATTATTTATAATTAAAACTTCCCTGAGTGCATGAGCTCAAATGCATGCGATAGTTTTTCTGAATATCAGAATCCTTTTGCATTTCTTTTAATGTGTGTGCACATGCTCTATTAAAAATCCATAGCTGCTGTGGGTCTTGCTCCCCCTCTCCCTATATCACAAGAATACAAATAATTCTTATTGTTTCTAGTAAGAGTACTTATATTCTGAAAGGGGAGAACAAAGCTTCATAATTTCATAGTGCTCACTAGATCATATCTCAACTCTGAGGTCCTAGATTGACTAAAGATTGGATCATCTTATTCCAGAAGCAGAGGCTCTCCAGCCCTTGAACTGAAAGAGAACCTCCTTCTGCTGTACAGGATATATGATACACAGGTAAACAGTTCTGATTCTATTTTCCAAAGTTCACATCATTTACCTGGAATGACTGACATTTGTCTTTTAAGCTTCAGGTTTGTGATTGTTTTCTTCTAGCTTTTTATTTTCCTCTATATTTCCAAGGTCTTTGTTTACATGTTTTGATGGTGTCCTACAAGAAAAAAAAATCAGTGTCTCATTTGCATGTCTATAGCATTTTGTTCATATTAATATACAGTGTGTCTCTCGCTCTCTCTGCAAAGAAAAAAATCATAAGAATTCAATTACCAGCACAACTAGACAAGAAACATTTGCATGACTATGAATATACCAATAAGCATTGCAGTAGGACTACATATACATATATTAGTAACAATGGAACTTATACATTGCAAGAGAGCCCAGGATCATTCTGTTTACTGAGGCTAAGCTGGTTGTGCACACGTGTATTTTTTTGACAAATTAATTCCCTAAGTTTTCTGCTTGTTTAAGGGTTTTGTCCACAGGCATATTAAATGCAGCAGTGTGGCTAAGACATCTTTATCAACACAACAATCTTTTTGTGTGTTCACATAAAATAGCTTTCGGAGCTAAGCAGAAGTCAATGATAACTTCTTAGATTGAAAACCATTTTGGGTACCACCTAGATTTTATTTGTTTCAGTGCACAAAGCATTTTTTCTGGATCTCTGCTAGTTATGACTGACAATTTTTGGATAGACAGACTGTAAATGTTGTCGGGGGGAGAAAGAGGTATGCCTCATTTAAAATAGCAGGTCTGCTTTAACGTAAGCTGTGAAGATGAATTAGTGAGTTAAGTGCTTAGTTTAGTAGAATAACCCCACAAGCCCTGCATTTAATGTGAGAAACCTCACCATCAGCCAAGGTGAAAGATTGCTGCAATGGTGTGATAACATTTTAAAAGCCACAACTTTTAAAATGTAAATGGCCAGATGTATTTGAGTGAGACACTAAATCCCTTGTGTCAAAGCAGCTTATCATATACACATTTTCTCTGTGATAATTTGTTTCCTCTATAGAAGTAGTATAGTATCTGTTGTGACAGATTTATGCATATGCTCACCACAGCTTCAGGGTAAAGAACTGAAGTGACATTGACTTGCAAACTACAACGATGGCACAAGTTACCAGGACAATATGGCATGTCACATTGGTGCTAGTCAGCATATACCCCTCTAAAATCAATGGCTTTATTTTTGCTAATGGGGTGTGGCTGTGCAAAGACATTAACTTTATCTAGCAGCGTAGGTGAACACTGCAAACGGCCTTAGTTTAAGTGACCTTGAAAAGTATAAAGGGCTATGGTTTAGTCAAGTCCTGATCTAAATGAGTCAGGGAAAAACATTTCCCAGGGGCTTACAACCGTCTCCCAAATCTCAGCTATGGCTGAAATGCTACTACTGGAAGTGCCAATTCCCCAGCATGGGAAGTGGGCAGCAGACCTGATGCATCAGGTCAAGCAAGAGGGACACAGGATGATGGACCTGAAGTCTAAATATTTGATTGGATGTTTGAAATTGCAATAGCTGTCTATCTGTTTTAAGGTAGAAGATTACATTGGCTAGTATATTTTAATGCTTGAAGTTACTTTAGCCTTTTTACCACTTTCTTTCAACTATGTTGTCTAATGGTATTGCTAGTGTGGTCTCTCTGTGCATGAACTAATTCTGTTAGCACAAAGATCCAAGTCTCTGCTTCATGATCACTGGTTATGCCAAAACTGAACAGATAACCACGTTGATTAGCACATGGATCTGAGCATTCCCATAGTAAAGCCCTACCTGTGTTACTGGGTCCTCACTGTTTCGGCATAAGCTTGTGTGTATCTCGGGGTTTATCCTATGGTTCTTTGTTCTCAAATGCTTTAGGGTTCTTTCCTTATCAAATATGGAAGAACTTGTCTATCCTTGGGGGGGGGAGGAGGGGAGAGGGAGAGCATTAGAAAAATACTGAAGAACTATCAGTACTTGAGTGAGTTCATCTGTCCTCCAAACCCAGATCAGAGGGTTTTCTTTGTGGATCATACTGATAGGTAGAAATTAAAGCTAAAATTTAAGATCCTGGGTTAACTGTGCAGCATAGACATACCTGTAGACAACTATCAGTCATTTAAACGTTGGAATTATATCACAAAGTAACTTGTTACACACATTGTAAGTCTCTGCTGGGCAGTTATTTTCATTCTCTCTTTAAATATCTCAAAGCCAGAGAGGACTGATCCATACAGAGGACAATGAGAGACAGTGAAAGAAACCAAACAAGAAGAAAAATTAATAGTGACAGTGGTTGAATTTCTCTCATGATCCTAAATTTTTTTTGCAAATCTCTCTCTAATCCACAGTAAGAGAAGAAAGCCAAAGTTGTTCTCTTTGGATGGATCATACGGATTTTGCTTGTCATCTGAATAACAACTCAGGAGCATGTCTCTTTCCTAACACTGGGTTACAAAAATAGAGAGATTGAGGGTAGGGATGAGAGACTAAAAGAATTTGGAGTCTCGTGGGAGAAGAATGTGCTGAGCAGATCATTACAGACTATAACCCCTGAGGGCCTTTTCAGTGATGAGACCAGGCTTTCTCAAAAGGGGTACCAACAAATGCAGAAAAGGACAAGTTGACAGGAAAACTACTGTTTCTGCCAGGGAACGTGACTGTGCCAGAGAGGCGCTTATTTTTTCATTGGCTATTAAAATTTGAACAATTCGAGAGCTGTATTTCAAATGTGACATGTTAGACTTGAGAGAATGAACCACAGCAATGGAGAGAGATGCAGAATTACTATAAAACCACAAAGAGACTGTCCCCACATACCCAGAATCTACAGAGCCCAAAACAGATTGGATCTCCTGTGAGCTGCTGCTTAAGGTTGGAGGGCTTTGTATCTGCCATTACCATCTGCTTAGGTTAAAGTTGTTCTATTGTACAAATCATAGAAGTTGCTGTAATGGTCCAATTGGTGTTGGAATAATTTTGTTTAAAAAATAAAACTTGTTATATGTAAGGATTGAATATCACATACCTCTTCCTCAGGCCTTCTATTTTGGGTTACTACGCCACCTGTATGAGTGGCCAGATTTTCAGAGGGGCTGAGTATGCATCACCTTCACAGAAGTTAAGATATGGCCCACATCAATGCTATGAGAACTGCACATGCTCAGCCCCTCTGAAAACCAGGCCACTTAGTTAGAAGCTTACACATGGATTTAGAACATTTAAATTAACTATGTTGGTGTAGCCATGTTGGTTCCAGGATATGGTGGTCCACAAGAGTTCTGTGGAACTCAAAAGCTTCTCTTTCACCAACAGAAGTTGGTCCAATAAAATTCATTACCTCACCCACCTTGTCAAGACTTAGCCTCTGCCAACATTGTCATAGTTGAAGTCTCAGTTATCTCACTACAACATTTGCTCAACAATAGGGATTTTGGTGAAAAATTTCCACTGTTGACACCAGTGCAGTTCTACAGCAGGCAATACTTGTGTAACTGCCAGCATATTTAACACTGTTTACATGACCTTGTTAAAACACAGGAGCCTTGTTGCATGGAGGTTCTCAGCACTATGAGGAGTGCTGGACCTGCAGCTCTAGGCTAGCAGGGTGAGCATGCAGAAGTTTCCTAGACACAGCCTGAGTTTATAACCAGTTCATGATACAGCTACATTGCAAAAAAAAAAAAAAAAAAACCAGCAGCCTGCCCAAGTCCAGGTCAACTGACTTAAGTTCATGCTTTGGTCCTGAAAATCAGAGTGTAGCTGTTCCAGGTCAGCCTGGGCTCTGAAACCTGGGAAGGGAGAAGAGTATCAGAGCCCAACTGGAACAGCTACACTGCTATTTTCAGTCCTGTATCACAAGGTAGATCAGTTGACCCAGGATCTAAGACTCACTATCACAGGTTTTTTTTGTTTCATGTCAACTACACTGGGGAAAAATAATATACAATCTAGTCAATACTGTTAGTCACGATGGTAGCTAACTGCATTGCCTTTGCCAGCTTCCTTGGAGAGTATAAAATTGTTGTTTTTTTTTGTAACCATGTTGTAACTCTTATTTTTTGCAGTATAGACAGAACCCCTTATAGTATGTAGAAGACTTGCTAGTCCTCTGCAGTGGAGCTTCTGAATCTCCATTACCCTAAGTGCTGCCATCTCCCCCTGCTGGAGCAGTAGGGGATAGAGAAATGCACACTTTCCCAGAATTAATTCCTAACTATCACAATTGGGCCGCATGGATGTACAAAGAGAGATGACACGTTAATATATTGTGAAAAAACAAGTGACTACTTGTCTGAACCAAACTTGTAACCAAGTCAGATAAGAGTGTCAGAAATTGGTTATAAAAATACTGTTTTACTTAAAATTTTATAGATGGTATGTCTGCCTCCTGTACTTCTCTCTTTCTCCACTCAATGTATGGATCCCTATATCCTCTCAAAGTTTAATTCCTCATTTGACATGTCAAGCTTTCCTTCAGAAGTCCTCAAAATCCTGCCTTCAAGAAAATGATTACCATAGGGGATCACTACTCAAAGGCTCTCTAAAAGGTAGGTAAAATGGTGCTAAAGGGTTTACAGGTTCACTTGTTTTTTTGCAGGGGGAAGATTGCTTTCAAGCATTTTTTAAATTTAAATATCAATGTGGAATAAGAAGTATCAGTTAGTGAAAAAATTATTTCCAATGCTGTTCTCTGATTTAGATTATACTAATTAAATATAGAGCACAAACAGCTCACTCCCAGTTTGTCTCCCATGTTTACAATAATGTGAACTTTGTGGTTGGAAGTATATGAGACACATACACTTATGAGTGTTCTATAACACATTGTGCAACTTTTGGTTTTAATATTCTAACCCTCTACAAAATAGCAGAAAAGTACAATTTTTGTTAATCATCCAATGACAAACCTCAGTCTAGGAAGGGTTAGCAATTAGCTCAGAATGATTGAGGATGCTGACTGGTTCCAACAATTTTGTGTGATCATTGTAAAAATTGCTGCAGTTTATTTTTCAGCCAAATTTCAGGTTTTTTCCTTCATTTTAAATCTGCAATAAATCAGTGGAAACTTGTTCTAGTGTAACATTACCTGGAATTTGTGTATTCCCAATCCCAGATAATGAAAGTAGGACAAAAGATTTAATTAATTTCTTTAGAAATGCAAGTTCTCCACCTGGATTTCTGTTTCTGAGTGAAGGGAAACAGAGGTACTACTTGGATTTCTTTTCTAAATGATATATATTTTTAACTCTCTAGGGACTGTTTGAGATGAGATGAAGACAGGAATATTTAGACTTTGCCTAGCTGAGGGTTGCACTGGCAATTTACGCAGATTGCTAATTAATTTGCATTGAACTGGTGCAGAGGATATGTCAATAATCAGCTTTTGCAGTAAATGAAGCTGAGGTGATGAATAGCTACAGAAGCTAGTTACTTTGAATACACTCCATGGCCGTGAGTACAATTCTTACTATCCTGTATCACAAGACAATAGAAAATTCTACAAACCACAACATACATTAATGAAAAAAAAGTAACATTTTTCTTGCCTCACGAGGGTTTGAAAGTTCTGTGCTGCTGCCTTCTCAGACTTTCCATTGACGTCACTTTTGGGGCAGAGATTAGGTGAATAACTGTTCGAGGGTGGGTTCAAAAAGTGACTAACTGTTCGAGGGAGTGGCCTGCGTGGAAACGGAGGGTTGTGATTGGACACGCACAGTGTCAATAAGTATTGCAATGGTGTTTTTGAGAGGACAGCATTTGAGATTTCTGGGCTGTGATTTGTGCTGAAATCCTCTGTTTCATACATACTGATGCTTTGCCTGCTCTTTGGAAGTACTGCATGCAGAAAACAGGGAAATTGATTCCCAAGGGAGAGGAGAACAGGTTAATATATACTAAAAGCGAATGCTTGTCAGCAATATTTCCAGCAATTAGATTCACTTAAGAAACTAGTGACTGTCAGACAGACTGATTATGATTTAAACATAACTATTTAAAAAAAATATTTGGTCCCCAATGAGCCTATCTAGTCACCGCTAATTTAATTTTCTACTTTAAGTATAAATATGATATTCCCATTTCTCCTATGACTTTTGTTTCATGCTTAATATTCTAATTTCTGAAATGGTCAAGTTTGGAAAACCAAGTTTAACACCATAAAGCATAGAAATACACCACAGCAAAGGACACACCACATTCTAAGAATCATCACATTTCCCCCCCACAAATGAGTCATTGCCTCATGCTCTGGACTCCCCATTGAGAGAGAAGAAAAATTCTGGACATTTTGTTTAGTAATAACTGAAGGTGGTGGTGAATTTTTTTTATTTTATTTCCTGCAGCTTTATGAATAGCACATGCTTAATATTTCTGTGCTCAGTCATATGTTTATAAAGCTTCCCTATTCAGGAAATTCCAAAAATCCCCTGCACAGCTATGTTTGTGGTATTGTATTGAAGTAAAAATCTAAAGACTGCATTGGAACGCTTTATAATGCCAGAAAGAGATGAGGAAAGCCCTTGTAAGTATGGCAACTGAATGAGAAACAATTCTTCATATCAAAACTCAGAATATGTATACTATATAGCTACTGCAAATCAATGTGTAAAGTTATAGGGAAATACAAGTAAACTTTAATACTACATGTCTGTCTATACAAATATGTACACAACTGCCTCTCAGAACACTTTATAAATGATCTTGGTGCTGTGTAGGCCAGATCCTCAGCTGCTGTAAATCAGATCGCTCCACTGAATCTCTGAGAAGGCATGGGGGTAGGATAAGTCTGCACTTTCACAGCTGACAGGGCCCCAGTCTGTGTCTGGGGAAAAGAGCATACTACTACACTGAGCAGAACCAGATGCAAGTCGGATATGGTTAGGGGACCTGATAACCATGAGGGTAAAGGGGAAGATATTTTAAAGACTTCTTTTAGAGACTGTCCATCGTATTCCATATAGTCTTAAACTGATTTTCCATACCAATGAAACTAACTGAAAATGAGCAGAGCGAATATGCACAACTTACACTCTACCTTCTGGATCTAGATGTTTAGTCAGCCCTGGCAATGTCTAGTTTTCAAGCAATACAACTTCCCTCATTAGCCCTGTTAATCAAAGGATCTCAAACCACTAGATGAACAATTTAATAGAGCTTCACATACTCTCTATAAACAGATGCCAACTTTACAGGAGTATGAGCTGGCCAACTTCTCCTACACTAAGATGACCATCCATGAGGTTGCATAGATGTGACAGCCCATCATTTGACTCAGAAATTGAAATACCACATCCCATTTAAGTTAAATAGGAGGAGTGTCACTAACTTAAATGGAAACACAATCTGGCACTAAATGACCTGACCAAGGCCACACAGCTGAATCAGGGGCAGATTTAAAGAGTCCTAGCTCTCAGGCCTGTGCTCTAACCCCTAGATGATACACTGCCTCCATATTAAGATGTCCATTTTAATTTCAGATGCAAGATAAGATTTATAGATGAGGATAACTTTTGCCCCTAGATTTTCAGAATGTTGTAGGGAGCTAAACAGGTATGTACACATTATTTTAATTTTAAAAAGTTAAGAGCAAGCTTCTATGTTAAGTCTTACTTTGATTTCTTCACGTATACCCAGTAGATACCACCAGCAACCAGAGCTGCTAGCAGAAGACCAACCACAATTCCTACTATTAGCTTTGCCTGGTCATTAACCTTTTCGCTGTTGTCATCTAAAACAAAGAAGAAAAGTTCATGAGGTGTTTAACAACAATACACAGCATTAAACATTTTCTATACAAGTAATCCCCCAGGAAGAAAGATGGTCAAAGAGTCAAAACTATTAGAGCAGGGGTTGGCAACCTATGGCACGTGTGCCAAAGACAGCACGCAAGCTGATTTACTGTGGCACACTGCTGCCAGCCACCGGCCCCACTCAGCCTGCTGTTGGCCTGGATGGATGGAACCGCTGGCCAGCAGCGAGCTGAGTGGGGCCAGCAGCCAGGACCCCGGCTGGCAGGGAACGGCGGACAGAACACCAGACTGGCAGCGGGCTGAGCCGCTCAGCCCGCTGCTGGCCTGGGGTCCCAGCCACCAGTCCGCTCAGCCCGCTGCCAGTCTGGGATTCCATCTGCTGGCCCCTGTAAATGAAAAATGTATTAGTGGCACCTTAAATTACCACGAATAAATGAAAACTTGGCACACCACTTCTGAAAGGTTGCCGACCCCGGTATTAGAGCATTGTGATAACATGAACGTTTGTATTGCTATTAGACCCTGTTAAAAACTTTATGCTTAATTCTTACTGCCCCAGAGACTTGGCAATTTCAATTGAACTCCGAAGGCAGAGAGGACTGTGGAAATTACTCATCTAATGACACTTCATAAAGCTAGAGCGGATAGCGTCAAGGAAGAGGGTTCTGTAGCACTTACATCCATTCGGCTCATCATATTCTGGGATACTTACTGAAATAAAAACAACATTAAAATTAAAAACAAAAACTTGTTGATACCTGAAAGTCACCTTCACCCTGACACTATGCTGCAATATTTAACAATATAATGATCTATTTTACAGGAAGACCGAAATGCTCATACTTAATGCTGCATCAGCCACACAACAAAATAATTTATCTTATATTTTAGGCAGCAATCCTTGCTTTATATCCATAATGCATCATATGAGAGTGTTTTATTCCAAAAAATGACAAGTTTAATCTTATGAATACTTCTGACTAAGCATTTATATGTTAGCATTCATGATAGGATAACTTTTTACCACTTTATCATTACTGTAGTCCATTAAACCCTAGCACCTATGGATAGATTCTGTTCTGAAATCACATCAAAAGTTAATAAACAAGCCACAAAACTGGGGGCTCAGAAAAGAAGATATCTCAGTGATAAAGCAGTTATTTTATAATGTGTGTATGAATGAGAAAGATAGCATATAGGTAGTCTGAAGTATTATTCCCAAACCAGATGCATCATGAGCCATGGCCTATTTCCCCTCGCCAATGTGCCATGCCCCTAACCTGCAGGGTTCAAATATAGGGAAACTGAGGGGGATTCTCTTTCTGCTAAAAGAAGGGAGCTAGTTAGTGCTGCTGTGATTTTTGTGATATGCACACTGGTCCACTCAGAACAGTACTGAAACCATACAACTCATTTCACATACCGTAGGCCACTGAGTTAGGGTGACCAGATGTCCCGATTTTATAGGGACAGTCCTGATTTTTGGGTCTTTTTCTTATATAGACTCCTATTACCCCCCTCACCCCGTCCCGATTTTTCACATTTGCTGTCTGGTCACCATACAAGGAGCAGCCATCCGCTAGTAACACATTTCTTTCACTACCAACCTAGGCTGGGTTGGAGGATTAAGTCAGTTAGTGCAGGAGACATGCAGAACTTAAGGGAAAAAAAACCCCTCTAATACTACTGCAGCACCAATCTGCATCTCACATTATTTAGAGAGGAAAGCTGGCAAAAGTATTTGAAACTTTAAGGAAACAGCTTCTCTCGCTCATTTTTCAAATGCTTCTAATTGAAGACACTCACTGGCAGAGACATTCATCGAGGTGACAGTTCTTTCTAGTTGGTTTTCAGCAATACAAGTTAATGTAACATTCTCTTCAGGAGAAATTACAATTTTACTGGAAAAACTTCCATGAATGTAGTTAGTCTCCTCTGTCTGGAAAGGAAAGGAAAGGAAAGGAAAGAAATCAGTAGAACAAAAAATGTATACAGTAATGTCTTGTACTAGAATTGTTCATAAGGAAAGTTCTAGAAGTAAATACCTTTTAAAAATAAATGTTATAGTTTGGAAAAAAGGGAACCATTTAAAATAATAAACTAAATAAATGTATAAGTCAAATAATTGATTTTAATATTTTACTCATTTAAACATGAAAAGCACTTCTCATTTATATTTCCACCACTTCACAATCACTTTCCCTCTTTAGTGTTTGCACTCTTCAGATGGTGCTTGACAGGAGAGAGACTATTTGACCAAGCTACACATTTATTTTAATTTTGCCTTAAACATCCCAGTGTCATCTTTATCATCATCTTCTGCTAAGAGCGCCCAAAATTAATAGTCAGTTATTTATATAGGTCCAAGACATGATCCATGCCCTGAAACTGCAACCTCCTTGACTTCAGTATAACTGAAGGTGGTATTTGACCATAAGAAATTAATGCACACTGCTGGTGGGTGCTGTCCAATCTATGCTATGCAGAGGACTATCACTGCCAATCTCTGTGCATGCGTATTTGATTTTTTTCTTTAATCTCTCAAAGTCCGTCAGGTTTTCCAGACCTCAAATACTACTAGTTGTGCATAAATTAATGAGAAAAATACTTGCTTGATTTATGATGCTCCCACTACCAGTAGTTGTCCATTGCACAGCTGGTTTGGGAAAACCCTCCACGTGGCAGATTATTGTTTTAGATTTATTTGACCCGGTTTTCTTTGTCATTCTGATTTGAGGTTTTCCTAAAAATATTATATTTAAACATTATGGTAAAATAATTGTGAACTGTACAATTTACAGTATTCCCCATTACATGCATCCGATGAAGTGGGCATTCACCCACGAAAGCTTATGCTCCAATACATCTGTTAGTCTTAAAGGTGCCACAGGACTCTCTGTTGCAGTATTAATAAAGCGTAACTAACTGCTCCATTACCTTGCACAATAAGTGTAAGTGTTTTCCTTTTCTTTAACCCTTCAACCTCCTGTAGAGTAGTTTCGCAGATGTAGTTTCCAGCATCCTTGTACTGTAGACTTGAAAATGACGGACTTGTCTGCATTCTGGTATTGTCCTGATAAAACAAGAAATTAGTCCACATCATTTCCAATTTAGGCCCCAATCCAAATAAGCATATGCTTAAAGTTAAGCACGTGAGTCATCTCATAAACATCATTACAAATAAGCAGTGCAATTGATTTCAATGGAACTCCTCACGTGCTTTGTGGGATCAGAGCCTTAATCATAGAAACATACGGCTAGAAGTGTCCTCAAGAGATCATCTAGGCTATCCTCTGCACTAAGGCAAGTAAACCTAGACCATCCAGGTCTGTCTAACCTTTTCTTAAATCTCAAAGATCAGGGATTCCACAACCTCCTCCCTTGGGAACCTATTCCAGTACTCAACTATCCTTTTATAGTTACAATTTTTTTCCCATTATTGAACCTAAATCACAGGTTCCTTCTTATCCTATCTTCAGTGGGACATGAGAACAATCGCTCACTGTCTTCTTTACAATAGCCCTTAACATACTTGAAGACTTATCAGATTCTCCCTTCCCCCCATTCCCCCAAAATAATTTTTTCCTCAAGATTCAGGCTTTCTAAACCTTTTATTATTTTTGTAGCTCTCCTCTGGACTCTCTCCAAATTTGTCCACATCTTTCCTGAAGCATGGTGCCCAAAACTAGATACAGTACTCCATCCAAAGCCTCACCATAGAGCTGAACAGAGAGGGACAATTACCTCCCTTAGCTTAAATACAACACTCCTGTTAATACACCCCAGAATGTTGCTTGCCTTTTTCACAATTGCATCATATTATTGCCTCATATTCAATTTGTGCTCTACTGCAACCCTCAGATCCTTTTCTGCAGTATTACCACCTAGCCAAATAGTTATTCCTTATTTTGTATTTGTGTATTTAATTTTTTTCTTCCTGTTTAATTGTCCAGCCAATAACTAAAACCCAGCATTTGACAATGTAATTAGCAACAGCTGTGCCAAGCATGAAAAAAAGTTTCCAATTTTTAAAAAGTGCTGCATGGACAGCTCTGCGGGCTTTAGTGATCTACTTATATACAAAACAGGGACCACATGGGAAGTATGCTTGCAAGTTTACCTATGCCACCTCCCCGTGCCCACCACAATAGGCCCCAGCTTTGAAGGAGAGGATCAGGATAGTTTGGTGTCTATAGTCTAGTCTGCCCTTGGCCACCCTAGTGAGATTGCCAACTAGGCTGCCAGTTTTGGTAACAGTGGTGAGAAATGGACACTTTCTTTCAACACAAGCCACTGACCAGTCATTAGGTGGTGGTCTATCAATCAGGGTCAAATGTGAACACTATCTGACAAACTTTCTCACTTACCAATGCCCTGAGACATCCAGTCACCCATTCCACCGCTCAACATAGGCTGTCCTTTTAGTATGTTTATGGGAAACATGACAAAAACAGAAAAGCCTAAATCTTCAGACGTGTTTAGTGTGTGTGGAGACCTCAATATTTTCAGTGCCAAAGTGGGGCACCTTAAAAGGGACTGATTTTCAGGCGCCTGCTACAGTTTTTCAGAAAAATCAGGTGCTTTTAAAGTGTCAAGTAGTACACCCAAAAACTGAGGCATCCAAAATCACTAGTCACCTTTGAAAATTTATGCAAATTGGTCCAAAAATGTATCATATTAAATGTCCAGCTTAATATTTTAGTTGGTCATTGCTCATAAAAGATCAATTTTAAAAAGATTCTTCCCAAAACACAGAGGGAGAAATCTTAACAGGTAACCAAATAAAATGAGTAGGAGTTAACGAGAATTATTACTAACCTTTATCCAAAACACAGTTGCGTTTCTACTGGAAGAGATGGTGCATGATACAGGCAGATCTTCTCCAATCTGTTTAGTAACCTCTCCACTAGGAGTAAGTGATAAATCCAAATCTATGATAAAAAGGAACATTGTTAAAAGATAAATACCAGAAGAGTGGACCATTCTGAAGGTTTACAGAAAGAAAGAAATCAGTGGACTAATTGCACTTCTAAAACTTAGATTTTGTTTTCTCAAAAAAAGAATCTAAATCAGCTTATAAGTGAGACAGATAAAAAGAATGATCCTGAAAAAACACAATGCAGAATATCTGCATATCTACTATAATTATAGTCTAAAAGTGAAACATGACACAGATCAGCTAATAAACAGATGTCTTCCCATCTTGTGCAGCTGGAAAAATGATCCAGGAGGGTTCATGAAACTGGAGATGTTGTCCAGGTAGGGGAGAGAGGTTTTAGCAAAGGGAATAGCTGAGTGGAATGAGAAGGATTTTTGTTAGGAGTGGGGTGGAAATCTGATTAGAGAACTTGTCTTGAGGGATAGAGAAAAATTTTAGAAGCTGCTTGTAGGGATATTGGGCAGAGGAGAACAAGGGAGAGAATTCTTTAAATTGGTAGGAAGGATAGGTTGATTCTCTTAGGAGGTGTGGAAGAGCTTCCCCAGTTTGGGAAGGCAGGGTGAGGGGATGGTGCAGGAGGGTTTGGCAACTCAGTGGGAGGAGTGGGTTAGGGCCTTTGTCACAGAGGTAGGGAGGCAGCATATGTTCTGTTCGTTGATTCTTTTTTCCAAGAGTTCTTCCTAACTTAAAACACACTCATTCATGAACCACTATGTAGCTTTCCAATGCATCATTTGCCTTTTTTACTTCTTATATGATTACATATGGCATAGGGTCTCAGACATTCCAAATCCTAGGCCACTCCAGATGCTACTGTTTGTTTTTTTGTTTACATAATCCTATCTCGGGAGAATAGGAAAGTCGCCCAATTAAACATTGCTTTCATCCCCACCTCCTAGCATCTTACTAGGCAAACCAGAAAGCCTAGTCATCCTAAATATTGCATGTATGGAAATCAGTGGCTGGTGGAGCTGTGAACCACAGTAGATTATAATCCCATCATGGCACAGTATTTACTGGAAAAGCACTGCAACATGTCCTACCATCTTAACAACAGCTGGGAAGAAAAAAGCCAGGCTAGACACAAGAGGGTGAACCTCAAAAGAAGGGTTTTTAAAATGTTTGTTTTCCTCGGGCCAGAGCCCTAAAGTCTCACTTTGTCCTTTCTAGGGGAGGAGACTCACAAGGCGAGAAATATTTTTGCCCAGCTCTGTAGTACCATATAATTATTCTCATGAAAATGGTGTTATTGAATTTACTGGATTTTGTTGTTGTTGTTAAAGGATTTAAAATACCACTAACACATTCAGGCAACTAACAGAGTTCTAATTAAATTGTCATCTACTTTTTCTTTATCCCTTTCCCTATCATTAGAGATAATCAAGAAATCTATACAAGAGATGCCCCCTTTATTATCCGCTTGTTTTGCCTTCCTGATTCTAAATCCTCAGACACTACAGCAACAGTCATGTTAGAAATACCCGAGCTGATGATGCAGATAGAATTCCTATCTGTATATTCTCAAGTACTAAAGATCTTAGAATTGTTTAAACCTATGAATTGTGCTTCATTAATCCCAACAGCAAGCAAATTCACACAACAGAAGAGTCAACTTTTCTGCTGCTTTCAATCACCAATTTCACTAGAAAGAGCATTATAATTAAGGGAAGCAGGCCTCAAAGAGAGGACCAGGCCCATCTTACAATAATAATGTCAAATGTCAGTAATATCGGTGTTATTACTAATTTCTACTATCAGTGGTTACATGAACTCTTTCTCTATTGGTTTACTTGCTACTTCACACAGCAGGCACACATACAAAGACCTTACCAAAGAGAGAGAACTGCCTGATCAGTATCATTTCATTTCCCTCTTCCAGAGAGCATGTCCCCAAAAGCAAAACCATCAAAATTCAGTAAGAGATATCAGGAGTTCATTTGTTCTCCCCACAATGACTCAGACAAAGAACAATTGCATGGATTGCTGCTGCACCTGGGTGAGGGAGGATTAGTTCTCACTCAGCTTGTTTCCTCCTATTCTCTGAGCACATGCTAATATAGTGTAGAGAGGCTATGGCATTTTTTTCCACGGGGTGATTCCCCTTCGATGTCTATTCAAACCTTTATTTCTTTGAAGCAGGATATCAACTCAGACTCAAGAGATCATAGAAGATCATTCAGGAAGGAAACCTGTCACAGGAAGCAAGAACTCATTAAATTCTTGGCCTTCATCTCCGGCAAGACTGACACTCTGACCACAGCAGTCTTTAAACACAGACCTCCTCCTGGGTAACAGGCTAGGTCCCCTCCCTTTTCAGTGAAAGAACTGAGGCCACCACCCTCCTCACATATTGCTATGAATCATTCAAAGTTAGGGAAAAAACTGCAGTGAACGTGAGACTTAAAATCTTTACTTCTGAGCTGCAAAGCCCAGAAAGATGTTTATAGAATGGGCTGGGAGACAAGCTCACATTTAGCAGAGGATTCTCCCTCGGAAATCATTGTGGGCATCTGGGTAAACAGTTTGTCTGCATACACCAATTTTCCATATGTACCATGGCACTTACTTTTCATCTGTTGGCACAGATGTTACTGAGTAGGGCAGTATGAAAAAGGTTTGCATGCACTTGCCTTTCTAGAAAGGAAAAAAGTTACTAAAATACTCTACTTTTACGCTGACTTGCTTCAGGTTTCTCTTTTCTGCCTTTAAAACTTTCTTAATTAATTTATCATTAAAAACAAACTCCACAGTAGGTGCCATATTTAATACACTAACTTTGAATTTAGTGTAAACGGGAAGATTTGGATCGATAGCAGTACTGGCTTTGCATACGAAGTAGCATGATGTGAAGATGTGAGGATTACATCCCACACGTCATTACACCACCATGCAGCACCTGAGGGCGTAAGAACCATTTAATGAATGTAGGAAATACTAGAGAGATGTTTCCCATTCTATTGCGACGGTGGGATTTCAAATCAGGAAACTAGGAAATGCCAGACTGGATTTGAACTATGTGTTGTAATTGGGAAGGTTAAGTGCAGTACGTCATGTAATTTGGACATCCTGAATATATTAACACTCCAATGTGAACTCCTTCTGGTCTACTGGGAGTTGAAGGCTGTGTCATATCATTTGAAAGATAATTTCTCTTAGATTTTTAATAATGTCTGACTTGGCATCTCTTACAAAAAACTAATGATCTTCTTGCAGTCTAGACGCCTAAGATTGGTTATAGATTTCCTAGAATCATGTTGGTTTACAAGGATAAATTCAATTAGCAGAACCCCTTGATTTCTAAAGTTTCATTTAGCTTGAGCACACATTCCTCAGCAGAAAACAGGATCCTTTAAGTCTGACATACGGGACTAGACAGAGGCAAGCAGCCCCAGCAGGAGGGTAGGGATATATTATGTTCCAAGAGGGAACAGTGTCTTCTGGAACACCACAGAACAGTGAGGACACCCAATTACCCCGTGACAAGGTACAACAGTTGCTCGCCACTGCCCAGTCAGCTGTGTTGGTCACTTGATGGGGACCATGGACCCACCAATGTCGCACCTTCCCTTGAGAGGGCAAATGCCATTGTTGGTGCTAACTTTATGCAGTTCTTGTGGTCAGTGCGTGAGGATGCTCTTTCTGCGTTGTCCCCCACTTCCTGTATGGACATAATATACCCCTAAATTTGGTGCGTAACCAAAATTAAGGCGTTTTAATGTCAACCAGCTCTATAGGGGTCTCACAATGTACTTTCCACTTAATGTTTTTGTGTTTTGCATGGAGAATCATGATTTCCTGCAAAGTGGTAATGTAATGCATTTTAGTGTCAGCAAGTTTTTTCCCAAACCCAACAGCTGTTAAGACACCAAGACAGTCAAACTGCCCAATAAAAAGTCTTTTTGGCATCCACTATTATGAATGAAATATAGATATATTTAAAAAAACAAAACCTGTTGTATATAGATTCATGGATGGAAATAAAGTATTTTCTATTAATTGTTCCTTAAGATCATAAAGTCAAAAGTGAGTAAATAAATCCTTAACCTTAGCAGTAAGACTACTTAAGTATACCATAATTGAATCACTGAAAGGAATGCACACCCCTGCAATGATAGGAGAAGCAAAAAGTGTAGTTAAATGGACAGGAAGAATTTATTTGAGCCAAACAAGTATTCTTTAAAAAAACAAAACAAAACAAAAAAAAACCACCACACCTCCCCAAACAAGCTTATAGAAAGAAGCAAACTACGGTAGGTTAAAAAGTGGATGGAAGTCAGGAGGGCAAAGATGGAATTTGAAGATCAAATAGGTAAAGACATGAAAACATACAAGAAATTATTTAAGTATATCGGAAGCAGAAAGCACTGGTAGAAGCAGTAGTTCTCCTGATCTATCAGAGTAAAGCAAGCAATTATAGAGGAGAAAGCTGCGGAAGAGAAGCTTCATGAGTTCTCACCACAATATATGTTGTGGAGATTTCCATCTTAGGCCAATAATCTTTAAATCATAAAAGCGAGGCAACGTTAGGAATTGAGGGGTCAAAAGAATAGATACAGGAACACACCGATTAAAGAGGAACAATTCAACAGGACCTGATGCTATACATTCAAGAATTCTGAAGGAAGTGGCTGCTGACAACAATATGCACTCATTAAAATCAGTTACTATATTGAAACTCAAAGGCAGTAAATGTTGCCCCTAGCTTTAAAGATGATGCTCAGGTGATTCTGGGAGTTAGACAAGCAAGCCTTACTAAGTACCAGAAAATTGGTTGAAATAATATCTGAACAACAGGATTATAAAACACCAAGATGAACATTTAATGATAGTAATAAACCAAAATCAGCATGACTTCTCCCATCCATTAGAATTCTTTCAGCCTGTAAACAAAATAGTGGATAAAAAGAACTGGCAGATAAAAATGATTTGGATTTTTTTAAAAAGCCTTTGGAAAAAAAATCTCTTTTGGAAAAGACTATTGAGGAAAATAAGTAGTCACAGAATGAGAAATAATGTCATGGATGAGGAACTCACTAAAAGTCACAAAACAAATGGGGAGTTTTCACCATGGTAAAAGGTTGACAATGGGTTATACTAACACCAGAACTGATGGATGTTTAAATAATCTGGAAAAGGGTATGAATAGAGACATGGCAAAATCTGCTGGTGACAAGAAAGGTGAGTCGACACTAATATTTTAGAGCTTCAGAGGGACCTGCAAAGCTCAGTGAATGGACAACATAATGGCAGATGCTGAAAGTCTTTGTTAAATGTATAATATTCATTAGAAGAACAGTCTGAATTAATCACATAGATAAATCAGTTCTAAATTAACTGTAATCTCTCAGGAAAAAGAGCTACGCATCCCTGTGGGTAATTAAATGAAAACCTCTGCCCACTATACATTAGCAGTAAAAAAAGAAAAAAAGGCAAAACATATTAAGATACATAAATAATAGGATGGAGAATAATAATGAAATTGTGGTGATGCCATTATAAAAATTATTATACCATCTCCTGGAATACTGTGTTCAATTCTAGTTACCTTATCTAAAAGAAGATGGAGCAGAAATAGAAGAGATGAAAAGTGTGTGTGGGGGTGTGTGTGGGGGAGGGAGGAGCACAGGGATACTTCAGCATGAAGACAGATTGAAAATATTTGTGACAGTTTAAAGAAGAGACAAATAAAAGAGTGGCATGGCAATGGTATATAAAATAAGGTTGTAAAGAATGCAAACTGGGTGCTCCTCTTTATCCTTGCACATAATACAAGAACAAGTGGATAGTAAATTAAATGGAAAAGCAACACATTTAAAATTAATAAATACTTTTAAAAAATGCCTACTTTGCTGGTAGAATTTAAGGTCAAGAGTTTACAGGATTCAAAAAAATGGTTACACATTTTTTATTGATAACGAGAAAATCCACAGAGATACATTAAGGGATATAAACTCTCCTACGCTTTACGTAATAAAGCCAAACACTAAATGACTGCTTTAAGGAGAAATTTCCACTATGGATATAGTTAATCCTTTATTGTCCACCTAACAAGGTTCCTAGCATATTCCTCTCAAGTAAGTGGTACTTGCCCTTGTCTGAGATAGGATATTGGACTAGTATGATCCAGAATGGAAATTCCTGTGAATCATGGTTTTGATTGACATAATAATGGACCAAATGATGCTTCTATAAATTTAAATAGATTCTGAGACAGTGCCTTCATAGAATATTTTTTTTATTAAAATACATAACTCATCACTGATCGCAATTTGTCAAAAATACGTTTGCTGAGTGTCAGCACAGTTTGCACAGTATGAAGGTCTGTTTTAATCCACTGAATTACAGTGGTATTAAAAAGGTATCAAGTTAATAAAAATGCACTTAGAAAAAAGACAAAGGATCAAATACTGTTTGCAATTATTCCATGCTCAGTTCTCCTACAGGTGACAGAGTCTAATAAAAGCTATTACTTCACCCACCTTGTTTCTCCTTAATATCCAGGGACTGACATGGTTACAACTACACTGCATACAGTTTTAAGGTAGTCAATAGGACTAATCACATGAGTAAAACAAGGAGGGATTGGCCCAGAATTTGTAAGAGGTTTGAATTGTTTCTGGGAATGAAAGATACAATGACTTACAATGAACGGTGATAGTGGTCGAGTCCTCCATGCTTCCATCAATCAGAGAGCATTTGTATTCTCCTGTTGCATTTCGTCTCACATCTGTCATTATGTAAGTATCTGAGCTTCTTATGCCTTCGGGTTCTCCCTGTGGATGGAAGTATTACACTTATGGGTTACAGAGAGATGCTAAAAACAGGACAGTCACATGTTCTTTGAATAATATTTTATGAAGCAACTTTCAGCCTGAAGTGCTTCACAGTCTATATACATTCAGTACCAGTGAAATCCAACCACCTCGGTGTAGAGCACAGATTTAATTTTGTTGCATGACTGCAGGCATCGTACAGTTGCAAAGTCACTCCCGCATTAACAAAAAAGTTTTACTTTGAACATTCAACTTAAATGACGAATTTCAGAAATGTTAGAAAAATACAAAATGTAAGACGTTTAACAGCTAGATTGGAAGGGAAGATTCCATACAGACAGAACAAAATGTATAATAATCATAACATTGCAAGGAGAAACTATGATGGGGGAACAATATCTTATCCAAAATGCTACAAGTTCCAGGAAACATCAACTACTGAAGTGTATCACAAACACTGTTAGATCCATAACACAGACAGCCTAAGCAAACAGCACTAATTTTAGCTCCCCTCAAGCGAGAGAATGCTGTAAATGTAGTTAGGAGGCTGAAGTCCATGTCAAATGGGGCCCTTAGCTCACCCATGTTCATCACAGAACCGGTGGAGTTCTGGTGCACTGGTGGCTCTTCCCCCCCCCCCACCCCATCGTAGCCGCTCGCTACAACTGCTGCTTAGTGTGGCTTAAAAGGGGGTTGATTGGGGCATCAGTTCCGCTCTCACTAAGCTTCACCTGCAGCTTGAGGTAGAGGAGTGGCTTCAGACCCTGCCTCCCCTTACAGTTCTGCAGCAATGCAAGCTGCAAAAGGAGAGGAGTCCAAAGTAATTGAGGGTTATTAAGCTAAGTAACTAGTGGTCTAGAGCTACTTGGAAGCACACGGTCTTCCTGTCCTGAAGGTAAATTGATTCTCATGGTGTAGTGGGAGCAGAAAAAACAGGAAGAGTGCAAGAAACAAAAAGGAGGAAAGAAAGGTCAGACTACAGATAATCACATTTCTGTCTGAAAATATTTCACCTATTATTGCAAGATTAGTATAACTAACATATACTATAATATAAATGTTAACTTTATTTTCAATTTTTATTTTCTGCATTTGACAGCAGGTTGTGTATTATTTATTCCACTGTTTCCCTTGTATTGTCAGTCAATCCTTGTTTGTGTTGGTATTTCACACAGCAACAGAGCAAAGACAAAATAAATACAGGAAGATGTGACTGTGAAACTACAAGAAATGGCAGGTGATATACCTGAAACTACTTTAAACTCATGCAAAAAGAATGTTTGTCCCTTTAACACGTAGTTAATTTTCAAATTGTTCTTTATAAATCTTATTCCCCATTTAAAAAAAATTCTATTAATACATTGTATCTCTATTTTTCACTATATAATTCTAATGTTCTTCTGAAGGCTGTCACTACAGGAATTAATTACTCAATATACTTTGCAGAGAAAGAGCTAAATCTTAGATAGGATTTTGCCACCTTAATTGCTACATTTGATTTTTCTCGTGGGATTACTCTGTTCGTATTTGAGTTAATTAAACTGTTTTCCTCTGGTCCTTTTTCACCATTGCATTTCTATGAACACCACTGCATCATATATTTCATGTAAAAAGTTTGCTAATCTGTGAAGAGGGTAAAAAAAATCTTCACTCAAGTTTGACAGATTCTCTGCAGGCTCCAGACTGGTATCCTCTCAGCGAGTTTGCTGAGCTTGCCAAGGTCATCTTTTCACTTTGTTATATAAGCCTTTATAACTTCAGTCCACAGATAAACTAGTGTTGAACAGCAGCACCCACAGCCATATGCATTTTATGCATGGTGCCTACCATTGGCAGGACTTGAATAAGGTATAGGCAACCTATGCACATGCCTAGGGCATCGTTTGTTGAGGGGAGGGGCAACCTGAGCTCCGGCTGGACTGATTTGGGTACCGGTGCAGGAGCCATCCCAACAGCATGGGCCAGGAGGAGCAGCGCTAGTCACCTTGTACTGATTCCGGTTTGGCTCTGGCATGCCCCTCCCCCATTACAATGCAGGGGACATGGGGCCAAACCTGCATGGACAGTGAGGTGGGCCTGCACAGCTACTCCTGGCCACTGCCATGGGTCCAGCTCCTGCATCTGGGCTCCCCATGGGAGCATGCCCAGCCTTGCTCCACTTCCAGCATCTCATGTCCCCTCTGCTCTGCTCACAGGACTTGCTCAGCAGCAGCTCATGACCTGCTAGAAGTACGGGGAGCTGCAGTGAGTGCCTGCCTGGGGGAGCTGACTAGGAGAGGGGCAGTGGGGAGGGACACGAGGGGGTTTTACCGTGGTAAGGTAAAGTTAGATTGGTTCAGTGTGGGTGCCTCTGGTGTCAAATAATAGGAAGAAATAGTACAGACTATTATAGCTAAGGTAATACTTACTGGAATATAAAACAAAAACTCCTGTGGAGGGGGGTTACCATTTCCTGAGCACTTTAGAGTGATGTTATCACCTTCTTTGATGGTATTTCTTTGTGACAGCACTTTAATTGTCACCTTCGCTGTAGGATCTGTGAAAATAATGGACACAAGTTAATAGTTTTTGTCAAGTACCAAGATTACCTTTTATGCATAGTTAATATCCAAAGTATACACAATTTTCTCCAGAAGCAGGTGAGGGTATTGCATAATTTTTTTTAATAGAAGGAATGAAGTTAATAGGTACTCTTCCATACTTAGCACTAATCCTCTTAGAATAAACTACATAGAAACCCTGTTTAAAATCAAGTTTTCCTTAGCAAAATGCCTATAACTGAAGCAGGCGTGACCATAATTATTTCATGTAAAAGAGACCAGTAGGAACAATTTCACAGTATGATTTCATTATGAGAGACTTTAATGGCATTATATGCAGCTTGCTGTTTGAAGGGATTGCAGCAGCCACAAAAGTAACTAAAGCTATCAGCCCCCTGCACTAATTAGATAATAGTATCTTGTATTAAATAAAAAGAAATATTAGCTAAGTAACTATAGCCAGGCTCCTCTATATGCTGATCAGTGCAGTAGCTTTCAGAAAGATGAATCTGGTGAACTTAAGACTCAACAAAGCTGTAAATGTAATATTTCTGCCATGTTCAATAGGGTTGAGCTATAACATATTGTACTGTGGTAATTTTTTAAAAATCTTATCTTTACTTTAAGAGTATTCTCTAATATAGGTTACTCCTCCTATGAAGGATGTTAAATATACTTTTCAAAAGCGGAGTAAAATGGGCCAGATTAATGAAAGAAAATAATGGATAGATAACTTTTTGTATTCATTTAAATAATATATTGTATTCTAATCATGCGACGCTCTTGCATTAGGATAGGGTATGGCGGACCTCCACTGCCTTCGTTAGGACTCCATTAGGGTCTATGCTGGTGGATCTCTGTTCAGCACTGGGACAGTTGCACCTACTTTTTAGTGGACAACAATGATTAGGTTTGCTCTAAACAACAAATCACATGGTACAATTGTTGGTTATAATTTAACATTTTTATATATATATATATATGAACAATCAGTTGACAATCTATTTACTCAGGAAAGGGGAAAACGGAATGGATCCGGAAGTACAAGGCTCTTGGGCTCTGACACAAATGAGGGTGAAGGGCTATAATGTAGTTGCAGCACTAGACGTAGTCTACCACACTGAGGGGAAATCTCAAGTCTTTTGTGGGGCTGTTTTCTTACTCAAATGCAGGGTTAAAAAAAAGGGAGGGAGGAAGGGGAGAGCCTGGGATAAAGACTTCTCTGAGGCCCTGTCTGTAAGAAAAAATTGTACTGAATTAATTAAACCAGTTTAGAATTGATTTAGATAAGTGGGAGCATCCATTGCAAGGTCCCTTTTTGATTTAGGGGTACCTTGTATTGATTTAACTAGTGAGGCTGGCAGCAGACAAAATAAAAAAAAAAGATTACTGCTAAGTTAAAATAAGTCCACACAAGGGGATTTCACCAGTTACACTAAATCTATTTCTCTAACTAATTTAGTTAAATCAGTGTAACAGTGAGGGTAGTTACCCAGCTTAACAAGTGGGTTGTACTAGATTCTTGATTTAAAAATTACCAGTGACTGAGAGTGTATGTTTTTACACAAGGTATGCTTTAGTTCAAATAGGAATTAATTCAGGGAATTCCTATGTTATATAGGAGGTCAGACTAGATTAGCGGTTCTCAATCTATTCACCATTGTGGGCCGCATATGCAGCTCTCTTGGTATTGTCTGGGCTTCATCCATACAATATATGTGTTACCTATATGGCCCTGAGGATGTAACATGGGCCACAGCTGTGTGATGATTGGGCCACAAGCAGGCCGCAGATTGAGAACCAATGGATTAGATGATCACCTATGGTTCCTTCTAAATTATGAATCGTTGGCCCTAACTTGCTGGCCACACATTATCCCTCTGACTAGGTCAGGATCCCCTTCTCCCTGTCCTCCTTACCTTGTGCAAGTAACACTCATTGACCCTGCAAAATGCAGGTGCAATGTTTGGAAATGGATATTGATAGCCAAACACTTCACACGGCCATTCAGTAACCTATCCTGATAATTCTATCACAAAACCACCCCCGCCCCGACCGTGACACTCTCTTGGTAGCATTAGAACAGGCCAACGAGTGAACAGACGTGGAGTCTGAACCACCCTTTCAAACCTAGAGATACAGTTCTTCCATAACAAATCTGATGTATGCTGGTGAGGCAGTGTAGGAAAGTTTGTACGTCCAACTGGTGAGTCTTTTCTGTGACTCTCCACTTCTGAGTTCAAGTCAATGTCTATGAAGCCCTAAACTACTTAGTCATCTGAGCTAGCACATCTCTACCGCTGTTCTGTTGCAGGAGTTCATTTAAGTTGCTCTTCCTATAGTTTTCTGGAACTTGCTCCCTACAGCAGCAGCGCACCAGACACTGAATGTAAAGAACTTCAGAGCTCTGCATAAAACTTATCCATATGGTCAGAGCTTTGAAAGATTTTGGATCTCATTTTAATGAAAGAGTTTTTGTGGGTGGTGGGTTTTTTGACAAAATTGTGTGTATTTTTGTTATGGAGTTGAGTTGGGAGTGGGATTCTTCTTCTGGCAGCATGAACAATGAATCAGATGATGTCAGGTACATAAGGTAACCACTCTATCACGGCATCATGTGGAAATGTTGAGCATATCCATCCCCCATCAAGATGGTAAAGAGGGGAGTCCATAGCCAGATGGTATGCTGTTTGTTCTTGAGGTCTACAGAGGTGGCATGGCGAGATCAAGAAGCCCCAACAGTAAAGATATAAGTTAAACCGCCCATGATCACAACATATCCTGTTGTAACAAAGAAGAATCTTTCACTTCATCTAGTTGTTCTGAAGGGTATGCAAGAGCTCCTCTAAAGAAATCAGTTGACACAGATCTGAGTTGTCTATCTGCCAAGAAATCCAAAATATAGTCCCACACTGCCTACTGCCCTGATTCCTTAGAAATGTAATTTCTGATGTACTGTCTGAGGCCCTCAACTACTTCGGAAAAGGGGCGTCTTGACTTCAGCCAGCATTCTTGGTGCAGCTTTGAGATGAAATTGTGAAATAAGCTGTCCTAGTGGCTGGCTGCATAACCCTGCCTTCATGACTCATTGCTGGGGGAGCAAGGCCAGCCAGGACCAGAAAGTTGGAGCCTCGAGTTGTCCAGGCTGCACCAGTGTTGATATCAAGAAAAGAGTAGATCACTGAGTCCAACTTGCTGCAGTGACTACTAGAACCCCATATTGCTGCATGGTATGTAGCAGGTGCAATAATTAGGGCACTGGTAGATATCCAGCAGGCTACAGCACTAGCGGCCAATGATAAGCCTGCAGAGGAGTGGATTTTTGCACGTCTTCTCCATGTGTTGTTGGAAGGACAGAGCAGTCAAGCTTTATCCCCAAATAAACAGGGTACAGTTAAAAAACGACTGGCTGACTATTCAGGAGGACCCTGCAGCTGTGGGAGTGGAATTCATCACTGACTTTAAACTGAACAGCTGGTATTGTGTTATTTTCTGATTAGTTGTCTTTTAGAAATTTAAGGAATGATAGAGCTTGGTGATGCATCTGAATGCAAATGACTAGGTAAATAAATAGATTTCCATTTCTTGGAGCTGTAATTTGTCTTTTTTTTAACCTGTACTAAATTCAGCTAAAGAAAATAGAAACTAATTAAGATTACTGACACATTTAAAAAAAAAAACACTTGTATCTCAACAACAACTTCACCTAACAGCAGTGGAGAAATCTGTTCAAAGCAATTCTGGACACCTATTCAAATGAGATTATAAGGATCTCAGTTTAGAGATGCATTTGAAAAGAACAAGGGACTGAAGTTATGTTAAATGACTAAAGGTATTTTCAGAAGGAAACTAGTAATGCTTCATTCTGTGGCTGAGGGAGCTTCATGCCATGTACTCCTCTTCACTAATCAAGGATATGCCCAATTCCCATTGTTAATTAATTAGCAGTGCAGCGATACTAAATGTCTCTAGAGGAAGCTAGAGATGGGTGCACAAAGAAGTTATCTTAATTAAATTGTCTGCTGACAGAACAGGATAGAATATGCTTGCTAGCCACGCTCTTTTAATCTTCAGTGTAGAGTACCCGTGAATTCTTCAGTGCAGATGATGTTGCCGTTGGGAACAGCACTCTTTTCTTCACATTGGGCCATGATTGCAATAGTCTGGGGTACATAAATTCAAGAGGTCTGTGCAAACCAGATTCACAGTGAGTAGGCTAGCCTGAGGTCTATAAGTGGTCACGGCAATGGGGACAGCATAACTGCTTAACGGGCAGTAGCTATGGAGCAATTTGAGAAGACAGGAGATTCATGCAAATTAGCTCACTGCCAGACTTCCTTTTAAGCAGACCTCACTGTATCCTGGATCCTCCAGTGAGCCTGTGCAACAATTCCCATGTCTTGTAGGAGAATGGGGCGAGAGAGAATGAGATTAGGTGCCTGCTCTTTAGAGACCAAAAATTAAAGCAAACTCAATTTGATACACCTCTACCCCGATATAACGCGACCCGATATAACATGACTTCAGATATAATGCGGTAAAGCAGTGCTCCGGGGAGGCGGGGCTGCGCACTCTGGTGGATCAAAGCAAGTTCGATATAACGTGGTTTCACCTATAACGTGGTAAGATTTTTTGGCTCCCGAAGACAGCGTTATATCGAGGTAGAGGTGTAGGTATGGAGTGGGTGCTTGTAGACATGGGATCTCTTAATGACTTCTAAGAGTAATGGCTGATATTCCCTATGGCCTTCTTCCTTGTCATTTTCCCTGGCTGCTTTGGAAGAGTCAGTCAGTGGAACAGAGGTCTGAATCTCTTACTCAGGTGAGAATCAAGAATAACTCCATTAAAATGCATTGATGCATCATGAATGGAAGACAAGAATTGAGTCCCCATTCTAAATCTCTCCACAGACTTTGCCCCAGAAGGGAATAGAAGCTAGGCAGCCAAGAAAGCCATAGATGGTCACCTCAGTCTGGGGCTTTCCTCTTCTCTGGATAATGGATCATTGTCCCTGACAATGTCTCTGTCCCTTTGCTAACAGAACGTTAGGAATCATTTAGGGAAGGGATAGATAATAAGACAGAAAATATCATAATGCCTCTATATAAATCCATGGTATGCCCACATCTTGAATACTGCATGCAAATCTGGTCACCCCATCTCAAGAAAGATATATTGGAATTGGAAACGGTACAGAAAGGGGCAACAAAAATTATTAGGGGTATGGAACAGCTTCCATATGAGGAGAGATTAATAGGACTGGGACTTTTCAGCTTAAAAAAGAGACAACTAAGAGGCGATATGATGGAGACCTATACAATCTTGACTGGTGTGGAGAAAGTGAATAAGGAATACTCCTCCTCCTAACACAAGAACTAGGGGTCACCCAATGAAATTAATGGGCAGCAAGGAAGTACTTCACACAACGCACAGTCAACCTGTGGAATTCTTTTCCAGGGGATGTTGTGAAGGCCAAGACTATAACAGGATTCAAAAAAGAACAAGATAAGTTCATGGAGAGTAGGTCCATCAATGGCTATTAGCCAGGATGGGCAGAGATGCAACACCATGCTCTGTGTGTCCCTAGGCCTCTGGTTGCCAGAAGCTGGGAGTGGATGACAGGGGATGGATCACTCAATAATTGCCTGTTCTGTTCATTCCCTCTGAAGCATCTGGCATTGATCACCATTGGAAGACAGGATACTGGGCTAGATGGACCATTTGTCTGATCCAGTATGGCTGTTCTTATGACTGCAGAGAGCAGGTGTGCATTGCTGCTGCTCTGGGTTTCACACGGTGGAAGGTCTTGTGGCCAGGACTGGGCTCTCAGGGCATGGACAATAATTTGATCCTGGGAGATGCTGAGCTTCAGCAACATTAAGAGCTTTTAGCAACTTGAATTTTTGGGCCATAAAGTTGGTACAGAGTTTTAAGTTGCTATGTATATTTTGAAAATTTAGAACTATCTTAATATGTTCCAGAAATGCCAGCTTACCCAGTCTGAAATGGGAATCCTTATTTGTTGTAGGCCAAGCAACTGAATTTAATCTGTTTTGCATTTTGTCTTTTCTTTGTTGTAACATCTTCACAAGATGGATTTGAAGGAAAATGTAAGGTTTTTTTTGTATTAGCAGCAAACAGCATCAATATACTAAATTATACGGCACCTGGAGAATTCTAGTAAAATTTTTTTTTGTATTTTTTTTTACTGGTTTCAGTGATCACTTTCTCTCAGCGGCAGTCTTTGTAACTCATGAAAATAATACAAGTGCACTACTTCGCATAAACTTATGTAGTTGATGCCACATAAAACAGACAGATGTCTGGACAGAATTAGCATTCCCAAACCAGAAGAGTTTTATTTAGGATTTGAGCTTTCACTTAAGGTATACAAGAAAAGACAGTTCTGTCTGTATATTTTCTTCAATGTTCTTTTCTCCTCAATTCTCTACTAAGACCTGGTACCTTTTATGCTCATTCAGAAGCTTCTCTCCTCAATTCCTTGACATGGCCTGCCATGCGCTGTACAGTTGCTACCATCTTCCTCACTGGTCTATTGCCTGCTTTCTTTGCTTAATAAGGGTTATATTGTACTGTAAGATGCAAGTAAATTTTGTACTTTGAGTTGGATATTATTAGCTACATAACTTCTCCTTTATAAAAAAAGCAATAAAAATGCATTTGAAGTGTAAAACTCAATTCAGCATTAAACTACATGGGCACTGTTGTATTGACATTTTAAGCAGAGGGATAACTTGCACTGTTTGTTTAGATACATGACTTTTTGTGCTCAAGAAGTACTCTAAACATTTGGGTACCTTAGTATACCAATCTTGATGTGCTAATTCATATTTACTGCATATTTCACTGGGCAGAGAGAGATGAGAAGCCAATCTAATTCTCTCACAATATTTTTGAACTCTAGTCAACTACTACAAAAACTTCCAATTCAGCTTATTTAGTAATAGTTTGTTATGAGGACTTGAAATTCCCATTTCATCATAAGATTCTGTTAGCTGCTACACTTTTCCTCCTGAAATAGTAATCTTAATATTCAGAAATCTAATGACTCTCATAATCCTGAAATGGATATGGTAAATGCTTGACTTAAATCTTTTCACTGCAGATCAACTTTGAAAAAGTATTAATCCTATTATCAAAAAGAGCATCATTCTTCTGATTTACCTCACAGTTTTAGTAAAGGGTTTTGCTATCAAAGAAAGTCTGTGACCCTGCAATTTTGCTGAAAGAGACTGATTCCCCCCCTCCCCCAGAAAGATCATATTTATGAACATAGTTCTGTGACCCAGTTTTTAACAACTTACACTGAACATCAAAGACCACTGGTTCAGATGATATTTCTTCCTGTCCAGATGGTCCATAATATGTCACTTTACAGGCAAACTGTGCATTTGCATCTTTCTTTGTCGGCATGTACTGGAGAGAAGATGTTGTGGTGAAGAGTCCAGTTGATGGGTTCACAACCTTTTGTAAGGTCATGACAACAACTGAAAAGACGGCATTGTTTCAGTATCATTCTTAGTATATACAACCTAATTTTGGATTTTTTCTTATTTTGTATATTATGATTTTTATGCACCTATTGCTCAGCATCCAAGCACAAGACATGAATTTTAAAGCAAGCAATACAACAAACAAAATTCACTGCAACAGACTGCACCTGCCCGTCCTGACACTTTGGCCCACAAAGAAAAAAACACCCCAACAACGATTCCTGGTCAAGTAATGCTGTCCTAAAATCCTGTAAGTACTAAAAGAAAAAAAAAAAAAAAAAAAACCAAAAAACCAAGCACTTTCTAATTAATTTTCTAATTACTTTAAAAAAATCCTTAACTCAGAAAGATACATTTAACTTTTTGGCAATAATACAATATTAAAACCCACAATTTTATGCCTCAATCCTGCAAACCTTCCCCCATGTGCATAGCTTTAGTCATGGAATAACCCTATTAATTTAAATAGGATTACTCATATGAGTAAAGTTACTGACATGTGCAGGTTGTTCTAGGATCAAGTTCATTGTTCATTACTGAAACATACCTCCTTCAACGGGCTGCAAAATATTTCCATTTTTGTACCATGTAATGTTGCCATCTGGATAACTCTCTCTTGCAATACATTCCCCGAGCTGCAGAACACATAAGAATTATCAAACATTTTGTCCTCTGACATTTTGATAGAATTACTCCTTCATTTATGCTTACGTGGTTACTCTTGGTGTTGTGATTAGTTAACGTCTCAGGAAAGGACAAACAATCCAAAACGTTTTGATTTTTTTTAAAGGATAAATGACAAATGATGCCTGGATAGTTCTTGGGGGTAGGGGGCCGAATTAGAGCTTGACTCATTCTTCTGGATATGGGGAGGACTAGTTGTAACATTCTAGCATGTTGCTCTTATTCCTGATTCAGCTGAAAACTGGTTGTCTAAGAGATGGTTTCAGAAGTTCTATAATCTCAGACTGGGTCCTGAGCAACCTCCCCATATCCCACTACTGCTAGCTCAGAAAACACACACAAAATATTCCATCTTGCTGATGGCACAGCTCCAAGCTCACTTCCAGGGACATGAGTTTAAATTAAGAAAAATGCTCTTACCATTTTAAGCTTTTCCGTTTCTAGGAAGTTTGCTGGATGTATAATTTCTGGTTGAGATGGTTGTTCTATAAACAAAAAATATGTGTAAGAGAAAGGAGAGCAGGGATTTCAGTTTGTTGTATAAAGGACTAATGTTCTCCAACAACAAAGACAGAACATTCAGCAACCTGGGTTCAGCAACTACATTAGAACTATTTAGTGAGCTGCAGAGTCATCATGCTTTTCATTTGAAACCTTGTCTTTTGGGGGTTTACATCTTCCTTGGCTGTTAAAAAAAAATTGCTCCTACCTAAATATTGGCAAATGGACTTGGGGGGGGGGGGGAGGGAGAAAATCTCACGAGATTTAACAGGAGAGAGAATCATGATACTGGATTCACTTTATATATATGTAATTTTTAAATAATAACAAAAAAGTAGTGTAAACTTAAGCTACACATATTGGCACGGTATATTTTGGCCAGGGATGCTACAACCTAGATTAAGAGAGAGCCTACTGATGAACATGATACATTTCCAGAAGAAGGAAACAGTGGTATATAAAATATAGTGTCACAAAAGAAGTTTTAACACAGATATTAGTTTAGCTTTAATATTTCAAATGGAGAAACTCAACTTAATCCCACTTCTCATTTTCCCCCATACTACTGTTATACTTAAGTAACACCTGGGATTAGTATAACAGAAGCAACTGTAGTACCCTGAAATTACTTTAATTTATTTTTCAAAACGGACTAGATTTTGAGTCGACTGCATCTCTTTAAAAAGCAAACTTTCTATTCAGTAGCAATATACATCATCCTATTTACAGTAGCTGCACCCTTCCCTGTTAGAGTTAAGGCTCCGTCAGCGTTTCCATTATAAAACGCTATTTTCTAGAGACTATATAACTTGTATGTTAAAATTCATTCTGGCCAAAAGCATGGAATGCAAATTTTTATCTCCAAGAGACTGTTTTTCTATAAATTTGAAGGAAACAAAGTCTGTATATTTACAGTCAAAAAAAGTCTTTGCACTCCAGCTGTGCTTCTAAATAAGCAGGCATTTATATACACATACACAAACAGAAACTATCTCCAAGTTTTCACATTTCAGTTTACAGAAGCTTTTTCAAATCAAATCTATCAAACAATGCTAGTAATCTGGAAAGTTACCAAGTACCCTGCTATCCTGTTCCAAGTTCTCTTCACACCATTTAAAAATATAAAATAAAGAAAAAACAGAATAAAAAGTTTATTAATTTATGTAGTCACACTTGTCATGCCTACTACAGCAGTAGCTATGTTTGCACAAGTTTCCATTCTAAGTCTCTTTCTTCATATATTGAGATACAATTTCCTGCATTTTAGAAGATTTGTCCAAACAGACAATCAAAAAGAAAAAACCCAAAAGCAATAAAGTAAACTATTTATTTGGAATTCTCAAACAACTTGCCTGTGGCAAATAAAATACCAAAGCCATGCACAAAAAACCCTGGGCTCAAAAAGCCTCATGTTGTTCTCAAGCAGAAAAACAGAACAGACCGTATTTTAGAAGTGTAAACACTGTTTATGTGTTGTTTTAAAACAAACAGATTAACCCATTTTCTAAACACACTTGCAGGGACAATAGGTTTTCATGCTCATCACCTGGTCTCCTAAACTGCCCTCATCCCACGCAGACAGGTCCCTAAACAAAAATGGCTGTTTTTAGATCATTTTGCCAGCCATCCGATAAACTGAACAAATTTGAAGTTTGTTGTGTCTTTTCATTTTTCCTTTCTTTCTATGTCCCCCCGTGACTGCACTTGGTTGTTCTTTAAAGAGGGCTACCTACTCTGTTGAGCTCTCCCCTCTCTGAGTTCAGTAAGAGAACGAACCATCTATCCTGCTCCCTTTGGGGTTACCTGGGGGTTTGAGGATTGGCCTGCTAAACCCAGGGTGGAGAGTTCAATCCTTGAGGGGGCCATTTAAGGATCTGGGGCAAAAATCTGTCTGGGGATTGGTCCTGCTTTGAGCAGGGGATTGGACTAGATGACCTCCTGAGGTCCCTTCCAACCCTGATATTCTATGATTCACAGCAACAAATTATTCACTACCTGGAATGGTAGCAGCGAGCCAGAGCGAGTGCTCTGTCCACCCACATGTGAGGAGGTGGGAGGCAGCAAAAGGGATACTGCTGTGTAGATGAAGTGGAGAAGGCACAGAAGAGCTGCTTAGAGCTCTTCCTGCCCACTCAGGGTACATCTATACCACAGCTCAAAACCCGCAGCTGACCCATGCCAGCTGACTTGGACTCAGACTAAAGGGCTGTTTAATTGCAGGGCAGATGTCCAGGCTTGGGCTGGAGCCTGGGATCTAGTGTTTTGTGAGGTGGGAGGGTCCCAGAACTCGGGCTGCAGCCTGAGCGGGAACCTCTACACTGCAATTCAACAGCCTCGCAGTCTGAGTCTGCTGGCACAGACCAGTTGCCGATGTCTAACTGCAGTGTAGACAGTGTTTAATTTGTGCTGGGGCTGAGTCCCGGCACCCCTAGGGTTGGCAGTTCATAGCCACGGCACCTCTAGGCCTGACACATCAGTTAAGTAAAAAAATTGCTTGAGCCCTAGCACCTCTCTCATTGCAAATTAAGCACTGAGTGCAGACAGGCTGCTGCAGATGAGGAGGAATAGCAACAGGCTTGCACTTGTGCAAGCAGATTAATTTACTGTGCCTACACTTATTGGGTGCCAGACATTTAGAAGATCATCTGCTGAAGAAGAAGGAAATTTTAAGCTCAAGAGTTTAATAGTATCAGAGCATAGGTTGGTGGGGCTTGTAACTTCAGCAAACTGCTTATCTCTGGCTGCAGGGGCTTAGAATAGCACCTTTACAGCTCTGTAAGCACATTAACTCGGCTTGCAAGCTGTAGAGTCCAAATAGCTGTGCAAAGAGATAGGAGCTAATGTACATGGAGCCAGTATGCTTTGGAAATTTTGGCTGTCTACATCCAGATGAAGATGCTGGAAAGATCCACCAGGAAAGCTGGCAGAGGTTGTTACTTGAGCAATCCAATGAGGGCTATTAGCAGGTGTTATCTGTGCAATAAGCCAATACACCTCGTTAGCTGTACCAGCTGATTAACTCAGAACTAAGGATGTAACAAGCTCCAGGGAAACTCAGCTTCAGTCAAACCTCAAGGGACAGATCTGAATTTCAGATAACCAAGAATGTTGGTTACTGGGGATTCGTTCAGCTATTCGAAGAATTTAGAAGCTTTACTGGCTGAACCTATGCAACTTGCCAACAAATCTTAATTTTTCTTTAATATAAACCAACCAGGGAAATTAAATGCTAAAATGTGTTAACAGAACTTTAAAATTGTAAAGGTCACTCAAAAAAAAAATCAGAAAATTCTGAAGTAAAGGTTTTACTGGTAATGTTAACTCAGCCACATTACACATTCAGCATTTTCTATTCTTGTTTTCCTTCCTAAAGGTAGCTTAATTAATGAATGCCATAAAACAGGGGAAGGCAAAGTACAGCCCATGGGCTGAATCTGGCCCCTCAGGGCTTTCGATCTGGCCCACGGGATTGCCAGCCCCATGGTGCAGCAGGGCTAAGGCAGGCTCCCTGGCCCCATGCTGCTCCTGGAAGTGGCTGGCACCATGTCCCTGGGACCCCTGGGAGGGTAGGGAGAGGGAGTGCAGAGGGCTCCGCACACTGCCCTCACCTGCAGGCACCGCCCCCGCAGCTCCCATTGGCCACAGTTCCACATTCCCAGCCAATGGGAGCTGCGGGGGTGGTACCCGCAGGTGAGGGCAGTGTGCAGCAGAGCCACCTGTCCCACTCCCAGGAGCCACTGCTGGACATGCTGGCCACTTCCAGGAATGGCGTGGGGCCAGGGCAGGCAGCCCAGAGCTGCTCGAGGTAAGCAGCGCCGGGCCGGAGCCCGCACCCCAAACCCGTCCTGCACCTCAACCCCTGCCACACCCAACACCCCCCTTGCACCCCAACCCCCTGCATACCGCACTCCCTCCCACACCCCAACCCCCTGCCCCAGCCCTGCATACAATGTCCCCACCCAGGCCAAAAAGTTTGCCCACCCCTGCCATAAAAGGTACAGGATGTGCGACATTGCTGAACTAACATTGTGTACGCCTTAGAAATAGAACTATACACAGTAATTCAACCACTTGGTATTCAAACATTTTGTAACCACTCTATAATACAGTCTCATCTACATATTTACTTCATGATAAATAACCATGATAATTCTTTATCACTTCATTTCAAGCACCCTGCACACTTATCCCTGCTGTCCTTAATTTAATTGTTCTTGCAGTCAAACATCAAAGTTAAACAATGGAAGTGAATTATTGTTGACTCCCAATCTCCCTTCAAACTGATTGGGACACTGACAACATTGTGTTAAGATACCAGGATAACAACATTGAAGAATTCCTCACACCTTCTTCCTGCTTGAGTTATAAAATTATCATTACATTTGGTGAATTATGTATTTTCTTTCAGCCAAAATGTCATCTTTTTGATATTGTTATTAACTTTTCAACTTTTCCTGACAACAGAGTTACTTTGTGTAAATTGTATTTAAACATGCATCTTGAGTGCACAAAGGCAAGGAAGCAAAAGTAAATTTTAAGGTTGGGTATGGAGGAGAAACCCACTGTTTTCTGAGAGTCTACTCACAGTAGGAAATGCTACAGACAAGATTTTCAGTAGTGATTAGTCATGCTGGCTGTCTCAATTTTTACATTTTATGTCAGGAATCCTAAAGGGGCCTGAATTTCAAAAATTACCAAGCAACTTGTCTGTGAAAATCCTGGACTCTGAAAAATTTAGCAACCCAGAATTACTAGTTACTTTTGAAAATCTTAGACAGATGTTTTCAATAGTAAGGTTTATGGTGTCAAGCCTTAAGTCATAAAGCTAATACACCTTTGTTGCTGACATTTCAAGAGGGGAGAAAAATATGAGTTTTGGCTAGTATCCTGTTTTTAAGCCTTTATTTTAAGTTTCATTATCTGCGTGCGCCAGGTTCTTGAGGACATTTAAATACATTTCTTTAAACTCACATACTACCATCAAATGTTTCCAACATATCAATTAACACTTCCCCCAACCCCAGAAAAGTTCACTTACAGAGTAAGTGAAAATTTTCCCATCAGTCTTATTTTTACATTTTTCATTTTAAGGGCAAAATGATGTAGCCTATGCATACAATTGATTCATTATCAAGCTCTGAAATTCCTCTTGTTCAGAACTGGCAGACTAAGACTACAGAGAGTCCTGTTACACAAATGCTACAGACAGATTTATGCTTTTTTATTGCAGAAAACTGCTAATGTTAGTCTTTGATTCTGCTTAATATTTTTTTACTCTTTTTGCTTTCATTTTTCTTTTAACAGCAATTCCCTAATTGGAGATCCATATTAGTAGCTATGCTAGCTGTTACTTACTGAACACCTTGACTACTGTAGGCTCTTCATACACGTTGTCCTCAGTTACTAGCATACATACAAATCTTCTTTCATCACTGATCCTTGCATTTTTGATGGATAGGGTATAATTTTCTGAGAGGCTCAATCTGCCTTTGTATTCGGCTATGTCATCATATTGAACTTGTTTTTTTGTTGTTGACCTGAAGGCAATAAATACTGGAGAGTTGTTTGCCGTTTCCTAAAATAAATAAATAAAATTAAATAATCTAAATAAATAAGTAAATAAATGCTTCATTTTCCATAAACACAGACTTATTTAGAAGTGCTCCAAGATCTGCAATGGGTGCCTGCTATTCAGCCAATATGTAGTTAAAAATGATGGCAACAGACATAATTCATAGGATTAGAATTTTTGTTTTGATTTTTGGGGGGGCGGGGAGAAGAGGATGGGGTATTCTCCAGTTGCCGTGCAATCAATTGATCCAATACTATAGAAGTACAAAGATAAGATCTGTCATTTGAAGGACAGTCTGTTGTGCTACATAGCATACTGGGTGTTAGACTGGTTGCACTGGAATGGATTACCATTCCATGATACAATACTGAAATGGAATGAGGAAGGGCTTTCAGTGACAAAGGCTGGTGGCTGTGGAATTAGCTGCATTTCCACATACCAAAGGTATATAAAATATCAGAGGCATCCAAAGTTAGACTCAAGATTTCAGTTGCTTTTTTTAGCAGGGCTTTGGAGCTGTGCTCCGGCTCCGCTCCAGCTCCAGGCAAAAACCTGCAGCTCCACTGCTCCGGAGCTGCTCTATACTTCAGCTCTGTACTCCAGCTCCGGGGTCCGCTCCAAAGCCCTGTTCTTTAGGCTATTATTTTTTACGTATTTTGTATTGTTTGTCAGGGATGTTCAAATATAGTTCCCCACCTGGGATTTAATCAGGCAAAATTGCCCATTTTATTCTAAATTAGTTTTTAGTTTCTTTTTGTTAAAGCATCCAGAAGTCTCTAAGCATGGGAATATCCCTACGATAAAAGATTATTTATGTGTTTTAGGATAACTTGTAAAGTAGTTTCTAGACATCCTCCTTACTTTAATCAGTATGCAGTTACTATAAAAAAATGGAAAATATCAAAGGAGAACTTTACATGGAGCTGCCATAGAGAAAGTTAATATTCATAAGAGGCAGAACTGCAGGCTGTGTTTTGCAAGATTTGTTTTCCCCTCCCCTCCTTTACATAAAAGCAAAGGAAAAGACTATTCTTCATGTTATGATGTTCCAGGAAACAGAGATCTCCTTAAATCAAAGCACCAAGAATTGATAGCACAGTGCTTGTGAACTTTGTTGTTCCTGTCAGCAATGCATGAATATTCACACATCACAAATGTTCTGCCCTAGCATGCACCAAAGTCAAAGTAAAATCTCCGGTAGATTCTCTGGAGACAGACTCTTCTCTGAGTGTTTTGTAGTCCATACCAGGGACCTGGAAGGGGTACCCCAAGAATATTACAGTAGAAACTGAAATCTCCTCTCAGTCTATAAAATAAGAAGTCTATGACATGCCCAGAAATTGACAAGGGTGTTCTTCCTTCCAATGGAAGGAAAATGTCTTACAAAAGATGAAAAACAAACAAAATCATTGGCATGCTAGGAGGCCAGGGAGCAGGGGGTTACATGGAATATATTTTGGCAGTAATTAGCATGTTAAAAATCTTAGCTGGTTACAGTTGTACAAATTATTATACACAACATATGTCACCTACCCCTGGACCTTGGTGGTGGTGGTTTAGGAAAGGTGTGACAGATCTAAAGCAATCAGCAACTTCTAAATTTTTTCTCCACTGTTGATTAGTAACTATTCCTGGTGCAATGGGGTTGGGTGTTGGGGGAAGAGAGCCAGATTTCTCTCTCTCGAAAATAGTTTTGCAAGTTCACCAAGTGCAGCAACTGCCTTTCTAGAAAAAAGCCCGGAAAGAAGGAAGGAAGGGAGTTTTCAACAAAATTCTGGCCATCTTTTGTAGGCTTATTTTAAGTATTTTAACCCTCCCCTCTAAGCAAACATGCTCCACAGGACTCTGCAATTTACATCTCAAAATGCAGAGGTGGCTTTGAAAATTCTGGTGCCCTTGAGATTCCACCCTTCTTCCTGCAAGAATTGTTATCTTCATGGAAATGATGGCATCTTGTCCAGAAGATGCAATTTCACAATACTGCAGTTTACTCCAAGTCCTTTTAAATTTTAAAGTGGCAGATTTGTTGCACAAAGATGGACCATTTGGCCACCACCAAAAGAAGAGAGAATTAGATTAATGAGCAAGCAAAACTTGGAATAGAAATTCTCTGCCAGAGCAAGAGATCTGGGAACTAAGTCAGCCCTTAACAAATGAGACCTCCACTGCTCAAAACACCTGCCAATGCAGATAACATTTTGGCTTTGGGAAGTGAGAGGACAGCTTTGGAAATGGAGATCATAATCAGGGGAGATGCTTAAATAGGCTCTTCAGAAATATGGAAAATGTTAATTTTGACTTCAGTTAGAGAGAGCTGAAAGGGGATAATGTTTATCATAACTGGTTTGTCCATTCATATTAATTAATTACTGCATACGGTTTCAATGCTGCTATGTATGCTTGTGCTGTTTATTTTTTTAAGCTTACAGTGGTATATGACGAACTACGAAGTGACATTTACTAAGAATAGTGAAGTTCACTGTGTATTCTGTGGTGTTTCCAATACAAATCAATGGAGTGAGTCAAGGCAGCATTAGCTTTTTTCTACTGTGCTTCTGGCACATTCTTTGCACACCATTAGCTGCACAGGGAAACAGAACCCAGGTCTCCAGTAAGACTCACTTTGCCCTTTGCAGCATACAAAAATACAGCGAAGCATGGAACAGCATGCAGTAGTTGCCAACTTGGGGATCCTTTTCATGAGGATAAAACACTTCCTGCTTTAGGAAAATTCAAATGTGCAAAGATGGCTTTTTTTGCAATAAGAGTGAGGCAACAGGGCATGTTTTTAATGTGGCTTGACAGAATGCCCTAATTCTAATAATTATTTCTCTTGCACATTTGAGACACATTCTACCTACCTCCAACTGTACTTGATAGCAGAATAGTGGAATTATGTACATTTGAATCTGCACTTTTATTCACAAAAATATACTTATACTAGCAATAATTAAGTTCAAGGTAAGCCATACTCACATATTTCCATTTTCCAAACATCAGGTCATTAGGTACTCCCTGAGAACAAGGCATAACAATGGTATCTCCATATACTGCATTTACTGTGTACAATCCAAGGCCTATGAGAGAGAAAGGAATGGTAAGTGTTTTATTGGAATTCCAAGGTGCTAGTTACTATTTGGTTTAAGGTTAAAAGAGTGTGTCTTACTGTATTGTGTTATTTTCTAGCATAGGGATTCATCCGTGAATGTTTTTAACAAAATAGGATTAAGTACGTTAAATATGTTTAGGTAATTATTCATGGGCTTTATGCACTCAGATTTCCTACTGCAGTTAATGGAAGCCATGTGGATTCTGAGAACAGAACTTCACCCTTTCAGGGAGAAGACCATATAAAAAAGGCTATGGACACTGGCTGCTATCTTGTATCAAGCCTTGTTGCCTTAAAACTGAACAAACATGTTTATCTTTCCCATCTGAAAACTCAGCCAGTTCTGTCTGCAGGGCATATGTTGCAACACAATATCAAAATAAGGACAGCCTAGAATCAAAATAAACTTAATACCTTTGGTATTATGCAGTACAGCTGTAGCCGTGTCAAACCCAGGATATTACTTGTTCTTCACTACTTATGCTAAACAATCTGTTCCACCTTTTATTTTGCCGTGCCATTTTCCCAGGCCTGAAGAAGAGCTCTTTCTGGTTTGAAAGCTTGTCTCTCCCGGACCAACAGAAGTTGATCCAATAAAAGGTATTACTACACCCACCTTGTCTCTCTAGCAGATGGTTTAGACAAAGTAACCGAAGCACAATAGTGCTAGTGCATAGGAATTTCAAAGTGAAATTGACCAGTGTAGTTTCATGGTCTAAAATGAATGAAATGCAAAAAGAAGAAACACTTTTAGAAGTATTTCAGTTTTAATTTAACAACCTAATATATTAATAGTAGCGCTGTTGTTACTAATACAGTTTTGCTTTGCTACTATTTTTATAAATCAATTTTACAAAACAAACTACACAAGCATACGTCACCCCCTCCCATGGAAAAAACTCACAGAACAGAAGTCTAGGGGGAAAACAGCCTTAGCAAGTCTTTCCTCAATATTCTTCCCAGATTGTTCCTCTGCACTGAATGAGGATGGGGTTTGCCCTCTTTGTCAGGCATGGCAATTTCGTGAACCTTACAGAATTAATTTAAATCTTAGCAAATTAAATTTAAACCCCAGGCCTACACTACACACTTACTTTGGTATTTCTATGTCGCTCAGGAGAGAGGAGAGAAATGGGCGGGGCCAGGGCCCGTGGAGGGTCCTCTTTTTTTATTTATTAGATATGGTAACCCTATTCTGTGCAATGCTGAGCCTACTGTCTAGGGTGTTTCTATTTCAATGGGAGAGCATTTACATTAATGACCCTTTATTGTTATCCCTATGCTGCTTCCCCTTGGAATTTCTGTCCAAGATGGAGGTAAAAGGACAATGGAGAAGGCAAACTAACCCATTCAAAATGGAGTCCGCAATCTGACAAAGTGCCCCATCACTATCCAACAGAATTTAAAAGCTGTACATATATTCCCTAACTCATCACAGTGTTATACAAAAATACTGTAAGTGAAAATCCCTGCTCCAAAATGCTTACAATGTAAATGACAAGACAAAACAGGCAGAAGAGAATCAATCAAGTTGGGATTGAGAGCCTGGCCGGGGGGGAGGGGGAGAAGAGGGAGAGAGTTTAAGATAAATATAATAGGCTGTTATATTTGTTCGCATCCTAAGAGTTCTAGCTTAACAATATTCCTTTTTAACCAAGCTGTTGCTAATCATCTGCTTCTTTATATGGTCACATACTTAATTTAAATATAATCGGCCATATTTTAAAATAAAAAACAGTCTTCTTAGAGCATGTTGTAATCTGCTATACAGTTTGATTAAGTTCAAGTGCTATTTTCTAAATTAAGAGAGACAGCATTTGATCCACTAGATGGTGCTAAAGAAATATAAACTTAAAAGTTACAAAAAAAAATAAACTCTTAATTTACAAACAAAGTCCAATATTTCATGCATTCAGAAATACTGTTGGAAACAATCAAAAGTAGAAAAGGGGGAGGGGGAAAATCTACCTTACCCTGCTGTAAAGAATTGGTTTGGGATGGGGGGGAAGGATGGTGTAGTTTTAAATTTTATATTTACAATTCTAATCTTAGTTTCTGTTAAACAGCAAGAAAACTCCCCTTTAAGTTCTTTTCCTCAAGAATAAAAAGCAACATGTAAATAAGAAGCAAATTATTTGGTATATAAGCTAGTTCAAGCTTAAGTCAAACAGGCATTTTAAATTATTAGACATGACAGCATTTTAGATCGAAAAGAAGGAGATTTGCTTGTTCTGCTAATGTATACTTAGTGCCATCATGGAAAAAAAATATCCCTGTGGGACTCTCATTGTTGTTCCTTTTTTGTTCACTCTCAGACAATTATATCAACTTCTGTAAGTTGCTACGGTAACAAGCATATACTACAAAACACTCAACAAGCAGCTTCAGGAGCTTTGGGAGTGTGACTGAAAATGCTTATGGAGACTATTTAGGTCTATAAAATTCAGAGTATGTAATCAATGAATGGTCTGCTAAAATGAAAGTTTGGACGATTTTGTCTGAAATCAGAAGTCACATACCAGTTCCTTGAGATGGCTAAAATAAGATAGTTTGAAGACTAAGGCAATCTCTTGTATAGCAAATTCAGACTAAACTCAAATTATCCAGTTTCGTAGGCAATTGTGCATAACAAAAATACATTTGTGTTTAAACACAGAGAAACTGCAATTGAACAAAATATGAGAGATTCTTCTGCAAAATTCTTACCCCCTCCCCCCCCCCCAAAAAATTGCAGCAAAGGATGCATAAAAGAATTCTACAATGCAAACTAGCAAAATCACTACAAACATTCATCACAGGAATTAGAGAAATCCCTGCAAAACTATTTTAGAAAACTACATATGAAAGACATATTTTGACATTTCTCTTCTGTGTTAGTGGATATATTTGTAAGATGCATGGGGGATCAAAAAAAAAAAGGGGGGGGGGGACTAATAAATTGAAACTTTGCAGTATAAAAATCACCCTTACCATTTTTCCAGGCAACTTTCCAGTTTACTTAAGGAGGAAAAAAAAAAACAATCCAAATATGTAGCAAATTGCTCCACAGCCTGGTATGGTGTGGTCAAGGCCCTGCAACTGTTTCACCTCTGGAGGGAGTGGGGTGGGGAAGCAAGAGCAAGTAGGATTGGTAAGGAACCTTTTTACAGCCACACAAGGCACTTCTTAAACACCCCTCTGCAGCCCTGCAAGGACTCTAAATGATAACAAACATGTCCTTGAAGTGAGGACATATATAGTGAAACCTTTAAAAATAATGCAACTGGCATATTCTGATCTCATTTGTTGGTGCAAGTTGGGAGTATCTCCTCTGAACTCGTGGAATTATACCTGTACTGTATAACCAAGATCCAAATCTAGCTCAAAGTGCTTACTTAGCCTACTTTGACTGAATCATTACAAACAGATTTAAGCAAACCTAGTTATCTCCTAGGTCAGTTTTTCCCTCTATGATACAGCAGTGAAGTCACCATGCTTTGGTTGGGACAAGAGAGTCAGGCTAGTTTGTGCCTTTCTACATAGGCCTGGATAGGGGAGAAAAGGAGTAGCCTCAGGAGGCACTGTCAGAGGGGTGTCTCAAAGCACAAACTCTTCCCTTCTTCCCACTTCATAAATAAAGGTGGCAATTGACTGACACCTTAACAAGTTCTGACACCTTCTGTACCAGCTTGGCTGGCACGTGGGAATGGCAGAGCATCTATTCCTTGTCTCTCACCAACTACCTGCTCTAGTGAAAAGTAAGTGGCCATGTGGCATTCATTTATTTCTCTATGACAGCACCCAAGGGCTGGTAAGCCCACACAAAGGTTATGGGGCTGGGAGGTTATTACTCCCCTAGTTCGTTGTGTGGACACTAGCACTTGCATAGCCCTAGTCAAAATCTAGACTATGGCAATTATGATTTCACAAATTCAGCAGTAACTTCACTGCAGGTCATGGTGCAGGCACAGACAGAATGTCAGACTTTAAGAACAGATATATTTGATACACATTAAAGGGGATGACAACAGAAATTATGGAAAGCATGTGAATTGTGGCCTGATTTCCCCCTTCTCTCCCCCTTGAAGTGTTGAGTGTTTTTGCATCAAAATCCTGTTTTTTAGCATCTAAGAGAAACAACTTTTGGAGAAAATTTTAACAGAAATATATCATTTGCATGCATTTTAAAATGTAAAATGTGTTTGAAATCACAGTCAAGTTATTTTGCCTAAAATAGCAACTGCACAGTGCTCAGGAAAACACTGTCATCAGCACTACAGGCTCACTACCTCACTTCACAATACCGCTTTAATTGTATCTACTGAAGTTAGGGTGACCAGGTGTCCGGTTTTCGACCGGAACATCCAGTCAAAAAGGGACCCTGGTGGCTCCGGTTGGTGGTGCAGTGGATCTAAGGCAGGCTAGTCCCTACCTGTCCTTGCACCACACTGTGCTCCGGAAGCACATGTCCGGTTCCTAGGCGAGGGACATGGGGCTCCACATACTGCCCTCACCCCGATAGCCAGCTCCACACTCCCATTGGCCGGGAGCTAGGGGGCGGCAGGCAAGAGCAGCACGTGGAGCCTCTTGCTCCCCCCCCACCTACTAGATAGCTGCTTCTGGGGTGCAGTGCCAGGACAGGCAGTCTAAATGCCTAAGCCCCGCTGCGCCACTGACCGGGAGCTGCCGGAGGTAAGCCTGCGCCCCAACCCCCTGCCCCAGCCCTGAGCCCCCCAAACCCAGAGCCCCCTCCTGAACCCCAAACCCCTTATCCCCAATCCCAGCCCAGAGCCCACACACCCCTGCCCCAGGCCTGAGCCCCCGCAAAACCTGGAGGCCCCTCCTGTACCCCAAACCACTCATTCACTGCCCAGAGTCCATACCCCCTCCCACACCCCAAGCCCCTGCCCAGTAAAAGTGACGAGGGTGGGAGACAGCAAGACACCGAAAGAAGGGGAAAGTAGTGAGCAGGGGTCGGGGCCTCGGGGAAGGGGCGGGGCTAGGATGTTCGGTTTTGTGCGGTTAGAAATTTGGCAATCCTAACTGATGCAATGGAAACTTTTGGCCGTGACAGCCTGCCTTAACAATACAAAGTTTAGAGATGCTGTGCCACTACTCAGATTTGCTCTCAAAGATTTTTTTTTTTAAATACCATGGCAGTAAATGAACAAGAAAACCCCATGTTTTGAGCCTGAAATAAAGAGAGCCCAAGTAACGGGGGTGCAAAAAAGGAGGCTGTTGCTGAAAATCTGCTCCCTTTGAATTGGTTTTGTATTTTGTGTACACAAAGAAAGCTGTTTTGTGTTTTCATGCATAATTTCTGGTTGGTGATATTTTGTTCCTGGGAAATTCAGTGCAGCTACTGCTATTAATTTTCTATGACCTAATGAGACTTAATTCTTTAATAGAGAGCAGCAGGGTTGTGGTTTTTTTTTTTTTTTTGCGCTGTACTTTGTCCCTGCTACTCAGGAGAGGTAAATTAACCAGCATCTCCATATCCGAAGACACACACAGAGCATCTGGTTCCAAAATTTCTACCAGGTCTAAGAATCCCAATCTCTGCACAAGTTTTGATTGCACATTTAATGCCTCTTTGGGCAGTCCAGATTAATTTGTGTGTCTGTGTAGTGGCAATGGTGCAGCGGGAGGGGAGAAGGAGATGCTTGCTTGCTGTAAATATTTTATTAAGCAGTTCAGTCTCAGCGGTGAAATAGCAACAGGTATCTTTTCATCTTTTTTCCTTGATGAGCCCTAGGGAGACTGCAGATACACATGTAGGGACAAAATTAGAAAGGCCAAGGCACAAAATGAGATTAAGCTAGCTAGAGACATAAAGGGTAACAAGAAAACATTCTACAAAATATATTAGAAGCAAGAGGAAGACCAAGGACAGGGTAGGAAATGAACGGGGAAAAACAATAACAGGAAATGTGGAAATGGCAGAAGTGCTAAATGACTTTTTTGTTTCACTTTTCACCAAAAAGTTTAGTAGCTATTGGACATCTAGCATAGTGAATGCCAGTGAAAATAAGGTAGGATCAGAGGCTAAAATAGGGAAAGAACAAGATGCTAGATATCTTCAGGACACCAGGGCCTGATGAAATACATCCTAGAATACTCAAGGAGCTGACTGAGGAGATATCGGAGCCATTAGCGATTATCTTTGAAAAGTCATGGAAGATGGGAGAGATTCCAGAAGACTGGAAAAGGGAAAATATAGTGCCCATCTATATAAAGGGAAATTAGGACAACCCAGGGAATTACAGACCAGTCAGCTTAATTTGGGGGGTGGGGGGGAGAAGAGGGGGAAGCAGTAGATGTGGATACCTTGACTTTAGTAAAGCTTTTGATACTGTCTTACATGACCTTCTCAAACAAACTAGGGAAATACAACCTAGATGGAGCTACTATAAGATAGGTTCAGAACTGGTTGGAAAACCATTCCCTGAGAGTAGTTATCAGTGGATCACAGTCAAGCTGGAAGGGCATAATGACTGGAGTCCCGCAGGGATCAGTTCTGAGTTTGGTGCTCTTCAATATCTTCATCAGTGATTTAGATAATGGCCTAGAGAGTACACTTACAGAGTTTGCAGACAATACCAAGCTGGAAGGGGTTGCAAGTGCTTTGGAGGCTAGGATTAAAATTCAAAATGATCTGGACAAACTGGAGAAATGGTCTGAAGTAAACAGGATGAAATTCGAAATGCAAAGTACTCTATTTAAGAAGGAACAATCAGTTGCACACACCAAAAATGTGAAATGACTGCCTAGGAAGGATACTGCAGAAAGGGATCTGGGAGTCAGTGAATCACAAGCTAAATATGAGTGAACAGTGGAGCACTGTTCCAAAAAAGCAAACATCATTGTGCATATATTAGCAGGAGTGTTGTAAGCAAGACATGATAAGTAATTCTTCCACTCTACTCCAATCCACTGGAGTACTGTGTCCAGGTCTGGGCACCACATTTCAGGAAAGATGTGGACAAACTGGAGAAAGTAAGGAGAAGAACAACAAAAATGACTAAAGGTCCAGAAAGCATGACCTATGAGGGAAGATTGAAAAATTGGGTTTGTTTAGTATGGAAAAGAGAAGACTGTGAGGGGACATGATAACAGTTTTCAAGTACATAAAAGAAAGTTACAAGGAAGAGGGAGGAAAAGTGTTCTCCTTAACCTTTAAGGATAGGACAAGAAGCAATGGGCTTAAATTGAGCAAGGGCAGTTTAGTTTGGCATTAGGAAAAACTTCCTGTCAGGGTGGTTAAACACTGGAATAAAATGCCTAGGGAGGTTGTGGAATCTCCATCAGTGGAGATTTTCAAAAGCAGGTTAGACAAACACCTGTCAGGGATGGTCTAGATAATACTTAGTCCTGCCATGAGTGAAGGGGACTGAACTAGATGACCTCTCAAGGTCCCTTTCAGTCCTACGATTCTATGTATATACATGTCCTCCTACGCTTCCATTTGGTGGTCACTCTAGAAAACATGAGTGTTTTAATAATGACAATAGCTACCTCCTGCTAAGATTGCAAACTCACTTTTTTGTATTAATAGTGTATTTTTAGGGCAAAGCAGCATGAGTGACAGCTGAGTCAGGATTTCCTGATAGAATACAAAAGATGTTGGCACAAATGGAAAAGCTTCCAGCTTATAAGGCAGAGACCACTTAAGGTAAGGGAACTGGAGCCTTTTGGGATTGAGATGTCTGAGGATGATCGGCTTTCTGGTAGTGTTACTATTGAAATGTGCTTATTTAACTGCAAACTATATTCTGAAGCTACTTAAAGGGAAAAAAAATCACTCAGAGGTGGATTCTCATCTGCAAAATCTCTCTCTTTATTATGACTTAATTACTTTATTATGACTTAATTACTTGACTTTCAATAAGGATGAAACACAGTACAACATGTCAGAGGTCATCACACATTTATCTATCTCCCAATCTAAAGCCAATTGAAATCAGTGGAAAGATTCCCATATACTTCAGAGGGCTTTAAATCAGGCCCCAGTAGATCACCTTCATTTCCAAACCACACACTTTGGGGACCCAAGTGTTAGCTCACGCTCCTGGGTCTGCAGGCAAAGGAGATGTGCACCCCCTGGATCTTACCCCCCCAGGTCAATCAGCAAGCCTGCCATAGCTACCCATCCCACCCTGCCAAAAGCAGGCATCTCCTCCTCTGAGCCACAACAAGCCACTTTCCAAGCTTTTGGCTCTCAGACACTGTCTTTTATCATCTTCAGTGTTTGCTTTCTATAGGGTGGTTCCATTCTCTGCTTGCATTGATCTTAACCAATTCAAACAGCCATCATCAGATAGATCAAGGGCAATCTGATGTTTTCTGATGGTTTGATGTTAATCTTCTGGCATGATACAGAAAACCCTAGATAGTTTTAAGTGTCCAAGGGACAGGCTAACATCTGCATAAAAAAAAGGAAGCTCTCAATCAAAATCCATACAGCTGACAATCCTATTTTCAATACAGTGGGCATACTTAACTCTTCCTATAACGAGTGTTTGCATGGTTAAACAATCCAAGTTAGGAAGTGACAAAATTAAGGATGAACACACATCCTTAACTATTACCCTTTCTGCTCATGCATTACAATAGAAGGCCAAATCCTGCTCTTAGGATATTTCTACACAGGAAAGAAAAACCAGTGGCTGGCCTGTGCCAGCCGAATCAGGCTTGCGGGGCTGTTTCATTGCTGTGTAGACTTCTAACCTTGAGCTGGAACCGGAGCCCGGGGACCCTCCAACCACACAGGGTCCTAGAACCCGAGCTCCAGCTCGAGCCTGGAAGTTTACACAGCAACTGAACAGTTCCAAAACCTGAGCCCTTTGACCCCAAGTCAGCTGGCAAGGGCCAGCCACTGGTTTTTCTTTGCTGTGTAGACATACCCTTAGTTACTCTGCATTTAAACTGAAAGCAAAATTTAGGCCACAGGTTGTACTTAAAAGATCACAAGCTATTGCTCAGTACAATATGCTGACATACGTTTAATGGAACTGTATAGACCTTTAAGCATTTAAAAAAACCACAAACCTTAATATGGCCATCCTGATGAACATAGAACACTAGGTTCATTTACATTCAGAGGTTCTTCATTTTAATCAATCATTTTTAAAAAAAAGAGACTATTTTTAATATTCATAAAGAGGATGGGATTCTATAATATTTTGCATTCTATTTCATTTAAAATAATTTTTATATATTTCTATAAATAAAATAATTTGCATATATTTCTTCCTTACCTACTTAATATCAACAGACCTTCCAGTATAGTACTGTCCTTTTTTCTTTTCTTTTTTTTTCCAGTTAAATATCAAAATAGAAAAAAAGTGGGGATATTTTAAAACTTGAAAGGTTAAACACCTACATCCATACTTAGGCATAAGAAAGTGCCAGAAAATGACTTTCTGGATAAGTGATTTGATATAGGCAATAGAGAGGCTATATCAAATAATTGATATCTTTAAAGAAAGAAATCAGTAAATCTATAATTTGGTGATTAACCAGGGACTAATTGTTAGACGATATCTGGGTCACTGTGAATCTATACAATCATGCGCATTTTTTCCTGTTCAACTTAACAGACAAACCAAAAAGAAATGAACTTTGAAGTTGAGGCTGACACGCTGTACTTATTGTCCTGCTGTGTCGACACAGGTGAATATATAGCATCAAGTGCTGATCACAGACATTTGTAAGATGGTACAATAAGGCTATTTAAGGGGTGTCAACTCAACTTTTTTTGTTCTTTGTCAGTTTGTCTGAAGCCAAACATTCCTTCAATGTGCTCTTTTTAAAGTGTTAATTTCCCTTGCGGTATTAAGAGTAATTTTAAAAGGAATACAAAAAATACTCTTCGTAAGTTTCTAAAAACTGATACAATGGACAATAATGATCCCTTTGGAATCTTTACTGCTAATGTGGTAACCTCTTTAAAAGGGCCCAAAGAATTGGTTCCATGTAGACAAAAGGGCCTTTTCATGTGGATACCACCTTTGCAAGACCTAAAGTCAAAATATAGTCTTTACTACAGCAAATCCCTTAGCAACGGCTTAACTTTAAGCATCTAGGTAGTCTCCATGCTTGAAATTAAGTAGGTCCATAAGTACTTAGCTCGAGTAGGAACATAGTACTCAGCACCATCCAGGATCAAGCCCCAAGTTTTCTAAACATTCAATAAGAATATGAAATGCAAAAAAGTTAGTTGAAAATAACAGGGCCAAAGAGAATGTGTTAAAACTCAGTGAGGGAAGAAGTCAAAGCTGTTATCTCACAAAGCAATAAGCACAAACAAATCATCAGACTTTCTTCCAAATGGAAAAAATGAACCAAACACATTAACAGCTCTGTGAGGATGGAAACAAATAGAATGGTATTATCATGAAAAAGGAAGTGCTAAGCAATACATTGCCGTAAAGATACTATACATGGCAGGTCCTGACCCTACACTGAAGCTGGCATCCTTTGCTATGCACCATAGAGTTTCTCATATAATGAGGATGTTGTATTGGGAAATAAAAAAACAGCCTAGAATAACCTGTGCAGAAAAATGATGGGGGGGGGAGGGTAAATATAAAAAACAAACTCTCCGGAACTCTGAATAACTGCTGTCTTGCAAAATATTGGCAACAACACATGGAAATTCCATCGTTACTATTATCTATTTAGCACCACTGGAATCCCCTGTCCCACCCAGCTTAGAAAATCCCCTCTTCTGTGAAATTTAGGAGCTGTGCACCTCCTCCCATCTTCCTACTATACAATGTGGGCAGCAGTTTCCCCTAATCCCTTTGGACCTTACCAAGTCCATGGAGACGGAGCCAAAAGTTTTTGTGGCACTCTTCATTCAGCTCCTGTGCAATTTATACAAGGTGTACCACAGGCCCAGCCTAACCCCTTTATAATTTATGAAGAAGGGCAGGACTGAGTCAAGGCCTCTACAGCTAGTGCACATGTCCACTAGGGATTTAATTCTGTAGCTAAACTATCCATGTACACACATGCAGCACAGCCATCCTTAGCTGTACACTTTGGTCTAGAGCCTACAAATAGCTTTGCTAACCTACATATATCCAAAGGTGAGTTCAATGTAAGTACTCTTGGGTAAAGACACTCGTGTACATAATTGTCTCCAGAATTGGAACCTTTATGAGTTTAGGGAGAGAATTCATACAAAACCTACTGCATGTAGGCAACACAATTTCAATGTCTCTCAACCTGATAAAAATCAAAATGATGTTTTTTATGAGAAAATTCAAATGAAACTTATCTCAGTGAGGCCTACCTCTTTGCCAAATTTCAAAATTCTACTACTAGCCCTTTCAGCATCAGAGTCATTAAAAATTAGTTGTAAGGAAGCTTTCATAACTGCATCATCCCCCTCCACTCCCCACAGTTTGTTCTTAAAACAGCTGAACCATTTTTGTGTGAGCCTTTTAGAAAAATTCCCTGTCCTGGAAAATTTCAACACAAAAGATGAAAGTTTTAGAAAGTTAAGGAGGTTTAGAATGGAAACCATTATGCAAAATTAACAGTCATGGATTCTTCTGCTATAATTCCATATACGTGTTTGTAAGCAAGGTTTGTGATGAAAAAATATTTCTTCCATGTTAATATATTCTTCAAATTTAGGTTAACTGCTAAGAAAGTAACTGAGAACATATGAACAGCAAAATAGTCTTTTGGACTCAACATGCTCAGTTTGAACTTTTCTAAAACTGTGAAGTTATTTTCAGACAATTATGTTTAAAGACTGTCATTTCAACAGTTTTAATTGTGTGAAGTCCCAAAACGGTTATGTCCCTTGAAATTTCTGATAGAGTGCCAAAGAGGTGGATGTTTCTTTTTTAAAATTTTGCATAGCAATACCCCTGCAGAATTCACATTTCCTCCATCAACGGAATGTAATAGTTCATTTGGAGTGCAGCAAATTCTGTGCTTTGAATCAAATCAAACTTTCAAGTTACAAAAAAGCTGCTTTGTGTGTTAGCTTTTTCAAAGCTTAAGACTAAATGAGTAGTTCAAAGCAAATACAGTCTTAACTCGGGAGTAAGTTTTCCAGATGCAATGTGTTAATGCAAAAAGAAGAATTAATGCTAATGTACGGTGGGGGGAGGGAGAGTTTCTATCCCTTTTTCGTAGGGTACACCTACACAGCAGCGAGAAGCAAGCCTCCCACTCTGGGTAGACACACTCACACTAACTGGGCTCGAGCTAGCATGCTAAAAATAGCATTGCAGTTTGTGTGGCAGCTCAGGCTCTCAAGCCCACCCAAACCCCTTCGTTTGAGCTCAGGTGGCTAGCCCATGTCTCTGCCACAGCTGCCACATCCACACTGCTCTTTTTTGCGTTTTAGCTCAAGTTCTGCTAGTGCGAGTCCATCTACCCGGGCTGGGAAGCTCGCTCCCAGCTGCAATGCAGACATACCCTGAAGGCCCAACTCAAAAAAGATAAAGGAAAATGCCAAGATTGGTAGTCCTGAAAACAGATCAGCAACGATTTGTTTGTAGTCATGAGTGCATATCGGTCATTTAAAATCCACTCCACGGAACCACAGTGAAATCTACAAAAGCATAGGTGCTGGAACTAGGGGTGCTGAGGGTGTTGCCGCACCCCTTGGCTTGAAGTAGTTTCCATTAAATACAGGGTCCACAGTTTTCTTCAGTGGCTCTCAGCACTCCCACTATACAAATTGTTCCAGCGTCCCGTACAAAAGAGAAGCCAGAAGGCAGTCACTGTGGCTAGGTCTACACTATGAACTAGGGGCGTGATTCCCAGCTCGCATATGCATACTTGCGGAAGCTGGATGACAGCTAGTGCGAGTGATGCCATTGTAAGTACACCTCTACCCCGATATAAAGGGACCTGATATAACACGAATTCGGATATAACGCGGTAAAGCAGTGCTCCGGGGAGGGCGGGGCTGTGCACTCCGGTGGATCAAAGCAAGTCCGATATAATACAGTTTCACCTATAATGTGGTAAGATTTTTTGGCTCCCTAGGACAGCGTTATATCAGGGTAGAGGTGTATGTGTACATGGACAGAGAATCACATTGCTTGCTCGTAGTGTTGTTGTAGTTTGTGAAAGATGCATGTGCTTTTGTGTCACATGGGCAATGAGTTAACAACTTTCAAAGAAAAAAACTAAGGGCCACAAGAAGTAAAAATGTTACTCTTAATGGTTCTCCCCCCCCACCCCCCCAAAGACCATTGACATCAATGGACAAACTCGCCCATGGATTTCAATGAGCTTTGGATCAGATCCTATAAACAGGAAACCTAGTTTATACCCAGACTCTAAAAACCAACCTTCTGTTTTAGGTTTGGTGGGGACTGGTTACCCAGCTTCAAATTTCTGTATTGCAGCTTTTGTTTTGGAGAGTTACCTTTCCCTCTCTATCAGTGGGATATTTAATCTCAATGGCATCCCTTTAAGGAAAATTTTAATTAGCTTGTATTTTATACAAAGTCACCTGGCACTATCATACAATCACACACACAAAACAAAACATATTGCTAGCACAGTCTTGTTGCTGTTTGAGCATGTAGATTTGTCTTCATGGAATGAAGCTGAAATTTTAAATTTGAAAGCTCTTCAAGATAAGAACCTGTTATCTTATGTGTTTTGCAAAGCCCCATATATTTATGGCATTATAGGTAGCAAAGTTTACTGCAATTCCAAATTATCTGAACTAGTTTACTAGATCAGGGTCTACTAAAAGATTTATAAAACAGTAGATGCCTTTACATTCTTGAATTCCTGGGAATCCTGCAAAAACAATGTTCCCAGAAAAACTGGGTGGAACCATTTGAAGTGATAGCATTGGAAATTCATTGTCAGTATCATAAAAAGCACTGCATATCTTATAAGAGGTGTGAAATGGAAAAAGTTCTCTTTCCCACAACTGACTTTTGAAGATCATTATCAATAAATGTTTTCCCATCATCCATTTCTTACTTATCTACTATAATATTTCAGAGGAAAGACCAAATTTTTGTTTATGGTGTGCTTTGAGTAATTTTTCAGAAGCCTCTTCCAAAGTGTGTGTCTATTACTGTTGAAACTATCACAAATATCAAAGATAGTAAAGCTCTGTTGGGTCTACTACTCTACCTGCCAAAGGACATATCCTTTATCAGATTGTTAACGAAAGTAACTGTGCTTTACTTTAAAAAAATGAAAATAAACTGTATAGATATTGTATGATTTTAAAAGTGTTCCATTTGTAAAATAAGTGAATTTAAATGATTAAGCAAAAGTTTGATACAAGAATGATGGAAGTCTCCTGCCAGGTGGGAAGCAATGGGGAAATGGGGGACAAAGAAAGAGAGAGACTACTGAGACAACACTGCAAGTCTATTATGAAGAATTCGGAGGACTGACCTTTTTGAGTTATGCTTCTGACCATTGTAACATCACTCTTGCTTTTACAAGGAAGCTGTAAAATCTATTTTTTCCATACACAAACTGTTCCAATTACATTTTCATCTCCTTTTCTGCCTCCTCCCCGCCTTGATGCACTCAAGCATCAGAGTGTGGTTGCTACTTCTGCTTTCTCCTCTTAGCTAAAATGACTCTGCAGTTCGCTTCCCAGAAAGTATTTTATTTTTTAAATGACAAACTATGAGTAACCAATACTTTAATGTTTTCAAAGGACTGAAGATTTTTTAATCAAGTTAAATAAAACTTTGTATCTCAGAAGTAGTAATTGAAAATCCCTGTAAATTCTCCACTAGATTAGTTTTTGAGACAATATTCTGTGTTACAATAAATAAGAAAAACAATCCAGTATTATTTTTCATAATTTGATACGGAGATGATGGATCAGTATACCCACATGATAGCATTTATGCATAAATGCTATGTAAATAACTTATGTTTTTCATATTGGACTTGTGAGATTTTATTTGGAAGACATAAGGCTAATTACCCTGTCATCATAGATTTGAAGTCAATATAGAATTGGCCAGTTTCCAAGAAAACCTAATCTCTTGAAAGAGATGGAGACCAGACTTTTTGCAAGTTTTTCCACTTTCTGCACATGTACAGAGAGAGGCTTTAGAGATGTGGATGAACCATAATCTTGCTAATGTAGGGATGAGGGGGGACAGATGGCAGGAGTAGGTGGGGTTTGCTCAGTGCCAGCTGTCCTGTTCTTCAGATCAGGCCATTGAATGCAGCTGGGTGAGAGAGATGGCACAGTTTTCCCAAAGTGAACATGTTTTTCTCAGGGGTGACGGAAGACTGCAGGTCCCTTTTCTCCCAACTCTTGAGTTTTTGTCTTTACTTCACTCCTTGCTGCACTCAACTGTCAAGTCTTCAGAGCCCGTGTCCTGATTCTTAGCCAAATACATGGAGGGGCTCCTTCATGTTCCCCCAGCCAACAACAGCAACATAGCTATGTCCTACTTTGCCCCACTTTCTGTGCTTCTTCCATGCACTACAACTGATGTGGAAGAAAAGCATGGGAATAGGATAGGTAAAATAGGATAGGTCTTTATATTCACTGACATACCCATAAAGACATCTCAAATTCTTTCAGTAAAGAATGGCATATAGTAACAGTTTCATAACCCCTTAACAAAAAAAAAGCATTTTGAGTTTCAGTGACTGAGTGACCTATGCCTTCAAAAAAAGTGTAGATGCACAAATATCCTAGAAAGCTTAAAACATAAGTAATTGGCACCTCAAATGAGAAGAGAAGGAAAAAAGAAAAGAGTATATTCTTACAGTCCCTTTCCTTTAGTTTTAGCTCAATAGAAAATAAAATATATCAGAAAATAAGGGTAAGGATTATTTTGCCAAACACCTGAAATCACAGAACATTCTCGTTAATGAACATGCACCACAATGGAGGTGAGTAAATTGTGGAAAACAAGATTAAAAAAAAAACCAACCAAAAAACTTACAAAAGTTAATTTTGTAACCATGAGTTTCACATAGGTGGAGCTCTACATCCACGTAGAGTTTACTGTGAGATCAGAGCCTTAGCAGTTACAGAGCTGAATCAGATATAACCCTGTAGCTTTTACCACTTCTCAGTCTGACTCCTTTCCATCCTGTCAATCGTTGTTTAGGGCTTGACCAAGGCTTCGTCATCCCTGTCTATCCTGAAGTGATCTTTGTATGTCCTCTATGTTAAGTCACTTAATGAACATTAATACTTTTCTGTTGTCCACCATGTCCCATTTTTTCCCAACACTTTCTACTCTCACCTTGATCCCAGGCCTTTCTTCTTCCATCTTTTCTATTGTCTCTCTTTAAGTCCTCCCTAGCTCTCATATCCTTTTGGCTGTCTAAGATCCTTTTCTTCATCTTCCTCCTCTGGATGACTAGCACAGCTTTTCAATAGAATTATTTTATACTCATCATATCTCAATAACTTCAAATCAACTGACAGACCTGCAAATTTCCCCTGAGATCTGAGAATCAAGTAGGACATTTTTCCTGCTCCATGTAACACCGCCCAAAATAATGATGCTACAGGCCAAATTCGGTCCTCAGTGGAGTTCCACAGTTGTAAGTAGTTGTCCTTAGCAAAGACTAATTGCCCTCGGAGGTTTGCTCCCTTTGTGTGGCAGACATGAGTACAATATGCAGAAAGGGCAGATGGTGTCATTTTTATATAGTCTCTTTTCAAAGAAGAACTTTGAAACCTAAAGTTCCAACAGGGTTATTTTAATATACCATAAATGCAAAATAAAATCATATTTGGTCAACATATATTTGGTCAACAACCAGCAAAAATACCAACTATGGGTAGTATATCTTCTATTCTTGACAAGTGTGCTACTTCCATTAACACTCCAATGGGATTTAAATCACCTAAAATCAAAAGAACATATTTAATATTCCCATCTACCCTGTCAGCAAAGTGAACAATAAAAAAAACTGCTAGGTAAGAGCAAGTGTCCTGTCAAGTAAATTTCAATAATAATTTCCATTCGTTCTATTTCTCACATACACTCAAGCCACACTTATTTCAATTCCCATCCTTATAAAGGCCCTGAATACAATAAAAAAATAAGGAACTTGCACCTGCTAGATAAGCAATGTGCAAAGAATATGCTCTTCCAGAAATAAATGCAATTGACTCAGTTTTAAAAGTAAAAAAACATGAAATACAGAATAAATTCAAAAAAGCCTTATAAAAAAATCAAAACACTAAATGGAATGCGTGAAGTGTAGATTGATCTTTCTATAATTCTAAGCAGGTTGAATCAGCTCTATAGGCTTTAAATGGAAAATGTCTATCCTCTGTGTCCAAGCAAATGGAAATTTCACTTTTCTATGTCATTCTGCTAGCAATGAGGGCCCTGCTGATGCTCGCAGACTTTTGGTTGCTATGACTGTTTCCCCAACTACATTTTTTACCGATAAAGGGAGATGACAAAGAGATGTAGATTACATTAATATAGCCCAATCGGAATAATCAACAGTTCATTGCTACTCAGAGACAATCCTCATCATTATATTGAGAATATAACACAGGTGACGGGAACGAAGAAAAAGCTCACTGAAAGTATAATGATGTGAGTCAGGCTGGAATCCCTATGATTTATGTTAAATAAATGACAGATTGCTCCTTTGAGGGCCTCTTAGATTTAAGGGGCCCTCACAGACAACGTTTTTCAAATTTCACAGATGCCTGGAGCTGGCCTGGTATTGGCAACTATCTCCAACTGAATGATGATGAACTGAAACAGATGTGTTCTGTCAGCGATGGGAGAAAAAACACAATTTCACCTTTTATTGCTGAAATTTCTACTTTGCCTTTCTTTTTCAGATCTGAACAAACAAGACTAACAGAGGTGTGCCATAGTTCAGGGCAACTGCACCTGCATTTCCACTCAGTGGTTCAGCCGGGGCACCCACTGTCAGCTTCCAGCCTCCCAGCTGTTGCCCTTCTGGGTGGAGACCTGCATCTCACTCTCATCTGGCCAGGGTATGTCCCTGAACAGTTCCCTGCCTCTACTGTGTTATTCCCAATAAAGGCAGTCTGCCTAAACAGACCTGCTTGCTTTCTCTTCTGAGACTGATAACAGAGCAATTGCCACTGATATAAGTTACCACACAGTTCTTTCTAAGCAAATCTGCTTTATTCTTAAGATAAAAGCACTACATACATGAAACACAAAAAACAATAAAAAGAACCTACATGCATGCTAATGAGCTTACCAGGCATGTCCCCAACCTTGGGGTTTCTTTGTGATTACAAGTTTGTCAGAGTTTCCTCTCAGAACCACCACACAGTTACATGAGGCCTCAGTAGACCAAAACCTTCCAATCCTCCCCTAAGGACTGGGGTCCTCCATGGACCAGGGATCCCGTCTGTTTGCTGAATCAGGAAGAAAGCCCTGAGTCAGGTTAAAACCCAGGCTTTTATCCAAAAGTCTTTTATTTTATCTATTAGTGTCTGGAGAATCCAGTTTGAACTAGTATATGCATATCGCCCCAGGAAGATGCTTCAAAGGCTGATAATGGTTGAAGTACATTAGCATCTCCCTGCCCTACTAGAGAAGGTACATACAAAGCCACATTTACAATTGCATTTTTAATATAAGGTACCCCAAAGGTATTAACCCTAATTCAATAAGGTTTAACTTTATTGAATAAAGTTTATCTTAATTCCATATGGTTTGTTCAGGATATTGTCAGTCTGTCACCAGGTGCCAACAGCATATAACTGTAGTACTATGATAAAATGGATTAGGTAAATTATATAAAAAAGCACTTTTGATTGGCTGCTGATCTTTCCTGTGTGTGCGTGTGTGAATTCTTTATTATAAAAAAAAAGTTGATAGCAATGAAAAAGGCGAACAAATAACAAATAAGAACACAATACCAATTATCAGCATGCCAGGAAAAAATAACTAAAGTTATAGATTATAGCTTCTTATTCATTGTTACTAATGTACTATTTATAGTCTGTAATTAAAAAATAATTTTATATGCAATTATGCTGCCAGTATCATATCAATAGCGAGTATTTTAGAAGCAGATTATAATGGATATGTAAATTTGATTAAGCTGTTCTAAAAGCAGTACTATCAAGTTATGGGATGGAGTTCAGTGATACATAAAGGCACAACAGATCAAAAAAATCCAATTCTGCAAATGTTTATGCACACGCTTAACTTTCAGCCTGAGTAGTCACATTGACTTCAGGACTGGGGCATCAGTTTTACTAGCATATGTCATCATACCTTGAAGCGGCATGCTTCACAATCTATTATTACTACTCTTATTTGTATGGCTGTAGCCCCTAGGAACCCCAGTCATAATTCAGGACCCCACTGCATGCCTTGATTCTGTGGATAACTGGAGGGGGCAATTCTCCAGAGTTGTCATTCTGGAACCCTTCAGAAGCACTAAACCAGTATTTTTTTTTTTTTTTTTTACAAAGTACAAAATACTAGCTTTTAATTTATTATTAAATTTTAAATATCAAGAATACATTCAAGAATATGAATTATGTTGCAACAACACTGTAGGCCACAAGTCTTGCAGTGCAACTATGTATGTCCTCAATACACACCACCAATTTCTTATATTATATCTTATTACTTAAGGTGACATGCACAAAATTGAATTTACCTGAGAAGAGATAGATCTCATTCATCTGCCCCTTATAATTTAATACACTGTTGTCTCTCCCACCAACAGCTCAGCTAAGATTTCATAGTAGAGCAGTTCTCACATATTACTAATATTTCAGTACTCTTCATTTGTGGGACCCACATGTTGGCCTCCCTAAAACACCAAGACTAGGGTATTATTCATGTGGCCTTTGACTATGTTTGAACAGATCTGGAAATTCTGTATATTTTTATGCCTTGATACTGACTATAAGCCTTTTTACAGTAATCTAATGGGAAACCAATGCCATGCAGCCAAGATAAAAATGACTTTCCAAAGTTATACTCCTCAGTTGTCTTTTTAAGAGACCAGGATCCTTGTAAAAATTTCAGTACCAGATTGCTTGAAAGAAAAGAATAGAGGGATGGCATAAGGGGCACATATGCTCTTGAATCATGTACATATTCTACTCCTGGGGGAATTCTGTGCCACTGCGCATGCACAGAATTTATGTCCCCCACAGATTTCTTTGCTTCCCCGCAGAAAATGACACTCTGACAGGGAAGCAAAGGGACACTGCAAAAGCAGTCACGCACCACTCCCTAGCTGCACATGTACAGTGTTCCAGGCACCCAGAAGAGAGGTAAATCACCACAGGGCAGGAGACACCCCAGCCAGTGGCTCCTACCCTGAGCCAGGATCAGCTGCTAGTCCTGGCGGGGCTGGAGGCAGGAGAGGACAGGACTTCCTCTTCCCCTGCAAGGAGTGGCTAGGCTGTGTCAGACTCACCCCAGAAACCTCCCCCAGCTGTAGCAAGCTCACCATCCTCCTGTTTTCTGCCCCCATCACTCCTCAGCTACGGGGGAGGAGTCACTGTACACAGAGCTGCTCCCTCATCCACCCAAATCCTGTGCATCTGGACCTCCCATACTCACACACACTTGGATCCTGCCAGGTTGAGCCTACCTGTCCTACACCCTGTGCGTGAGGGGCAGGGCCCCAGTGTGTTTCAGGGGCAGGACCAGGCCTTGTGCTGTATCAGGGTCGGGTGCAGCCTCACCAAGTCCATGTCTCAGGGGTGGGGAGGCTGCAGGGTGATCTCCCACCTTCATACAGCCAGTGGCCTGTGCTCTCCACTGCCATGCTGGAGCCTCTGCATTTATTGACAAATAAAACTTGCAGAATTTTAAAATATTGTGCGCAGATTTTTTTTTATTTTTTGGCGCAGAATGCCCTCAGGAGTAAATATTCTCAAACCAAAGTATCAGTGGGTACAAGACATCTAATTTTAGGTCTGCCTTTAATTGGGCCTCCTTTTTTAACCAATAATTTGGCTGACTTGTTATTTACAGCTGCAATTTAGGCCTTTTAGATATTTAAGTTGTTGCAGGTTCAGTCAGGTACATAGAGGTCACTGATCTAAACTGCACCCAGAAATAACTGCAGGCACTAAAATGGAGACCAGGTTTTGGAAATCTAGCCCCTTAAGCGCCAGTCTAGAAAATGCCCTGAGAAGCATCTGTGCTATGATAACCACCCACGTTACAGAGGTTCCTTGGTTATACTTCACTGTTGGGTCAGTCATTTTGTAGGTATCAAAATGATTAAAACATATTTCATTCTCATGACTAAAATGTAATCAAGGCTCAACTAAATAATTCCCTAGCCTTGATCTCATTAGTAGAACACCATATGGCTCACATGAATCCCTCTGCAAGAGGTTACCAGAATTTCAGGACTCATTTGATTTGGTGATTCATCTTTAGAAAGATTAAATTCCCATACATACTTTAAATTGTATTCTGCCTAACAAATATTTTTCTAGTGGATTTACAAATCTGTAAAATAAGCCCTTAAGCTCTCAGAACGGGCATTAGTATTACTTTGAAATAGGCACCTTTGCACATTATTATTTTTTACTTGGATTGCAGTAGTCTTCGGAGGGCCCAGCTGAGATCAATGTGCCAACAATATGAGGTATTGTACAGAGAAAGAAACAGTCCCTGTCCTGAAGAGCTTACAATGCAAACAGGTAAGAGAAGCAGTATTACTACTTCCATCTTACTGATGGGGGCACTGATGCACAGAGTTTAAGTGACTTGCCTGGGGAATAGGGACTCAGGAGAGCTGAGTTCAAGCCCAGCTCCACAAAGACCATCTTTCCTCTCTAAAAACACATGACAGTCCTATCAGAGATAAAAACCAACAGTTAAGACTCTATGAAAAGCAAGCTGTGCATATTCCAATGAAATATGGCAAATATTCCATAGTTATTGAATTTCAATAGCAGGGATTAAATAATTTCATAACCTCTACAAGGCAGAGAGATAAGATCTCTTGCTTAAATTGCAATTTAGCTGTACTGTACTACAGAGGTGGTTTCTCTCTGGATGGCTAGTTGTATACCTAGTTAGGGACAATGTTTCTTAAAAAACTGGTGTGAGCAGGTTTAAAAAAAAAAAAAAAAACCTTTCTACATCTCTATTTCCAGTAATTTCAACTGCAAAATATATTCTTCCACAGATAATGAGAATCTGGTGCTCCACACTTATATTGTGGAGGTAGGGCTATAGAGAGATACATGGCCATTGTATTATATAGCAATATCTGCACCTGGTAATGAAAAGGTCACAAAGCAGATATTACATTACTATGGGTTGGAAACTTGTGACAGGTATAATTCAGTCCCCAAAACTCATGCAAAATCATAGGAAAATGTATCTAGGCTCCTCAGATCAATATGCCAAAATATCACAAAGATTTATCACACAGCAGGAAGGCACTGAAAAGCAGAAGAAAAAGTACTTGGCATCTGAAATCACACACTGTTGAAGGGCTAAATTGGAAGAGTGGTTTGCTAACCATGCTGAGGAGCTAAATTGGAAAACTAGTCTGCTAACCATAGTTCAACACCAGGTGTGAAAGAGTCACATATAATTACACTGTACCAGCCCAAATGTTACCGACAGTACTTTTAAAAATAATATATTTTATGCTATTGTACACATCTAACATCTTTAAAATAAATCTGTGAAATTCTAGAGAAAAATGGAACCATGAGCAACAAACATGGATTTAAGAAGAACAAACCATGCCAGAAGAACTTGATTGCTTTTTCAAAAGGATATTTTAAAATCAGTGTGTGAAGGGAATTCAGTACATGTAATGCATTTGATATTCAGAACACTCATATAATCTTAAAAAAGGAATTTTAATTGTCCAGTACATGACCAATGTTATAATGTCTCAAACTGACTGAAAGACATCACACAGAGAGTAGTGATAAATAGTATTATAGTAAATTCACTGACAACCAGAATTTATTGAACTTCATCTATTGGTTTCTTGACCTAATTTTAAAGTTGTTCAAGCAAGAGGCAACAAAATAAAAACAGATCAATAATACATCCAAGAGAAGTTAAAAAAAAGTGGGTAAATAACTCTAAGCCAAAATAGATGGTGGAAGATTTTATAAGAAAAAATGGTTTAATTTATAAGCTTTACACCTGTGTTAGAGCTGTTCATACTTAATATGAAAACATAATATTTTCTGTTCTCTTCTGTCATTGGAATAGGCTTCCAAGAGAAGTTGTGGAATCTCTATCATTGGAGGCTTTTAAGAACAGATTAGAGAAACTCCTGTCAGAAATGGTCTAGGTTTACTTGGCTCTGCATCAGCGTAGGGGGCTGGACTAGATTTCTATGGTTCTGTGTTGTGTGGAGATGCCTATGGCCTGAGCTTTGGATCTTGTCCCTGGTGGGGCACTGCAGGAATGGTACCGAGGTACAGAGTCTTGTCTTATTTCAACATTTTCTTTACAAATCTAAAAGGCGATAAACAACAGAGTAAGTGTATTTGCAGATTTTACTACCAGTGGGAGAGACCACTGGTGACAGAAGGTCCTAGAGTGGTTAGAAATCTGAGAAGAAAATCAAAATGAGATTCAACCTAGAAAATGCAAGCCAGTGCAGAGTCAGGAAAAATAATAATCCAAACCACAAAATGTATGATGGGAAGGAGGAGAAAACACCTAGAAAGCAACAGCACTGAAAGAGGCCAAGAGATGATGGTGAAGGGGAAGATAGACGACTAAGGGAGGGATACAATTGTGGTCTATAAAATCACGACCGGTGTGGAGAAAGTAAATAAGTTTTATTTACTCCTCATAACACAAGAACTAGGGGTCACCAAATGAAATTAATAGGCAGCAGATTTAAAACAAACAAAAGCAAGTATTTCTTCACTCAACGCACAGTCAACCTTTGCCAGAGGATGTTGTGAAGGCCAAGACTATAACAGGATTCAAAAAAGAACTAGATAAGTTCATGGAGGATAGGTCCATCAATGGCTATTAGCCAGGATGGGCAGGCATAGTGTCCCTAGCCTCTGTTTGCCAGAAGCTGGGAATGGCCGACAGGGATGGATCACTTGATGATTACCTGTTCTATTCATTTCCTCTGGGCACCTGGCATTGGCCACTATCGGTAGACAGGATAGTGGGCTAGATGGACCTTTGGTCTGACCCAGTATGGCTGTTCTTATAAACAGCAAATTAAATTTTGGACCCTGGAACTTGCAATGTGATACAACATCTGAATCAGAAAGATGAAGACAAATTAGCCAAATTAGTGGGAATGCAGGGAGATGCAAAATCATTAAGGAGTTGCTTAGTAGAGTGGGCTGACATGCATATATTACTCACGTAGTCCATGAACTAATGAACATTATTACTGAGCCCCACCACTGTGGATAGGCTCTTCTGTTCCATTTTGCTTACTCTTCTCTGACAGGGAATGGTCAGATATCAAAGCTCTCAGCATACCAGAGAATATCCCTTTTGTTCCTATTATACCAAACATAAGTACCTGTACAGAATGGTGCAAAACTTTTCTGATATGAGGCTGCCCAAGTGAAATAGATACAGGTGCATACAATTTGAAGTTTCTTGTTTAATTTTTACTGCATATACAATTGAACATTCTGCTGGCCCATATTAAGTAAATATTCTTGGAAATTTAAGCTTTAACTTTCAAGAAAAAGAGTTCCTGCTTGATTCCATCAGGATATTTTGAAGTGTGATTCTGCTAAAAATGCCTGTAAAAATAATAAACCTTACTCACCAATCCTGCTCCCACTATGCATTTGGAGTCGTGAAAGCTGACTTTAGTGACAATATTTTTAATCTTCTTTCTTTACTCCTGTTAGCTCTGTAGAGCTATGAGAGGGGGAGTCGGAGTCAACAATCTGGCTCACACTAAATCAAAAGAATTTTTAACAATATTTGATTTGCTGGGCCAAAATCTGCCTTCGTTTATACATTTGAAATCTCTGAGCTGCAGAATCTTTCACTGATGATAATCCTTGAGTAAGAAAGAATCCAGCTTGATTCTCAGATCCCAGGCTAAGTTTGCAGTACTAATAGTTAACAAAAGCCCTCCTTTTTTACTTGTAAACAGTGCAAATCTGATCTGGAAGCCAAACGGTAAATAATCAGTTACCTGCACAAGACAAGTGTAATCTTTCTATTAAATAATTTTAAAGATATGAAGAGAAAAACCTTAAAAAAAATCTGAAAGTGTACAACTAAAAAATAGCAAAAACATGTAGAAGACCAATTGAGGTAGTGATACACATGGAGGATATAATAAAAGCATTATGCTGCTGGCCTGGAGCCTACATTTGTCATATAATAGCATAGTTTATGCATTTTAAGGCTTAATTCCATCAATTCTGACAGAACTTCAGTTTGCTTGGCTTTGTATACTTGCTTGGAAGATAATTTCCTGGGGGCCAGCTACTTAACAATCCACTCACTAGCAAGACTCTAGGCAATTAAAGATACCTACTCTCATCTCCAAAGAACTAATAAAAGATGGTTGCAATATTTATGCTTCCAGTAATGCTGAACTGGTAGGCTGGACATGGTGGAATAATGCAACAGAAAAGCTTTGCAACCCTGTGTAGAGGTTTGCGTGTTTTGTACAGGGCCAGTTCTAGGCACCAGCAAAACAAGCTAGTGCTTGGGGCGGCACATTTTTAGGGGCGCCATTCTGGCGCGGGCCATGCCGTCCCTAAAAATGTGCCCCGGCCGCCCTAACTCACCTCCGCTGCTGCCGCTCGTGCCCGCTGCTCCCCCTCCCTCCCAGGCTCTCAAATCCGGGAGGGAGGGGGAGATCCCGAGCGGCTGCGGTGCGCGAAACAGCTGATTCACGCGCCGCGGCTGCTCAGGATCTCCCCCTCCCTCCCGAGTTTGAGAGCCTGGGAGGGAGGAGGAGACCCCGAGTGGCCGCGGCGCACGCGCTGCTTCTCCCTCTTCCTCCCTCCCTCCTAGGCTTGAGAGCCTGGGGGAAGGAGGCAGGCCTGGGGATTTGGGGAAGGGGCGGTGTTGAGGCGGGGCCGGGGGTGGGGTAAGAAAAAAAAATGGGGGGGGAGGGGGAGAGAGGGGCGGCCAAAATTGTTTTTGCTTGGGGCAGCAAAAATCCTAGAGCCGGCCCTGGTTTTGTATAATAGGGATGCTCACTCTCTGAAATCATGAAAATCTTGATCTCAGACAATGCTCTAGGTAAGAGCAAAAAGGAAGCAATACAGAATAAAAGAACCTATATCGTCTGCTAATGAGCCCTCTTTGATGTTCTGGACCTGAAAGGAAGGATTTCAATACTATCTCGAGACTGACCAAAAGATCCATTACTGAAGTGCTTCCAGATTTACTCAACTTATGCCGTAGTTAATAGTGTGATTGTTGCTGAATGTTTGTTGTTAGGTAAAAAAGTTGGACTTGTTATTTCCTTCATCCATGTTATTAGCCATAGTCTTGTTACAAGTTCACATAATTTGGTCTTAACAGATATATATTTAAAAAAAAATCCTTCTGTGGACCACTGTTTTCTTCCCCATAAGAAAAGAGTAAAACCAGACCCGTTTTCAGAACAGCAATATTCTAGTTTCTATTTGCTATTCATATCAATTACAACACAACACCTTCAAAAGGCAAGCCTGGGAACTTAAATTCATAACTCTGCTAGACACTGAAAACAATGAACACTGCTTTTATAGCTCATTACATGAATTTGTAACACAACAAACACTACCTGCTACCATTAACTGCCAACTTTAGACCCTTTACAAAAATGCCCCAAATGTCCACTTCCTTTCAAGTGACCACCTCCAATATGCCTTACCCCTTCTGCTAAACAATCTGTCCCAACTTGCATTTAGCTCAGACATTCTGCTTTGTTCCCCATGAAGAGCAGCTCTTTATAGCTCAAAAACTTCTACCTTCCACCGACAGAAGCTGGTCCTATAAAAGATATTACCTTATGTACTTTGTCTCATTCATACCAAGGTCTTTTAAATGTATTGGGTTTCAATGGGAGTTTAGGTATCTAATGTGTATAAGCACTTTTGAAAATCCCACCCATCATTAGGAATCTTCACTTATTGTACTTTCAGAGGGGGACTATATTTACTACAAATGCCTGGTTCTCATGGTATTCCTCCGTGCATTTAACATGACCCGTGCGCTACCTTGATCTTCACGACTTTTATAGAATACACTGATCCTTTTACAAAAAGCAAGCAAGCAAGCGGGGGGTGGGGTGTGTGTGGGGGGGAAGTGTCCACTCTCTTGACGGATGTGTTTGCATACATCCTTTATGAATCTTGGTATGTACAGATCCCCCAGCCAGAGAGATAGCAAAAGAATTATATAGTCTTAAACATCCCAAATGTACTTTTTAATATATGTGTTCATTTTAAAAACTACTGAGCTCTGAATTTGCAGACTATAATTTACCAGTTTCAGCAAGTAGGGCCTTCTAGTAGCCAATATCAAAATGGGAAAGTCAAAAGATAAATAGCAGCAATTTAGTGAAGTAATGGCTATTCCAGATGTATTTTTGGCACACCTTACTCTTGGCACTTAGGTTAACTGAATGGATCATGTCAGACCTGTGAAGACTATTGTATTAACAGAAAATATTATTTAGAACTCTTATCGATCATGGGCAATTGTGCCATAAATTGTAACCTACCACAATGAGAACACATCTAAGAATTTTGATTAAATAAAAAGCATATACTTTTACATTAACCAAATATTACTTGGTAGATTATATTAAGGATGACATGTGTATTTATATTAAACTATTGCTTAAACCAGCTTCCAGTCTTAAACCAATGAAGACACCCCATCAATGCTACAGTATTCTTTTTGTCCACATTATATTTCTTTTCTTTATATTTTATTCTGTCAAGGATCCCTACCCTCTTGAAAAAGTGACAGAAGAGGAATGCAGAGTTAAGATGGCAGAAGCCTTTCAATTCTGTCTCATATCCGAAGCAGCAGCATACCCAAAGCATTTAAATGTTAACATTAAGTTCCTCTAGTTTTAATGAAACATTTTTGTTTTCTACCCAATAATCCTTTTGTAGTTTTACTGACAAACATGTAACAAGGTTTTGACTGCCTGAGATTATTGAAAAGCCACAGTGCTTCCCCTTCCCCTCCCCCCAAAAAAGAATCTGTAAATATTCAGCTGTCGACCCAGTGTCCTGACCAAACTGCAGCTCAAAATTACATTTTTCCCCCCTCACCAAGGTTTCTGCTTTAGCTTCCACTGAATGTAGAATTATTTTCTTCTTAACCTAATCATGTAATGAGGATACGTGAATATCTTAGACAGTTCTCATATTCCACTTCACCAGTGGTTGTATTTCACAGATGGGACGACTGATCCCTCTTTATACCTAGTTTCATTGGTAAAAAGCTTTGGGATTTTTCCAGTTGAAAGGACCTATCTGAATGTAAGATATTATTATAACAATCATGCCTACTATACTTTGAGTGAAAACTGTTTTGCATCTTCAGCTACCTGTTTTTATACACTAACATTCGGTCTGAAATTTTCCATTATTGATTTTGCCTAAAGGTAAATCTTTTTGTTGCAAAGGTTAAGCATTCAGCTATTTTAGAACTGAGAAGGTAATCCGCCCCCCCACCCCCATCTTGAACCAAATTCTAACCACTTCTTTTAATGGATAACTTTAAAAACAACTGAACATTAAAATTTAAATCTGCTACACAAATGCCCTTAATGAGCAATTCATTCTTCATTAAGTTTGAATAAATTGGTTTTAAAATAAAAGTTAAAACACGAATGAATGAAAATTCAAAATTGAGCATGCACATTAGAAAATAACGCAAAGCTGTTTGCTGATGATTTAGAAATGGTGGCATTACACAGGCTATTCAAATATGCTCCTTCCTACTTGTTTACAGGACTTTACAAGGTCAGCTGCTCTGGTAAGTGTGATTGGAACTCATCTACTGGATTGGGTGAGCTTTAACAAAACACGCAGCATCTCCTGTTGAAGCTGTTCCATTGTGGATAGAAAATTTAAAAAAAAAAAAAAGGCATTGGAGCAGGGGGACTGGATTCTGGGTCTTCTACCTCCCAGGTGAGTGCTCTCACCACCAGGCTAGAGTCATTCTCATGCTTGCTCCCCTCTGTCTCTCTGGCACCATGATTCTTTCATTATTTATTCAAAATGAAACTGCTTCAACAGGAGAGATGAAGGCAGTCCCACATCAGAATATCCCATAGCCCAGCGACTGAGAGGAGAGAAATCCCTGTTCAAACCCCTTCTCCCCATCATGTGGAGGAGGGACTTGAACCAGGGTCTCCCACATTCCAGATGAGTACCCGAACTGCTGGGCTAAAAGTGATAAGGGAGCTTAAGCTCTCCTTCCCCCCAAGCTTCTTGCTAAAATGGCATTGGTGCCTAACTCCAAGAGAGGGTTTGCATGTGAGATACCTCAGCAGAGGCAGGTGCCTCCCTACAGCCTGGATTTAGGCACTTATCTCAGAGAGGGATAGGGTTTAGCACGCACCCCTTGGTTTGGCATCTCCCACTGGCTAATTTAGGCAAAGAGCCACCTAATGAACTGGCTTTTGTCAGTCCCATTTATCTCTCTTCATTCATTGTATAGGGAATGCAGGTGCCCAACTCTGGCTTTGTGAATCCCAGTGATTTTCTAGGCACCTGAAACTTAGGTGTGGCAATGCTCAGTGTCACAACGCCCAAGTTCTGTTGTGAACCTAGCCCAGTCTGCTATGCAGACAGCTGCAGTTGCATATTCAAAATCATAAACTATTAGTTAGCGAAGTTTATTCTATTCTAATGCTCAGTTTACTGACAAAAAAGATTTGCTCTTAATTAGTAATAAAATGCAGTTAACATTTTTAGTTTGATTGAAAGATGCAATATAAAGGATAGTGCAAATTTTACTTGTGATAAATCATCATTTAATGTGAGTAGTCACATTGCATGCAAAAAGAACCATACAAGTGTTTTAGAATAATTTAGTTACTGTGATTTGCAAGGAGAGAAATGTTTCAGGCAGTTTTTTGTGTCTACAAAATGACTATAGCATATCTGCATGACATACTATATAGCTGATCACTTTTAGTTTAATTTCTTATTTTTTAAACTGCATATTTTATATGAAAGGTTACAGGTAACTACACAGCTACAGTTTTAGATGTAGTATTAGCATACATAAATAATTCCATAAGTACTCATCTGGTGAAGACAATGTTAGGCGTATGTACTGTGCCTTTAAGAGCAGGGCATAGGTTAGAGGGAACTGGATAGGGGGCAGTTTAATGGCAGATTCACAAAAGACACACAGCTAGGAGCTCATGGCTCTCTTAACTTTTGTAATGGTTTTAGTTCTAATACTGTAAAGCCTTACTTCTAAGAATCCAGACTGTTTCTCCTTTTTATGAATTCACAAGACACAGGCATTTTCCTTTAAAACCTATGTACTATACCTACATGTTTATATTATCTGCATATATTTCTATGCAAGAACAGCTTAAAAATACTAAGCAATTTAACAGAAACTGAACAAAAGTAGATCATGAAGTATTTTTCTAAAACAGAACCAAAACATCAATACCAAGCTACACTGAAAACAGTATTTGTAAAATTTAAGTGAGATTAAAAAAAAAAAGACCTTTCTGTAAGACTCCATGCTATTTTATTTGCCAATAATTATGTTTTCCTTTTTGAGATGTATATACACATTTCAGTTTTGCGCCCTATTGGTTTTGCCCTATAAAGCCCTAAGCTGCTTGGAACTTGTCCTGCATGTAAACTCTCCCATGCTGTACATCAAGGGCTCTCAACCGTAACGGAGTCAGGTTTTGAGCAGTGGCAGAGCTTGGGGGGTGGGAGTGCAATGTGTCATTGGTGGTGTTACCTTCAGTAAGTACCTATTGCCTTGAAAAGGCACCACACATATGCTTAAAGGCCACAGAGGGGTGGGGTTGGAGGAAATTGCCCGCCCTCCTGTTATCTCCATCACTGGCACCCAGAGTTTTGGATTGACACCCTTTATAATGGGCTTTATATTAGACTGAAATCTTAAACAAAGTGCCCTGGTAGTACTGACAAGCTTCATCTATAAAAGGCTATGCAACTACAACTTAGACCAATGTCCAAGATTAGAGCCTTATGCATTCTCCATAACCAGATTCTCATACTCTATTTACACATCCTCTCAAATCTCTCCCCTGGAAAACCTGGAAGAGGAGATACACTTTGCAGTGATACTTGAAAATGGTCATCAGATCTAGGAGTAGGCTGAACAATACAGGAAGTGACTTCAAAAGTTCAGGACCTTTACTGAAAAATTCCTACTCCAAGCCCTTCGCTATTAGACGACTGTACTGTTAAGCTGAGTACCTTGGCTGATATGAATTGTCACTGCAGTAATGTACAAGAGAAGAGATGATCTCCAATCTTTTTAACCCAACTTGTATAGATACTGTAAAATAATGTTTAAATACCTTCAGTATTTCAATTTTGATGTAAAATTTAGTGATTTCTGAAGAAAAATATAAACTTCTGCTTCTAATACCCCATCAAAATCTTTTTAAAACAAAAAAGTATCTTAATTTAATTCATGTAGAAATACCAAAAACCAAATAAATGGAGAAAATGTTTGAGGAAAAAAAGTAGTTCTTATAAGTCAACTACTACATACTGCTAGTTGAAATATTAAATTATAATCTGTCCACCAATGGTGACCTCTATCTTCATCACTACCAACAAAACAAATGGCTACAATTTTCTGTTCCATTGTGAAAGAAGAGAGCACATAACCTTTTTCCAGTTCTGGAAAATTAAAACACTTCTCTCTTTCAGCCAATATTTTTCATAAAATAGAAAAAAAGCTTAAATCTGCAGGTTTACATTGGTCACTGAAAGCACAGCTACTTAGCAAATTAAACCCATTATATATGCATGGTGCAAGTCTCCTAGGTATTAACCTCATGTTCTAAGGACAATTTAATCTGACTGGACAACCTGTCACGGAACTAGGAAAAGCAAATTCTCATAAAGTTTCCTATGTAACACATTGATCAGTTCTTCTAATGACTGGCTGATATTCCATATACAAAGTGTTCTCTGTGAATATTAGCAGTCCTGTTTGGTGACTGATTACACTTTCAGCTCAAAATTATGCGAGGGCAAACAGCAGCCAGCTTGAAAGTGTAAAAAAATACACACCTAATCTACTTGATTGTATAAGGACACCAGCATTTTTTATCCATTATAATAAATGAGAGAACACTTGCAAATGATCATACAGCTCAATTAAATGAAAGCAGTACAAACACCCATACTGCATTTCAAACACAGCCAGTACCCTAGCTGTGCTAGCCACTATATCAGACACATAGCTGAAGACAGTCCCTGCCCCAAGGAACTTATAAGGTAAACAGACAAGAAACAAAGGTTGGAGTAAAAGACGTTCCCATTTTTGTAGCCAAGGAACTGAAGCACAGCAAGAATGAGCGTCTTTCTCAAGCTTACTCAGTAATTCTATGGACCCGAAGAAGAATTCGGTGTACCCTGAAAACTTGTCTCTCTCACCAACAGAAGTTGGTCCAACAAAAGATATTACCTCCCCTACCTTGACTCTACAATAATTCTGTGGCAGAATCAGGAACTGAACCCAGATCTACAGTCCCATAAGACCATCTTTCATCTCTAGGATCTAGGTCCACAGAGTGTTTTTCTGAAGCATTTGTAACAATCATTTATTTAGCTTCTGCCCAATTAAAAATGTGCTTGAGTCTCCGTTAACACAGAGCAAAAGCAAATACAACTTAAAATACCCTATAAAAATTCAAATGATGGGGTCCAAAGGGAAAGAAACTTATTGAAAATGAAGATAATAAGTGCAAGGTCATAATCACTGCATAAGCAGCGAGTTTGGTTGTTTTTAAGACCAATGTTTTTAAAGTGAGGAGGGACAAAAGGAGAGGGATTTCTGGGGGTAGGAAGGAACAAATGGTAGGGACCATTACAGCAAATATGCAATTGTTCCTGCCTTCAGATGCAATGGTGGAAATCCCAAATACCAGCTGGTGTGCAAGTGCAGGTGGCACACGCGGCTCAAAGGGCAGGTCTCAAATATCCAAGACCAACATGGTTAAAGGGGTTATAAAATCTGTAGTTCTAATATAAGACGATACGGTGAGAGGCATAAGAAGATTGTGTCTCCTTTCCACATTCTCTCCCCGCCCAGCCCTTTTTGTTCCATGCCTCTCATTCGCTTCTTCCAGGCTGTACCCTTGCATGGAACAGCACCATGAAATTCACCATTCCTTATTAAAGTCGCTCTTAGAAACTCACTTCTATCACATCAACTACAAGTAGCCTTTTAAAAAAAAAAATACTGGTTTAACAGAACCATTAAGATGGATACGTGTGTTATTGAGATTCCACATATTCCTAGTACACTGTGTCTTTCCTCTACCATTCTCACCACTTATTCCAACGTGCCTTATCTGAATTTAGATTTGCACACTCTTCAAGGCAGGAACCTTGTTTATGTCAGAAGCTTTGCCTAATTTTGGGCACTCAAAAATTACTCTGAATAATTAAAAGGTATGTCGAACAAATGTGCCATCATGCTGTCACATCCTGAAAAAGCTGCAAGCACTGTAGCAATTTTATTCTGTGCTTTACAAACAGAGAATTGGAATAAAAGGGCCTTTTGGTCTCAAGGACACCTTGTTATTGTATGGTATTCATGGGACAAAGGTAAAACCATCACATCACATGCAAATGAAAGAAAAACAAACACTTTCATATCACCTCCAACTCCATCCATGAGAGTTTCTATGAAAAGGTCATGGTTACAAAGGATGCAGAGATCTTTTACAAGACTTACTACTTCAAACAGGTTTCCTAGGCAAAATGAGGACATGAAAGCAAGCAAAATATATATGAATTCTATAAAGTAGAGCCACATCTATCTTCCCACAGCTGAGGGAAAGACTCTGTCCAATGCACAGAGCTGGCAATATCAAATAAAGTATTGTTCCAGAAAAGAGACTGAACTTCTAGGGTTCACAAGGCAAGAGATATGATGATGACACACCATTGTATACTGGTGACACTCCGTTTAGAAGTGAACTCACCAAAAGGCCGTTAGACTCAATAAGTTATGATGATTGACGAGGACATTAGAGAGACAAGCTTGTCTCCTTCACCAACAGAAGTTGGTCCAATAAAAGTTATTACCTCACCCAGCTTGTCTCTCTAATGCCATGGGACCGATACAGCTACAACTACACTGAATCTGACAAGGACATTCATCTCCATATTGGAACCTACCCCTGATATCACTGTTTAAGCATTCAGTCACCTGAAAGCAGGAGGTTTGAGACCTGAAGATGGGACAGACCTCTGCACGTTAATGGGCACTGCAGTCCAGAGAGTCACATTATTTCTCCAAGAGGTTCACCAAATGTTGACTGTGCTTAGCAATAGAATTGAGCCCTATGGGACTCCACAAGTGAGTGCTTGTTGGGAGAAGCAGCAGTTTTCCATCGAGACCATCTCGTATATATCGGAGAAGAATGAGCAAAGCCAATTTTGTGTAACTTATTTCTTTCTGCAAGGTCTCATGTTAGCAGCACCTCATGGATGATTGTGTCAGAGGTTGTTGAAAGATCTATTATCATTAGCATGGATGCCAAGCCTCTGGAATGCATCCATCAGTGGAAAAAGATCAGCCATCAGTAGATTATCTGTCAGAGCAACCTGTGTTGTCTGTTTTACATCCAGGCCTGTTGCCTCATCCAATGTATCCATGGTGTTATAACGGTCAGGTGCAGCTAGAGCTGGCTCACCTCTACCTCTTCAATCAGGAAAGCTCAGAAACAGGTTAATGGTTGGTAAGGCTGGTAGCAGCCAGTGATTATTTTTAAAAAATAGTATCCTTTTTAAAAGAAACATTATAAAAGCAGTTATCGTGATTATCGTTAGAAATGCTTCGTCACAATTAAAAAAAAAGAAAACTCTCAATCAAATGTCTCATGGAAAAAGTTAATGAAAGTATTAATTCAATTATCAGTCTCATTTTCAAAAGATCTTGTCAAAACAGTCTCTGGCCTAACTTTTCAAAAGGTGACTAGTGATTTTAAGCGCCTCCAGTTTTGGATGGCTGAACTGAGTTACATTACAGTGCTGATTTCCAGAAAGTGTTCTGTACCCCTTCGACCCTCTGAAAGTCAGACCCATTTAAAGGTGCGTCAGATGGAGCAAACAAAAATTGAGACATCCCTATCACCAGTCACTTGTGAAATATAAAAGCCTAAATTGTCACACGTTCTAAAAAAAAAAAAAAAAAAAAAAAAAAAAAAAAAAAAAAAAAAAAAAAAAAAAAAAATTACTTAGCATAGGGAAGTAGAATTTTGCAAAACTACTCTAAACCATCTAATCCCAAGGCATCTCTTGCCTCTAAGTATACAGCAGTGGATTTACACACAGTGAAGAAGAGGGAAAAAAAAGAATGGCACCTACTTTTATATTTGTCACACTTCAGAAAACCTAAAGTTACATGTTTTCCAAGTGTATTTTTAAGCAATAATTTTGTTACCATTAACTTTTTATATATTCACTGAGGATTTCTCATGTACAGAAGGATTTCACGATTCAGAGTGAAAACGTTTCTCAATCTATAACACCAGCCTTTCAAGTCAAACATTCTGAACAAGGTATTCTTATAAGTTATTTACAAAGTGGCTTAATCTTAGTTGTGGCAAGGTGAAGCTTTCTGCAGCTTGCTTAGAAGATTTGGTATCTGTTGGATTGTGATCTTCGCAAGAAAAAAGAGCCAGCAGCAGAGTACTGGCTGCTTTAGTGCACCTGTGCAACACAATGCATTGTAAATTAAGCACATTCTCCTCAATATTTGCAAGATTTGATAGTCTAACTCTTTTGCAATAGGTGCTACAGGACAATTGTTAATTTCAATGGTCTCTCACTTTTTTTTATTTCCTGCATTACATTAACTGGTCAATTGCATAGAATTATAAAACTATTTTCTCTCTCTTTTCCCTTATTGTTAAAGGAGGCTCTGACCCAGACTGCTTCCAAAACTCTGCCCCCTTTCAATAGAATGAGAAAATACTTTTAACAATAGTTTGGGCTCTGAATGGAAAACTTCAGAAGAGTCATTTTAGACATTAGGAGAAATACATGAGACTTATAAGCCTGATCCATTTGAGTTCCAAGTCTCTGTTTTACTTAGGTACTCGTTTAAATCGAAGGACATAAAAGGAATGCCATATAAACTTCTTTGTCCTGTAAACTACTCTAGCAGTGCTATCTAGCAACTGATACTGTCTTAAGGTCCGAGGATTGTCATACAAACCTTAAATAAGCAAATATATTTCCTACTACTCTGCTGTACTTGTTTTCTGTTGTCTACCTGTCTGCAGCATCATAATATTCCCAGTGCTCCTTTGATTTACCACTTGTTACCTTCTGGCCTCAGACAACAGTAATGCACCCTCAAAAAACTAGTTCCTGTCAATTACAGCAGAAGCATTGAAGGTCTTCCAATGTGTACTCAGAGAATCAAGCAAAATAAAATGCTTGGGAACTTTTTGTGGAAAAATAGGAGATCCAGATTCAGAGGCACTGAGAGATGGGGAAATTCTTATATGAAAGTTATGATGAATAGAAATAATAAGAGGCATGGACAATTGCTCCAAGTTGCAGCCTAAAATGAGCATTTTTTTTAGATGAGCATTTCTTTATATCTAAAGAAATAATGCTTATCCCTCATACTAACCCCCTTGTTAGAGATTAATCCTAAGAAACGCCTTTAAATAGCATTCTCTGAAACACAAATATACTGATACAAGTTGAAAATTTAGAGTAAAACAAATTCATTTACTAGCCTTTTTTATTGCTTAAAAACCTAGTTATTTCAAAACCTGTGTTAAAAGTAGTCCCTCTGTCTTGTAGATTTAAAATCTCATTTTCCCATTGGTTCAAACCCCACACTAAGATTTTTTTGAAGAGTAGCTGTTAATGGCATTTAGAATATATCTATACTGCAATCGGAGGAGTGACTGCAGCAGTGCAATCTTTAACCTAACTAGCATGGCTAAAAATAGCAGGGAAGTCAACAGCAGAGGTTTCAGCGTGAGCTGTACAAGTCTATCCAGGGTCCATGCTCTCACATCTTCACTATTTTTAGCCATAATAGATTAAAGCTAGTGTGGGTATGCCTACACGAGTTGCAATCATCCTTCCAATTGCAGTGTAGACATACCCTAAGAAGCAAGGAAATGCTGGGCTATTTTAGAAGCATTGCAAGTTAGTGGAATAGATTCTGTATGACATCTTTTGCACCTGAGCTAAGGTCTCATATAAAGCCCATTAAAATCACTGGAAGACTCTAATAGGTTTTGGATGAGTTTATTTAAGTTTTAATTAAGGGTTTGCCAGTCTCCCACTGTTGTTCATGTAGAAGTTACCCTTTTAGAAAATGGTTAGAATTTCCTTTTAAGCTTGTAAGTCTTTTTCCTGAAGGATCAAAATAAACCTCTCTTGTCCTTAATTTCTGGGAAAGATTAAAATATGTTTTAACTATTTTCTAAAGGGCCAGGGTATACAGTGCACTGTTCTTTGTGTTCTAAGTATTGGTGATAAGGAAGGCAGAGTATACATTTGATTAATTGAAGAGCAAATGAACTTTTCAGCTAAATCCTGGGACACTAAAAAGACTAGCCCTGAGACCTCAGGAAGAACCCTCCCACCGCCAAGAATATCAGAAGATCTGACACCAGCTCTCTGAAAACAAATAACTACAAGAAAGGCATTTGGAAAAAGAGGAATTACAATAAATCAAGAGGGAGAGGCTCAAAAAGGTGGTGTCATTAAAGAACTCAGCACAGATTAAGACTCCAGGGAGGAAAAGCTTTCTGAACGTCAGTCTTATTAAAAGAGGAACACTTCTCAAAAATGGTGACTTAAAAAGCGTTAAATAATGTTTTTTTTCCCCCCTGAACTCTACCCCCGACTGCTGAAATAGCTGCTATTTGCACAAGAGTCACCTCTAGAGATTTATCAAGGCCACTTAGAAGGAATCTAGGATCACCAGCCACTCATTAGGAGAAATTGTGCCAATGGATACCAGAGACACGTAGATTGGTCACGTCCACATCATATGAGCAATGGCTCTGGGACCACTTTGTCTCCTGAGTTTGTGATTAACCACTCTGAAGCTGATGCTGGGGCATGAGCAACTGGAGCATGAGGCCTTGCAGTCAGAGGGGTGGAACTGCAAAAATCTCTATGTTCCTTAAAAAGAAAACTGTCCCCAAAGCATTTGGCGTAGTGTTCCAAGAGCAGATAGAGATAAAACAAACCACAAAGATGTTTCTGAAAACAAAAAGTTCTTACCCTAATGCTTGCAATGGTGGCCACCTTGCTGAAAAACGACATTTCACCATGCTTGACAGATCAGTGAAAGTTATAGTTTTAAAGAGTAAATCATAAATGAGAAGAATTGTACTGATTTCTATTTAAATAAAATGTTTAAATAGAACCATCACTGAGACAGGACTGACCAGTGTTACTTTGTGATGCCAGGCTCGTCTCTTAAATATCACTGGAATGAGGGGAAATGTCATCAGTGGCAAGAAAAGACCCATATGTGAGATGAAATAGCAGCAGCAATTACATAAGCTAAGTTAGACCTCTAATTTCCTCGAATGTAGTACATATGGCAGGATGTCAGATATTGACACACAGTGTAGACCCCATGAGAAGTGTTTCACATTATGAGAAGAATTTTTAGAATGCTGTGCTAAGCAAAATGGATTCTAGTTTTTTTTTTACTGTATTAAGTCAATATTTAGAAGATTTAAAGCATCTCATTTTGGAGAAAGAATGACTATTTGCATACAAAAGAACTTGAGAACTTCCTCCAATAGTAGGCTTCCTTAGCACACTCCAGTCTGGTTAGGTGTTGATACCATAACATCTGTTTTTGTGAATTCTGGTGCTTTGGGATTTGTTTTGGGGCAGTGGGGATAGGTGGTGGGTTTTTTTGTTTTAGAGAGACCCTTTCTTTTAACATGCAGATTACATTTCATTATGTAATAACATTAATAGATCTGTTTCCCCATTCAGCTGCACAGATAACTTTTGCATGTACTAACATTTGGAGTGAATGGAAGTTGAGACTGAAAATGCAGCTGGACAAATGTTATCCAGTTATTCTACCTATACATTAACTCTGCCATTTAAACCATTCACTTTTCACTGAACATACACCTTCCCTTTTAAAAAAATGTATTCCATAATATTTGAAGAGTTTCACTGTAGGCATCACTGATTTTGTCCATGTTGTCACAGAGTTAGTTTATAAATTAGGTAATTTGCTATGAAAACAGACACAGCCACCAAATGAAAACAAGATGCTTACAGGACAACCATTTTTCATCCCAGTTTAATGGGAATGTTCCCGTTCCTCACACTACAGCCAACTTTTCACTACAGTTACCTCATGACTCCTCTACTTAGAAACACATACAAAAACCACCACCAACAACAAAAACCCAATTCCCTGCCAGAGCAACAGGTCACTTTTCCTATTGTAAACTAATGATGTATGTTCTAGGAAGCCAAACATTCTATTCATGCAGTACTCCCTTTGTCACACTAGACAGTGTAACAAATCTACACTATGGACTAAAAATTCTTTTGCAGTTATAAAGCTATTTTTGATTTAAAGGAGTGTAAAAAGAGCATCTTAATCCTACTTTGTATGGACTCCTTTAAAAGCTGATTTTGTGTATTTATTCATTCATAAGAGATCACAAATACACAGATTCAGAACAGTCATTTTTTGTAGCTGAGTTATGAATATGAGCTCTTGAAAGTAGATCTTTCCAGTGAAAATGCGGATATAAACTTCCTGCAATTGTCACCATTACCTTATAATACTGTACAACTGGAAAAAAATTCTTCGCCAGATCATTTAATAGATCACAGTTGCTTGTACTACATAGCACAGATAAGGTAACTGATAGTCTTTGCAATGGTATAATTTGCTGTAGTGAAACCAAATCAATGCATTTTGAAAATGTAATATGAAAGATACATGTTCTGAAAACTGAAAATCATCTAAATAAAAAACAGAGTCAGTGAATAACAGCTTTCCCCACTAATTTAATAACTTGAAGCAGAAATTGTGCTGTTAAACACAACAAATAAGATTCACTGAGAACATTTTTCGTTCTACGGCACTGAAGTCTTGGTGGTAATACTCAGTAAGTAAGCTTCATTATATATTTAACCTGGAAAATGCAGAAAATGTGCAGTCTTACTTTTAAGACAGGCAGAATTATTAATATTGGATTCCTTGCAAACAGCATGTCTTTCTAAAGAAAGAGCCTGGTCTTGTGAGGCAGATGGGACTTATTCAAATAATCTTCTTTTCTGTGATCTGGCCTTCACAGCACAGAGCATGGGTGTCTTCTCTCAAGTTCATAGGCAGGTTGCAGTCATTGTAGAAGACTCTCCATTCCCCCAGCCAGCTCCCTTCCTTCCACTTTCAAAGGAATATCCCCAGTCTTCTTCCTATCTTGCAAGGCAAGTATGCAAAAAATGATTGACTTTAGTAGTCTGAAGTACATAGCTCAACATTTTTCTGAAGTTTTCACACAACATCCTCATTGGTTCCATTGCAGCCTGCAGGGCTATTTGAGTTCAGCCATGGGTTAGGGATATTTCAAATTATTGCTTTCTTTGCTTTAAAGAGTTGTTCTAGATTCAAGCTGTCTGATCTCTTGGAAAAGCCCTCCCATACTAGCAACTCAGGCCATCTGAAGGCTTCCAACGCCTCCTGGTGTTCTGCCAAGAATTAGTCTTCCTTCTTTACTTGACTAGCTTCTGCCAACTATAGGACCAATTTCAAAGTGGAAGTGATTGTTTCTTTACTACATCTAATGAGTCCTCCCAGCTCTTCCACACTCAGTTTGAATGTATTCTCTCTTCCCCGGGCAGACATGGGTCTATGTGGAAAGTCCCACTGGATTTCCATTATACCAGAGTAATTTTCTCTCTCTAGTAAATAAAGGGATTACTTTATGGAGTTCATTCTTCTTTTTCAGTCCCCTCAAATGGTAGCACTCCTGTCTAACTGCCAATAAAGGATATCATAGCACACAAACATCTCTTCTCTGCCTAAAAAGCAGAACCAGTTTATCAAACAGCAGGAAATTTGGATGGAGATGCTGTCCATTATTGAACAAGATCAGCTGATATCCATTGATCTGAAGAATATTTACAACAACTTTATGGTCACAAGTGTCTGTGCGGATTTATTTGGATATGTCGGCTGTCTCTGATACTACTGAGCACAGTTTTGTTTACAGGCCCTGTAGTCCCCCGGGGGAGAAATGAACATACACCTTTACCCCGATATAACGCGACCCGATATAACACGAATTCGGATAGAACGTGGTAAAGCAGTGCTCCGGGGGGGGAGCGGGGCTGTGCACTCCAGTGGATCAAAGCAAGTTCGATATAACGTGGTAAGATTTTTTTGGCTCCTGAGGACAGCATTATATCACGGTAGAGGTGTATCTGCTTTTTCTTTAGAAAGGTCACAAAGGGAGGTTTAGAATGATTACTCCTCTTCACACAGGGAATTATTTGACCAGCCTGCATCTTCAATCATGGGGAGGATTAGTGAGGGGACATGAGTTTTGGTGTTCTCATTATCTGTGTCTCCATCATATCTGACCCCATCAGCATAATGGAATGAACAAGGTCTTTTAGGATTGGGTCTCATCCACTTTGTGTAACCCAGTCCCCAGCCTCAAAGACAAAATATTGGTAGGTTGGAGGAAGCAGACAGACTTGATGAAGATGATATCAACACACTATATTGAGGAAGCATGCCCGCTATGCACAACAGAGATTCACAATCTAGGTGTCTTGTTCTCTTGTGCAGTCTTTTATACCAGTGCAGAGTGAGCGCAAACTGGCTGTAAACCACTCCCATTTTGATCTGGTAGCATTTTACGTCCATTTTGCACTTGTATAAAATGTCTGTGTAAGATGAAGGGCCATGGAGGATTGTGTCCCCTCGGTTACACTAGACCCTAGGCTGCTGCTGATTGTTCAGGTAGCAGCTGTGGCCATCACACACACACACCTGCACCTCAAAGTTAAAATATTTATTGCAATAAGTTCTACACAGGGCTGTTCATGGAAGCTGTTTGGAATTTGAAGCTAGTGCAGCAAGTGTGGCCGCCAGTTTATTAGGCAGAGATTCACACAGAAATGACCTTATACTTGTGCACCAGGACCTGCAGGGGCTAACAAATTTTGGAGTTCAAGCTTTTCTATATATCCCTCAATAGTTTGGGGCCTAGTTATGAAGTGCCATGCAATATCACCAGAGTTTAGATCAGTGGAAGGGGGTTGAGAACTAAGAAGGGAGGAGTCTCTACTCAAACTCATTTCCGTCCCTTGGCAGTCAGGGCTCAGATTTGTTAACCTTCCAGCTGTGCTCAATCCCAATGAATTGATAGGTCGATAGATACAATGAGGATTCAGGGCAGCTGTTAGGGAATTTTTCTTTAGGGGGTTAATTGTTGTATGTCACACTTTTTACTCCTTTGGGGAAACTGCTTCCTCCTCCTATCCCCAGACCTCCTGGCTAATGACCCAATTTTACATTCTGATCTAAGCCCATTAAGTATTTTTGGACGGTTCATGACAAAATCGTTGCTGAAAGAACCGGCCATCTTTGATAGAGTAGCTAAGATCACACCTCAAGCTAGAAAAAGATAGTGGTTCACTGGCTTACTTTCTGAACTGGTCCACATTAATTTTCTAGTGTAAGGCCCATTTGGGGACCGTTCTGTGAGTCTTCCCCTCTGGACGATTGCCTCGTACAAAGCTTATCCTGGACCTGAGATACAATATTCCTTGGTGGACTCTGGTTTCCAAGAGCCTAGAGGCCAACAGGTGCTGGTGCACATGCTGATGAGTTTTAGTACACAGTGCTTTACAAACATTAACAGTCATAATCCTATGTGAAGTAGGCAAGTATTATCCTCCCTATTTTACAGATGAGAGAAACTAAGGCAAAATCATGATACGGCTTGACCAACCCCACAGAAGGATGAGGAGTTGGTATTAGAATGCTTCCTGTCCCCTAGACCATGTTGTTTCTCATACTACCCCTCTTTTGGCCAGAGGTTAACTGAAGACAAGCACCCCTTCAAAAGCACAAACTAATTTAGGGTGCTCCTAACTGCCCAGTGGCCTGTGGCTATCATTTTCATGGACCTAAGTAGTCAGCTATCTGTGGCTATTAAGAGGAGGCCATCAATAAACTGCAGTTTTATGCAAAAATCAAACTTTCAACACTAACCTCAGATTTATGTTTTCAAGGCCATGGCTGGGAGGAAAAACAACTGGATGCTTAAAAAAAACAACACCACGAAAGCAGAGATTCTCCTTTAGATGTGTTGGTCCCCCAAAATCATAAAGGAACACATAGCCATGGGCTCCACCTGATCAGAAGCTAGCTCTAGGCAGAAATTTATCTTTGATTTGTTGCATCCTGTTTTGTAACTCAGGGGAAATGATATATGATCGGTATTGGTTTCCCCATACCAAAGAAAGCAAATTATTCAGGCAAAAGGAAAGAATTGCTTTTTCACCACTTTTCCAGTTCAAATTAATTGCAAAATATATACCAACATACCATACAAATGCCAAAATTGATATGTTTTGCCTTTGTAAGGACACCCACAGTATGAGATATAGGTTTTAATAATTTTTGTTAAAAAAAGGCCTAATTTTGAAACAGGCCTATTTACAAACACTTTTTACAACAGCCATGTGAGCTAGGTAGCCACAAAAGTAATACTATCCATATTTTAGTGACTGAAAAGCCTAAACAGATCAAACAGCAAAGTAGAGATGGTGAAGCAGAGATTAGAGCTCAAGAAATCTGGACATCCAATTCGTTAGACTGAACAGGCAATAGCACATTAGCCATTTAGGGCTAGATTGTGCCTTTAGGTAGAGCTCCCTACAGGCCAGAGTAGTCAAGGCTCTACGCACTTCCGTCCCATTTTCTTGTAACAGGGAGTAGCGACTGCATGGGCTTCCCCTCACCTGGTGCTGTGAGACAGAGAAGCCACATGGTAAGTGAAAGCGTGTGTGTGTGGGAGGCAGGAGGTGCAGATTTTATTTTCCCATATGGGGCTGCATTAGATCCAGCCATGATCATTCTAACCCTAACTTATTTAATTAAAAAAAAAAAAAAAAAAGTAGGTCATTAGTTTTTGTTTTGGAAACAGGCAATATAGCTAGACCACAATGAAGACCAATATTGTGTGACATTTCATTTAAAAGAAGAAAGGCAATTTTTGAGTAACAGAGGTACAAAAAAAGCAGCATTTGTAATTCATTGTAGCTGTGGAATGTGATCTGTAGAAGCAATCCCAAGGGATTAGAGTGGCTTGATTGTGTTTACTGTCAATTCCACGTCTTTAAAGGTGAAACTGGTAGAAGGCTCTCTTTACAGTACGTGTGTGTAATTTGACAGCAGACCTATGCTTATTTTAGTAGGTTCGGTTTCTCCAATATATGCGGCTGACCTTGTAATTGGAAAACCCATATGCAGTGCTAATGATGTACAATGAGAAAACCCAGCTCCAGTTCAAAAATACGCATTTTGATTATATTGGATAACTATTAGTAATGTGTGACAATATTTTGTGACGATATCTTCCGTGCAGGTCATTTGCCACAATACAAAATTCCTGATCCGTGGTTCCTATGCTCTGGCAACAGGGCAAAATGCTGTGATAATATTCACAGGTCCATTGAGTTGTATTCGATCCTTTATGGTAACATTTCAATTGCAAGTGACTGCTCATGAAAATCTCAGAAGTAACAGAAAACCTTCTAAAGTATGAACCTGGCAATTAAATGACAAAAATACTTCACAAACATTAGAAATGACCTATCAGGTCCCCTAGTCCTGTGGGCCACAGCTCTCAGAAGGAGAGTTGTCTGGTCAGATGATGTTGGTTGTGCTCCTCAACTCCAGTTAGAAGAAAGAGAACTTACAGGAAGGGGAACTGTAACGAAGTACAAGTAGATAGTATGATTCACTTTTTAACAAAAAGCACAAAACACAGGACCTGACTATCTAATGATTGAAACCAGTGGGACTACTTGGATGAATAACTGCTTGCCAGTGAGAGCAAGGGATTTGCAATCTGATCTTTACCATTAAATACACCTAAAAATGCACACATTTACCTAATATTCCTTTTCCAGGTATGCAATTGCTGGTGCTGCCACAGGGATATTTTGTGACTGTGACAGGAGGCATCCACATGAGTAAATATATTTATATTAAAATGTGGCTCATGCTCTAAAAAGCTTGACAAGCCCTAATGTAGCAATGCTCCCCCTGCCCGTGGTAGGATATTATCCTACAGTATACTCAAGTGCTTTGTGCAGTCTAGTTTAAAATGTTTTAAGTGATCTAGCTTCAAATCATTCCTCCTTTAAAAATCTCAGTGCTGAGAAATAGCACCTGATAAACTGAAGAGATTTGAAATTAAGTTTTAGTGCTCTATGTTCTCATTCATAGTAAATAATTCCTTTCACCTTTTTATGAGAGTGGACTTGTTTGTATTGAAAATTATAGACGCCAGTTATGGCACTCCTTATAGAGTGCTCTACCCTGAGGTTTGATTTCAAAAGCCAGGCAGTGTACAGTACATTCACTGTTGACAAAAATTCATTTAGAGTATATTACATCATTCTTCAAGAAGTCTGCAAGAGGGGTAAGAGTCAATGAAGGGAAACCTGAAGTGATCTCTGATGAATTATTGTGTTAATCATGTTGGCACCAGTATGTCTGGTGTCTAACGCTTATGACATGCAGCTTATCAAACAGCACAGTACTAAACTCCTGATATATTGTGTAAACAAAAGATGTATGCAGCAATACATGCCTTTGTAGTGAATTGTGGAAGTAGAAAACTAGTTAAGGCAAGGGGGGAAAAAAACCAAGACAACCCCTCCTCACCACCCCCAACACACACCATGTTTCAGAAATACATAAATAAGACAGAAGGGGGTTCCTGGTGAAATTCAGTGTCCATTCCCAACATTAGAAAGAAGATAAAAGGGTACTGTCAAGGCTGTTAGGCTTAACTATAGACCTACTGCACTATACCAGCTCTGTTTGATGTTCAGACACAATGTACCTGTATGGACACACATGCATTTACAGTTGTATTCTCTTCTCAGAGCAGATTTTATACATGTTCAATACCTGGCCTGATTAGAAGAATCAAGAAAGGAAGGAGAGCAGAAAGGAGAAAGGTAGAAAAGGGGGGTTGGAGATGATGTCTTATAAATAATTTTGTACTATTTTAGCAAGACTAGAGGCATTCACAAAAACCTTAGTTCAAGGATTTATTTCAGGGGTGCACAAACTTTTTGGCCTAACAGCCACATCGGGGAATAGAAATTGTATGGCAGGCCATGAATGCTCACAAAATTGGGGTGGGATGGGGGGGGGAGTGCGGGTTCTGGGGTGGGGCTGAGGAGTTTGGGATATAAGCGGGTGCTCTGGGCTGGGACCGAGGGGTTCAGAGGGCGGGAGGGGGATCAAGGCTGGGGCAGGCGTGCAGAAAGGGATGCAGGTTCCGGGGTGGGGCGGAGGATGAGAGGTTTGGGGTACAGGAGGGTGCTCCGGACTGGGATCGAGGGGTTTGGAGAGCAGGAGGGGGAGCAGGGCTGGGGCAGAGGGTTGGGACGTGGGGAGAAGCTCAGAGGGTGCAGGCTCCAAGCGGCTCCTGGAAGCAGTGGCATGTCCCTTCTCTGGCTCCTACATCTGCAGGCACCGCCCTTGCAGCTCCTATTAGAGCATGTAGGGGCTGGAGCGGGGCCATGCCACGGCTTCCAGGAGCTGTGGGGTGCAGCCGCCGAGCCACGTGGTGTGGCTCACGGGCTGGCTTAAAACAGCCCATGGGCCGTAATTTGCCCACTCCTAATTTATCATCCCCCAACCCGCGCCGCTTCCAGCAGCTCCCATTGGCCTGGAGCAGTGAACCGCGGCCACTGGGAGCTGCAATCAGCCGAATCTGTGGACGCGGCAGGTAAACAAACCGGCCCGGCCCACCAGGGGCTTTCCCTGCACAAGCAGCGGTACAAGTTTGGGAACCACTGACCTAGACACAAAGGCAATGCAAAAATCTCTGCTCTACTCCAACCCTTGTGCCTCAAATCCTGACCTGGAGAGACCTAGGAGTCAGGATGGTTTTCAGAGCTATTCAGCCCTTTGCTTTTATGATGAGACTTCCATTTAAATGTCAATTGTTATTTAATAATGTCAGTTGTATTTCAAATAGACACCTGTCCATTAGGAACTGGACAGAGGTCACCTCTTTGTGTCAGCTTGAGTTATCTGTATTGGATGTTAGATCCATCTTACAAGCCCAACTTTTCATGCTTTCAATTCAGGATCTGGCACTTACTATTCATTTGTTTCAGCTCTATCACGTTTTTCTCATTGTATCTTTTCAGAGTCCCATCCCCAATCCCAAAGCTATATACCACAGGAAACCTTCACTGGGGTTTATCTCGAGTACAATAATATATAGGTTGTTCATTTAAAAAAAAAAAACACATATTAGCTAGCACATGCTAACCAACATGTTCTAAAATGCTAGTATAGAAAAATCAAATTGTATATTAATGCTTTGTAGCTGGGCGAATTGAAATTGAGGGGGGCGCTTTCTCAGCAAGCACCACTGTGTGAACCTGGTGAAAGTTAGTTATACAAAAGATGAAATCTGATGCAAGTTATACAATGTACAATTTCCCCTCCACTATTACCTTACAGGATTTTCGTGTAATAATTGATTTGAAATAATCACAACTCATTTGGAAGTTTGTCCGCTTTGAAGTCAGTAATAATTACACTTTTGATTCTTTGACATACTTTGACGTACATTCTTTGACCTTCTTGTAATTTTAATGGGCACTTGGGGCCATGAAAACCCCTAGAAACAAAGCCTACATCTCCATTATCTTCCAGATATCCCCTAAACAGAACTGAAAAGCTCCTTTAGAACAGAAAGGAACACTGTACTTGAAGTGATCATATACAGAGAATGTCTTAACAGCTGCATTTATGGTAATCACTTGAAGATGAAAGTCCTACATGCTTATCAGTCTTCAGGATCACTTTTCTGCATTAAAGAAAGGTTAAAATGATCCTTACCTTGTCAGTGTTAATGGAACATGCAGCACTGTACCTATCATAGTATAAAGGCTCAATTCATACCAATTTAGTCTTTGTATTGCACTAGCATTTCACAAATCATTGTATGTGATGCTGAATATGCTCCAAAATTTCCTTAGGGATTGAAAGGACATATTATAAACTTAAAAGTGCACAACATTTCCAGCATTCACTTGATGTGAACAGTTCCGTCCCACTCCCCGGCAATAGGCCTCATTAAAAACTACCTCTAGAACTTGTATCTAAACCCTATAAGGCTGATTAGTTTGATTGGCCTAATAAAGGGGGAAAAAAGTACAGTATATTTCAACCTTCACCTGATGTTGACAAAGCCTTTACATGGCATGGTTCCCGGCTTTCTTAGCAGACAGACAGAGTTTGCAATTTAACTGTGCTGAGGAGTTACACTGAAGGTTACGGATTAATTTTATTTTGGAACCATCAAGTACTGGAGACAATAAATAAATTTCTTCAAAGAAACTATAGCCTGATTAATGCAATTTATACAGTTACATTTTTAACTTCGCTTGACACACCGGACCTCAACATTTTACATGGAGATGGTCAGGAATTTTTCTCCAAAATTCTTTTCTAATTAAAAATGCCCTTTTTGCAAACAGCAGTTTTTCAATGAGAAAATTTAAATTTTACCACAAAATTCAATGTTCCGTTCACAGCTCCCCAACTGCCTACCTGGAAAACTTCTGTCAGGCAGAAAGTGAAACTGGCAAGAGCCTTCCAGGAGGGTTACCAACGCCGAGCTCTCTGCCTCCTTGGCTCTCAGCCTTCCTGCACAGCTGCCTCCCTGCTCCCTATCCCCCTACCCTTTAGACTCCAAGATTGGAGAGGCAAGAATCCCAGGCACTCAACCTTCCCAGCCCCAGAGCTGTGAGGGAAGTGGGAGGCCGAGCAGCTTGGCTCTCTTCCTCACTGGCAGCCAAAGCTTGGTGCAGGAGGGAGGTGTGCTGTGAAACAGAGGGTTTCCTGGCACACTCTTTTACTTAAAATCCCTTTCTTTAAGAAGTTTCATCATTTTGCTTTTTCTCCCAGTTTGGGAAGACCTTTTTTTCCCCCTCAAAACTGAAATTTTTCACAGGAAGGGAGTTCCGTTTTATGGCTAGCTCAGTTTTTAAGCCCATAACTGAATAAAGAAAAATAGGTTCATATGCAGCATTTTCCTGCTTGACTATTACGGCTGCTTGTGCTCCCTAAAAATGAAACCTACAATTATAATTTCTATACAATATACATGCACCACACATGGATGTCTTAAACTGAGGCGACATAAAAAAATGCATTTATCATGCACCTTTGACCATCTTATTGTGGCCACTAGTCCATCTCTTCAGTATTTAACCTAACATTTCAAACAGATGCCTTTGTTTTAAAAAAAGCCACCTAGCAAAGAAATATATTTCTCCCTTTACATGAATATGTAAATTTCCCCACATAATACCTTGACTCAGAATGGGCAAGATTCAGCCTACAACATAGGTGTCACTGTCATGGCTTTAAAGTCTGTTATTTCATGATCCCATAAAGGAAAGCAATAGGAGTTTTATATCATAAGAAAGAAAAGAAAAGAAAAGAAAAGAAAAGGAGATTCCCAGCCTCCTAAGGGACCCTTGCATCTAGCTCTGGAAGGGCCCAAGATACTGGACCTTAAAATTCATAGCATTTTTAGGTCTGAAACTATTGTGTGTCATTTTAGAGGTTTTATGGGTTCCCCTGAGGAATGCATGGTGGGACTCCCGGTAACTAATCCCTCCATCTGGAGATACAAGTGCATGGATACCAAAAATAGTCCCAATAGGTTTTATGTATTCTATACACGCCACAGTTTACAGTGTGTGCTATAAAATTTTTATCCATCTGAATTCTGGATAGGCCTATTGCTCCTTTACATGCCATGAGCCTGACTGCCTCTTCACAAGGAAAAAATACTTGAGGGAGGGGCTCTGGGAGAGGAAAAAAATCAGCAAGGATCATCTCATGATGCTTGTGCTAAATCACGAGAAGAGGAAGAACAGGAGTTTGCTGCCCAACAGCAGTAATGCCATCCCTCAAATCGCTTTCTCAGGAGGCCAAGGCTGTTCATGTGGAAGCCCTATGCCTCTGCTCCAGCTTGAGTCTCCTCTGCCACAGCTCTAATGGAGCCATGCTGCCAGGTGTTCTCTTCATTGTTGTCTGTGGGGGGCTCCCAATCTCTCCTCAAAAGGTATTTCACCAACATAAAGATTCATGGAACACTTAATACGCCCTTAGGTTACATTATTATACCAGTGGCTTTCCCTGCCAGCATCTAGGAGAATAGAGGTAACAGGAGGAGGAGGAGGAGGAGGAGGAATGGGGTCTGCTAGAATATGCTGACACCCCATTCCTCCCTCTTTCAGTCAGTCATCCACTTTCTCACCTACAGACACTGTACTTCATGAAGAGACAGCAGTTACTGACTGCGACTGGTGGGAAAGCTACTATGGAATGACTGACTCCAGAGTGCAACTGTACAACTGTCTAATGGAAAAGAAAAAAATAAACTAATGAATTTTTGAAATGCATTTTGGTTTCTCTTAATCTCTCTGGCTGGAGCTGCCCCACTTTGTATAATTGAGTATTCATTGGGCCATAGAGATTGAAAAAGACTTGTAGCCCGGTGGTTAGGGCAGTCACTTAGGATATGGGAGACCCAGGTTCAAAGAATCATAGAAATATATGGCTGGAAAGGATCTTGAAAGGTCATATAGTTCAGCCTCTGAACTGAAGCAGCTACAAATATCCCTAGACCATCCCTGATACATATTTGTCAAAACTGTTTTTAAAAACCTCCAATGATGGGGATTCCATAACCTCCCTTGGAAGCCTATTTCAGTGCTTAACAATCCTTAATGTTAGACAGTTTTCCCTAATATCTAACCTAAATCTCCCTTGCTGCAAAATAAGCTCCTTACTTCTTGCCCTATCTCTGTGTCCACTGGAAACAATTGATCACAAGTTCTCTTTATAAACAGCCCTTAACATCACTGAAGACTTATCAGGTGCCCCCCAGCCCCAATTTCTTCTCTCAAAATTTTTTACTTTTTCCTCATAGGTCAGGTTTTCTAAACCTCTATAAGGAAAATGCTGCCTCTATGGAACTGTCCACACACCCTTCCCCCCACCCTGTGATACACATTTGTGAAGTGTGAGGGTCAAGGCTTGTGGAACCCTTTAAAGTTTTGATTCTGCTCTTTTCCTGCATTATCTTTTCCCGCCCCCATATTTTTCCAGTCTGGAATGACCTAAAAGTTTGAGAGTATATTTAGTATTATCACTCAAGTGGTAAACACAATGCTATGCTATCTGGTTAGCTATTGAGCCAGCCCTTGGCTTTCTGAGATCCAGAAACACACTTGCAAATTACCTCAACACTATTCGGTCATCTGTTTCAGGAAGCAGTTAAGATATTACTTGAAAGTGGATGTTTTTGTTCCAATAGAAGTATGTGGGATTCACTCACACAGACCCTATACACTGGCCTGGAGCCCAGATAAAGTCAGTTGGACTCCTGGGCTGGTTCCTTTGCAATATTGATCAGGGCCTTAAATTAGTAAATCTGATTGCAGAATACTGGACAAGTTACTTCATGTTTTCCTCATAAGCCAGCACAGATTCTTTTCCCAAAGAACTACTGACAATGATAACTATCAGCATAAAATCTATGATAAGTAGAAAGTCTTCAATTATATTCTTGCGATCTGCATATATCCAATGAAGTAGCAGCAGCATCTAGATCTGAATATATTTTATTCATAAGGATAATTAATTTATTAAAAGCTCTATTCTAGACATGGATTCAAAGTTTAATAGCAAGAATGATCATTTCTCACCCCTGTTATGATAACACAGGATGATGTAGCAATTTATGATGAAGAAATGTTTGTTTGTTTACCTGCCCCCCCCTCCACTCATGCCTTCCCAGAGTGGCACTGATTGTCTGCCAAAAGGGCACTGCAATAAACATTGCCTTTCTATGGAGAAGCATGAAACTACAAAGTGTTTTGTCAGTTTTGAAAAAATACCATAATGGTATCTCAGTTTTTCAGTCTTTTTTTGATCTTCATCCTTTAGGTCAAGAATACAATTAATAGGAATAAACGTACTTATGTCTATGCACTGTTTTAGTTTCCTCACCTACTTTGTTTGGGCTGTCTAATATTCTAGAAGACAGTGAAGAAATAATCTTTTATTGTAAAGGCTAACTGACCCATCTCCATTTCAATTCAGTACATGAAGATAAACCAATCAAAATACATACTGCTTATTTTTCATGACCACTTTTAAGAGCCAGACTCAAGCTGGCTGTGCTTCAAAACATCAGGTTTCATTGTGCCCTCAAATCATCATTGCAAATTTCCGTGGTTAGGAATAATTTTTCATAAAATGTGCTGCCATAAGCCTCTGTTTTTCTGCTGCACCAGCCTGATTCTTCCATCCTTTGATCCACTGAGTTTGAGGTGGCAGATCTCCAGAAAGGGGTGAAGGTTGGCTAAGGGTAAGTGGATTTAGATAATCACACAAGTTGTTTGAAGTATCTGAATCACACAGATTGGAATCCAATATTAATATAAATTGCAGTGGATTTAACTTCATAACTGTCTACAACTGTCTAGCATAACAGTTATAACTTCATAACTGTCTAGCAAACAGGCAACTGTCTGGATACAATTGGTCAAGTCCCCATTCAAGGCATTAACAAATGAAGTAGACTAAGGGTGTTACCAATATACTAACTGTTATACAGGTATTGGCATAAATTCACAACCAATTTATTTCCTCTATCAGTGCTATCATTGCAAATTTAAAAGCCTGGAGACAATGGCTCATTTCAATTTCAAACTCCTGATGACATTCAAAACTTCCTTTTAGATATCAATGTACCGTAGTTCATGAAAATAATAATAAAATAAAATAATAATAATAATAAAAGACAATGCCAGTTTTCTGCAAGATTTAAGTAGTTGTGTGCCACCCCTTAACCAAGTATTTATAGAGATGATCCTGTCTAGCAACAAATCACAGGAACCTGGATAAACTTCAGATAATGCAACTGCTTGCTGATGTATTCATTTTCAGAAATAGGTAGAGAACTAATTCGGTATTTAGAAATCAAAATGCAGCACACAGCATAAACACATGTGCACGTGCACCATTAAGGCTGTTCAAATCTGATATTTGTTTGTCTGTAAAGTCAATGCAATTAAGAGTCCTTTTCAGCATAGCACTTCATTTTTAAATAGCCTTAGTGGTAAGGATGCATATAGCTTAAACATCTATCTTGTTTGGAAATACTACATTTGATAAGACCACACAATAATGAAATTCACGAGACTCTAGCAGCAGAATTAGTATAAGATCTGCTCCCCAGATTGTGTTAAAAATAACACTTGCTTTTGAGGTTGCCATGTAGTAACTCCTAAACAGCAGAACTGAGGGTGTTAGTGATGGATTTTGTAATACAACCAGCTGGCAGAAGATAAGTTATAAATGAGTTCAAGCACTGTTCTTTTAACTGATTAAAAAATGAAGTTTCTGCTCTTATGAATTGTGTGATACTGCACTGTAACCAAGCTGTCAATATCCATTTAAGCTTTCTTCTTACATATTTGAATAGATCTGCTTATATATCCTGCTCTGAAATTTAATTTTTTTTTAAAAGACTCTGAACATAAAATTAGCTCCAATGTTACTACTACTGTACCATCATTAAAGGCCACCTGTACATATATGTTTAAATGCACTAATTTTAGGGTTATGTGATGAATGCCTCAGTAAGCAAGCTAAGCTGTATAGGGCTAATTAGGTTGTTTAGGCTGATGAAGGAATTCAGCACAACCTTAAAATCACCCTTCCCCCCACCCCCAATATGTTTGGTATTAGGTTCCTTAAGGTGCCTACCACTGGCTGCCATTCTGATTTGACATCACATTAATCTCACAGCTCCCATTCAATCTTTTTACTGGAGCATGAAGCCTGCCTAACAGTCAGATAAATAGCATTATTGTCCCATATAAAAATGCTAAGAAAAAAATAGCAAAGTATATTTTATAATAGACAGATCATTGGGAGTATATTATATATACATTTATATTTTAGTGACAGGTGAGCAGCCAACTCTCTGGAGACCACCACTGGGGTCCACAAGACCACACGTTGGGAACCTCTCTACCATACAACAGCATATGTTGGGGCCTTGCTCTGCAGCCAAAGATTGTTATCCATGGCTTCTAAAACAAGAAAAAAAATTATGGCACATATGTACTAAGTGGCCCCTTATGCTTGCTATTTGAAGCATTCAGAAAATCACCTTACAATTTGGCTTAAAAACCCCATACATTTCATCTCTAAAGGTGACAAGTAAGTAACTGTAAAAGTTCAAATGTATTCTTTCCCCCCTTGTAATACAATAATAAGCTAAAGAGTTGCACTCTTACAAGGCAACAACATCCTCACAAATTAGTAGCTTGATCTTGCAAACTAGTACCGAGTCTCCTACTTGCTTTAAAAAAATCGGTGGGAGTCCTTCCACTGGCTACATTGGGCATTACATTAGACTCTAACGGGTCAGTGAGGAAGTGAATGGGAGAGGAGAGGACACAGCATCTAACTGGACATATTCATTTGTTCAAACTAATTAAGAATAAAGTGGCATTATTTTTAGCAACCATACAAAAGTTTTCTGGCACTTTCTTTTATATTTGTATTTTATTAAGACTCAGCTTTACTGGAGCAATTTTTAAATCATTTGCAAAGAAAATCCATCTTTTTACTGTTGTATCATAACCAATTAATGTGTTTTAGATACTTTTAGTTCCATTGGCACATATCTGAAGAAACACAAATTTAAAAGAAAAAAAAATCTACTGGCTTCATTTGTAAGCTTCCTGAAGACAAAAATAAGGAGACAAAAAACGGTTACCTCTTTTCGTAACTGTTGTTCTTCGAGATGTGTTGCTCATGTCCATTCCATTCTAGGTGTGTGCGTGCCCACGTGCATAGATGTCGGAAATTTTTGCATTAGCGGTATCTGGAGGGTCAGCTGTGGTGCCGTGCTCATGCATTGGTATATTAGGCGCTGCTAACCCTGCATCCTCTCAGTTCCTTCTTGCCAGCAACTCCAGAGGAGTAGGAGGGCAGGTAATGGAATATACATGAGCAACACATCTCAAAAGAACAACAGTTACAAAAAAGTAGGTAAACTTTTTTTTCCTTCGGGTGCTTGCTCATGCCTATTCCATTCTAGCTGACTCACAAGTAGCATCCTCAGAGGTGGGATCGGAATTCACAATCTAGTGGCTTGCAGTACTGCTCTACCAAAGCCAGCATCGTCCCGGGCCTGCTGGGTAAGTGCGTAATGGGACGTGAATGTGTGGACGGATGACCAGGTGGCCACCCTACAGATTTCTTTGATAGGCACTTGGGCCACTAAAGGTACCGAAGAGGCTTGCGCCTTGGTTAAATGGGCGATGACAATCGCCCAAGGTGGCACCTTTGCCTGAACGAAGCAGCAGCGAATGCAGGCAGTGATCCAAGAAGAAATTCTTTGAATGGACACTGGACGACCTTTCATCCTGTCTGTCAGCCACTGCGATGAACAATTGCGCCGATTTGTGGAATGGCTTGGTCCTTTCAATGTAGAAGGCTAGCACCCTCCTGATGCCCAGGGGATGTAATCGAAGCTCCTCCGACTTATGCGGCTTTGGAAAAAAAGAGAGGCAAGTAAATGTCCTGGCCCATATGAAACTGACAACCTTGGGCAGGAAAGCTGAGTGCGGCCGCAGCTGGACCTTGTATTCGTAGACCATATAGGGCAGTTCCGAGGTAAGGCAGGGCAGGCAGATGTTATCGCAGCTAAGAATGTGACCTTTCAGGACAGGAGGAGAGAGCAGGAATCACAGAATCATAGGACTGGAAGGATCTCGAGAGAACATCTAGTCCAGTCCCCTGCACTCATTGCAGGACTAAGTATTATCTAGACCATCCCTGACAGGTGTTTATCTAACTTGCTCTTAAAAATCTCCAATGATAAAGATTCCACAACCTTCCCCTAGACAATTTATTCCAGTGCTTAACCACCCTGACAGTTAGGAAGTTTTTCCTATTGTCCAACCTAAACCTCCCTTGCTGCAATTTAAGCCCATTGCTTCTTGTCCTATCCTCACAGGTTAAGAAAAAAATAAATTTCTCCCTCCTCCTTGTAACAACCGGTTATGTCCCCTCAGTCTTCTCTTTTCCAGACTAAACAAACAATCTTTTCAATCTTCCCTCAGAGGCCATATTTTTTCTAGACCTTTAATAATTTTTGTTGCTCTTCTCTGGACTTTCTCCAACTTGTCCACATCTTTCCTGAAATGCGGCTCCCAGAACTGGACACAATACTCCAGTCGAGGCCTAATCAGCACGGAGCAGAGCGGAAGAATTACTTCCCATGTCTTGCTTACAACACTCCTAATACATCCCAGAATGATGTTTGCTTTTTTGCAACAGCATTACACTGTTGACTCGTATTTAGCTCATGTAAAGCTTGTGTAAAGCCTGTAGCTTGAGAGAGCTCAAATGGGGTTCCTGACATTGATGTGTAGGGAGTGATCGTGACTCGACCAACGACCTTACATGCTGAGATTGCCCAGGTGGTCTCCCCAACCTACAAATTTCAGGGTGTAGCCCAAAAATACTGGCAGGAGCCAGTGGCGATTCGCCTTTTATAGGTGAGGGGCAAGTTTCCCTTCAGGCTCAGACCATTGTCCTTCCGGTGACCAGGGCGCAGCCATAGATGCTTGAGTCTGCCGACTGACCCTCGTCAGTGACTGGCAAGGAGAGGGCAAGGACTGGTGCCTGCTCGAAGAGCATTACCGGAGAGCCAGAGACCGGTGCCGCAACTGGGAACAATCCCGCACTGGGAGGGATCAATGGCTGGGAGACCACCTAGGCGATTGTGATCTGCGCTGTGGCAAACTCTGGCGGGAGGCCAGAAGGTACAATGGCTACGGGGATCGTTATCGTGGCTCAGGTGTCCTGTGCCTTGCAGGTGGAGATAGGGTGACCGGATGTCCTGATTTTATAGGGACAGTCCCGATTTTGGGGTCTTTTTCTTATATAGACTCCTATTACTCCCCACCCCCATCCCGATTTTTCACATTTCCTGTCTGGTCACCCTAGGTGGAGACCTTGGCATCAGGGACCTGTGTCTTCTAACCAGGGATTGAGGCTGTGGTGCCAGGGTCCGAGGCCTGCAGTCTGGGGATCAGGGACACTCCGCTGCTTTAGGGGGTAGTCCCATAACAGTCTTGCCTGTATATGCCAGGGCCTTAGCCAGGTCCATCACCTTGCTTGGTGTCTGTGGTGCTGGTCAGCCTACTTGCTCTTTGGCTGCTGGGCCCGCTTTGGGCACAGATGACCTTATAAGGGGGCTGAGAACCCCTGCCACTCCCAGGAGTCAGAGGTGGGTCCCTGGTTGGGCTAGGGGGTCCGACCGCAGCAGTCCCCCCCAAGGAACTCCAGGGCAGGCATGTGGCCTAATAGCTCCTTTGCCCGAAGCCTCTTTTCCTGTGGTGCCGGTGGGCCCGTCAACTTCGACTGCTTCTTCGGCACCAGGGAGTGGGAATGGTGCCGGGTGGATTCTGGTGATGCGCTGCGCGCCGATGCCGAGGTGCTGGGTGTGGAGTCCGATCAAGAGGGCTTCGAGGTAGGACGAGACAACTTCTTCTGAGTTTGAGGGCGAAAGTTTTTGCAGATCCTGCACTTATTCTTTCTGTGGGACTCCCCCAAACACTTTAAACAGCTCTTGTGGGGGTCACTAATGGGCATCAGCCATCCGCATGATGAACATGGCCTAAACTACTACTCTAACACTTAAAGATCTAACTAAGTACCTATCAACTAACAACAAAGGAGACAGAACAATGGACTGTAAGAACTGCTAACGCTCTTGTGATGTCAGACAAGGCGCTCTGACTAACTGTCACGGCCAGTAAGAAGGAACTGAGAGGGCATAGGGTTGGCAGCACCTAACATACCAATGCACGAGCCTGGCACTCATGGGGGCACTACAGCTAGCCCTATGGATACCACTAAGATAATCTCTGGTAACCATGCACATGGGTGCGCACACACACCTAGAATGGAATTGACATGAGCAAGCACTCGAAGAACAAATTGTTTCTAGAACTATTAACGCTGGTTAATAGTGCAATGGTGTAGTTCTGTTTTCCTAGTCAAAATGTCAATTAGTGGCATCACAAAGGCTTGTTTCAATGCAAAAATAACCTCGTAATGGGAGCTGTAGAAAAAACCAGCAATAGGGTAGATAATCTACTTTACTGAGGACAAAAATATCATTACCTTTGATTAAGCCTGTGCTTAACTCCAACTGAAGTCAATGGGACTTAATCACATGCATTACTGCTGTCCTGAATTGTGGCCTTTCTGGCTTACTAAATGTAAATGAAATAATTTAAAACAGATTAAAAAAAGAAGCAGTATTTTGTATTTAAAGTTATTCCAATATTTTAACACACGTTTTTATGATGCAATATAATACTAGCTGACAAAACTAGCTGACTGGAGCACTGTCATGGATGGGTATAAACTGTTCAGGAAGGACAGGCAGGGGAGAAGAGGTGGAGGAGCTGCACTGTCTGTAAGAGAGCAGTATGATTGCTCAGAGCTCCAGTATGAAACTGGAGAAAAGCCTGTTGAGTGTCTTTGGGTTAAGTTTAGAGGTGAAAGCAACAAGGGTGATGTCGTGCTGGGCATCTGCTATAGACCACCAGACCAAGAGGAGGAGTTAGATGAGGCTCTCTTCAGACAACTAACAGAAGTTTCCAGATCACAGGCCCTGGTTCTCATGGGGGACTTCAATTACCCTGATATCTGCTGGGAGAGCAATACAGCAGTGCACAGACAATCCAGGAAATTTTTGGAGAGCATTGGGGACAACTTCCTGGTGCAAGTGCTGGAGGAACCAATTAGGGGCTGTGCTCCTCTTGACCTGCTACTCAGAAAAAGGGAAGAATTGGTTGGGGAAGTAGAAGTGGGTGGCAACCTGGGTAGCAGTGACCATGAATGGTTGAGTTCAGGATCCTGGCAAAAGGAAAAAAGGAGAGCAGCAGAATACGGACCCTGGACTTCAGAAAAGCAGACTGTCTCCCCCAGGGAACTGGTAGGAAGGATCCCCTGGGAGGCTAATATGAGGGGAAAAGAAGTCCATGAAAGCTGGCTGTATTTTAAAGAAGTCTTATTGAGGGCATAGGAACAAACCATCCCAATGTGCAGAAAGAATAGCAAATATGGCAGGCGACCAGCTTGGCTTAACGGAGAAATCTTCGGTGAGCTTAAACACAAAGAGGAAGCTTACAAGAAGTGGAAACTTGGACAGGGAGGAGTATAAAAATAGGGAGGAGTATAAAAATATTGATTAGGGAGGAGTATAAAAATATTGCTCAAGCATGCAGGATTGTAATCAGGAAAGCCAAAACACAATGAGAGTTGCAGCTAGCAAGGAATATGAAGGGTAACAAGAAAGGTTTCTACAAGTATGTTATCAACAAGAAGGTGGTCAGGGAAAGTGTAGGACCCTTACTAAATGGGGGAGGCAACCTACTGACAGATGACGCAAAACTGTAGTACTCAATGCTTTTTTTGCCTCGGTCTTCACAGACAAGGTCAGCTCCCAGACTGCTGCAATGGGCAGCACAGTATGTGGAGGGGGTGAGCAGTCCTCAGTGGTGAAAGAAGAGGTTAAGGACTATTTAGAAAAGTTGGACATGCACAAGTCCATGGGTCCGGATCTAATGCATCCGAGGGTGCTGAGGAAGGTGGCTGATGTGATTGAAGAGCCATTGGCCATCATCTCTGAAAATGTGTGGCGATCAGGGGAGGTCCCGGACGATTGGAAAAAGGCAAATAGAGTGCTCATCTTTTTAAAAAGGAAAGAAAGAAAATCCGGGGAACTACAGACCAGTCAGCCTCGCCTCAGTCCCTGGAGAGAAAAGTGATCAGGAACAGTCAACATGGATTCACCAAGGGCAAGTCATGCCTGACCAACCTGACTGCCTTCTATGATGAGATAACTGGCTCTGTGGATATGGGGAAAGCAATGGACATGATATACCTTGGCTTTAGCAAAGCTTTTGGTACGGTCTCCCACAGTATTCTTGCCAGCAAGTTAAAAAAGTATAGATTGGATGAATGGACTATAAGGTGGATAGAAAACTGGCTAGATCGTCGGGCTCAACGGGTAGTGATCAATGGCTCAATGTCTAGTTGGCAGCCAGTATCAAACGGAGTGCCCCAGGGGTCGGTCCTGGGGCCGGTTTTGTTCAACATCTTCATTAATGATCTGGATGATGGGATGGATGGTACCCTCAGCTAGTTCACAGATGACACTCAGCTGGGGGGACAGGTAGATATACTGGAGGGTAGGGATAGAGTCCAGAGTGACCTAGACATATTGAAGGATTGGGCCAAAAGAAATCTGATGAGATTCAACAAGGACAAGTGTAGCGTCCTGCACTTAGGACGGAAGAATCCCATGCACTGCTACAGGCTGGGGACCAACTGGCTAAGCAGCAGTTCTGCAGAAAAGGACCTGGGGATTACAGTAGACTAGAAGCTGGAGAAGGCTAACAGCATATTGGGATGCATTAGTAGGAGTATTGCCAGCAAATCCAGGGAAGTGATTATTCCCCTCTATTCAGCACTGGTGAGTCCACATCTGGAGTACTGCATCCAGTTTTGGGCCCCCCCACTACAGAAGGGATGTGGAAAAATAGGGGAGAGTCCAGCGGAGGGCAACAAAAATGATTAGGGGGCTGGGGCACATGACTTATGAGGAAAGGCCTAGGGGACTAGGCTTATTTAGTCTGCTAAGAGAAGAGTGAGGGGGGATTTGATAGTAACCTTCAACTACCTGAAGAGGGGTTCCAAAGAGGATGGAGCTCGGCTGTTCTGAGTGGTAGCAGATGACAGAACAAGCAGCAATGGTCTCAAGTTGTAGTGTGGGAGGTCTAGGTTGGATATTAGGAAAAACTATTTCACTAGGAGGGTGGTGAAGCACTGGAATGTGTTACCTAGAGAGGTGGTGGAATCTCCATCCTTGGAGGTTTTTAAGGCCCGGCTTGAAAAAGCCCTGGCTGGGATGATTTAGTTGTGGTTGGTCCTGTTTTGAGCAGGGGGTTGGATTAGATGACCTCCTGGGGTCTCTTTCAACCCTAATCTTCTATGAGAACATTTTGATTTTTTTTTAAATCTAGTCCTTTGCATCATTCAACCCTTACAATGAAGTTTCCTTGTTAAGAATCAAGAGACTTTTCAAACTGTAATATGGTCTATCGTAAAATAATGCCAAGTTATCATGTCATGACCGACATGTATGAACTGACTTTTTTTTTTTTTGGTAAAAACCGAGTAAGAGCCAGATCATGCCAATAAACACAGGAGCAATTTTATATATGGGAGCCATCACACTGAAACCAGTGGGAATAATGTAAATGAAGTTACTCACAGGTGTAAGAATTTGCAGGATGCCACTGTAAACCTCTTTACTACTGAAAAGGTTAATTAATATTGTTGGGGGAAGAAGGCGATTGTTTTTTAAACAGACAAAATGATTCTTTGGGTTGTGTTGCTAGATTTTTAAGTATATTGTATATTTTCAGATACCCTACAGATCTTGAGATTATGCTTTCCGGGATTCCAGTAAAATACATTTTGTACGGCAGCTGTACCAAATTATATGGCTTATACCAGTTTATGTGGCAAAAGTAAAAACTCCAACTCTCTTTTATCCCCCTCTGCCAAACAGAAGGTCACATAACTCCTGCTCTCATGCTCAATGTACTGCTTCGCAAACTCATCAGTAGAAGGAATTTACCTTCCCTCCCCCACCCCAGCCCCTTTCTAGTTCAGATAGATTACATCTGTAATCTGAACCCTACTCTGTTCTTCCAATATTTCACAATAAACTTGGTCTTAATTCTCTACTTGCTCACAGTACCAAAATTTACACTGGTGTAATGCTACTGAATTAAATGAAATTTCTCCAAATTTAGCACCAATTCAGAAATCATTTAAGTGGTGGTTAATTTAAAACATATACTTAAGTCACTAAAGTCAGAGAGAAAGAACAGGATTTCACCTTTTTAAAAAACAATCTGACTTTTCTTTTTTTTAAAAGTTCCTTTAACCAATAAAATAAAATAAGAAGATGCACCTCAGAATGTGGAAACTGACATCTTGCTGTCTCTTGAGAAGTTTTCACAGGACAGAACTCACTCTGCATTAGGGTACTTTGAATACTGTCTTAAATTCAAACTTTTTTCTATATGGAGCTTTGTTTTTTCTTTAGCTTTATCTTTTTCTCATAGGCAGATGATGAGCAGCTTAAAAAAAAAAAACCCACACAGAACAGACTTGCTATTCTTTAAATCACTCTTCCTAGTACCCTCCTTCCTCCAGTGCCAGGTTCTCTACCCAAGTCCTTCCAAGCCCCACTCACCATGCATTCACAGGAATTCACCAGCTTCTTTTCTCCTTTTCATCAGCCATCCATTCAGAAATTAATGCCACCCCATTCTAACCACTGGCAACAGCTACACCATAAGCCCCACCACCCTTCTCTCTCTCTCTACACAGCCCTCTTATTACCAGAGTCATGTACCCCCTCCCTGATATGAAGGAAAGAAATGCCTAGGGGAAATTTGATAGTGTGTTAGAAGTGTTATTCCTGGGGGAATTCGGCACCAAAAAATTAGAAATTCCGCACACAATATTTTAAAATTCTGTAAAATTCTGCATATTTTATTTCTCAAAATAACACAAAATAAACTTGCCAGTTTCAATTATTTTGGTAATTTATTTCAAAATATCTGTCAGCAAATGTGTCTGTAATAATACAGACGAAAAACAGATTCTGGTAAAAAAAAATTTTTTTGTTTGGAAAAATAGATTCCTTACTAGACATATTAATACAGAACTCTGAGTAATTCATTTAAATTACAGTACAAAATTTTATTTTTGGCACTCTTCAGAAGCAGTGCAAAGGCTTGGGGGTGTCAGAGGTAACAGAGGAGCTGAGAGAGAGGGAAGGAGCCTGGAGTGAACCTGGAGGGCTGTTGGGTGTGAGAAGGAGAAGTATGGAATAGGCTTTTTGGGGGAGGGGCAGGATTGTTAGGGAGTTGGGGAGCCTCCCGCATGCAGATCCTGGCTGACCCCAACCTCTCCCATTCAGTCAGACATCTGCCCTTGTCCCTGCACCCCCATCCCGATGGGTCTCTGCAGCCTCCTCCCCCCATCCGTCCCTGAAACCCCCCTTTCCGGTCTCCAGGTGGCCTTGCACCCCCACTTCCATTCAGCCCCTGGCTCAATGCTATCACCCCATTAGCTCCTGAGCCCACGCCCCAGTCTGTCCCCCCATTAGCTATTCTGAACCCCCAGGAGCTCTATGTATCCCACTCTGTCTGTCCTAAACTGGCTCTGCAGGCAGGGTGCTGTGATGAACTTCTACTCCTGGGGGAATTCTGTGCCACTGCACACACACAGAACTCTTCCCCCCTACCCCCAAAAATACATTCTGCCCTAGAAGTGCTGCAGTTCCAACTTTTGCCCATAGCAGGCTGCTGTGGCACCAGAACCGCCAGCTGCAGTCATGCTGTTGGCTGTTTGTTGCCATCACTTCTTGGACAGAATATATTTTCTGTGGGAAAAAAATAAAATTCTGAATCCTGTTTCCATTTTTGAGATTTTGATGAAAACATCATTAAAAATTTATTTTCTCCCTCCCCCCGCAATTTTCAATCAGCGCTAGTGTGTGGTATGTCGGACTCAGATAAGTGCTTTCAACATGATTCTGACCTAAGAAAGCACAGTGATTCTCTTTACATTGTATTGCAGTGAGTGGAACATTAACAAAAGACATGAAAGTGAAGAGTCAGAGGAACTTCATAAAAAGAAAATGAATGGTTCCAAAATCCTCATTAGTTGAGGATTGTTGTGTATCTTTATTGGACTGAACAATTAAAAGAGTTCACGACGACTGTCCTTCATTTGAAGAATAGCGTGGAATCTGGTGGAAGTCTTAGGAAAGACAAAATGTGAATGACTGGCATTTTTAAAACTATTTCCAACCACTCCCCAAAATAACAAAATCTAAGAACTCTGAAGTAGTTAAACAAGACCTCTGTTATTTAGTTTGCAGACTCAGACTGATTAGCAAGTTATAGGCATAGTGTAAAATAGAGATAGTCTCTGTCCCATCTCTTCATGATGTCAGCATGTCTGAACAGCTTCCAACAAACAACTGGAGGGGAGAGGAATATCACACAGTTTACCTAGAATGTCAAATTCCCTTCTCCACCCTCTCCCATTTGACAAGGAATCAGGGTAGCTTAGTGGTTTAAAGCTTATGGAATCAGAGATATCTAGACTCACTGGAATAAAAGGTTCAAATTCCAGTAGGGTTTCATCCTTCCATGGTAGACCCAATTGAGTTCTATGTGAAAACTAAGGACCTGTTTGCTCAATATTGACATTGAAGATCCAAGGGTATTTTAGTTTGGGTAGAGATTTAACTCCAGTGTCCTTGGACAAAATTTCTCTCGTGTTTTGCATGGGAAGTTCGCCAAGTATAGCTGTTCTCTCCCACTTCAATAAAGAGGGTGAAGCAATTCCTATATGAATATTTTTTTAAATGTTTTATGAATCTTCAGGATGAAAGATGCTATATAAATGTGAGACATTTTTGTGGCAACCATCCACTTTCAGATGAACATGAAAGGACTGTTTGGTTTGGTTCAGTTTTTTTAAAAAATAGAAGAATGAGGATCTGAAATGCAAGCATTGTTAAACTACAGTTTTTTGTTTTTCTTTTGTTTGCAGAACAAAACTGCATATTTTGGTATTACAAATTACTATTTCACACAGTATAACTGAAGACTTCTTTAACAGGACTGGCCTATCCTTTGAGTATTCACTTAAGCAAGTTTTAAGAAGATTCTAGATTGGGCATAAATTAATGTGGAGAAGATTTAGGAGCTTTAGAGTGGTTTCTGTTTTACAGACTTGATAATTACTGTACCTCTCCTTTAGCACATTTTCATTCAGTTAGTAAGTTTACCTTTCTTACAAAGAACTTCAAAAATATTGAAAGACAACACACTATCAGCTGACTTGTACTTGGCAACCTCAGAAAAAAAGATGCCATTGAGCACATCCATTAGAAACACCAAAAGATTAAAAAGTATGGAAATTACAAGTACGGTCACATATGGAACTTGACATCAACCATGACAACCAATTCATGCATTCATACTATTAAATTTAAACATTTTAAGGTTAAGATATAAGGTTGTTTGGGTAAAAGTCAAAGATTTTTAGTACTTTAGTATTTTTGTTAGAGGCAGTTAACTACTAAGTCTAAATGATTGAACCAAATGATACATTGACAACATAGCTCTCTTAGAGCAGGGATGGGGAATCTACGGCCCACAGGCCAGATCCAGCATGCTGCTTAATTTCATCCGGCCTGCAGCAAGTCTCCACACCATGGCCCGAAAGCCATGAGCCTTGACTCACCCTGCTGTGGGGGGAAGCTAGGGTTGCCAAGCTGTTAAAAGTTCGGTCGACTCCGCGCAGTTCCTGGAAGCAGCCAGCACGTCCCTGTGGCCCTTAGGTGCAGGGGCGATCAGGGAAGCTCTGCATGCTGCCCTTGCCCCCCCAGCACCAGCTCTGCAGCTCCCATTGGCCACCTGGCCATGCCTCCGCCAAGGGGCCAGACACACTGGCCGCCTCTGGGAGCAGTGCAGAGCCGGAACAGGCAGGGAGCCTGCATTAGCCCCGCTGCGACACTGACCAAGAGCCGCCTGAGGTAAGCGCCACCAGGCCGGAGCCTACACCCCAAACCTCATGCCCCAGGTTGGAACTTCCTCCCAAACTCTGCATCCCTACTCCAACCTCTTGCCCCATCCCTGAGCCCCCTCCCTCAGCCAAACTCCCTCCTGGAGCCCACACCCCAAACCTTCTCCCACACCCCAACCCCCTGCCCCAGCCCTGAGCCTGCTCCCAAACTCCAAGCCCCTTGGCCCCAGCCCAGAGCCCCCTCCTGCACTCCAAACCCCTCATCCCCAGCCCCACCCCCCAACCCAGAGCCCCCTCCCAAACACTGACCCCTTTATTTCTGGCCCCACCCCAGAGCCTAGGGGAAGTCCTCAGCCTCCACGCCCCCCACCCCCTTGCAGGGCTGTGTATGGCCTGCTACTGATTTTTTTCTGTGGGTCAATGGCCCGATAGAAAAAAGGTTCCCCACCCCGTCTTAGAACTATATGTAAAAACGTCCATACCTACTGTTATTTAAACAACCATACACAAGCCACAAAATTGACCAAAATAAAAAGCCCAAAACACACAAAACCATCAGTTCAGCACTAGTTGACTATCTTTTTTCACAAAGCATAATAATTTCACATACCTGCAACTAAGCAAACATCATTACAGAAAGAACTATGATCTGACTAAACTAGAGATTTATTTACAGATGTAGGGCTGAAACATTTTTCTTTACCTTGGTTTCATTATTAGGCCATGTTGCAATGAAATATTCCTCATCTTTAGATAGTCTTTGTAAAGACACTTAGAATCCTTCTGGCATGAGAATCTTATAAATATGTAATAAAATTATGATAAGAAATTACCTTACTATAGTATTTATGTAAAGCTGTATTAAGGAGCACAAGCAGTACTGTCATGTGCAAAATAAAATCTGGACTGCATCCTATATTATAAAATGTAATCCCAAATATGTTTTTTGCTCTGTCCAGCGCGTAATGTTTTTATTACGATAGTAAACATAAAAGGTTCAGCAGAACACAGTTAATCTTCCAGTTTTTGCCTACATCTTATAAAATTTGTGTTAACAGTTCTTTAGAGTGTCTGACATCACAGCCAAAGAGTAGATTAATATTAAAAACAGACACCAGCTGTTTAAATATTCTTTTTTATTTACAGTGGTTTCTACCTAGTTTAATAAAACACCAGTCTCTCAGCAGAAAGTCTTCCAGGAGATCACCAGCATGTGGAACGTTTTAAAATGTTATTTTTTAAAATGTGAAGTACAGTTCCTTAATAGTTCAATAAAAATACTTTAAATATTGAACAGCAGAGTTTCAGGATGGAAAGACAGTATTCTAACACACTGAAACCTGGGTTACAGTCTGACACTGGACTTCCATACTTCTAGTGTCACAAATGATATCCCTTTTCAATAAAAGCTTTATTCAAGCCAAATTGACTTAGTGACAGTAAGAGATCTATGAACTGTTACGGCTTTGAACAGAGAAGCCACTCCTTATTCCAAGAGGGGATAACCCCATTGATTATGTCCACATAATGCCAGCCTCACGATATGAGGCCATCTGGTCATGCCCTGATTTTAGGAGACTGACCAACCACTCTTCCCCATATCATCTCTCCCTTTCGCTCACCACATTGCTCACTCTCCTTCTCCCTCCTAAATTGGAAATCATCCTTCTAACAGCTGACTCTGCTGTTCTACATGGTATACATCAAGATGAAACTTTGTGAAGAAAAGAATGGAGCAATGTAGAACTACTGATGGGAGGAGTGGATTAAAGGGTGAAATTAGCAGGAAAGGGAACTAATTAGATTAAACATCTATCCATATAACTCAGGGGTGGGCAAACTTTTTGGCCCGAGGGCCACATCTAGGTATGGAAATTGTATGGCTGGCCATGAATGCTCACGAAATTGGGTGTTGGGGTGCGGCAGCGGGTGCAGGCTCCGGCTGGGGGGGTGCAGGCTCTGGATTAGGGGTTGGTAGTGTAGGAGGGTGCACCGGGCTGGGACCGAGGGGTTCGGAGGGCGGGAGGGGGATCAGGGCTGGGACAGGGGGTTGGGGTGCAGGATCCAGGCAGCGCTTACCTCAAGCAACTCCCAGAACCAGCGGCATGTCCCCTCTCCGGCTCCTACGCGGAGGCAAAGCCAGGCGGCTCTTCATGCTGCTCTGTCTGCACACTGCCCCGTCTGCAGGCACCGCCCCTGCAGCTCGTATTGGCTGTGGTTCCCAGCCAACGGGAGCTGCGGGCAGCATGCAGAGCCCCTTGGCTGCCCCTAAGCATAGGAGCCAGAGGGGGGATATGCCACTGCTTCTGGGAGCCGACCGCACTCCCCAGCTGGAGCAATGGAGCAGGGCAAGCCCCGGACCCCGCTCTCTATCAGGAGCTTGAGGGCCAGATTAAAACATCTGGAGGGCAGGATGCAGCCCCTGGGCCATAGTTTGCCCACCCTTGATATAGCTGGTTAAAAAAAAAACCTGATCTTTTAATCATTTGCTCTATGAATAAGTGTGGTTTATTCTTAGGGGTTCTCTTTGGGTTTGGGGAGATGCCATTTGCATAGTCTTAGAGCAACGAAGCTATAAGCAGTTCTCTATAACTTTCAAATGTTCTTCCTTTCACCTTTAAATGTCTTCAAGGTTGTTAATAGCTACTACTGCACATGCTGTTTATTTCTAGAGTGCATTTGCTTCTAAATAATTGATGTCAGTTTCTTTATTTCTCTCTCCATCGGCTCCAGATTTGTAAAAAATTCAAAAATATTAAATAAAGGAATACTGATAGTTGTCAAATGCCTAGCATCAGTAGAGTTTTTTTTAAATGTATATCCCAGATGTTTAGGCGTAATAGAAAAATCTAGCCATGTTCAAAGTTGTTTGCTTTGTAAAATAGGAGCTAAGATTACGCCAGTCAGAACTCCTTTACTGTATCCAAGGTCACAGCTAGATCCCCCAGGAAACTTCTCTGCAAGAACATACAATGACACATCTCACAAGCAGAATGAACAAGAAACTGCTGAGATATGTGAATGTCTTCTTTGAAACCTTGCTTGCCAGCTGTTATATGTCTTCCCTCATCTCCTGCTAATTCTAAAAGTAATTCAGAAGATACAACAGAGCAATGCAATCACCGTTCAGTCTGATACAGATGTCAAGGGATCAGCTCCATATCCTTTGAAAGGCTTCAAGCATATTAAACAACCTTACTGTTTTCTCTCCTTGATATTGTTCAATTTCTGGATTTTATTAAGACTCCAGGTGTTTTCAGTTACAAAGTAGAAAATGTTTTGTCCATTTCTACAAGAAAATCCATTTTATGTATTCAAAATACATATTTTCTTTTTATAATATAAAACCTGGAAATCTCTGGTTGTTGGAAGAATGTATTTCAAGCCTTTTCAATTAAGGATGGCTCAGACAAAGGCCTAAATCCAATATTGTTTAAAACATTAATGTTTGAGAGATGCTGAGTTAGGGCTCAAAATATGTTTTGTTACATGACTAATATTACACTCTTCCTCCAAGGCTGTTAAATTTAATCTTTTATAGTATATGAAGCATTTTCACAAAAAAAAGTTTAAAAGCAGCTGTAAAAAGTTCACATTTAAGATTCAAGATCTTAACACTCTGGCTCCTGACATTTTATTTCATGACTGGATTACTCCTCAATCTCAATTTTGGGTACAAAAATGGTTGATTTTTTATTTTATTTTATTTTATTTAAAGAAAACGGGGGGGGGGGGGGGAGAGATTCCTCTGACTTTTAAAAGTGAACTGAGAGATTCTCAAAAAGCCCTAGAAGCTGAATAGGGTGACCAAACATCCCGATATCGAGCAGTTTGTCCCGCGTCCCAACCGAAGTACGGTCAGAATGCCATTTGTCCTGATATTTTGTTTCGAGTGACTAAAAAAATTTTTTTTTTCCTTTTTGTGTAGGCGGCAGTGACCGGCAGGGGGAGTTCCTTTTCAATTGTTACACTCACCCTTCACGTCCGGGTCTTCGGCAGCGGGTCCCTCAGTCACCGATAGTCTTCAGCGGCGGGTACTTCCTTCTTTGGCGGCAAGGTTTATTACCCGCCGCCGAAATGCCACCAAAGACCGTCAGCGACTGAAGGACCCTCCGCCGAAGTGCCGCCGAAGACCTGGATGTGCCGGGTGAGTATAATAATTGAAAAGGCGCTCCCCCCTGCAGCGGTCCCGATATTTTAGAATTCTCATCTGGTCACCCTAAAGCTGAAACCCCTCACACAACTGGAACCAGGCCAAGCCAGTGCAAGCTTTCCCATCCATCATGTCAATGTGCCTTTACTTGGACAAAGAGGAAGTATCTAAGTATTATGTTAAACAGATCATATCTGATCATTGTTTGGACACCCCCAAGTTACACTGGCACAATGTGGTGGTGAGAATTAGCTTTATTTTGGATTTTTGTTTTATGATGGGATATGCATGTATACAGAAGTGTAATTCACCTTCTCGCCAGATAGTGGCAAAAGAGGGGGAAAATGTGCCACTGCCATACAATTTGAGACCTGAGATTTCTGTAAACCTACTATATAAACAGTTATGTGTAGTCAATTATTTGACTTATTTTCTCATGCATTCCAGCCCTACTATAACAACTTCAAAATAACCACTAATATTATTACAACTATATACAAGAATACGGTATCAGGACTTTAAAATACACTTCTACCCCGATATAACGCTGTCCTCGGGAGCCAAAAAAAAAAAATCTTACCGCATTATAGGTGAAACTGTGTTATATTGAACTTGCTTTGATCCACCGGACTGCGCAGCCCCGCCCTCCCCCCCCCCCCCCCCGGAGCACTGCTTTACCGTTTTATATCCAAATTCATGTTGTATCGGTTGCGTTATGTCGAGGTAGAGGTGTAGGTAGCTATAATCCTTTTAAAAAAAATCTTTGCACATGTATGAACATTTTGTACTCTTAGAATTCTATCTAATCAATGAAAACTAATATCCATAGTGGTGATTGTGATCTACATCACAAACTGTACCAACCAACAAGTTTTAGTACACTCCCTGATGACTAAAGTGGTAATTTTCAGATGATTTCTCCACTCCACAGTTCCAGATATTTTTTAAAGCTGTAGAATTTCAAGACTTTAACTGCTTGAGTTTGTATAAAAGGGTCTAATGTTAAAGATCTAAAATAAGAGAAATCACTGCAAGAAGACTTTACATTAAAAAAATTGAGACAATATTTTGCACAAGACTTCTAGCCAAAGCTACCTTAAAATTAGCCTTTGATGTTTCAAGAAAATTAAGTGTAAAGCAAGCAATCACAATACTATGTTTGGAGCCAGGATTTAAAGCCAATGATGGTTATTCTGCAGGTTCTAGTGCTGCATTTCAGAGCACAAGATACTGTATGTTTAAATCCACAGTTAACAGCATATGAATGAAGTTACTTTATATTCAGATTTCCTAACAAAAAATGAGGAGCTATCATTTACAAATAGAATGTGAGGGAAGCACTCTTACTGCCAAACTGCCCTAAGCTGCCATTGACTAAATACAGACCTTTGTTCTGAAATGAAAGGCACACTCTCCCGGTAGAGAATTAAACACAAACGCAGTGTAATAAGTCTTCAGGTATACCGGATTAAGATTTTTTGATGGCAATACTGTAGATGGCATGAATACAAATACAAAAACTATCCTATTAAATGTGATTTGATATAGCATACAATTAAAGAGTCATTCAACACAGACAGGTTCTTGGGTCCCCTAACATCTTTATCATATCTCTGCTTGTGTTTGTCCTTCCACTGTGAAGAAATGAGTACACAAACCAGACTTTGTATACAAGACTTACAGTGATTTGCCATACTGCTTTGTTTTTTTTCCAGACTTAGAGAAAATTAAGAACTTTATTGCTCATTTGAAGTCAAAGAGATCAGATTCTGAGGAATGAAGTGTTGCAATTACTATAAATGTTACTTTAAAAATATGGTAGAATTCTATTTTTCCATTAGTTTTCAAACCCTGCTGGTCAACTAACCTTTCTAATCATCTGTAACAGAAGGAACATACAAAACAAACATTTTATAATGTTATTTTCTAGATGGTAAAACTTTACACAATAAGCTAGCACGAATCTTATACTTCTGAACAATGGCAACCTACAATAGTCCAGCTGTGTGTTACCTCCCCAGATAAGTTAGCACATTCACTCTTTAAATCTATTAGTGTTTTTTTCCACCTGATCGTTCTGTTCCCACTATGAGGGAAGTGGTGAGAACAGATGCTCACAAACAAAGGAAAGCCATTAGGCATCATTTTATAATTATAAGAGGGCTTGTCCCAGGCTGTTTGAGAATCAGCTCCTCATATTGGTTCATGAGGGCACAAAATGAACAAGCTTTTTTCCAATGAAATGAAAAATAGCAGGGTGTTGCTTTTTTGGCACTCAGGAAATTAACTGACTGCTTATTTTCAATAATGCTGGGTAAAAAGTAGTAGATGAGCAGACAATATTTAGAAACAAAATTTATGTACAGGGTCAATCCGCTCAGAGGATGCTGTTTTGGAAATTATTTTCATTGAGTTCCTTTTATACTCTTAATTTCTGAAAATGTATTTAGGAAAATAAAAAGCCACATATTGCAGCAGATAGTGTAGCTTCTAACTGATGAAGTAAGTTGTTAGGAAATCACACATCCTTCAATCCTGCCACATGACAGTCTTCGTGTGGACAAGCATCTAGCCCCCACATTACCCCTTGTCAAACTCTGTGTCCCAACAGTGATGAGAATTACCCCATCTTATGATGAAGTTTCACAGCTATTACATTTCCCAAAAGCTTAGCTGCATATGACATTCCAGGGTGCAATCCATACTAATGAGGGACTGTTTCACTCCAACCCTGCAAGCTTGGTGTCTCACAATGCTTTGCTGTTGTTGCTTCTAACCTGGGTTGCTCACAAACAGCCTGCCAGAATGCAGGTCACACCCTGAGTGTCTGTGTACAGCTACAGTCCTGGGCCAAAAGCTCTGACCTCAGCCACATGTCAGCTTGGGTTACCAAACGCAGGGTGACTGCAACACACTCCCAGTCCCAGATTTCCCCAAAAATATGCGTTCTGCACTGATTAGCTGTCTCCTGGACAGTCCAGATATATTAGGTCTGTTCCCCCGCTTGGGGGATCAATATACAACAATTCGCCATTTAAAATATAATTAGCCACTCAGTTCACAACTGGATTAGTTTTGATTAAAGAATAGAACATGTTTATTTAACTATAGAATGATAGGTTTTAAAGTGAGTACATGTGCTAAGGCATTAAAAGAAAAAATGCATACAAGCAAAATAAAGACAAAATGCTTTCTAGTACTAAACTTAAGCTAGACTTTGTTCAAGGTGAATTCTTAACACGGATTTTCAGTAGCTTTGCTGATCAAGTTTCAGGTCAGGATCTGCCCCAAGGTCTAACCGCTGCTTTTTTTTGTCGTCTTAGGTGAAAAAAGAGGGATGGACAGGAAGAGAACCTGGGTTGTTTTTGTCCCTCACTTTTATAGTTCAGCCACCCTTTGAGAATGCATTTTCCTGAGAGTCACTGCCCTAGATAAAGTTCTTTTCAGCTGGGAACAAGGAGACAGAGTCTATTAAGGAAGGGTCCAGAGAAGAGCAACAAGAATGATTAAAGGTCTTGAGAACATGACCTATGAAGGAAGGCTGAAAGAATTGGGTTTGTTTAGTTTGGAAAAGAGAAGACTGAGAGGGGACATGATAGCAGTTTTCAGGTATCTAAAAGGGTGTCATAAGGAGGAGAGAGAAAACTTGTTCACCTTAGCCTCTAAGGATAGAACAAGAAGCAATGGGTTTAAACTGCAGCAAGGGAGGTCTAGGTTGGACATTAGGAAAAAGTTCCTAACTGTCAGGGTGGTTAAACACTGGAATAAACTGCCTAGGGAGGTTGTGGAATCTCCATCTCTGGAGATATTTAAGAGTAGGTTAGATAAATGTCTATCAGGGATGGTCTAGACCGTATTTGGTCCTGCTATTCGGGCAGGGGACTGACTCGATGACCTCTCGAGGTCCCTTCCAGTCCTAGAATCTATGAATCTATGAAGAGGTATTATACCGTTGTTTGCTAAAATGCAGATGTTTGTTCCTATCCCCTTTCCTTGACAAAGGATGGCCACTTGACAGGTGACGGCCCATCAGCTTTGATGACACCTGGCTAGAGCGTCCTTCGTCTTTGAGAAGCAGGTTTATACCCACTTCCCAGACTTGTTTGGTAAACACACAACAGTCAGGATTTATAAAGTTCTTAACTTATGATGTTGTTACATACATTTCACCACGATGCTATTGACTAGCAAGTTATTAGTTTTCAAATGATACCCACAAGGCATGTTTTGTACAAAGATTATTACAATAATGTGTAGGGTGTGAACACAGGGATGCATTCCATCACGCAGACACTGCAAAGAACATCCACCCATCTTAAAATGCAAATCAAAGCTAGTCTCTATTTTCATTGGGGGCAGTGGAAAAGTGGCCTAGATCCAGGGGTGAAAGTGAGCCAGTACTCTGTACTGGTAAGAACCCACACCGGCCCATACCCAGCCCACATTAAAGCGCTTCCGTGACTGTCCTTTGCTGCGGCGGTGCTTTAAAGATCCTCAAAGTGCTGCCGCGGCAAAGGACAGTCCTTAAAGCGCTACCGCGGCAGTGCTTTAACATTGCTGCCCCTTCCCCCCACCCCTGTTGGTGGCCCTGCTGGTACGGACCCTACTGGCAGGGCCCCCAGCAGGGGAGGCAAAAGGGGCAGGGACATTAAAGCGCTGCCACAGCAGCACTTTAATGTGGGCTGGGTATGGGCCGGTGCAGGTTAAGTGAAATCTTTAGCAGATGTATATTGGCATAATTCCAATGCTGTATACCAGCTGAAAAATCTGGCCTATTGTTTTTGTGAATGCCACAAACCCTTCAGTTAGCATTTAACTTTATAACATGAGTAATGCCTTTCAGGATATCAGACCATCTTTCTTTTAAAATTAAATCTACTTTATCTTTTTCCCCAAAACATTACAATATACAGGAAGAGCAAATTGGATAGTCAGTGTAAATCAATATAGGCATATGTAACGATGATCAGGAGCAGATCTTCTTTGTAAAGTGAGTGAAAATTGCACTATTTCCTACTCAACAGATTAATTTCTGTGCTGTGTTCAGCCATATCAGCTTACTTGAGTGACAGAATAACTTTTTTTTTACTGCTTTTTCCTCCTTTACTCTGCAGATTCAACCCAACTAATAGGGATTAAGTTGGATTTCTTTTCTTTTTGTGTATCGTCACCAAATTGGAATTTGAATCAGTTATGTGTGTGCAAACCAATTGAAGACCATGAGATTGCACACATGACACCTGAGGGCACAGTTTGGCTTTCAGCCTAAATTATTGGTGATGTCTGTAATAATTAAAGGAACCAATCTTGGCACTCAGAATTAGAGCTGCTGTTTCCAGGCCTGCTAGTTAGAAGGGTGGGGAAATTACCCGTTAAACAGAGCATAATTGATATGGAGACCATTAAAGAACAACAACAAAAAATATTGACACATATAGTCACTTTACACAGCAGAACTACACTTCAAAAGTAGGGGAAATAGATCCATTGTTTAGACCCTCCCCCACCCCCCCCAAAAAAACCCTAGAAAATTTTAGGTCAGACTATCAATTTATTATTGTGTTGGATAGTGATGAACAGTTAAATTTACTGATTTTATGCAATGTAATCGGAGGAGGAGAAGGAACAGTAAAATGGAAATGGAGAAGAGATTGAGACGCACAAGGTAGTATCAAGTGAGGATCCACTAGTGTATGTCCCAGGGTGCTACAATAAATGTGTTATGGCATGGTGATATCTTGCAGCATCTTCCAGGACTACAAGAAAAGGTCTAGGCAGGGGTGAAAGTAACGGAGGACACTTACCGGTATGGGGGGAGTGGCTCTGGCCCCTGGAAGGGGCAGGGCCTCAGGCAGAAGGGGCGGGGCTAGGGGGGGTCAGCATCCACCAGCCAGGCCTTGGCCCGTTCTGCCCAGGGCTCCCGTGTTGATTTAAAGGGCCCGGAGCTCCAGACACTGCAATTTAAATTGCCAGACCCAGGGCAGCTGCTCCCTAAAGGGGCAGGGATGTTAAAGCGCTGCAGGGTCCTTTGCCGCGGCAGCACTTTAATGTCCCTGTCCCTTTTGCCTCCCCTGTCAGCAGCTCTGCTGGTAGTACTTTAAAACTTATAAACTTGTACAAGTGCTTTTGGGACCGGCTCTGTTCAATAGACTTAGATATTGGCATAGAAAGTATGCTTATTAAGTTTGCAGATGATACCAAACTGGGAGAGATTGCAACTGCTTTGGAGGATAGGGACAAATTGGAGAAATGGTCTGAGGTAAACAGGATGAAGTTTAATAAAGACAAATGCAAAGTGCTCCACTTAGGAAGGAACAATCAATCAGTTTCACACATACAGAATGGGAAGAGACTGTCTAGGAAGGAGTACGGCAGAAAGGGATCTAGGGGTTATAGTGGACCACAAGCTAAATATGAGTCAACACTGTGATGCTGTCGCCAAAAAAAAAAAAAAAAAAAGAAGAAGCAAACATGATTCTGGGATGCATTAACAGGCGTGTTGTGAGCAAGACACGAGAAGTCATTTTTCCACTTTACTCTGCGCTGGTTAGGCTTCAACTGGAATATTGTGTCCAGTTCTGGGCACTGCATTTCAAGAAAAATGTGGAGAAATTGGAGAGGGTCCAGAGGAGAGCAACAAGAATGATTAAAGGTCTAGAGAACATGACCTATGAAGGAAGGCTGAAAGAATTGGGTTTGTTTAGTTTGGAAAAAGAGAAGACAGAGAGGGGACATGATAGCAGTTTTCAGGTATCTAAAAGGGTGTCATAAGGAGGAGGGAGAAGACTTGTTCATCTTAGCCTCTAAAGATAGAACAAGAAGCAATGGGGTTAAACTGCAGCAAGGGAGGTTTAGGTTGGACATTAGGGAAAAAGTTCCTGTCAGGGTGGTTAAACACTGGAATAAACTGCCTAGGGAGGTTGTGGAATCTCCATCTCTGGAGATATTTAAGAGTAGGTTAGATAAATTTTTATCAGGGATGGTCTAGATAGTATTTGGTCCTGCCATGAGGCAGGGGACTGGACTCGATGACCTCTCGAGGTCCTGTCCAGTCCTAGAATCTATGATAAGCAAAGAATGGTAAACACTGGTTGTGTTTGTTTTGCCTTTAAGACCAACTCTAAATGAATGACAAGACAAAGCAAGGAAAAATCTTACCACTCAAAAGCTAGGAGTGGTCTTATTCACTTTCCTCATTTTCCTTATTGCAAAGCAGGGTCTCTTTGCATCATACAGTAAGGTACACACCAGTCCATACTGCCAGTGTAGTTCAGCAGGATTTGGTAAAACAAAAACTGCGCCACTACAATTCTACAAAATTAAGATTTTTAAGAGCATGGATTTTTAGAGTATTTTTAACACATTTTTATTCTAAATCCACTTTTGTCTCACACACAAGAGCACATCTCCTCAAAAATACGTGGTTTTCTTTTTCATTAGGGTCACTAAAATTCTTCCCAAGGGAAATTCAATTTATTTACAACCACTTGCTTATGTTAATCACAATATACTATCTAGTCTCAGATTATCAGTGGATACTTGAACTGGAAAAATAAGACTCAGTTGAGACCACTTCCATTTTCTAGCCGACAACATTTTTAAGAAATTCCCTCTGGGAGACTTTATTTTTAATGCCTTCCACCTTATCCTCTACTACAGATTTAACAAAAATTGTTTTTTGCAGGTCACTGTTCTCTCCTTTGTCGCTAATTCTTTCCTTGCTTAAAATGCCTGTTGGTGCTCTCTGAATTGATTAGGTCTACCACAACATGCTCTAGTCTATAATGGTTCTACCTGAAGCATTAGACCATCAGGAGCACATTGTAGGTCTTCTACCTGCCATTTCAGAACTCAGTGTGGATTTGCTGTCATTCTGAGCAGATGTGGATTTATTTTAGGTTATCTTTCTGTGCTTTTCCCTTTTCCACTCTGCCTCCACCTCCAATCACTGTTTTGCTTAGAAAGTTTTCCTTTCAGAGACTTCCTGCAATATTTCATCTACTTTAAATAGCCACAAGAAGAAGTTGCTTTAACCTAGTGTCCAATCGACTGGCTTAGTGGTCAGATCTTTTTCTAGTTCCACCATCTGCAATTGGATATGTTAGTGCCACTGCTGCCTTTAGGCAGTGAGGTATCTTTCTAAAATCATCACCGACAATGGCAGAATATTCAGAGCCCAGATCTATGCATAGATTCCACATTTAAAAAATATTTTAGCTATGTATTTTTCTTCTAAATTCACTGAAATGTAGATTAATGTCCTCTGTTGCTGCTCAGTTGATAATACAATGAATTATATTTATTTCTCCTACATGGATCAGTGCACATCACTGTCAGCTTCACTTTCAACCTTCACCTGTCCCTACTGTTTTTAGCAGATTTTTTTTTCCAAATGAGAATTCAGCACATTATCATATTACAAAATCCAGCATTATGCAGCTTTTTTGCACCTAACATGTTCAGATATAAGCTTACTACTTTCTATAGCAATTTTAGAACAAAAAGTAATGCATTCTAACTAGGAGAAATCTAACTTCATCATAGTGGAAATTCCAGACCTGAGAGATTGAGGATTTTATATATAATTCTTTTGTTCAGCATGCAAACTTTAATTTATAAAATCTGCTACTACTACTATTGGTTGCATAGGTGCCAATCTTTTCTCTTGATGCTACAGGCAGGTGGAATGAAAGTGCAGTACCTTAATTGAATATCAACTTAAAAGTTTCTTCTGGTGCATTTAAGTGCTAACAGAACTAGCTAAAGCACAAATGTCCAGCTTGACAAATTTAATTACAAAACAGGACAGCTGGTGAAGTTTTAATTTGGACTTGTTCTGTGAAGCACCTATGAAATACACCTATGAAAACTACATTCAAATGTTAAAATAATAAATTTAACAAGGTAAAACTAGAGTAGTTGTTGCTGACATACATGCTAGATTAAAATAGCCAATCAAAAAAGAAGGTAGGGGTGTGTGTGGGGGGGGCGCCAGCAGGGGAGGTTGGGGGCTTTTTTTGCATTTTAAGATATGACTATTTTCAAATACCCTTTATGTTTTAAACAGATAAAAGCTGGGTGTCTTTAAATGTTCATTACCTAGTACAGTTGAGCCCATCAATTTCAAAGGCTCACTGCGGGCACAGAATTGAGCTGCCCTAGCAATGGCCCTTTGAAGAGAAAATTCCACCAGCAGGACAACAGACAACACGGCTGTGCTCAAACAGCCCCTAGTGGGCTAGCAAGCAGCTGAGCAAGTGTAATAGAAAAGGTGAAATATTAGTTACCAAAATGAATCATACAACACCTGAAAAAGTTTTCTTATTTAAAATAATAATTTATCATCATCAATATTTCATTGCAAATATAGTCTCTCGCTCAGCTCCACTCCTCTTTCCTGGATGATAGCCAACGGGTGCTTCCACAGCTGGTGTCATGGCCACTTTTCGCTGGTCAGCAGGAGGCACCTGCTCCTTCCGTTTCAATGGGCTGATGATATACCTGTTTGTATTTTACTTGTTCTCTGCTGGTCTGTTTGGAAGCCTAGGTGAGTGACAGACTACATATCTTTCACAAGTCAATGTCATGTGCGGACAGTCTTGTGATGGGCTTTTATTTCTGAGGTTATTACACAGCCTTGCTTTGTAGATTTTTAAAGGTCAGAAGGAACCATTGGATCATTTAGTCTGATACCAAGGGCTGATAAATTTCACCTGGTTACCCCAGGATAGAGTGCAATGATTTGTGTTTGGCTAAAGCACACTTTCCAGAAAGGCATCCCATCTTGATTTGAAGACATCAAGAAATGGAGAATGCACCTCTTTCCTTAGTCGTTTTTTCCAAAACTCACCCTCACGGTTTAAAAATGCGTGTCTTACTTCCACTTGTTATGTTATTTGAAGATTGAATTTAAAGATGATTCTTCACATTCTACCTCAACTGATTTCTCTCTCAAAAGCAGGCGGGGTTATAGGAAAGAAAGGCTTTCAGGGAATGGTGTCACACACCACTTTTCCAAACTTCCAAAGCCAACAATAAGGACTATATCCTACTCTGGCATACAGGCAAGAAATCTGCACGGCAGTCAAATGACAGATACCCATCCTTGCATCCAAAGCCTAAATTCAGCTTTAGCCAAGTACCAGCTAAGTAATTCTGGTTATGTTAAACAGTGTTACATATAAGAATTTAACTTGAGCAAGAGGTCATTCTTCCGCTTTACTCTGCTCCCATGTAAAGACACTTTACTGTAGTCCACAAACTACTTAATGGTATTCATAATAAATTCATTTTAACAAAACTGGGAATTTCAATATGGGTTGTGAGCCAAGCACACACTATGGACAAATTCAGCCCTGCTGTAAGCAGGAGTTGACACCTGCTTATGCCTGGGCTGAATCTGATCTTACGTAGGCCAAATTTTGCCCTTGGATAAGAAGGAACATGAGCTTCTGGATCTTATACACCAGGGTGGCCAAACATACTGACCCTCTCAGCTGCAAACGATAATCTTCAGAAGTTCGAAAGCTGGGCATGCCTGCTAGGGCTTGGGGCTTCTGCCCTGAAGGAGGTGCCTGCCAGGTTCAGGCAGAAGTCCCAAGCTCCAGCAGGTGCTTCCCGGAGGGCAGAAGCCCCGAGACCCCCCTCCCTGCAGGGCAGAAGCCCCGAGCTGCCCCCTCCCCCACCCCCAGTGTGGTAGATGGAAATGGGAGATGTGGGGCTCTATGAGCTGCACTTTAAACTGTAAAAGAGCCCCATGCGGCTCATGAGACATGGTTTGGCCACCCGTTATACACTGTGTTGACAAGGGCAAATAGAATTCACATTTTGTAACTTAGTGACAAACCTACTGATTGTGTAGTAAAATGAATACTGCTTGAAATATTACAATACTCTTCCTTTCCATATTTTACTTACATACACGTGTACAGTACTGAATTAGACAATAAAGAAAAATATCTAAATCTCATATAGTCTTCCCCATTTCACAAATCTTCACACAAAATATTCTTTCCACGTTATCTACCCAAATGCCTCATTTTCCTTTTGAAGAAGATCCACAACTTGCTCCCACTACCTTTTAAAAAAAATTTAAAATAGCAGAAACGTCTAGGATGCCCTGGTATATGTAAATTCAAAGAGAAAATAACACAAAGATTAAGTAATAGACAAGAATTCAATGCATTATACCTTCTGCTTTGGGTGTTATTTGATAAATTAAGATGCATAAGCTAACTTGTACATAACATTTCTGAAAGGATACAATTATTTACAAGATTTCTAGCTGTAACATTATTTGAAATTTTCTTCTAATTATGCCTACCATAGCTTGTAAACATCAGTAAAGAATGTGCATTAATAATACACAGCATTTAGGGCTGGAAATCATGCCCTGCATGAGTGTCAATGCAGCACTTTAAGAATTAGCATGGTAAAATTTATCAAATGTAAAGCTAGCACAAATTCACAGGAACACACAAGCGCCGCTAATAAAAGTGTGGTGCTCAGTCTTTTGTGCAAATATACGGTCACTGAAACTTTTATCATAAAGGTATTAGATCAAACTGTTTTTAACTCTCAGCAATAAAACTTCAGTGCTCAAATACAATGGTGATAGGTGTTACATAAAACCTCAAAGAGGACAAATTACAGTGCATTTCACACTTTGAAAATGGTGGTAAAAACAGCTGTACAGATATAAACCAAGGATACGGATCATGTATGTAAACAATATTTGACAAAAAGTTTCAGTAATTTGCTCGTTTAATAATTTTAGTAGAAGTGTCACACACGACATGCAGGATACCATCTTATCACAGCAATTTCATGGCAATAGTGCAACATAAAGTGTTGACAGTTAGTCCTCCACCACATTAGCTCAATGGGTTTGCCTGTTTATTTATCATATCAGATCTTAAACAAAGTTTTTCTTTTAAAAAGCTGCATTTGTAAAGGTGAAACTTAATTCACTGTATATCAGCATCAATGTAAAGCAGATTTTCAATGAACTGAAGAAGATTCAATTAGAAATCAGAACATTTCAAAGTTTAGCTCCTCAAGCCAGGGTGACAAATGTATTTATATATGTAACACTGCAGATAGGCACCCAATGGGATTCATAAGAAGTGCCTAAGTAGGTTAGGTACTTAACGTCAATTGGCTGCAATGGACTGCAATGGACGTTAACAGTTGTACAGTTTTAACGGTATTATTTAAAGTGCTACAAACAAAAACTGCAATGTGATTACAGTGAATATTTATGAGGAAAATTATATTAAGAAAACTTGCTATTTCTATTCTATTTCTTTGAATTTGAGAAAGTTCAGGATGACTCAGATTATAGACAGAACCTAAAACTAGAATTCTTTCTAAGTAAAAAAATCAGAAAAATAGTTTTTGTAAAATATATACTGAAAAGACCCCACAGTTCCCATTTTACCAAGAGCAGACAGCTGTTAATTGGAAGGAGTTGGTGGGTCAAATATTTCCCAACACTTGTTGGACCTCCGAATGTGGTGTTTTACAGGGAGCCATTTTTATAAACTTAATGGGTAAAATAATTTAAAAACACAGCAACAGAATTTTACTCCTAAAAACGGAACCATAGTTTGTCTAAAAATAAAATGTGAAAGTTAGAACCAACACCTAAAACTATGCACCTTGCACCGTTTTACACAATTCACCATATACCACTCTGAGTACCCAAGCTCTTTCTGTGTAGTGGTTGCAAGAACACTTATAGGAAAGACAGTAAGTATTCTATTATTGAGTACCCTCTAGGTGACTAGATGTGAGCATTACAGACTTTGCCATTGCTACATGTGGGATAAGGCAAGTAAAGAGTATATATTATATACTAGAGAATAGTATTATATATTAGTTAGTGGTACTTGAAGAAAGTTTCAAAAGTATTTTAGTGATCTAGGAGTTTACAGCTCTTTTGAAAATGGAACTTAGGATCTTCTGAAAAGTTTTCCCCATTATCACTAACACTGCATATTAGTTAACAGCACATATTTCAGCTGTTCAGGCTCTTTTGAGCTCCAATTTTTAAAAGCTTATCTAATTTTGTTATTTTAAACTGGAGAGAGCAGACAGTGATCAGTAAATGGATACTTTTATCTTATTCATTCAAATGGAGAGAAGACTCCTGATGACACTGATTATGATTTTTTTCCCTAAGTAATACCAATTGTAACTCAGTGCTGTAAAAGTGATAGATTACATTAATACGGCAAGGGCATATTGCCTATGCTGCATTAAAGCTTGTGAAAGTATTAGATTGGCAATATGGGGAAAGATCACTTACTTTATGTTGATGTTTTGTGACTAAACTTGAATAGCAGCTCATAATCAAATACTTTCCAGAGCAACATGAAACTATCCATTAGATGGCAATATTGAACAGCAAAATTAATGAACTGCCCACCCGATATACATTTATGGAAAATTTCTTAGCTAAAATTCAATAATTAGAACATTGTCTTCATTTTCTGAGGGGGGGGGAGAAGATAATGAACTATTACCTCTGCTATGCATGTAAAGGTACATGCAGAGTTAAAATCTGAAATACAGCTGAGGCTCTTTTGTGGACTTCTGATGGAAAGATCCAATCTGGGATGTTTTTCTGTACTTAACAGCCCATGATAAATGAGTACCAAATTTCAAGATTCCAGCTCAACAGGAAAATTGGGTCCCCCAGTCATTTGTTACAAGTGTCTGCAATATTCAGATGCAAAGAGATGATCAAGATGACAAATAACTTTAGTTGCTTAAAAACCTCTCCCAACCTATTCTGTCAAATGAATTTCTGTATCCAGAGGGTTAGAGCTCCCATGAAATACTGTAACTCCAATAGCTGCACAAGGCTTCTCCCTTATCCCCCGTCCAAAAAAAAAAAAAAAAAAAATCAAACCCAAGAATTAGAACTCTAATAGGACTTTGATCAAATAAAATATCCTTGAAAGAGTGTACATCTCTGGGTTTTGCTTTAGCCCAGAAATGTGTATAATTCTTTAATCACTACTTTAAAATGTTCATACACACACAAATTAAACAAGACCCCATAAGTATAGCATCTAAAATGTAGAGAAAGTATTTTCTGCGATGATGACATGGCATTAAGAACTATTTGAGGTCTATACTGAATGTGTTTTCATCAGATACTTGATAGCCTTCAATAACAGTCAAAATAGAAGTTTGGTCTTACTTTGCCTTAGACTGCTCAGATGTTATTGTACTTGGGGCTAGTCTGTCCCGCCACTTGTGCCACCATAGCTACACTTCTATTTTTACACCTTCCAGCGCCAATGTAGACATACCCTCAGTCAAAGAGACATTTTCTTTTATCCAGTCAACGGCCAATTACCACTTCACTCACCTCACCACCACAACAAACATGAAAGACACCACAACAACTTTGGCTGAGAGTGCTGTGTTTGAGTAAAGGAAAGGAAAGTAACACCACACAGTCTCCTACTTTTCCACGTCAAGGTATAGGGTGACCTGACTGATAGGATTTCAGTCAATCATTAGATAACGCCAAGCATTACCGAGTTGTTCATTTTGCCTAAGGAAGACCCATAAACCACTGAGATCTTCCAACAGCCCAGCTTCATTCCACAGACTTGCCACTTACTTCTGACCAACTGGTTAGATGCTGAATGGCTGTCCTACTTAACTACTGCAAAGGGTCCACTTATGTAAGAGTCCTTTTACTTTTTGTGAGCTAACCCTGACATAAGCTATTAGAAAATAAGGACTGAGAGAAAGGTTTCTATAGGTCCAGTCGCACTCTAGCTAAGGCCATGTCTACGCTACAGACTTTACAGCGGCACAGCTATACCGCCATAGCTGTGCCGCTGTAACGTCTCCCGTGTAGCCACTCTTTGCCAACAGGAGAAATCTTGCTTGCTGGCATAATTAAACCACCCCCACTGAGCGGTGTTCTCTATGTCTGTAGGAGAGCCTCTCCTGCTGACATATTGTTGTCCACACAAGCACTTTTGTCAGTAAAACTTATGTGAGTCAGGGTTTTTCCCCCCCGCATACCCTTGACCTACAAAAGTGCTAGTGTAGACAAAGCCTAAAAATCAGATAAGAAAGGATACATTGCCAGATATGTCACATCCAATCTATGGTCTTCTCCATACAAGGAAGAGGGTGTGGATATAGCTAAACCAGCAAACCCTCCTAGTGGTCTGTACAAGTTCCCCCAACAAAATAAGCTACACCGGCAAAAGGGCTTTTTTGCTGCTGTAACGGCAGCGACGGTAGGGCTTTTGCCAGCATAGGGGTGTAATTTTTCCTACAGTCCTAACCAATACAGCTCTGCTGGCAAAACTTTAATGTACAGACCAGGCCTACAAGTAGAATACAGCAAGTGTGACCAGAACACTCAGGAGTGCTGAATAGGTTTAAGGGTAAAGTTTTGTGTTGTAACATGTTAATATCTACAATCGATCCCATCTACCAGGTGCACCTTGTCCCTTTCTGTAACTTGAGAGCCATTTCAGCACAAATTACAATGGGAATTTATACTGAAACTTTTTTTCTTTTTTAAAAAGGTCACTTATATTGCAGTAGTGCCCAAAAGGCCCAGTCAGGATCAGGGATGCAACGTGCTAGAAAACGATGAGGAACGCAGCTGGCTGCGAGAATTAATGTGAATTGCAGGACACATTGATCATCGACACTTCCAACACACTTGCGGCCCTGGGTTCCTCCAGGGGCTACACCTGGCTGAGCGTTGCATGAAGGTCAATCATCCCCGCGGATGCGGTGGGATGCAGACCTCCTCCCGTGGTGGTGGAGGGCCCTGAGCAACCCTGCTGCCACCCTCTGCCGGAGGCGCAGCTGGGGGACACAGGCACCGGGGTCAGTCCCTCGCCCCCCTTCCCATCCTCAGGAAGGGGAGCCCGTGGCTTTCCCCAATACCTTCATCACCCTAAGGTCAGACCCAATGCCCCGGAGCTTCGGGGAACTCGTCCCATTCGTGGAGGAGTGGTGTCACAGCAGGTGGTCCTGGGCGCCCCATCCACTCATACAGTCCCTGCCCAGGGAATCCCTACCACTACTTACTTGCACCTTCTTTCCGTAATTATTGTAGCTTTCACTGTGGTCTGGCTTTAGAAAGAAACAAGCTAACACTTTTATTAATTTGATCATTGCTGCCAGAACACAGGCCTGTTTCTCTTGTCAAGAGAGCAGATATTTTCCTACTAATCTGTGACAGATATACTTCAGAAGCCCGTCCCATAAACGCATGAACAAAAAATTATATGAGAAATTATTGTGAGGAAAAAAATGAGGACACCAAATGGTATTGTTAAAGTAAATTCAGTAATAATTCATGTCCTCCTATGTAAGAAGGCAAAGAAAGGCCAGAATTAGCTGGAAAACTCTGTACTAATGGCCAGAGTTTCTACTGAATGATCTCAAAAAAAGTGGATGAGTTTGTCTCCCCTTGCAGCAGGGTTGGCCCTCCAAATGCATGGATGTCATGAAAACTAGATCTCAGAGGATCCATCAGATGACATGCTTCAATGGATTCCCCAGATACAACCAGGCTACACCTATTCCCAAAGAGGGCTGGGGTTAACATTTCATGTTAGATGTCTGGAAAAACTCACTGTCAGCATTAACTTATGCAAACTCCCAGCAACTCTGGAGGGGGAATAATTCCACAGAAAGTGGTTCTGACCCATTTCTGCGTTCTTTCCTGGCCCTATTTTACCCTTCAAAAGCTGTGGAGGCCCAAATGCACATTCATCCTGCCCAACCCAACTTTTAAGTAAAGAACTGTATTTTTTCCCTCTTTTTACCTTGCTGCTGCAAACACAAAGGGGAAGATATAGCATTTGGGAACATTATCAAATACATTACATTATTCTCTCATACTTTATATTCTGAATAAATTGAACTCCAACAAAATATTTTATGTCACTGATTTTAAATTAAAAGTAGCTTTCATAACTGATCAGCAGCAGAAATGCGTAATGAAAAAACTGGATTTAATAATATTGACTACACATTGAACCACAAGGTTTACTGGTAATACACCACCTAATTATCACTAGACATACCATAAAAATGAAGTACAGTTATCATTTTTGTAAGCAGTGCAAAACAAACCGGAAAGCGAAGAAAGCATTTACATTTTTCACTTCCTCTAGAGATTGCCTCTGGAACCCCCCTTGAAGAGAAACTTTGACTTTGAATTTAAAACCCCAAGTTTCAGACATAAGCCTAGAACAACATGCTTTTGCTACTTTACTGGCCTTGGACACCTCACTGTTCAGTCATCTTAGTTCGTGAAGAATTCTCTCCTAAAGCTCTATTTTTATGTACATTTCTACATCTTTCATTTTGAATTTCTTATTCAGTGTCTCCGCCATACTCTCTCAGTAGATAGATCAAGACTGTTGTGGTTATATTAATATATACTAAATATTTATAGAGTGGTTTTTATCATCAAAGTGATCTGAGAACAATAAGTAATCCAAAACTCTGTGAGGGACTCATCCCCATTTTACAGATGGGGAAACAGAGGCAAAGACTAAGCAGCTCGCCTATGACCAAAGAGATACATTGGGTAGGAGATCAGAACTTGTGAGCTACCAGTCCTGTGCTAAATCATTGGACTAATAAGTCTTATGAATTATTCTGGACTAACCAAAAATGCTTACTATTACTTACACGAGCCAATGAATCATTCAAGTGTCCTGCAGAACAGAGTAATGGGTGCTTTTATGAATTATCTAAGCTAATGGTTTTCAACCTTTTTTCATTTGAGGACCCCTAAAAAATTTTGAATGGACGTGCAGACCCCTTTGGAAATCTTAGGCATACAGCAGAACCTCAGAGTTATGAACACCAGCGTTACGAATTGACCGGTCAACCACACACCTCACTTGGAACTGGAAGTACGCAATCAGGCAGCAGCAGAGACAAAATAAATAAATAAATAAATAATTTAAAAAGAGCAAATACAGTACAGAACTGTGTTAAACAAACTATTGAAAAAATAAAGGGAAAGCTTGTTAAAAAAAAGATCTGACAAAATAAGGAAACTGTTTCCGGGCTTATTTCATTTAAATTAAGATGGTTAAAAGCAGCATTTTTCTTCTGCATTGTAAAGTTTCAAAGCTATATTAAGTCAATGTTCAGTTGTGAACTTTTGAACTGAGCTTCTACTGTAGTCTGCGGACTCCCAGCTTGAAATCCACTGATTAAGCAAATGAGCTATCCAGACTCATTTTTCTTGGTGCTAAACTGAGCTTGTATAACACAACTTAGAGACTGTGCCACATACAACAAATGAGGATATTCAAGACTTTAATATAGGTTCTTGGAAAGAGACAAAGTAGATCCCATATATCAATTTGTTCCCCTGCCCCACCCAGTTTCCCCTCTTCCACTCTTTTCTCCCCCATTTGACATATCATGTCCTCCATTTCTTCACCCTCATGCATCCAACAGTTATTAATGTAGTTATTGCTACATTTTTCCCCCCACTGAGTAACAGTTCCTTGGCCTTTCTCCCATTCCTTCCAGTTAATCAGCAATACCTACTTTGGTCTTACCGTCACCACGTCAGAAGCTGGGGTGAGGGAGGGAGTCTTGCCCCTTCCAAGGAATAGGCTTCCTTCCTGCAAGGCCTCTTTCTCCTCTGCTAAAAGGTACCCAGTTATTCAAGTAACGCCCTCTCCCCGCTCATAACACTGCTGATGTAGTAATACTGAGAGGCAGCTCTGAGCAGTGACTGCAGGGGCACTGCACAGAAGACTGGTCGAGCTGGGAGGAGAGGGAGTTTACTCCCTCTAAAGGCCAGATGGCCTCCCGCTGAATGCAAGGAATTCAAGCAGGCCACTTCAAGAGATTCTCTCCATCTACGTGGACTCTCTGAAAGAGGGAGAGTCTCAAAAGACTCTCCCCAGGCCTCAAAGGGGCCACCAGCAGAAGTGAAGATTTTTTTTCCCTGCCCTCCCGCCACAGTAATGACTTTGCCAATGCAGCAGTACAGAACAGAATTTCCCCAGATGTGGTTTGAAGAACACCATACGTTAGGGTTACCATACGTCCGGATTTCCCTGGACGTGTCCGGCTTTTTGGTGCTCAAATCCCTGTCCGGGGGGAATTTCCAAAGAAACGGACATGTCTGGGGAAATAGGGAGGCATAAGCCAGGGTCCGCCCAGCACGATCCACTGGGTCCGCAGTGCAGCCCAGCTGCCCCAGCTACAATGCTCAGGCGGGAAACAGGGGGGGGGGCCCTCGGGCTTCCCTCGTGGGCAGGGGCCCCCCGGCCACTGGGGGACCCTTCCTGTGGCCCCGTTGCCCCGCGCAGCTCGGAACCCGGCGCCGCGGGAGCTGTTTCCCGCAGGAACAGACAGGCCAGGGAACGTGCTCGGCGGCAGGAAGGAAGCTGCGGCCGGGCTGCAGGGACCCGCGGTGCCGAGCGTCTGAAGCCTCCAGCAGGCAGAGGATGCCGGGTGAGCGGGGGAGCAGGGCAGGCGGGGTAATAGAGGCTGCAGGGGTAGGGCAGGCAGGGGGTGCAGAGGCTGCAGGGCAAGGAGGAGCAGTGCAGGCAGGGGCATAGGAGCTGCAGGGGCAGGGCAGGCGGGGGGGGGTGCAGAGGCTGCAGGGGCAGGAGGGTGCAGGGTGAGTGGGGAGCAGGGGTCTCAGAGGCTGCAGGGGCGGGGGGTGCAGGGCGAGTGAGGAGCAGGGGTCACAGAGGCTGCAGGGGTGGGGGGTGCAGGGGCAGGGCAGGTGGGGGGCGCAGAGGCTGCAGGGGCAGGGGGTGCAGGGCCAGGGGGGTGCAGGGCGAGTGGGGAGCAGGGGTCAGAGGCTGCAGGGGCGGGGGGCGCAGAGGCTGCAGGGTGAGTGGGGAGCAGGGGTCACAGAGGCTGCAGGGTGAGTGGGGAGCAGGGAAGCACTTAGCAATCCCCAACCAAGATCAGAGCGGGAGGGAGGAGGGGGAATGCAGCGTGCTCAGAGGAGGGGGCAGAGTTGGGGCAGGGGCTTTGGGGGAAGGGGCAGGGCTGGGGCGGAGTTGGGGCAGGGCCAGGCCCCTGTGGAGTGTCCTCTTTTTTCAGTGTTGAAATATGGTAACCCTACATGTGGTGACAACCTGAGAAGTGCCTGACCCTTGAGAGTGCACAAAAATAGTTGTCTGAATACCCTTCAGATAGTTTGGCTGAAGCTAATTTTGAATCCTGAATGAGATTCAAGCCAGACGGTTACAAAGTAAAGTAACTATTTTTCATTGTTAAATTAAGATACCTAAAAAAATACTTTCATTTTCACTTCTGTTACAGTCTGCTGCAATGTGATTTCCCAGTGTGAAGTCATTGCTGAGAGCATACATAAGAATAATCAAACTTGAAATGAATGACTAATCATTGCTGTACAGGTCAAAATACAAGCCTGCACCAGAAAGTGAAGTTCTGTTTAGGAAACCAAACTAGAATGTCAGTTAAGACTTGTGAGAATATAAGGTCAGCAAAAGAGCAGAACAACATAATGTTAGCCAAAGTGGCTCAGGTGAATGAGAAGTGCTTTTACAAAAATATCAAGGGGTAAAATAATAGGAAGTAGGCCAGTTTATAAAATGGCTAAGTTTGCCCTTTAAAAATTGGTCTTTAAACAAGAAAATAATAATAATTCACGTATATAATTATGGATTAATAAAAGGGTGACAGTATAACTGTTGATCAAAAGTGCATAAAAGCAAAAAAAATTGGAAGAGTTGAACATTAAGTTATCAGGCCTGAATAATATTCACCCTAGAATCTTAGGGTAATGAGCTAATAAACTTTACTGAATCGCTATTTGTCAAAAGTCAGGGAAGAATCCACCAAGCTAAAAACTGGGGGGGAAAAAAGCACAAATGTAATCACTTTTTAGTGGAGATCAGTATCCTGCCATATCATCATCTGGCAAGTAATGTAGCTGAATATATACAAAAATATGATACAAGATCCTGGAGAAATAATCAGCATGGGCTTATAAAGCACAAATATGCAGACTTTTCAAAATGTAAATACAAAAATCACTGGATGATAGAATGCGTTAAATGTAATACCCGGACTTTTGCAGTTTTCACAAAGTATTACTTGAAAAGTTAATTTGAATTAGAACAGATAATATGAAATGTCACATGAAACAGACTGGAGGACTGCAAACGTACTCATTTAATATAGCGGTCAACGTGATGCGTCAGGATCAGCATTTATCTGGTTTTATGTGGCATCTTTATTTAAAGACAATAAAGAATGATACAGAGGATACTAACCTTGACATAGACTGCAATCATTAGCAAAGACAGAAGCAATGTGAAAGATCCTAAAAAGGTCAGAAGTTTCATCAAGAAATAAAGACTCACTAGAGAAAATTATGCTAAGATACCCGAACAAAAATAAACGGAGATTCTATAGGAGGGAGATACTTCAAAAATAAGGCTGATAAAAGCTATGAGTGACAGTGAATAGAAAACTAGATATGATCCTATAGTGTGATAGTCAGGGTAGGAAGATGCAGACACATCATCCTAGTTCATGGAGGCAACTGTCTGTGTCAATAACAATGCAGAACCAAGACCCCCCCCCCCCATTTACAGTCACTAATAAATTCCAGGATCCCGTTGAAAAAAAAAAAAAGAAAAACTGTGGTAATAGGAGGATGCTTATTTCCTCTCTCTTCCTTGTCAAACCTGCTATGTCTATGCAGGTGTGGAGGAAGCAATTTTGGGGAGGCGGGGTGAGTAACAAGATCATGGAGCTGAAAGGGAGCTATTGTGGTGAGCAAATAACAAGTATTTAATTCATGAGAAAATATACCCATCATATTCATTCTGGGCTAAGGAAAGAGTGCACTGGAAATTAAGGGCTCAATCTTGACCCCAGGAAAGCCAGTTTTGACAAAAACTTTAAAGACAGACTCTCAGATTTTAAGGCCAGAAGGGACCATCATGATCTAGTTTGACCTCGTGCACATTCCAGGCCACAGAGCCTCACCCACCCATTCCTGTAATAGATCCCTAACCTCTGGCTGAGTTACTGAAGTTCTCAAATCATGATTTAAAGACTTCAAGTTACAGAGACTCCACCATTTACACTAGTTTAAACCTGCAAGTGACCTGTGTCCCATGCTGCAGAGGAAGGTGAAAACCCCCCTGGGTCTCTGCCAATCTGACTCAGGGGAAAATTCGTTCCCAACCCCAAATATGGTGATCAGTTAGAATCTGAGCATGAGGGCATGACTCAGACACCTGGGAAAGAATCCTCTGTAGTAACTCAGAGCCCTCCGCTTCCAGTGTCCCATCACCAGCCATTGGAGATATAAAGAGAGCAGGATAATGCCCCAATAGAGAATCCTGTAGAGCTACTCTAAATCACTAAAGGTATTTACTGAAAATTATAATAGCTTGTATCCTGTGGTAATAAGTTGTAGGATTGGACATTTGATTAGAAAAAGTAAATTTAATTTGCCATTTGCTCACTTCTGATAAGAGATGGCTATAATTGATTCATTCTATTACCATGCATCCAATTGCATTATTATTAAAGGCTATATATGAAACATAGATGTTTTATATATTGTATCTGTTTCACTGGCTACTTTCTTTGTGAATGAAAGATGGACTAAAGTAGAAATATAGAAAGATAACCTTACTGCTATTTACTTTTTATAGTCTCTTTCGTTCACATACTTATTCCCTAAAATTCTCTCAATCCTTTTTTCTAGCTATATTCAATATCCCTACACGTTAAAAACAAACAAAAAAAACACCCAAAGCCCCACCTCTCTCAATTTTCTCTCTCCTTTCCCCCTCTAGTTAAACAAACAAACAAAACAAAATACAAGGGCAGCAGTTCCAGCCACTCTGTTCCTCCCCTCCAGTAGAGGGCTGCCTGGACTCCTGTGCTCTCTGGTTTCCCTTTCCTTCCTGTGTGAAGGAATACAGCTCTGAGGCCTAATCTACAGGCCTCAGTGCTTTTGCCAGTATAGTTTATACCAGTTCCCTGAAAGAAATAAGCTCCAGCAACAAAAGCACTTTTTTGCCATTATAACTGTGCCTGCACTAAAGCTTTCGACAGCATAGAAATGTCATAATAAAGTCACACTCCAAGCAACATTACTATACTGGCAAAAGTTTCTAGTGTAGACCTGATCGAAGTTACTCTGCTAACTACTTTGCACATACATGAAGGAGCCCTACCAGTTTTGCATATTCAGCAGAAAGAAAACAAGCTTTCTGTTTCTCTCCAGGCTTATCTACACTACAAAATTAGGTCAACTAAAGTTACGTTGAACTACAGCCACCGAACTGTTAGTGTCCATACTGTCCTCCTTCTGCCGATGGTGCGTGTCCTCACCAGGAGCACTTGCACTGACTAAAGTGGGGCCTTGTAAGACACTGGCCGCCAGAGTGCAGGGTACTGAGCCGCGCGGGCTCACAGCAGAAGCCTGCTTCCTCCCCCCTCCCCCCCACTAGGGCTCATAGCCAGAGCCCCCAGCCCTGGAGTTGACAGCCAGAGCAAAAAGTGAAACAACAACAGCTGTGAAACTGACAAAAAATGTCAATATTACTGCTGGCAGGCCCCCCTGCTGTGAAATTGAGCCCTACGCCAGGCTGACAGCTCGGGCTGTCAGCCCTGGGAAGGGGTGTCCAGCTGCGTGCCCCTCATGGGGCTGACAGCCAACCGACATGTAAGTAATGCAGTGTCTACACGAACACTGCATCGCCCTAACTACGTCGATCTAAGGGCTATACCTCTCACGGAGGTGGAGTTATTAAGTCGATGTAGTGGGCGACTTACATCGACGGGAGCACCACTGCAGTATAGATGACAGTCAGGTCAACATAAGGCAGCTTATGTCGTGTAGACCAGGCCTCTGTGAGGTTATATGTGATATGACAAACACACAAAAAATCTTGTTTTACACAATCAAGATGCTAACTTAGCACAGGGAAGAATGAAGGCCTTGTGTTAAAGGTCAGAACTGAGAGTTAGAAACAGACCTCACTTCTTAACAGCCACATACCTAAAGACATTCTCAAAAAGGAGGTATGTCTACACTGCAGCCGGGAGCGAGCCTCCCAGCTCACCCTAGCAGGGCTCTAGCTAGCACACTAAAAGTAGTGGTGTGGACACTGTAGCTCAGGCAAGCCCACTCGATCCCCATGGCTTGAGAACCTAAGCCTCAGCCTGAGCCGCAACGGCCACACTATTTCTTGCACAGTAGCTTGAGCCCCACTATCATGAGTCCGTCTACACAGGCTGGGAGCTGCAGTGTAGACATACCCTTTGGTGTCCCAGTTTTTAATGGAACTAGAAACCCTGTGGTGTGTTTGAGATGACCAACCACATCCTATCAGTATTATCAAGGTTTAACACAACATATTGGTGGTTAGCGCAAGCACAAAAATTATTGATTTGCTTCAAATAAAAAAAAAAAAGTTTAACCTAGTACAGATCTTTGCTTTCATTCTTCCATTTCAACTGAACAAGACCTTGCAAGTAAAAGGTACCGCATCTAACTCTAGCCAAGTCTTGAATCTTTTCTTGGCCAAATGTAACACCCTTTTAATGTCCCAGACCATTATGCAGAGAATAGAGGGCTTTCACTGACACTTGCAACAATGCATCATTTTTAGTTAGTTCCATTTTCCCTAGTAAATTTTGCAGAGATCATGCTTCCTATCACAATTTCACTCCATGTGAGCCAAGATTTTATAGCTTTCCCCAGATAAGTTTGTGATTTAAATCTCCTTTAGCTACTCATGGTGATCTCTCATTAGCTTACATTCTGTAGATTTACAGTCTCTGCATCCAAAAAGGACTCCCAAAAAAAGATGGACTATACATAATAGTACTCTCAGTGATCTAACAAAAAAATATGCTTCACTGAAAATTACTCACCAAGAATAAATTTCAATGAAAATAAACTCCCAAGATAGGTTTTAGTGCTTAGTCTTTAGTACACAAAAGAAACACAACTACCTCACTTTGGGTGGAAAAAAGGTATGCAGCACATATGAATGGGACCATAACTGTATTAGTTATAACTGCAGCCACAAATGGACAAGTATTTTAGTTCTCCCCAGAGGGATGTAAATTCCAGTGCGCTCTAGTGTGTCACACACTAACTGGCCCATGTGGGCCCTGCTGGAGCACACTAAAAAGTTTCCTAGTGAACATGAATGTAATTCCATTTCAAACAGTACCACATTAATACACACTATGGAACTGGCCGGTTAGTGCATGGCATGCTAGCATGCACTAGAATTCACACCCCTCTGGTGAAGACCAACGAACCATGTAGACAAACCCTTAGAAGTTTGTATAGACCCATTTTCTCAGTTACGTTCACAGCCAAAAGCTTGATAAACTCCCTACTCCTGGCTGACAGATTCAAAGCGCGATTGTCTCTGTATCTTGCATATTATATTGCTACATGTACAAGTGTGAATGCAATATAAAAATACTCTGAAGACCTCAACTGATTAAATGAACCACTGCTTGCAACATGCATTGAGAATATGTCAGAGTCAGAATGGAAACGGATGAGAATCCTATGCCTGAAAATCTTTAAAGCTTTATAGTTTCAGTCCTCTGCCATCTCATTAAAGGCACCTACAAAGGGAGCAGAGGGACAGTACAACTCATTATACAACATGCCCATGGTCCCAACAGCAACCTGAATTTATTTTTATTTCCTACACAGGTCATCAGCTGCAAGACTACTGCAACCCTCACTGATATAACGAACACGATCAATGGAAGAGGAGATATGCACTAAACAAATAAGTTTTAGGTGGTGATCAAATATGAGATCCAATATTGAACATTAAATTTATAAACCAAGGCACCAATTAAGCAATATACATAAGCACCTGGAGTAGTCCTGTTGAAGTCACATGCCTAAGTACCTGCTGGAACAGGGCCGAAAATTGTTACAAGTTATAAATTGACATTAAAATGTAAGTACGTCATATGATTTCTCTTATACAAAAGTTTATTTTAAAATAAAATGTAATTGTATCAAATCAAGCTAATATAGCCAAAGGGGTTTGTAACGTTCATTTTTGCAGTGATTTGACAAGGTGCCAGTTAAAGAAGGAAGGTTGGTTAACCCTGATAAGCTAATTACCTTCGCATTAGTGGGAAGACAATTATATATTTACACTAATGTTTGTATTAAACTACTCCTACAAAAAAAATCTATTTGAAAGTTACTATACAATCAGAGACTAAAAAGCTTGAACGTCATGTTGCTAATTAAGAAAAAATGAAGATGTATGTTGCTCCATAGAAAGTTTGACACTTGGATAAATATTTAATTAGATATTTTTGTTAAAATGAGCACTTATGCTCAACGTATTGCCTTTCCCACTGCCACCTTACCCCATACACACATTCACACTTACATAAATGAAGTAAATGAAACCATTATCGATCTCTGGGAAAATGCATAGAGTAGTATATAGGCAATTTTTAAGTTATCTGGAATGGTGACCGAAGAACACGAAAGTAAGAAATTCCTTCAGATGCATTATTCTGAGTAAATGGTTACACAAACTGAAGACGAATGATGAAAGACATAGTTGAAACATAGGAGCAGTGCAACCTTGAGGCACCACTTCAGGAAGATGAGTGACTTGCTGTGGCAGTCAAGAAAACTGACACATTTGATGGGATGGAGGAGAGTAAAAAAATGGATGATGGTGTGGAGGTAAATAGAGCAGTGACAAAAATCAGGCAGCCATTGTAACTCTAGATATGAGGTAAGAATGGGGACACCTGGGTAGATAGTGAGACTGGTAGCCTGATCATCAAGTGAGATAGAGAATGCATGTGATCACATGGGAAGGTGAAATAGAGGGCACTATTTATATCTTATCTCTTGACTTTCAGTACTCCCTTCTCTCCTGGTTCTCCTCCAGTGCCTCTCATTGCTCCATCAGCATGTTCTTTGAACGGTCCCTCTCATTCCCCCCTCCCCCTTCTTCAGGGATTCCAGACAGCTATGTCCTTGGTCACTTCTCTTCTCCTTCTATACCATCATTTCATGCTCAACATTGCTCAGTCTTTCCCCAGAGTCCCCTCTCCTTTCTTGATCACTGTGGACAACACCACAATCCTGTCTTGTCACTCAGGCCTGTAACCTGGGAGTCATCTTCTACTCAGCTCTCTCTCTAGACCCTCATGTCCAGGAGTGTCTAAATCTTGCAGATCATTTCTGCATAACACCTTTAAGATGAGCCTTTCCTATGCATCCACACAGCTAAAAAACTCTTGTCAAACTCTTATGTCAACATCCTCCTTCCTAGCTTGACAAATACAATCTAGCCCACTCATATCTCATGCTGCTGCAAAGATCATTTTCCTACTCCATCACTTTGACCACATCACCCCTCTTCTTGTATCCATCCATTGGCTCTCCTTTCTCTATTGCATCAAACAAACTGCTTGTCTTTGCTCTCAAAGCCCTCCACAGCTTAACATCTCTCAATCACTATGAAGATGTTGATTCCTGCCTCTGATTAGCTGGTGATACTAACCTTCGACATCCACTTGTCGAAACAATTATTCTCCTTCAGAGCCATCCTTAAAAAAAAAAAAATTTTTTTTGGTGAGGCCTACAAAAAATATATTGAGAATGGTTCGACTGCTGGTGTTCTGAGACCGCTATCTATCATGCTGACTCACCAATACTGTCACATTGTTTCTTTGCGCTCCCCTGTCTCTGCATTCATTGTCTCGTCTTTTACTCAGATTGTGAGCCCTTTTAGGTAAGGGCTCTCTTTGTTCTGTTTGTCCTGATCCATGAATAGGGATCCTACACACTACAGCAGGAATGGGCAAACTACAGCCCGCAGGCTGAATTCGGCCTGCCAGCCATTTTAAGCTGGCCTTGAGCACCCACTGAGAAGCGGGGTCTGGGGCTTGCCCCGCTCCAGCACTCCAGCTGGGTAGCAGGATCAGTGGCCGCTCCATGCAGCTTACCCCCTCCTACACCCCAATCCCAATTTTGTGCACATTTGTGGCCCACCATACAATTTTTATTCCCAGATGTGGCCCTCGGGCCCTTGAGCACTGCATTCACATATTTATGGAAAGGATGAACTAGTGGATTTTTTGCTAGTGCTTGTAAATTTTCTAGATAATTTTGCAAGGCTGATGTAAAGAAAATTATCTGCATGTGCACCATAAACTATGTCAGGGTCTTAAAAGAATTATTTTTCCTTGTGTGTTCATTTCTTGGGTTTTGCTATACCTCTAAGAGATATTTGGCCAAATTCTTACCTCAAATGCACAAGTGTAACAAACCAGGACCTCTCCTCCCCAGTCTTAGGTGTTTCACAACAAAACTGATATACTGAACACTGGGGCAAAAAGCCACTTCTGTCTCTTGTGCTGTCGAAGAATTATTCTGAGTGGTTATGCTACTGTAATTTGCACTTTGAAATATTTACACTTCCTTCCCTAATCTTGCCTCCTTTCCACTGTCGGACAACTCTACATAGCAGCAGCACATTTCAATACGTAAAGATTTCCCAAAGGATGAATAGTTTGCATATTCTGAGTGAGCAGCAATGGTTTTAAGTGTCTGTCTTGTTTAAATTACATGAATATCATAGATACATGGTGTGGAGTTGGGAGAAGAGAATGCATAATCTTTACTCACAATTAACCAAAACTTTCTGTCCTAAAAAGGGGTCAATTGAGTCAGAGTAGCCGCAATTTCAAATTTCCAGAGCACAGTGAAGTGAATGCTAGCTAACTTTGTAGACTAGCTAGTTTTAGAGAAAGGTTAACTGGCCCTTTTTTATTCCAGCCACTGCCCACTTCAGTATGTTTTGGGCTTTGAAGAACCCAGAGGGCCCCTTAACTCCTCCAATTTTCCAAACCTCCATTTAACCAAATGTTTTGAATGTGTTCATCTACCAATCCCTGACACAAAGGTATTTGGATATACTGAGCTGGGCAGCATTAGGTTTGTTTTTCAGTACTACAATGTGCCTTATACTGTATATTATGCACTAATAGCTCTTTTAAGTCTGTGCCAAAACATATAGTTCACAAAGTGAAGGTGAAAAGGATATTCAAGCTGTGGCTCTAAGAACAGAATATTGCCTCTCTTTTAAACAGAAGCTCTTCTGAGTGATATATAACACCAGAAATTAACAACAACAAAACAACCACACATGAAACATTTGAAAATGGAACCCAAACTGTCACATTTGAGGTTTAAGAAGCACTTAGTTGAGACCTTGGGCAAAGGAGGGTCAAACAAATAAGTAAGAACAGAATTTGCCCCATAATGTGTTAGTTCGGGGGAGGGATAGCTCAGTGGTTTGAACATTTGGCCTGCTAAACCCAGGGTTGTGAGTTCAGTCCTTGAGGGGGCCACTTAGGGATCTGGGGCAAAATCAGTACTTGGTCCTGCTAGTGAAGGCAGGGGGCTGGACTCAATGACCTTTCAAGGTCCCTTCCAGTTCGAGGAGATGGAGATCTCCATTATAAAAAAAAAAAAAAAAAAACCACACTTGCACCTTTTAGTATTTTCTTTTCAAACTGGTTGTAAATGGTTGACAAGCAGAGGTTTAATAATAGAAATGCTGAAGCTACCTTGGCCATGTGGTTCTTCTGACAAACTGTATGAAAAGAAGTTCAGTCAATTACCATCCAGAAGAGACATCAAGGGTATGAATGAAGGCGTGACTGCTGGTAGGCAAATGCACACTCTCTGTAATCTAGCTGGCATGGGAAATGGTGATTGTGAGCTAGCTGCCCCTGTACAAGCCTGCCAAGGACTGTACATACTCTGGGTACATACTCAGTTGGCTGGTCCATGCCACAATGTTGTCACTGTTATTGTTACTCATGCTAGTTGGAATAAAGGCAGTGCAGGTATCCCCACCCAATCCGCAATCACACCTTCATTTGTGGTGCCAACATAACTTCAGACTGGGATTTTCAAGAGAGCTCAGCACTGGCTTAGCTTTCCACTTACTTTAACAGGAGCAGAATTAGGCCACTGTCAAGTACTTTTGAAAAATCCAACCCAAAAATTCTGTATTTTTAATTTGGGATATATTTTACCCCTGAAACTCATGCAGATAACCTCCTATGTAATCTTTTTGCCTTATACTTAGGTCTCTGGAAAAGTTATTCATATTTTGAACTTGCCTTTGAACATCATTCACTGAAGTGCCACCCAACAAGATATGCTATTGAAAAAAACCCTAGGAAACCACGTCCGACTTTTAAACACTCAAAGAAAGCCATCTTTCCTTATTTTGTTTAAATGTGCCTGGTTACAAAAGAAAACAGAAAAGCATTCATGACACTGGAGTATACACAACATAAATTTTTTGTAGTTTCCAAGTTCCTCGATTTTGCTTAATCATTTAATCCCCTACATTTGCCTCCGTTGTATTTTAAGATTACAAAAGAATGGATACAGACTATGGCATTGCACATTTGTTAAATTTCACTAGTTAATTAGGAATATTTCATCTTCTATTCTCCTACCATAAAAGAAAATGTCGAGGATTAGGTTTAATCCATATTTTACAAGTTAAACTACAGTACATAGGTAGCTTGAAAAAAAAGTCTATTTTACGATTTCTCAGTTGCCAACTCCTGCAATTTTATCGCAACTCTTGCAATATTTGGTGTATTTTTCTTAACACACCAGCTCCTGAGTCAAGTGATGAGGTAAAAATTTCAGCTTTCATTTAAAAAACAAAAACGTTTTGTCCTTCTTATGATTGTGGTTGAAAATGTGATTCAAGTGTACCCTAAATACTCAAAAAAATCAAATAAAAAGAACCTGAAATTCTTTTTAAGGGCTCATGATTTTGGGGGACTCAACTCATTTTTAAATACTTGTGGTTGGTAATACTGTGTTTTGAAGTTAGTTAACAAGCTTGGTGGAATAATATGGACAAGCCCTAATGGCAGCAGCAGAGAGCACACAGACTACTCATTAGGACCCAATGCAACTAAAATTATCTGCATTGTCAGATAGTCTGCCTCCAATGGCAACTATCAGAGACAGGTACATCCGATGCAGAAGCAGCACACTTAGTCCTTTGTGATTTGCATGGCTTGAAAGGTTGCAAGCATTTTTAGCGGCACTGGGGCCTGAAGAGTTCTCTGTATGCTGTCTCTCACTCTATACCAGGAATGTTCCATTCTGTATTCTAACAAGTTTGATGAAATGAGAAGCCTGATTATTTTTTTAATCATCAGGTACTGCTGTTTGCAATTTAGATTTTCAAATATACTCAGGAGATGCTTATGGCTCTTGAGGAAATCTCCATCCTCACCCCAGCTTCATGGTTTTGAGTTTCTGATCTGCCAGAGAGAAAAACAAACGAGCTCTCCCTCACCCCCCGCATCAATCTATGAACAACCACTGACAGGAAACGGGATTGGCTCTGGGACTGGCCTCCGAATAACAGGGCTACAAATATGCTACTGTTACATTCAGAAATAGATAGACATAGCCTATCTGTGAAGTATTTCTGCTCATTTAATTTCCTTCTCCCTTCAAACATCATCCAGCCGCCAGTCTTCCCTGAGCAGAGGCGAGTAAATGAACTCAGACATCTCAGAATCTGCCATGTTGCTAGGACACTGGGAAACTCATTTAGGGATAGCACTGTTGAAGGGTTAGAGTGTTTCATTGGGAACTGGAAGACATGGGTCCTAGTCCTATTTCTACAAGTGATGTGCATCTTTGGACAAATCGATTAACCTCCTTGTGCCTCACAATGTTCCCCTCTATAAAGTAGATGATGCCTACCTCACCGAGGGTGGAGGAGGATTAGTGTGTGTGTGTGTGTAAGTATTATGGAGTTTTTTTCATTTTATCTGGTGTTTATCCAGAGTTAAGCATCTCCAAAAATTTTATATAATTAGAAAATCTGATGTTTGCAATGCAGTTGTCTTGATTCTTCTAGTGTCCATTTAAAAATTTTCCAATTAATAGAATACCACAAAAACAGAAGGCAATCTACCCATGCTAGGTCTCATTCGATGAATCCCTGACATCCCTCAATGTCTGTAAGAAAAGTTGGGTTGTGTGGTATGTCCTGAAGGTTAATAAATGCAGATTCTGGCAGAGCAAGGAGGGAACAGAATTCTAGAGAACAGGAACCCTCATGGAGAAAATGCTACCCCCTTGCATCTAACACAAAGAACGTCCATCTTGAGCATCTCTGCTGTTCAAACTGGCAGTGTCTCACAGGATGAGAGGCAACCATTCAGGTGACCAGCCCCAAACTATTTAGGGCTCTATACGATAAAATAAACACCTTAAATTTCACTCAAAGCCATCAACAGCCCACATAGCAACAGGAGTATTGGTGTTATCTGCTCTTTTGTAACGTACTGCTCAATAACCAGGTGACCACTTTCTGCACAAACTTTACCTTGTATGTGGTCTTAATGTGCAGTCCCATACAAAGCATATTACAAAAGTATAGTCTCAACAGCTAAATGTACACATCATGGTAGCAAGAATCACTTCTAACCAGACAGATTGAAAAACAAGCCTTTTTGGTTACACTTAAAGTATCTAATAAAACAAGATTGTGAAGCTGAGATGCAAATGATGGATGCTCTTCATCTACCAGGGGTGCAGATATCACCCTTGATAGCTCTCCTGGATACTTCCCCCAACAAACCAACCAACCAACACTTCAGTCCTGACTGAATTAAGACTCTGCCAGATCATCCATTTCATGAAGAAAAAAAAAAAAGTCACTGTGGGTCATTTTTTCCACTGCAACAGCCTGGTCTGATATAATGGAAACAGGGAGCTGTGTGTCATCAGCATACTACTATGCCGCACCCCATGCTTACTTACTCTAGCAACCTCCTGTACACCAACAGGAAGGATGACAAGAGAACCCCTGCAGTACTCCGTGTGACAACACCCTTAGGACAGAAGAACAATTGCTCAGAAATCACCTTTGGAAACTTCCAGAGAAGGATGTGCGCTGCTCAAAAAAGCCCTCCAATAGTCCCATGAGCTGTACAGCAAGAAAACTCCAGAGAATCACAAACTCCCCCCCACTGAAAAGGGTGCAGTGGCCAAAATGCAGCATTTCATGGAGACTACAGATGGAAAACTTCCTTCCACAATCCTCTCTGTGGCTGCACGGGACTCTCTAGGACTCACAGGACTGTCGGGGGGAGGAGCGATCATGATATGGAGACCATTTTCTTTTCGAGTAGTTACACATTATTTAGGATATGTAAAAATGCGTGATTGATTCACTATTTTACTCTTCTCAAAAGAGTTTTTAAAGTTTGTTCTCCCTACCTTAAGTGGACTAAAAATTTAAATAATCATAGGATTCAGAGCTGAGAAGCACTGAAGGGAACATAGAGGGATCTCACGTCTAAAATCATCTGTATAACACTGACATTTTTACTTTGTTACCTAAACTTCAATCCTGCATACACAGAAGCTCCAATTAAGTCAAACCAGCTCTACATGGCATGGAAGCTGCCAGTACAGAGTACTGTACACTGTGACTGGGGGCTAGATGTCTATAGGAAAGCAAGTACTGTCATTTCCTGTCATTCAAGGTTTCCAGAGTGAGTGAAGTTAAGATAAATCAGCTGGCAGTTATCCTAAAGAAAATAATGGCCTCTGTAACAGGGGCCATTATGAGAACTTGATAAATAATTCCTATTGAATCTTTAAGCACTTGCAAGAAGAAAAAGAAAAAGAAAAAGAAAAAGAAAAAGAAAAAAAGAGGCAACCAATGTAACATTAGTGTTAGATAACCTACATATCCATAATGGAAGAATGTATTTCTGCTAATTTAATGCTCAAATAATAAACTGATGCATATTCTTTGCTTAGATAACAATGTATATTTAAACTGTAAAAACAGTACCTGCAGAATAAACTTTATATTCCTGAAAATTCCTTCTATTATTTGTGCAATAAAACTATGGTTTGGAATGTGGCTAGATAGTACAAACTGGTACTGTCATGAGTCAATATTATGATAGCCACTGTATCACCCCAGACAAAGTCTAAGATTAAAAACAATTATGCAATAGTTTGAGAACTGAATGTTTCTGTCAAATGGAAAAAACCTCAATAGTGCACACAAATTTGAGAGATTATTCCCTTTGTATGATTTGCAAGCTATCACCTGGGAGTAGCAAATGTTTTTCATTCTCTCTTCCAGCCTGCCTGTTCTTTTGTCTTCACTAACAAAGTGGGACAATGTTAGCAGGGATTGAATGAAGTCTCCAGTTTAGTAATGGGGAACCAAGTTGCATAATATTGTATTCAGATTCACTTGAACTTTAGCAGTGGATAAGCTGTTTTATCTTATCATATGCGTGCATCAGTTACTCAACTTAAAAGCTGGCATTCAGTACCAAGACTGAGGAATCCAAGGATTTAAACTAAGTTGCTCATATGCGATCCACCTCATGGATTCAATTGTAAAAAAAGCTGGCCTAGTCAGTGCGTTTTCTCCAATTATAAAATGACAGACTGTACGCCCATAGGTAAAGTCCATTAAGATTATCTCTAGTCTCAAACCAATTAGAATTTACCAATAGAAAATTCTGTCTTCATTTGGAATAAGTGATATAGAACCCAGACAGGGGAAGAAAAAAAAAAAAAAAAAAAAAAAGTGCTGTTTCTGGCTCCCTTGAAAGTCTGCAAAAAGCTTTCTGACACTGCAAGGCATTTTGTTCATTGGCAATAATGTAAAAAAAAAAAAAAAAAAAAAAAAAAAAAAGTCATACAAAAACAGACAATCCTGCCTGCACAAATCAACCAAAACCAAATGCTGGGGTGGGAGGGCAACCCACCATCCACCTGACGAAACCCAACCCCAGAGTGCTTCTAGCCAACTATCCAACATTTTGATCTTGATTTTGGATCCTCATATCAGAATGAGACATGTTCTCTAAACAAACAAAAGAAAATCCCAAATGTTTTTACTAATAAAAATTGTTACCTAACCATTAGCTTTTACTAGGCTGAACTGCACCATCCAGCCTTTTTCATTTCTCAGAATCTTAAGCTTCATGCAGTCCTGGAGACTTAGACTTCCACCTGCCCTGCAGGATGAATTCTAACACTGTGTTCCTGGAAAATAATAAAATCACTTGTTGCCTGTGGGATGGATGGAATTTTAAGGCTCCACACCCACATATTTCCAGCTTTATAATCCTAAAGTCTTGGAAGCAATGGTACTTTGCACTTCCCCATCCTTATCTATGCATATTAAAATTAAACTAAAACCATCTAATCCTTACCAAACAAAGCATTCCAAGCACCGAAAGGAATAAGTATTTAATATAACCATATCATATAAATGAAAAATGATTTAACTCCAGTTGTCTATAGGCTACAGGAAGTTATTATATTTTAAAAATACAGTTACTTCCCTTTTTGTTCAATTGAAAGCAAATTTAAAAAAAAACAGCAAATTATTATTGACTAACTGGAAAAGACACTTGGCCAGCATTTACTGATATCATGCTATTGTTAGAACACAGAGAAATATTGAGTTCACTAGTGAATTTACTCCAAGTACACAATTTAATAAGACACCCTGAATTAAAAGAAAATTTTATTAAAGAGGGGTGATCCCTAACGACTCTCCATAATTAGCCGAAAGATACTATGGTAATGGACACTATAAAAATCTCTTACACAGAAGAAGTTCTTCTTAGCGCCTATATTTGGATTTTCAGGGTAATTACCTGTTTCTTGTATTTAATACAACTTTCTAGAATACATATCTATTTCCAAATTAAACAGGCAGATCTTACTAGTATGCAAAACAAAGTCAAATTTTGCCTAATCACCTCTTAAACAGAATTGGGATTCTCAATGGCATATCTATTTTAATTTCCCTTTGTAATCTAAAAGTAGTAACTGCAAAATTGTTATTTAAAGTTAAAACTTTGCTTGATAAAGCAATATAATAAACAAAAAAATATTTCTAACCTCTTCTTGGCCCAACAAAAAATCCTGTGTAATCACTCACATGTTATCTTTAACCACCAATACTCTTTGTATCTTACTTCTTGCAATACCCTGCACCTGGTATTCCATTTCCATTCTAGTGTAGAGGTAACCACCCCTTCTTCAATAAAATCCCTCCTTAAAACTCCTTTCAGCCATAAAGCCCACTCAGGCAGATCTAATTCAGTAAAAAGGGCCACCTCCTACCCATCAAGAAAAAGTCATACTCTTTTACTCTAAGACAGAACCATTCTCTGCGTCTCTCAGAGCACTGGGTCTGTGTCTCAGTTTAGACTGCACTGGTAAACTCCTTGACATGGAGATTATCTTCTTCCTCTGTGTCTTGTACAGCACCAGACACACTGTTGATGCCTACCAATACTGCTGGCCGTCCAAAGCAGTATCTTGAAGCATGAAATGCTCCCATAAAACTTTTCACTCTTAAAAAAAAATTTGGATGCTTAATGTAATTTTCACATGGAAACCAGAGATCTGATGCAGAAGTACAAACACACAAATAATGCAGTTTTTAACAATAAAGTAGTGGAACTCCCGCTATTGAATTAATTGGAAAAAATATCATGTTTAAAAATCATGCTGTTGTCGGAATCACTGTATATATGTTTTATGAAACTTTCCAATTAAGATTTTCAGGGCCTGATTATTAGAGGTATGAGCACCCATAGCTTCTGCTGAGACTAATGGAAGCAGCAGGTATTCAGAGCCCTGATACACTCTAGAATTCCTGTGATAATTCTTTAAAGACCTGATTCAGGAAAAGTTCTGTATTTAGGAAAGAGTCCATATTCAGGAAAGTTTTCTAGTCACTGGGACCTAAATACATGTTCAAGTGCTTTTCATAGTAAGAGCCAAACTTAAGTAACATCCTTATTTAGCTAGAAAAACTACAAATGGAATTAAAACAATGTATTTTACAAGCCTCATTTGTAGTTAGTAAGGGCTGTCCTTGTGCAAAAATATTTACTGTATTAGTATGAACTGAAAAGTTAACATGAATATATAGATTGTTTCAGCAATCCTTAGAAGTAACTGACTATTTAGTGAAATGAAGTAATCAAAATACATGTTTTTGCTTGTTATCATGACAGCAGCTTACTATTCCTTTAGCTAAGTCTACTGAAGACATTTCAAATACTTTTAAACCAAACATTACAGAACTGTTCTAAACTGTGATAACCTCCCAATCACACCCTGCAGCTCCACCAGTCTCTTCACCGATTTATCACTTCCTTTACAAAAGAGGCATGTTTCTTATCTGTGAAGGAAATACCAGCTGAACAGATGTGGGGCTTGTTTTAATAAATAGATACTGATGTGCTGTTCTGGAGACTTATATGTATGATAAGAAAAGCAACGTAATCTCAAACTAGGCAGACATTCCTCAAAAAAGACACACAACACATCAGAGTACTAGATTAACCTCCAACCAAGGTAGAGTTGAGTGGGGATTAAGCCACCCTCAGTGAAACTAACATTCATTTTTATCTGGTTGTTGCTATGTGTGCTAATAGTACGAATATATATTCAGGATAGCCAGTTTACTACAATCCCTTGTCTCAGAGAAGCATCAAACTCATTTGCAAGTTTACACTATACATTTCAGAAAGGTTTTATCATTACAATACATATTTTTAAAATACAAGTAGTATGACAAGTTAGAATATTTAAAAGGTTAGTGCCTCTGAAAAAAAAAAATCAGGCTTTAAGTGCCCAATAATTCACCTGGAGTCAATAGGAGGCAAGGTGCTCGCTCAGCTCCTTGGGGGAGGGGGTGAGGCAGAGAAGAATAGGGCGAAATCAGGCCTTAGTCAAATCTCTAGTAGTTCTAATCACAATCTACAGTATTTGCTATTTTTGAAAAAGCTTTCACTTGATTATGGTTACATACAAGCATTTTTGTTGTTTGAGTCAAAGAGGTGAGGACACTTGGCAACTTACTTGTGATGCTCAGTTTTCTCACAGGATTGGGCTCGTGTTTTACATATACACTACAACTTGTTAAAAACAGTCCTATCACCACAATAAATACCCCCTGTGTTAACCCTGATGAAGATTCTGGAGCAGGGCTGAACAGTTTCAAAACAATATGTTTCTAGAAACAATGTTGGTACCTTTCAAATCCCATTAAAGACAGGAGCTAACCATATAATAAAATGGCTGCAATAGGATTTATAAAACTATAAAAGATGCAAGATCCCACATACACAAAAAAGGCTATATATGTTAAGGAATCCAGTCACAACATTTTAGCTCCTGACACAATTAACACTATTCAGTTTGGTAATGTTGATGGGACTTAAGTGCCATTTAACTGCGTGCCTGGATTGTGCGCTAGTATGATTGGTGAGCAACACTTTTCAGTGCTGTCTACACTACAAGAACAAGCTCTATTTTAACCATGTTGGGTACTTCTGTTCTATGTTGTAATCAGATCTGGCAACATGGTCACTTCTTGCAGCATCTAACACAGGTGAGCTGCAAAAACAGTTCAACCCATATTAAGACAGTGTTTTTGAAAATGTTTCATCTTCATGATAAAATGGAAAGGAAATAAATTACTCTTGAAACACTGTCGCCTATGTAAGGCACTAAATAGTTCATTGTTTTTCCTTTCATATACATCATCATGTTCAAGTGTTCAGAGGTTTCTCCCAAATTTTAGGATGAGATAAGCCAATCAATACTCAATGCAAACCACAGACAGCTTATATTGTTTATCCCGGTATTACTGTGGACCAAGTTTAAATATGAGGGAAGACTTTCGGGCAAAAGGAATATGGAGGTGTTAAAAAATAAAAGCTGCTATTCTTTGGGGGTGGGGAAGGGGGGGAAATGATATACCCTGGAAGTAGCCGAGATGTGTCAAGAAAATATTTGCTATTAATATGGATATAATGTAGTTTTTCCTCCAATAGAACAAAAGCAAAGGTTGGGTTTGGAACACCATATACACCGGAAAGAGGTACTTTGTTTTCCCGTCAGTCACAAAGTTTATAGATTTGCTCTGATTACATGAGTGAGTTCTATTGTCATCTCCTATCTTGTCAAACAAAAATCCTCAAAAGGAGAATCCCCAAAGTTACTGCCAAACTCTTCTAAAAAGGGCCTCCCAAGCTTTTCATCAAGAGATTTTCTAGCTTGCTCTTCTTGTCATCCCAAAGCATAAAAGTAATTATGGAGTTTTTAAACCAGGAAAAGTTTCCAAATTTAATGAGTGAGTGACTGCTAATTTTTAAATGAGCTAGTTAGATATGCCTGTATTCAGAAAAAAAAATTCACCTCCTTCCCCCACACACAGTGCATAAAACTGAATCCCTATGCCACTGGGAGTTTGTGACTTCAGTCCTAAAATCTGAAGTTCATACTGGCCTAGTAAAAGAAAGGGGAAAGACACGGTAGCAGAATAAGATCAGAAATGAATTTTGGAATAACCATTCGAGCAGAAACTCAGACAATGTAATAATATCAAACACATTTTGTTAATAGACCATAATTTCTACAGAATCCAGCCTCAAACAAACAACATTATCATCTGCCAGAAAAAAAGAAAGGACTGTGAAGACTGAAGTAAACTCAAAATTATTATGGGACCTCCTTCACTTTTAAAACAAAAACAATATTTTCATTTAAATTACCATACAAAAATGCCATTTCATATTAGAAAACTTACTCTAATAAACATCAGGTAGACTGGACCAAGCAGAAATATTAATTTAAATAATGAGTGTTTGGTAAGAAGAAAGCAGTCTGTCCCATAACACAGTTTATTCGATAAAGAATGAAGTAAGTTTAAATATTCATGGAAAGTTAGAAAACCTTATGTGGTGTTTATAATCTTACACATGTGCGTATTTACAGTAATGCATGTGCCAACTTGATTTGGGAGCTTCCAAGAGTCAGATTACTTTGATGGTGCTGTACACAATAACTGGACTGTGCAGGGTAATTTATTGTTGGGAATATTAAAACACCACAAAGTGGTTGAGGATAACAAATAGAAAATCCAAAATGCTAGCAACAATGGCAAAACAATTTTACAGCTATAAAAGCTTTTTAAAAAGTGTTCAAAGTTATTGTTTTAAAAATAAACTAGAAATTAAGTAGATTTAGTAGGTTTTTTTCCTCCGTGTTTCAAACCTGAAAGAAGGGGAGCTAAGCTTTTTCTTACCAATTTTGATCCCATCTCCCCCCAGCCATAAACCCACATGTATCTGCTTGTGTTTCAAACCAAGATAACGTGAACTGGGGGGGGGGGGGAGAAGGCAGAAAAGCACAGCAAACTAGAGGAGTGGATAACAACGTTAACCTGTTTAGATAGCACTTGGTCATGTTCCATCCAGCATTACCCACGTCAGTATAACTCTGCAGGTACAGTATCTGCAGGTTAATTGATGCTATGAGACAAAAGAAGAGGGAATAAGAATAGCATAAAGTATTATTAGGGCAATTAAAAAAAATTCTTGATGATGGCATGATGTACTTTTTCTTAAAAAAAAAAAGAGACCATTCAGAATTAAGAGTTTTCCACAATATGATAAGAGGCACCTCAGTGTTAGGGACAAAACACCTGCCTCTGTCCCTTTCAGAGAGTTTTACCCTACTCTCCAATAAAGCACAAGAGACAAGGTGAGCATCACTCTCAATCGTGCCTGGAAAGTCCCTCTACGTCACAGAATAACTGGTTTCCCAGTAAGCTTTATACCATTACTAGTTTAAGACTGGAAATCATTAAACACTGTGTTTAATCATTTGCTAAGGCAGAAAACTGCAATATACTTCAATGTTTTGTTTTTGAAGAATAGCTTGCTACCCATTTAAAAACAGAACTTCTACTGAGATTATACATTGCTGCCTCTGTTTAGCTACTTGTTTCATCTTAGGAAATTCACAGTAGACAAATATGAAAATTATGCAAGAGAAATAATATTCTATTGAAGTGTATTATTCTTGTCTTCCATTTCCTGTATGAAGCATTAGGCGTAAATAGGTAACTGGAGAGGAAACCGAAGTGTAGAGCCTAGTGCTGAAAACACAGTGACTCCACGGCAACGCTTCCCTAACCTCTTGACTGCTGTAAATGCAAGCACACAAAGGAAAGGCTGTTTCTTAAAGCAATACAAAATGTCACCACAGGCTGACGCTCTTTCTACAAGAATAATGAGACACTCTCTACCTTGAATGCAGAACACACACTTGACAGCTATTCCTTGAACTTCAGTTTTCATGTTTAATATTGACAAAAAGAGTATAAACACCTCCCAGCCAAGACAGTTAAGGAGAACGTTAATGTTTCCCCAAGTGTTCCTACTTCCCTAATGCCTAAAAAAGCTCACATGAAACTGATTTGTCATCTCAATCTAATCAAACACCTGTTAAAAACTAGCCAGGAGGAATACCGGACTTTGCACTGACTAGCGTGGCAATCCCTCAACCTCATTCACACAGCCGGGCCCGATCAAAGTAGTAAGCTGCTATGGAAGTTTAGATCAGGACTCTGACACTGGACTACTCCCCTGGGTTTCGATCACGCCTTTGAAAAGGAGATGCAAAGAACAGACCGCATACAATGTATCCCCATGTATAATCGCGTCCCTTGTTTCCCTATTTCAAGCCGGCAATATTTAAAGAGAAGCCACCCAAAGGCAACAGTGGGTTATTCGCTGGTGGCATATTTGTTGATGTTAATATTACTAATCACTGGCATTCGTTCAGAGTTGCATATTCTGCTACTAATACAACACTTGGGGGATGCATTTATTAGTCAGCATCGAAAATAAGGTGTCTCACACACAGCGTGGGGAAAACTTGAGATGAATTTCAACGGCAGAACCACTCCCTAAGAGGAACTCTGACTTCGGTACTAGCGCGGGGGAAAAGCCGAGATCGACCGCAGCAATCCAGCCGTTTGTGTACAAAAAGAGGAAACTGACCCAGTGACACGTTATTTTTAAGGGGCGAGCTACCGCTGTTGGAAAGTTTAAGGCTGTCGCTGAGACAGACGTGAGATGAAAACTGAAAGCGTAACTAGCTTTTGTTTTGCATTCTTCCCCCATCCGATTGCATTTCTCACTTTTAGGAAGACGTAATGGTCTGGAGAGAAGGGCACCAACCTCCTCCCCCCAAGAAACCGGCTCGTCACAGTTTACTCATCTCCTTATAACTGCAGGTGAGGTCACCTCCTCCCGCTTGCTCTGGCGTAACCAGAAAAGCAACTTTGCAAGGGAGCTGGAAGCGCACCCCAATTACCGCGTCCCTTCTCCCCAGGAGTCTTTTAATCCGGCTAAATCTGGTGGAGGGGTCGCTCTGGAGGGAAGCGGTGAGTGGCACAGACAGAAAGCAGCAGTCTGTGTTGGTTTTCACAGTACAACCAACCAGACAATACTCCCAACATTAGAGAAGCCGGGGGAAGTGGGGCTCGATCTTTGTAATCGCTTTCCTTCCTTGGGCACACAAATGCGACTGTCACCGCGATGGGGCAGATTTAATGCTCGCAGCTAAAGAGACCCGACGTGACAAGAGCCAGGGACGGCGAGGGAGGTTTCGGTCACACGTATAGGGGTGGGAAGGGGGGGGGGGGAGAAGAGAGAGAAGAAACAGTCTTTTACAGGCATTTCGTAAAGACGGGACAACACCCACCCACCCCCAACAGTCACCGAAAAACACCAGCGATCGCGCCCCAAGGCAAGAGAGGGGGGACACACCGACACCGTCACCACCCCCCTTTCCCTACGCCATAAGAAGGAAGCACCCCACCCCAAAGGGGGGGAGGGTGCCAGGGAAAGAGGCAGCGGGACAGAGCCACCCGCAGAGGCGGGGGCGGCTCACACACACGCTGCTGCTCCGTAAAGTTCCGCGCGATCAGGGCAGCGCTGCACCCGGGGAGAGGCGGGCAGGTGACAGCCGCCTGCCGACCAGCCCCAGCGCACCCTCCCTCCCCTGCGCGCCGCGCTCACCTGGCCGCAGGCAGAGGGCAGCGAGCAGCAGCAGGCAGAGCAGCGGGCGGTGGGTGCAGGAGGCGGCTGCCGGGGTCTCCATCATCCCGCCTGGGCGCGGGGCTCTGCACCTCCCGGGACGGCGGCGGGTTCTCCTCTCGGCTCCTGGCTTCCCCGCGCGGGCGGCTCGGTAACTTTCCAGGCAGGCAGCAGCAGCGGCGGCTCCGGGTCTGGCGCGCGACGGCTTTCGCGAGCAGCTCAGCACAGGAGCAGGTGGCTGCTCCCCTCTGGCAGCCTAGCGGCGCTCCAGGACTGAGAGCGGAGGGAGGGGGCGGGCCCGGAAAAGACACGCCCCCCTCGTTTGCTCAGCCCCCTTCCCCCCGCACGCTGCGGCGGGGGCTCTCAGTTAGAGCACGGGAACGGCGCGTGTCAGGAGCCGGGGAGGGGGCTCCTTTAGAACCTGCGCCCGGCAGGGGTTCGTTCTGCGGGGGTTTTAGAACCCGAGCCCAGGAGGGACGCGTGCTGCGGGAGGGGGGAATCCCGTAGAACCCGATAGGGGGTGGGAGCTGTGTATTAGAATGCAGATCCAAAATAGGCCTCTGCTATCGAACCTTACACCAAGTAGCTGTCTAAACATGGACTCCCAAAGCTTAGACCCCGAAACTAATTAAAATCGTAGATTTAAAAAAAAAAAAAAAAAAAAGGGGTGGGGGAGAAAATGACAGGTACCTAAAACCCCCTTAGTGGCTACTTCACAATACCAGTGGCAGACCTATTCTAGCGAGCATCTTGCAAATGATAATAGTTACTTATAGCTTCCCTTTGTGTCAGTTTGTTTATAAGCAAAACATTTCATGTAAATACTTTTCAGAGTAAATAAACAATTCCCAGATGATGAATTGCTTGTTCTGTCAACCACCTGCTTTCAAACCATAATAGGTCAATGCTAACCCTCTCCCCCCCCCCAAACAAAATTAAAGCAATGCAAAAAAGTATGCAAAATCACTCAACATAATGTAGGGGTGACTGTGCAAGGGACTGCATACATTTTCATTGCATAAAGTGGCAAAGAAAGTATCCCATCAATTCTGGGAAGTCAGCTGACCTGAAACTAAAGTTAAAAATAGACTCCTGTTCAAAGTTATGAAATGCAAGAAGAGTGATTTCTGCTATGTCCTTTTTACTGGACTAAGCAAGCAGTGGTGCTGTTTCACAATGGGAAACATAAGAGGCCTAAAATAATCATTGCAGGTCTCATGACTAATAATAAATATGATCATCCTGAAGACTACATCATAGTCCAAAACAAGCCTTTTTGAGTCCTTCAAAATAAAAGTATGCATAATTCACACCATGTGCTTACTTGAATGGGACTTTCCCATCGTGAAATATAAACCAGCAATAGTCATATATCTCTTTTCACCATGAGGCAGGGCCGCCCAGAGGATTCCGGGGGGCTGGGGCAAAGCGGTGGAGCTGCGGCACTTGTACTCACCCGGCGGCGGTCCGGGTCTTCGGTGGCATTTCGGCGGCGGGGAGCCCTTCAGTCGCTCCGTGTCTTCGGCAGCACTGAAGGACCCCCCGCCGCCAAAATGCCGAAGACCCGGACTGTGGCCAGGGCTCGCGGGACATTTCGGCAGCGGGGGGCCCTTCAGTTGCTCCACGTCTTCGGCAGCACTGAAGGACCCCCTGTCGCCGAAGACCCGGATTGCCGCTGGGCTAGGGCTCACGGGGCCCCTGTGGGGCCCGGGACCTGGGGCAAATTGCGTCACTTGTCCCCCCCCTCCCCCCCCCCCCCCCCCGGGCAGCTCTGCCATGAGGAAGTGAACAGCAAAAATTTAACTCCACAAAAACTCCCACAACCAATATACACGAACTCATCCAATTTATTCTATAAATGCTTTCAGTATCCACAGAACAATTTTCACAGTGACAAAATAAGGTAGAAATTTTTTAAAATATAGTTACCACATACAGAGACTTCTGGAATTTCAAGTAGGATAAAATTGATGCCTCATTTTTTCTTTTAGTACTGTACTTTTCCAATTAAATAAAATTAGTATTTCTAAACTTCATAATTCTGTATCTCTTGTATTGTCTTCAAATCAAACCATCTTTTTCTTCTTTCAGATGGTGCAATCAGTTTTAAACATATTTTATTTTCTGTTTACTGCTAATCAGAGCCCTCGGATCTTTTTTCCAAACACTTTCCCCAGCAATCCACCTGAATGCGTCACTAAGCCCATTCCAGAAGTGCACAGAATTCAAGACAATGGGTCCTATCCTGCTCTTATTGAAGTCAATGGGTATTTTCTACTGACACCAATAGCAGGATTGGACCCCATTACTGAGGAAAATAAAAGATTCAAAAGGACCATTTTCTCCCACATTTACAGGTATTGAAAAATACTTGGTGAAAAGTATATTACTGCAGAACCTAGAGGCTCCAATCAGATGCTTCTTGTGCCAGGCACTGTAGAAACTCACAGTAAAAAGACAGTCCCTGCCACTAGAGCATATATTCTTGTTAAAATCCCTTCACTTCTAATGGTATTAGGAATGTGTGTTGCTTTGGTGATACCTCCAGCTCCATTACAGCATTGAGGGCCTGATCCTTCATCCTTTATATATGTGAGCAATCACGTTGAAGCTAGTAAGACTTTGTGCGAGAGAAAGTTGCAAGATCAGGCCCTAGAATTGGTCTGAAATGCTAATAAACCCAGAAGTGGAGGTTTATAGACTCCAGTCCAGGAATTCACTTAAGCATATGCCTAACTTTAAGCACATGAGTAGCCACACTGAAATCAATTTGTGTAAGTGATTTGCTGGATGAGGGCCTTATTTCCTAAACAGCTTCCTGTTAAAGCATGTGATCAATTATATACCTCAATTACATCAAATTAGTGAACAATGGACATTTTTGGAGGGCGTAGAGTAATCTCCTGTAACTAATCATTTCAAACTGCAGGATGCTGAGACACCCTAGATTGTGAAAAGAAATGTATAACCAGGGATTTTGGTCAAACCGCAGAAACACGGGTTGAGGAACTTTACATCTTGTCCTTGAGGTATTCTGTAGCTATTTTATTCTGAAGTCTATGCAACTTGTGTCAAAAATACTCAGGATATGAAAATCATAACCATAAGTGATTACATTAAGGGCCCAAAATTTAATACAGAAGCATGCTTTGTTCTGGATTTCCCTCACTATCTGGCCATTTCTCTTCAAAGGTCATTGTGTGTTTTCAACTTTCATTTGAAGGAAGTTGTTATAGGTTTGAGTAAATAGAAAATGACTCAAAGTGGGATTGCTCAAATGTTTTATACCTTAAATGAAACTTAAATGTGATTAAATGTTGTCAAGATTATGCTTAGAAATATCTTTATTTGCTATGATATTCCAAATATCCTTGATTTTGTGGTTAATAATGAATTCCTATATTGAATACAGGGGTGGCCCATAATAGACTTGTGAAAAAATAAGTTGTATACTTCAGTTGTTCCTACTGAAGTTAGTGGAAGGAGAATTGAGTCCTTGATCTAGTGAAAAAATAGCAAACTGTATGTTTTAAAGTTCTCAAATAAAATCTGTGCAAAACCAGTCTAATTACTAGTATGAATTTTTTCTGCTGTGAGAAATTGTTTTATATAAAACAAACAGAGAAAATTCTTTGATAGATATTTAATCTGATCAAATAATGCAGTTATGTGACTAAATGGATTAATATGAAATTCATTAATGATGAATTATGCATCATAACAAATAGTTTGTTAATCTGAAATATCACTTTCAATATACAACAAATGAATAAAATACTGATTTTTGACAAGCACATTTCTAGTAACAATAATAGAGAATATTTTTGGGTAGAGCACCACCCAACACTATTAATCCATTAAATTCTAATCAAGTCCATTGTCTATACTGTTTTAGTGGGAATAAACGTTATGACTTTATAATAATTGTAATGTCAGTGAAACAGTGCATGTCATTATGGTTCAGTATTCCAAAAGGTGGTGTGCAGAATATGTCTTCCATTGCTAACACTGTAAGTAGATTATAGGGCAAATATTTAATATAATGTTCAGCACTGTAGAACATTGGTGATATGTTTATTTTTCACTATGCATTGAGTAATCATGTTGAATTTTACTTTTACAAATTAAGGATTTAATTGTTTCTAGATGCCTTTTTTCTATATATATACTTCAGCTATCTTATCTACCTATAGTTATGGCAAAGGTGATAATTCAGGAGGTTCATGACATATTATCATAAGTACTCAGTATGAAATTCTCCATAGCAAGGGTTAAACATAAATGGGATCCATGATGGCTGGTTACAGCAGCTGCACTCACAAGGCCATTAGGGGGATTGTGTAAGGTTAAGCACTTTCTTTTGTCTGGATAAGGACTAGGGGGCAGATTTTAAAAGGTATTGGAAGTTAGCCACCTAGGCTGTCTTGAAAATCCCACTAAGCACCTATCTGAATCTTTAGGTGCCTATATACCTTTAAAAAAATTGGCCTTAGGAGCCTGACCCAAAGCACACTGTAATCAATGGAAGTCTTTCCATTCACTTCAATGGGTTTTGGATCAAACCCAGGCAGAAAGGAGCCAGCTGCACTGAACACTGAGTATACAGTCAGATTCATCTGAGATTGCTTTGCACTGAATAGCAGCTGCACAAAGGGGGAGTTAATGCCTAGGTCTGTCTGAATTAGTCCATTAGATATAGGAATACAGGTTGTGTGTGACCAAGGGAGAGTGACTGTGGTTAAAGGATATCTCAGGTGAAAAGTACTGGACACAAGCAGGAGAGAGATGAACAGACAACCTGCTAAAAGTGGAGACTGGGCCAAGTGTGAGAGAGAATGGAACGGTTTCTTGGCAACAGGACTGACTCAGTGGTGTCTTAGCTGGGGTTTCTGCAAGTGCCTGAACTTTTGGCTACCCCTGTTCAAAGTAAATAGGACACTTACATACATTTGGCAAATCATTAAATCACACTAGAAAATACTATGAGTCTCTGTTACCAATTTCTTCTCCAATGAAGAAAGTGACCCACTAAAAAGCCTCAGCAGAAGAATGATGGTATTTATACTAAACTCATTGCTATCTGAGCTCCTAAAACAAATTTATTTTCTTGTCACTCATATCCAACACACCCGTTTTTGATGAGTTAAATGAAGGACCTATGCTTTACAACTGTCTCATGAAAATGACATGACATTTGCACTATATTCAAAATATACAGAATGCCTCCAGCTGAGAGTAAGTTTACACAAAGTATAAGAGGGAGGAAGCATGATATCCAAAGATAAATTGTGAGCATTGACTAAAAGAGTTTGCAACTTACCTCAGAAAAGGAAGATACAAGAATATGAGTACATACTGTAATAGAAAATAACCCAATGGGGCCCACTGTAGATAAGCATCTTAACAAAGAAGTATGAAAAAAGCAAAGTGCCAAGCCTAGCAAACTCTTCTTTTAGTCTCTGCTGGCAATTTACCTGTCTTGTTAGCCATCTGTCAATTGTTTGTCAAATCTCAAATGTAATTTCCCTAAATTTCTTTAAAGCAATTGCCAAAGAGGTAAAACATAAGCAGATTTTCCAGAGCTGGTAATGTTGTCTAAATGAAGGAATTGGCTATATATTGCTTTCCCAGATCAAAGGTTATTGGGATACAAAGGATGGGATACGTGGTGTAATAATGTTCATAGAATATCAGGGTTGAAAGGGACCTCATCTAGTCCAACCCCCTGCTCAAAGCAGGATCAATCCCCAGACAGATTTTTGCTCCAGATCCCTAAGTGGTCCTCTCAAGGATTGAACCCACAATCCTAGGTTTAGTAGGCTAATGCTCAAACCACTGAGCTATCCCTCCCCCATCCCTAAAACCATTGTGATTTTATGTCTAAATAATATCTTTTTTCTACTCAATCAATCTGACCTTGTTCTGCATTGCTAAGTGTGATTCATCACTAACGAATTACATTTGGATAGATTTTTAAGTAACGGTTTCCTTTTTAAATCACTCTATTTAAAATTATTTTAAAGAACTTTTTGACAGAGGCTACTCCAGATTTTGGTCTAAAGTTTGACTTATATCACAAATTTGTCTTCTGGTGAGGAAAAAGGTGTTAGTTGTCACTATTTAAAGGTAATAGTGAGGTACACATTCCTTCAGCAGTGATCACTGTAATTTTAAAAATCTCCTTCATCAACTCTAATCAGAATACTTATACAGCAACTGACACAGGGTGACTGGCCCCTGTAATTAAAGTAGGTCCAATGCCCCTGTGCAGAGCTGGTGCTCACAGTTGGGTCAATTAAGGGGGCCGCACCTGGGCTATAAAGGCTTCAAAGGCAGTTCGGGGAGGGATAGAACTGACTGAGAGAAGGCTAGGAAGTTGTAGGAGTAGTAGAATTGCTAAAGCCTTCGAGGAGGGGAGATAGTGAGAGCCTAAAATGTAAAGGGTGAGCTGAGGAACAGTTTTGTTTGCATGCTTGCTTTAAGTTTGGACAAAAACCTTGCAAGTTTGGGAGAAGCCCTGCCTTGTGACAGCAAACTTTTGTCCAAGAACAGAATCCAGAGTTCCTGACTTTGTCTTCTGCTCTAATGATTTAATATGCTGCTTGATAATGTGTCTAAACTTTGTTAGCAAGGCAGAGGTAATGAAGAATGGGAATATTATAGACCTAGGTGACATGTGGGGGACATATGGGGTCATGTTCCCCCCAGATTTGCTGCTTGGCTTATACTGCTGAAGCCAGCAGCCCTCACTCAGCTCCCCCCCTGCCCCGCATTAGTAGCACAGATCACTTGTGGTTCTAGAGTAAGGGTATGTCTATATTATGAGGACTATGTGGGTAGAGCTAGGTCACCATACCTAGGCCACCATAACCCTGTCTTATAGCTGTAGCCTACGCAGATGGAAGGGGCTTTTCTGTCAGTGTAGGAACATGGCCTCCCCAAGCAATAGTAGCAGCATCGATGGAAGCATTCTTCTGTCTGTACAGCTATGTCTGCAATGGGTGTTAGGTTGGTATAGCTAAGGTACTTAGAGGGTGTAGACTATATATAAGTTGTATACAGGGGTTAGTATAAAATAATTGGTACTTAGTGCCCTCATTATTAATTTTATAAACTAATCAGGGGACTCATGCAGAAAAAGCCATGTATCAGTGGGGTATAGACATTGCATTTAGCATTGTGAAAAGAGATGGGGAATGAGAGAAAGGATGTATGTGGGGGAGGCGATAAAGTACAGAACATGGAGAGTAAGGCAAGGGAATAAGGTCTGGTTTGTAGGCCACAGAAGTTTATAGAAAGACTCTCACCAAATCCATAGAGGAAAGCATGAGAAGCATTAAAACAAAGACTACATGAAAGGATAGGAGATGTGAATTGTGAATAAATTGTGATGCATGCAGTCGGTGGCCCCGTGCGCCCCCTGGTTCCTCCCTCGCCATGCTCAGGCTTTGCGGCTCCCAGGCATGTGAGCCACTGGGGCGCGGGGCCCTGAGCCTGCTCTGGGAGGGGCAGCGGTGGTGGTGGTCACACTCCCGGGAGCCGCAGAGCCTGAGCGCAGTGAGGGGGCAGCCGGGGGCGGAATGGGGGGCTGATGCCCGCATGCATCCCCTGCAGCTTGCAGGAGCCCCCGGGGGGAGGGGGGTGCCGGGCCGCAGCCTGGGCAAGAGGGGCGTGGCTGCTCCCCGCTAGCCACGCTGCCGCCTTTGCAGGGCTGCTGCCCCCCTGCACTGCACCAGCTCCTCCATGGCTGGGGCTCGCCACCGCCGCAAGCAGGACGCTCTGGCTCTCTGGTGCCTCTGGAAGGCGGCTCCTCCCTGCCGAGCTGCTGCAGCGGCCCAAGCCTGGCAAAGCCAGTGAGTGGACTCGGGGCGGGGGCCACCGGGATGGGGTGAGGAGGGTTTGCGGGGGGGCTGTGCATCCTCCAGGGGAGTTCAGGGGGCGGGAGGGGAACCTGGTCTGGGGAGCAGCCCCTGGGCACGGCTGGCCCCTGTGGTCTATAAAGTCTATAAAGGCTCGTTGGGATTTGCCCCTCAATGAACCGATGTGCAGGGTGGGGGAGGGGTGTTGTGTTTCGGGGTGGGGGTTGGGGGGAATGTTTCGGCGGTGTTGGGGGGGGGGCGTTCGGCCCTCAGGTGTTTTCTTTGGAGTAATATGGCCTTTGCCACTTTACAGGTTGTGCCGGCCTGGTCTACACGTTGAGCTTAAATTGGCATAGCTACATTGGTCAGAGGTCTGAAAAAACCCACACACCTGACAGATGTGGTTACGCTGAAAATCTCTCCAGTGTAAATGCAGCTATGCTGACGGCTATGTTGGCATAAGCTAATGTCATTCACCAGGGCAGCCCTAGACCAAATGGTGCCCAAGCAAGGAGCATCTTGGATGCTCCCCCGCATTTGTTAAACTTTTGAAACCTTGTTTTTATTGCATTTGTAGCCCATTTCACGACTTTGATGCATGATTTGCATGCATGATTTATCCCTGTCATATAAGATGATAAATTTGCATGCTAGGATCTGTAAATCTGTATTTATTCATGCCATATATAAGCAAATTAAAAAAAATTGTTTCCTCTAAGCTTATATAAACTTTTTAATATTCAGAATAACTGAAACATACTAACATCAAGAAATTGAACTGTGCACCAACATTGGGTGGATCAGTATTAAATAGTGTTACAGTAGGTGACAGCCTTCAAATGTTAACCCTAGTCCTTTAGTTCAAAAGGTCGCTTTTCTCACCTTTGCTCTCACGAATGGAAGCACAGCGTCAGAGAGATCCAAAGACTGGTCAATGGCATTTTCAAGTGATAAAATACCAAGCGATGTCAGTCTCTCATCAGCCATCATCGATCAAAGATGAGCCTGAGCTTCAAAAAGCTGCACTCGCCACTCGCGACTGTGACCAGCAGCGTGAGGGGAATCCTCAAAGCTATCTACACATTAGGAAAAGTGTCCTTAAGCTATGCATCATGAATAAACTGGAGAACTTGGAGTTGAGAGTCCTTCCTGTGTGACAAAATGTGACGAATGTTGTCCAATTCAAAACAGCAGTCTTTATCATTGATGTCCGAACATTCCCCAGGTGTCAGCATCTGGTGAAGGTCCGTACAATTGTTCAAGAATGTTTTCCTGTCTGCCAGCAGCTTATTAAGGTCATGCAAAAGCCCCCAGATCTTTTTGTGGTGCTTCATATGTCTGAACCTTTCTTCGATGGCCACTCAAGCAGTATCAACAAGCGAGCAAACAAAACTCCCTCTTGAATTTTTATTCCGAGCTGCCCATCACCTCATCTCTGCCTTTGTAACCAAACTATCTCTTCTCCCAATGAATACGAGTTTCCTTGAAGACAGACTCAACTCCTAAGTTCCCCCATTTCTTTGGCAGCAGTGATGGCATCTTAAAATCTGTTGTCTCTGTAGGCCACTATGAAATCAAGGCAGCTTCTTATCAAAGTAGTAGCGGTGGCGATGTCCATCAACTGAGTTTGTAATGCCTTGCTTACAACATTTACTTGGAACAGGATATTGTGCCAAACCAGAAATATTGTGAGACCAGAAATTTGAAGTCAGTGATCTGGTTTGCAAGTCTTTGTGTCTTATGTTGGATTCCAGCCTCAGCTTTAGTTGATTGCGCCAGTTCCACCAGAGTGTTGTAAATCTCTGTCACTTGGAACCTCACCGGCGTTATGCTGTCAATGCAGCTCTCCCAGCAAGTGTCACTTAGCAAATTCATCGTCAGATTTGTAACATTGTCCGTGAGGCTCTTCCACCTGATACTTGATGCTGAAAACGGGACGTACATACTTTGCAGTGCTCCAAAGAGAGATACTGAATCTAAAGAAGATAATGCTGCATCTGACACAACCAGGTTGAGGCAATGGGAGCCACAAGGCGTGAAAGAAGCTCTTAGATTCAGCACAAGAATCCTTGCCTGGACACCACTGTTTCTTCTCTTCATGTTTGTGCCATTGTCATAGCTTTGGCCACAGCAATCTTGAAGCTTTATTTTAGTCTCATTCAAAACTTTCATAAACAGTTCTGTTAAGACTTTTCCAGTAGAGTTGTTCACAGACCAAGTATTCCTTTACTTGGATACCGCCATCCTCGTCATCAACAAATCTTACTGTAGATGGCATCTTTTCACTGTGACTAATGTCAGGAGTGTAGCCCATTATTATGGCATAGTACTTCACTTTGCCTAGTTGCATCAATATGTTGTCAAGCACCTTCCTTGCTATAAGGTCAATCAATTTGTTTTGAGTTTGTTTTGCTGCAGTAATGGCCCATAGCTTCTTTACGAACTACTTGACTTCGTCATGTTTCCCAAGGAGTTCTACCAAACTGAGGAAATTACAGTTACATTCAATGAATAAGTTAACGAATGTCCCCAGAAAGACCAAATTATTCTTTGCAAGGAAGGGGGTAATAGAGATTAGATGCTCGAGCACCTTCCTCCAGTACTGGGTTTCTACATTAATAATGAGTTGATTTTCTGCATCTATGCATTTATTGAGCTTGAGCATTGACTCGACCTCCATCCATTTGGAGAAGGCCATAAAATGGCTGGGTAACTTTTCATGTTGCTTCTGAGCATCAACTAAGTTATGCCAGCAATTGTACCCAGAAAGCGCAAGCAACTAGTTGGTATTCTTGTCAAATATTTTGCAACAAAACCAGAACATTTTGTCAGTTGATTTTGAGTAAACTAGCCAATGTCAATTCAGTTTCTCACCGTTATTAAGCACTCTTTCACAGTATGACTTTGAGAAGTGTCACTTTTGCTCATTTACTGGAAATGTCACATCCTCCACTTTGCCTGGTCCATTCAAAATTGTATGATCAATATCGGCAGAATTTAGGATTGCTGGCCATAAGGCAGCATCTGATGTATCAATCTGTGGTGTGCAATTTTTCTCACTGCTGTTTCTGTCATCATGCAAGGCTGATTCCTCTTTATCGTTTCTCTCATGTAAATCAGATTTTTTTTCTTTATCATCAATCTCCTTTATTCCACCAGGAAAACTGGATGATTCTCTATCACTTTCCTCACATTTCCATTCCTTATCCTCAGGTAAATCTGTTAATTCCTTAGTAATAGGACTACCATTATTTACGCTTATCGCCTCAGTTTCTTCTACACTGTAACAAATGCTACTGCCTAAAGCCCGGTCTGTTTCAGATATTTTTCCATCAGATTCACCTCTTGCTGTAAACTAGATTGCAACTGAGCTTTTAGCTTTCTCTACTGAGCTCCTGAAGGCTTCTTCATGGGCATCTTTTATTTTCTACAGGGAAAACAGACAGACTGTATGAGAGAGAGCGAGCAAAAGTCCATGTTCTGCAGTCTTAGAAAGTCATCAAACATTACTTGATAAGCATGGCAAAAGAAGAAACAGTATTTCTTTTATATTGTTGGGTAGATAGGGGTAAATATCTCCGCTGTCTCATTAAATATGTCCTTTATTAGTCGCTAATAACACTCTTCAAGTCTTAAAACACAAGTACACTTTCACAATTACGCAATAAAACAAGGTTCACGCTATCTCACCTGGGCTCTCACTTCACTTTACTTTGTTCTTATATCTCATTGACTGACTGGCACTGCCCTGCCCCTTATATATCCGCGAAGGCATGGCTAACAACATTCTAGAAGGTCTGAGGAAAATGTAGTTCTCAGAAAGTCTGGAAGATCCCATGAGATTCTACAAAAGTCCAGAACATTCTAGGAGGTTAGTGAAAAATGAATACACATGCGGAACACCTGAAACACTTCAAACATTCTGTTTTCCCTTTTGTCACTAACAACAAAAAAAGTACCTTGAGCTCGGTGCCTCCCAAGCCCAGCTCCCCAAGTGGTCACCTGCCCTTAAATCCAGCCCTGATCATCCAGGGAGGAGGTGGTCCTCCAGCAGCAGGAAAATTTCTGTCGGTGTAGGCTGCACCTGCAGTAGGAACAGGGCCAGCTCAAGCTTTTTTGCTGCCCCAAGCAGCGAAGAAAAAAAAGAAAAGAAAAAGAAAACTCAATTGAGCTGCCGCCAAAGTGCTGCTGAAGAAGAAGAAGGGAGTGAAGGACCCGCCGCCGGAGACCTGGACATGCCACCCCAATACCGGACGGAGTGCCGCCCCTTTCTATTGGTTGCCCCAGGCACCTGCTTCCTTTGCTGGTGCCTGGAGCCAGCCCTGAGTAGGAGGATATGCTGGCATAGGCTCTGTAGTGTAGACATATCTTAAGTGGTGTCATCAATGCTAATAGGAAGCATTAAGAAAAAGGTATAGCACCAGACTTCCACTAGTATGCAGTGCTACCAGCATAAATTTGATACTATACATCCTAAATCAGTATGGTTGGCAATTATGATTGGAGTCACCTCAAATCCTAATATTTGTCCTGCTTAGCAGTTTCTTCCCTGCTACATTGATGATAATAGCAGATCTTTTGATGCCGCCATTTATTTTAACGTGAGTAGATTTAATTCATTGATTTCCTGCTGATCCCTCTCCTCCCAAGTTAATGTTACTTTTTTTATTTAGCCTCATGCAGAACTATGTAAATGAATCCAATGACTCATGTTCCAGCATTGCAATTTCTGCCTTACAAACTTTGTTGTAGATCTGTCTACCCTGACTGTGCTACATCAGCACTTTCAGATTAGAAAGCAGTGTTAACTATGCATCAGGATAGCTCAGTGGTTTGAGCATTGGCCTGCTAAATCTAGCATTGTGAGTTCAATCCATGAGGGGCCATTTAGGGAACTCGGGTAAAAATCTGTCTGGGGATTGGTCCTGTATTGAGCAGCGGGTTGGACTAAATGACCTCCTGAGGTGCCTTCCAATCCTGATATATTAAAAGGAGCTGCTTATGCCCAATGTGTCAATTACATCCCAAGTGAGAGTAGGCCTGTTAGAAGGGGCCAGTGATATATGTGAACAGTTGGGGCATCAGATAGCTAGAGGCACCTTCCTAAACAACAATCATACTCCTCATTGAAAAATGTGCATGATCCTCCATTGTTTAACTGGGTTTTTGTGCCCGTGCTGAAGTTATAACTCAAATTTAAATTCTGAATGCTTGGAAACTGAAAGGTTTCTAAGGGAAAGTATTGGAACATACCTCTTGTTTATCTGGAGTGGACTTCTCCGAAGCTACAACTAGGCCTTGATAAGAAGGATGTATTTATTAGAAATGTTGAAAATGTAGGTTTTATTATTAATTAAATGGAAATGTGCCAATAGGATTGAAGGCAAAGTGGGATATGGTTAAGGATTTTGAGAGAGCAATTATTATTGTATTACAGTAGCACATTAGAGACCACAAAAGTGATTGTGGTCCCATTGTGTGAGGCTCTGTGGGAATGTATAGTGAGAGAAACACCCTGCCTTGAAGAGTTTACAATCTAAATAGACAAGGCAGACAAAGGATGGTTGAAATAATTATCCTAATTTTACAGATGGGTAACTGAGGCAGAGAGAGATTGATGTGACTTAGGTAGAGATGGGAATTATATTAAAAAAGGCCAATCCTGCTATTAAACATCAAGCTTCAATTGGTGAGATAAAGTTTAGCATAAACTCTGCTAAGGGTTAGGTTAATTGAAATTGACTCTAATGGTATATTGAAATGTTATTGTAATTTAAGGCTTATTAATATTCCTGGAGAGCAAATGGAAACCGATTATGGTGAAACAGATATAGTGGTATATACTTTGAAATTAAGATTTTTAATTTTAATTAATCTGCCTATATCAAAACACTCCTTAAGGGAATTCGGTGCTCAAAAGACAAGGTACAATTGTACACAAATAGACCCTGATTCAACAAAGCACTTAATCACACTCTTAATTTAAGAACTGTGCTTAAATCCATCCCATTCATCTTCAATTTAACATATGCTTAAATGCTTAGCTGAATCCAGGGGCATTTTCTTTGAGAGGCTTCTTTAAGTAATCAAATTAAAACTCTCCTCCTTTTACTGAATTTTATAAGGCTTGCAAGATCACTTACATTTGTTCATTTATAAACTATTTTTAGTTTATCTACAATAGGAAAAACAGGATTCACCTACCTTAAATAAACTTCCCTTTACCATGGTAAGTGTCTGCAGTGGCCATGAAGTTATTCAGCAGGTTCCTACCTCAGATCTAGGTTACATGGTTACCTAGGTGTAATATAAATAATACGTAGAGGGCCAAATTCTGTGGTCCTTAACCAAGCAAAACTCCCATTAAATGGGACTATTGGTCAATTAAGAATCACAACATTTGGCTCAATATTTATTTTCATAGCATTGTTGCTTTCATATCATGTCCACTTTTGCTACATGTTTGAAATAAGGTAATACAAAGAAAGTAAAGCAAAAGAAAAGATTAAGATTTTCTAATAATGTATGTCTCTGTAATTGGATAAAATCTTAATTTTCCATTCAGACTGAAACTTTATTTGAACTCTTCACTATCTCTAAATCCATAGTTATCAAACTGTGCCACTTTACTGTGGGCGTGGATGAGGCAACAATGTTTTTGAGATATTGCTTATAATTACTGGAAGACATAGGAATATTAGTACCAACATTCATATGATTTGTTGCTCCTTGCTAGTGCATGGTGAAGAAAGTGCCGAGAGTTCTCTGTTATGAGGTCTATGAATTAATACAGTCATTCATAATTTATTATTCTTTCCTATGCTTCTATTCTACATTTAGGGCATGTCTACACTACCGTGCTACATTGGCACAGTTGCACCGATTCAGCTGCACTGCTGTAGTGTGTCTGGTGAAGACGCCCTATGCCGACTGGAGAACGTCTCCTGCCGACGTGGCATGGTGTGAATAGCAGTTTAAGTGGATGTAACTTATGTCGCTTGGGGGGTGTTGTTTTCACACCCCTGAGCGAGGTAAGTGACGTTTGCTTAGGCAGTAGTGTAGACCAGCCCTAAGTTGATAAAAAGTTGAGAGGTGAAGAGACAAAGAGGAAGATGGAGTAACCGTGAAATTATAAGACTTGATTCTTATAATTATAACCCTCCCTACCCCAAATACTGGGTTCTATTGTTATTTAAATGCTATTTTGCTGTCTTGTTTTAAAAACTGGGCACTCATTAGCTGAAATATAAAAATTCTAATAGCCCTGTCTTACATTTCTCCTGCACCCAAAGTGGGACTCCAGTGGAAGAGAGTTCAAAAGGCTGGTATACAGCTGTTGGGAAAGTATCCACCTTAAACTATCTTTTTACCATGTGTTTACATACATTTTTCCGGAAAAACAATCTTCAGATCCACTGCATTTGCTAGCATTTGGTTCTATATGCATCCATTAACCATTATTTTAAATACAATATTCACACTTATTTAAAATCTATTAGATATGATCAGCTGTTAAAAATTGAGGCAGATATTATTGGTTTACTAAATATAACCTTGTCCAGTAAAGCAGTAGTATATTTGACTTATTAATTTACATTTTTTTAAAATCTGGTGCAGCACTTTGAAGATGTAAATCTACACCCCCCCACACACAAAGTATTATTACTGTATTCTAGCTTGGGCCTGAGGAGAAGAACCTTAAAAACCCCCCAAATTGAATTCCTGTGAAGTTCTTGAATTTGACTAGCAGATGATTAACTGAAGTTCAACCCACTTGGGGCTCGATTCTGAAGATATTATTCTATGCAAATTCCAACTGAATGCAAATATCCCTCTTATTTCCCCACATTTTGCATCTGAGGAGTGATTTTCTGACCAAAAGAAGTTTCTTTCCTATGTCTGTCTTTTCATTCATGTTCCCAAATCAGTTTCTGGGCACCTATAACTATAACCTAAGGGCCCAATCCTGCAAATATTTATACACATGAGTAATTTTATTCACATGCATACGTGTTTAACAGATCAGGCCCTAATTTTGTAAGTGATCAAGATTTCAATAGATGATGAAGTTTCATTGGGGTCAGCCTGTTCCAAATGAGCCTTGACTTTTTATTAACACTCATAAAATAATCATATGATATTTTATGAATGGAAATATTTTGGTTGATATGTGTTTCTTATTTATTCATTCTTTAGATTTATAAAATAACAAGAGGTGCCTGTCTGAACAGTCTAGATGCCTTAGACAAACACTTAAAAATGCAATAAATATTAAAAAAAAACAGCAGCCCCATAATATATAACACTAAAAAACAGGTAGCCACCAAATTACTCATTTTTCTTTAAGTATTATTTCCAGCAATGTGTGCTTCAGCAACTCTTCTAACAAGATGTGCTTTGGAGCATGCCCTGAAGAACAGCAGTTAGGGGCTGTTTCAAGGATGGTGGTGGTGATCTCTTTTCAAAGCAGAGCCTGCCAACTACCCACTCTCTTGTATACCAAGGGTTGTCCAGCTATAAATATATTTACCTCCATAAATCTCAGCTGTTTCACAGTATTTCATAGCAAGAGAGCGATCTCTCAGATAGGAGTGCCTTACGCCATTTAGGACTTTATAGGTCAATGCCAACACTTTAAACTCCATCCAGAAACCCACCTGCAGTTGGGCAGATCACAGAGCACTGGCTGGATATGCTTACAGTGAAACATTTTGTTGACCAAGTGGCCTGCCACATTCTGTTCTAACTTTGGCTTCCAACTAAATTTAAGGTGTAACCCTAATTAGATACAGTCAGTGTAATCTCAAGGTGACAAAGGCCTGGATCATAATACTGATAACAATATCAGTTCCACCGTCCAAGCCAGGTAAAAAGTAGTCCTGTTATTGCTGAGACATAATCATCCAGCAAGAACTGGGAATTATATATCATACTAATCCTATATCTCCATAAAAGGCCAAGCTGCTCCAGGACACTATGCATTGTCTATGTTGTCGTATGTGACTCTTTCCAACCTGCCAGATCTGACAACTCCCAGGTCCGAGGAGGACTTCCAGGGTTGAAACAATAATCTCTTTGAAAACATCAGCCCCTTTAAAATGAATGAGTAAAACAAGAGGTGCTACAATAGATTATTTTTTTTCAGTCTTTCTGGTTGCAGAGAAAAGCAAGATAGCAGTGCTCTTCACAAACACTAAGAGAAGAAAAACTGGGTTATGTGGGCTTTTATCTAATTAATACATTTTTAGATTTGGAAGAACATAACAAAACCTGTGGAAAGGCAGGATGTTTCTGTAAGATAATATTATTTACAAGCAGGGATTCTAATTTATAAGACATTATGTACTGATGTCTTTTTGACATCTTGAGATTTATATATATTAAAAAAAGCATTCCTTATGGCGAAGGCCAGATAAATAAATTGTATTAATTAGTACAATATGAAGTATGTTTATATTACACCTTCACAATAGTCTGCTTCCACTTTTCAACCCCCAAAATGAACCCAATACCACAAACCTACATGTTTTTGATCAAAATTTAAAAATGAGAATAGATACATAGTTTTTTTTTTAATTTGAACAGAAGCCGATTCTACAGCTGTAGAGAATAATTATTATAAAGACTCTAGCCCCAATTGTTTTTGAGTTGATATTGAAACCATACTGGAGCAGATATTTAACAGATGCAGTCCTAAGTGAGTGACTAGGAACATATGGTGAGACAGAATCTGAAAGCTATGCTAGATAGCTATCACTAAAGCATTTGTAAGTGAGGGAAAAAACATTTAAATCAGCATGGACTTTTAAAGGAAGACAGCAAAGAGATTATAGAATAGAGAAGACAGAGTGATACTATTTGGAATTACTGAAAATATGAGCTGCTGCATTTTGTCCTAATTGAAGGATGTTGATGGTGAACTTTGCTAGACCTTCAAATAAGACTATATAATAGTGGAGCCTTACGATTGTTATGCTCTGACTAAAGATTCCATGTCTTTCTCACTATAGCAATATTTCCAAAAAGGCAGAATGAAGCTTCAAATGGTGGAACTCCAAAAAAGATATATTATTAACCCAACATGCCATGACACAGTTTCTGCCTTTTGAAAATTAATTAACTGCATTCCATTTCAGGAATGCAAATTAATCTTTGGGGGAAATAACTCGCCACCTTGTCTGATGGGAATTGTCAATATCTCATTTCTAGGAATATTTTATTGAAATATAATCATCATCTATTTTATTGTAAACATCACAGTGCACAAAGTTGCAAAGACTATCATATGCATCTTTAAAACACTGTAAGGAATTATGATAAAAATAAAATTATAAACCAGCTTCTATATGAATCATCCCTTTAAACTGATAACATTTTTATATGACTGAAACAAGTGTTAAGATCTCCAACAATAAAGATACATCACAATCAAAGACATTTCACATTGAAAAAATAATTCGGTGTCAGATGGGGAAATATCTATTAGATATTAGGGATGACAAAAATGGCTCCATCTATCCAATAACTGAGCAGAGGAAAAGAACAGAACACAGTAGGGAATGCTTATATGGAATGCCAGAGATGATTACAACATTCTGTGAATGCATGTAATTGAAGTGAAAGGCACATCACACCTGCCATTCAGTGGAGGGATATGCCACCAGATAGCAATGACATGGCAGAGCTTGATGGCACACCACAGCTGAAAAGCAGTCATGTGACATGCTTTTACTTCAGAATGCTGCAGTCCCTACTGCTCTCTCTGTAACCTCTTGGTGACAGAAAACATGAGCTGATACAGGAATTACATAATCTTTAACGTGCTTGAGATATGTGACATTTTCTAGAGGATCTTGGAGGAGTCATTCAGATATCCTGTTAAGATCCTGTGTTTTTCAGCAGAAATACAAATGTACTTCAGCAAATTCTGTTTCAAGTTAGGAAGAGATAATCATTACAATTTTAGGTAATAAAACAATTAAAGACCTGTTCTGTGTTTGATGGAATGAAGACAAGACAGTTTGGGCTAAGTAAACATGCTTAAATACTTATAATACACTTATTTAAAGCCCCCTTCATGTGTAGCTGGGTGCTGTTCGATCTCAATTTCAAAACGAAGCACGCAGTATGGAATGAAAAGCAGCCGAAGAAAAGAAGCTGGTTTCCCCTAGTATGAGACAGGTCAGAGGAAATCCTGGACGTGGAAGTTCCACAGTATACAGATGCCATGTCCAGAGAAGAGTCAAATCCAGTGCACAAACTTGCACATGAAACTGGATCAAGTCAGACCGGAAATTGTTGTTCTAGAACAGGGGTAGGCAACCTATGGCACGCGTGCCAAAAGCGGCACGCAAGGTGATTTTCAGTGACACTCACACTGCCCGGGTCCTGGCCACCGGTCCGGGGGGCTCTGCATTTTAATTTAATTTTAAATGAAGCTTCTTAAACATTTTTAAAAACTTTATTTACTTTACATACAACAATAGTTTAGTTATATGTTATAGACTTACAGAAAGAGACCTTCTAAAAATGTTAAAATGTATTACTGGCACGCGAAACCTTAAATTAGAGTGAATAAATGAAGACTCGGCACACCACTTCTGAAAGGTTGCCGACCCCTATCCTAGATATTGCACTTGCTGTGATTAAAAACTGATTAGATATGGGCTAATGGCAAAAACCTGAATCGAAGTGTTTCCCAACATTAGGGCCTTTGAAATCTACATCTGGAGCTGAATTTGAGTGATGAGCACACCTCCAGCCTTGGTGATGTGTTTCTGAAGTGCTGATTTGTATCCTTCTTCTGCATTCCATTTACAGATACATCATCATTAGTAAGAAGGTGCTTTCCTATAGGCCTAAGGCCACAATCCTGCAAACGCTCATTAACTTTATGTACGTGTGGGCCTGATCCATGGACCATTTAAGTAAATGGAAAGACTCCCATTGACTTCAGTGGGTTTTTGGGTCATGCCCATGAGTAGTCCCACTGAAGTAATATTAAGCACTTTTATATAAATGTTTGAAGGATTAGGGCAGAAAGTAGTTAGGTTCTGTACTCATATAGACATTATATGAAAATTCAGAGTTAGGAGTGGAGTCAACTTTTCTCTGAAAACCCTGCATTCAGACTGGCTTAGAGAACAACCTTCTTCTGAATGTCAGCCAATCGTAAATGAAGTTATTATTTTATACTGAATTAAAGGTAAACTGAGTTATATTATAAATACATGAAACAATACATTTCAGCCAATCTGCTTTCAAGCGAACAGGACCTTTTCATTTACATATACGTTATTTATTTGTTAATTGTGCTTTTGACCTCATTCATATCAAGAAGCTATAGCCTGGTAGCCTAGGCCTCATTCACACTGAAAAAGTTCTGACATTCTTTGTAACATTATGCTTCAAGTAAACAACATACCTTGCAATATTACTAGTTCAGGGATTGTGAAGTTCATAAATCATCGAAAGATGGTGGCAAAAAGTGTTGAATTTTCTAAAGGGAAACGTTTAGAAGAATAATGATTAAGTGAGATGAAAATGTTATTCTTAACAAAACAATTTACTGAACCACTTGGTAAATGGAAATGCCAGCAGGCAATTTGTTTTGTTTTGAAGAGTTTCAATATTGCCTTCCACCAGCTTGATAGGGATAAATATATATACACGTGAGAGAGAGAGAGTAATGTTTAAGTTTGTAGTATGGAATAATTGCTTTAACTTTATAAATTTCACACTCCTATTAACATCTCTTTATTAATGTTTCTTGCTAATTGATTAATGGAAGTAAATAAGGTACCTGTCAGAAAAATGGTAAAATAAACATTAAGGGGCTTCAGTTTTAATGAGAGAAGGTCATTGGCTCCTTGCAACAACAACAAAAAAGTAACATTTTTACTACATACAGAGACGATCAAGGAAATAACAAACAAAAAAACTTTTTAGCACAGATTGCATTGTAAGGACTATTCCGGATTTGAGTCAAAAAATCTAATGAATTCATTAATGATTGGGGCCTGGGGGGACAGGACAGGGAGATGGAATGAAGATCATACTGCATTTTCATGGAATAATTGGAGTTTCAGATGGAAAATACCAGTTACGTGGTCTGTATCACCGTTAGGGCAGTTATTCTCTACAGTTTTTTGACTCTGTTAATTTATTATACAGAACTAGTAGTAAGGTACTCTCATGCTTTTAATGTCTTCCTAGCCTGACAGATTATATAAAATATGGCAGTTGGGCCCTTGAGAAATACAGAATGTATGGTAAATACACCCCACATTTTCTAAATTCTAAAGGGTTCTCCATGGGACCAGGTCTTCTGTTCTCTTCCAAAAAAGTTGGTAAAAATATGTTCACTGGTAAGTCTAACTATTATCTAGATAAGGTACTTACATGGTCTCCATTACCATAGCATCTGAGTACTTCCCTGCCTCACAGGGATGTTATGAAGTGTTTTCATTCCACTGAGGCACAGATAGGAAGTCAGTTGCTCAAGGTTGTACAGGACGACTGGGGTAGAGCATGGACTTGAACCCACATCTCCCCAGTCCTTGGCTGCTGGCTTAACTCCTGAACCCATCAGTCTCTTTAACAAAGAATTATAATGAAGTCACTTCTTTAGTAAGGGGAACTGTTACCATTCAGGAAGTTTACCTAAAAGGACATGAGAAAGATGGCAGAGAAAAATGTATACCCTGGGCTAGACAGAAAGCAAAATTGTGTTCACAAAGCCTTAACTATTAATAACATTTCAAAAACCATTTTTATCAACTGAATAATCCTCACCACAAAAATCGATAAAATTGATATTTGTCTACTACTTGTAAATAAATATTGCAGAAGGTTTAGTGACTAATAATTTAAGATTTGATTCTCATTTACACTATGGTTCTTGCAGTGTAGAAGGGCCTTAAAAAAGATGTACATTATGTTTACTCCCATTTTAAGGCCACTTTACATTGCCAAAGTGGGAATGTAAATGAGAATCAGGCCCCTATGGACAAATCAAACAAAATCTATACTAGACAATAGTATATCCTCAGCTGTAATAATAAATGATACCATATTGAAATACATTGGGAGCACTGCCTTCTGTAAGTGGAAGAACTATATTAAGAACTTCATTGTTTATTCAGAAAAGAAGACACATTTGTTTCTAGATTAATGGAAGCTTTGAGGGCTTGATCCAAAGACCATGGAAGTCCATGGAAAGACTTTCATTGATGTTCATGTGCTTTGTATTAAGCCTTTTGACTATCCTTATTCTTATCAGTGTGAACACTGAGGCCAAGATAGTGGATGCCTCAGTCTTTGGGTGCCAAATAGAAGGGACCTACCGTGGACCTGATTTTCAGAAAATGCACCTCAATTTGGTGACCGAAAAATTGAAACACAAAAATGCCATAAATTCATTGTGAAAATATTGTCTGAAACTCTTGTCTACTCTAGCACTTTAGGGGAAATCACCTCACTTACTGCATAATCAGGGCAGCGCCACTGACAGTAGCAGTGGCAGGAGCACTAGCATGGACAGGACACAAATATTTTACTCGGTCTATGCTAATGTTCCCATTGTTTGTATAACTGGTGAAGAAGCCCCAGGTACAATGCAATAGCAGGTGATTTTCTCAAAAATTCTAGGATAGACAAGACTTTAATATACACATTGATTAAGATAAAAGGTTACATCCACTGCACTAAAGCAAGGAACGACAGTTGTCTGAGCCATTTACTAAATATCTGTGGAGACTCCATGACTTATAGGACCACACCTCTGGGAGGTGGGTAGGTAAATGTTATCCTTACTTTACAGAGGGAAAGATGGGGGCAGAGAAATTAATGGCCAGGCTGCATCCCATACTCAAGATTAATATTGCCTTATTCTGCAGCTGTGCCTGGTGAAATCAGTAGAACTACTTGTGGAATAAGAAACTACTCAACATGAGTCCAAGTGGCAGTGGTGGATTAACCCGATGCCCAGGGGCCCTGGCCAATTTGAGGGCCCCCGGGAAACATCTCGTGATGCTGGGGCAGGATGATTTAGCTATTGCGCCTTCTGCTCTGCTGGCTGTGCTGGCCATGCTTGGGGCAAAGCGTCTTGGATGAGCCGGTGGGGGGATCAGCTGGTGAGTGCAGCTGGAGGGAGCAGCAGTCACCGCCACCTCTTCCTCTCCTGCTTGTTGTTTTCTTTGCTGCTGTCCATGGCTTCTTGCTGCTGCTGGTGTCAGGCTCCCCCTGCATCCTCCCGTGCCTGGCCGGGCAGTCAGGGCTAGGCGGTGAAGGAAGATGGGGAACATCACCTCCTTCTGCATCTCCTCCAGTGCCAAGCTTCTCAGGAATGCCCACTCCCAGCTGGAGTCCTACTGCCCCGAGCCCAAGCTAAGCCACAAGGACCTGGGGTGCAACCTGCAACACATCAGCCCCCAGGGAAATGCAACCCCCACAAGCACACAGGGAGCCAAGGGTGGGGGGGAACTCTCTGCCCTCCTGCTCAAGGAGGGAAACGGGGAAGCCCCCCCCACTCCTCGCACACACCGTGGGAGCCCCCATTGCCTCCCAATGTTCAAATATTTCTCTCCCCGAGGCGTGACCTATTCTCTCCCCTCCACTTCCAGTTTTTTTCCTGTGTCTTTTGCTGATTGTAAAATAAATGCTGAGACAAAGGCTTTGTTTGGTTTTTTTCTGCCTCCATCTAGATTTTCAAGGCCTTTGAATGCCCCTATCCCTGCGTCTCACAATGCATTATTTACCCCTGTGACAGGTTTGGTCACAGAAACTCCCTCAAGACTGTCACTAGCTGTGCTGGGATACCACTGAGAGCAAACCCCCCTGCCAGAGAAGGCTTCCCTCCACTCCCGTCATGCTGATCTAGACACTCCAGTCAGCTACAGCACAGACCAAGAGGTTGGGCCATGCCCCCCTGCAGTTCACAAACACTAAGATTCCCTTAGCCCAGGAGCTTCTCAGTTAACAGGGACTTTCCCAGCATCCCGTATTCAGTCTTTCTGGGAGCCTAAACCCCAAATGAATCCATTTTACTCTGTATAAAGCTTATACAGGGTAAACTCATAAATTGTCCGCCCTCTATAATACTGATCGAGAGATATGCACAGCTGTTTGCTCCCCCAGGTATTAATTACTTACTCTGGGTTAATTAATAAGCCAAAGTGATTTTATTAAATATAAAAAGTAGGATTTAAGTGGTTCCAAGTAATAACAGACAGAACAAAGTAAGTTACCAACCAAAATAAAACAAAACATACAACTCTAAGCCTAATACAATAGTAAACTGAATACAGGTAAATCTCACCCTTAGAGATGTTCCAATAATCTTCCAAGTCTGGGCCCAATCCTTTTCAGACCAACGTTGTGGTTTATGGCCTGGGTCCAGCAATTACTCAGACCCTGGTAGTTACAGTCCTTTGTCCCAGTGTCTTTCAGGCATCTCTTTGGAATGGAGAGGCCATCTCTTGAGCCAGCTGAAGAAAAAATGGAGGGGCTTCTAGGGCCTTTTATATTCTCTCTCTTGTGGGTGAAAACCCCTTTGTTCTTCTGTGCACAATGACAGCAACAAGATGGAGTTTGTAGCCTCCTGGGCAAGTCACATGTCTATAAATAATTCAGCTTTTTGCAGGCTGACACCATTGTTTACATGTTAGTTTGAATGTTTCCCAGGAAAGCTCAGATATGGATTGGCGTCTCTCAAAGTCCATTGTCAGTTAAGTGTTTCTTAATTGGGCACTTACTCAAAATAGTCCTTTCTCAAGAAGCTGACCAAATGCTTCACTGATGCTACTTAGAAAGAAACACATTGAGATACAAGTACATAGCCAATATTCATAACCTCAAATACAAAAATGATACACACATACAGACAGCATAATCATAACCAGCAAATTACAACCTTTCCATAGACACTTTACTTGACCTCCTTTGTACAAGATTTGGTGCGACTATAGGACCTTTTTTGCAACAATGATCTATTTGGTCACGGTTCGTGTCAATAATGTCACAACCCTATCCCAATATGTCATGATTTCCCCCCCCCCCACCTGCGCTCCCGAGACTTTTGTGGATGCCACCTCTCCATGCACATGGTTCACAGCCTTGGGATCTTAGTGTGGATTCTTGCCATGTACATAGTTATATATGGCATTATTTACTCACCTGCTCAGCTGATATGAGGCCTTCCAAAGTATAGTTCTCTTACCTTAGCATTGGTTGAAAGACTAGAGTGCTATTTACCCCAGACCATACTTTTAAGATCTTTGTTTGTATTTCCCTCTCACCCAGCATGTGGCATTATTTATACTGGTCCATAGCTTCCAGACTAGCTCACTCAACTATGAATTTCACAAATGAATTGTGGCCTACCCAAATTTATTTAACAAAGATGGTCAGTGGAATCAACTGTTGTCATGGGCTAATGATCATATGTTGCTATGTGAATGTCAAAGCCAAGACTGGTTGGGGGATAAAACATAAAGAATAAACCCAGATAGTTATAGAAGTGGAAGACATTTATCTTGTGAGGACCTTCAGTTCCAGTGACTTTTATCCTTCCATTACACTGATGATGAGGCACTGATATAATGAAGTGATGAATATTCTCTTTCTGCGGTATTACTGGAAAAACTGTATTCTCATTGGCTTAGTAATGACCAAACATCCTATTGTGTGCTCTGGCTAATCAGAATCTGGCCTATTCTGAAAAGTGTGATTTAATGTAAACATATAAACTAGTTTCTGACTAGCTAAAATAGCTAGTCCTAAAATTTAATAGGCAAAATCTCAACTTTCTCCTGGCTTGACATGAATTCCCTTTGGCAGAAAGCCAAAAGAATCACTTTGGCACACATCAGATTCTTGCAACATTTTTTCATAGCATATGTGAACAATTGCAAACTTTGTTTTAAACCAGTTCTCACCATTGGCTGAAATGAAATGTTCTTAATAATAGAGTAATTTTACCACAGGTTAGGATTATTTCTTTTAATTAAATTACTTTCTGGAATTGTGACTATTGTCTTTTACATATCTTTGCTTCCACAGTAGAAAAACTGGACTGTAACAGGATCAATAGGTTGGGGGGAAAAGCATAAGGGTCAGGTTTCAGAAAATTGGAGGAGATGAAAGAACAACTTGTTGACCTGTGAATGACTGATTCTTGTAACACCAGTGTTGTCCAGATTAGCAGTGAACACCTTTGTGTAATGATATCTAGCCATATTCACTTTGTATGTGGAAAAATTGAGCAGTTAATTTAGGCATAATGAACTGGGATATGATTTGCTTTATTATTATTGCAGTGTATAAACACTGAATGGAGTTTTCGTATTAATGCATTTTGACACATTTGTGTTTTTAATAGGGTGCGGGAGTCCCAATAAATCTGGCCATCTCTGTCAGGTGGCCCAAGCCACTGGTATTGGTTGATTTACCAAATGGTACAGAGGGAGTCAGAGTCAAGACTGGAATTCAGGCATTTCTGGTTCCTATTGAGAAACCAGAATCCTTGAGCTTTGTGATCAGTAACTTCCTGATCTAAATCCACCACTCTTGGAAGAGAGTTGAAGAAAACAGACCTGAGAAAATAGATCTTTTTTTCCTGTCAAAACTGTCATGGGGATATTCAACTGCACTTTAAGATATTTCCAGAAGCATTAACATGAATTTCTTTCGTTATTTTCATCTTGCCTTTCTGAAGATTTTACATAAATTCATTAGAGAGAGGCTGTAATATCTATGGGCGCCATCCTACAAACACTCACTACTGGACATAATGCTTACCTCTGGGGGTGGCTTACTTATCTCCTCTAAAGTTTTGTTCTCTCAAATTCAGATAAAGTCTACAGAATGTGCAATTCATGCTGGCACTGACCAAGAATTCACTTTGTTTTTCTGACATGAACTGTCACATTTCATTCTTTATTAGAAATAACTTGGAGATGCAGTTCTCTCTAATTATGACAGTTAGTGGCCAGCAAAGATCTGATATGTAATCATGACACTAGGAAAGATTTCTTCTATGCCACAGTCTCTGATCTTTTCTTAGATACAGTCTCCATGCACATCGCCTGTTTGGACTTACCCCAAAATTCAGCAAATTGAACAAACTCCTAAACTAAAGCAATTTCCAAATTCTGATTTGGGGCGGAAAGGGGCTGCTTATGGTATAGTTTCCTTGAAACACTAATGCTTTCTGGGAACCCAGGGTTTCTCATTGACAATGCTGTAAGTAGCTGGGTGCTTTGAGAATTCTACCCTCAGCTTCTTAATAATAGGAAAAAATGTACCTCACCAAAACATGACTACTGGGACCACAAGGATCTGTCCGAATCTCATATCTGCAGCTGCTTCTGTTACAGATGATATATTCTGCTTCAGAGAGTGATGTTCTTGTCAGTGCACAAAAAACTTGTTCCAGCTTTTTGAATGTACGGAAAATTCAGAAACACATGCAAAGAAATGAGCAGTATTGATGCTCCACTCAAGGCAATAATTGGGTTCTGCAGCTGCGTGTTCATTATATGATACTGAAACAATGAAACATCCTATGTGATAGACAAAAGCTATTTCTGGATTTTTTCCTACCGCTTTGTCAACACCTTGACATGAATTTCTGCTGAAGTGTGGGATGGATTATCATCTTCCTCTTCTTTCTAAAGAGTCATAATTGTTGTCTCCCAGTTAGATTTGGAAGCTCTGCATGTCATGAGCACAGGACGAACACACAGTATGTGAGAATCTTTTGGCAGTTCCATCACCAGCGACATCCAGAGTAGAACAGACATCAAAAAGAAGGTGAAGAGTACCTGTGTGAACCAAAAATACGATATCTCTTCCATATAACATGTTATAACACGCTTTCACATCAAAGTGAAGGTTTAGTTTGCTTTGTCATTAAGTTACAAGATGCTTGCATGAACATCACTGTAACACTTAGATATATTGCTTGTACTCTTATTATATGTTTCCCCTCTGATGTCTCAAAGGGTAGTATCTAGTTCTTCCAAAATAACAAGACAGTGTGATTGAGAGACTAATGTGAGCATACAGACACCAGACTGGCTCCATTAAGTCAATGAGAGTTCTGCCATTGATTTCAATTGGATCACAATTTCATCCCATGTGCTTTGGTAGAGATCTAAAGGGTAATCTCCCATCCAGAAGTCCCTCATTTTATTAAGTCCCCCCTACAACATATCCTGCTCCATTGTGGTATCTCGAGGATCAAAAACTCTCTATAAGATTACCTTTTCCCACACAAACTGACATCAAATTGTTGCCAACTCTCATGATTTTATTGTGTTTTTTGTGCTATTTAATGTTTTACTTGAAGCTCCAGTTCCTGGAGTCACGTGGTTAAGTGAGAATTTCAGCTTTTGTTTAAATAAAACACCTAGGTAGTTTTTATTCATTTTTAAATAAAATACCAATTGCTGATTTACCCTGAAACTGCCTCCTTTGTCTCAGAGAGAATTTGATTAGATAAAAGATATATGGCTGGATTGTACCTGGGCTCTCCATGGCTGCTCCCTACCAACTCGGTGTAAGGAGATGGCACACTTGTGGTCCTTATACTCCACTGAATGCAAGGACTACTCAAGTTCAACACTGATGTTTATGCTAGACTTTCCAAGGGGGTCTGGAGGAGGTGAGTCATTGCCTTGCCCCCTTACATTGGCCATCAGAGCAGGAGTGCACATTGCTGTTTTTAATGGTGGTGCAGCAGTTGTGCTTCCCTGTGGTTCCTAGGGGCACTGTGTCTATCTAAAGGCCTCCGTTCAGACACCACTATTCAACCAGCCCTTTGGAAACAGCAATTCCTCTTGGTAGTTCTGATTCACTGTGCTTTCGCTGGGGTTGTTACTACTTACTCATGTGGCTGCACTTCATACTTAGACCTTCCTGACTTCTAACTCACACTAGCACAGAAGAATATATTTTTGTGCCTTGTTCATCTTCCACAGTGCCCAGATATAGCACATGGGATTAGTACCATCTTTTCTATCACCTCAAGCAGTTTTAGTTGTGTGCTTTGTTGTTGTTGTTGTTGTTGTTCTTCTCTTTCCTTTTGCTTCAAAGCTCCACAGTTCTACTTTGTCTATGAAAAGTTAAAGAAAGAAATAAGATATTGAAAAAAGATGTCTTTTATACAAAGCCCATTGACTACTGACTCTTGATATATTGCTTTGGCTCTCTGAAAACTCTCTGGATAGGTTGAGCTGGTCAAGAATTTTTTAATGGAACATTTTCCAATCAGAAAATGATTATTTGAATACATTGAAATGTTTTGTGGGGATTTATCAAATTCATCAAACATTTGGACAACAAATATTGAAATATTTAATCGTGATAAGATTGAAGAGCTTTGTTTTGACTATATCTTTTTGAGATTTTTATTATTTTAGACTATCTGAAGTTGAAAATGTTAAAGTCAAAATGAAATGCTGAGAAAAGCTTAAAATTAAATATTTTGACCACAGGCGCTGACTTTCTGATTTTCCTGGGGGTGCTCCGCCCAGGGCCCTGCCCTCACTCCACCCTTTCCCCGAGAAGCCATCTCCAGGCTGCTTGTTCCCACCCTGTTCTGCCCCCTCTCCCAAGCGCCCTTTCCCGCCCCCCCCCAGCCGGGGACCACAGTTGAGCAATTTGGAAATGTGCTGGGGAAGAAAGGGAGGGCTCTGGCTCACTTGCCTCAGGTCCCTGGCACCTGAACCAGAGTGGGGAGCGGAAGTCACCTCCCCAGGCAGGCTCTCTCAGGCAGCCTCCAGCCTGCCATGCTGCAGGGCAGCATCCCAGTGGCTGGAAGAGGTGGGTCCCAGGTGGGTCCTGCCCCTTCCGCCCCTACCGCTGCCCTTTCCACTCCCCACCAGTGGGTACTGAGCACCCACTATTTTTTTCCATGGGTGCTCACTCCCGGAGTCAGCTGCTATGATTTTGACCTTATCAAAACAAAATGTTTCAATAAAGTCATTTTGATATTCTCTCAATGATTTTTTAAATTTCATTTTGTGGGAATAAAGTCTGACCTTGATGAAAGATGAAAGGAAATTTTGAAATGTCAGAATTTCCCACATTCGAGTAGCTGAATTTAAAGTGTCCAACTTTTGCCAGTCATAGTTTTTGTCAGACAGTGCTAGGGGAATGCTCTAGATTGCAATGTTACATGACTTGAAAATTTCATGAAATTTCAGACCTATTTTCCCATTAACTGATGGTTTATATACAACTTCAGAATACTACAGAAAATGCTAGAAAAGAATGTGGTATAATATCTAATATAAACACTTTACACATTGTTTAATGATGTTCTGGCTTGGGGAAAAATAGATTATCTAATACATTTTGGCCATCTTTAGTCTGATGTTCTGACATTCTATTAAATTAAATGCAGACAATATTGTGTATATTGCAGTGTATAGTCCACTGTCCAAATTGAGAGCTCCTTTATGGAATCCCCTTATGTTGTAAACCCACAGATCCAAATTAAGATTTATGATTTAATCTGAAGCATTTTATCTACACTTGTGGAGGGCAACAACAACAACAAAAAGTCCATGGGATGAAAAAAAATCTCACTTATTAACAGATTTCTCTGGGAGAAAAAAATCACTCATTATTTCACCCTTGCAACATATTACTATAAAACTGATCCAAAAATCAGAGGGGATAGACACAGGAAACCTTTTAAAAACATTTTTGTATTTGCAACTATAACCTCTAAAATCTAAATGGAAATGAATCCCAGTGAGGAACTTAATTTTTGACCTTTTCTGTAGAAGGACAATCTCTGGCTTGGTCCACACATACAGCGACGTCAGTTTAACCAATGTAGATTTTGCACTAGTTTAATTAAATGGGTGGAACTTTGATTATGGACACTCTTACATTAGTTTAAACCTGGTTGACATCAGTTTAACTTGTCCCTGTTATTTACTTGAATAATTAGATATATAAAAGAAGGGGGTGAAAATATATTATCTCCAAGCCTGCCTACTTTGGCACTTAAAGGTTAACCTCTTTGGTAAGGAAATCCAGGGAATTCTTGAATACTTATGAACTCTAGGATGGATCGTCTGATGGGGGACAATATGATTGATGGATGGAAATACTCATTGTGACATCTTGAGTGCACCTCAGAATTCAATGGAGTTTGCAGACAGAGATCTTTAGAATTTCACAATGATATTGACGTAGTGTTGCACTTGCTATTTTTGTTAACTAACATGCACATTTTTATCACATTTATTGGAGATTCATCTCATCTGAAGGAGAGGTAGGGATCCTGACCTTGCCGTGCCCCATTGCCTCCAGCCAGCCGCTCGCTCTGGGGAACAACACCCATCACTCCTTGTCCCAATGCCCCCGGCTGGCCCCTCGCTCCAGCGACCCGCCCCACCATGCCAATGGAGGTTCACAAATATGTTTGGCGCTGTGCCCACAAAAGGTTAATCCGGCCCTGGATTAAACACTCAGGTTCCATGTTGGGTGCCTGCAAGGTTAATGATTCAACATATATTGTTTCAAGCACAGATGAAAATGAAGATGAGATCTGAATTATACATTTTTTGATGTAAGATATTAAGTGTTGATAATTTGTATAACTATGGTTTGTTTTAAAAGAAAATGGCGCAGCACCTTTTGTCTGGCAATCTAAAAATGCTTCAAACACTAATTAATTTTATTCAAACTACTAAAAAGTAGGTATTATCCCTGTCTTTACATGGAGGAATGGAACCACAAAGGGGTATTGGCCCTGTGATGGGGCTTAATCCCGATCACCTGTAAGGCAAGGGAAAGAAGCTAGTTAGTTATGCTCTGCACCCGGGAGGAGATTCACTAATTGTCTCCTGGACAGAGGCAGTGGAGCTAGGCTGTATACGGAGCTGAGGGAGGGGCACTGATGGGTTGAGACCTAGGAGACAGCAGCTAGTGACAGTTTTCTCTCCCTAGGAAGGACCTGGAAGAAATTTGGGATTGGCTGTGGCCAGAAAGTAGACTACAGGAGTAGCATTAAGTCCTGCGGTGGGACCCTAGATTGGAGAGGAGCCCTGAGCTAGGGTCGATGTGCACCAGGGAATGAGATGGAAGCCCATGAGAGGTGAAGGCTAGTTTTAGTGGTACTTTGACCTGCTTGAGGGAAAAGCCTTGAAGATCAGTATCCTGACAAGGGACAATTCAAGTTGAGTCTAAGAGGGGCAAAGGACCTTTGGTTTAAAACTGAATCCCTGAAAGGGACTGACATGTTGTTTGACTTGGATAGAGGGCTAAGCCACAGAAGACCCAGTGAGAGAGTCCAGAGAAGAGACTGATGAGGATTGGTCAATATGGTCAAGAAAGTGGCCCCCAAAGGGGTATGAGAGGCAAATGCTGTATCTGGGCAGGAGAGGGTGTCCTAGAGGTAAGGATAACTTTGACAGGCCCTAATTCAGGAATATAGTTAAGCACATGCTTAACTTGAATCATGTCCCATTGAAATCAAATCAAGCTATGCACATACTGTTGCATGTCCCTGAATAGGGATGGATGGATGTGCTTTCCTAAAGCAGGGAGTAAGGGCCATATTTTCAAGGTATTCAGGCACCTAAAGATGCAGGTATGTACCTAGTGGGATTTTCAGAACACCTAAAGAAGTTAGGTTCCTAAATTGCATTGATTTCAGAGGGAGTTAGGCACCTAGGGCCTCTTGAAAATCCCATGAGCGGTCTACTGCATCTTTAGGTACCTAAATACCTTTGGCCATATGTGACTTACCTAAGGGTGTGCACTGAGTCAGGAGCAGAGCCAGAAAGAAATCTTAAGTTTCCAAGTCCCCTGCCCTAAGCACTAGATAACACTGTCTCTATTTTTTTTTTTGTAATCTTGGTCCATGACCTAGTCCTACAAATGCTTTGTTCTCATAATTAGTCCCATGGAAGTCAATGGAACTGCTCACATGAGTAAAGTTATTCATATATGTAAAGCTTTGCAGGATCAGGCCTATTAATTACAGGCCTCCCTTTCTCCGTTTTGCTATACTTCTCATTTTTTTGGGTTGAGCAGCAGGCAGGTGTTCTTAAACTGATAACGGAACCCCTGAGAAAGAAATTACCTGACCACCCACGGGATAATCAGAGGAGCTGAAATCACAGTAAAGCTGAGCGTCAGCTTTGCATCTAGGACAAAATAAATGTATATTTTCTGCCAGACAACTGTGTTTGTCCTGAGGAAAGCCTTAGGAATGAAGCTCTGGCATTTTTCCACATGGAATGACTGCATCTATGGAAAAAGCAGGAGTACTCAGCTGGCTTTCTGCTTATGTGCATTGTGTTGTGTCCCAGGTTACTGTGAACTTCTTTTTAAAATCAGAGTACTGAGGTTTCACTCTTATCTACGAGTTTTATTAAACATATGGGCACTGTTGAGCTCATAAAGTACTGTCCCCAGCTTTTAACCTTGATCTCAGTGAATGCTGGAAATTCTCAGTCTTTTCCTCAGTTGTTTTCCAACTACTGGCTGGAAAGCTAGAGGGTATGTCCCCATGGCATTAGGTACTGGAACATTTACACTCCAATGCAGTTATAATGGGGAAGACTGTCCAAGTTTTCAGTGAATTGTATAATGTTTTAAAATGCTACTAGGGTTTGATGTGATATCGTTTATACAAATTTATTTGTAATTGGGTATTTTTGCTTCTAATCCTCCACAACTGTCATCATTCTGTTAAAGGTGACATGAAAAAGAATGGACTTGTGCCCCTTTTTCAAATATTAGAAATCCAAGGCTTATCATACCTGAAATACTTCATGGATGATTGAAGACCCAATAAAACTATGACAACAAAGATAATGAGGGGAAGTGATTCTTTTTGGAGGTACTTTTATTTGTTTTTGCTAGCACCTATTTAACTAAAACATGGAAGAAAAGTTCTCCTTGCTCCTTCAGTTAACAGCTGGGGGAGCTCCCAATCCACATCTCTGTATTATCGAAGTGAGAATGCTAGTAAAAAGGGCAAAACCTAATTTTTTTCTTTTTGTAGGTCACCTTTAATTTCCTACTTATATCAATGGAATCTTGAGCCCTAGCTAATGCAATGTGTCTGGACACACCTGGAATATATATTTTAGGCATCTATCAAAGAATATCTATGCTCTATAGAGTAACCAAAGTAAAAAATGTTAAACACGCCAAACCTAGACTGAACTCATCCCCACACAGAACCAAAGATCTGGAAGAGAAGGAAACAAATGACTCAGTGAAAACTACCGCCAAGGACAAAAGGGACCAATTCCCAGTGTATACAAAAGGATAGTGGGGAAAGGGCAGAGGGAGACAAAGTGGTTAAGATTAAGCTAACCTAAATAGATGGGATGTGTGGCAAGTCCTAAAAACAGCTGGCAAGGGACTTCAATAAATCCTGTCTGGGGGAAGCAGCAGAACAGGTGTGTTCTTATCTGGATTCATGTGAAATGCTAAACAGCAACCAAGGGGTTACTTTACCCTTAACAATTTCTATTCAAGATGAACTCTGACCAGTCAGATCTGCTTGTATCATCAGGGTCTAATTCTCTTCTCTTTCTTACATGTTCTCTGCCAGTCACTTTATTTTCAATCTGTTTTGGAGAATGTTTCATGTCATGTTAATGGATCAACGTCCTGTCTAGGTGCTATCAGAGTGTAACTTGAGCGCCCTCATAGCCAAAATGGAGTCTGCTCTGCTAGGGTTACCATACGTCCGGATTTTCCCAGACATGTCCGGCTTTTGGGGGCTCAAATCCCCGTCCGGGGGGAAATCCCCAAAAGCCGGGCATGTCCGGGAAAATCGGGAGGGCTCGGCCGGGGCCTCTTTGTCTGGGGTCGCCGGTGCGGGGCCGGGGCCGGGGCCGGGGCCGGGGCCGGGGCCGGGGGCATGGTGCCGGGCCGGGAGCCGGGCCGGGCGCGCGGTGCCGGGCCGGGGGCCAGGCCGGGCCAGGGTCGCAGTGCCGGGCCGGGCTGGGCACGGTGCCGGGCGGGGAGCCGGGGGCGCGGTGCCGGGCCGGGGTCCGGGGGGCCGGGCCGGGCCCACGGGGTCGGGGAGCCGGTCCGGGCCCGCGGGGCCGGGAGCCGGTCCGGGCCCGCGGGGTCGGGGAGCCGGTCCGGGGTCGGGGAGCCGGGCCCGCGGGGCCGGGAGCCGGTCCGGGCCCGCGGGGTCGGGGAGCCGGTCCGGGGTCGGGGAGCCGGGCCCGCTGGGCCGGGAGCCGGTCCGGGCCCGCGGGGTCGGGGAGCCGGGGCCGGGAGCCGGTCCGGGCCCGCGGGGTCCGGGAGCCGGGGCCGGGAGCCGGGCCGGGGTTGGAAGCCGGTCCGGGGTCGCGGGGTTGCCGAGCCGGGGGGTGCGCCGGGCCGCCGGGGGTGGTCGGCCGGGGCCGGCACCCCAGGGCCCGAGCCGACCCAGGCTGGAGCCGCCGGGGGCCAGCCTGGGCCGCGCCTCCTCCCCCCACACTCCCCCTTACCTGCTACAGGCTTCCCGCGACTCAAATGTTCGCGGGAAGCAGGGGAGGGGGCGGAGACTTTGGGAGGGGGCGGAGTTGGGGCGTGGGGGGCGTGGGCGGGGCTGGGGGCGGGGCCAGGGCCCCAGGGAGTGTCCTCCATTTGGAGGCACAAAATATGGTAACCCTAGCTCTGCAGGCAGCTCTGGCCAAGAGAAGGCATGCGCAGGAATGCAGCAGGAGAAATCCCTTCCACCCCAGGGGCACCTGTTCCAAACCCCCCAGAGTGAACACACCCACCAACAGGAAAAGTACAACGGATATAAGAAAGGGAAATATTTATTTATAGAGACGATGACAGGAGAAAAACAACAAGGGGAAATATAGGGGGAGTGGTAAAACAGGGTTGCAGCCAATCTGAGGCCCCACAGGTCCAGTGGTAGCACAGTCTGAAAGGGCAGACACCGAGCAATGTGTCTGCACACAGAGTTCAGGAGTCCTGAGCAAAGTTCCAGTCCAGGGGTGAGTCTTGGGTGCTCTTGGTCGTAAACTTTCCCCAACAAACCCCTCCGGTGCCCTCTTCTGCCACTCTCTGCAAAGCCACACAGAGCGACCACCTCCCCACTTATCTAGCTACAGCCTCCCTCCTTATTCCCAATGCAGAGTTACAAGCCCCAGTACTCACAGCCCCATGCAGCTCTGGGCAGCAGTGATACTGGGTCCAGCTCCGGCCTGTCCTTCTCGGCAATTTCTCCCTGGCACAATGCTCCTCCTGGTTCCTGTCCTGGGGTGTCCCCGATCGGCCCTGTCCTTCCCAGGCTTCAGGCAGGTTCTCTGCTGCAGCCCTTCTCTCTCTGGAGCTCCAGAGCCATACACCCTGGAGTTTCCCTCCTTTCTTTCACTGCTCCCCATCGCAGCTTAGGAAAAAGATTTAAGGGGGCCATGCCCTCTAAACCCCAAAGAGGTTACAAGTGTAAAGATATTGCCCGAATTGTGAGTACTTGCTGCAGGGGGACTTCAGGGATATAAACAGTCTGTATTTTAGGTCTGAGTTTATGAAACATTACAGAGTGTGATCATTTGAAAGGTTAGGCAGAGGATTTTCAGAGTCCCAGTCATGGAATCCCATTAAACAGGGATTCCAAAAAGGTTTTTGTTTTAAAAAAATCATATTTATACATAGACCAGCTATCTGAATACCCATTTAAGTGCACCAATTGTCCCAGTGGGAAGTGCTGAGGACATTTAGAATTGCTGATGTCTCAAGCTTTCTCAACTTCTTTTCTGTAAGATCTCAGTCCAACCACACATCTAAAGTGAGGGAACTATAGGATTCAATTTTTAAAGTGCATTGGTACAATTTAATAGCCAGTGTGCCGGATTATTAAATTGATAGTAAAGGAGAGTTGCAAAACCAACCTATTGGCAATGTAAACAGTTGTGACTGTTTATTTCGTATTCTCCAGTTACAAAGTATCATGTCTAAAACCTATCAGTTTATTTTATAAAAAGTCCTTAATAAAAAGAGGGATTGTAATGGAATATTATATTTCAGAAACAATTATCTATACCCAGGGCCGGTGCAAGGAAGTTTCGTGCCCTAGGCGAAACCTCCACCTTGCACCACCCCCCCACCAGCTAACCCCGCCCCTGCCCCCCGTGGCAGCTAACCACGCCCCCCACCCCTCCACCAGAGGAGCGCCCCCCGCAGCAGCTACCTCCCCTCTTCAGCTAACCCTGCCCTGGGGGCCCCCCTCCACGGAAGCTAACCCCACTCAGGGAGCCCTCCCCAGCTCACCTCCGCTCCGCCTCCTCCTCTGAGCACACAGCCCCCACTCTAATTCCCCTCCAATCGGTGCCGCAAGCCTGGGAGGGGAGGAGAATTAGAGTGGGGGCTGTGTGCTCAGTGGAGGAGGCAGAGTGGATGTGATCTGGGGCGGGGAGCGGTTCCCCTGTGCGCCCCCCCCCCCGTTACTGCGGGCGGCCCTCCCCGCATCCCCTCCCCCCCGGCCCAGCTCATCTCCACTCCACCTCCTCGCCTGAGCGGGCTTTTAGGCGCCCTCAACTACTAGGCGCCCTAGGCGGCCGTCTAGTTTGCCTAGTGGTTGCACTGGCCCTGTCTACACCTTAATCCTGCAAAGACTAGATGACCCTTACTGTCCCTTCTAAACCTATGATTCTATGTGTGCAACTTCACATAAAGTGAGTAGACCCACTAAAGTCCCTTTCTATCCTAAGCTCAGTAGGACTACCCACGGCATGTAAAGTTAAGCATATGCACAAGTCTTCTCAGGACTGGAGCCTAAAATAGGTGGTGAGGGGTGATGCTCAGGATCCCAGTGGGCAGCAGAATTGTTTGGGTGAGTGGTAGGTAGAGCTATGCAGAACTCAGTGGTTTCAGTACACGTGTTTTTTATGGTGGTTGGAGGGATGAGGGTTTCAGTTCTTGTGCTTTAGGTTCACTTTTCATTTCAGAGTCAAATAAATCTGACATCTCAAAGCAAAATCTAGACATTGTCTAAAGTGGGGATTTTATCCATCACCCTTTAATGTAGTTGTACCAATATTAACATCTAATGTAGACAGGCAAAACCATAATTCCCACTGATGCAGCTACACTTGCTGGAATCCAGTGTGAGTTGCACCAGTGCAGATCACCATTTATAGCAGCTTTGCCTGTCTACACTACACTACACAAGTGCCAAACGTTGGTGGGAGCCACAGACAGTTATAGGAAGGCAAATCCCTGGTGTGGTTCTATACAGCTGAGAGTCACATGAATTTGGGTGTCTTGCCTATTTAGATTCTAAACACTTTGGCTTTGTCTTGACTAGGATTTAAAGTTGTGATGTTAGCTCACCATAGCTAGCTTGCTTAACAAATGCTTTCTAAAACTCTAATCAAGACAAGGCAAGTCCTGTTTTAGCACAAATTAAGCTAGTTGAGGTAAATCCCACGGGAAATAGACCCTGTTAGCACATGCTTGAATATAACTTACCTTGTTTGGAATGAAGTTTTAAAAGGTGTTAGTTAGAATGAACTAGATCAAGCTAGCACAATCTAACAACACACCTTTGAATCCCAGTCTAGACAAAACCCGTGGGGCAGGGACAGTCTATCACTGTGTATCTGTATAGCACCTAGCAGTTTCACATGGTTTCCACCAAACCCATCAATTCCTCCTGGAAGCAGTAGGGAAGGAAGGGCTTAGCTTGAAATTTGCCTGAAATCTGTCTGAATTTCAGCCCAAATTCATCACAACTTTTAAGAATCTGGGCTCACCTGTGCTGACTTCTGTGTTTGTTACACAACCCAAGACCAGGAGAGTTGCCTGGCTTTCATCACAAAAGTTTTGCTCAGCTGTGTTGGCAGGGCCAGGGAGGGAAGGGTGCTGCAATGTTGCTGTTGGAGAATTAGTATCAGGATGGGTAGATAAGCTGGCTAGGTAGGAAGGAAGAGAAATGAATATGAAGGTGAGAGACTCTAGGAAGAGCTTAGCAGGGATGGGGGAGGGAGTAGGAAGGAAGGAAATGGATGACAGTGAATATAAATGCAGAAAGATAGTTGGCTAGATTCTCAGGCTGGTGTAAGTCTGCAAAGCTTCACTGACTTCAGTGGAGCTATGTCAATTTACATCATCTAAGAACCTGGCCCTGAGCATCATCCAGTTCCCACTAACATCAATGGGATTCTTTCCAGTGACTTTAGTGGGAGTTGGGTCAGGACTAAACTGCTAAAGACCACCCTCAACAACAGCGAAAATTGAGAAACATAAAGAATATTTAGGATTGAACTTGCGCATCTCCTGAATCTGAACTCAATGAGTGGGTTTGGTCAACCTCTAAGCATGTACAAAATAGGGAACTGCGCACCTACCTAAGTTTTGCATTCCTAAATGTGGCTTTTACTTACTGAAGTGCAAGATTTTGGCCAAGTTCTTTTCTCAGTTGCATCAGTGTAAATCTGGACTAATTTTGCTGTCTTCAATGTAGGATTCAATCCAATGCAAAATGTATGGATGCTACTTGGGTGCCACTTCTTAAAAGGTGACCCTTAAATTTTATTGTTAGAATATTTAATTAAACCAAAGTTATTAACAGGAAAACAATATCTGACACTTTTTAGAAAATTGATGAGATTGAATCTTTTAAGAAATGTTTGATTAGAAACAATTCTGCCTAAAATATTAACTTTGCCTGATGAGAGAATTTACACACATCATTAAAATATACATATCTTGAAAAGAGCATATTTTTGTAGTGGTTATGGAGAGTTGCATGACATGGACTTATTTCATTATTAAATAATATTAACAATTTATTAGGCTGAAATAAAAATACCAAGCCACTTACATTGCAAGCAGAAATTTTGGACTATGAAATATTGTCTGAGTCAGCATTAGAAACCAATTAAAAGTACAGAGGTAGGAAAATGTAAAAAGAAGGTGGGGGAAAGTTAGGATGAGACTCATGTAAAAACAGATGATGAGAAGAGATGGACAAAGAACATTGATTAGAAAGTATTATTGTGTTGCTTCTTTTGATCTATTAAAGATGTCCAGCCAATCTGTACTTGTGCTGAAAATACAACACAGAGAACCAGAGTGAGCCTGTGGCTAGCGCGCTAGACTGGGACTCAGGGTGGCCTGAATTCTGTTCTTGTCTCTGCCACTGACTTGGGTGAATCACTTAATCTCTCCGTGCCTCTGTTTCCCCCAGACCTTAGTTTGTCAATTAAACTGTAAGTTCTTCAAAGCAAGGAGTGGTTCTAACTATGTGCTAGTACAGGGCATAACACAGTGGGGTCTAATCTTGATTTGTGTTACAGTAGCACTTAGATGACCCAGTCTTGATCTCGAGGCACTTTTTCAGTATTACTAATAATGCAACTGAGAATAAAAATCATGAATTTTAAAAACTTTACTGGCCAAAACTGTTTCCTGGCAGAGCCCATTATTATCGTCACTAAATATTCCACAACCAATTGCCCCAAATTCCTGAAGCCACTGCTCCCTGTGAAAGTAGATTAACTAGGACCTGATTTGCAGAGAGGTCCTGAACATTCCACACTCTAACTAAAGTCTAGAAGGCAATGCTCTTGAAAATCAAGTGTCACACTTTGCAGCATGCCCTGCAGGTCAATAAAACCAGGGTTTGTTGGACAGGGAAAGGAAATGAATTCCAGAGTCAAGGCCCCACGCTGAGAACCCCCGACTAGCAGCCAAGAGCCTCCACTGATTGAAAGGGCTGTGGTATCAAATGGCATTCTCTCAAGTAGCCAGATTAGACTCACTGCTATGACAGTATGTATGAGAGCTGGAGAGCATTTGTTCTATTAAGGCAAAGGAAATTAACTTAGATGGTTTGCTCAGATGACAGCTCTATGGCTGAAACCCAATGCAACGCTTTGAAAATGGCAGAGTTTGTTGTCTTATTGAAAACTCCCCAAAGCCAGACATTTAGAATTAAGGCTGAAAATCTGTCTAAAACTCTGTGTTATCTATGTGTTTGCACATCAGATATGTTGTGCAAAACAGAGCTTTTATTTACCTTTGAATGTCCTTGCGTTTTAAAAAAAATATAATAATATATTACATCTTGGTACAACCTCTTTATTCATCTGTTTTGATAAGCCATGCTAATCTCCTGTTTTATGGAGTACTTGTAATTAAATACATAGCCTTATTATCAGAACTAGTTTAGCATCCCAGCAGAAAACTATTAAAAACCCATTCACACATATTACCTAAAGTCACAGTCGTGCAGTAAGGCAGATGTTATTGGTTGGGCCAGTGGTCAGCCAATGAATCATTGAACAAACAGGTTGCTATTTGAAGTCACACACAGTGGTTTTTTAATAAGATCCTACTATTTATAGGTCAGGTCACATTTACAGTAAAAAGCTTAATCTGTTTATTCACTTTTCACTGGACAAAGCACTACTTTAATGCCACTCTGCTGAGTTTGGCAGAAGCACAATTACATCATTAGAACAGAGGTGCCAAAAGCAACGTTCAGTTCTTTCAGATCCCTGGCTCTTCAATCCCTTTTATGCCAGCAGGCTGTACTAATTAAATACTCTAAAACCTAACTTGCTCAGTTTAAATTATGTCAGCAGTGTTAAAAGTGTGGTGATAGTAATGAGAGAGCCGTGGGCTACTGGTCTGAGCACAGGACTGGATGCCTGGAAATCATGAAGTCTAACCCTGACTCCTTTGTAGTCTCAGCAACTCCCATAACATCCCTGACTCCACTTTCCCATCTATAAAATGGGGATAATAATACTTACCTATTTCATGAGAGGGGTGTTCTGAGGATTATTTGGGGGGAGGAGGACCGCTTTCCCCATGCAACTCTATACAGGGACTGGCCAGCATTCTGTTGTGGAGTGCAGTAGGGCTCATGCTGCACTCTCTCCAAGAGTGGGGATGGGGAAGGGGGAAGATAGTAATGCATCTTGCACATGCTAGAAGCTCTTTGGGGCTCCAGCTGCCATGTGGCCTCTCTGTCACACAGGGCAGAATCTTGTCCTTAATCTTTGCAAAGTGCTTTGAAGAGGAGTAGCGCTAGGTGTTAATATTATATTTTAAAACTCATTGCTCTTCACACTTCAGGATGACTGCACAGCTTTCTGGATGAGGATGCGATTAATCAAGACTGACTGAGCGCTCATCGGTTTAGTAGATGTGTCTGTCCATTGTCACTGTAACATCTGATGTGCAGTTACATGTATTACACAGCAGTGGTTGCAAGCCTAGGAGGATATACATGCAAGGCTCATCATCTCTTTGGATAATCACCTCTTCACCCACAGTCAAGGTACTGGTTTTATTTGGCCAAGCTAGGGAGTCTGAGTTGGCTTTATGAGTAAAAAAATTATTGGTAGTATTAGAATGGCATCCGGAAGCTCCAACTGAGATCAGGGCCCAGTTGTGCAAGGTGCTCTACAAACACAGTTAAAGACTGAGAAAGGGTGGAAGGAGAAACAGAAGCACAGAGAGGTGATGTGACTTGTCTAAGGTCACCCAGCAGATATGTGGCAGAGTTGGGAACAAAACCCAGGCCTTTTGATTCCAGTTCAATGCTCTATACCTTAGACTGCATTGCTTGTTTAATACCTAGATACCATAACATTAGAATTAAGGGACAGATCCTCAGGGTATATAAATTGGCATAGCTCCATTGAAGCCAATGGCATTATGTTGGTTTATTTTAGCTGAGAATCTGCCCTAAATCTATAGTAACATTAGTATTTTTACAGTCCTTTGAAGATATAACATGCTATAGAGATGCTAAAGCCAATATTTTCAAACTTTTCTGCCTAAAATTAGGCACCAAAATTCGTATTTAGGCCCAGAAATATGTGACCTGATTTTGAAGAGTGACTTCAGTGGCAGTGGTGGTTGCCTACACCTTCTGGAAGTCAGATCACTTATCTAAGTGCCTAGATATGGATTCACGTGCTTAACTTTAGGCACCGTAGTTGGAGAAAAATTGGCCTAGGAATTGCTGTTAGCTTTTTTGCTCTAACAGAACATTTTCATTTACTTTGGCCCATCCATCCATGTCACTGATCTTCATTTTTAAGTACAAACGGCCTAGAGTTCTGGGTACACAGCACCTGTGCTAATTCAGCCCTAGTGTAAGTGATACAGTTCATTGGACTCTCACTTGTTTATGACAGGGCTGAAACTGTCATTAGCTTCAATGGTGCTGGATCAGGCCCTAATAATGGTAACAACCTTATTGAACTATGGTAGAATAATGACCTGAGGCTAGTTTAAACTCTCCAATTCACTGACATGCCCACTTCTGAAGCAGTTGTATTTCTTGCACTGCTAGGGACAGTTACTTCTAGTTCCATAGCAAACACATTTTAATTTTGACAGGTGTTTTAAAATGAGCTCACAAGGTGATATACAGCTTTTTTTCCAAGGAGATCTAGAGACTGTAGGAACATGTTAGGTTGATATTTCATTTACATCTGGATATACTGTATAACATATTAACACTGCAGACACATTCCTAAGGGGCTGAGCGAACTTCAGAATCTTGGGCTGACAGAGAAGACATGGAAATATCACAGTTTAGTAAAGCAGATGAAAGATGGATGCAGGGGAATTGAACAGGGCTTATGTGTGCAGGGTGCAGTGTATTGTGCAAGGTAACATAAATCACATGGTTACATTTTGTGACTTAGTCTAAAGGGCATTAGGTGTTATTTCTGTTAAGCAAAACATAACGTGCTAGGAAATCATGGATGTAAAGCTGTAACTATTAATGATTTAATTGCTTGATAGGCAGGGAGTCTCTTTGTAGCTAAGGTACTTATATGGCCCCATTACAGTAGTACCTGAGCACCTCACAGACTTTAATGCACTTGTTGTCTTAACACCTGTGAGATAGGGAAATTCTACTATTAGAACTGAAGCACAGGAAGACTTGGTGCCCCAGATCACATAAGAAGTGTATGGCAGAACAGGTAACTGAACCCAGATCTGCCACATTCTGGGGTAGTGCCCTAAGCAGTGGGCCATCTTTTATGCTGTACCTTAGTACTCTTACCTTCCCACACAATCTCCCCCCCCAAAAAAATGTTTCTCATAACCTTGTATCCTGCAGACCACCAGAAGGGAATGCATGGACCACCGTGATAGTCTATTGACCAGCCACCTGAAGGGGTTCAGAATGAGATTTTCAACACTTCATTTTCACAGCAGATCAAGATAAAACAATTTAACACAAAGGAATTCCTATAATGATAATGCACTGGGGAATTCACAAAAACTGATTACCATCCCACTCAAATTTCCATCTGTTGAGATGATTGCTGAGAGCTCACTATTGATGTAAGATACATACAACAGCAAAGATTGTAAAACAGGCTTGTAAGCAGTATTTGGATTTGTATGGTTGATGTGTGTGCAAACCATTATTTCACATTTAAGACCAATGTTAGTACCTCCATGTATGAATACCATGAGCTGCCTTAAAGAATTCGTAAGAACATGGTCAGGTTCTAGTTCTGTGAAAGATTTTGTTTCTCATATAATTTGTGTTTATTTGATGGACTGTAGTAGGTATGTTTCCATGCTTTGGATTTATAGAAAGGCACATAATCATCCAGGACTGGGACTCATTCATATACTTTAACCTTATCTCCGTGGTGGAGGAATTGTCAATAGAACTTGATATGTAATTTGGAGATTTCACTGTATATCTATAAATGAAATAATTGTGTGTAGAAGGGAGGGAGTGGGGGAGTATATGAGTGGTGATGGTAGCAGGTGGTCTTCTAGAAAGGAATCCTTTTGTGCCCAGAAGGATCAACTAATGTGCTCATCCCAGGTCTAATTCTGGCTCTTTGGAGTGACACAGGTATAACTACTCTGAAGTCAGTCCTGTAAATGAAATCAAAGGAGTTTTCATGGCTGCAAACAAGGGCAGAATTTGGCTCACTGATTCTAATAATTCTGCAGAAGTGGTGATCTTCCATGATTTCTTCTCTCCTGAAGAATGGTTACATACAGATATCTGACCTGGCAATGTTTGAAAGTATCAGCTGCAGAGTCATGAAAATGTTTTTTTTAATGGTTATTTCCATAGCCAGGTAGCTAAGAAGTATCAGTGGCATTAGTTGTTAGTGTGCAACTTCCTCCAGCTTCTTTTCCTTTAGGATTTTTGTTTTCAATTTCTTCTTCTCTTTTTGATATTGAGTCAGATTCTCATTATTTTGTATCGTCTGGTTGTGATTTTACTTGGTCATTACTTGTGTTATTTGTTTTGAGCATTCTCTTTATACCTTGCTCTGGCTTGATTTGTCTTTTAGTTCAAAACTCCATAAAATTGAATTAGAAATAAGAGGAAAGGCAATTAACAATAGGAAAGTATTATCACAGCAAAATGAGTTGTTTCCTCAGACACTGATATGGTATCACTTTTTATTGTTCATTGATTCAACCCGTCTCTGTGAAACTCATTTGGTTAATTCCACAGCCCAGACACGGATGGAACATTTCCGGGGAAATTTTTCAAAAGCACTTAAGAAATTTAGGGGTGTAAACCCCATTGACTTTCCATGGAACTTGTTTTTCTAAATCTCTTGAGTGCTTTTCAAAATATTCCCCTTAATGTACAAGTTCCATTAACCCAATACTGCATAGATTTTGGATTTGCCCAGTTCGATCTTAAAATCCAATAATTGTTGATGACATTGTTGTGTTGAAGTCAACAAAAGCTCACAGGCAGAGTGGCTGCAGGATGGGGCCCATAATCTGTTTGCATGTGAAATATTTAGGTACAAAGATTGAGTGGGCTTTCAAAAGTGCTCAGCATTGGCCTAACTCCGCTCCCATTGAAGTCAAGGTAAAAAGGGCTAAATTACTCCTTCTTTCAATTGGTAGGCCTTAGGGGGAAGAAGATACAGGGAACCCTTTTCCTCCCACAGTCCCATGGAGTCCCATGAATTGTGGGTTTCCCAGCACTTGGCAGTGCAAGAGAGTGGGGGCTGCCTGGCACTGCCTGCAGCACTAATGTGACCCAGAGGGGTCATTTCTGGCAGGGCATATGTGAGAGCAAAGTCCAGCCCCTCACCTGTGCCAACAGAGCAGTGCTGGGGGGAAGTACTTGCTACAGGTATCGTAAGATCTGTTCTGCTCTGAGTTATTCCACACCAGCATCCCTCCTCATGCTGGTATTTGGGCATTCTTCTGTCCCCTAATAAGGCTTAGCCTCAGACTCTACAAGGGATCGGGTGGCTCAGGGAACTGATAATACACTATGGAGCATTTCACTGTTACGGTTGCTATCCAACTCAGGCTGGTAGTGACCCAAAGCTTTTATCACCTGGACGGCTGGTGGCCTATGTGAAATTAAATTGGTGGTCTCATTTTAGCTCCTGATAAGTAGGTGTACCCATTGCCACAATCACCACTACAGATGGATGGATGGATGCAGACACCAAAATACTCTCTCAGATGTAAAGGTACTCTATGCAGGTTGGAATTGGGGAACATTGGCAGGAGAGCACAGGAAAGCTTGTATTACCATTGCCCATGCTACATCAGTTTTATCAAGGGACGAGGACTTCATTCTCCAGGGCTGTCAGTCTGGCGCATTTCAGAAGTGGTAAATTCATAAACAAATAGGGTGACCTGACAGCAAGTGTGAAAAATCAGGACGGGGGTAGGAGGTAATAGGAGCCTATATAAGAAAAAGACTCAAAAATCGGGACTGTCCTTATAAAATCGGGACATCTGGTCACTCTACACACAAAAATGAAAAAGAACTAAGAATTTGCCATGGAACCCATTTTTTGGCAGGCAGTTTTTCTTTTTCTTTGTGCAATGTTTTAAATGATCTCTAATAAGGTGTACACATGTGAACTGTGGCGTGTATGGGACAGTAGTTAATTGAACATGGCTTTTCAGATATACCATGTGTTACAATTTTGATAAAGAAAAGTGAGTAGCAAGGGAATAGCAGGTGAAATTAGGCTCTAGTGGCCTACAATGTGACATTTAATTTAATACAGGCAACAATGTGACATTTAATTTCCTAAACTGTAAAGAAATTAAGTCAGCTCACTTAAAAAAAATAGACAGGAAGGGAATAATTTTCACTTTTCATTTAAATTAGAGAAAAGGTTGGTCAATTAGTTTATTGGCACTCAGGTAACTTTTAATGATGCTAGACAGAGAGAAGGTAGCAGCTCTCTCAATACAATTCTCTGGGGAGTGTTGTCCAGTAACAGATTAAAAACATCTTTAAATCTTAGGCTCTGGAGACTGATTTTGCTCCATGACCATTTATAATCCAATTAAAACTAAATAAATAAATAATCCCCCTAAGCCCCTCCAAATTGTCAACATGAGCAAAACAAAAGCACATTAAAGTTTACAGTGCTCTCTAATGAAGGGGAGGCAGAGAAATAAATGTCAAAATTAGCTTGTTTTGGCAAATTTGAGTTCTAGGATTTTTAGGGGGTTGTATTTTATTTATTTATCGCAGATAAATGGTTTCAATAGCACCCAACCTGTTTCTTTAATCAGCTCTCTGTTATTATCTTCCTGCTTCCTCGGCAAAGCAAAAATAATGAAATGAAAAGCTTTTCCGTATTTATAACAGTTCATCACAAGCAGCAGGGCATGAAGCCACTGGGAAGGAATTACAATTCATTACACCTTGGAATAAAGTCATCTGCCCTGAAAACGCTCCAGCTGATGGAGTGCAGCATCCTGCCTACTTACCAACACCAGCCACCATGAGCAATCTCCTTGCTGCTCAATAATTCATTGGCTTCCTGTTGTACCAGAGTCAAATTAAAGATTTCTGCCTTGTACTCAAAGTCTTACAAGGGATTTGTTTTTCTTTCTTAGGCCATGTCTACACTACAGACCTTAAAGCGACACAGCTATACCACTGCAGCTTCACCGCTGTATGTTCTCCCGTGTAGCCGCTCTATGCTGGCAGGAGAGAGCTCTCCCATCGGCATAATTAAACCAAACCCCCAATGAGCAGTGGTAGCTATGTTGGGCAGAGAGTGTATCCCGCCGACATAGCGCTGTTCACACCAGCGCTTCTGTCTGTGAAACTTATGTTGGTCGGGGTGTGGTTTTTTTCATACCCCTGACCGACAAAAGTGCTAGTGTAGACATACCCCAAATTGTATCAGGGACCCGTTGTACTAGGCACTATACAAATGCATAGTATACGGACAGCCTTCCTGCTCCAAATGGCTTACAAGCTAAACAAAGACAAGATTGACAAAGCGTGGTAGGTTGAACAGAGGCACCGAGAGATGATGTGACTTGCCCAAAGTCACCCAGCAGGCCAGTAGCAGAGCCAGTAATAGGACCCACATCTCCTGAATCCCATATCAGTGGCCTGTTGAATAGGCCATGCTGTCTGGACAAAGCTACTTGAGACAACCTGTTGCTTCATAAACGTAGCCTCACTTACCAGTTACATTCTACAGGAACAATGCCAATGGAACCATTTACCACAAGAGTGAGTCTTCAAAGAGCAGGAGACAGAATTCTCTCAGAAGCTGCACCTAGCTGTGGAACTCATTTCAGCAAGGGATTACGACAACCTCAGACATGCTCAGAACAAACCCCATTCCTTTGATTTAGCTTTCCCACAGTCCATATGATTTTTTTAAAAAAACCCATCCAACCTGGAGGGGGAAGAGAGATGGATTAAAACAACTTTGCCCTTTTACTTAAAAATCAGAAATTGCCCAGATATCACAGCATTGGAGGGCCTAGAGAAAGCTATGCAAAGAGGAATAAAACTGTAGTTCATGTGGTTGGTGACACTTGGGATCAAATATTTAACACTGTCACTCCTAAAATGTGGAGTTGGTTTCTCCTGAACATTTATCCCACCCTATTCTTCCCCATTTAAAAATGATATCTGAAAACCTCTTCATTGTCCCCATACAGATGTCTCTCTCCCCTTTGGTTTGGTGTTTATATGTTGTGTGTTCACATGCAGATGTACATTTTGAGTCCAACATTTTTCAACAGGTGTGCAGCAGACCCAGTCTGGGCATGCAACCCCCCTGCATGTAAACATGGAGGACCAGATCCTTACCTGATATAAATAGGCATAGCTCCATTGACATTAATAGAACTATGCTGATTCACAGTAGCTGAGAATCTGGCCCAACAAGTTTTACAGGAGCCTGCACTTTTATGCACCCTTGTATAAAAATTTCATCCTAATTATTATTTCTCATTACTTTTTTTTAACTTTAATTATCTGCACAGCAGCCCAGGTGCCTTGGCGGGCTAGTGCTCTAAAAATAAAATAACTAGATTATTTATATTGTTATTAACAATAAACATGTAGGCCTTCAGACTTGGCTTACGTGAACGTAACTTAAAGGTAATAGATCTGTCAAATGGTTTACATTAAAGGATTATAAACAGGAAAGGAAAGGATTCATTAAAGGATTACATACACGAGCTGAAAATTGCCCAAAGGATTCATGTACCAGTTACTACAGGGCAAGGACTCAATACTGCTAATGCGTCTGTATCCACGTAACTTTATGCACACTGAGTAATCAATGGGAAATCAATTGTGCTACTCATATGTGTACCGTTACTCTGATACATAAGTGTTTGCAGGTCTCTGGACCAAAATTTCTGTGAAAAAACCTGAAACCAATAAAGACTCAGGGCCTGATCCTGCAGAACAACATTCATGCAAGCAGCCTCATGCATGTCAATAGTATACATATGTAAGTAAGGACTATTCATGTGAGTAAGAGTTGCATAATAGGACCCTCAGTTTGCAAAGCATTAGCCAAGTGTGAGTTGAGCCTGAGCCAGTTTAATATGGTTTAGAGTGCAATCCATGGAAAACTTTATGGGTTTGCTTGGAGATTTTGGCTAAGTTTGGCATCAGAGTAAAATTCCAGGGACTGCCAGCCACTGTAAAATGAACCCACCAAGTTTAGTACAATTTTCAGCAAGAGTGCATTTCTTCCGGCAGGAGTTGAGAAAGATTGTGTAGTTTTGTCAGGAACCATTATAGCTTATCTGTTAGCCAGTATATAAGTGTAGCCGGGTACTGAGAATCTGTTTAGAGCTGGATTATGATAAGCAGCCTCTCGGTAGCCATGAAAAGGCCACTCACAGTGGCAGTCCCTATGTTCCCTGCACTCTTGGGAGCAGGACTCTGAACAGAAGACAAGGAGCAGTTGGTCTCCATTTGCACTGGCTCACGGAGCATGGCTGGTGCACCTGGGAAAGTGATCAGCTTCAGTCTGTTAAACACAGTGGACTGCTCAGTCCCATGTCCAATAAGCAGCCTCGACAAACGGTGCAGCCCGACACTGCCCCTTACCACAGCTTTAAAAGTTACAATCAAGCCCTTAGTAGATATAACCATGACAGTAGAAGTATTTAAATATACGCATAAATGAAAAACACAGGCATGATTCTCCATTGCTCTGCACATTGTGTTGTCTTCCCCACCTAGTTTGCAATGGTGCAAATGATTACATAGAAGGACTGCTTCTCTTTTACACTAAGACCCTTTTACACTCCTAGGATGCTGTATCTGAGAATCAGGCCCAAGGTGTTTCGGGACAATGGAGACCAGTTCCAAAGTACTGTAGCTTTTCAGACATGCACACAGTAAACAGGCATCATAATTCATTGACTTTTACAAAGATTACTTTGGTTCTGTGTGGTGCTTTCTATTCTACAGGTAAAGATCCGACCCAAGATGAGAGCTAACAAGCTATTTCTTTAAAATGCTACTACCATCTCTTCAGTTTAGTTACCGTAAAATCTACTACCTGCACTTTTATATGGTTAACTCAGTAGGGTTAAAACATTTACAAATAAATTGGGTAAAAAATGCCACATAGAAATTACCATTGAAAGAAACATACTATACTTCTGTTCTAATGCAGCTAATAAAGCTCACAAGCTGGGAGCTCAGGGGCGGTGGTGATAGTGGGGAAGCATTAAGGAGCATCCCTGTAGACTAAAGAAGAGCTTTTATTCTTGTCAGTCACTAACGGATGTTTTACAACATATATTTATATATTTGAAACCTTGCTATAGCCCCTAATATGTTTTGTGAAGCGCTTGCCATGTTCTGAAGAAAGATCTACATTTTTGGTCTAGGATCTGACTCCTCTGTGTATTAGAAGGAGAAGTGAGTATTTGTTTTTATTTCTTCTTTTTCTGAAGACATAGACTTCTGATAACTTGGTAACCATCACATTACATTCCTCATTTGACTTCCTAATTTATTTTCATAGTATTTTATACCTTTTTTTCCTCACCAAATTAGTAGTGTTCCACATTTGTCTTCCGCTTTCCCTCCCCTTCCCCCTAGTAATAGTGATCTGTATTCCATTCTAGATAGTGAGCAGGTTGAGAGGTACATTTTAAGAGGATTTTATACCATCAATTTATATATTAAACAAACATACAAACAAAAACAATTAAAGGAAAGGTGGAACAATTTCCTGTTTTCCTTTAACTACAGGCAGGCAAGCAGATGTATGTATCCATTTATTTCTTACCTTTTGCATATTTCAGCAGAATTTCCTATTTGTTTCCTATTTCCTTTCTGTTGCTGGGATAGGAAAACAACAACAACAAAAAAGCAATAGGTGTAACCTATACATAGTAGATTAGAGACCAATCATTAATGCCTAAACATCCCACCACTAGAAAGAGAACAGTACATAAATAATTGTCATCCTTATCTGTAGCTGCATTGGAAACCGTTATATGTTTTAATGTGTTTTTCCAACTCAAAGACCCATTGCAGCACTGAGCACGTTGGAATACGGAATATTTTCTGGACTGTGATCAATAGTAAACTAAGATGGAATGTTTTGATGGCAAGACTGTTTAATCAGGAAAAGAGAGGGTCATGTGACTTCTTTTTAGGCCTCCATCTAGAGCTGGGTGAATGTTGTTATTGTTGTTTGTGGTTGATAATCATTTATGTTTTTGTCTGGCAGGAGCACCCATGTGTCCCATGTGCTGTACAACACACAAAAAGACACAGGCCCTGTTCCAAATGCTTAAGCTTTAGGAACTATAGTCGGATAGCAGAAACAATTATTTATAAACATTTTGTCAACTCTAAAGTGAAGTTTGATGCAAATATTTTCACACCCTTTCCTAATCACTCTTCTGTGAACTGTCATACCAACAAATTTTGTTCATGGCCTTGTGTTTGTCTTGAAGTGGGCCACTGAGAGCACATCACCCCTTTCCTCCAATACTTCCAATGGCTCCCAGTCCACTTCTGTTAATCATGTCAAGATCTTGGTTGCAATCTGTAAAACTATCAACAGGTCAAGACCCAGCTATTTCAGTGAGTTCAGACATTTTTCTTGTTGACAATGGCTAGGTCTTCCAATCATTAAAGAGAAAGAGTAACATGTGACTTAGGTGACAAGTTCCACAGCTCATATAGCAAATTCTGAATATTAAATATCCAAATCAAAACTCACAGCAAACAATTTCTAAGAACTCCTTATGCTGAAATATGTTTGGGCTAAACATCCATTGAACAATTTCAAATAACAAACAGATCATCAAAGTTGTCAGCAGCTCATGAACAACTCACCTGCAGAAAAAATGTCATAAATAATTTAAGTAAATACGCTGTGTTGCTACAAACTCTACATCAATCAATGAAGTTTTGTGGTTTGACTGATAGTCTTGGTAATCTTTAATATATGCTCAGAGCCAGCTCATCATTTTTGCAAGGTGCATCTATGCAGTCCAGCAAGGCATACATCAAAGGCTGCTTCCAAACTGGTGTTTGTCATTTTCCAGTACAATGCTATATAGGTATATCATGAATCTAATGAACTGAATTTTCATCAGTTAAAACTCTTATCCTTTTCCAGCATCTATTCTCTATTTGTGGAGCCTCCTGATTTTCTTCACAGTATTTCCCTTAAGGACCTCTCTTCTATTGTGAATAAAGATCCTCAAGAAAGTTTGGGAGATGCCCCATCTTCTGAGAGACCAAGCAAGTTTTTTCTTTGACATAGTGGTCTGCATTGCACAAACTTAGGTAGCATAAGTCCCAAGGCCTCTTCAAACCCATGTCACTTAGAGGTAAGCTTGATGTGCTGCCTCCTAACATAGTATGTACTTTGAAGCATTCCAAAGCCAAGGACACTGTGAGTCATTGGAGAGAATGTAAACGTGCAGTGTTTATGATGGGATGTGTTGTACAGTCATTGGTGTCCTTTTACAGAGCTAAAGCTCATGCCTTAGGATGCACATGAGTTAAAGAACAGAAAGTTTTATGCCAGTGGTACCATTTAAAAAAAACAAATGGCCTACTATATTTATAGGAAAAATATGTTATTATGCATTACATGTCCCAAATGCATATCCTGCCCATACAGAGAAGAACTGCCATGATTCCATCGTGCAGGTGGGGACATGTCAGGACCTTTCTGTGATGCTTCCTTGGGGTGTCAAGAACTGTGAGTCACCTTGTTACCCCCTTCCACCAACTAGAAGATGAATTGCTTGTGCTTAACTGGATGTCAGCTCCCTGACACACCCAGTCTGTTAGCCAACTGATCTCATCAGGACTATGCTAGCTCTCATTTTGCTTTGCAGGCTAACAGTAGGTGCACCTCAAGCCCTTCTGAAGTGTTTCCTGGTGATATCCAGCCCCTGTCACTGACAACTCTCAGAAATACTAGGTTTTCTATCCCCAGCGTGACAGTGTACACACAAGTTTGTTTGATGGAATGGAGGATCAGTTCCTGTGTAACATCACAGCACTGAGATATACAGCAGAGCCTCAGAATTACAAAGACCTCGAGAATGGAGATGGTTTGTAACACTAAAATGTTTGTAACTCTGAACAAAACGTTATGGTGGTTCTTTCAAAAGTTTACAACTGAACAGTGACTTAATACAGCTTTGAAACTTCGCTATGCAGAAGAAAAAATGCTGCTTTTAACCATCTTAATTTAAATGAAACAAGCACAGAAACAGTTTCCTCACCTTGTCAAAACTTTTTTAAACTTTCCCTTTATTTTTTTAGTAGTTTACGTTTAACCCAGTACTGTAGTGTACTGTACCATATTTGTCTTTTGTTTGTCTCTGCTGCGTGATTGCAGACTTCTGGTTCCAAATGAGGTGTGTGGTTGACCGGTCAGTTCTTAACTCTGGTATTCATCAAAGATTAAGATTTAAGAGATAGTGAGTAAGGATAATGGAAACAGAAAGATTACACACAAAACAAAATTCACACATGCATGCTAGAGACTAAACTTAACTTTAACAGACTAACCATCTGTCTAAAGCAGTCTATTCTCACCCAAGGCCTTCTTGCAGTATTTCCAACCAAAGCTGGCTGGGATCCTTTTTTGATGAATTTAATCTCACATCCTGATTACTTCCTCAAGTGCAGGAACAAGAGGTTCCTTTTTCCTTCTCTTATATCCCCCAAATCCATTGTTTGTCTCCAGAGTCAGGATGACTCCCGGGGTTTATTTCCTGATGTGGTGATTTCATGTTGACGTCACATCCTCATGTTGACTTTGTATGCAAAATGGAGCTTCAGTTAGGCTCCCTTACAATGGTCAATTTAGATGAGAACAGAGGCAGACAGGCGAGTGTACATCCTTTGTCTGGCAGACACCTGTTTGTGAACCATGCCTCGATTTGGACTTTTTTAGGAACATATATACGGAACTTCTTACTTTGGTATTTGTACATACATTTCACCACAATATTAGTGACCAGTCTGACCCTGGCTTTTATTGAAGACCTCACATGACATTCTCTATGGATAAATACTATGGAAGTAGTGTGCTAGGTGAGGTGAGTTTGTCAGGCCTGTCAGGAGTTACTGTACAGAACAATGAACCCTCTGCCAGTTGGCATGGTCACACCCCTACAAGATGGCTGCTCTCTTTGCATGCCATGAAACTCAATCTGAAGGGTTTCCAGCACGGCTGCACAAAGCAGTCCTTTGAACTTTGTGGTATATTGAAAACTGTTAAATTTACAAGCTGTCACTTTAAGTGGTAAGGGGTTTCCTAGTTCTGCTTGCAGGCTAGGCAGCTGTGCAAGGAAGTGTATAGTTTGGGTCTTATACAGTCAGTATGCAAAGAGCCAGCCTAGACCAAGTTGGGGTGAGTTGTGCCTCTTTGCCTTATGGAGCAGCCTGCTTTGTTTTTCTTTGTTTTAGGTTCTTGTGTGTTAGGGTTCTGGATTCTAAGAAATAAAGTAGTGTTATGTTGCAACCTTCCAGAAGGAGCATTATATGTTTCTATCTAACTTCTCTGTATGTATTCAATGAACATAACAGACAAGTGAGGGGTAAGAAAAGGGGCTGGAAAACCTGACAATAAATGGTACCCTTGGTCCCATTCCACACAGAAATGTGGCACAAGAGACATGGAGGCTGCCTCAGCCCTTAGATTGGAGTAGCAGCTGCTGAATGGCTCTGCGGCTACTCCACAGGTGATGATTCCTTCCCATTTAACCTCACGGCGCTCCTCCATGCCCAGCTGGGTTACTGAGGCTATGGGCAGGATTTGGGCCTAAGAGCACCAAAGGTCTTTGTGCAGTGTGCATACTTCAGGGGAAGCAATGTGTGTCCTTGATTCCTGTTTATCTTGCAGTAATACTTTTGGATACACATAAATATCTGCAAGAAGTATTTATGGGATGTAGAAAGCTCTGCCCCTGGCTTTCATGCTCACTCATCCTTAACCCCACTAGAATTAAGAGATATACATAATAAATGATTCATTATAAGCGATTATCTCTGGAGATTTTTTTTTAATCTTATCAAAGCGTAGACTATGTCAATCATATGCTAAATCCCAAATGGAATTACTTCTTATAATCAACTCCTCTTAAGTTGTGTATCTCATTCCTACCACAGTTTTAAAAGAGAATCTCTGATTCTCAGTGCTTCCATTTCAAATTAAAGGTGGAAAATTATGTGTATATGTATATATACATACACACCTCTACCCTGATATAACGCTGTTCTCAGGAGCCAAAAAATCTTATTGCGTTATAGATGAAACCGCGTTATATCGAACTTGCTTTGATCTGCCGGCAGGGCCGGCGCTTCCATTTAGGCGACCTAGGCGGTCGCCTAGGACACCAGGATTTGGGGGGGCGGCATTTTGCTGCCCTTGGCGGCAATTCGGCGGCGGGGGGTCCTTCCGTGCTCCAGGTCTTTGGCAGCAATTCTGCGGCAGGTCCTTCATTCGCTCCAGACCCGCCGCCGAAGTGCCCCGAAGACCAGGAGCGCGGAAGGACCCCCCCGCTGCCGAATTGCAGATGACGACTGGGAGTGCGGAAGGACCCCCGCCTAGAGCGCCAAAAACCCTGGCGCCGCTCCTGTCTGCCGGAGTGCACAGCCCCTCCCCCCCGGAGCACTGCTTTACCGAGTTATACCCGAATTCATGTTATATCGGGCCGCGTTTTATATATATATATCTATATCCATCTTCAGCACTTCTAGCTATCAACAGAATAACCACCTGAGTATTAGTCTTTCTAATAAACTTTCATCAAGAGAAGATCAATCACCTATGAAAAAAGATAGCTGGATCCCAGTGGTTGTATACAAACATTAGAGAGGCGACGTATTAAATGAGATGTCTGATCATGTGGCAGAATGGGCATGGTGTTAATACACATGTACCATTGAAACAGTGGCTTGTGGCAAAGAAAGTCAAAGAATTAATATTGGAAGATAAAATAATATATATTTTTAATGTATAGGGTACTACATGTTTAATGGCCTTTGACAAAATATAACTAAAAACCTGTCTTATGAATGAGAAAAGGTATCCAATAAATATCAGTGCTTGTGCAGATATGGTCTGAAATTACCTATTATGAATTCAGAACATACATGTAGCCACTCTACCATTAAAAACGCAAAGAAAATTAGACAAAAAGAGTATTGTAAAGAAACATTAGGAGGTAAATGTTCAGCATGAATTGTGCAGCTTCCATTAAGGTAAATGGGTGTTTCAAGGCAAATTCCCTGCACTGAAAATGTATCCTTAATAGTCTCACTTAAATCTCCCCAAAAGCAAGAAAACTTAAATTTCAAGCAGAAATGTACCAAATATCCTCCAGTCCCTAAAAACAACTGGGCATAATCTTAATTTTCTTAATCTGCTCAATTTTACAGTTATGACTAAAGCTTGAGTTTTCATAGTTGTCTTAGACTCTGTCCTTTTCCTGCGAGCTAAGAAATATGCACAACTTTTGAAAATTTGGGATTTGTCTGTCAATGGATAGCTGAGCAAATAGACTGGGGCATATTGTGAAGAACGTGGGAGCTATCGTTATTAATTTTTATGAATATTGTGGGATCCGCCATTTGTTTGATTAAAAGTTAACTCAGTCCTACAAGGTTCTGTAGAACTACAGGCTGAGGGACAAGGGGTGTAATTAGCCCCAGTCTCTGATACTTGACGCACAATACAGATGTCATTTCCTTTGCAAGTTCAACCCCCTCTATGTTCTGATCAGCAGGCTGGCTGATGGCTCCAAAGGGAAGGGGGGAAAGCCCAGGTTGGAACTTTTAAACACAGGAGCTGCCAAGTGAATAAAAGGCAGCCAGCCTGAGCAGGTCTCTGACTGGGGGGGGATTAGACTGTCAGATAGGCAGCAGACGCAGAAGTGCAACTTGTTTTGCCCAGCCCCAAAGCTTTAAGGGCTAGGGGAACACCTGTGTTAAGCAGAACTTACTTAAACTGGCAAGGAAAGGCTAAGTTTAGGTAAGACAATATGCATTTAGGCTTTTGTTGTTTTCAACCCTCTTCTCTCTGCTTGTTATATTCCTATGGATAAGTAAATTGAACTCTGTTTAGAACAAGTTGTTTTCAGTCACTGTTTTTACCAGTTGGTCACAGCTCCCTGGGAAGGTTCCATATCGGGGCCAAATCCAGCTGGACCTGCTGGAGGTAAATATGGTTGGTAAATAGGGAAGCTGTACGCTTGTGGTACAGTCAGTGGTGGGGTGAACACTGAGATTCCACCCAGAGAAATGTATAGGTGTAGGCCAGTCACTTGGAAAAACTACCCACAGAAAGTCTGAGAGAGAAAGAAAACGCAGATGCAAAACTATACAAATAGTAATGAGTTTAACACAATTCCCTAAGAGATGTAAAGTTAGGACCTGTGAAAACAATGGAAAACTCCCATTGACTTCTGATAGATTAATCTGATAGAGATGTTTGAAAGGACAAAGGACATTTTACAGGATCCGCTGGGGGGTTAGTGCTTTTGAAAACCTAGTCATTTTTAAGGTACTTAGGAGACCAACCTTAGGCACTCATTTTTTAGAAACTTAGTCGTACTATTTCAGTGAACATCGGGATTTATTGTTCTTTAATATTCTGTCTCTGTCTGACTAATACAATTCTATTCTCATGATGGTATATATAAATATATTTATTGTACCCAATTTAGAGGACAGTAAACTGATTTGCTCAAGGTGACACAGAAAAATCAGTAACACGGCCAGAAACAACAAATCCAGAGCCCTGACTCTGAGACCCATAAGAACTCCTGAAGCTTAGCACTTTTGAAAATCAGGCTACTTAATTAGATGCCTAAATATGATCTGAGCAGTCTAAATTTAAATGCTCATTTTTTAAAATCTTAGCCTATCAACTTATTATTGTTACATGTGTTCTGAACGTCTACATTAGAAATATATGGAAAAGTCTCCTTTCGAGCCATGGATTAACAAATGTGACAGTTTTTCCATTTCAACTAACATTTTAATGGGAAGATGAAGTTAGAGGGAAAGATTTTTATTCACCTCTGATGAGTCATTAAGGGATTAGAGATTTGCATATGCTCTTTGACTGACTTTTCAAAAGGTGAATAATAGTGTACACATAAAGAGCCATTATCCTCCTTTCAGAAACAGAGCTAGTGCAGTATCACAGGTGATCAGAAAGGATGTACTAACGGAAAGCCCCTTTGGCTGTCTACAGGAGAGAGACCACCTGCAAACCTTAGGAACTGTGTAGTTTTTGCCTTATACTTTCGGTCTTATCCATAGCCCATTAAATCAATTGAAACTCTCCCACTGATTTTAATGGGCTTTGGATCAGGCCCTTTAAGAGCATAGCAAGAAAACGCCATGCAAATTACAGGGGGCATACACAGCATGCCATTTCCAATAGTTTCTAACAAATCAAGATACATTTTCACTGGAACATGCAAAGCCTCTTCTCCTCAATGAGAGTGTGTGCCAAATGTCAGCATTATAACCTCAGCTGCTTTGGTTGAACTGGTGATCAAAATATGTCAAGAATATTTTTTTAGAATGGGGAAAGTTTGTTCCCTCACCACACCCCGCTCCAGTGAAAAATGGTTGAAGCATTTTTGCTTATACTTTCCAAAAGAATCATCTGTGGGCAGAGACCAAACTTGGAAAATTTCAACCCAAAACACACTCGTTTTAGAAAGTTATGAGTGAATCGAAACAGTGTCAGAATTAATTAATTAATTAATTTTCAGTATAACAATTGCTGTTCCGCCCAATATAATATCTCATTTTTCAGTAGCTCATTTAAAGCCTTTAAAACTTGGCATAGGGGCACCTTAAATAATTAAACCACTGCAGTGGTTGTGACTTTGATCTATATTTTAAAAATCCAATTTGTTATATAGTGCACAAGTATGCCAATGATCAATCAGATATACACTATACAATCTATTCTCCCCTCAATGCACAGAGGATGTTCATACCTGCAGCAAGAACAAACTAGAACTCTGCATCTCATTAGCAGATATGGTTGGGATCCAAAACACGGAGTAATTCAAATGCGGCTAATGTATCTGATGATGTGGCCACATGCATATTGGTTACCAGAACCCAATACCAGCAAGAGAAAAAAGAAAGGTTGAAATTCCTTTTTAAATGTGCTAACACACCTGCATCCAGCATGTGCGATGGGTGGAGTTCTTTTACTGATTGACGATTACAAGTGTAGCATCAGTTTAATATCTGATATGTCCTTTGTTAGCAGACTTTACACTGTCCTTGCAGAAGGATGGAATCCTTGAACCTTTCCCTCCATATGTCCCCCCCACCCCAACTCCATGCTGCCAAAGAGAGCATACAAGTGAATGGGAGGCACAGAAAGCTGTTACAACTAAGTTCTTAGGTCCCAGTCCTGCAAACACTTAGGCATGTGCTTAACTTCATGCACCACTGAAGTGACCATGCACATCCTTACAGATAGCATATGCCTGAGTGTTTGCAGGATCAGGGCCACAATTTGGTAAATGGCACAGTTATCCCAAAAGATTAAAAGCCAATATTTCAAGGTGCCCTGAAGCATTTTTTCATAATAGCAGCATGTAACTGATAACACTGAGTGGTGGGGTGAGTGAAAGATTGGACATTTGCTAACTGAATAACATAAAAACCCAAGGTCCTGATGATTTGCACTCATTAAGGGCCAGATTGTGTAGGGAAGGAGAGGGCGCATACAGGGACTTTCTCCAGCCTTGTGCTCCCTTCATAGGGACCAGGGACAGTGGTAGACCCTGTGCTCAAGGGACTGCAGACTCATAGGTGCTGACTCCATGGGTGCTCGGGGGCTGGAGCACCCATGGGGAAAAATGGTGCTGAGCACCCACTGACAGCCCCCTATCAGCTCCCCACACCCCCCTCCAGTGCCTCCTGCCTGTTGGCAGGCCCCACAGACCAGCACCTCCCTGTCCCTCTCCGCGCCTACTGCCTGCTGCGATCAGGTGTTTCGCGGTGTTCAGGAGGCTCTGGGGGAGAGAGGGGAGGAGCAAGGGCATGGCACGCTTGGGAGAGGAGGTGGAAAGATGCGAGCGAGGGTGGAGCAGGGGCAGAAGAAGAGGGGTGGGGCCTTGGGAGAAGTGGTGGAGTGGAGGCAGGTTCTGGGGCAGAACCAGGGGTCGAGCACCCCCCAGAATTTTGGAAAGTCAGCCCTTGTGTGCAGACTGGTTCTTCCATCCACTTCTGGGGTGCAATTCTCCCCAAACATGAAGAGAAGGGGTCTTGGCCCTGTCACCCTCTTACGTTGCTCTGTGGAGCTGGCAGGGTACAGGGAGAGAAGCAGACTAAACCATCTCAAAGGAAGTCCAATAACTCCCAGATTCTGGGCAGCTCCACACCACTCCCAATAAAGATCTGTGCCTTAAAGGTTCACTCTAACTCCAGAAGTCCCATACCTCTCATGAAAGAATCTTAATCTCAATGCTCAGAAACAAATTGCAGTTGGGTGATTATGCCTATGTTAATCCTCATTGCACTTCTAATTTCCTGTCCTAACCCATTGTGTGACAATGCTATGTTCTGCTAAACAGTTGCCATATTTCATTCCATAGGTGAATGAATTTCAGTAGTGGATGAAATAATCCCTGTGTGGATAGTTTGTATAAAAGTTTCTAAAGTGCTTCAGGACACTTTGGGATGAAAAGAAATATAAATATGTTACATATGTTAATAATTATCATTCAATACCTAGGTATTTCTTTAACTGCAATACATAGACGGAAGGTGAATAATGTGTATTTCCCTCAAATTGACACTTATATTAGTGTAATGAATTGATCTAGTGTAACATGCTCATCTCTAGTTTTTTTACAAAATACAAGCATACTGCCTGGATCAAGATCTAGTAGAATTTTAGTCTCTTCCTCTAGGTATATTACCTTTTATTTCTGTATTTACATTTAGCATTGTTAGAGACTCGTAGAACTGGTCAGAAAACAGAATTTCTGTCCCATGGGAATTTTCAACATTTTGAAATTTGTTTTCATGCTGGATCATATATAATCAAAATGATTAGATGTTTTGTAGTTTATTTTTCAGAATTTCCATCTGTGAAATTTTTTGAAATTTCAATTGCTTTCTCTCTCTCTCTACATATATATATATAGACATTTCAAAAAAATTTGCAGAATGGAAATTCTGAAAAGAATTAAATTCTTTCTTAAAATCATTTCATTTGGATCATGTTGAAACATCAGAATATAAAATATTATATATAAAAATTTAATATATTGCACATATATAACATTTAAAATTATATAAGTTAAAATGAAACAAAGTGGTAACATTGAAATGAATATTTCAACCTTATCAAAATGAAATGTTTCAGCATTATTGAAACAAAAGGACTAAGTAAAAATGACCACCCCGCACTTTTAAGCTGGGGGGGGAGGGAAAGGAGATTTGGCTGGCTGGCTGAATGAAGGGAACTGTTCTTTATGGCAGGGGTGAGGTGGGGGAGATGAAAACTGCTGCAAAAGGGTCAGCATAGTCACTGACTCACCCCCTGGGAATGATGGGTTTAAAAGGGGAAGCCCTGCGCTTAAAGCCTCCCTTTTACACAGAGCATATTTTTCTTATGCCCACGAGCCCTCTAGTTATAATCTGCACATGAATTACCACTCTGCTTTCCTTATTGTATGTATTTTAACGTTTGCTGTCCTTTTGTAAAATGATTGCATTAACAGACTGCACTACCATCTCCTGCACCATGAATGTCAATATTGTTAATGTGTTTCACAGTCATATTCAGCATGACTGTCAGAATGGTGGGACTTAGCAACACACTTCATTTAGTTCTTCGTATTAAAGTGATATGATTTTTAAACCAATAAAGTGAGCCCCTAATGATCAAATACTACAAAACAGTGTGTGTAATTGTTCAAATAAACATTGCAGAATGAGCATTTGTTCACTCTGAATGGCTATCTGGTTGCCCGCCTGTCCTGATATGCAAGTTGTCTCTCCTAGACCTCTCTCCTCCAGCTTAGCCTTCCCTTCCTGTTCTGCTCCATGAGAGAGAGCTGCTCAGAGCATACCTGGTTCTCTTATAATTTCCTGTCCCCTCTGCCATCTGACTAGGCTTGTCAGAATTTGATTTTTTTAAATTTAATTTCAGTGGATTATATTGTATTTAAAGCAGTTTTTATTTTTTAATCAATTTAAATGTTCACAGTCGCGGGAAATTATGGGGTTGGGGGGTGTCAGACAATAATTATTTAATGACAGTAGACACTGAGATTCAAAAAGTTAAAGCTTTATAACTTAAAACACAAATTGTCAACATCACATGTCAAAATATACGAAGTAAATAGCCTTAAATCAAACTCCAATAAGTTCTCAAGCAGCATTTTTCTTACTTTGCCTATCTGTAAATTTCTATTGTCAATGACAATATTTTTGTCAGTTTGCATGGGTACAGTGAAATTGACATTTCCTGACGTTTACTGATATAAGTCTGATCCTTCCAAGCCTTCATATGACTCTTCTGATTAGCCTCAAACCCCTCCTTCTCTGCAGGTGATCAAGGTCCCATGTCAGGTGGTTTGTTGCTTGGTTATCACCCACCTGGAGTCTAGATGTGAAAAATGGTTTTACTTCAGCCACGTTTACTCTACAAACTTTGGTTGATGCAAGTTGTATCGGCATACAGCAACAAGATTTGTATATTGCGTGTGCATATGTATATTTGGCTGCTTTCATCTGTGCTGTATGTACTTACCAGGAGTGCTTGTGTCAGTGCAATGAGTGTAGCACCCTGGGTAGTGATCCCAATATACTGTGTTCCTCTGTCCTGTGTGCAATGCCTGTTCGCTATCTATTGTGGGATAAAAATGACTAGCTGTGATCTAATGCACCCCTGTATTCACACTCTACAGACTATTGTCATAATCTTTGTACAAAATATGCCTTGTGAGGTATTATTTGAAATCTAATAACTCATTGGTCAATAATATCATGATGAAATGAGTGTAGTAACATTATATGTAAAGTTATGAATATAAGATGAACTGATGACTGACGTGTTCTCCGGACAAATCTGGGGAGTGGATAAATCTGTTTCTCAAAAACAAAGGACAAGCTGATGTCTCTAGACAGGTGTCATCAAAGCCGATAGGCCATCACCAATGAAGAGGCCATTTTTCAGCCAGGAAGGGGAGCAGAAATAAATAGATCTGCATCTTAGCAAACAACAGCATGAAATCTCTTTTACCACCAAACTCCTTGTCTCCTTCCTCTCAAGAGGAATGAATTTTACCTAAGGGTAGCTCTCAGGAAAATGCATTTTCTAAGGGTGACTGAACTATAAAAGTGAGGGGCAAAACACCCCAAGATGTTTCTCCCTATCCATCTTTCACCTAAGAAGAGAAAAGAAACCAGACCATTTGACTTTGGGAGAGATCCTGACCTGAAATTTGGTCAGCTGTGTTGCTGGGAGCATAGGGTAAGAATTTCACCTTGAACGAAGTCTAGTTTGTTAAGCTTTAGTACTAGGAAGCATTTTAGCTTTATTTCTCTTGTAACCCTTTCTAACCTTAATGCCTTATACTTGTACTCAGTTGAAACCCCTCTCCTTCTAGTTACATAAACTTGGTTTATTCTTTAATCCAGTGTTTCCCAAACTTGGGACGCCGCTTGTGTAGGGAAAGCCCCTGGTGGGCCGGGCCGGTTTGTTTACCTGCCGTGTCCGCAAGTCTGGCCGATCGCAGCTCCCACTGGCTGCGGTTCGCTGCTCCAGGCCAATGGGGGCTGCTGGAAGGGGCAGCCAGTAAGTCCCTTGGCCCCCGCCGCTTCCAGCAGCTCCCATTGGCCTGGAGCAGCGAACCGCGGCCAGTGGGAGCCACGATCGGCCGGACCTGCGGACGGGGCAGGTAAACAAACCGGCCCGGCCCACCAGGGGCCTTCCCTACACAAGCGGCGTCCCAACTTTGAGAAACTGCTTTAATCAAAACAAATCCAGTGTTGTGAATTGTGAACTGTGTAGGTAACTCCATTTTGGGTAGCAAACTGTTGTCTATTGATCCCCTGAGAGGGGCAAAGGACCTAATAAATCTGGAATGTCCAGGAGAGGGCTGGGCAGTGCAAAACACAGGTTTTGGGGAAAAATCTGGGACTGGGAGTGTTTTGGGGTCATCCCAAAAATGGTAACCAAGGCTGATGGAAGCCAGTGTGACTGACATGTGGCTGGCAGGCTGCAGCGATACAGACACTCAGGGTCTGACCTGCATACTTCTGGCTGTTTGTAAGTGGCCCAGGTGGGAGCTACAGAAGCAAAGCATTGTGAGGCACCCAAGGTCGCAGGGCAAGGGAAATGCAGCCCCTCGCCAGTGTGGAATGTCAGACTAGCCTAGGGATCTCTGAGAGCTAGGGGTCACGTTCCTAGCATACAACTTTATCATTCCATAATACCTTCCATATCCCACATGGTTTGCACTTTTATTTTAATCCCACAAACAGCACTTTTCCATGTCAGCCATCTCTGACAGAAGCATGGAGCCTGCAGAGCTTGGAACTATTCTCATGAACTTTGCAAATGAAGGATGCATGATTATCTGGTATTTTCAGACACACAGGAAATACCGCAACAACAGATACATGAGGATTTCTTTGAGGGCAGTTTGCTGAGGGACATAGTGGAAAGCAATTAAATGCCAATAGTGATTCTGGGGGACTGAGCCATCCTCTGGTCACCTCGAAGCACCAAGGAAAAATTCACCTCAGCAGGTGCAGAATGACTTTTGAATGTGCTTTTGGTAGATGGAAAGGATGCTCGTGGTGTTTACTCATTAGGTTGGATCTCAGTGAGAAAAAACCCCCATGGTTATAGCTGCTTGTTGTGTCCTGCATATAATATCTGCAAGAAAGAAGGAAAAGCTGATGTGAGGGTCAAGGGTGGAGATGGAGCAGCTGTCTGATGACTTTGAATAGCCAGACATAAGGACTTCTACAAGAGCCCAGTGTGGAACTGTGCAATTGAGGGAGGCTTTGAAAGAGTCAGATGGTCAGACAGAGTAATGTTCTGTGCTGGAATGTCTTCTGGGCCTGGAGCTGTGGGTGCTCCTAGGAATTGTGTAATGCTTGCTGTACATTTATAAATATAGATGTTTTCTTTAAGTTCTGAATTCTGTGCTGCTTGGTGTATATTTACAAGCACTGTGTGGTTCGACTACCACTATGCATTCTGCAATATGTGATGTAAACAAATAAAGAAAATTTTATTTTTCAAAAATAGAAATTTGAGTTGCAAAGACAGCGCAGGGGAAAAAAGTGTAAAAAACCACAGGCAATATAATACAAACTTTTAACATAAATTAACAGAGTGGAACTTTAAAAGTGGAAAGGCAGCACACATTTCTGTCCATTTCAGAGCACAAATATAGTCCGTTGTGGCTACAGCTATAGCAACCAGGGCTCTCATAGATCAATGTATGTGAAAAGGTGGTTTTCCTTCTTTCCCCTTGGTGTGGAGTGGTAGGGGTAAAGAGGTGGCCTGTGATACCATATTATATGTTGGGCAGGGAGCGGAGTCCATGGAGTTTTCCAAGAATGGCAAACAGTGGGGAGTTTGGGATTTTTGAATCTCTAGGTTAACCTGGGTCTGCAGCATTTGGGTTTGCTGCCTGAGAACATCCATTATGTCCTGGTGCATCTCCCTCTCCTTGTCCTACTGGGACTTACTTCTGTCTGTCCTTTCCTTCTCCATACTATGAGTCATATTGGCCCTTCGTGCCCTTTGTTCAGAGTCCAATGCAGCATTGCCTTGCAGGTTCTCACTGAACAAGTGCTCCCTAGTCCTCTTCTTTCTCCTCATCAGTGTTAGGTGTTCTGTGGGTATGGAGGCAACACCCCTTAAGGCCGCCATGCCAGACATGATGACAAAACCAGACAGATGTCACTGGATTTAGACACAAAGTTTCAAAATTCCCTTCCCTTATTTCCATAAACACTTTTAATAAGAAACGCTTATTGACACGTCAGCTTTGGAGAGCTATGGCACAGCCCTGCTTTCCAGCCCCAGTCATGGCGAGTATGGCCCACTGGAGGAGACAGGGAGGAGGGGGAAAGGATTTTCTGTTGCATGAAGCAATAACATTTCCCCCTATAACATTGGTACAAGCATAGGGCAATGGTGGTGAATATTGGCACTATTTTCTACAGGCAGTGGTGGTTGTAGCTGATATCTTATCCCTGAAGGTCACAGAGTCATAGAGAACACAACTGCTAGTAGTGTCCTGTAGCCACTCTGGCCTGTATGCCACTAGCTCATTTACTGCAATGGTGCCAGCCAAACTCATTACAGAGTGGTGTGGGAAAGTGTCCTACACCAGAGGAAGAAAGAAGGCAGCCATCCCTAAACACCTTTTGGAGATGACTGCAGAATACCTATATGAAAGTTTCATCCAGATCTCTCAGGAGAATAAAAGGTACATCCCTATTCACCTAAATAAAGTGTTCCACATGCCCCCCACCTAACCCAACAGGGGAATGAAAAGCAGATGCCAACTCTACCTTTGCTTGTTGTACCTTTGCCTCTTCTCATGTGAGTAAAACAATTAAAAGTCTATACCTGTGTCTTGTTAACCTGGGGATGGGCCGAGGGCCTTCTTTAAATATAAGGATGGTAAGGAAAAATGCATGCACACACTTCCCGGAGATCCCTTCCCCTTCATCAGGCTCATCTGTGCTTGGCTGATGGGACTGAGTAAACTGTGGTGCAGTCTTCACAGATCTTGGCTCATGGCATGGCTGGAGCTCCCCAGAAGTGTCTCCCCCTCCTTCTCCTCTTCCGCTTTACTGTTCAAGGCAGGGGGCTCTGTCTTGGGCTCTTCTGAGGTATACATGATGGTCTGCGGGGTGCTGGTGGGATCTCTGCCAAGTATGGCATGCAGCTCATTGTAATGTAGCAGGTCTGTGGTGAAGCACCAGATCTATTGTCAGCCTCCCTAGACTTGTGGCATGCCTGGCAGAGTTCCTGTGCTTTCATAGGTTTCAGAGTAGCAGCCGTGTTAGTCTGTATCCGCAAAAAGAACAGGAGTACTTGTGGCACCTTAGAGACTAACAATGCTCTAATAAATTTGTTAGTCTCTAAGGTGCCACAAGTACTCCTGTTCTTTGTGCTTTCATACTGCACTGCCATTGATCCCTGTCATGTCCCTTTGCCTGCATCCCCCATGCACTCTGTTTATAGATGCCCACGTTTCTCTGGCTGGTCAGAGCTTTGCTTGCACAGCCTCTTCTCCCCATAGGCCCAGGAGATCCAGTACCTCCTGCCTACTCCAGGCAGGAGTGCGCCTGGTGCATGGAGATGGCATGGTTGGTTGGGCAGTTGCACATGACAAAGGTGAGCAGCTAGGTGTGCTCACCAAGATGGGCAATCAGGTAAAGGCATTTCAAAAACACACAGGGCATTTTAAAGGGGAATGGCTTCCAGTATCTGTGACCCCTGGGCAATGGAGTTCACAATTGTGACCAGAGCAGTCACTGTCACAGGGCATGGGGTATTGTGGGACAGCTGATGGAGGACTGTTGGGGTTGACACAGGTCACACAGTGTCTACACTCTCTCTGGGTGGACCTCAGTAGGTTGACCATGGCTCCATGCTGGTCGGAGATGAGGTTTCACTTGTCTCTGTAACAGGGCACTTATGTTGGCCAGAGACAAATTTGAGTGTAGACACATGCACAAATAGGTCAATGCAAGGCAACCTACAGTGACCTAACTTTGTAATGTAGACCAGGCCTTAGGTTGCAGCCATCTCATTGTTCTGCTAAACATGATTCATTCAGTTATTAATAATCCTTAACTGTCCCATCAGAGGCAGAAGGCCAGGTACCAGTCCCCATTTTCATAATACAAGAAGTATAATGCAAAACTGCAGCAAAAGACAAACGTACAGCAAGTTCATAATATCAAACAGAATTCATAAGTAGGGCTGCAATGGAGTGACTCTGATTTACACCAGTTCAGGATCTGGCCTATTACATTTAACTAAGTGTTTCACCACTTCTTTTTAAAAGCTATCTGCAATCTAACAGGTTTACTGCTCTACAGAGTTTAGAGCTACACCGAATACACAATTCCATCAATTTCCTGTAATCATAGATATTCTTTACCTGGGTCTTGTTTCTTAAAGTTTTAGGAGCCGATGCCACTATGCATGTGTGGTCCTCATAAAGTAGGTCCATGCTGCAAGGAGAAGGTTAGCAATGCATGTGAATAGGCAGGCATAATAGTCATAAGGGGCTTAAGTCTCGTCAAAACTTTTACAAACTACACCGTGATGTTTTATCAGTAATGCTTTATTTTGGATGAACAATGATGACCACACTATCACATTGCATTTATGTATTTGCTGTGATTTTATTTGATAGTGGATGGGTTGAATTTTCAAAAGCATTCAGCACTGACAGTACTCTGCGCCCATTGAAGGCAATGGTAGAACTCCCATTGACTTAAAATGAGAACTGAGACCCTGAGGATTTTTGAAAACCCCCACCACTATATCACTCGGGTAGGAGGAGAAAAGGGATGTGGTTTTTGAGCCCTGTTAAAATGGGTTCAGTCTGATTTACCTATGGCTATCAGGAAGTGAGAAGTGTTAAAAGGTTTGTGCTAATGTCCCTGGGGCAAAAGACTTCTTGTCATGTTGTGAACTCATTGCAGGGGGAAAATGAGGGGAATAACCACAGCAAAATAACTGGGCTCACTGTATCGACTCTGCCGGTCGAATGGAGTAGATTAAATACCAAGAATATGCCCAAAGTATCAGACAGTGCAATAGAGCTGTGCCAAACTGTCTGACAATAATTTGACTAGTCAGCAAGCTACAGTATGTTCTGCTCCGTTTGTCAAATTTGTGAAGTGAGGGCACTTTTCCACATTCCCTCTGCCTCTATCCATTGTCATAAATTTGGATTGCATGTCAATTATCCGAATTTATTACTATCCGCCTTTCAATTCTAAATGTATGTGATTTGTAATTTAAGACTTTTATATTGTACATTTATTATCACTTCTCTGTTTTAACCAGCATTGAGATAACCACTACTTCCCACTCTTCAAATGTCTTCTCTTTTCAAGGTCAGCAGTTTCACAACATAGCTGGAAATGAAGTGGGACGTATGGTTCTGTTTAATCAAATTTCATGCTCTGTTGCCTCCTTCTTATGGCCTCCCTGCTAATTGATCAAGTTTTCAATTAAAGTCCTCCATCTTTGTTTTAATTCTTTGTTAAGGTTTTTATTCCATTACATGGTTTCATGAGATCTAAGTTGCTACAAGTGCAAACTGTCTCTGCCTATTCTATCCACTGTCTAGTTATGATGATGTGGCTTTGTAGCACACCACTTCCCGCCCCCGCCCCCCTTGTTAAAGTCCTTGGTAGACTAGTTTCATCTATTGGATTTAGGCTTAAATTCTGAAAATCTGATCTATCAGTCAAGGAGGAATTCGTTTGCCTCATGAGATATCATAGATAAAAATCTCTCTGTGTTTCAGCACTTTTCAGTCATCTTGTCCAACAAAAAGTTAAGCTAATTACAGTTTCTAAAGAAATGTTAAAAATGAGTGTTATTAAGAAATGGGGGCATGTCAAGTGTGCACCCAATTCACTGCTTCTTTGAGAGGTTTTCCTAACAAGCTCTAACAATGGTTACAAGACACGTTTTATCATGTTTATATAGATCTAGGTAAGTATTCATACAGCAAATATGTGTCAATGAACAATGCTGATTATTCACTTCTCTACTGTATAACTTCATGTTTCATTCCCAGAGTGTCAGTGTATCAAGTTTGCTTTGAAATCCATGAACATGTTAGTTTATTAAAATCAAATAGTTATTAAAATCAATATTTGTGAAAGGACCTAAGAGGCTGTGTTGACAGAATCAATGTAAATATATTGTATACATGGTGGCTTTGTTGGTGTAATTCTTAATTTTAAAAGGTGGAAATGTCACTTTGATGCTGATACTTTCAACTCAATGGAAAATACAGACCAGATAATTCCTTGAAAAAGCTGCGATGAATGTCAGGCAGCCTTAAAGGTTTACTGTTTAGACCCTTTGCAATATGAAAATTCTCACTTTATGCTAATCTTCAAATAAAGCTTGAAAGCCTATAAAACGCTTTCCATTTCCCTGCTTAAGATGCAAAAGCAAGTTTACTTTCTAACCTCAGTTATCTGAATGTTAAAACGGAACTGATGCATTGATCAGAATGATTGCACTACAGCACAATTCCACAGTGGTTCTGCTTATGCATTTTGGTATGCTATTAAAGTATAAAGTTCCTGCAGCTTTTAACAATTCTATATTTAAATATCTAAGAATATGCTACAAATTGCTGATTTCAAATGATCTCCTTTATATTTTCATAACATTTTATATTTGTCCACCATAGTCAAATGCTCATTTAGAAGAATCCTGACATAACAGAGGCCATAGATCTGGGAGTCAGGGCATACTGGGTGAAAACATGGCCTCATTGAGATGAGTGGCAGCTTTGTTTGCATAGTGTACCAAGCTCTGCCACTGAGTTACTATGTGACTTTGTCCAAGTCACTTAAGCTCATATGTTCAAGAGTGTCCATTTATTTTTGGGTGCCCAATCTGAGGTACCTAGGGCCTCATTTTCTGCAGTGCTGAGCACCCACAATTCCATTTGAAATTTATGGTGTAATAAGACTGGCTTCCTCAGCGGCCTGCAGAATTATCAGTTACACCAAAATTAGATTTTAGCCCTTGGTTCTGGCCTGAATGTAGTATCAAAATGACCACAAACCTTACAAAAAGAAAAGAAAATTTCCAGTTGGGATTTCCTACACAACCTAGGGCTCCCCGCTCTTTCTTTCTTTCTTTCTTTCTTTCTTTCTTTCTTTCTTTCTTTCTTTCTTTCTTTTTCTACTGCAAGAAACTCCCCCTTCTTGCAGTTTCAGGACTTGTCTACACTACAAAGTTTTGTCAGCAAAAGTTATGCTGCTTTCATTAAAAGTGCTGTTGCAGGTCCACACTAACTCCTTGTGTCAGCAGAGTGCATTCACCCTCTTGCAGCTCTTGCATTGACACAGAGAGCAGCGCACTGTGGGTAGCTATTCCAAGGTGCAACTGGACGCAGGGTGCTTCAGGAAGGGTTTGCAATGCCCCATGGGGCAGGTACAGCATCACATGATGCAGGTTTCTCAATCCCAACGTTCCAAGGGCATCCTAGTAGATTGTCAGTCCCTTTTCAACTGAAGTGTGGGGGGAGGGGAGTGAGAGGAGAGTGTTGTGTCTGGGGTGGGGGAGATAGCAGACTGACCAACCCATCCTGAGGCAAGGGGAGGGGGACACCCCCCCACATCAGTTCCCCCGGCTCTGCTCGGCACAGCAATCTCTCCCAAAGCAGCTTGCTCTGCCTGCCTGCCTATGGTTCTGTGATTCCCTCTGAGTTCTCCCAAAGCCTCCTCAGCTGCCTGGAGCGGCTCTGTGAACAATCTGTGCTGAGGAATGTCAAAGCAGCCCAGCAGTCCCATTCCCCTGCCCCCCCGACACCCGCTTCCTGTAGCAGCAGCCTGCCTGCCACTGTGTTCCTAGTGCAGGGCAGCACAGGAGCATTCCACGTTAATGATTTGCTCTTTGTTCCCCATGCTCAGCTGTCAGATACTTCCTGGAGCCTTGAAAGGGGAGGGGCACATGCCTGTAGGGCAGCAGAGATCAAAATAGTGAGCAGAGCTGAGGTGGTTTTATTTTGTCTGCAAAACAGCATAGTTTTGCCACCAAAAGTAGCTTTGTAGTGTGTACATCTCCCCTTTATTGTTGCCAAAAGGCAGCTTTTGCCAACAAAACTTTGTAGTGTAGACCAGTGGTTCTCAAACTAGGGCCGCTGCTTGTTCAGGGAAAGCCCCTGGCGGGCCGGGCCAGTTTGTTTACCTGCTGCGTCCGCAGGTTCGGCCAATCGTGGCTCCCACTGGCCGCGGTTCGCCGCTCCAGGCCAATGGGGGCTGTGAGAAGCCGCGGCCAATACGTCCCTCGGCCCGCGCCGCTTCCTGCAGCCCCATTGGCCTGGAGCAGTGAACCACAGCCAGTGGGAGCCACGATTGACCGAACCTGCAGACGCGACAGGTAAACAAACCGGCCCGGCCCGCCAGGGGCTTTCCCTGAACAAGTGGCGGCCCTAGTTTGACAACCACTGGTGTAGACAAGGCGTCACTCTGCAGTCCCCCATCCACCTTGCTGGCTTTTATAATCACATACTCCTTTTCCAGATGAGTCTGATAATTGATCAGGGTGGCTGGACCTGGGCCTCTGGCCCTTAAAGGGACCCTGTTACAAATGGGAATGACAAATACTCAAACAATCTTTTGATGCAAAGTGGTAGGTATCATTTTGAACCAGTGTCTCGCTATGAATATATCTATTTCATTCCTTAGTTCAGTAAACACGCTACGGGGTAAATGTTTAAATGGGTGCATAGAAAGGGCACAAGCTGTTGTTTATCTAAGTGTGACCAGTAGTGATAATAATTAATAAATAGCATACAGTGTAGGTTTGAAACATTATGCTAGTGCAGTGGAAGAACTCTTGGATATGCGTGTGCAGTTTTTAAAATAAACCCAAAACATCATATTCCTCATTTTCTAAAGATATGCTTAGGTATTGCGATAGACCCAGACCAGTTGGGAACAGCAGAGTAGCAGAAGGGAGATATACTGGCCACTGGATAAGTAGTTTTCTGTTCCCTGAGTGACCAGAGCAGGGGCTGCTCCAGGCTAATAGACCACCTGACTCCAATTAACCTACTAAGAGTCAGGTGAAGCAGTTAAGCACCTGACTCTAATTAAGGCCCCTCTGATGCTATAAAAGGGCTCACTCCAGTTAAGCCAGGGGGAGCCAGAGGAGAGGAAGTGTGTGTGAGGAACTGGGAGCAAGAGGTGTGCAAGAAGCTGAGAGTGAGTAGGTGTACTGCTGGAGGACTGAGAAGTACAAGTGTTATCAGATATCAGGAGGAAGGTCTGGTGGTGAGGACAAAGAAGGTGATGGGAGGAGGCCATGGGGAAGTAGTCCAGGGAGTTGTCGGTGTTGTGCAACTGTACCAGGAGGCACTCTAAACAGCTGCAGTCCACAGGACCCTGGGCTGGAACCCGGAGTAGAGGGAGGGCCTGGGTTCCTCCCAACTCCTGATCAAACACAGGAGGAATAGCTTCTACCAAAGGGGAAGGTCTCTGGACAGTTTCCTGACCCACAGGGTGAATCTGTGAAGGGAGCAAATCTGCCAATAAGCGCAGGACCCACCCAGGTAGAGGAGGAAATTTCTCACAGTATATATCATTACATGAGAGGGCAAGCCAAGAACAGCAAAAAAGCATATGCTGTAGTTAGTATGGTTGAGATTTAAATAAAAAGTTGCATATGTAAAAGATTTTTTTTAAAAAGGTACAGCAAATTCTGATATTCTTTTCATGAGCATTCCCTCCACCTGCCAAAACAAAACAAAACACCCTTTCGGTCCAGTGGTTGATTATCTCTAGAAAATCCTTTTTGTTTTTAAAATTTATGATGTGTTCTGTCTTGTCACAGTGAGCCATAACATGTAATAAATTTAAAACCAATGTTGCCTGAAAATGCATGCTATCGATTTAAATGGCACTTCTTCACATTGGATTGATTTAAAGGGACTGCAGCTCAGCAAATGGAGCAGCATTTGAGAATTTGCTTGTTACCAAGTAAATGGCAGATCATTAAAAGCTGGATTGGTGTCTTGCATCCAGCCAGAGTAAGGAGCCATGCGTCGCTGCACTGCCCCAGGGGCAAGGCAGCAGCCAGACTGATCTGAGAGTCACAGTTTGGACCCTGCTTCCCATCTACTCCCTGCTCACCTGCTTGGGAATGGCAATAGCAGTTGAGCAGCAGTGCAAGGTGTAGCAATGCAGGTCACTCAAGCAGGGCACACAAGTGAGCAGAAAAGTTGCTGCTTCTATTTTGGTCCATTTGTCTTACAAACTTTGTGCCGTTTTCTTCCCTTGAACTTTTTGCCTAACTTCCATTGACATCAGTGACAGTTCTGTTCCATAATCTTACCTTTTTGTCTTCATTCCTAAGTCTGCCACACCTTTATATTCTCTATCATCTAAATTCTTCTAGACTCAGCATTTTGCTGTGTGTTGGCCTTAATGTTAGGAAATGTCTAATTGTGTACCCCCCTTCCAAGATTAGTATTGTAAGCTCATCCCAGTGTCAACAGACTTTTATCACCCAATCCACTCATTGATCAACGGTGGAGATAGTCATTCATCCAGCAGCGCATGCATCAGTTTTGTTAGCTTCACCAGAAAGCTTTTAATAAGCAGCTCAATTCACTATGGGCCAGATTGTACCTCCAGGGCAATGAGCCTTGTACAGAGCTGCACTGTCCTCACAGGGAACTACTTCATGGTGAGGAGTATGCAAGCTTGACATCCTCCAGGGCAATACCTCCTGCTCCCCTTTCCACATCCAGTCAGTTCAGATCTGGGGCCTCCCCTGCCCCTTTTTGGGTGATTCGTGATGCCATAAGTGCACAGAGGAGAAGTTCCTATACTCTAAAAGGGGAGAATCTCATTCCTTCCCTGCACCCCATATACTCACACTGGGCCAATGACACTCTGGCCCTTTCGTGAAAGGACTATTGATATACAGCCATTGCCTTTTTTTTTCTTTCCCTTATCCTCTTTGTCTTAAGTTTTGGGATGAACATAAAGTAAGTTATTTCCCATTGGGGAATCTCTATCCTTATGTCAGGTGTAAACCTTCCCTGCGGGTGAGCTGGGGACAAGCCAGTATTGATGCTTCTGCCTTGAAAGTGGAGCCCTGTCGTCACCTATGGAAGTTTTATGGGGTTTATCAGTGAACTTAGTACCTGTGAAGGGAACTAGCCGATTTAAATCCCACCCACGTCATGGAAGGCTGCTGCCTCAGATGCTGGAAGGGCCATCGGACCAGAATTTAATTAAATACAGGGACAAAAAAAAATGAACAAATAAGGACAGGGTGAAAGTGAGAGAAGCAGAAGGGGACACTGAGCAGAGAAACCTGGACAGTGCCCACTGCTCCCAGAAGAAGTGTGAGTATCAAGGGACGACACCTAAGGAAACTCTGCTCAGATGTGTGCACAGTGAAGGGAGCAGGTAAAGGACTCACAGTTGCAGAGCACTACCTCTACCCTCTCATGCTCAGCTTTCTCTTTCTGGACTGATGGGTGGCCAAACTGGCCAGTGCCAGGAAGAATTTCACAAGGAGGTCTCACTACTTTTGTGTGGGTTGTGTGCCTGGATGTGGACTACATAGAGGAACAGATGCAGGGAGAAGTGCAGTCAGAACCTCAACAAGAGGTTTTGGAGGAGGCAAAAGAGGGGCTGCCACCTGGCACACTGATAAAGGGAACCAGCCTGTCTGAAATTCTGGAAGGGTTGGCAGAGCATACCAGAACAAAAGACCCAGTCACTCAAATGGGGGAGGGCCTACGGAGCCAGGAAGCAACCAAACACAGATGACAACAAATGTTAAAAGGGGAATGGGAGTGTGGGTCAAAGATGGAAAATAAGGCGACGCCAAACAGAGAACTGTGGACATCACCCAGTGCTCTCCAGAGGAATGCAAGGAGTCAGTGGATACAGCCCAAGGTAACTCTGCCCCCAGTCATAAAACAATTATGGAAACCAGCCTATTTGAATCCTCGGGGAGGTGGATCTAAGGTCACCCAAAAGTAAAGGCCCATCTTCTCAACTGAGAGTTGGAGTCACTGAGACCAGCATGCAACTGAGTCCTAGGGACAAATAATGAAAGAAAGAAAAAAAAAAAAGAAAAAAAAAAAAGAAAAACCAACTGGGGTGGAGAAGAGGAAAGGGAACAGGTTAAAAACAAGGGAACTGGATGAGGACACCAAGTGGATACTACCCACTACTCCATGAGGGAGTCCAAGGAATCAGTGGATGCCTCCTAGAGGAACTATGAACCAGACTGACAGACCTGAAAACAGAAGTTCTCTATCCACCGAACTGGTACAATGACAGTACAAGCCTCTCAATACAGCTCTACCAGTGTGCTTCAGTTCTTACCCATCTATAAGGACAGTTCTCTTTGTACACATTGTGCCAGATCCTCAGTGTAGGTTCTGGGATTCTGGCCCCTTCCATTGTAAGAGTGACAATACCATTTGTGATGTGGTTTTGTTGTAATGTGGACAAATATACTTTATTAACTTGACTTGAACCACTACAGGCTCTGAAACTGATTCTCCATTTGGGACTGATCCTGTTGTCCTTACTCCAACAAAACTAATTTCAAAATTGCACCCAATGTCCTTCATTTGAGACTGATCCTGTAGTCCCTATTCCAGCAAAACGTCCATTGTGTTCAACAGAATTTAGGAGTATAGGCCTTGATTTAAGTCTCTGCCACTACTAACCTACACCAGATTCTAACCAATGAACTAAAACCAAACGGCTCAGAATCTCATTATCAATCCACTGAACCATGTAGTTTACAGCCTAATTTTCTGAAAGCTGCTGTCTGAAGCAGCCCAATGGTTTGCTTTTTCTTCAGCTAGTCAGCTGATACGTGCTAAACTTATGGCTCCTGTAGTAAAAGATCTGGAACAGTTTTTCTTAAATATAGGTTTTATTGAGTTTAATTACTTTATTTTAAAAACCATACAGCAGTTAATGCTCCAAAAAGATCAATATTCATGTCCTTAGTGGTGCAAACTAAATACATGTTAAAAATAAAATAGATACTGCTATTTTCACATAAAACTTAATGAATCTGTTGTGAATTTTAGGGTAGTTTCAGTTGGAATATCAGTTAAAGAAAAACACATTCCCTGTTCCTGTAATAATGGGGAATTCTGATTATTTCAGGGGAATAAGGACACAACACACCTGATTCTGGTTTTATTTTCTCTTCACAAGTGTAAATCAAGCATTGCCTACATTAATGTCAATGGGATAACAGAGTAGTTTAAAAGCAGTATGAGGTCAGAAGCAGATTTACCGTTTTCCCAATTTTTTGTATATTAACCTTCCCTATTAAGATATGTCAGATGAAGGCTCACGCCAAGATGTTGTGCTGTTTCTTTATATAGCGAGCTTACCTCCCATCAATGTTTGATTTTAGAACCAGGTGCAACCACCAAAGACTTGGATGCCTGTGATACACACTTTTAAACATACAGAGAAATCTTCAGGGGCACTGGAGGAATGCTCAGCAGGTTTGTGGAGCAGTAGGCAAAATTTACTTTCTCTCACTTTTCATCCCCTTCCCACCTCCCTCCATTCTGGTCTCTAGAGCAAGTTTGAGTAGTCTGAGGGCTGCTTTATTTTGTGCTGGTTGCAGTAATGGTCCCCAAAGGGATGTAGAGTTGGTCTCAGATCTATTTATCAGGGAATCAGGGGCAGGTGGCATAAAGCTAGCTACATTGGCTTATGGCAGCTGGGCATTCTCCCATGCCACAGGAATTGCCACCCAGCTGTGTAAGTCCCCTTTCATTTAAAAGAGTATACAGTGGGGCTGAGGATGAGGCCCATAAATGGGTTGAGATTAAAACATCTTTATTCCTTTTAACAGAATTATGTAAGACCAAAGTTCATCCATTTGTATATGATGACAAATTAAGATATGATATTATTTCTACCCTGTGGTTGTTGACCAAAATATTTCACAAGTTTGGTTCAACTTCACTGAATTATTTCAGTTTAAAAAAAAAAAGGAAAAAAAATTCTGAAATTATCAAAACAATTTAAAAAAGAAGAACAGGAGGACTTGTGGCACCTTAGAGACTAACAAATTTATTAGAGCATAAGCTTTCGTGGACTACAGCCCACTTCTTCGGATGCATATAGAATGGAACATATATTGAGGAGATATATATACACACATACAGAGAGCATAAACAGGTGGGAGTTGTCTTACCACCTCTGAGAGGCCAATTAATTAAGAGAAAAAAAACTTTTGAAGTGATAATCAAGCTAGCCCAGTACAGACAGTTAGATAACAAGTGTGAGAATACTTACAAGGGGAGATAGATTCAATGTTTGTAATGGCTCAGCCATTCCCAGTCCTTATTCAAACCAGAGTTGATTGTGTCTAGTTTGCATATCAATTCTAGCTCAGCAGTTTCTCGTTGGAGTCTGTTTTTGAAGTTTTTCTGTTGTAATATAGCCACCCGCAGGTCTGTCACTGAATGACCAGACAGGTTAAAGTGTTCTCCCACTGGTTTTTGAGTATTTTGATTCCTGATGTCAGATTTGTGTCCATTAATTCTTTTGCGTAGAGACTGTCCGGTTTGGCCAATGTACATGGCAGAGGGGCATTGCTGGCACATGATGGCATATATCACATTGGTAGATGAGCAGGTGAACGAGCCCCTGATGGTATGGCTGATGTGATTAGGTCCTATGATGATGTCACTGGAATAGATATGTGGACAGAGTTGGCATCGGGGTTTGTTACAAGGATAGGTTCCTGGGTTAGTGGTTTTGTTCAGTGATGTGTGGTTGCTGGTGAGTATTTGCTTTAGGTTGGGGGGTTGTCTGTAAGCGAGGACAGGTCTGTCTCCCAAGATCTGTGAGAGTAAAGGATCATCTTTCAGGATAGGTTGTAGATCTCTGATGATGCGCTGGAGAGGTTTTAGTTGGGGGCTGAAGGTGACAGCTAGTGGTGTTCTGTTATTTTCTTTGTTGGGCCTGTCTTGTAGGAGGTGACTTCTGGGTACTCGTCTGGCTCTGTCAATCTGTTTTTTCACTTCAGCAGGTGGGTATTGTAGTTTTAAGAATGCTTGATAGAGATCTTGTAGGTGCTTGTCTCTATCCGAGGGATTGGAGCAAATGCGGTTATATCTTAGAGCTTGGCTGTAGACAATGGATCGTGTGGTGTGTCCTGGATGGAAGCTGGAGGCATGTAGGTAAGTGTAGCGGTCAGTAGGTTTCCGGTATAGGGTGGTATTTATGTGACCATCACTTATTAGCACAGTAGTGTCCAGGAAATGGACCGCTTGTGTGGATTGATCCAGGCTGAGGTTATGGTGGGATGGAAATTATTGAAATCATGGTGAAATTCCTCAAGGGCTTCTTTTCCATGGGTCCAGATGTTGAAGATGTCATCAATGTAGCGCAAGTAGAGTAGGGGCGTTAGGGGACGAGAGCTAAGGAAACGTTGTTCTAAGTCAGCCATAAAAATGTTGGCATATTGTGGGGCCATGCGGGTACCCATAGCAGTGCCGCTGACTTGAAGGTATATATTGTCCCCAAATGTGAAATAGTTGTGGGTGAGGACAAAATCACAAAGTTCAGCCACCAGGTTAGCTGTGACATTATCAGGGATACTGTTCCTGATAGCTTGTAGTCCATCTTTGTGTGGAATATTGGTGTAGAGGGCTTCTACGTCCATAGTGGCCAGGATGGTGTTTTCTGGAAGATCACCGATGGATTGTAGTTTCCTCAGGAAGTCAGTGGTGTCTCGAAGATAGCTGGGAGTGCTGGTAGCGTAGGGTCTGAGGAGAGAGTCTACATAACCAGACAGGAATGTTTTGACTTTTCAATTCAAAATGCATTTTCATTTTGAATTTTACTGAAGTTTTATTAAAAATGGAAAGTTAACCCCACCACACCCAAACAAAACAAAACAAAACAAAAAACCAACAAAACAAAATCATAAAAGTTTAATTTTGGGTCATACAAAATGTTTTTTTGCAATTTGCAAAAAAGCATTTTTTTGCTTCCCAATTATTATTTTTTTTAAAGATTTTTTTTTTTTGTTTCAGGTTGATCCAAACTGAATTTATTTTTTAATTCAGACTCTGAATCAAAAATCAATTACTTGCATAGCTCTGTGTACTTGTCTGCAGATGAAAGTCTCCAGCAGACTTCTGTATCTTGCTTGCCTGCAACAATAAAGTGGTGTAAAGTTACCATCTAATTAAGTTCTACCCTTCCCAGAATGGAGAAATTCTTCTCAGGTGCTTTCTTTTCCAACTCTGATTCGGTTTTGAAAGAGCCAGTTCTCAGACCCTGGTGGACCAGCATAAAGGTATAGGACATGCCAATTTAGCAAGTAAATCTCTGAGTGTTGCACCTGGAGTTATCAATTCAATGTAGATTATTTAACAATACACTAGGGTCTCAAGGGGAGTCATGTTGCGGTTCAGTAGGTTTGGCAAGGCTGGCAGTTCTGAGCAGAGCGCCAAACTCCCTGTTTCTGCTTAGTCCCGGGAAAGAGAGGCTAGAGCGATGCATATGTTTGAGCAGATTTACCCTCTACTTCCTTATTCACTAGATAATTAATGATTACTAACTTAACTCTTGAAAAGGAATTTTTATTTCCTGAATCTGGTTTTGATTACAGGACAAAAAGCCTATGAACTCTGTTGTTTGATGTATTGATTTTATGTTTCCCAGCCTGCAAACTGGAGATGAACAGGTTGTTCCTTAAATCTTGCATTTTTCAAAGATTCCCTTTCAGCAAACATTTGCCAATCAAAGAGTCTTTGACTGCAGAACTGTCCCTTTGCTGCATTTCTCTCTTGGTCACTGTGTCACTTCCCATAGGACCACAGGGATCTCTGTGAGGAATTGTAGATTTGAGTGGAACCATGATCAGCATGATCAACAGGACAGGATCAGAAGCTATCTCTATGCTTTTCCCTTCTCAACATTGCCAGTACCTTCTGTATTACCTGGAAAACAGGAACAAGTACAGGGACTGAGGGGATGTCCCAGGATAAAGTATCCCTGCTCTGTGCAGAGTTACACAGGAAGCTCATGAGAAACTTCTGACTTGTTCTAGTGTATGCACGGCTTCATGTTTTCTGGGATTCTGCAATTGCTGCAGAATTGGCTTTAGAATCAACAACTGTTGCAAAATTTAGCTTCACAATCTAAGCTTCTTATTTGAAACAAGTTTCCAGCCCCGATGGTTACTCAGTCTCTGACCCAATGCAGTATTATCCTCCTGAGTTTACAAACCGACAGCTTTAAGAGCAGAGTGAAGTTTCTCTAGTCATGTCGACGGGAAGTTTAATACTCTGCATGTAAAGCGCAACATTGTTAACTCTTTCACTCCCACTAATCTTAGCAATGTATCCAGCTAATGTAATTCTCCATTGTTGTTAGAGCCAGTGACAGACCTTGATAGGTTGGAAGGATGGCAGGTTGCTTCCAATGGCTGCTAGGGCAGAGGATAGGAAATTAAGCCTATTTAATAATATAAAAGACACCTCTGCTTCTGCTCACAAGAGGAGGAGATGCAATAACTCAATAGCTTTCACAGAGTGTGAAAAGGCCCATGCCACCTCCCATCTTTTTCTGGGCACCAAGAACTTCACTAGCCCAAACCTTTTAGCTTTCTTCAAACAGCTTCTACGATGGCATTCTCTGTTGTCCACCCAAAATTCTGCAACTCTGTGACAACTGAAAATGGGCGGGGGGCATGGAATATGTCACCAACCACCAAAGTTTTGAGAATAGTAGTCTATTTAACATCAACATAAACAAGAGAAGGAATGCTCTACTTAGTGCTGTATTTAGTTAAACTCTCCTTAAAAATGTACTGGAAGAGGCCACAGGATTCAGCACTGAGTTGTGTCGTGGAATTTATGTCCAGTGTACTACAGAGTGTGTGAGGTCTGATTGTATTTTCTGCTGTAACATAACTTGTAGATTTTTAAGGCCAGATTGGGCATCATCTTGGTTTCTGGTGTCTGGCTGATCCCCAACATGAATGTATTCTGTTAGCTATAATCTGATGAAAGCCTCCAAGAAGCTCTAATCTGTTTGTTTGGTGCTGCCTATGACAAGACCCATAAGGCCATTCACTCTTTTACAAGTGAGAAGAAGAAACTAATTTTGATGTTTCCATCCCTAGACTTTCTGGAGTAGGCAAATCCAGGAAGGGGTATGATTTTAAGTCCATTAGGAACATCATAATATAAGAATGGCCATATTGAGCCAGACCAGAGGTTCATCTAGCCCAGTATCCTGTCTTCTGATAGTGGCCACTACCAGGTGCCCCAGAGTGAATGAACAAAACATGTACTCATCAAGTGATCCATCTCCTGTTCCCCATTCCCACCTTCTGGCAAACAGAAGCTACGGACATCATCCCTGCTCATCCTGGCTAATAGCCATTGATGGAGCTATCCTCCATGAACTTTTCTAGTTCTTTTTTTAGCCCTGTTATAGTTTTGGACTTCACAACATCTTCTGGCAAAGACTTCTACAGACTGACTGTGCATTGTGTGAAAAAATATTTCCTTTTGTTTGTTTTAAATCTGTTGCCTATTAATTTCATTTGGTGACCCCCTAGTTCTTATGATATGAGATGGAGTAAATAACACTTCCTTATTTATCTTCTCCACACCAGTCAAGATTTTATAGACCTCAATCATATCCCTCCTTAGTTATCTCTTTTCCAAGCTGAAAAGTCCCATTCTTATTAATCTCTCCTCATAAAGAAGTTTTTCCATACCCCTAGTAACTTTTGTTGCCCTTTTATGAACTTTTTCCAATTCCAATATATCTTTTTTGAGATGGGGCAACCACATCTGCATGCAGTATTCAAGATGTGGGCGTACCATGGATTTATACAGAGGCAATATGATATTTTCTGTCTTATTATTTATCCCTTTTTAAATGATACCCAACATTCTGTTTCCTTTTTGACTGCCACTGCATATTGAGTAGATGTTTTCAGAGAACTATCCACAATGTCTCCAAGATCTCTTTCTTGAATGGTAACAGCTACTTTAGACCCCATCATTGTATATGTATAGTTGGGATTATGTTTTCCAGTGTGCATTACTTTGCATTTGTCAACATTGAATTTCATCTACCATTTTGTTGCCCAGTCACCCAGTTTTGTGAGATCCTTTTGTAGCTCTTCGCAGTCTGCTTGGGACTTAACTATCTTGAGTAGTTTTGTGTCATCTGCAAATTTTGCCACCTCACTGTTTATCCCTTTCCAGACCCCTGGGGGACACCACTATTTACCTCTCTCCATTCTGAAAATTGACCATTTATTCCTACGCTTTGTTTCCTATCTTTTAACCAGTTACCGATCCATGAGAGGACCTTCCCTCTTATCCCGTGACAGCTTACTTTGCTTAAGAGCCTTTGGTGAGGGACCTTGTCAAAGGCTTTTTGAAAATCTAAGTACACTATATCCACTGATCCCCTTTGTCCACATGCTTGTTGACCCCCTCAAATAATTCTAATAGATTGGTGAGGCATGATTTCCCTTTACAAAAACCATGTTGACTCTTCCCCCAACAAATTATGTTCCTTTGTGTCTGATAATTTTGTTCTTTACTATAGTTTCAGCAAGTTTGCCTGGCTTACCGACCTGGAATTGCTGGGATCACCTCTGGAGCCCTTTTTAAAAATTGCTGTCACATTAGCTATTTCCCAGTCATTTGATACAGAAGCTGATTTAAATGATAGGTTACAGACTACAGATAGTAGTTCTGCAATTTCACATCTGAGTTCCTTCAGAGGTCCCAACTTCATCATATAGGTAGGAGCCAAGTGTGCTGAGACATGAACATACTTGCTTCTTAGTTGGATACTGTTTTTTTACATTCATTAAATACTTCTGGATGCCCCTATAATTGAGAGTAGTTATATGAAAAATAGGGAGGAGAGCTATTGGAGACCACAGCTTCCTTGCAAAATGCTTCTGGATGACGGAAGAAATAGATATCATGACCTGACATACTTTTTTTTTATGGATTCCCTTTTAAACTAGGGAATATTTAGGTTTACTATTTATTATTTACATAGCACCAGCAGCTTGCTATGCATTTATAGAGTGGTATGACGACAAGGTCCCTGTCTTGCAGTCTAGACAGATGACATAAATAGACAATGTACCAGTACAGAAGGGGAGATGAGAAGCGACAAACGCATTATGACTGCAGTGAAACTGAACATGTATTTTAGTGGTCTCACATTTTCATTTAGATTTTTTTCTTTGTTTTAAGAGTTGAGTCATTTACAGTAAATTCCCAAATGTCCAAACTGGAAGAAAGGGTTAAAATAGACTTTTCCTTTTTTGCTTACCAGAAATCTAAAGGCTTTTAGCCAGTCCATTTCCTCCCTATGACTGGAAGGGTGTTAATGGGTCACTTCACCTTGAATGGTTCCTTGAAATATGTGTTAACTAAGTATGATAAATAATTTATTACAATCTTGTAATTAGCACATAACATTTTTTGAGTTAGGGCTTGTACACGCTATCACTTATGTTGGTATAATTTATGTCGCTCGGGCTGTGAATAAGTTACACAGACCTAAGTGCCAATGTGGACAGCGCTATGTCGACGGGAGAGCTTTTCCTGCTGACATAGCTACTGCCTCTCCCGTTGGCATAAAGCATCTTCACCAGATGTGCTACAGCAGCACAGCTGCATCAGTGCAGCTGTAGCACTTCTAATGTAGACTAATCTTTAGTTTCTCAGACCTGAAGGAGAGCTCTAGGTAGGCTTAAAAGCTTGTCTCTCTCACAAACAAAAGTTGGTCCAATAAAAGATATTACCTCACCCTCCTTATCTCTCACAGATACACAGGACCGGCTCCAGGCACCAGCACAGCAAGCTGGTGCTTAGGGCGGCCCATGGAAGGGGGTGGCATGTCTGGGTCTTCAGCGGCAATTCAGCAGCAGGTCCCTCAGTCCCTCTTGGAGGGAAGGACTGGCCACTGAATTGCTGCTGAAGAATGAAGCGGCACAGTAGAGGAGCCGCTGATCACAGCTTTTTTTTGTTTCTTTGCCGCTTGGGGTGGCAAAAAAGCTGGAGCTGGCCCTGCAGAGAGAGAGAGAGAGAGAGACACACACACACACACACACACACACACACACACACACACACACACACACACACACACACACACACACAATGTTAGCAGGCATTCTTTTCATAGAATATCAGGGACCTCAGGAGGTCAACTAGTCCAAGCCCCTGCTCAAAGCAGGACCAATCCCCAGCTAAATGCTATAAATGGCCAAGCAAATATATCATTATTATTGGTATTATTTTTATTGTTTTTTTATTTTAGGTCATTATTGGATGACCATGAATTTTTCAAAGGAAACAACTGGCACTAGAAATTAAATGGTCTAACAATTTATAGTAATGAGTACTGCATTTGTAAATACTGTAAATTTTATAGTCTGGCATTTGGGACTGTCTACACGTTTTATAGGAAAATAACCATCTGTGATTTCAAAATGAAACAATTTTTGGGGGAGGGGAAGGAAAGCTGTTTCACAAGGGAGATCCTGTACCAACTTGCTATAATTTTAGCAAGAAGAAATCTGTTGAAAGAGTGCACTGTATGTATAATAGGCACTTCCATATGAATACTGATTTTTTTCTTATTTGATTTTGAGTCATTTACAGAGCTAATGGGAAATAAGTGAAAGTTTTGCAAAATTGCAGGGCTTTTTTAATTCCTTTTATTGGGCAATTAGAAAGATGTTTAATTTTTGATAAAGTTTATCCCTTGCTTCAGTTTTTAAAACATAGTGCGGGATGTACTTTCACATACCTCACTTCTGAAATGTACAATCTGACAGATTGTTATAAAGTATGGACCAGATTGGGATTGATTTTTTTCATGTTGACTAGTACCCATCATGAGTTTGTCCTACTGAAGTAAATGGAACTATTTGTGGAACAAGGCACTGACCACTGAATATGAGTGAAGGTATCAGAATTAGAGCTAGGTGAAGAACATCTTTTGGTTCAGTGACTATTTTGAAAATTAACCAAAACAATTTTAAATTTGGGGGGGGAGGGTGAAATTGAAAAATTGGAAAAAAAAAGGGGGGGAGGGGTCAACAAAACATTCTACTTTGATTTTGAACAATAATTTTAAGTAACATTATTTTTAAAATTAAAGAAAATTTCCATACAAACAGTCATTTCAAATTGAAATGTTTTGTTTAGAAAAGTTCAAAATAAAATGTTTAGATTTTTTTCAGGTTTTTTTACCTCAATAATTTCGCCAATGAAATCTGAATTTAGAAAATGTTGCAGTGTCACCAAATCTGCCCCCCCCCCATTTGCTGCTTGGCTTGTACTGAGCATGCTCACACAGACTGAGCATGCTCAGTAACACTGCTGAAGCCAGCTGCCCTCATCTGCCCCCCCCACTATCGGCAGGCATGGGTCGGTTCTGATTCTACAACTATTCCCCATTTTGGGTAGAGGGAAATTGACTCAAACTGTAGCATATTTCAAAATGGAAGAAATGGTTTAAGTGAGATCCCTGTACATGTATAATATTTGGCTGGATTTGCAAGTGTTCCTATTTGCTTTTGTTAGGACCAGATTGTGAGGCCCCTACCTGAGTCGGTGAGGGTTAATGTGCATGAATAGGCAGTGGGATGCTTGTTGAGTAACTGCTCATGAAAGGGAGCAAAAGGTTTGACCTTAATTATGGGCTATATCATGCAATTGAATTTTAAGCAGAATTTCTCATTGACTTCAGTGAAGAGTTCTGCTTAAAGATTGATGGCATGATATACAGCTATTGAATCAATGCAACTGTTTCTACACGATATGGTTACAAATATAGTGGGCTACAAATAGGTTATTCTGATTAGTCCTGGGGCTGCAAAGTCCTACCTGTTTTGGTGAAGATATCTTGCCCTGCAGGGTGAGCTCCACACTGATGATTGGATTCTCTGAGCTGCTAAGGCCAGCTTGTGCTGTGTAAAAAGTGGCTTTAAAAAAGTGGCCATAGGTTCATAGCAGGAACTTCCTGCCCTGTAGTTGGATTCTCTGCTAGTGTATGGCTGGTCCAGTGTGAGGAGGAGGAAGGCGCAGGGTAGGGATGGGGTGGGGAGAGGACATGGGGAGGCTGACCTCCACTAGTACTCCAGTCATGAAAGTTAAGAGTGATCCCCTGCTGCTTTAAATTTTGCCAGGGCTGAGCTGCTGAGGATCAGGGAGCTACAACCAATTCCCTGTAACTGCCGTTCTCCCTACGTCTGAGCTGCATTTGGATGTAGTGGAGAACTGAGGCTTGAGTGCCTGAAAAAGACAAACTTCCTAGCAGGACATGAGGACTATTCAAAATCTAGGACTGTGTATGTGGATACCAGAATATACAGTTAATAATATTTCTGCTACAAGGCCCTGTAGTTTGGTAATATATGCCCCAGGTAAAAGCGGAGTTGCAAATGCCAACATAGATCTCCCTTGCTCACTCTGAAGGGTAATAATTCAGAAGCAGGAAACTGGGAATCATCTTTTTCTGCTCTAGTAATTTTCCCATCTGCACTGACCACATTCAGAAAGGTGTTCTGGATGAGATCCACATTCGGAGCAAGGTTAGAACTGATGGTGCTTCAAGCAATATTAGATTATAGCACTCCAGATGGGAGAATATTTTAGCAAGGATTCTCAAACACCATGAGAGTTTTAGGATTTAGGTTCAGTTTGGTGAAAAAGTACAGACAAAAACATGTTTCCTTGTCACACTGGTACACGGAAGCCTCATTAACAACTGACAAGCGGACGTGAGAATCCACTGTCTTATAACTCTGCCTCTGTGTGGTTTAATTGTAGGTGCTTTGCCAGTGCCAGTGGTCAGGAGCTGTTTTGTATTTCAGAGGAGACTAATATAATGACATTCTGGGGGAGACAGACAAATCCACTGCTTAGTGCCCTTGTGAATGTCCTCCCCTCTTTGGAATTTTTTGTAGGTGGTTAGTTCCCATATTCTTGAGTGTTATGTCACTATTCGAAACACTAGGCCTAACAGAAGCTGGAGGATGCAGTTTAGCGATGATGTTTTTATGATTCTAGGCTGCGAAGAGAGAGAGAGTGCAACATTTGCTGTCAGTACATCTTACAAGCTGTTGAATGGAAAGGCAGCAATGGAAATTCTGAAGGGAACAGTGTATCTACTCTATGCTGGAGGTAAAGTGATTCTGCGGCAGCCTCGACAGAAGTGAAATAGTCCCTTCCCTTGCCTCTGACTCACTCCAGATGTCCAGAGGACCAGGGAATTATTGAAGCTGCATATCACAAGGCAAGAGATAATGGGCTAAATTCACCTACTTAAATTCAGAGTAATTCCATCATCTCCAATATGGAATTATTGCATATTTTTATTGGTGTAACTAATAACAGTTTAGCCCATAGCTGATTCTCTGTGTTCAGTGTTTTGTGATACTGAGTATGATTATTTTATTAGTATTTAGCAGAGGCATTCCTTATGTTTCTTTTCCTCTTCCCTCAAAAACAGGGCCAGGAAGCCAAGGAATGAATATAAAAGTGATTTTTAGTGCTTTACATTAGTGATCCGTACAGATCTAACACAGACCCATCCAGAAACTCTTGCCAGGACCCTGAAATGCACTTCCTAGAGGAGTGGCTTATTGCAGCTCAATCAATCTGTGGTCACATTACAATGTAAGGATGAATTCCTACAAACCCTTACTTATGTAAGCTGTCCCACTGAAGCCAAAGTTAAGAAGGAGAATAAAACTGAAATGACAAAATTCCTTTCCAGTACACAGTATCCTCAAAAGTTAATGGGTTAAGGCATCATGAGGATGTATTTTTCCCTACACATTTTCCATCTTCTGTATCAAATATGAAATGAAGAGAATTAATTTAATAGCTGCTAATGCCTGTAAGCAAAAATAAGTCCTGAAAACCTAGTCCAGAAAGCCTGCCTGTGCTGCTGACTCATTCTGCAGTTCATGGAGGAGAGAGAGATGATATTCCAGCAATCACAGTGATTTTGAGAAACTTGTAAACGATCCCTTAACTAATAGTGGTTTATATAGATGAATAATTTATAAAGTACTTACCTAAAGCTTTTCTTGGGTACACTGCATATTTTATTGTTTCATTTTTAATTTACAATGATGTGTACTTGTAATTAGTCCTTATCTCCATCATTATTCCTAGTTCAGCATAATGGAATGTAAGCAAAAAAATAATGCACTGAAATACATAGTACTGGACAAATGACAAAATGCATGTAGGAATAGTTGCAGTGAAGTCAGTAATCCATTTCCAGAATTGCTTATTCCCTGAATTCAGCAAAACACTTAAGAATTTGTGCTTAACTTAAAGCATCTGCTTAAGTCCATCCCTATTCAGCAAAATGCTTAAACATGTGCTTAACTTTAAGCATGTGGTTAAGTCCCATTGAAATCATTGATTAAGGCTAAGCACATGGGGCTTGAGCCAATGCTCATTGAACTCCATGGAAGAAGACTTTGATTTCAATGGGCTGTGGATCAGGTCGATGCCTAAATGCTTTGGTGAACTGGAAGCTCATCCTTTATTCTATAATGAGGGCTAAGATGTGCTATTTAGACACTGCCCATAATAATGGGTGGTGTGCTGCTATACAGCAAGGGAGCACTGGCAGGCATTCTTCATTCTGTCCATCCATACAAAGACAATAGAACCTTATGAAGGAGATACCAGAAGGTTTCCTCCAGACATCCTCACAGATGGTTGCTTGCACAGTTTTCCCAAAATAGTTCACTTGGTGATGGCAGGATTTGTCTCCCTGCAGAATGGGCATGGTACCACCCCAAAATCCCATGGATATCTGGGATCCACAGGAGGGACAATGCTCTCTGCTGCTTTTCATGGCTCCTTGGGTGCACAACTCCTTTGAAGCCATGCTCCTGGAGCTCTTCCCAGATGCTGCCACCCTGGATCATCCCTTAAATGGGGGTTCTCCAGTGCAGAGAGAACTACAGAGGGGTTGGGTCCCTTGGAATGCAAAATCATATAAGAAATCTTGAGGCATTTGAAAAATATTGTACAATTAAATTTGGGGGGTTTAGGATAGATTCCTTCACTGGTAAATAATTTACATGCAAGCTTACAAAGATTTGATTTCAATCCTTAAGAGCCTGATCCAGAGCCTAATGAGGTTGAAAGGAATTTTGCCATTGACTTCAGTGCAAGCAAGATTTGGTCCTAAATTCTGGTCACTATCTCTTCATCCTGGAATCTGAACAGGAGTAATTCCCATTGGTAACAAACATGGAGAGTGGGTGGGCCAAGAGAGTGTTGAGCGTGTCTGGACACCTGCATCCAGAGGCGTAGCGAGTGCCCTCCGACCGGAGGGGGCCCAGCAAGGAAGGGGGCCCCTAAAAGTGGCAAAAAAAATGTAAGGTATAACTAGGTAAGTGACATTTATTGATGCTATTGCACAATCCATGTCTGTTTTACTGACAAAACCGTTAAATCATTATAATACATCATAATGCTATTGGCTACATCAATTGTCCGTCGGTCAGTTTCGAATTTTAGTTGGACCCAGTCAAAGAATGTGTATTTGCGTTCATAATGGCGGTCGGCAGATAAATGTTATTAATTTAGTTGTTTAATTTTTTATCGTTTGAAACGATTCGTTTCCAACGCAGAAGCGTGCTTTGTGATGTCAAAGAGAACGTATAAGAGCGGAGCTAGTAAACGAAAGGCAGCAAAAGATGCCGAGAAGGAACTTGAGAAAATTCCAAAGTTGTCAACGTATTTTGCACTGCAATCCAACGTACAGGTACAGGCACACGAAACGGACAGCGCTAGCAGCGACGAATCGTATCCAGAAGTGCTTCAAGTGAGGTCAAAGGTGAAGCCAGTTGTTCTACCAAACAAACTGTGACAGATATTCCAGCTGCTGCCGGGAAAGAAGTATCTGAATCTGAACCACTGACTGATGATCCAGGAGATTGGCCGTCTATAATATCGGACAGGCAAGTGTGTGACATTGTTGCATGTGGCCCACTGCAGCAGAATGCAAGTTACGAATTTCCATTTAATGAGGAAATACGGAGGTTCACAAGTACTCATTTCTATTGAACCATGGCAAATGGCGAGAAAATAAGGCGTTCATGGTTAATGTACTCAGTTCAGAAAGATGCCATTTTTTGTTTTTGTTGTAAATTATTTGGCACTGGCGACATACTGCTACGTCGTGGAACATCTGCTTGGAAAGCACTGTCAAAAAGACTTCAGCAGCATGAAACAGGCAAAGGTCATCAAGACTGTATGGTGAAATGGTTTTACCTTCGGTCAGGCATAGTAAACTGTACATCTATTGACCAACTCGAATTACAGGCTTTTCTGAAAGAAAGATTTCTGGAGAAATGTTGTCAAACGCATGGTTGATGTCGTTGTTTTCTTGTCCGAAAGAAACTTGGCATTTCGAGGAAGTAATGAAAAGCTCGGCGATCCTTCGAATGGCAACTTTTTGGGACTGTTTGAATTTCTTGCAAAGTATGATACTATCCTCAGCGAACTTTTACAGAGGATTAAGAAGGCAGACACACATGTTCAGTACCTCAGTCCACAGATCCAAAACGAGCTGATTCAACTTGTTGCCAGTAACATTCAAGAGGCCAACATAACGCAGCTTAACAAAGCAAAATATTATTCAGTTATTTTGGACTGTACTCCCGATGTGTCACATGAAGAACAGATGTCTGTGGTGTTACGCTTTGTTGAATGCAATGGTGAAGATGGTGTCAATATTTGTGAAGCGTTTGTTGGTTTTCTAAATGTTCATGATACAACTGGCGAGGGCTTATTGGAAGCGTTTCTTGAAAAGGCAAACAACTTAGGAATAGACATTGCTGACATGAGAGGCCAAGCTTATGATAACGGCGCAAATATGAGAGGAAAGAATAAAGGAGTTCAAGCCCGCATGCTAGAAATAAATGACCATGCTTTGTATGTACCATGTGGAGCTCACACTTGGAATCTTGTGATCTCAGATGCGGCAAAGTCATCGAAATATGCTGTTGACTTTTTCGGTCTGATTAACAGAATATATCTTTTCTTCTTCACCTTCACGTTGGGATATACTTCAAGAACATATGCCAATATCTGTTAAAGGGTTATCGGACACTCGTTGGGAGTCGAGAATTGATGCTGTGAAGCCATTGCGTTATCTTGAAGAATTGTGCAATCCTTTGTCATCTTTGCGAGAATATGCGCTCGAAAAGAAAGATGGCAATACAGCAACAGAAGCTGGTGCGCTTTTAGACCATGTTACTACAGGGCCTTTTGTTCTGACTGTGTACACGTGGTACGATATACTATTTCACATGAATAAAACCAGCAAATTAATTCAGTCACCAGATATGTCAATTGACGTACTGCAGGCAGAAGTCGGTGCTACAAAGAAGTTTTTGGAAGACTATCGAAATACAGGATATATCTCTGTGGTCACAAATGCACGTGAAATAGCAGAGCATATGGGTATTGAGCAGGTGTTTCCAGAAACCAGGGTGCGACGTAAGAAGAGAATGTTTGATTACGACTGTGCTGATGATTCGAGTCGTCTTTCTGCCGAAGAAAAATTCAAATCGCAGTTCTTTCTTGTTGTCACTGATCAGGCCATATATTCTGTTTCGTCGCGATTTGACCAACTCGTGGAGTGGTATAAGTTGTTTGGATTTCTGTACAACGCTAACAGCCTGAAGCAGTGTCACAGAGAAAATGACCTGGAGAATCACAGCAAAAATTTTGAAAGAAAAATGGGAGACATTGATGCCAACGAACTCATAATGGAATTGAATTGTTTTATTTATGTCATCGAGAAACAGAGGACTTGTCACGGCAAACAATTTTTTAATGTACATATACAAGAACAGCCTTCAGGAGATCTATCCAAATCTTTGCATTTGCATCAGAATTCTTCTGACCACACCAGTTACTGTCGCTGGTGCTGAAAGGAGCTTCAGCAGAATGAAACTTATCAAGAATATCCTGCGCTCAACCATGACAGATGACAGGCTTTCTGCACTTGCAGTTATCTCAATCGAAAACAAGATTGCCAGATCTCTGGACTATGACGCATTGATTAACCAATTTGCGGAGAACAAGGCTCAAAAGAAGCGCTTTGCGTAAATACGGAATATATGTACACTGTAGGTGTACGTATACATAATATGAACCCTGTGTATTGTATAAAATAAATTCCGCATTCCAGTTTCTGCATTGTAAGGGGCCCCGCCCGGACATATGTTCGGAGGGGACCACGTTCTTTGTTGCTACGGCCCTGCCTGCATCATCTCTCTACTGGCTCAGGGTGGAAAGATAAGACAGCCCCACAGTATTTTATCCTTCTGCTATCCCACTCCCTCTGTACTGGGGGAAGGGGTTCTCTTTAAAGAGAGGCACCCAGGGATGCCATTGGCTGTGGTAGCCTTTTCAGCATGTATGCACTGGAGCCCTGTTGTCAGGAATAAGGGAGAATGCAAGAGCCTCAGAGGTGTGGAGCCTCTGCATTGATGGTTTCCCACTGATCTGAGTTCAAAGAGTTAAACCTCAGCAGTCCATTTAAAGTGACCACACATCCTGCAGGAGCCTGTGGAGTGCGACATTACCTGGTGACTCTCTCAGAACTTCTCACACACACACACAGGGAAGTACCAGGAGCAGAGACTGAGAGAGAACACACAGCCATGCTAGATTATGGCAGTGTCAGTACTGGGTTTATACATGTTTGCTTATTTCTATTAAATAGGTTATCCTAAAGCTTCAGGAATCACTGAAATGCTACAATCCCCTGAGAGCACCACCCATTGATGGAAAGAAAGGAGAGAAAATTCAATGATGAAAATTTCACAGTAATATACTCTTCCTTATGCCTATGCAATTTTCCGTCACTGCCCGACAAACATGCTGTTGGAAAGCTCAAGCAGAGATTATTCAGTGCTGAGTTCGATCAAATATAGTAGTCTTGACCCAGGAAATTCATTCAGCTGTTTATAATGGAAAGCCGTGAATCCATGGCACTTTCACATTAGCAGAGAGGTTTTGTCTTCTGTCTCGCAATTCATACTCTTTCATTGCTCAGGCCTGAATAGCAATGTAGACAAATGATTATTGTCATAGCACCCAGACTTTATATGCTCAGCACAGTGATGGCTTAGGGAAATTAATACAGAGGAAACAACCTGATGAAGCAGCTGTAACAATACCTTTATTTGCGATCTGCTGTATTCCAAAATGTTTTTCACAAAATAATTAGAATTCTGCACATCTATAGCAAAATGCGAGAGAGATTCTCTTATCTTTTTGCCTTGAATTTCTTGTTTACTGTATAGTTTTAGCTTTCTACAGCCTTGAAACATCTTAAAGCATTGGAAAGTGCTCTGTGCTTTAACAAGCAGAAGTTAATGTATTCTCAGTTTAGAGAAGTAAAAACCACCACAGCCTTCTAGAGTTTCTAATTTCCCCCCTTGTTTTCACCTCTGAAAAAAATATGCAGATGAAAATTAAGCAAGTGGGGCAGAAAAAAAATGGGTTCCTGAAATGTTTTGAGGGAGATAGAAATTGTCTGCTTTTTGTGAGATGTCTGCCCAGACTGAATTTTGGCACTAGTTATCCAAATTATCTCCTGCTTTCATCTAACGTAAAATATACTGTCAAGCTATTAACTAATGTTCCAAAATATTTTGTGGGTGCAGTACTGGATGCTTAATTTGGACAATAATTATTTATGTATTCATATGAACTTCTTGATGTGGATTGGTGATTCATTAATTATATAATTATCACTGATTATTAATAAAATTTTTGTGCATCAGTGATCCACCTGAAAAAAATTAAATTCACAGAAATTTTCAGTGGAATTTAACACTTGTTCTGTATTTTCTCTTCAGTATTAGCTGTCACAGCACTTCACATATATAACAAAGCTTGAGTTAATATTGAAAGACAAGAGAAGTACCCAAACCTGCAGTTCTTCCTCAGGCAAAACTCCTATTACATTCCGGTCTTGAGTAAGGATGATGTAATTGGGTTCTACATTTCTAAAATCCTGGTATCTGAAATTTGCTAATTTCCTGCCCTTCTGTTTGATTTGCAACAGGGAAATTCAGTGCATACAGTGCACCTTTTGTGTTTTTGTTATGAAAACCTACACATTCTCTTAGCAACAAACTAATTTTATGTGAGATCAGTGCTTTTTGCTTTAGAAATTAAAATAGATAGCACTGGATTCCGCAACTGAAATTCTCTTTTTGTTAGGAAGTTTATTTTTAATGTTTGTAAGTGAGATGCAAATTTTGCATTTCACTTTAGAAATTCAAAATACAAAATGTTTCATCAAGCTTGAGAATAAAATGTTTGTTCCTTCTAGTTGTTTTGGAAATAGCTTTCTTGACTAACACTCTCATTTTGTATATGTGTGTAAATAATGCAGTATGTATGTATGTATATATGTATAATGCATTATTCACACTCATTCATTTTGTGTCTCGGTGTATATATCTATCTATAGATACAGTATAATAGAAAACTAAATGAAGAAACTACGTTAATGCAATGGTGACTTCACAGTTACATACTCAGAAGTTAGAAAATTCCAGTTAAAACTGAACATATAATTATAAATTTGCCCCTATGCATTACTATACTCCCTTTAATTACATGATTACATACTATTTCTCAAGTAATACAACATCATGTAGCTTTATCTACATTCCTAGAGCATGAATAATGTAAAAGTAGAAGTCTCTATAGACTCTCTCCCAGGGAATGATCCCACATACACTGAAGTCAATGGCAAAGCTCCTATAATGCAAGATCAGGATCTCAGTTCCCTGAAGAAGCCAGATACTTACAATAGCAGGGGCGGCTCCAGGTACCAGTGCAGCAAGCACGTGCTTGGGGCAGAAAGCTGCGGGGTCGGAGGGGGGCGGCCTGCCACTCGCTGTGAGGGCAGCAGGCAGGTGGTTTTCGGCGGCGCGCCTGTGGGCAGTCCGCTGGTCACGCGGCTTCGGCGGCAATTCGGCGGTGGGGACGCCGATGGCGCGGCACCGGCAGATCTCCTGCAGGCATGCCGCCGAATCCACGTGACCAGCGGATCGCCCGTGAGTGCACCGCCGAAAGCTGCCTGCCTGCCATGCTTGGGGCGCCAAAAAACATAGAGCTGTCCCTGTACAACAGTGCAGGTTAAGAATGATATTTAAGACAGCCAAATTCTCAAGCTTTCCTTATTTTGCTTCACAGGTAAAATAGCATCTACATCAATATTTTTTGCAATAAATATCCTTTTTTTAAAAATTAAAATTGAATAAGGCAATTTTCAAGGAAGATTATAAAAAACATGTTATTACCCCAGGCTGAACAAGTAATTTATTTGTTTTGATCCTACAAAGACTTATACATATATTGAACTTTATGTATGGTGAGTAGTCCTGTTGGATGGGGCTGGTCAAAAATTTTCCATTGACACTATTTTGCGGGTTTGGGGACTAATGATTTTTCACTAAAAGTTACCACTTTCTGAGGAAAATTTTGATTTTTTTATTGAAAAAACAAATGCCCCAGAACTGAAATATTTCAGTTAGGCTTTTGGACTGCAGTGCCTCATGGTTTCTTTTCATGTCCACATTCTCCTTTATGGGCTGGACATTCTAGCCAGACTACGTCTCAAATGATTCATCATAGCCACCTGTGATTCACCAGGAGATGAAACCATGGGGCATCATGAGTGATGCAGTCCCACCAGCAAGTCTGACCTACAGAGGAGAATGGGAGCATGAGGCACCTGAACTACCGTATTTTCCGGCGTATAAGACGACTGGGCGTATAAGACGACCCCCCAACTTTTCCAGTTAAAATATAGAGTTTGGGATATACTTGCCGTATAAGACTACCCCTCTTCCAATGCACACCAAATAAAAATTAAAAAAACATCAGATTTGATTTCAATATGGTAATTTTAATTCAAATGCTTATGACATGCAGGTACTTAGCAGGAAAACTGTCACTTATAAACATAAGGCTGTTTGTCATCAAACATGTAAACATAAAACAGTGCAAGTGGATTAAACTTTTCCTAATTCACTCTAAAGCTGAAAGGAAGGATAAGACAATAAACACATGGGAGCTGCCATGCTGTTTGTTTTCTAAGCTGTCAACCAAACTGGAACTGATGATGATAGGAGGAAGATAACAAACAATAGAGAGAGAGCAAGTGCCGGGCAAGTCCCTGGCGAGTTAGCAACGCCCATCATAACTGCAAGCTACGGTATTTTTACAGGGTTTGCTGGTGTGACAGTTTCCCTTTAAAAGCCTTCAAAATCCTCCTGTTCGTCATCTGATATCATAAGTACATCAATGACATCTTGTGATACATTTGTAAGGCAGTCATCGTATGGATCGAATTCCGTATCAGATGGTGTGGTCTCAGCTTCGGCTTCCTCTTCATCTTGCCACAAGTAGTCGTCCTCCATACCATCTAATGAATTTGAAATGCCACACTTCTTGAAAGACTTGATTACTGTTTCTGCATCAATATCATTCCAGGCTTTTATGACAAACTTGCACAAAACATCCAACTGTGGAGCACGCATGTTTCCTCCTTTTGTGAATGACTTTTCGCCACTAACCATCCATTCACTCCACTGTTCTCGAATGCGATCTTTAAATGGCTTGTTTAGGCACACATCCAGTGGCTGTACCAACGATGTCAATCCTGCAGGAATAACTGCCACATCTGTGTTTAGTCTTGCAAGCCTTTGCTTGGTGCTGGGAGTTAAATGAGCCCTGAACATATCCCACACCAGTAGACTACGTTTTTGAATAAGTCCACCTGGTCGCCTGCTCCATACATTATCAAGCCATAGCTTTACCCCTTCTTCATCCATCCAGCCTTTTTCATTCACATGTACAAAACAACCAACAGGGAACTTGAGTTTCGGCATTGTTTTTCTTTTAAAAATAATCATTGGTCTCAGTTTGGCGCCATCAGCTGTGCATCCTAGTACCACTGTAAAACTGGACTTCTCATGTCCTGTTGTTTTAATTAAAATTGTTTTTTCACCTTTTTGATGGACAGTTTTATTTCCAAACATATCAAAATTCATTGGAGTTTCATCCATATTTCCAATACTACTTAACGCATAGCCATGTTTAGTGCGCTGTTTTATTATGTATTGATGGAAACTATTTACTTTGCTATCAAGATCTGCAGGTAATTTTTGGGCAATTTTCGTCTTTTGCCTCAGTACCATATTATGCCTTTCCATGAATCTAGTACACCAGGATACAGTGGCCTTAAATCTGTTGCTGTGATCTGGGTTAGATTTGGCCCACTGAAGTGCAAACAAACGTATTTTATTTCGTGTCACAACATAACCATTTTGGCGATGCTCATTCACCATGTCTGCTACATGTTTTTCGAGTTCTGGCCAATGTGGGGTGCCTCTTCTTAATGCACACTTACCCCTTGGCATACTCTTTAATGCTTTTTCATTTGCTTTCCAGTCCCGAACCATCTTTTCTGTTACTCCATATTGTCTTGCAGCAGCGCAGTTATTATGTTCCATGGCAAAGTTTACAACTTTAAGTTTGAAACTGGCTTCATATTTCTTTCTTCTTGCTGGTGGAGCCATGATGGGGTTTTGACTGTTGGACATTTGTATACTGTACTGTATGTACTGGTGTTGTACTGTATGAACAGGTACAGATACTGGTGCTGTACTGTATGTGGGCCCAGTATACAACAACCAGCCAATCACGGCAAGCGATGTACCTTAACGGCGATTGGCTGGTTGTTGTATACAAAGCCTGCTTGGATTGGTCAGCATTGCATCCCCTTCCTGTCAGTTCTTTCTCTGCTTCCACACAGCTCTCCCTGCCTGCCCAGCCCTCCCTGTCTCCAAGACAATCAGAGCAGTAGACAAACACGCCTCTTTCACCCGTCTGGCCCGCCCTTGTATCCTATTACCTCCTTCTCTGCCTCTCAGATCTCGCACATGCTCGCCAGGAGCGAGATCTGAGAAAGTAAAAACAGTAGTTTCCAGGCAAGCTTATCTCGGCTAATAGGAAATAAACATAGGCTTGGCATAGCACATTAGGGCTTTGCTATGAGGAAGAAAATCTGTTTTAACAGGGAAGCATGTCTGATGCACACTTTTTTTGCAAGTGTTGTAGCTGTGTGGACCCCAGGCTATTAGCAAGGTAATATCTTTCATTGGACCAACAGGGTGTAAGAGACAAGTTTTGGCGCATACGCAGGGCGCTTCTTTAGCTCTGGGTTTATTCCCAGAATCATTTATTCCCGGCCCTGGCTGCGCGCTCTCATCCATTAAAAGGCGGGATTCCCGCCTCTCTGCTCTCATTTAGCGCAGCGCTTCCCTGAGGCCACCCTGCGGCACTTCCCATAAGACTCCCAGCCCTGTGCTTCCGCAGAGCTGTAACAGTCGGCTCCAAATCAAGCCAGTCCACCCCTTGGTTACCTACAAGCAGAGCCAGCCGCTCGGGCTGCCCTGCCCAGGACGTGCACCAGAAGAGGCGCGCTGGCTACTTAGGAGCCCTGGAAGCGAGCGGGCTGCGCTGCACAAGCTCTGGCCATGGGCTTGGACTTCAGTAACGTGCCCGGCTAATTCCCCCCCGCCCCGCGCTTCGCCGCAGGGTCGGTGCCGTGCCAGCCTGCACATTACACACAGACTAGAGCAGCCCCCCCCCCCCATGGTGCGGTGTCCGGTGCGATTGGGCACGTGGCAGTGCCCTCCCTCCCCCCACATGTGGGGCTGGTTCGCAGCCCTCTGGGCCCTGCGGGCTGGGGCTGCAGGGGACCCGGCTTGCCTGGCTTCCCGCACAACACGGCGTTCGGCGCACTGGCTCGGCAGCTGATAGGGCTCAGCGCTGTCTCTGGAGCCGGGACTGTGTTCGCTCAGCGTGGTCTTAATCAGCTGAGCCTCGATGGTCCCCGGCTCGCTCACTCTCTCTGTCCGGGAGCCGTCACCCCTTGGGGCAAGATGCCCTCCCGCCCCCCGCTGTTCACCCCGATCCGCCCCTGGCCTGCTCCCGTGCGGATCGTGGCTCCCTTTCCCCGTAGGGATCCCCCCGCCCGGGCACTCCGCGGCAGCCGCAGCTGGTTCCCACGCTCCTGTCAGGGCGGGAGGGAGCGGAGGCAGCCGCAGCAGCCCGGGAGACATATGTGGTGCCGCAGATTCAGCTCCGAGGTTTCAGCACCCGGCGTATAAGACGACCCCCGATTTCGGAGAAGATTTTCCTGGGTTAAAATGTCGTCTTATACGCCGGAAAATACGGTACATCTCCCATTTTTTAAAATTTGTCATTGAAATTTTCCATGGGGGTAAAATGCCCATTTTCCAACCATCTCTGCTACTTACTTCAGTGGGATTACTCAGAATTCCAATGATTACGTACCTGCTTAAATCTTTGAAGGATTCAAACAACAGATAGTAAGAGTCACGTCCTGGCCACCTCTTCCGCTTACATATTCCTGAGATAAGAGGGGACCAAGGGGATCAGAGGTGGCACCACTGTCTGCTGCAAAGAACTAGTAGGAAAAATCTATTCTCAGTGACACATATGTAGATCAGGATTTCAGGGATTTCGTCAGTGTTTAATTTGTAATGAAATAGGTGCTGGGCCTCAAGCAATTAGGTGCTGGGGCTCAAGCAATTTCTTTACTTTCATAACTGATGCAGCAAGCCCAGAGGTGCTGGGGCTCAGCCCTGGCACGAATTAAGCCTGGGGTTCAGTGTAATTTCAATTAATTTGAGGGAAAGGGACAGCCAGATATAGAAGAAAAGAGACAGAGTTTCAAATCGCAAAATGAACATCTGGTTTACAAAGATTCCAATGTTTCACACTGTCTAGATCCATGGTTATGGTTTGGGCCATTAGGAAAAAAGCCATTTGAAAATTTGGGTCTAGATTCTAATTTGGATTCCTAACACCCAGATAGGATCCAGATGTTTTGCTTCAGGGCAACCACTGACAGGGAATAAAAAAGGAGTGAACCAAGAGTGTGTGTGTGGTGTGTGTGTGTGTGTGTGTGTGTGAGAGAGAGAGAGAGAGAGCAGGAAGAAGAAACAAGTAAAAACTAGACCAAACTAAACTATGATTTTTTAATATTTACATTAGGTTAGTATTTAAAGGCCACAATCTGGATCAAGGCCTCATTATGCTACGCTATGTATATACTGTCTCTAAAAACAGAGATAGTGAGTTTTGTAAACTAGTTCTGTTGGTTCTATAGAAAGCTGGCTGCTGAAATATCGTGGTACCAATCCTGCAACACTTAGGCACATGCTTAACTTTACTGCCATGTGGTGTTCCATAGCAGTCCAAATTAAAAGGAATAGTTACATGAGTAAAATTAAGCATGTGCATAAGTATTTAGACCCAAATTTTCAAATGGTGATTTTCCTAATGGCTCAAACCATAACCATGGATCTAGACAGTGTCAAACATCGGAAACTTTGTTAACCAGATCTTCATTTTGCAATATGGGCTAAACTGGCGCTGCTGAAGATGCAATAAGTCAACGGGAGAGCCCTCTCCTTTCGACTTAGCTTCCATCTCTCTTTAAGGTGTTTTAATTATGTCAATGGGAAAGTGTCTCCCGTTGACATAGCGCAGTGTAGACACTGCTTTAAGTCAATGGAAGCTACGTTGACTTAAGTTACGTAATTTACATAATTTAACCAGCATAACTTAGATCGACTTACAGCATTAGTGTAGACAAGGCCTAAGTGTTTGCAGGAAGGGGGCCTATAGGAGAAAATGTATATGCTGCAGATTATATATACATCCTATATACATACACAAAATACATGGCATGAAATTCTGGTCCCAGTGAAGTCAATGGCCAAACTCTCATTGACTTCAGTGGGACCAAGATTTCACCTATAGAGTACATATTAATTGTATAATGGGTGATGGAAAATACCACAGCATATGTTTGTCACAAGATATACTCATTTGTCATTTTGGGGTGTCTGTTTTAAAGACATCAAAAATCTGAAAGAACAATAAAGAATTTGTTCTGTTTGACCGACCCACTGTGAGAGAGCAGAGGGAGTGAGAGAGTAACCTGCAGGAGGCTTGAAGCCTGGAGCAGGATTGCTAAACAAACTAACCGGAGACATGTGGCACAGGGAGGGGCCCTCAAGCATTCGGTTCCTTATAAGATAGCTGAATCATTTGTTTGACGGGGCTAACTCGGGGAGGTCTACAAGGGAGTCACCTCTGAACAGAACAGCTATAAGCCAAACTCCCCCTAAGAACTCATTAAAAATGACTCTACGAAGGAACCTGGGATCTGAGGTTCTCTATGAAGGAACCTGGGCTTTGTCTTGGGACAGATTTTTGGGACTTTGAGTTTAACTTTTGAGTCATTTGTCTGAATAAACCCACACCCCAAGAACAGTGGTGATTGGAAGAGCAAGGGTGTGGAGTCTCTGTAAAAGGGCCTGTCAGAGAAAGAATAAAGGGCAGGGCAGAGGCACCCCAGCCACGCGAGGGTGCACACAGGGGCAGCCAACTCATTTACACACACACACACACACACACACACACACACACACACACAAAATTTTGTTCTCTTGCTTTTATAAACAATAAGATTGTAACATTTCTTTTGGCTTTATTGCAGCCTTCTCATAAACAGTGTACCAGGCCTGTGAGTTGAGCAGATAAATTCTTCTTGGGTTATTTCAGAATGTGAGCTGACAGTGAGCTAGTCTGTTAAAACTTAAAGTCGTCATTAAAGGAATATCAAGTTAAGAATCATAGAATCATAGAATATCAGAGTTGGAAGGGACCTCAAGAGGTCATCTAGTCCAACCCCCTGCTCAAAGCAGGACCAATTCCCAGCTAAATCATCCCAGCCAGGGCTTTGTCAAGCCGGGCCTTAAAAACCTCCAAGGAAGGAGACTCCACCACCTCCCTAGGTAACGCATTCCAGTGTTTCACCACCTTCCTAGTGAAATAGTTTTTCCTGATATCCAACCTGGACCTCCCCCACTGCAACTTGAGACCATTGCTCCTTGTTCTGTCGTCTGCCACCACTGAGAACAGCCGAGCTCCATCCTCTTTGGAACCCCCCTTCAGGTAGTTGAAGGCTGCTATCAAATCCCCCCTCATTCTTCTCTTCTGGAGACTAAACAATCCCAGTTCCCTCAGCCTCTCCTCATAAGTCATGTGCTCCAGACCCCTAATCATTTTTGTTGCCCTCCGCTGGACTCTTTCCAATTTTTCCACATCCTTCTTGTAGTGTGGGGCCCAAAACTGGACACAGTATTCCAGATGAGGCCTCACCAATGTCGAATAAAGGGGAACGATCACGTCCCTCGATCTGCTGGCAATGCCCCTACTTATACAGCCCAAAATGCTGTTAGCCTTCTTGGCAACAAGAGCACACTGTTGACTCATATCCAGCTTCTCGTCCACTGTGTCCCCTAGGTCCTTTTCTGCAGAACTGCTACCTAGCCATTCGGTCCCTAGTCTGTAGCAGTGCATGGGATTCTTCCGTCCTAAGTGCAGGACTCTGCACTTGTCCTTATTGAACCTCATCTGGTTTCTTTTGGCCCAATCCTCTAATTTGTCTAGGTCCCGCTGTATCCTATCCCTACCCTCCAGCATATCTTGTTGAACCTCATCAGGTTTTTTTCGGCCCAATCTTCTAATTTGTCTAGGTCCCTCTGTATCCGATCCCTACCCTCTAATGTATCTACCACGCCTCCTAGTTTAGTGTCATCTGCAAACTTGCTGAGAGTGCAGTCCACACCATCCTCCAGATCATTAATAAAGATATTAAACAAAACCGGCCCCAGGACCGACCCTTGGGGCACTCCGCTTGAAACCGGCTGCCACCTAGACATGGAGCCATTGATCACTACCCGTTGAGCCCGACGATCTAGCCAGCTTTCTATCCACCTTACAGTCCATTCATCCAGCCCATACTTCTTTAACTTGGCGGCAAGAATACTGTGGGAGACCGTATCAAAAGCTTTGCTAAAGTCAAGGAATAACACATCCACTGCTTTCCCCTCATCCACAGAGCCAGTCATCTCATCATAGAAGGCAATTAGGTTAGTCAGGCACGACTTCCCCTTCATGAATCCATGCTGACTGTTCCTGATCACTTTCCTCTCCTCTAAATGTTTCATAATTGATTCCTTGAGGACCTGCTCCATGATTTTTCCAGGGACTGAGGTGAGGCTGACTGGCCTGTAGTTCCCCGGATCCTCCTCCTTCCCTTTTTTAAAGATGGGCACTACATTAGCCTTTTTCCAGTCATCTGGGACCTCCCCCGATCGCCATGAGTTTTCAAAAATAATGGCTAATGGCTCTGCAATCTCACCCGCCAACTCCTTTAGCACCCTCGGATGCAGCGCATCCAGCCCCATGGACTTGTGCACGTCTAGTTTTTCTAAATAGTCCCGAACCACTTCTTTCTCCACAGAGGGTTGGTCACCTTCTCCCCATGCTGTACTGCCCAGTGCAGCAGTCTGGGAGCTGACCTTGTTCTTGAAGACAGAGGCAAAAAAATCATTGAGTACATTAGCTTTTTCCACATCCTCGGTCACTAGGTTGCCTCCCTCATTCAGTAAGGGGCCCACACTTTCCTTGATTTTCTTCTTGTTGCTAACATACCTGAAGAAACCCTTCTTGTTACTCTTAACATCTCTTGCTAACTGCAACTCCAAGTGTGATTTGGCCTTCCTGATTTTACTCCTGCACGCCTGAGCAATATTTTTATACTCCTCCCTGGTCATTTGTCCAATCTTCCACTTCCAGTTAAGGGAGTTGTTACAGTTAAGGCAGGCCAATGTCTTCTAATAGACTGAGACTATTAGGAAATCCTGAATTCTAGGCCTGGTCTACACTACAAGTTTAGGTCGACTTTAGCAGCGTTAAATCGAATTAAGCCTGGACACGTTCACACGGAGAAGCCCTTTCTTTCGACTTAAGGGGACCTTTAAACCGGTTTATTTACTCCACCTCCGACGAGGGGATTAGCGATAAAATCGGCCTTAGTGGGTCTGAATTGGGGTAGTGTGGACGGAATTCGACGTTATTGGCCTCTGGGAGCTATCCCACAGTGCTTCATTGTGACCGCTCTGGACAGCACTCTCAACTCAGATGCACTGACCAGGTAGACAGGAAAAGCCCCGCGAACGGTGCATTTCATTTCCTGTTTGCCCAACGTGGAGAGCACAGGTGACCACGCAGAGCTCATCAGCACAGGTAACTGTGATGGAGTCCCAGGATCGCAAAAGAGCTCCAGCATGGACCGAACGGGAGGTACGGGAGCTGCTCGCTATATGGGGAGATGAATCAGTGCTAGCTGAACGCCGTAGCAGTAAAAGAAATGGCAAAATATTAGAAAAGGTCTCCAAGGCCATGAAGGACAGCGGCCATAACAGGGATGCACAGCAGTGCCGCATGAAAATTAAGGAGCTAAGGCAAGCCTACCACAAAGCCAGAGAGGCAAACGGAAGATCCGGGGCACAGCCGCAAACATGCCGCTTCTACGCGGAGCGGCATGCCATGCTAGGGGGGTGCAGCCACCACTACCCCAACTGTGTGCTATGACTCCTTCACTGGAGAAACACACAGGGAAGAGGGTTCGGGGTACGAGGAAGAGGAGGATGAAGATAATGTGGATAGCTCATAGTAGCAAGGAAGCCGAGAAACCGGTTTCCCCAACAGCCAGGATATGTTTATCACCCTGGCCCTGGAGCCAGTAACCCCCGAACTCACCCAAGGCGTGCTCCCAGACCCTGAGGGCACACAGGGGACCTCTGGTGAGTGTATCTTTGTAAATATTACACGTGGTTTAAAAGCAAGCGTGTTTAATGATTAATGATTAATTTGCCCTGGCAATCGTGGCCAGTACAGCTACTGGAAAAGTCTGTTAACGTGTATGGGGATGGAGCGGAAATCCTCCAGGGACATCTCCAGAAAGCTCTCCTTCATGTACTCCCAAAGCCTTTGCAAAAGGTTTCTGGGGAGGGCTGCCTTATCCCGTCCGCCATGGTAGGACACTTTACCAGGCCAGGCCAGTAGCATGTAGTCTGGAATCATTGCATAACAAAGCATGGCAGCGTATGGTCCCGGTGTTTGCTGGCATGCAGACAACATCCATTCCTTATCGCTCTTTGTTATCCTCAGGAGAGTGATATCATTAACGGTCACCTGGTTGAAATGGGGTGATTTTATTAAGGGGACATTCAGAGGTGCCCGTTCCTGCTCGGCTGACCAGAAATGTTCCCCGCTGTTAGCCACGTGGTGGAGGGGAGGGGTGAAGTGATCATCCCAGAGAATTGGGTGTGTGGGGGGGAGGGGTGTTAGTTGGGTTTGTGCTGCATGTTAACCTGGGAACCGAAGCCCCTCCTTTTACATTGCAAACCCATTTTAAATGGCCAACCCAACGGGTGCTTGGTATGGGAAATGAGGGCGCTACTGTTTGAAACCATTCCCACATGTTAAGAAGGTTGAAAAAAGCCAAAAGACTGTGGCTTACCATGGCTGCCTGCAAGCCGAAATCTGTTGCCTGGCACTGCGTGAGTGATCTCTCACACCAAACTGGCAGGCCCTCAATATAAGAGGAAAAATGCGACCTTGTAACGAAAGCACATGTGCTGTGTAATGTGAACAGCAAAATTTAACGTTAAAGAGTGTACCCATTGTTCTCTAAAATGTGTCTTTTTTAACCACCTCTCCCTTCTCCTCCACCAGCTGGAAATGTTTCTCCTTCACAGAGGCTAGTGAAGATTAGAAGGAGAAAACGGCCGACTCGGGATGATATGTTCACGGAGCTCCAGATGTCCTCCCACGCTGAAAGAGCACAGCAGAACGCGTGGAGGCAGTCAATGTCAGACTACAGAAAAGCACAGTATGAACGAGAGGAGAGGTGGCGGGCAGAATCGCGGGATGAACAGAGCAAGTGGTGGGCTGAAGATGATAGGTGGCATCAGCTTGCAGACAGAAGGCAAGAGTCGATGCTTCGGCTGCTGGAGCATCAAACTGGTATGCTCCAGCGTATGGTTGAGCTGCAGGAAAGGCAGCAGGAGCAGAGACCGCCGCTACAGCCCCTGTGTAATCAACAGCCCTCCTCCCCAAATTCCATAGCCTTCTCACCCAGACGCCCAAGAACACGGTGGGGGGGCCTCTAGCCACCCAGTCACTCCACCCCAGATGATTGCCCAAGCATCAGAAGGCTGGCCTTCAATAAGAGTTAAAGTTTTAAACTGCAGTGTGTCCTTTTCCTTCCCTCCTCCCGCACCCATCCCGGGCTACCTTGGCAATTATCCCCCTAGTTGTGTGATGAATTAATAAAGAATGCATGAATGTGAAGTAACAATGACTTTATTGCCTCTGCAAGCGGTGCTCGAAGGGGGAGGGGAGGGTGGGGTTTTTGGTTTACAGGGAAGTAGAGTGAACCGGGGGGGGGGGGGGGCGGAGGGTTCATCAAGGAGAAACAAACAGAAGTTTCACACCGTAGCCTGGCCAGTCACAAAACTCTTTTTCAAAGCTTCTCTGATGCGCACCGCGCCCTGCTGTGCTCTTCTAACCACCCTGGTGTCTGGCTGCGCGTAATCAGTGGCCAGGCGATGTGCCTCAACTTCCCACCCTGCCATAAATGTCTCCCCCTTACTCTCACAGATATTGTGGAGCGCACAGCAAGCAGCAATAACAATGGGGATATTCTTTTCGCTGAGGTCTGAGCGAGTCAGTAAGCTGCGCCAGCGCGCTTTTAAACGTCCAAATGCACATTCCACCACCATTCAGCACTTGCTCAGCCTGTAGTTGAACAGGTCCTGACTACTGTCCAGGCTGCCTGTGTACGGCTTCATGAGCCATGGCATTAAGGGATAGGCTGGGTCCCAAGGATAACTATAGGCATTTCAACATCCCCAACGGTTATTTTCTGGTCCGGGAAGAAAGTCCCTTCCTCCAGCTTTCGAAACAGACCAGAGTGCCTGAAGACGCGAGCATCATGTACCTTTCCCGGCCATCCCACGTTGATGTTGGTGAAACGTCCCTTGTGATCCACCAGGGCTTGCAGCAGCATTGAAAAGTACCCCTTGCGGTTTATGTACTCGGTGGCTTAGTGCTCCGGTGCCAAGATAGGGATATGGGTTCCGTCTATCGCCCCACCACAGGGAATCCCATTGCAGCAAAGCCATCCACTATGGCCTGCACGTTTCCCAGAGTCACTACCCTTGATATCATCAGGTCTTTCATTGCCCTGGCAACTTGGATCACAGCAGCCCCCACAGTAGATTAGCCCACTCCAAATTGATTCCTGACTGACCGGTAGCTGTCTGGCGTTGCAAGCTTCCACAGGGCTATCACCACTCGCTTCTCAACTGTGAGGGCTGCTCTCATCCTGGTATTCTGGTGCTTCAGGGCAGGGGAAAGCAAGTCACAAAGTTCCATGAAAGTGCCCTTACGAATGCGAAAGTTTCGCAACCACTGGGAATCGTTCCACACCTGCAGCACGATGCGGTCCCACCAGTCTGTGCTTGTTTCCCGTGCCCAGAATCGGCGTTCCACGGCATGAACCTGCCCCAGTAACACTATGATTTGCACATTGCTGGAGCCTGTACTTTGTGAGAGGTCTATGTCCATATCAATTTCCTCATCACTCTCGTTGCCACGCTGCAATCGCCTCCTCGGCTGGTCCTGGTTTTGCTTTGGCATTTCCTGGCTCTGCATATACTCCAGGACAATGCACGTGGTGTTCATAGTGCTCATAATTGCCACAGTGATCTGAGCGGGCTCCATGATCCCAGTGCTATGGCGTCTGGTCTGAAAAAAGGCACGGAACTAGCATCTGAAGGACGGAGGGAGGGAGGGAGGGGCGAGTGACGACATGGCGTACAGGTACAGGGAATTAAAATCAACCAAGCTGGCTGTGCATCAGGGAGAAACACAAACAACTGTCACACAGAATGCCCCCCCCAAAATTAAACTCAAAACCCTGGGTTTAGCAGGCCGTTGATTTCACAGAGGGAGGGGAAGCAAATGAATACAGAACAAATCTATTTTTTACATCTTAAGCTGGCAGCAGATGGTGCAGCATGACTGATAGCCCTCGGCATCTTCTGGGTGCTTGGCAGAAAATACTGGGCGCTTGGCAGAAAATAGCATACTACGACTGATAGCCATCATCGTCGAGACTGCCCAGGTGCCCATGATTGACAGCCACTGCAGTACGATGATGACAGATACCAGTCGTAATATACCATCTTCTACCAAAAGGCAAGGGGCTGCTGTTGTGTGCAATGCAGCCCCACGTCTGCCAGCCCCATGTCTGCCAGCACCCAGATCGCCGATGAAGGCTACCAGTCATACTGCACCATCTACTACCAAAAGGCAATTAGCTGCTGCTGTGTAGCAATGCAGTACCACGTCTGCCGGCACCCAGAGGACATATGGTGACGGTGAGCTGAGCTGAGTTGAGCGGGCTCCATGCTTGTCATGGTATGTTGTCTGCACAGGTAACCCAGGTAAAAAGGCGCGAATCTATTGTTTGTCGTTGCTCTGATGGAGGGGGAGGTGCCTGACGACATGTACCCAGAACCCCCCGCGACACTGTTTTGCATCATTCAGGCATTGGGATCTCAACCCAGAATTCCAATGGGTGGCGGAGACTGCGGGACCTGTGGGACAGCTACCCATAGTGCAGCGCTCCGGAAGTCGACGCTAGCCTCGGTACTATGGACGCGGTCTGCCGACTTCATGCACTTAGAGCATTTTATGTGAGGACACACACAATCGGCTGTATACAACCGATTTCTATAAAACCGGCTTCTATAAATTCGACCTAATTTCGTAGTGTAGACATACCCCTAATCCCAACTCTTCCACTAATTCCCTTCTTGGACACATATTAATCACTTAGGTCTGGATGCAGCAGTATAGTTAAGGTTGTGCCTAACTTAAAGCTCATGACATCAATGGAAGCACTCAGGTGCTTAAAGTTACATGTGCTTAGGTGCTTTACTGAATTGGGGACATCATAATAATCTGTCTCTGCCTTGGTTTTCTTATCTGTAAAATTGGAGTAATACTTAGCTACTTCATAGTGGTTGTGATTAAGTTTTGTACAGCACTTAGAAGATGAATAGGACTGCATAATTGCTAAGTACGGTACTTCAGGCACACAAACTATTTTAATAGTGACAGCCATGCCAGTCCATTAATGTGGCATAGGAAATTTAGGGCACAGTATGTACATGCTTCACTTCAATCAAGACTGTGTTTCTTCCTTTCATATTTTCCCCTATTCCATTTTCCTTTCTATGAGAGGACTCTTCTGGCCAGAAGAAAACCTTTATTTTCTCCATCTACGTTTCCGCCTCCTCTCCTAAACCTAATCCAGCCACAGATATCCTTTAAAAGCAAGGATGGGCCAGAACCACGAAGTCCAGATCCAGATCTAATCTTTCTCAAAGTTCAGAATTGTTTGGTTATGGAGATTTGATTTGAGATCATGCCTAATTATAGATAACATGGTCTCTATTTTTAAGAGACTTGACTACCATTGTCAATATACACTTATATTTAAGTTGCAGCTAAATTGAAACTGATTTCACACGTTTTGATCAAAAACATTTTAAAAATGCCTCAGGGGGCACACGAGTGAAATCTTTGACCTTTGCTGAGAATGGGTTCTTGCATGGCTACCCACTTTCATATATTGCCTGCCTCTTCTACATATTGGCCAGCTGTTTAATATTGGTGTAGCTGCATTGAAGCTGATTTGACAGAATCTGTCTGTGTTCCCTAGGAGGGATTGTCCCTTACGATACACAACTTCCATTGAAGGGAGTGCAGCTTGAGTTGGTACAGCATGACACCTACTCAGTTGATGTGACTTGACACTACACCTAAATGGCTAAATACCTCAACTCTGACCCCTACTGGGGTCAGTCTGACTGGCTTGTTGTCCAATACTATGGAAGGTTGTAGGAAGACAAATCTGTGTTAAAATACTTTTTCTTTTAGCGCAGAACACAAAGAAAAACAATGTTTCATCAGTTACTTCTTTCTAGCTCCAGGAAAGGATGTGAAAGGAACCACGATGACAACAAAAATAACCCCTCTGAGTAAATAATATAAATAACTTATGAGATAAACAGCCATCATTGCCATAAAACTGAATCAATAATATATTTTGATGTGAATTCAAAATGATGTAATCTTCCTTTTAATTTCTTGCAATTATCCCTTCTTTTCTTTAAAGATGATGATAGCAACTGAAGTCTGCCATAAAGTTGCTAATGTGTCTGTCTGGCTCACTGTAAATTCCCTGTCAAGCCTGGATAAGTGTAAAAGTGTTAAGTGTAACATTATTCAAACAATTTAACATACCAGAAAAGCTAAACTGTTCCATATGATGAAAATCCTTCTTATTACATTTCTTGTCATATTCAGAGTATCCTGCTAAAGTGCAGCTACTTAGCTACCCATCAATGACCATGCACCGGAGATGAATTTGATATTCATCCCCTATTGTTGCAAATTATTTTAATTACTTGTGCAGAGGGTAATTGACACAATCAGCAGAGGTTAGTGGATCATCTGACAGCATTTATTTTGCAATTTATTCATTTTGAAGTGTGTACATTTAATATGTTTTGTGAATACTCTATATATATGAGAAGGGTAAATCTGAGTATTTGCCTGAAGACCTTGTGACCTCAAGGTTCATGAATTAATACATTCATTCTGGCAACCAAAGCTAAGCTGAATGTTAATGCAACATTTCAAATGATGCCATTTGATGTCTTCCGTGAATACAAGATGTTTGTGTTGTAGCGCAATACGTATTCGTGTAATGAGAAAGTATAATGTGCTCAATAAATATTGAAGTTCTTGGCCTCCCACTGAGCATTTGATATTGAAGCGTACCTAGTTATAGACTTTGAAATTGATGCCACTTTTCTTTCTGAGTTGAATTTGCACCTTTGCTGCAGCAATGTCACTTTTCATCTCTAATTACTGCGGGGCTGATTCAGTACAGGAAAAATAAAGACATACACACACACACATACACATATGAGAGTTCTGTCTGAACTGCAGGTAAGGCTTTTATTTTTCTTGGGGAAAAATCAAAACTTTCCAAAAAAGCAGAAAGCTAAAAACGTGTGCAGTTTATTTCAGCTTTCTTCTTGTCCTCACTCACCTGGGCCCAGATTCTCATTAAGTAAATGAGTTGCCCCTGATATATCTCACTGTAAATGGGATCAGAATCTGGGCTGATCAGTCCTAAAGAATTTAAGGGTATGTCTACACTTCAATTAAAAATGCGTAGCTGGCCCAGGCCATCTGACTCTGGCTTGTGAGGCTCAGGCTAAGGGGCTGTTTATTGTGGTGTAGATGTTTGTGCTCAGACTGTAGCCTGGGCTCAGCATAGTTCCATTGACTTGAAGATCTGCTGAAAAAAACAAATCAAAACGAAGGCACACTGAGAGAGAGAGAGAGAGAGAGACCCATCATTAAGTATGGCCATTTCAAAGTATATGGCCAGACCCTCAACTTGTATAAACTGGCATAGCTCCATTGAAGTTAACAGAACTACATCTGTCACCAGCTGAGGATCTAGTCCTTTGGGTCACAGGTGCCAGAGATGTAAAATGAAACGCCAATCAGTGAAGCTTTAAAGCATTTTAAGGACAGGGCCGTTCTAATTTTAGTCAATTTTCTTTGAGTGACATACATTTTAAAAATTTATGTCAGTTTTCTTGGCTCATGAGATCAGCCAAAACATATAATGTCATATTAGAGATGATTGCAGTCAATGTCCGTTAAGGTTACCTGCAGGTCTCTCTCCCAACACTCCAGATATTTAGTTTTTCTCTCTTTCTCTCTACATATATATTATATTTTTCTGGGATTTATATACCGGGGTGGCCATACTGTGGCTCATGAGCCATATGCGTCTCTTTTACTGTTAAAGTGCGGCTCACAGAGACCCCCATGCCCCTCCCCCCCATTATTCAGACTGGGGGGGAGCTTTGGACCTTTGCCTTGCAGTGGGGTGGTGGGGAGGGGCTTCTGCCCAGCAGGGAGGGGGGTCTCATGGCTACTGCCTAACGGAGGTGGGGGGTCTTGGGGCTTCAGCCCCACAGGGTGCACCTGCCGGTGCTCGGGGCTTCAGCCCCGTGGGGCGCACCTGCTGGAGCTCAGGGCTTCAGCAGGAGTGGGACTGAAGCCCCAAGCTCCATCAGGTGCCTCCCAGGGGGCTGAAGCCCCGAGCCCTGGTAAGTGCGCACCGGCTCTCAAACTTCTGAAGATTGTTGTATGCAGCTCAGAGGGTCAGTAAGTTTGGCCTCCCCATTATATACCTTAGACATGAAACCTTTGAATCATAGACTAATAGGCCTGGAAGGGACCTCGAGAGCTCATCTACTCCAGTCCTCTGAACTCATGGCAGGACTAAGTATTATCTAGACCATCCCTGGCAGGTGTTTGTCTAACCTGGTCTTAAAAATCTCTAATGATGGAGATTCCACAATCTCCCCCTAGGCAATTTATTCCAGTGCTTAACCACCCTGACAGTTAGGAAGTTTTTCCTAATGTCCAACCTAAACCTCCCTTGCTGCAATGTAAACCCATTGCTTCTTGTCCTATCCTCAGAAGTTAAGAAAAACAATTTTTCTCCCTCCTTCTTGTAACAACCTTTTATGTACCTGAGAACTGTTATCATGTCCCCCCTCAGTCTTCTTTTTTCCAGACATTTTTTCCATCTTCCCTCATAGGTCATGTTTTCTAGACCTTTAATCATTTGTTGTTGCTCTTCTCTGGACTTTCTCCAATTTGTCCACATCTTTCCTGAAATGTGCACCCAGAACTGGACACAATACTCCAGTTGCAGCCTAATCAGTGCGGAGTAGAGCAGAAGAATTACTTCTCGTGTCTTGCTTACAACACTCCTGTTAATACATCCCAGAATGATGTTCGCGTTTTTTGCAACAGTGTTACACTGTTGACTCATATTTAGCTTGTGGTCCACTATGACCTCCAGATCCCTTTCTGCAGTACTCCTTTCTAGGCAGTCATTTCCCATTTTATGTATGTGCAACTGATTGTTCCTTCCTAAGTGGAGTACTTTGCATTTGTCCTTATAAAATTTCATCCTATTTACTTCAGACCATTTCTCCAGTTTATCCAGATAATTTTGAATTATAATCCTATCCTCCAAAGCACTTGAAACTCCTCCCAGCTTGATATTGTCTGCAAACTTTATAAGTGTACTTTGTATGTCATTATATAAATCATTGATGAAGATATTGAACAGAGCAAGACCCAGAACTGATCCCTGTGAGACCCTACTCGTTAGGCTCTTCCAACATGGCGGTGAACCACTGATAACTACTCTCTGGGAACTGTTTTCCAACCAGTTTTGCACTCATTTTATAGTAGCTCCATCTACAGTTGTATTTCCCTAGTTTGTTTATGAGAAGGTCATGTGAGACAGTATCAAAAGCTTTACTAAAGTCAAGATAATCCACGTCAACCGCTTCCCCCCATCCACAAGGCTTGTTGCTCTGTCAAAGAAAGCTATTGGGTTGGTTTGACATGATTTGTTCTTGACAAATCCATGCTGATTGTTACTTATCCAGGGCCGGCTCCAGGCACCAGCAAACCAAGCAGGTGCTTGGGGCGGTACATTTTCAGGGGCGGCATTCCAGCCAGCCTTTCTTTTTTTTTTTTTTTTTTTTTTTTTTTTTTTTTTTTATTTTTTTGGCGCTTGGGCAGCAAAAGCATAGAGCCGGCCCTGTACTTATCACCTTATTATCTTCTAGATGTTTGCAAATTGATTGCTTTATTATTTGCTCCATTATCTTTCTGTGTATAGAAATTAAGCTGACCGGTCTGTAATTCCCCAGGTTGTCCTTATTTCCCTTTTTATAAATGGGCACTATATTTGCCCTTTTCCAGTCTTCTGGAATCTCTCCCATCTTCCATGACATTTCAAAAATAATCGCTAATGGCTCAGATATCTCCTCAGTCAGATCCTTGAGTATTATAGGATGCATTTCATCAGACCCTGGTCACTTGAAGACATCGAACTTATCTAAATAATTTTAAATTGTTCTTTCCCTATTTTAGCCTCTGATCCTACCGCATTTTCATTGGCATTCACTATGTTAGATATCCAATCACCACCAACCTTCTTGGTGAAAACTGAAACAAAGAAGTCATTAAGCACCTCTGCCATTTCCACATTTACTGTTATTATCCCCCCCCACACACACACACACATTGAATAACGGATCTACCCTGTCCTTGGTCTTCCTCTTGCTTCTAATGTATTTGTAGAATGTTGTAGAATGAGCCCTCACTGACTATAATATTTCCAATTTCTTTTGGTTAGCAACTGAAATTCTCCAATCTGGCTCAGCATCCATGCCTCCTAAGAGAAATTATATCTGCTATGAACAAGATATATCACAGACACTGGGCTCCAACACTTACTGCTTCAACGCTGAACACCAAACAACACACATCCATCCAAATGCAAAACAAAGACATGCATTGTCAGTATGAAACTAGTCTGCCCCACAAATATGCATTCCCTAAGGAACACTGACCCAACAGTGCCATCAGAAATGGCTGCATTCTGATATGTGGAGGGAAAATGGAGCACTTTAGAACTGCTTTGGATGCCTTCAGATTGCTCAATCGTTATTTGTTTCCTCACATTCTTTCTGCAGGTGAAGATATTTACCTTTGATTGTGTGTTCTTATTTTAAAGGCCCCCTCTACTTTTCCCTACAGAGCATACAACATACAAGCATCTCTTGAGCATTGCTTTCTGTCTCCCCTCTCCCAACTGCCCCTTGGCATATGTGTATTTATATAGCAGAGATACAGCTGAGTACATTGAGTTTAGTTATGTCAAGATTACTGATGATGATGTGTGAGATGGAAAGAGCAGAGCTGAGCAGGAACTGGATTTTCTGTTTCACAGAAATTTCTAGACTCCCCATTCACTTCTGAAACCATTGTCTTGTTGAAGGTAAATCCAGCACACTGTTAGGTTAGGGTTTAATACTGTTTTATTAGCAAATCTTGAGCACTTAATAGCTCATACACTTTCACAGATTTTGCCCCAGAAATTATCTCTGATGTTGGGATTCTCAGTATAAATCAATGAATGTAGTAATGTTTAATTTATGTTTGACTTCTTTTTGCTGTTTAGATCCATTTTAATGGCTGTGGTCCTGATCTTAGTCATTTAAGCAAAGAAACAAAGCAAAGAAACAATTTCCACTGGAAATTAATGTTTGTGAGGCTCTGACACTACAGCAATGAGCATAGAAATATTATAAATAAATAAAAATTCAGCACAGTGGGAACTGTGGGCAGAACATTGAGTGGTGGCTAAAACTATTGTGAGACAAAGAATAAAATACTAATGGACAAAAAAAATTACCTTTTATTCGGAAAAAGCACTAAAAGTAGACTTCCTTGAGAGCACCTATGGTTGACTAGCACTTGTTATATAGGAGGAAAAAAGAGTGGTTGTCCTGAAGCAGAGGTCTTTCATTATCATGTCAGCTGTTTTAAGCAGAGCAAAGTTGCTTTATGATTCAAGTGTTGGCAACATCCAAAAAGAAAGCACTGTGCAGAGTATTTTTTTGAAAAATAAGTTACATGCTGGAAATTATTGGTTTCAATAGTGAAGTTTTGTTTCTACCATTTCTAATGAAGCTTTTGCTTTGCACATATTTCTAATTGAAGTGAATATATCATTAACTATTTTCATATAATAGATACAAGGTGTATAAGCCGGAGCGTACAGCTGCAATTAAATACAGAGTGTGCATATGAATAAACAACTAATTATTTCCATAAGAGAACATATGTTTTGACTCATTTCTGAGCAATTAAGAAGTGCTAGTTTATCTGATGGAATGAGAGTTCTGAAGAGAGGCTGTGTTGCTGATTTTTAGAACACAAATGCAGGAGGCAGGAGAAGACAATAGGACACACAACAAGGGAAGCATTTTCTATACCTGACCCAAACCATTACAAATAGGCACCAGGAAACTACAACCTGATACAAAGCCACGAAAAAAATCATCAAGGGAACTTCATCAGTGGAAAGAGGGTGTAGGTTTTCTGAAAGGGGCAAATTCTGTCTTCTGATACACATGCAAAACTCCCATTGTAAGTAAACGTGTGATGCTTGCACATACCTAAGGGCTGAATGTGGTTCCCAGGAATGTAGTTGAGAGTATATTTTACTTACCCAGTATGCCCTCTCAGTCTCAGATAAGGTCAGATTTAGGAAATATGAGCCTGATCCTATTTGCCCCAGTAGCTCTTAATCATGCAAATACTTGCTTGTTTAAGGACTACTCAGGAGACCAAGGGTTTGCCGAATCAGGACTTTAATTGGGTAGAGAGAGTTTTCATCCTCATGTTTTCACCTGTTCTGTGCCACATTCTGGGAGGAGAATGATGCCTGGCTTAAGGGCAGCAGGGGGTAAAATCAGGGCCTTTCTGGGGTAAAATCCTGTTTTATTTTTTGTTATTCGCAAAATAGTCTCTCTCTAAAAAAAGATACTTTTAGGAATAATGTTAGTGTTAAAGCAACTGGATCAGCAGGTTTTATGGGTAGAGCTCCATATATCAGGTACTTCAGTATAGAACATTCACATCCGTCACTTAAATTATTTTTGAAGCCACATTAAAAATTAAGAGTTCTCAATCAGAGAGAGAGAGAGAGAGAGAGAGAGAGAGAGAGAGTGCTTGGACGAAGTTTAGCTGCTTATGTGCTTTGGAGGTAACTTCGGACCATGTTTATTAAATGTTTGCACAAGCAGAGTTCATGTCAATAGCCATAGTGTATGTTAAATATATTAAAAGCATTTGGCAAGATGATAGAGCAATTAGCAACCTCTTCTATTTCCTTTACTTGCAGCAAACTTGGCATAGTCAATATTTTATCTAGCTTCTGAAAATCAGAAATGGGATGTGCAAATCTATTAAAATCAATGTTCTTCATGATGTCTACTGTGTTCCTACATTGCACCAACGCAAAAGGCAGAAAAGATTTTCTACCATATGATATTTCCGTCAGAAGCAAATCAAATGTGATTTTAAAATCCCTTAACATCAGGTTTCTGGAGAGAATATGCATGATTACAAATTCACAATTTGCTTTCTCTGGATATTCTGCTATATTCACTTAAAATTTCGTTTCAGTGAGCGTTCTTGGCAGTAAACTCATTTAGTGGAAAAGTAACAGAAAGTAAACTTCCTACCATGACTGCTCACAATTGTGAGGTTATTTTTAACTTTTCACCCTTTCATCCACTGCTCACCTGTTGCTTCTGCTTGTCAGTTTCATGTTATTGCTTTGAGAACTTGTCCCTTCCCCCCTTCCTTTTTTGCAAGTAAGCCTCTTTTTCTGTCTTTTTTATCTCTCATTTTGACTACTGCAGCTTCCACTGGCCTTCTTGCTTTCTCCCTTAAACCACTGTGGCTTGCTAAGAATTCTGGTCTTCAGATGAACTCTTTCGGTTTCTTGGGATTAGCTTTAGAGGCACATGAATCCTATGGCAGCCAGTTTGAAACCATCATTCATGAGGGACCACCCTGCCTGAAGGTCAAAGTCACCTTCAGATTTTCTCTTTAGCATCTTGCTGCCTATGGCTGTGCAGTGGCTTTTTCAAGGAACTGCATCTCCAGCCTCCTGCCAAAAGGGTGAGAGATAGCTCAGTGGAGGAGCTGCCTTACAGTTGCAGGTAGCCAGCACACCAAGGAAAGATGGTCTTGTAGATAAGACCAGGGACAGGTACTCAGGAGATCTGAGTTTGTTTTGGTCTTTGCCACTGACTTTCTGTGTGACCTTGGGCAGTTCAATTCATCTCTCTGTGCCTCAGTGTAAAAAGGAGATAATAATATTCCTTGCTCTCACCCTTTAGCTGTATTTTCTGTTTAGATTGTAAGCTCTTTGGGCCAGGGAATTTCTCTTATTACATGTGTGCCTTGCAGTATGGAGGCCCAACTGAGAGCTGAGCCCCAAGTGGTAGTGGTATTTAAAGAATAATCATGATCATACATCAAGAAGCAGAAAACAGGCAGTTGGCTCTGGGATTTGTTGAATAAGGACAGAATTTGATGCCATGAGTCCAAAACCAGAACCAGACTTGGTTTTGCTTTTGTGCTTGCAAACCAAACACAATGACTGAGGTTTTGCAAAAAACAACCTCAATCTGTCCAATCTCTGATTTGCATACCGGCCTGTAACCTATGCTGATACCTTGATAGCCAGGGTACATCACAAACACAAATGCCAAACCTTTCATAACATCTTTAATAAACTGGTCAGAATTTGAGAAAAACCATGCTCACATTCAAAACCTATTAAACTGAAACTAATCAAATAAAAGTATTTGCTTTTATTGTGGTTTACTGGCTTTTGATTTATTGCTGGACAGTGTTATTTAATGTGCTCAAAGAATGAAGAATAGGAACTGCAGTGGCACAATAGATCAGAGCTACATCAAAGCCATTTATAGTCTGCATGCCTCACTTGCACATGAGGTTTAAGAAAATGCCCTGTTTAAACGCATTTCATTTCTTTTAGTATTATCAGGAACAACAATAATTCATCAGAGGCAGATGACTATCCAGAAACATAATTAATCATGATTATTTATGTCATACCTAATTATAAGGAAATAGCCCTAGGGATCTACTTCAGTTATATTTCAAACCCTTCAGATTATAATTACTTTGCATTGTATTAAATATTCTGGACATATACTTGTAGCAGTTTAGAACACATTTTTAATTAATCAGGTCAAAGAGTAGAAGTAAGTAGTGTGCGATCAAGTAACAAACAGACGTGCTTTAGAAGAAAATGTTAAGTAGTTATTAGGAAGCACATTAGTTGTATTCTTTTCATAAAGTAAGTAAAATTAGTGATCTATTATGGTTTTACATATGGGAGCATGCTGGGCTAATAGCAAATGCCCTAAAATCAAAGTATTTTTTTTAATCCTGTGACTTTAATATAAAGTGGCTTAAAAGTTGGAAAAAAATAAATCTTACCTGCAGGATATCAATTCTCAAAGACTTGTTCATTCGTAAGATTTGAAAGATATTTTCCAGTGGGGCTCTTACTACTTCTAAGGAGAGCATAGCTTCTGGTATATCTGTCGAAAAAATATTTAGATAAGTTTCTGGGTTATGATTTATAACCCAATGCATGTAACTTACCAAAAAAAAGTGTGTGTGTATGTGTAATTACATCCCTGGTTCTTAATTTTATTGAATTATTTTTAAATCAAGAAAGATAAAAAACTAAATATAAGGCTTCAAAACCAGACTCTTAAATCTAATCTGTAATTTTATTGAAGGGCATCCATACAACAAAGTCATTCCAGTATAAATGAAAAATAAAGTGTTTATCTTTAAAATTGGAGGGTTTTTTCATGTTTTTGCTGATTTTTTTTTAAAAAGACAACATTTTTGCAGCATTGCTATAACCAGAGGTTATTTTTAAGGCAGAGATTTTTGCATAACAGATTTGTAGAACTATGCTGGAATGCATGCCATTATATTCTCTTTGAAAGCAGGTTTTTGTTTTGTTTTTTTGTCTTTTTTTCAGACTGGAATTTGAACATTTATGAATTACTGGTTCTCAAACTGCCAGGTGTGTTTGGTTATTTTAGTAGTTAGACCAGTATGTGCTTAGAGGGGCTCAGAAATATGTCTTGTTCATGTATATTGCTGTCAGGTTGGCTATGAACAATGATGTTTGAATTTAAAATTTGCTAGGAAGAACCTTAACCCCACAGCTCCCAGTAAGGTCCTGATTCGGCAATACAGTTAGGCATATAGTTAACTTTAAGCACATGGTTAAAGTCCATTACTGTTCAGCACAGCACTTATGTACATGCTTAATTTTAAGCATATACTTAGTCCCATTGACTTCAATTTATGTTCTTAAAGTTGGGCATATGCTTAAATTGGCACCTAAGGGTCTGTCCATTCAGTTCAACTCTGATTGAACTCAATGAACAACCTTCCATGACTTTAGTGGTCCAAACATTCAGATCCTGCTGTCATTGAAGTGAGTGATAAATCTCCCATTGATCTCAACAAAGATGTATAGGGTGTTAGGAGGTTCCACTCATTGGACCTGGTCCCATAAGGCTATGTTTACACTATGGATCTTACAGCAGCACAGCTGTACCGCTACAGCTGGGCTGCTATAAAGTCTCCAGTGTAGCTTCGGTGTGCCGGCGGGAGAGAGATCATCTGCCGGCATAATTAAACCACCCCAATGAGTGGCATTAGCTATGTCAGCAGGAGAGTATCTCCCACAGACATATTGCTGTCTATACTGGCACTTTTGTTGATGAAACTTATGTCAGTCAGGGGAGTGGTTTTTTCACACTCCTGACCGACAAAGGTTTTAGGGCTTGGCTACACTTGTGAGTTAGAGCACATTAAAGCAACCCCGGGTGCCCTAGCTCACTACCCATCCACACTGGCAAGGCACGAAGAGCGCTCTGACTCCGTGGCTAGAGTGCTCCTGGTACTCCACCTTGGCGAGTGGAATAATGTGTGATGCGCTCCCGCTGGAGTGCCGCGGCGCAAGTGTGGATGCCCCGGTCTGTTAATGCACTCTAATCGGCCTCCAGAAGTGTCCCATAATGCCTGTTCTAGCCACTCTGGTCATCACCTTGAACTCTACTGCACTGCCCTCAGGTGACCAACCGCCAGACCCACCCTTTAAATTCTCTGGGAATTTTGAAAATCCCCTTCCTGTTTGCTCAGCCAGGCGTGGAGTGCTCTCAGCGAAACTTTCCAAGTGACCATGCCTCCACGCGCCAGGCGATCCCCAGTATGGAGCAATGGCGAGGTGCTGGACCTCATCAGTGTCTGGGGGGAAGAAGCTGTTCAGTCCCAGCTGCGCTCCAGCCATAGGAATTACGATACCTTTGGGCAAATATCAAGGGATATGATGGAAAGGGGCCATGATCGGGACATAGTGCAGTGCAGGGTTAAAGTGAAGGAGCTGTGGAATGCCTACTGCAAAGCCCACGCGGCAAACAGCTGCTCTGGTGCTGCCCCCGCGACCTGCTGTTTCTACAAAGAGCTGGACGCGATACTTGGGGGCGACCCCACCTCCACGCCAAGTACCACCATGAACACTTCAGAGCTCAGTTCAACAAGGCAGGAGGAGGAGGAAAGCGTGAGCGAGGGTGCTGAGGAGGAGGAAGGCACCCTGGAATCCCTAGATGCATGCAGCCAGGAGCTGTTCTCAAGCCAGGAGGAAGGTAGCCAATCGCGGTGGCTGGTGCTTGCGGAAGGACAAACACCAGAGGAGGTGCCCGGTAAGCGGCTTTTATTTTGGGAAGGAAGTTATTTGGTGCGGGCTCTTGGGGTGAGGAGGGTTAGGGCTGCATGCATGCCTAGATGCGGAATAAGGCATTGATGTGCTCTCTCACATCGCGGTTATCGGCCTCAGTGATCTCTTCAAAGGTCTCACCCAGAACATGGGCAATGCGCTTGCGCAGGTTTCTTGGGAGAGCCACTGTGGTCCTTCTCCCAGTCAGGCTAACATGTCTGCACCACTGTGCCGTAAGGGGTGGAGGGACCATTGCTGCACACAGGCAAGCTGCATATGGGCCAGGGCGGAAGCCGCATTGTAGTAGAAGACCCTCCCTTGCTTTCCATGTCACCCTTAGCAGTGAGATATCTTCCAGGATGAACTCCTGTGGAAAATGTGCAGACAGTGTTCAGTATAGGGGGCCCCGCAGCTGTTGGCTCCCACCAAGGCACAGAAACCCAGAGGACAGTACAGCCTCGAAACAATCGGTCCCCCTGGACCCTGTGCTTACTCACCATTTTGGGACTCCTGTGGGTTATATGCGTTTGCTTTGGGATGGGCAAATTATGCTATTGTGTAGACTGTGCTTGCCCTCCTTAAGTACGGGGGAATCATTGCTCTGTCTGGTGTGAACAATGCTGCCTCTGTTAAGTGTTGCATTTTGCCTTTACAGATGCAACCTAGAGATCTCAGCTGTCTGTCATATCACCTGCTGAGAGGCTGCAAAGAATCAGGAAATGACCACGTAGAAGCAAAGAAGACATACTCCATGAAGTAATGCAGCAGTCACTTAACGAGAATCTAAAAGCGCAGGAGTGGAGGGAGAGTGAAAGGAGGATCTGCCAGCAGAATGGGGAGCTCCGGCACAAAAGCGTGGAGCTCCGGCAGCAAAGCACGGAGTGGCTGATAAGCATCATGGAATGCCAAGCGGACTCGATCCAGGGGCTTGTAGCCATGCCGGCGGAGCATTGCCGCGCCCCCCCCCCTGCAGCCCTTATCCCATAATTCTTTTCCTTGTGCTCTCATGTCACCTCCAACCCACTTTCTCCAACATCTGGGTTCTTACTGCCACCAGCTTTACCACCGACCCTTGAAAACTACGACCCTTAGCCACTGCACTCAACCCCCATCACCATGCAGTATAGCCATCCTGAAGTGCAGCACTCATTGCACAGCACTCCAGACTGGCAGGTTGAGTATGGTAACAGGACATATGCAAATCTGTGATTGAACCATTCCCCACCCCAACCCCTGGCCCTTTCTGTTTCCCAAGCAGTTGTGTTTCTTTTCAATAAATGGATTTTTTGGCTTTGAAAACATTCTTTATTATTGCATAAAGTAAAAGATACCTTAGCCCAGGAAAGCAACAGGCACTGCAAGTCAGCGTAGCAAACACAGATTCCTACTAACATGGGAACCACTGCACTTCACTCCCGTGCAGGGCACCAGACATTACTGGTGGCTTTCAGCCTCAAATTGCTCCCTCAAGGCATCCTTAATCCTTGCAGCCCCATGCTGGGTCCCTCTAATAGCCCTGCTCTCTGGCTGTTCAAATTCAGCCTCCAGGTGTGGAACCTTCGAGGTCCATGCCTAAGTAAATCTTTCACCCTTCCCTTCACAAATGTTATGGAGGGTACAGCATGCGGATATAACTGCGGGGATGTTGTCATTGGCCAAGTCCAGCTTCCTATACAGAGAGAGCCAGCAGCCCTTTAAACGGCCAAAAGCACACTCCACAGTCATTCTGCACTGGCTCAGCCTGTTGTTGAACCGCCCTTTGCTGCTGTCAAGGCTCCCTTTGTAGAGTTTCATGAGCCACGGCATTAAAGGGTAAGCAGGGTCTCCAAGGATCACAATGGGCATTTCGACTTCCCCTATGATGATCTTCTGGTCTGGGAAAAAAGTCCTGGCTTGCAGCTTCCTGAACAGGCCTGTGTTCCGAAAGATGTGTGCGTCATGCACCTTTCCGGGCCAGCCTGCATTAATGTCAATGAAACGCCCACGGTGATCCACAAGCACCTGGGGAACCACCCGCTTCTCACAAGCCACAGCGCCAGAATGGGAAAAAGTGCTTTGTGGGATAGCTGCCCATAATGCTCCGCTCCCAATGCCACTGCAAATGCCGCAAATGTGGCTACTCCAGTGCGCTTGCAGCTGTCAACGTGGACAGACTGTAGCGCTTTCCCTACTGTGCTCTATGAAGGCTGGTTTAATTCAAAGCACTCTACATTTGCAAGTGTAGCCATGCCCTTACTGACAAAAGTGCTAGTGTAGACATAGCCTAACACTTTCATTGACTTCAATAGTGTAGGGCCTTGTTCAACTTGTAGTTCTTTTTGTGACTTGGCCACAATTCCTGAAGGTTTTATTGTATTTAACGGGACTGGAGTTGCCTTTCCAGCCACTCCATTTCTGAATTTACTGAGTCAGGGCCTTTTTCTTAGTGCCTGTATTTTTCATGACACAGTTTCCAAGCCTCTGCAGGCTTTGACTTTATAAAACCCTCATTAAAGTGAAATTAAAGAAATATTCTTTTTGCTAAATTATTCAACACGTTTAAATATTTACAATATGATAAATATGCGTTATTTATAAAATGTTAAAATTCCTGTTAGGGTTCAAAGTCCAAAAATGCTCTCATTTTAACCAGGGTGTGTGTGGGGCAGCTATTTACTAACACTTAACATATGAACCACTGGCAACTCTGGTTGTTTTATTACCAGTCTTATCTCTGTCTGAATCAAGGATATAAAGCAAGGTGTGCGTGTGAACTGTTGCCCTCCATCTCTCATAAATAATCATATGCAAAATTGGGATATTTCTCAGGCACCTATTTCCATTGACTGGCTGACTTTGGTGGTTTTTTTTTAACCTACTATTCCTGAAGGCTATTAATCTTCTAGTTTTGCTTTCTAATATTAACTGGACTTTTATTTGTCGCCCACTATTGAAATGTCGTTCCTAGAGAAGGCAAAGTGTTTGTGTAATGAACATTCCATTAATTAAACCAATTAATATTGAATGTCAGTTTTACTAATTGACCATTTTTGCTGGTTAGTTTGGGTTTTTTTTCCTTTCCATTTTCATTCACTTCCCTGAGGCTTCTGAGCATTAGGATCTAAGAGGCACTCCGTTTGGTGCTGATGATGGACAGCTGCAATCCTCCCTTAATAAAGCACTGGGACAGTGACCATTATCCAGTAGCTTTCTAGAGAAAACTAAATATGCTTCCTCTTAATTTTTCCTTCCCATGTTATTGGCTCCCAAAGAATAATCCTCTGATTAGATGCCATGAAGCCTAGATGCTTTCTGTTGCTTGCTTCACCTAATTCTTTAGTGAGTAGCATGGGAGCATTTGGCTAAATTCAATAAAACTCTGAAATGTTGAGTGAGGATTTATGGGCTCCATCTTCAACAGGCAATAAAGACGAACTAAAAGGCATACCTGAGGCCTTCAAGGTTGTCTGGTCCAGGGCAGGAAGACCGTATCTAGTACCGCTGCCTGAGGGGAACCAACCATTAGCAGCATATGGAGAATGGAAAAAATGAAAAAAAGAACTTTGGAAATAGGAGGGTGAGTTTTCCCAAAGGGGTTAGTCCAGCCTCCATGTACATGATTTTTTTTCTCTTCATTTTCTGGGCTCAGTGGTTGGTCTGGTCTGTAAATTCAGTCTGAGAGTCCTAGACCAGGTGTGGACCACGCTCCAGCTAAGGCTCCACACCTGTATTCCACCTTGAGCTTGCAGCCTGTTCATCTCCCATCTCATTGGCAGCCATCTTTGTGCTTCCCAGGTTCCCACAGGCTTAGATATTGGGCCCCCTCCATTAAGCCCACTATGGACTTCCCTATCACCACTTGATTTTTTTGGAAGGTTCTTAGAAACTATGATAATAGCAAGCAATAAAAAACCCTGAGGTGGATAGACAGAATAGATAGAGCCCTTTTGAAAGTCTTAGTTTTAAAGTTTAAAGAAGAGAGAAAGAAACTAGAAGAAAGAAGAGCTTCCTAACCATATTCTGCTGTAATTACTCCTTATCATGCTGACTGGCATTTTTTCATTATTAGCTTGTTCTCGCCCTTCCGTTGTATGTACCTGTTGTTTGGACAATCCCTGTTGTTCTTCCTCTCTTCTTTCCAGTTGCCATTTCTTTTATGGCTTCTTCCAGTCTCCCTCTGTCCCTTTTGTCTTGGAAGTGAATGAAATATGAACCCTCAGAGATTGTCTCTGACTTTTTGGCCCTCAGGCCAGCCTAGTTATACTGTGTTTAAAAAGGGCCTATTTTTTAATAAAACATCACCAACATTTTCTGGAGGAAATGTAAATCAGACACCACCTTACCACCAAAGGGGAAAGGACAGGAGTTTATGACACCACACACATACCCAACAGTTTGTGAAAGAGAGCAAGCACTCTCCTCCCATGTCACAGGTTGAGGGCTGCAGCTACCCCTCTGTTGCCTCAAGGGTCACACTTTGATCTCTCATTCCCTGGAACTGGGCTTTCATGTCCCCTCTCACCACCCTCCTCTACAGTCTTGCTAATAACAGGGCATTTATCACGCTGGAACTCAGATAATTTTATGAACACTTCCTCTCCTCTTTCAAGTTCCTGTGTAAGAGGAGAGCATTTGGCCCATAGTACTGAATTTGTGATATCAGTCTGCTCCACTGAAACTGATGGTGACATTGTAAACCTGAGTATGACTTCACTGCAACTCAGCCAAACCGGATGGTGAGGAAGAAAGTGCTTATTCCAGTTTAAACACTGTAACTGCAATAACAGCAGATGAAATACAGAACTTACCTAGCAAAGTAAATTGCTTCTTGTATATATATTCTCTCTTTTTTTTTATTTCAAGTTTTCCCCAGAGTGAAAGTCCATCCTTAAGAAAATGGATTTAATTTTCAGTCTTACAAACAACGAGCAAGTAGAAGGAATATTTTTAAAGACGGGGAAAAATATGTAGATAGCTTCCTTTTAAATTGGTTGAAGAGTTGCTAAGCCAGTTCAGACGCAGGCTAAAGACAGCTCTAGCCACTTACTAAAGCCTGCTTGGGATATTAGGCTCAAAAACAATTGAGCAGAGAATGTTGAAAAGCTGTTTATATATAGCACCGGGCTAAAGGACTCTGTACAGCCAAATTGTAGATGGTCTTCTAGGATCTGAATGCCCTGGAACAGTGACTGCACAAGGGACTGACCTGCCTACAGGCTCAGCTGTACAGCTGCATTGCAGAAATGCCAAAGGGAAGGGAACAGGGGAGCTCGTATAAGTGCATTCCTTAGTCAGCCCTCCTTGCGACCCTACATTTCTCATTATATATCTTCACAAGTGGTGCCTTAATTCCTTAGGAAAAAAGTCTATCGAATTTCATAGAAAATGCTAATAACTTTTTATGATTTTTGAATCAGCCTATAGAATTCAATAGACAATTATATCCTTGAAGTATGATACTATTATGTTGCTTCATAAAACCTGCAGATAGAATCTCAATCTGTACAACTTTCTATAGGTTTTAAGAGTACTTTCTGTTGAACTGTGTTGACATAGGGCCTTATTTTTAGAGGTGTTGAGCACCTATAGATCCCATTAACTTCAATTAGAGTGATGGATGCTTCTGCAAATCAAATCCTTAATCTCTTTTACATTCTAAAGAACTTTTCCATAAGGCACTTTCAGGGAGGGCTAGGAAACTATCTGTTTCTCTTTGATGAGTGGTGCAGTGCTTGGACTCCACTGCAAGAATGCTAGTTTGGAAGCCCGTAGTGTTGTTCTGATCTCCTGCTCTCTAAAACACCTACCTATGTGTAGTCCTCAGGGCTGTTCTCTAAGAGTCCCTGAAGTGTGTGCAATTGTTCACTTGCTCATCTTTCTACTACTTCCCTGCCCACTTGCTCACATGCAAAGATCCCCAAGCACCAAAAGTTCGTGATACACAAACGTAAAGTAAAATGAGTAATGGCTACATTTGGCAACAGTAGCTAAAAAAACTCTTAGCCAAAAACTGGAATATGTTGGGTCTTTGTTTTGCATGGTGTGAATAACTAAAGTCAGTGGGAGTTGTGGGTCTGAATCCTGCAGCCCCTTTGGAAATCCCAGCCTAAAAGGTAAATTAGCTCATACATGGGCTAAACTGGTAAACATGAGGCTACTGTCTTCTTGTGGGGTTGAATACCTGAGGGTCACAAAAGTCACTCTTGTTTTTCTGCTTGTGTGCCTGATAAGAGCTGCTTACAGTTCTCTGCCGAAGCTCTCAGCAGATAGTGAAAAGTGTCTTTGCTTCCAAACTGATTAGATTGTTGTTTCACATTCACTCACTCCCTGGACCTTTTCTCTGTTCATTAAAAGTTAAGCATTTTGTTAAGGAACTCCAATCGGGTGCTTTGTTGTTCTTAAATGCAAAACGTAAGCAATCAATAATTCTGTCTGTTACTGAATAGATTCAGAGACTCTGGGAGGTGGGAGCCATAGAGAAATTGAACAATAGAGGATTAATAAGTATTTTGATTACATTGCTTGCTTAATTCAGTTAAAATACAATAGCATTCAATAGGATTGACGAGGATTTTTTTTATTCAAACAAATGTACAAAACTGTTAGCTTTCTGCTGTGTTTTTGTTTTCATTTCTCCTTTCAAGTTCCTTCCCTAGCCTCCCCCTACTGTTAACACGTACGTAGTGCATGTACTCACTCCCTGTACTCATTTAATATTAAATGAAACCTTTGCTGGGTGGTCTGTGTCATGCCAGCCTGAGCCTAATTCAAACCCAGTTGAAGTCAACAGCAAGACTTCCCTTGATTTCAATGTACTTTGGACAGGTTTCATGTTGTTGAGGTTTTATGTTCCGATGTCATCCTTAATTCCTTTTGTACTTAAGCTTGGTAGATGCATTTCCCCTTTCTTCATCTTCCTTCGTTCCCTCTTGTCTGAACAGGTCAAGCAAGAGAAAATTATACACTTACACCTTCCAGGTATCAAATGTCAGGCTGTAGTTGCTTGGGTTTGTTTGTTCTGTCTGTCGCTTTCTATACCATTCCCAATAAGTAAACATGAATATGAAAACAACAAAATGAAACATGACTCTGGTGACTCTGTGGCACATTAAGCCTCATCTATTGTGCTGTTACATTTTCAAACAGACCAAGCTATGCCTTTTCAGGCTGCTGATCATGTGACCACACTGTTACACAGTAGCCCATTGTTCTAAAGACAAGATCTTGGCAATGACAAGGTCCCTGTTTGGATCATTGTGTCTGAATGATCACTAAATACAGAGCCACGAACTCCCCAACTCAGACACATGCATGGAAACAAAATATCCACCTACTAAAGATGGTGCGAGTTGGACTAGGTACTGTATGAGCAGCAGTGCAAGTAGGCCGCTACGCTCTGGTACATCGTACCAGCAAGCTATTTATTGCCAGTACGGCATACCAGAAAGATACAGCAGCAGCTCTGCAGCAGGAGAGGGCTGGGGGTTCTGCTCCTTTCCCCGCTGGGAGGGGCAGTGGGGAAAGGAGCAGAATGCCTGCAGCTCCTCCGGTGGCTGGACCACCTCCTCCCCCGCAGCCTCATCCCCCTGGCCCTGTCTCCAGCACAGGAGGAGGAGGACAGAGCCCTGCCCCAGGTAACATGGGATGGATGTGGGGAAGGAACTGGAAGAACATGGGGGCCCTGGGCTGGGGGCAGGGTGATGAGGAGTCACATGGAGGGTCAGGTGGGGAGGTCACATGCCCCCTTTAGCTGGTGCCCCCCCCCCATACCAATAAGACATAGATTTTACTTGCTCCACTGTGTATGAGAGAGACAAGGTGGGTGAGGTAATTGGACCAACTCCTGGTTGTGAGAGAGACAAGCTTAGGAAAGGGGCATTTTCCTAATTATAACAGACTTAGGGCTCTCCTATTGCAAAGAGGAAGAGCTCTGTGTAAGCTCGGAAGCCTTGTCTCTCTCACCAACAGAAGTTGGGCCAATAAAAGATAGTACCTTACCCACCTTGTCTCTCTAATAGCCTGGGACCGACACAGTTAAACAACACTGCATAGATATTAGCAAGTCAGTCAGGTTGTAAGTGGTTGTCTCGTAAACTATAACATTCTTTTTCCTGCACATAAATGCCACTCAAACACATGTAACATTTTTACTACCTTTGAAAACATCAAAGGAATTACTTTCTTACATCCAAATGCCCAGTGAACGGTATAGGTAAGCAGAAAACCATCTGTCACAGTAGAAAACGGCTTTTGGAAAGTAATTTTTCATCCGTAGAATCCTGTTACCACTATAGGTGGTGATTACTAAAACCAAATTCCACTGTAGTTTGTTGACTTAATTAGCTGTCATTTAGAAGATTAGCTAATTACTTTTGTCATGATACCTACACATCACTACTGTCTGGCAAGTGTTAGACAAGTGATGAGCTGAGACTTCTGTTTTTCTGCTAAACACAGTTTTGTTACCTCATCCTCTCACCTACCTCCACTGTGCTTGTTTCTCTCCCTTCTCCAGCTGCAGTATTGCTAATTCTTTCTATTTTATATTTGTTTTACTTTAAATCCCAGAGCCCAGAGTCACATTATTACAGGAGAATCTTAGCTTTCTTTATTTTTAAGCAAGCAACTTTCTAGCCCCCATTGTTGCAGAGAAAAGCTTGGAAATGTCAACATAGGGCTTGTGTTCACAGGGAAAAAATTATACTGTAGCTATGCCAGTATAACTCCCCATGTGGACACTACTACTCCAGAATAAAAGTGACTTTATTTTGGTATAAATGCCCTGTGTAGACAAGCCCTGCGTGTAACCTAAGGGCTCGAAACCAGAATGCAAATTAAGGTTTCAGAGTAGCAGCCGTGTTAGTCTGTATCCGCAAAAAGAACAGGAGTACTTGTGGCACCTTAGAGACGAACAAATTTATTTGAGCATACGCTTTCGTGGGCTACAGCCCGAAGAAGTGCATCCGAAGAAGTGGGATGTAGCCCACGAAAGTTTAGCTCAAATAAATTTGTTCGTCTCTAAGGTGCCACAAATACTCCTGTTCTTAATACAAATTAAGAATCCCAAAATTGTTTTCTAAAAATCTCACTCTTTGGGGGGAGGGAGGGCTTACTCATTATCTTTGAATACTTGAGCCTGGTCTACACTATGAGTTTAGGTCAAATTTAGCAGCGTTAAATCGAATTAACCCTGCACCCATCCACACAATGAAGCCATTTACTTTGACATAAGGGCTCTTAAAATCGATTTCTGTACTCCTCCCCAACGAGGGGAGTAGCGCCGAAATCGACATTGCCATTTCGAATTAGGGTTAGTGTGGCCGCAATTCGACGGTATTGGCCTCCAGGAGCTATCCTACAGTGCACCATTGTGACCGCTCTGGACAGCAATCTGAACTCGGATGCACTGGCCAGGTAGACAGGAAAAGCCCCACGAACTTTTGAATTTCATTTCCTGTTTGCCCAGCATGGACAGCACAGGTGACCATGCAGAGCTCATCAGCACAACTCATCAGCATTCTGAGAATCAAAAAAGAGCACCAGCATGGACCGTACGGGAGGTACTGGATCTGATCACTATATGGGGAGAAGATTCCATGCTAGCAGAACTACGTTCCAAAAGATGAAATGCCAAAACGTTTGAAAAAATCTCCAAGGGCATGATGGAGAGAGGCCACAATAGGGACTCACTACAGTGCTGCGTGAAAGTTAAGTTGCTCAGACAAGCCTACCAGAAAACCAAAGAAGCAAATGGAAGGTCCGAGTCAGAACCACAGACATGCTGCTTCTATGCTGAGCTGCATGCAATTCTAGGGGGGGCCGCCAGCACTACCCCACCCCTTGACATGGATTCCGAGGAGGGGGTAATTTCAGCCATGCCTGAGGATTCTGTAGACGGGGAAGATGAGGCGGAGGAGGAGGATGACGAGCTTGCGGAGAGCACACAGCACTCCATTCTCCCCAACAGCCAGGATCTTTTTCTCAGCCTTACTGAAGTACCCTCCCAACCCTCCCAAGGCATTATCCCAGACCATGAAGCCATGGAAGGGACCTCTGGTAAGTGTACCTTTGTAAATATAAAACATGGTTTAAAAGCAAACATTTTTTAATGATTAATTTGCCCTGAGGACTTGGGATGCATTCGCGACCAGTACAGCTACTGGAAAAGTCTGTTAACGTGTCTGGGGATGGAGCGGAAATCCTCCAGCGACATCTCCATGAAGCTCTCCTGGGGGTACTCCAAAAGCCTTTGCAGAAGGTTTCTAGGCAGTGCAGCCTTATTCCGTCCTCCATGGTAGGACACTTGACCACGCCATGCTAGTAGCAAGTAATCTGGTATCATTGCATGACAAAGGCTGGCAGCGTACGGTCCCAGTGTTTGCTGGCATTCAAGCAATATCCGTTCTTTATCTCTCTGTGTTATCCTCAGGAGAGTGATATAATTCATGGTAACCTGGTTGAAATATGGGAATTTAATTAAGGGGACATTCAGAGGTGGCCATTCCTACTGGGCTGTTTGCCTGTGGCTGAAAAGAAATCCTTCCCTGCAGTTAGCCAAGCCAGGGGAAGGGGGAACATTGGCGCTGAGCTTTTCGCGTTTGGCTAGCAGGGATCTTCCCTGATACCAGCCACACGGTGGGGGGAGGGGTAAAGCGATCATCCCAGAGAATTGGATGGGGGGGGGTAGTTTGGTTTCTGCAGGGATCTTCCCTGATACCAGCCACGTGGCGGGGGGAGGGATAAAGCGATCATCCCAGAGAATTGGATGGGGGTGGGGTTTCAGTTTGGTTTCTGCTGCTGCACGTTAACAGGAAAACCACAGCACTCAACGGGCTTTGCCTGATATGTGGGAAAGGAGTGCGCTGCTTTTAGGAAGGTTGCAGAAGCCGAAAGACAATGGCTTACCATGGCCACATGCAAGCCGAATTCTGTTGCCCGGACCTGCGTCTGTGATCTCTAACACCAAAGCCGCAGGCACTCAATATTAAGATGCAAAATGAGACCTTGTACCGAAATCACATGTGCTATGTAATGTGAATAGTGTTGTTCACCGTGAAAGAGTTTAAGCATTGTTCTGTAAAATGTATCTTTTTAAATACTTCTCTCCCTTTTTTTCCTTCTGCAGCTGCAAATTTTTCAAGCCTCCCTCCTCCGTTCTGAAGGCTATCTCAGATAAGGCAGCGAAAAAAACAGACGCGAGATGACATGTTCTCGGAAATCAAGCAATCGACCCGTGATGAAAGAGCTCATCTGAATGAGTGGAAGGACACGGTATCAAAGTACAGGAAAGATGCCAGTGAATGTGAGGATAGGAGGGACCAATGTGAGGCCATGAGGGACCAACGTGAGGACAGAAGGGACCAACGTGGGGAGAGGAGAGACGCTCGAGATGAGAGGTGGCAGGATGCAATGCTGCTGCTGCATGAGCAAATGGACACACTCTGGCATCTAGTGGAGCTTCAGGAACAGCAGCAGGATCACAGAGTGCTGCTGCAGCCCCTGTATAACCGCCCTCCCCCTCTCTCCTCCCCGAGTTCCATAGCCTCCTCACCCAGACGCCCAAGAACGCGGGGGAGGGGAGGCTCCGTGCACCCTGCCACTCCACTCCAGTGGACAGCCCAAGCAAAAGGCTGTCATTATTTTGAACTTTTTTAGTGGCCTTTTCCTTCCCTCCTATCCTCCTCCCAAACCCCACCCGGGCTACCTTGTCAGTTCTCTCCCTATGTTTATAATCAATTAATAAAGAATACATGATTTTTAAATGATAGTGACTTTATTTCCTTTGAAAGCAAGCTGTGATTGAAGGGGGAGGGTGGGTTGCTTACAGAGAATGAGTCAATCAAGGGGGCAGGTATTTATCCAGGAGAAACAAACAGAACTTTCAGACCGTAGCCTGGCCGGTCATGAAACTGGTTTTCAAAGCTTCTCTGATGCGCAGCACTTCCTGGTGTGCTCTTCTAATCGCCCTGGTGTCTGGCTGTGCATAATCAGCGGCCAGGCGATTTGCCTCAGCTTCCCACCCCACCATAAAGGTCTCCCCCTTACTCTCACAGAGATAGTGGTGCACACAGCAAGCAGCAATAGCAATGGGAATATTGGTTTGGATGAGGTCTGAGCGAGTCAGTAACGTGCGCCAGCGACCCTTTAAACATCCAAATGCACATTCTACCACCATTCTGCACTTGCTCAGCCTGTAGTTGAACAGCTCCTAACTACTGTCCAGGCTGCCTGTGTATGGCTTCATAAGCCATGGCATTAAGGGGTAGGCTGGGTCCCCAAGGGTAACTATAGGCATTTCAACATCCCCAGTGGTTATTTTCTGGTCTGGGAAGTAAATCCCTTGCTGCAGCCGTTTAAACAGAGTAGTGTTCCTGAAGACGCGAGCGTCATGAACCCTTCCTGGCCATCCCACATTGATGTTGGTGAAATGTCCCTTGTGATCCATCAGTGTTTGCAGCACCATTGAAAAGTACCCCTTGCAATTTATGTATTGGCTGCCCTGGTGCTCCGGTGCCAAGATAGGGATATGGGTTCCATCTATCGCCCCACCACAGTTAGGGAATCCCATTGCAGCAAAGCCATCCACTATGTCCTGCACATTTCCCAGAGTCACTACCTTTGATAGCAGCAGCTCAGTGATTGCTTTGGCTACTTGCATCACAGCAGCCCCCACAATAGATTTGCCCACTCCAAATTGATTTGAAAAGTTGGCACTGTGAATTCCAATGGGCGCGGGAGACTGCGGGAACTATGGGCTAGCTATGGGATAGCTACCCACAGTGCAACACTCCGGAAGTCGACGCTAGCCTCGGTACATGGACGCACACCGCCGAATTAATGTGCTTAGTGTGGCCGCATGCACTCGACTTTATACAATCGATTGCCCAAAATCGAATTCTGTAAATTCAGAGCAATCCCGTAGTGTAGACATACCCTTGGAGTTGGCAATACTGCATCTGTTTCACCCTCTTTAACATTGGACTGTCAGCACCGTGGGGCAAGGACTGTCTTCTTTGTGCATGTCTACACTGCATCTGGGAGTGAGCCTCCCAGCCTGCGTCTGCAGACTTGTACTAGTGAGGCTCATGCTAGTGCTCTAAAAGCAGCTGTTTTTATGTTTCAGCTCTGGCTCTGAAGTCTTGGAGTGGGATGGGCTTGGGAACCCAAGCTGCAGACCAAGCCACAACATCAAAGCAACATCTACACAGCTAGTTTTAGAATGCTAGCACGAACCCCAGTAGTGTGAGTCTGTGGACCCTGGGCTTGGAGGCTTGTTCCCAGTTGCAGAGTAGATATACCTTTATTGGTGCAAAGAGCGGGTTGGGAGCTGGAATTTCTATTCCATGGGAAATTGCAACATTTTGAAAGTTTTTTTCGAGTGAAAATCCAAAATTTTGAAGCTTCCTGTGAGTAAGTTGAAAAGTTTCACTTAAATATAATAAAAATGACTTTTAAAATACAATACATTTGGAAACAAAAAGTTGTATCTGAATAAAGAATCAAAACGTTCCTGTTTTGTTTCAATTTTTTTAAATGAAATGTCAAAATCACCTGCTTACTGTAATTTGAAATGAAATGCAGTAGCCATCTACAGTCCCAAACACTAGAAAACAAAAACAAAACAAAACAAAATCTGGGGAAAGGAAAAGCATATTCTCTCATATTATCTATCTTCTTACATGGCTCATTATATCTGAACATCTAACTAAAGCCCACAACTAACAGCATTACGGAAGTAAAATGTAAGTTGGAAAGGACCATTTTCCTAATTGTAAAAGACACGGTCCCTCCTGTTGAAAATAATTACCATTTTCCTAACAGATACTCAGTGAACAACTCCAATCCGATATATAGGCTCTTCTGTGAGAGCCTACTGTTGCTAGGCAATGTTGCTAGGCAGTACCACACTATGCGGTCAGTCAGTGCTCTGTCACAGTGCCAACTTTTCAAGTATTTTTGAGCTGTAAACTTTTTTTTTTTTTTTTTTTTTGAAAAAATTATGATTACATGTTTGTATCAAATCAATCAGGCTTCATTGTTGAGGTAGTAATAGTATGTTATAAACATTTGGAGATCTTCTTAATCACTCTCTTGGACTTTTAGTTCTTGTTTGGTATGCAGGCAAATTATTCAGCTTCTGAGCACATGCCAGCATCTGAATAAATTGAATAAGTGGAAGTGTTTCATGAAAAAAAGCTATAACATTTTGTATTTACTGTTCAACATGCTGTTTCTAATTGATAATGTATGTGTGTGTGTATATATATACACACACACTATATATATACACACATGTATATATATATATACACACGCTATCAAGAGATTATAGAAACAGCATGTTGAACAACAGTACAAAATGTTATATCTATATATACTGTATATAATATACACACACAAACTACATTAAAAACATTAAGGTTGCACTATTGCGCACTCCATTTCACAGGACATTTTCAATGGTTTGGAATGAAAATACATTGTGAAATCTCAGAATTTCCTGTGAAATGGAATTCTGAAGTTTTCTTCCCTTTTGGAAATATGTGGGTGGGAAATTTGATTAGCTCTGGTTGGGAACATCTGACTCTTTTGCACATACAACCCTAACTCTAGCCCCGGGTGAGCATGCTATATGCTTCGGCCTTTAATTATATAATGATATCTCTCAAAGGTGCTACATATCATCCCACCTCCACAAACTCCATCCCCCCCGCCCCCAGTGATGTGTCCTCAACTCAGCCTGCTCTATGTTTCAGGGTTAAAGGGCCCCTAAAAACATCTCCTCCTGCAGTTGCTCCTGTCTATTTCATAGTCTCCTGGGCCAAACCAGTCTCTGTCTCTCCCTGTCATAACTCTCTCAGATGCCACCCAGCTCTTGGGGTTCTGCGCCAGGCAGGGCAAGAAGTTGGGCCAATATGCTTCCTCCTCCTGCCTCACAACAGTCTTCTGTCTCCCACATGGCCGTGGCACTTGGAGATGGAGGAAGCACCAGGCGGTGGGGGGTGAGGAGGAAGGAAGGGAAGGAGGGAATGAGAGAAAGTCTAGGAAGGTGTGAAAGAATAAGGGGAACAGTGTGTGGAGGGGGACACAAGATGGGGAAAGAAAGAGGTGTGGGAGAGCAAGAGTGCCTGGGAATAAGGGGAGGCAAAAGAGAGAGCGATAACATGAGGCAGAGGCCAGGTCTATACTATACACTTACTTTGGTATAACTGCATTGCTCAGGGATGTGAAAAATCCACACCCCTGAGCCAAGTAGTTAAACCGCCCTAACCCCCAGTGTGAACAGCGCTATGTCAGCAGGAGGGCTTCTCCTGGCAACATATCTACTGCATCTTGGGGAGGTGGAGTTATTAAGGCGGTGGGACAGCTCTCCTCATCAGAAGAGCTATACAGCGGCATCATTGCAGCTGTGCCAATGTAAGTTTGTAATGTAGACCTGCCCTGAAAGTGTGCCTGGGGATGGAGGAGAAAGAGAACACAAACTAAGGGCATGGCTACACTTGCAGTTGTAGAGCGCTTTGAGTTAAACCAACCTTCGTAGAGCACAGTAGGGAAAGCGCTGCAGTCTGTCCACACTGACAGCTGCAAGCGCATCGGCGTGGCCACATTTGCTGCACTTGCAGCGGCATTGGGAGTGGTGCATTATGGGCAGCTATTCCACAGAGCGCCTCTTCCCATTCTGGTGCTGTGACTTGTGGAAAGGGGGCGGAGCATTCTGGGTCTTGTCCCAACGCCCCATGATGCATCAGTTCTCATCCCAGCAATCCCTGTGCTTCCACATTTGGCGCCATCTTTCAACGTTTTTTGTACTGCGCACTCTGTCTTCCCTTTTGGTCTGAGGGAATGGAGCCCGAACTGCTGAGGAATGTGCTGATGAGTCTCGCCAGCATGTCACGTTTGGCAGTTAAGTTACTCCTTAAGATCCAAACTGACAGTGAGGACTCCGACGATGATATTGACTTGAGTAACCCATACGACACGAGATTGCTTGTGGCATTCATGGACGTGCTCACCACCAGGGAACGCCACTTTTGGGATCGGGAAACAAGCACCAAGTGGTGGGATCATATCGTCCTGCAAGTCTGGGATGACGAGCAGAGGCTGCAGAACTTTCGGATGAGAAAAGCCACTTTCATGGGACTGTGTGCTCAGCTCGTCCCCACCCTGTGGCGCGAGGACACGAGATTGAGAGCTGGCCTGATGGTGGAGAAGCAGGTGGCTATTGCAGTCTTGAAGCTGGCAACTCCAGACAGCTACTGATGGATGCTAACCAGTTTGGAGTGGGAAGGTCGACCGTTGGAATCATATTTGATGCAAGCTTGCAGGGCCGTTAATCGCATCCTGTTCAGAAGAACCTTGACTCTGGGTAAGGTGCATGACCTTGTGGCTGGCTTTGAACAAATGGGTTTCCCTAACTGCGGAGGGGCGATAGATGGGATGCATATTCCAATTCTGGCACCAGCCCACCTACCCTCCGAGTATGTTAATCGGAAGGGGTATTTCTCTATGGTTCTCCAGGCGCTTGTGGATCACCGTGGGCGTTTCATTGACATTAATGCAGGCTGGCCCGGAAAGGTGCATGACGCACGCATCTTTTGGAACACTGGCCTGTTCAGGAAGCTGCAAGCCAGGACTTTCTTCCCAGACCAGAAGATCACTGTAGGGGAAGTCGAAATGCCCATTGTGATCCTTGGAGACCCTGCTTACCCTTTAATGCCGTGGCTCATGAAACCCTACACAGGGAGCCTTGACAGCAGCAAAGGGCGGTTCAACAACAGGCTGAGCTGATGCAGAATGGAGTGTGCTTTTGGCCATTTAAAGGGCTGCTGGCACTCTCTGTATGGGAAGCTGGACCTGGCCGATGACAACATCCCCGTGGTTATATTCGTGCGCTGTACCCTCCATAACATTTGTGAAGGGAAGGGTGAAAGATTCACTCAGGCATAGAACTTGGAGGTTCAACACCTGGAGGCTGAATTTGAACAGCCAGAGAGCAGGGCTATTAGAGAGGCCCAGAGCGGGGCTGCAAGGATTAAAGATGCCTTGAGGCAGCAATTTGAGGCTGAAAGTCACCAGTAATGTTTGGTGCCCTGCACGGGAGTGAAGTGCAGCAGTTCTAATATTAGTAGGAATCTCTGTTTGCTACGCTAACTTGCAGTGCCTGTTGCTTTCCTGGGCTAAGGTATCTTTTACTTTATGCAATAATAAAGAATGTTTTCAAAGCCAAAAAATCCATTTATTGAAAAGAAACACAACTGCTTGGGAAACAGGAAAGGCAGGGGGTGAGGTGGGGAATGGTACAATCACAAGATTTGCATATGTGCTGTTACCATACTCAACCTGCCAGTCTGGAGTGCTGTGCAATGAGTGCTGCACTTCAGGATGGCTATACTGCATGGTGATGGGGGTTGAGTGCAGTGGCTAAGGGTCATAGTTTTCAGAGGTGGGTGGTGAAGCTACACATGTTGGAGGCAGCTGGTAGCAATAAGAACCCGGATGTTGGAGAAAGTGGGTTGGAGGTGACATTGGGGCACAAGGAAAAGAGTTTTGAGACAAGGGTTGCAGAGGGGGTGGGCGTGGTAATGCTCCGCCTGCATGGCTACGAGTGCCTGGATCGAGTCCACTTGGCGCTCCATGATGCTTATCAGCCGATCCGTGCTTTGCTGCCAGAGCTCCGCGCTTTTATGCCAGTGCGCCTCATTCTGCTGGTGGATTCTCCTTTCTCTCTCCCTCCACTCCTGTGCTTTTAGATTCTCGTTAAGTGATTGCTGCATTACTTCATGGAGTATGTCTTCTTTGCTTCTACGTGGCCTCTTCCTAATTCTTTGCAGTCTTTCAGCCAGTGATAACACGGATGGCTGAGATCTCAAGGTTGCATCTGTAAAGGCAAAATGCAACACTTAACAGAGGCAGCATTGTTCACACCAGACAGAGCAATGATTCCCCCGTACTTAAGGAGGGCAAGCACAGTCTACACAATAGCATAATTTGCCGGTCCCAAAGTGAACACACATAACCCACAGGAGCCCCAAAAAGGTGAGTAAGCACAGGGTCCAGGGGGACTGATTGTTTCCAGGCTGTACTGTCCTCTGGGTTTCTGTGCCTTGGTGGGAGCCAACAGCTGCAGGGGGCCCCCTATACTGAACACTGTCTGCACATTTTCCACAGGATGAGTTCGTCTTGGAAGATATCTCTGAGGGTGACCTGAGAAGCAAGGGAGGGTCTTCTACTACAATGAGGCTTCCGCCCTGGCCCATATGCAGCTTGCCTGTGTGCAGCAATGGTCCCCCCGCCCCTCACGGCACAGTGGCATGGACATGTTAGCCTGACTGGGAGAAGGACCACAGTGGCTTTCCCAAGAAACCTGCGCAAGCGCATTGCCCATGTTCTGGATGAGACCTTTGAAGAGATCACTGAGGCTGATAACCGCGATGTGAGAGAGCACATCAGTGCCCTATTCCACATCTAGGCATGCATGCAGCCCTAACCCTCCTCGCCCCAAGAGCCCGCACCAAATAACTTCCTTCCCAAAATAAAAGCCGCTTACCGGGTACTTCCTCTGGTGTTTGTCCTTCCCCAAGCACCAGCCGCCGCTATTGGCTACCTTCCTCCTGGCTTGAAAACAGCTCCTGGCTGCCTGCATCTAGGGATTCCAGGGTGCCTTCCTCCTCCTCAAAAAGAAGAACAGGAGTACTTGTGGCACCTTAGAGACTAACAAATTTATTAGAGCATAAGCTTTCGTGGACTACAGCCCACTTCTTCGGATGCATATGCATCCGAAGAAGTGGGCTGTAGTCCACGAAAGCTTATGCTCTAATATATGCATCCGAAGAAGTGGGCTGTAGTCCACGAAAGCTTATGCTCTAATAAATTTGTTAGTCTCTAAGGTGCCACAAGTACTCCTGTTCTTCTTTTTGCGGATACAGACTAACACGGCTGCTACTCTGATTCCTCCTCCTCAGCACCCTCGCTCACGCTTTCCTCCTCCTCCTCCTGCCTTGTTGAACTGGGCTCTGAAGTGTCCACGGTGGTACTCGGAGTAGAGGTGGGGTCGCCCCCAAGTATTGCGTCCAGCTCCTTGTAGAAATGGCAGGTCGTGAGGGAAGCACTGGAGTGGTGGTTTGCCTTTGCGGGCTTTGCGGTAGGCATTCCGCAGCTCCTTCACAACCCTGCACTTCAGTGTGTCCCAGTCATGGCCCCTTGCGAGTTAGAGCGCACGGGGCCGCTTTAATGCGCTGTAACTTGCAAGTGTAGCCATGCCCTAAAATAGGAAAAGAACAAGTTGAGAATTATTTACACAGGTTAGTTCAGCCAGGCCTGTTGAAATACAACCAGGAATACTCGAGGAACTGGCTGAAAAGATCTCTGAGCCATTAGCGATTATTTTTTAGAATTTGTGGAGGATGAGAGAGATCCCAGAGGATTGTAGAAGGGCAGACAGGCTACCTATCTATGGAAAGGGGAATGAAGACAACACGGAATTATAGACCAGTCAGCTTAATTTTGGGACCTAGAAAGATAATGGAGCAAATAATCAAGCTATCAGCTTGTAAGCATCTAGGAGATAAGGTGACAAGTAATAGTCAACATGGATCCTCATAACAAGTCATGTCAAACTAATCAAATATCCTTCTTTGATGGATAATAAGCCCTGTGGATAGGGGGAATGTGGTAGATGTGCTATATCTTGACTTTAATAAGGCTTTTGATACTGTCTCACATGACCTTTTCATAAGCAAACTAGGGAAATATAACCTAGACAAACCTACTATAAGGTAGGTGCATAACTGGTTGGAAAACTAAGAGACTAGTTATCAATGGTTCACAGTCAAGATGGAAAGGCATATTGCATGGGGACCCACAGGGATCTATCTCAGGTCTGATTCCATTAAAATATCTCCATAAATTATTTGGATAATGGTATACAGAATACACTTATAAAGTCTTGGGATGATATCAAGCTGGGAGGAGTTGCAAGCACTTTGGAGGACAGGATTAGCATTCAACATGATCTTGACAAACTGGAGAAATGATCTGAAATAAATAGGATGAAATTCAATAAGGACAAATGCAAATAACTTGAGTTAGGAAGGAATAATCAATTGCACAAATACAAAATGGGAAATGACTGCTGAGGAAGAAGTACTACAGAAAAGGATCTGGCACTTATAGTGGACAAACTAAGGGCTTGTCTACACTCGAAATGCTACAGCAGCACAGCTGTGCCACTAAAGCACTTCAGTGTAGACACTACCTGTGCAAGTGGGAGGGATTCTCTCATCAGCACAGGCATTCTAACTCCCCAAGAGGCAGTAGCTAAGTCAATGGAAGAATTCTTTCATTGACCTAGTGCTGTCTACACAGGGACTTAGCTCGGCTTAATTACACAGCTCAGGGTTGTGGATTTTTCACTCCCCTTACCAATGTGGTTAAACCAATGTGGTTAAACCAACTTAATTTTCTAGTATAGATCAGGCCTAAATGAGTCAACAATGTAATCCTGTTGCAAAAAAAAAAAAAAGAAAACTTCATTCTGGGATGTATTAGCAGGAGTGTTGTAAGCAAGACACGATAAGTAATTCTTCCACTCTACTCAGCACTGATAAGGGCTCAACTGGAGTATTGTGTCCAGTTCTGGGCACCGCACTTCGGGAAAGATGTGGACAAATTGGAGAAAGTCCAGAGGACAGCAACAAAAATGATGAAAGCTTGAGAAAACATGACCTATGAGAAAAGATTGAAAAAACTTGGTTTGTTTAGTTTGGAGAAAACTGAGGGGAGACATATATCTTCAAATATGTTATAAAGAGGAGGGTGATAAATTGTTCTCCTTAACCACTGAGGACAGGGAAAGTAGTAATGGGCTTAAATTGAAGAAAGGGAGATTTAGGTTAGACATTAGGAAAACTTCCTAACTGTCAGGTTAGTTAAACACTGAAACAAATTCCCTGAAGAGGTTGTGGAATCTCCATCATTGGAGGTTTTTCAGAACAGGTTAAACCAACACCTGTCAGGGATGGTCTAGCTAATACTTAGTCTGACTCAGTGCAGGAGACTGGACTAGATGACCCATCATAGTCCCTTCCAGTCCTACATTTCTATGATTCCATGATTCTGTGTGTGGGGGACAATAGGTAAAGGAGAAAACAGTGAGGGAGAGGAGGCTGCATGTCTGTGTTGAAGAGTGAGGGGGGGGCCACCAAGAGTAAAAAACAAAGGCAGGTTGCCTGGGAAGGGTACCCTGGCACATAGGGGTGTGATGGGGCATCTGCCCCACACTGGGTTCTAAGGGATTAATAGTGCAGCAGGCAGCCAATCAAAGAAGAACTGAGAGGAGCAGCCAATCAGGCTCCAGCTGGCCCATATAAGAAGAGCTGCTGGGCAGAGTGGCTTCAGTAGCTGCCTGGAGCTTGAGGAGGGAAAATAAAGCTCCTAGCAGGAGGAAGGAGTGCTAGCACCTGGACAGAGCAGTGCTGCCAGCAGGGACTGGGGAAGCTAGAGCAAACTCATGGCTAGATGCTAAAACTGTTAGGCTTAGGAAAGGGCAAAGAAGGTGCTGAGGGGGCCGCAAGGAGGTGACCCAGGGAAATGAACCGAGGAGTTGGAGGGGATGCAGAAAGTGGTTACCACCTACAGGGACCCAGAGTAGTGAGCGAGCCTGGGTTCCTCCCCCCCTTGCCACTGAGGAACTGGCCAAATAATTGGCTGCAGTTGCCAGTGAAGGAAGTGGCTGGACAGTGGACTGCAGTTCCCCTGGAAAGGGGGAGAACAGAGCAGGACGCCATGGTCCTTGGGGCGACACGGGTCCTGGAGCAGAGGTGATGGCAGGTGAGACACCACCAGAAGAGGGTGCAGAGCTCGTTCCCAAGACAGCCAGTAGGAGGCGCTGCAATGGCAAGAGAACCCTGTCACAAAGGGTTTGAACCAGGATTCATGACAGCGAGCTTCAATTCCTGACTTAGCCATAAGCTGTCTGTGTGACTTTGGGCAAGTTACTTCGTCCACCCTCTAGCATTAGTTTCCCATCTCTAAAATACTTCTCTACCTCACAAAGGTGTTATGAGGATAAAATCTATTAATGATTATCATGTGCTCAGATACTATGGTTATGAGAGCCATGTAAGCATCTAGATGGAAAAAGTGTGTGAGGGTTTTAGGACAGAGCTTGTCGTAACACGTCTGGTATATATTTGCACTGGATTGTATTTGCAATATGGTGGGAGGCATCTGGGATGAGATGTGAGAATTTTTGGTGAAGGAGGCAAGCAAGAGTGTGTGAAAATGAAAAAGGAAAAGGGACAAAGACTGGGAATAGGGAACACAAAAGAGAGAGGAAGGGTGTGATAGAGAGAGAAGGGAGGAGGATTAAAAAGGAGGAAAGTGAGAGAACACAAGGTAGGAAAAGAAAGCAGAAGGCAAGGAAAGAGGCAACAATTCAACACTTCGTAGAAAAATGATCATGAGGGGAAAATAGACTGAAAAAAAAACAGTGGAAAAAGATGAGGCATAATAGGAGAAGAAATAAAATATGATGAAGAAAGGGAGACAAAGTATATTATAGAAAGTTTTTACTTAATAGTAAGGGTATATGCAAAATTATACTGTAAGTAACCACATTATTTAAAAGCAATTGAATAAAATGAGCTCAAACTAGCTACAGGAATAAAGGGAAACAAGAAAACTTTTTATCAATAATTTAGAAGCAAGAAGAAGACCAAGGACAGGGTGGGCCCACTGCTCAGTGAGGAGGGAGAAACAGTAACAGGAAACTTGGAAATGGCAGAGATGCTTAATGACTTCTTTGTTTCGGTCTTCACTGAGAAGTCTGAAGGAATGCCTAACATAGTGAATGCTAATGGGAAGGGGGTAGATTTAGAAGATAAAATAAAAAAAGAACAAGTTAAAAATCACTTAGAAAAGTTAGATGCCTGCAAGTCACCAGGGCCTGATAAAATGCATCCTAGAATACTCAAGGAGCTAATAGAGGAGGTATCGAGCCTCTAGCTATTATCTTTGGAAAATCATGGGAGACAGGAGAGATTCCAGAAGACTGGAAAAGGGAAAATATAGTGTCCATCTATGAAAAGGGAAATAAAAGCAACCCAGGAAACTACAGACCAGTTAGTTTAACTTCTGTGCCAGGGAAGATAATGGAGCAAGTAATTAAGGAAATCATCTGCAAACACTTAGAAGATGGTAAGGTGATAGGGAATAGCCAGCATGGATTTGTAAAGAACAAATCATGTCAAACCAATCTGATAGCTTTCTTTGATAGGATAACAAATCTTGTGGATACGGGATGTGGTATACTTAGACTTTAGTAAGGCATTTGATACAATCTCACATGATATTCTTATCAATAAACTAGGCAAATACAACTTAGGTGGTGCTACTATAAGGTGGGTGCATAACTGGCTGGATAACTGTACTCAGAGAGTAGTTATTAATGGTTCCCAATCCTACTGGAAAGGTATACAAGTGGGATTCCGCAGGGGTCTGTTTTGGGACCGGCTCTGTTCAATATCTTCATCAACGACTTAGATATTGGCATAGAAAGTACGCTTATTAAGTTTGCAGATGACACCAAACTGGGAGGGATTGCAACTGTTTTGGAGGATAGGGTTTCAAAATGATCTGGACAAATTGGAGAAATGGTCTGAGGTAAACAGGATGAAGTTTAATAAAGACAAATGCAAAGTGCTCCACTTAGAAAGGAACAATCAGTTTCACACATACAGAATGGGAAGAGACTGTCTAGGAAGGAGTATGGCAGAAAGGGATCTAGGAGTTATAGTGGACCACAAGCTAAATATGAGTCAACAGTGTGATGCTGTTGCAAAAAAAGCAAACATGATTCTGTGATGCATTAACAGGTGTGTTGTGAGCAAGACACGAGAAGTCATTCTTCCGCTCTACTCTGTGCTGGTTAGGCCTCAACTGGAGTATTGTGTCCAGTTCTGGGCACTGCATTTCAAGAAAGATGTGCAGAAATTGGAGAGGGTCCAGAGAAGAGCAACAAGAATGATTAAAGGTCTAGAGAACATGACCTATGAAGGAAGGCTGAAAGAATTGGATTTATTTAGTTTGGAAAAGAGAAGACTGAGAGGGGACATGGTAGCAGTTTTCAGGTATCTAAAAGGGTGTCATAAGGAGGAGGGAGAAAACTTGTTCATCTTAGCCTCTAAGGATAGAACAAGAAGCAATGGGCTTAAACTGCAGCAAGGGAGGTTTAAGTTGGACATTAGGAAAAAGTTCCTAACTGTCAGGGTGGTTAAACACTGGAATAAACTGCCTAGGGAGGTTGTGGAATCTCCATCTCTGGAGATATTTAAGAGTAGGTTAGAGAAAGTCTATCAGGGATGGTCTAGACAGTATTTGGTCCTGCCATGAGGACAGGGGACTGGACTCGATGACCTCTCGAGGTCTCTTCTAGTCCTAGAATCTATGAATCTATGAATCTATGAAAATGATCTGTGGCCATGGTGATTTTGATTTGCCTAGGACTATCCCAGGCTGACTAACAGTCTCTCTAAATTTTGTCATTTTTTTATGTTGAATACAGTTTTCACTCTTGTTCCTCTCCAACATTTCCCCCTGTGACTTATTCTGTTATTTCTCCAATAATACAACTGTGTATATATATATATATATATATATACATGTCATACACATTTTTTAGATGTTTAGACTATGCATGTGGTAATTTTTTCCCAGTCTTTTCTATTGAAACTAAATTTTATTGTCATAATGGGCCTTTATTGACTTATATGACAACTTTTTTTATCTCAGGTGATATTTATTTTTATAGAACTTTGGAGTCCCAGTCACTGTACACTTTCTTTTGAACCATCAATGCTGCTTTTTTTTAACGTGCATTTCAGGGGATGAGACACCTTACTATGAAGCCAATTTAGATGAAAACTTGTGCGGGCTGCATATTGCATCAGATGTTCATGACTGCAAAAGTGTAGCTTGTCCTATGTTGTGTAAATATGTTTTGCAGTGTATTTTTCATACAGATGACTTTCATGGATGATGTCTGATGTACAGACAGCTGAGTACACACACAGACACACACACACACACACAAATTTTGATCTGATCTTTGACAGTGAGTGTGTTAACTTAGCTGAAAAACTTGAATTATAATGCAGCTCTATCTCAGGCAGGAATTGTGGCTTAATTAGTGAATGTGGGTAGCATATTATGAAAGTATGAAATGCCTTATTAGTTTTTAAATTATTGGGTGTGAATGCTGTTTTGTATTGTAGCTTCATGTGTTCCCCCTCTTTGTTACATTCAGCTTCTTGAGTACAACGCACAGTGTGAATTCTGTTTTAAAAGGTGACCACAGGGAAGTTATGATTGCCTAATGGGAGGGTCCAAAGAAAGCTTGCTTAAAAAGTGGTTCACACTATGAAAAAAAAACAACATTTGAGAACTTCTGAAATAGAAGCTATATACAGGATATATGGGCAAAAAGCAAATGGCTTTAACTATCTTAAATGTTATGGACTATGCTATGCGTGGCCTTGCCTAATGGTCAGGAGGGGAAGTTGGAATAGTTGGAACAAGAGTGACCAGACCTAGGGACCAGGGACTAAATTGCAGAGTTATCAAGTCCAGGGAGCAAGCTAGAGTCAGGGGCCAGGAATCAGGAACCATGGATCAGAATCATAGAATCATAGAATATCAGGGTTGGAAGGGACCTCAGGAGGTCCTCAGGGTTGGAAGGGACCTCAGGACTCCCAAACCAGTGTATCAGCCAGAGCAGAGGCAGGAGCAGGAATCAAAAACTGGAGCAAGGGATAGGAGATCAGGAGAGGAGAACAGGCAGTGGGACTAGAAACATAACTGCAGTCATAGAATGCTGTTAAGTAGCAAGGGACCCAGGCCTGCTGAAGGATTTAAGAATGTGCCTGTAGGAGTCTTCAGCCAACCAGATGGCCACATTCATTAGCTGAATCAACTGTGGGAAATGAGCTGGGTCGTGTTCAACTGCAGGTCCCTACGCTAAGGTAAAGAGCCTGCATTGTCCCTAAATTAACACACAGTGTACAGCCAGATTGTGTGTGTGTGTGTGTGTGTGTGTGTGTGTAACGAGCTATAGCTATAGTCTGGGATTTTCAAAGGGTCTTGACTCTGAGGAAATTAGGTACCCAACTGTCATCAATTTTCAATGATAGTTGAGAACCTCAGGGTCCATCCTACAATTCACTGAGCACCCTTCACTTCCATTGTCTTCAGTGGCAGAGGAGGGTGCCGAGAACCTTCCAGTATCACCCCTTCACCCACTTAGGCCCCTTTTGAAAATCTTCACAATAGATCTGATCCCTAGCATCACCCATTAACAATATAACCCCTTTGGGAGAGGGGCCTTATTTTTTAAATGGCATTTTAAAATTTTCCTCCACACAGTCTCAGTCCCAGGGACAGTACCTGATCCACAACCCAGTGAAGTCAACAGAAAGACTCCGATTGTCTTCAGTGGGCTTTAGGTCAGCCCCCCCAGACAGCAATCAGAATCAATAAAGTTACTGAATAAAAGACAGGGAACTGGGTGGAGGGGGAAAGGGGAGAAGATGAAATCTGAGCCAGTGCGCATTCTCCAACCAGCCTGCACACTGTCAGGTGAGAAAGCACCGTAAAACTCCCTGGCAGAAGGGAAGTAGCAGTTCTCCATGTCAAACCACAGTAGCTGGTTTCCCTGTTTGGAAGGGCTGTGTGAAACCCTGCCTCCCCCATTGCTGGGGTTCAGAGCCCAGGCTTCAGACCCAGTCTCTAAGACTCGCTTAAAAGTAGATCTTTTTTTTTTTTTTTTTTTTTTTTTCAGAGTAGACATACCCTTAGTTGTTTTGCCTCCAATGCTGGGTCTGGTTTATGTGTGATGGCTAGAGAAGCAATATGAGAGATGGAAATGGAAAACAAATTTGCTGAAGCCTGTAGGGGATGAATGTACTTTTGTTGTTGTTGTTTTTGTTAGGGCTGGCTTGCTGATTGTACTCAGTATAGTTAGACCTTAAAGAAATTTACTCTTGCCTTATTCATATGGATACTCCAGATGCTTCATTATTAACACAGAGCAAGATGACATCACCCAGTAAAATATAAAGCTACAAAACCTTGGTATCTAAGCCTGTTACATAACATATTTATAAGGCAGTGTAGATCCCATTAGGTTAAACTGGTAAAGAAGAACTATTTTCCTGCACCCAGCATTTGAATATTATATATTTGCAGATTTCCACTGAACTGAATTAAAGCCTGTCTGGCCAAACTATATTGTCTACCCTAGGGAGATTTTTGTATTAAACTCTGTGTTCTTACCAGCCTCAAGCTGATCTCAGATAAGCAAACTGCACCTCTGTGAAAGGAACAGAAGAAAATCTATTTCTCTGATGTTTATCTATTAACATATTTAGAGAGAAGTGTGATCTTTCACATTCATGGCCCCCTTTTCTTCTTCAGTTTATCTCTGAACCCCCCCTCACTCGCCCTTTGTTTTTTTATTTTACCTTTCTTTTATGCAGGTACTTTAAGCAATCTTAATGAATGGATGCCCAACGGTTATTGTTAAAGGCTGTTTAAGCAATGTAAGGTTTCGTTTTATTGAGTGTGCTCCATTTATTTTTAATTGTAACTATACCATTTCCTACAGTGTCAGTGATTCCATTATTAACTCCTGTTAATAAGGAGTGTTAATAACGTGCCTATCCAAGTTCCACTCTTTGGTGAAATTTAGCAAAGCAAGGTCTCAGACCAGCAGGAAATTTTGTTTCTTCTTTCTTTTTAAATCAAAGATGGGAACAATGTTGTGCCAGATTCTCCTTTTCTACTAGTGCCTCTTTACATCAGGGGTAAAGTTAGTTAATGCAATTTACTCCCCCTTCCAGGTCCCTTTATACTGCAGCGTAGTGTGAAGAAGCTTGAAATGTGTAAATGTGGTGTGAATGAGATCTGTTCATATCACTTACTTTTTGCACTGATAGAGGTCAAAGTTATTTCTGCTTTTAAGTCAATTATCCATCTATAATACAAAGATAATACAATAGTTATGAAAAATGCCTTTGTGTATTTTTTTGAGGGAGGTGAAAAAATCAGTTTAAAATTGGCTGAAGTAATTTGGTTTTATAGATCACATTCTATACATTACACTTCTGGAAGGTGCTTTGATTCTATGGTGATGGTCATGGTATAAGCGATAGAATAGAGACTGATTCACCATTACATGATACCATTACACAAGAGTAACACAATGGATTTGAAATGGCGTAAGACTGGAGAAACTAGGTAATGTGTCAGACTTGTAATTTTTAATAATGATTCTCTAAGTAATTTTACAGCTAACAGCCTATTCATATGTCCAAGCTTCACTAATAACTGAGACTCAACATGATCTTCCAGATAAATAGTTTGCATTTTATAAACTATGAATTATTTTGCTGCCTTAACAATATACGTTACAGAGAGAGGGGTTTGCTTGTTCTCCCTATGCACGTGATACCTTCCACAGGCATTCCCGGGAGTTATATGCACATAAGTTTCAAAATTCTTCTCTTTAGTCTGTAGTATAGATAACAAATCTGCAGAGCAGAGCAGATGTTACTCAGGAGAGGAAAACAAAACTAGTACTATGTAGTTTGCATGGGTTCAATGGACTTTTCCCTCAGTTTGGTTTCTCTTTGTTTCACGTGTAATCTTCAAAGTAGGGTTGCCAACCTTCCAGGATAGTCCTGGAGGCTCCAGGAATTAGATTAATCTTTATTTAAAGATTACATTCTGTGATGAAACCTCAGGAATATGTTCAACCAAAGTTGGCAACCCTAGGGTGAGGGCATGCCAGTCCCCACCACTATGAGCAACCCTTCCCAGTGTGACAAGAGTGAAAGGGGACATTTGGACGAGGGGGAAAGCATTTGTTGGTTTCTTCAGCTTTCCTATTAGCTACTGCTTCTTCCAAGGGGGTTCTCCTTGTGTCCCATCAGCTGTTGCTTCTCCCACTAAGACTTTGTCCACTTCTGACAGCTACTGATGCTCCAACTTGCCCGTCCCTGCAGTTTTAATAGTAAGTAAGGTAGGTGCAGGGCTAAGAATGATTACAGCATGGGGAACTTATTACAAGAGATGTCTCTATGTATGTAAATAACTTATAAATTGTAAGACCAGAAGGGACTATTGTCATCCCCTACTCTGACACCCTGAATAATAGGCCAAAGGATTTCCCTGAATTATTTCCTGTTTGAACTATAGCATATCTTTTAGGAAAATGACAAATCTTGATTTAAAAATTGCCAGAGATGAAAATCTACCACAACCCTTGGCAAGTTTTCCCAGTGGTTAATTACCCTCACTGTTTAAATAAAAAGAAAATGCTTTATTTCTAGTCTGAATTTGTCTAGCCTCAACTTCTAGCCTTTGGATCTTGTTGTGCCTTTGTGTGCTAGCTTGAAGACACTTCTGTTATGAAATTTCTGTTTCCCATGTAAGTACTTACAGACTGTGCTCAAGTCACTCCTTAACTTTCTCTTTGATAAGATAAATATATTGAACTGCTTGAGCCTTTCACTATAAGGCATGTTTTCCAATCCTTTCACCATTCCCATGGCCTGTCTCTAATTTGTCAACATCCTTCTTGAATTGTGGACATCAGAACTGGACACTGTATTCCAGTAGTGGTCACACTGGTGGCAAATACAGAGGTAAGATGACCTCTCTATCCCACTTGTTGGTGCATCCAACAATCGCATTAGCTTTTTTGGTCACAGAGTCACATTTGAGCTCATGTTGAGCTGATTATCCATCCTGGCCCCCCGTCTCTTTCAGAGTCACCACTTCCAAGTATACGGTCCCCCATCCTATAAGTCTGGCCTGCATTCCCTGTTCCTACTTGTGTTACTTTTTATATTTGGTCGAATTAAAAAGCATATTGTTTGCTTGTGCCTAGATTATCCCATGATCAGTAATGATTTTATATTTTCATCTTGGTCATTGATAAGGATGTTAAATTGCCAGTTTGCTAATTTTCAGCCATTTAATGTGTGCAATGTAAATTTTACATTAACCTTGTTTCTTAATCAAAATGTAATGTGGTACCAAAGCAAATGCTTTACTGAAGTCTAAGTATATTACATCAACACTATTACCTTTATCAACCAAACTTGTAATCTCACCCCAAAAAATAAAGTTACTTTGACAAAATCAATTTTCCATAAACCCATGTTGATTGACATCACAGTAACTTCCTTTAAGTCTTTTTCAATCGAGTCCTGGATCAGCAGTTTCATTATTTTGCCCAGGATCAATGTCAAGCTCACAGGCGTATAATTACCCAGGTCATCCTATTTACCCTTTTAAAATATTAGACCAAAATTATCTTTCTTTCAGTCCTCAGGAACTTCTACAGTGTTCCAAGACTTATTGAAAATCAGTGTTAACAGTTTAGAGAGCTCCTGGGCCCGTTTGTTTAAAACTCTTGGCTGCAAGTTATCCCAAGCTGTTGGGTTTTTTTCCTACCATTTCCATCTACTAATAAGCTAATACTGTTAAGATTCCTAATATACTTTAAGAAGGAATTTTTTTATTGTCCCTAACTCTACTGGACATAGATTTTTTTTTCTTGTCCTCTTTTTTTTCCTCATCAATTTTCTACAGTTTCTATTTTCTAATTTATATTCATTGCTATCAACTTTCCCTGTTTTCCATTTGTTTATATATATTATAATTGCTTTCAGTTCCCATCTAAGCCAGGTTGGTTTTAACCAATGTAGTCTTCTTTCTCGATTGTGTGATTTTGACTTTGGGGGCATTTAGTAAACTGTGCTTAAAGACTTCCCAATTATTATTCATATTTTTCTGTTTAATTTTTTTCTCTCAGCTGATTTTGTTCATAATTGTTGTTCTTTTAAAGCATCATATATATAGATTATGGGTTTGTACTTTGTTTTGTTTGTACATTACAAATATACTCCAGTCATAATCACTGACTTTTTAGTTCTGTGATCACTTCCTCTTTATCTGTCAGGATAAGAACTAATATAGACACCTCCCACCCCCCGCCCATTGGATGAAACACTTCTTGAATTAGGAAAATGCCATCTATAATTAAGACTGCTGAGGATGTTTTAGTATTGGCAGCATGAGTCCTCCAGCATATGTCACTTGGATTGAAGTCGCCTATATTCACTAGATAAGAAGGCAGAAGATGGTACTTGAGAACAAGCAGTACAGGTCCTGGGTTTGGTAGGACAAAACTTCTTGTTATTGTGCAGTGCAGATGGCTTCATTTTCCCACTTACATCAGCTCTTAATGGTACCAACCAACTGTGCCTGCACAATAGCCCGCCATGTGCCTACCGGATTTGTAGTATTGACTGATGTAAGGTGTTATGAACATAGGGATAAGTATGTGAGTATCTTGAAGGGGTAGCTCTTTCATTATATATGCACACTTTGAACTGGATACAATGCTGTGTGTAGCTAAACTTGAACTGTAAAGTGTTATATTATTTATATGGGAAGTATGTTCTGGGTATCTCTGGAGCATAATAAATAAAAGCATTCTTTCCTTTTGTTATTGGCTGAGACCTTTGCTTATTGAACCTCATGTTGGGCAGCCAGAAGGGTACTGTAGGTGTACCAGGAGTTGAAACCTCTATTGTTGCTGACCTATAGCAGCATTGCCCTGTAGTAGCATTTTGCACAGGGCAAGTCTTTGCTAAATCAGCCTCCTAACAGGACACACAGAATTTGCAGCAGTGTGAAAACTATGTGAATTTGTCTCATCCCTGAAAAAATAAAGCTTCTTTTAGACAGTGTGGAAGCAATAGGGTAGCCAGATGTACTTCTCTATTAGAGAAAGGCAGAAAAATACAAACCTTTTTCTATCAACTGTTTCCTGAGCAATTCCACAGCTCCAGTAATCTCTTACTTCCTGGGGAAATATATCTGATAAGAAGAATGTTCATTTGGCATCCCTGCAATGTAAAGGGGAAAAGTGTGGTTGTTTATAAAAATGAGAAGATGCCCATTGAGACACTCTGTTTCTTGTATGAAAAGTTAACAGATATTTAGATGTCAAATTTGGTTTGTATCCCCTACATATCCCACACTGCAAGATGTTGCAGTCACCAGAGTTGATAAAGTTGAAACTAGCTGCTCATTAGAAACCCTGATTTTCAAATGCCTCTAACTTTTCTCACAATACAAACAAATTACTCACACAACGTTTCTTGAAGTTCTATGGTAATGTGCTCAAAAAGTGCTTTCTTGATAACCCCGGGCCTAGATTCTCTCATTGACAGGGCAGCTGTGTTCTTCTCCGCTAGCAAAAAGTTGTTCTATTCGTGGTTTGCCCTGCCACTGCAGGATCCTCATGTCATGTAGAGCTGCCATAACTGCTCATACGCCATCTCCCTCACCATCTCCCTCACAGTGAGGTGTGGGTGTGGCTGGGGGAAAGTTGGTAGGGCTGCAGTACCCTTCCATCACTAGATCTCTGGCTACTATACTGACTCTTTTGGACTACTGGCAGCTGTTGCCAAGTTAGAACAGCCTTTGCTTGAGAACCAGGTTAGCCCAGAGTAGCCTCAGGATCAAAGGGGCACACACCCCTCCCGTCAGTCACACCATGGGTATGTCTACACTGCAATCAGAGGTGTGACTGCAGCACTTCTAGACATACCCAAGCTAACTCTGATCTAGCTAACTCAGCTAACTATAGCTGTGAAACCATGAAAGCATGAGTTGTACAGGACTGCCTAGGACACTGGGTAGGTACCCGAGTGGCTAGCCTGTGCTGCTGTGGCTTTGCTGCTGCTGTTAGTTTTGATCTAGCTAGTTTGAATATCTCAGATATGTCTACATGTTCTGCAGTCACACCTTTGACTGTAGTGTAGACATACTCCAAATGCTCACAGCCAGAATCAAGGATTTTGCTCTAGGGATATTAAGTGAGGCTAAAATAATTTCCTTCCCTAGTAAAGAGATTAATGGCCCAATCCCACAGTGTATTCAAATGAGGCTATTGGGGATTCTTATTCACACGAATTGGGGGTGCAGCATTGGGACCTCAGGTTGGAATTCTTGTATCTCTCCAGTCTGATTGGGAGATGAGCCAGCCAAGGATCATATCAATCTTTTACAGTATGTGTATTACTCCCCAACATAAAAGGGGGGGCCAGATCCTGACCCAGGGGCCTCCGGGGTCTAAATATTTACAGCTGCAGAGTGAACCCGTTTCTTCCACTGGACCTTTTATGCGGTTGTGCAAAATTAGTGGTGAGACGCAGACATTCATCAACCAGGGCACCAGGAAAGGGAACGAGCACAAGGATATGGCACGCCTTGCAGCTCTATTGATGAAAGAGAAGAGGCTGCAACAAGGAGGGATGGTAGGAGGCATGATTATCAAGCATATTGTTTAAAGCACACCAGAGTGACAGGGATTTTTTTTTCTGTATTTCGCCACACAGTAGGGTGAGAGAGGCACCTTGCCACCCACTTACATCATTCTGGAAATGATGGATGGCATGATACCTCACCTGCTATTGTCTGGGTGGCAAATGAACATTAATGGGGAGAAACAGCAATGTGGGTGTGAAAATGCCTGACTGCTATAATTGCCACCAATTAGTTTAAATATTCCTCTTCACCTCTTCTTTATGGGTATTTTTAGTTGTTGTTGTTTTATTTTAACAAAAATTATTGGCATTAGCTGGCAATTAATGAAAATAGTATCTATGGCATGCTATGTGCTTTTAATGAAACACAATCACTCCAAGGCTTTTCTTCCCCCTCCCTCCTTTTTAATTTTCTCTTCTCTCTCAGAAAAAAAAACTCAACAACATAAACAGCTTGGTTTAAATGACAAGATCTATAAACTCTGCTGCTCACAACAGTAATGATTTCTTACTTGATCAGTGACACTGGGGATTGTGCCATGACTGTTGAATGATCTGATCTCGTAGATTAGATTTTTTGCGAGGTTTGAGTTACCACATTGAACTTATTATTTTGAGAAAGTTTCTCATGTTTTTCTTTTCTGTTTCCTCACATTGCTGAAGATAGATCAAAGGTTGCTTAAGACATTGAGACAGAAATGTTGTGCCATTCTACAGTGGCTATGTGTTGTCTCCCACAATGTAATATAGTAGTGTTTCTTTCCTCCCCACCATTGCCCATCTTCCCAGGCTTTTGAGAAAGATGACGTTGAAAATTTAAGGCATCTTCATCGCTTGCTTGGTTTTTTTTTCCAATAGCATTATAGTAAGAAACCTGAGGAGGATAGAAGCATCATCTGTCATGTATAGCCACTCTGAAACTGTGATATTAAAGTACCATGAGGAAAAAAAAAAGCTTGAAAGCTGATAATCCCTGTGCATGGATGGTTGCAGAGCGGCTAGCTTAATCCCAAAATATTGATGATGCTGTTTCTGGTGCTGGCACGCCATCTGCTCTTCTTCATGCTGGATGTGACCAGATATGAACTTTAAAGCCCTTCTTCTAGATGAAACTTATTTTGGTTTGAATATATTTTATTTTCAGGCAAATGTTTAATTCCTTTTTCTTGCACAAACATGTTTTCTTCAGTGGCATTGTAACTAACATATAGTTTCAAACACCCAAGACCTCCACATTCTTTCTTGGAAGATTCTGATGGACCTATGATTTTAAGAAGACTTGTGCAGCCTTTAATCGTTGGGCTTTTTTGAGTCATGGTTCTCAAGTGCAGCAGTAATCCCTCCTGTTAGTTTGACAGCTGAACCAAACTGGGACAATAGAAAAACATTTCTCTCAATTTAAGGGAAAACAAACAAATGCAGTTATTGATATTCTGGATTAAAAATTGGAATTGCAAAACTATATGAGAAACAAATTTGAGGTTGTTGATAACATTGAAGGATTCCTTTGCATGAACACAAAGTTATACAATAATGATGAAATTTAAAGTACGTTATTTCTTGATTCATCAACTTTATTGGACTCTGAGGGGTTTCTAACTCACCCACAGGTGGTGAAATGGTTAATGTGAGCTTGAGAGCCAATTAACACACCTGGTTGCACCTGGAGAGTGGACCAAGTAACCTCTTCAAAGATGAAGCCCAGCTGGGGTGGAGCTGGGTGGCACTATACAGAGAGGAAGTCTGGAGCAGAAGGGTGCTGTACATAAATCAAAGGGGAAATAATTCTGTGAAGTATGCCCAATAGCTGAAAATGTTAATATAAGTCAAGGGCCTGAGAGGAAGATCAAAGTGGCTCTATTCAGAATTTTAACAGGTCATTGTGGATAAATAGTAATCTAGTTCTAATAAACATAAGGATAGACTATGCAAAACATGTACAGTCCAGGCAATGATAGATCATATCTTATGAGATTGTAAACACTGTACCAGTGAAAGGAGGTATTTATATGGAAAACTCAGAAGCCTTAGACTGAACATTTTCTTTGCAATACTTCTCCAGAATACAAGGAAAATGGGACCCAATTAAAAAAGCTATTCTGCAGTTCTTTAAGAATACTGAGAAAGATGACAGACTTTAAGCCATAACCAATCTTTGAAATCCAGTGAATGGTGATCCTAGTGAATCTGCCGTGCCACAAAACTCAAGAAGAAGAAGGGTGCCATAGGGAGAGGGAAGAACTCTGTAGTTATTTTCTTGGTGGTAATGTGACCTATGGACAACAGGAAGGTTCCTGAAGGGTGAGGAGAGAGTCTAGGGGGAGGAAAGAAGATATCTGCAAGACACAAGATTTGAGCAAGCATCTGTGGCTGATCCTGACACAAGGGCAGGAACCAGATATCCGGGGACAAACCAGGGGAGGTGCAGCTTGGTACAAAGAGCCCAAAAATGGGGCTGGGGAAGAGGCCTGAAGAAAGGAGGCAATGGAGGCAACAGCAAGGAGTCTGATTTAACAGACTTTGTGTGCTGTTATAGGGTCTCTGGACTGGAACCCAGTGTAATAGGAGGACCTAGGTTCCTTTACCTGCCAGTGGGGAAGGTGGTGTGAGGCCCCTGAGTAGGGGATAAAGGTGACTGAAAGCCCTGAGTGAGGGGGTGTCGGGCACATGGGACCCAGAGTTGAGGACTAAAGACCAGATATAAGAAGTAGGATTATTATTTGTTGGACTTTTTGTCCACCTCAGAGAGGTGGAACTAAAATGAAACCTGGCCAGAAGGCTGAGTTGGGAGAAGATTCCACTACAGGAGTGGACTGACTATTGGCAGAGGGGGCATGCTTATCGTGAGTCCACTCTTTTACAGTCACACCACTGTCCCCAACCTCCGCAGAAAAAAATAACAGGCGCATATATGACAGGTTAACAAATGTTGGAGTTGTAACACAGAAAAACGCTTGCTTAATATATATAGTTACACACAAAAGCACATTAAAAGAACATTATTAAGGTTGCAAAGTAAAATTCTCAAAAGTTGGAACTGTCTATGCAACCTTAATTTAGCTCTTTGTGTGTATGCATTGTGATATGGTCTAATTACAAATCACTGACTATATTTTCCACAGGACTCCTGCCTTGATAAGTGCACAGGATGAAACTTCTTCCCACACTCCCAGGTTCCTTGCCAGCCAGTTCCACCACCCTATCCCATCTCCTTATCTGATCTTTCTATTCCCCCCCGCCACCTATCCCCCACACCCAAGACTTTTTGTCCCAGTCTCTGTGCCCAGCCATTTCCAGTTCTTCTCCCTGCATCCTAACTCCTCATCAGATCTTCTGCCTCCCATTACCCCTCACCTCTTTCTCCCCGCACCCTCCCGGTTCTCAACCCTAGTCTTTCCCCCACCCCCACAGTCTACTTGCCCAAACAGCCCTAGAGTTCCCCCTCACTCATTAGCCTCCAGTCCCAGTTTCCACTCTCTCCTTTCCTTAAGGCTTTGTCCCAGTCTACGCTCCCTCACTTTCCCTCCTGTAGACTTTCTCTTGTCCCCTCTGCATTAGTAGTGGGAAGCTTTCTCCTCCACACTGTTGGGACCCATCAAGTGCGGCCATTGAGAGCACAGAAGAGACAGACTCCCTGGTCTCATTTCTGGTGCATGGACACAGTGCAGCACACAATAACCCAGAGGTCCAATTGCAGGGAAAGTCCTGCTCCGAGCAGATGGAATCTCCTTAGAGTTTAGCAGCTAAATTCTCTTAAGTCTCTGTCAGGCATGTGCAAACTGCTATTTTTCAAAGGCTTTTAACTTGGCCATATATCATGGGGTTAGAATGTGCCTGATACAAAGATCGCTCCACTGCCAAATTTCAAGTCCCTGGCCCAAAATAAGGGGTTATTAGAGGTTTTCAAATAAAAGGTCACCAGAATTTTTTAACATGGTACAAACTATGACTTCAGTATTGGTAACAGCTGAGCTGTTTTGGCTAAAATATTAAACAACAGCAAGAAACCAGATGCAGATGCCAATCCTGGAAAATTTCAGTTAAATCTTGACAGTTGTAAACAACTGAAAACAGGGTCTTACAGACATAATGCGCATAGAGTCTTAGAGTGTAAGACCAGAAGGAATCACCAGATCCTCTAGTCTGGTCTCCTGTATATGTACATGTTTCCTGGACTGTCTGTATCCTGGACAATCACATGATCTGGATCAAGTCTACAAAGGCAAATACCCTTGTCACATGACAGGAGTCAGTGTCTAATTACCTGAGCATTGCACAAGGTCAGATGACCTGTAGAAAATTGGTCCCCAGTCACATTGATCCAGGGGCATCTCTGTTCTGTGCTGGAAGCCATATGATGTGCTTGCCCCATATTGCTATTCCTCCCTCCCAGTAGTGGGTGTGCAAGAAATGCAGTTGGCTTCCCCACTTACCCAGGATGGGTTTTAGCCAAAGTTGTCCTCACTCTTGATTACAGAATGTGGCCTTTTGCCCTTCTAACAAACTTACTAAACTCCCAATTTTCATTCACATGTCTCCATCTATTTTTTTTCCTTCCAAGCAATGTCATTTGCAATGTTTCTCACCTTTGGAAAATGAACTCTTTTGAATCACCAAGTATAAATATTACTGGCTGGGGCTGTTCTCTCTCCATAATGAATGTAATCAGGTAATGATCATCAGTACCTAGGAACCACCAACCTCCAGTCCAGTGATCAATTCATCTTTAGCCATCATAATGAAGTCCAAAACAGTTAACTCCTGTTGGGTGGAATATCTTTTGTGTTAGAAAATTATCTATAATTTTTAGAAATTCCTATGCCGTTTTACTATTGGCAGCATGAGCCCTCCTGTGTATGTCTTGCAAATTGAAGTCCCCAAGGATAACACAGTTTTCTTTCTACACATTACAGGCAGGTGCTTAAGAAGCAACTCAGCCTGTTGTCGGGTTCAGTGGTCTGTAACTGACTGCCACCAGTTCTCCTCTGGGCTTTGTTAGCTAGTACATTGATCCACAGGTATTCAAGAGCTTGCAGCTCTGAATTACTGATGCCTCTAAAACAGGTAATGGTGGCTGTAGTGTCAAGTGCCACCCTCCCCCCTTTCACCCACTCTGTCCTTTCTAAATGGGTTGTAACCAGCAATTTTATCATTCTAGCCACCAAGCATCAGCCATGCCAGTTATGTCAAATTTCCTCTCATCAGTGAGAATTTCCACTTCCTCTTGCTGATTACCCACACTCTTAGCATTAGTGTGAAAGTAATTCCATTTCTTCACTTCATTCTTTCCCACCTCCCTTCAACATACTCATGACACTTTGAGTGTGAACCTCACACCTTAGCACCCTCCCTTTTCACTGTCAGTTTAATGCCCTTCTGGCTGCTCCACGAAGTCTCCATCCCCAGAAGATTAGGCTCCCCTCCTTCTGAGACACATGCATTCCATTGCTTTAGTCCCTTCTCTCACTACAGCCCTCCACAGCACCCATGGAGCATCTCACTCCCTGGCCTGTGGTGGAGGAACCCGATTCCTGGGAATTCCCCTGAGCCATGCTCGTATGTGGGGGAGGAGGTGTTAACACATTCAGAGCTCACTCTGAAAGGGATTAAGAAATAGTAATGCCAGTTCATCAGCACAAGACAGTGCTAACAGCTGTGTTGTATCCATTCTGAAGTTGAGTATCTTGCATGACAGGTACAGCACACCACAGCATTCCATTGAGTACAAAGCTGTGTTACTGAAGGCTGGGTTATCCTCAAGCCAGGGAGGATCAGATTCTGTGCTCCGTTGGCAGGTGTAGGGGGAGGGAGACAATGTCTCTGAAGCTGCAGCAGCATGAGTGTGCAGCATGCTCTCAGTGACACTTCTCAAGGCACCCAGGACTGAGAGTCACCTTGTCATCACCTGTCTCCAGCACTGTGGGTCTTGCCTGTGCTTTCCAGGTGTCAGTGCCCTAACACAACCAGCCCGACAGTCACTCAAGCTCTCCAGTCAAAAGTTTAACAAATGGAGGGGGGTGAGTGCTGAAGATGCTTGTTGTCTGGGGTGCCACTTGGTGTAGGGCCAGCTCTGCTTCTAAATAGGGCCCTACCAAATTCAGGGTCCATTTTGGTCAATTTCACGGTCAGAGCATTTAAAAATAATACATTTCATGATTTCAGCTATTTAAATCTGAAATGTCACGGTGTTGTAAATGTAGGGGTCCTGACCCAAAAAGGAGTTGGGGGGAGTCATAAAGTAATTGTAGGGGGTGTTATGGTACTGCTACCCTTACTTCTGGGCTGCTACAGGCGGCGGTGCTGCCTTCAGAGCTGGGCAGCCAGAGAGTGGTGGCTGCTGGCAGGGAGGTCAGTTCTGAAGGCAGAGCTGCCGCCAGCAACAGCGCAGAAGTACGGATGGCATGGTATGGTATTGCCACCCTTACATCTGCACGGCTGCTGGTGGGGTGCTGCCTTCAGAGCTGGGTACCTGGCCAACAGCTGTCACTTTCTGGCCACCCAGCTCTGAAGGCAGCGCAGAAGTCAGGGTGGCAATACTGTGACCAGCCCAGTAATACCCACCCCAGTCTAAAGCAGACACCGAACAGGGAAAATTTCATCCCAAATGGTTAAAGTTATAAGCAACTGAAAAACAGATCTCACAGTGGAAGGCCTGGGGCAGCTATAATATGGAATTGTGCAAGACTGCAAAACTCCTAGGTTAACCACAGCAAATATGAAATGAACTGCTGAAGCAGAATAACTATTCTTAAGGTTAAGATTTTGTCATGGTTATGTTTAGCAAAAGTCATGGAGAGGTCACCGGCAATAAACAAAAATTCCCTGAAGCCTGTGACCTGTCCCTGGATTTTACTAAAAATAACTGTGACAAAATGGAGCTCAGCCCAAGCCCTCCTGCTGGAGGGAAGAAAGGGGTCCAGCAGCACCCGCTGCTGCTGTAGATTACAGCTCCAGGGTCCCCCCATTGCTGGTAGCAGCTGCAAGCTGCCTGGGCCCTCTGCGACAGCTGGGAGCTGCAGGTCCCCCTGCAGTGACTGGGAGCTCCAGCTCCCCCAGCTGACAACTCCAGCCCTGCCACTCTGAGGCTGAAGCAGAAAATGTTGTGGAGGTCGCAGCTGACAGCTCCAGGGTCAGAATCTTAGCCTTATTCTCTATTGATTCTAAAGATCATTTTTTGAGTGTCCCTTCTGAGGATGCTGCTTCTCACCAAGAGAAATGTCTGCATATGCTTTTTGTGTCTAATGTTATGGATCACATGGAAATCAGAAAAGACCCCAAGAGTATATAAATGGATTTCAAAAATTTCAAAATGAATAAACAATGAAAAATTGGTTTAAAGTCTGAGAGCTTGTCTACACTTGAAACACTACAGCAGCACTTCAGGACAGACTCTACCTGCGGTGATGGTAGGGGTTCTCCTTTTGACACAGGTAGTACACCTCTCTGAGAGGCGTTAGTTAGGTTGACAGAAGAATTCTTCTGTTGACTATCACTGTCTACTCCAGGGGTTAGGTTGATATAGCTATGTCTGTCTGGGTGAGGATTTTTTCACACCTCTGAGAGACATAGCTATGCTGATATAAGTTCCAAGTGTAGACCAGCTCTGAGAACTCCTTAGGCCTTGTCTACATGAGAAAGTTGTACTGGTTTAACTTGTTTTTTTTTTTTTTAAAGCAGTTCAATAAACAGGTGCAAATGTCTGTATGGAGTCTTTTATTTCTATTTAAAAATACCCTTAATCTAAACCAAAATGTTATGTCTACACTACGGGATTACTCCGATTTTACAGAATTTGATTTTTGGCATCAGATTGAATAAAGTCGAGTGCATGTGGCCACCATAAGCACATTAATTCGGCGGTGTGCGTCCATAGTACCGAGGCTAGCGTCGACTTCTGGAGTGTTGCATTGTGGGTAGCTATCCCATAGTTCCCGCAGTCTCCCCCACTCATTGGAATTCTGGGTTGAGCTCCCAATGCCTGATGGGGCAAAAAACATTGTCGCTGGTGGTTCTGGGTACAGCCTCCCCCCTCCCTCCGTGAAAGCAACGGCAGACAACTGTTTCGCGTCTTTTTTCCTGGGTGAACTGTGCAGACGTCATACCACGGCAAGCACGGAGCCCGCTCAGCTCAAGACAGCAGTCATGAACATTGTAAACACCTCGTGCATTATCGTGCAGTTTATGCTGAACCAGAACCTGAAAAACCAGGTGAGGAGGAGGTGGTGACGGCAGCGGGGGGACGACGAGAGTGATGAGGACATGGACACAGAATGCTCTCAAACCGCGGGCTCCGGTGCTTTGGAGATCATGGTGTTAATGGGGCAGGTTCTAGCCGTGGAATGCAGATTCTGGGCCCAGGAAACAAGCACAGACTGGTGGGACTGCATAGTGTTGCAGATCTGTGACGATTCCCAGTGGCTGCGTAACTTTCGCATGCATAAGGGCACTTTCATGGAACTTTGTGACTTGCTTTCCCCTGCCCTGAAGCGCCAGAATACCAAGATGAGAGCAGCCTTCACAGTTGAGAAGTTAGTGGCGATAGCCCTGTGGAAGCTTGCAATGCCAGACAGCTACCGGTCAGTCAGGAATCAATTTGGAGTGGGGAAATCTACTGTGGGGGCTGCTGTGATGCAAGTAGCCAAAGCAATCACTGAGCTGATGCTACCAAAGGTAGTGACTCTGGGAAATGTGCAGGTTATAGTGGATGGCTTTGCGGCAATGGGATTCCCTAACTGTGGTGGGGCGATAGATGGAACCCATATCCCTATCTTGACACCGGAGCACCAGGGCAGCCAGTACATAAACCACAAGGGATACTTTTCAATGGTGCTGCAAGCACTGGTGGATCACAAGGGACATCTCACCAACATCAACGTGGGATGGCCGGGAAGGGTTCATGATGCTCACGTTTTCAGGAACACTAATCTGTAACGGCTGCAGCAAGGGATTTACTTCCCAGACCAGAAAATAACAGTTGGGGATGTTGAAATGCCTATAGTTATCTTTGGGAACCCAGCCTACCCCTTAATGCCATGGCTCATGAAGCCATACACAGGCAGCCTGGACAATAGTCAGGAGCTGTTCAACTATAGGCTGAGCAAGTGCATAATGGTGGTAGAATGTGCATTTGGACGTTTAAAGGGTCGCTGGCGCACGTTACTGACTCGCTCAGACCTCATCCAAACTAATATTCCTATTGTTATTGCTGCTTGCTGTGTGCGCCACAATCTCTGTGAGAGTAAGGGGGAGACCTTTATGGCGGGGTGGGAGGCTGAGGCAAATCGCTTGGCCGCTGATTACGTGGAGCCAGACACCAGGGCGATTAGAATAGCACACCAGGAAGCGCGGCGCATCAGAGAAGCTTTGAAAACCAGTTTAATGACTGGCCAGGCTACAGTGTGAAACTTCTGTTTGTTTCTCCTTGATGAAAACCCGCCCCCTTGATTGACTCATTCCCTTTAAGCCACCCACCCTCCCCCCCCTTCGATCACAGCTTGCTTTCAAAGGAAATAAAGTCACTATCATTTAAAAATCATGTATTCTTTATTAATTGATTATAAACATAGGGAGAGAACAGACTAGGTAGCCCGGGTGGGGTTGGGGAGGAAGGAAGGAAAAGGCCACTTTAAAAGTTCAAAATAATGACAGCCTTTTGCTTGGGCTGTCCACTGGAGTGGAGTGGCAGGGTGCACGGAGCCTCTCCCCCCCACATTCTTGGGCGTCTGGGTGAGGAGGCTATGGAACTAGGGGAAGGGGAAGGCAGTTATACAGGGGCTGCAGCGGCACTCTGTGATCCTGCTGCAGTTCCTGAAGCTCCACCAGACACCGGAGCATGTCCGTTTGATCATGCAGCAGCCCCAGCGTTGCATCCTGCCTCCTCTGATCTTCCTGCCGCCACCTCTCATCTCGAGCATCCCTCCTCTCCTCACGTTCGTCTCCTCCTCTCCTCATGTTCATCCCTCCTCCACGTTCACTGGCAGCTTTCCTGTACTGTGATACCGTGTCCTTCCACTCATTCAGATGAGCTCTTTCATTGCGAGTCGATTCCATGATCTCAGAGAACATTTTGTCTTGCATCCGTTTTTTTCACAGCCTTATCTGAGATAGCCTTCGGGACAGAGGAGGGAGGCTTGAAAAATTTGCAGCTGCGGGAGAGGAAAAAAGGGAGAGAAGTATTTAAAAAGATACATTTTACAGAATAATGCTTATACTCTTTCATGGTGAAAAACCCTATTCACATTACATAGCACATGTCATTTTGGTACAAGGTCGCATTTTGCATCTTAATATTGAGTGCCTGCGGCTTTGGTATTAGAGATCACAGACACAGGTCTGGGCAACAGGATTCGGCTTGCATGTGGCCATGGTAAGCCATTGTCTTTCAGCTTCTGCAACCTTCCTAAAAGCAGTGCCCTCCTTTCCTCTGCCAGTCTTTGTCATGCAATGATACTAGATTACTTGCTACTAGGATGGCGTGGTCAAGTGTCCTACCGTGGAGGACAGAATAAGGTGGCCCTGCCCAGAAACCTTCTGCAAAGGCTTTTGGAGTACCTTCAGGAGAGCTTCATGGAGATGTCCCTGGAGGATTTCTGCTCCATCCCCAGACACGTTAACAGACTTTTCCAGTAGTTGTACTGGCCGCGAATGCATCCCAAGTCCTCAGGGCAAATTAATCATTAAAAATGCTTGCTTTTAAACCATGTTTTATATTTACAAAGTTACACTCACCAGAGGTCCCTTCCATGGCTTCATGGTCTGGAATACTGCCTTGGGAGGGTTGGGAGGGTGCTTTAGTCAGGCTGAGAAAAAGATCCTGGCTGTTGAGGAGAACGGTGTGCTATGTGCTCTCTGCAAGCTCGTCCTCCTCCTCCTCCTCCTCCTCCTCCTGCTCCTCATCTTCCCCGTCCGCAAAATCCTCAGGCATGGCTGAGATTACCCCCTCCTCAGAATCCACGGTCAGGGATGGTAGTGGTGGCACCCCCCCCCCCTAGAATTGCATGCACCTCAGCGTAGAAGCGGCATTTCTGCGGCTCTGACCCGGACCTTCCATTTGCTTCTTTGGTTTTCTGGTAGGCTTGTCTGAGCTCCTTAACTTTCACGCGGCACTGATATGAGTCCCTATTGTGGCCTCTCTCCATCATGCCCTTGGAGATTTTTTCAAATGTTTTGACATTTCGTCTTTTGGAACATAGTTCTGCTAGCACAGAATCTTCTCCCCATATAGTGATCAGATCCAGTACCTCCCATACGGTCCATGCTGGAGCTCTTTTTCGATTCTCGGACTGCATGGTTACCTGTGCTGATGAGCTCTGCGTGGTTACCTGTGCTTTCCATGCTGGACAAACAGGAAATGAAATTCAAATGTTCGCAGGGCTTTTCCTGTCTACCTGGCCAGTGCATCCGAGTTCAGATCGCTGTCCAGAGCGGACACAATGGTACACTGTGGGATAGCTCCCGGAGGCCAATACCGTCGAATTGCGTCCACACTAACCCTAATTCGAACTGGCAATGTCGATTTCAGTGCTACTCCCCTCGTCGGGGAGGAATACAGAAATTGATTTTAAGAGCCCTTTATGTCAAAGTAAATGGCTTCATTGTGTGGATGGGTGCAGGGTTAATTCGATTTAACACTGCTAAATTCGACCTAAACTCATAGTGCAGACCAGGCCTAAGTCAATTAGAAACAAGTTTAAACTACACCTAAATAAACCAATTTTACAAAAGCAAGGCTGTTTATACAGGGATGACACTGGTTTAACTAAATTGATTTTAAAACTAATTCAGGTTAAACTGGCATGACTTGCATGAAAGCCCTAGTAGTAGATATGGCTGGATACAGTAGCATAAAGATTCTTTCTTTCACTGGACTCCTTTTGGTTTATTCCTGCCATCCTTATTCACATAAGTGCTGGAACTAGGGGTTCTGAGGATGTTGCCACCAGGGCTGGCGCTAGGTTTTTTGCCGCCCCAAGCAAAAAAAAACACCCAAAAACAACTCTGAGAGCACAACTGTGCTGAAGCAAAAAAACAAAAAACAAACAAACAAAAAAACAACGGAATGTCGACCCTGGAGTTCTGCCGCCCTTGGTTCTTGGTTTGCTGGTGCCTAGAGCCGGCCCTGGTTGCCGCACCCCATGTCTTGCAGTGGTTTCCATTATATTCAGGCTTTACTGTTTGGGTCAATGACCCTCAGCACCCCCACTATACACATTGTTCCAGCACCACTGCTTATTTATGCTGAGTAGTAACTCACTCTGCAAGCAGTTCCATTGAATTAGGTCCCAAGGCTGTAACATTGAAATCCTGCTGGATGTATTAGGAATCTCTATGATGCTTCTTAGATACGCATTTCAGTAAAGAAATGTTAAATGTGTACACTAAAAATTCTCAGTATAAGCAAGTGTAAGGAGGGGCTGAATGAACTCCCCTGACAGCTAGTCATGAGCTGGGGAAAAAGCCTTTGGGAGCAGACCGTGTTTACATAGACATGCCTACTAAGCCTAGGGGTGGGGTAGATGGAGCTGCTCTGCCAAAATGATCAATTTTGGCTGGTTTTGGGTTACAAATCACTCTAGTATTTGAAATCAGGGTGATGGAATGTTGTTATCCTTATTGCATGAGTAAAGGGCAGCAGAATGGTGCTTACCATGCCTGATTGGGTGGGAGGGTGTCACCCTAACCTGAACCTCACTTGCTAAGCAGGGGATAAGGATGCCAAATCCCACTGGATGGAGGAGTGGGTAGGGATAGGTGTTTTCATCTGCTGGTGTAGATTCTGCCTAGTGAGCATTAGCTGCTATTTGACATGACTCTCTCCAGCATTTAAAGAGAGAGAGACAATTAGACTCAATTGAAAGTTCTTGTTTCTGGTTGATGATTCCTACAGCTGGCACCACTGCTAAGCAGGTCTAGGGGCTAAGCCTTAGATCTTGTGTGGGGACAGTATTGCAGCAAAAGACAACACAGAAACTGCACTAGCAATGAGGTTCCTCACTGTCTGCTGAAATCACTAAGAGCTGGGTTAAGTGCTGGTACCTCAGAATGTGATGTCACAGACAGCAGTGGCAGGGAGGCAGCAGACAGCGGCAGTAAAGAGATAACAGCGGCGGTCAGCAGTGGCTGGGAGCCAGTTGCAGCAGAGGCATTGCTCAACAGCCCCCTCCTAGTGGTGGGAGGTGAAACACACCTCTGAACTCTGGGTCTTCACTAACCAGGGCCACCCAGAGGATTCAGGGGGCCTGAGGCAAAGCAATTTTGGGGGCCCCTTCCATAAAAAAAAGTTGCAATACTATAGAATATTATATTCTCATGGGGACCCCTGTGGGGCCCAAGGCAAATTGCCCCACTCTCCCCCCCGCCCCCCGGGCGGCCCTGGAGAAAAATAAACATTTAAAAACCTTCCGCATCTCGGCACAAACCCAGTTTTGAGAAAATATTTGCTGCTTGCTGTGTTTGATTGTTTAAAGAAACAATAAAAAAATTCTGCTTAAAAAAAATCCAAAATTTTTGAACTACCTCAGCTTGTGACCAAACACCTGAATCCACCCAGTCAGAGATTTTTCCAGGTTTCTGATACTCTGCTGGTTTCCTTGACTCATATCTGTCTCCATAACTTTTGGTTCATTTAGGTTAGAACATAAGAACATAAGAATGGCCATACTGGGTCAGACCAAAGGTCCATCCAGCCCAGTATCCTGTCTACCGACAGTGGCCAATGCCAAGTGCCTCAGAGGGAGTGAACCTAACAGGTAATGATCAAGTGATCTCTCTCCTGCCATCCATCTCCACCCTCTGACAAACAGAGGCTAGGGACACCATTCCTTACCCATCCTGGCTAATAGCCATTAATGGACTTAACCTCCATGAATTTATCTGTTACCTAGAGACTGGCTCCAGGGGGTCCCTCACAAAGTAGAGACGGTTACTGTGGGGTTGTCTTTAGTATAGCTTATGTACATGCTCCACGAACTGAGCATTTGAGCTTGTTCCAGAATCTGGGATGAGCCTATGTTGTGAAAACTGAAATGCTCAAAATAGCACATGAATGTGAATGGACACAGGGTGCTAAAATTAAATTAACCCAGGGGTTCTCAAACTGGGGGTCGGGACCCCTCAGGGGGTCACGAGGTTATTACTGGGGGTTGCGAGCTGTCAGCCTCCACCTCAAACCCCGCTTTGCCTCCAGCATTTATAATAGTGTTAAATATATAAAAAAGTGTTTTTAATTTATAAGGGGGGGTCACACTCAGAGGTTTGCTATATGAAAGGGGTCACCAGTACAAAAGTTTGAGAACCACTGAATTAATCCCTCTGGAGCCTCGGGGAATGCAGGGGAGGGTGTGTCCCTTGGTAGGGTTGGGAAGGAGGTAGGTGGTGTAGGATATTGCTGTTCTCATGTTATCCCTTCCCCATGGCTCTCTTGCCTTTATGACTGTTAATCTAAAGTGGCTAATTTTAAATGAAGCTACCATCCCCTGACATGAATCTCCTATGGCACTGAAATTAAATGTAGACTATAACTTGGCATTTGAGAAGTGAAAGGGATGGTAGCCCTAAGGGAAAAGATAACAGCTTGGCTCTTTGGGTTAAATAGGTGTCTGCAAGCCTCAAACTGCTAATTGAGCTTTAGGGTAGGGAAGGCTGTGCCTCTCCAAACAGCCTGGCCCTGCCCCCTATCCGACCCCCACCCACTTCCTGCCCCCCCAACTGCCCCCCTCAGAATCCCTGACCCATCCTGCTCCTTGTCCCCTCACCGCCCCCCCCCGAGATCTCCCCCAACCACCACCCGGGACCCCACCCCCCACCAATCCCCCCTGCTCCCTGTCCCCTGACTGCCCTGACCCCTATCCACCCCCCCAAGTCCTGACAGACCCCCGGAACGCCCATGATCCAACCCCCCATTCCCCGTCCCCTGACTGCCTCCCCCAGCAGCGCTGTCCAGGGCCGCTCCTGGGTTATCCCTGCCTCTCCCCTCTATCGGAGCCTTAGCGCACCGCATCCAGGAGCTGCCCTGGCCCCTGGACAGCGCTGCAGCGGCATGGTTCCAGCTGGACCGGAGCTCGCAGCCCTGCCCCCTTACCACGCGGCTCTGACTCAGTGGGAGGAGCTCAGGCCCCCTGGAACCACGCCGCTGCAGCGCTGTCCAGAGCCGCTCCTGATGCGGCGCGCTGAGGCGCCGGGGGATGGGGGAAGACGGGGGGTGGGGGCGGGGGAGCCTCAGATATTCTCGTGGGGCTGGAGGCCCCTGTGGGGCCCAGGGCCTGGGGCAAATTGCCCCACTTGCCCACCCCCCTCTGGGCGGCACTGTCACTAACCAGGGACAGCCAACTGTGAGTGGGATACAGCAGAAGGAGAGGGGAGTGGTGTGTTAAGGGGCATTTGTTTGTCAGATTTTCACACTACAAGGTGAGAAACTGAGGCAAAGGACCCTGCCCAATGCTTTGTGGGGTGGTTGTTTGCCTATGGACACATGATTTTGAATCATGGTTGTAGTGTTCTCCCAAATTGATATTGGGTCCTGCTTTCCCTTTTAGTAAAAGTTTTATTTGTTGTATACAGACTTGGTACTTGTAAGTGGGGAAGTATTGCCTCTTACCACCACCTCTGGGTGCTTCTAAGTTTTCCCAGATTACTGGGTGGGGGCTCAAGTTTTTTATTTTTAAGAAGAACCCCAAGATATTGAACCCATCACTGGCTGCTGCTAACTGCACCTGGCAGAAGGGTTACACAAGGAGTAGAACTTTTCAAAGCTGATTTAGAATTTAAGCTTAACATAGCCAAAACTGAACTCCTGGGTTTAGATCTTCTGCTGTACCAGAGCCTCCATCTTTACCAGGGACGCTGAATATTGCATAATAGAAATAGATAATAAGAAGAATTAATAAATTGATGCCACTGCAGTTTTTCTCTTTGCTTCTTTAATTTCCTTTCATTCCTGCCTCTCTGCAGCATGAACAAACGAAGAGGTAATGTCTCTTTTGGAAAAAGTAGACAAATGTTGGTGTGTTCCTTTCATGACTGTAGGGATGGACTTCAGAGAAGCAACTTTCTATTTGCTATTTTTAAAAAAAGCTTTGTATTTGTCTGTCATCCTATCAAGTAGTATAAAAAGAGCAGGCCATCTTCCTCTGTCTCATTTCCTCTGCCTCCTTCCTTTAACTTTACCCTGTTGGTGGGACTTTTCACATATGGTTTTCTATACAATTGTCATTTGCACAAATTTTCTGTTTCATTGGGAACATTTGAACTCTTGAACAGTGCTTCTCTTATCACTCCTACACCAAATAACGATAGATACAAAAGAACCAAGACACAAACTTGAAGCTGCCTAGATAAGGAAACTGCTTCCACTTAACTTTAATATTTGAACAATGGTGAGTCATGCATTAGGCCAAAACAAAATCTATTTACCCGGAGTTATAAGAAATACATTGAGAACAAACAAATAATAGGCACACTCAATAGATTTGTATCTAATGAGTCATATTCTCGCCTGAGTGGAGATTAGAATGTTTATTGTGGGATTTTCTGAGTGTAGTTGGTCTTGGAGATTTCTGTGCCACCAGCAGTTCTGGGAATAACTCTCTCCATTCCTTAACCCACTCTGCTGGCTGCAACCTCTCTTGGCCATTGCTACTTTATATTTAGAAGCGGAGGCAAAAATATATACTACTATCTGTATCATGAGTCATTGGTCTAAAGCAGATGTTACCAGACTGTGGCCTGTGGATAAATCGTGGTTTACAGAGCACTTGCTGATGGTCCATGGGGAGTTAGGTGGTCACATGGTGCTGGCTTTTCTTTGTTTCCAGCTGCTAAAGGACATTAAAAGAAAGTAAACATATGTTAAATACTTCCCTAGCATTACTTTTTCCATATAATCAATTGCTGTAGCTGGCACAGGCTGTTGTGTGATCATCAGTGCAAGAGCAGGTAGTCTGTTGTAGTCCTGAATGAGAAGAGATGTGCTCCATGGGACAGTCACTCTGATAAAATGTGGTCCACCTTGTTAAAGAAGTTTGATAATACATGGGTGTGAGCTTATGTGTATTGTTACTGTGATGTTGCACTCCATATGCTGCATGAAAATATGCTTAGAATGTGAATATAATGTAACTGGAATATGCTTTATGGAAAAGGTCTCTTATAAGGTATTATTAAAAAAGCTTACAATCTACTGAGTGTGTTCATCCTATTTGTATGTATGTATCATTATTTTATCTAAAACTAAAAATATGAAGTATAACTCTGAGGTCCTAGTGTAATTATGCAAAGTGTGGGCCATTAATGGTGGTTTAGAATCTTGATGGCTCCCATTGACTAGGACAATTGGCTGTAAATGGTTCTGTTTATCTGCAAGCCTTCCTGTATACCTGAGGTGCGTAATGAAGAATGAGGTCTCACAGGACATATGACCAGGTCACATGATACTGGAATCCTTCTTACACTTGGTGCTTTTCCATTTAGAAGGAGGGGTGGGGACCCACAGAGACAAAAGAGTCCCGTCTTATGCCAAAGATATAAAAGGGGGTGGAACAGAACAAAGAGGGTTCCAGTCATGTAAAATCCTCTGGTTTTCACCTAAGATGCCTGCTGGAACTAACAAGGTGAAAGGATTGGGCCCAGACTAGGAAGGAGTCTAGTCTGTGAAAGAAGCTTATTGGAACATCTCTGAGGGTGAGATTTTACTTGTATTCAGTTTCTTAATGTATTAGGCTTAGACTTGCATGTTTTGTTTTATTTTGCTTGGTAACTTACTTTGTTCTGTCTGTTATTACTTGAAACCACTTAAATCCTACTTCTTATAATTAATAAAATCACTTTTGTTTATTAATTAAGCCAAAGTAAGTGATTAATACCTGGGGGAGCAAACAGCTGTGCATCTCTCTCTATCAGTGTTATAGAGGGTGGACAATTTATGAGTTTATCCAGAATAAGCTTTATACAGAACAAAATTAATTTATTTGGGGTTTGGGTCCTCTTGGGATCTGGGTGCTGAAGATAGGTGACTTGCTGAGCAGTTTTTTGTTATAGTCTGCAGCTTTGGGGGCATGGACCAGACCTGGGTCTGTGTTGCAGCAGACTGGCATGTCTGGCTCAACAAGGGTTCTGGAGTCTCAAGCTGGCAGTGGAAAATGGGCTCAGAGGTAATTTCAGCATGTCCAGTGACAGTCCCAAGGGGGTCTCTGTGACTGAACCTGTCACAATTACCTTTCTGCTACACATTTAAAGTAAGGTGCGATGGGATGTATAGACCCCACACTGACAAGGAAGATGCCAGAGAGGCCTTAGGGGGTAGGACTGACACTGCCCATCTGGACTTGTCTGTCATGTGTGGTAGGGAGGAGGTCTTTAAAATGGAGGAAATTGCAGTCAGCTGGGGAGGAAGGGAGGACCAGGACTGCCCTAAGCAGGACACTGCTGTCAGGACTCCTGGACCTAGAGAGGGAACTCCCAGCCCGGAGCCCTTCACCATGACCTTACAGAGACTACAGTGAACTACCAGGGTAAGCCAGAGAGATTTAAGAAGGCCTGCAAAGGGTCCCTTGAAAGTTGTAAGGAGCCAGGGCCTGTGCTGAAAGCTGAGTGTGGTCAGGTTCCCCCACCATCTGGGCAAGTGGACTCTTTTATGTAAGGAGATAAAGGGGCTGAGGAAAAGTTTTTAGGAAGAAACTATTCAATGAAGGAGGGAGAGAAGAAGAGTAGCTTTTAGTGATGATATTGTTTTTCTTATTCTAATAAATTCCTTTGTTCTGGGTTGGAAGAAAAGGTGAATTAGAGGGGACAGTATAGAGGCATAGGTACAAGGTAATGAATGGTACACAGAAGGTACATTGGTCATGCCAGTTTATTGTAGTACAAGCATGTGCATGAAATGTAAGAGACTAGGATATTGGGAATGTGTGTATCAAAGCAAAGGAATCTTGAAGATAGGTAACATTCACCTGTGCTTGACTGTTTTCTGGGATCTGTGTCCAAAAGCAGCGTTCATGTACTGTCCTGGACTACTGACTGCAGGCCTTGGAACATAGTCCTTGAATTTAGCATTGATTCTGGGCCAGAGGTGGCTGATTTGTAAATAGGCAAAGTTGGAGCAGCTCAGGATTCCCTGTGTCCATTCCAAGCCTGTACAAGCTACAAAGAATATCTGACTGACCTCTTTGTCACTTCCTAATCCAACCACAGCCATTTACAAGGGGCTTATAAAACGCACAGAAGAAGCTGTACTGTGCCTGATGAGAAGGGTGTGCTTCAAGGAGGAACAGTACAGTCCCATTGCTTCCCAAGGGAAGGATGAACTTGCCTGAACAGTGAACGGAGAGAATTCAGAACACCTATGGTGTCTGTTATCCAAATGATGAGCACATTTATATCTACATAGAGCTAAGGAGGCTCAATGAAGCAGAGAGAAGCAATACATATATTCTTCCCATTGTGGAAAATAGAGATCCTGGTGTTCTGGCTGAACTCTGCTTGGCACAGGAGCCAATTGGAGGGAGCAAAGGTGGGAATATGTCACCTTTGCACTCCTTCAATCTCCAGGGCTGCCAAGAGCTGCTTTAGTCTTTGAAGCAAGGCAGTTTTACAGCCCATGTGAACTGCCAGAGCAGTAACAGGGCCCAGAATCTTGGTGTTAACTGGTGCAATGATATTCCCCTTACTAGATGCAGATAGGGGATTCTGGAAAGTTCTACTTCATCCTGACAATACCAAGCTGACGGTCTGTAAAATGTCATTCAGAAGTTTTTCTTTTGATGCCTCCTCTTTGGCATTGCATCTCTATGACCCAGCTCAGAAAACCTCGAAAGGGAAATGAGTGAGATGCTAGAGGGAGTGGAAGTTTATATGGATGACATTTCAGTTTACGGGAAGTCTGAGCAAGGACGTAATATAAGGTTAAAACAATTTCTGAAGGCAATTAAGGCTGCTGGACTCAAACTGAATATAGAAAAATGTATGCTATTAGAAAACCAACTATGGTATTTAGGGCACATCACTGATTGAGAAAGTGAGGGCAGGATGAGAGAAAATCAAAGCTATAGCTCAAAATGAATTACTGACATGGCTCCTCTCTATATGTGATGCTCTCCTGAGGCAGCCCAGAACTGTAAGTGACTCTGTTACCCCCCTGCCTTAGCAAGGGAGAGCTTTGCTGGAGCTTAAACCATATGTGTCAGGGCCTTGCCACACCTGTATGTCTGCTTCACCAGGAAAATCATCAGTACCCTGCCAGAATTTACCTTGCTTTGCAGTAACACTCAGTGAACTCCAGTTTGAGTTCCCCAGAGATGTCCCTGAATTCCCTCTCACTGGGGACACTCAGAAATTATTAAGTTCACTGCCTCCAAAGAGACGGTGTATGCATACCGGTCAGTTGGTTTCACTGAGGACTCAGAATTAATTCAGTGTAACTGCGCTGAGATGGTTTATAAAGTTCATTAACAAAGAACAGAAACTGAAGTGATACTAACATAGAACTGTCAAGGCTGGATCCCCACTTTGAACTTTAGGGTACAAATGTAGGGGCCTGCATGAAAACTTCTAAGCTTAACTACCAGCTTAGCTCTGGTTTCGCTGCCACCATTTCCCAATTCTAGATTCCCACCCTGGGAAGCCCTGAGAAAACCTTTCACCAATTCCCTGGTGAATACAGATCCAAACCCCTTGGATCTTAAAACAAGGAGAAATTAACCATCCCCCCTCCTTCCTCCCACCAACTCCTGGTGAACACAGATCCAATCCCCTTGGATCTAAAACAAGGAGACATTAACCCTTCCCCCTCCTTCCTTTCACCAACTCCTGGTGAATACAGATCCAACCCCCTTGGATCTAAAAACAAGGAAAAATTAATCAGGTTCTTAAAAAGAAGGCTTTTAATTAAAGAAAAAGGTAAAAATCATCTCTGTAAAATCAGTATGGAAATTAACCTTACAGGGTAATCAAACTTAAAGAGCTCAGAGGACTCCCCTCTAGTCTCAGGTTCAAAGTACAGCAAACAAAGATAAACACTCTAGTAAAAGGTACATTTACAAGTTGAGAAAAACAAAGGAAAACTAACACGCCTTGCCTGGCTATTTACTTACAAGTTTGAAATAGGAGAGACTTGCTTAGAAAGATGTGGAGAACCTGGATTGATGTCTGGTCCCTCTCGGTCCCGAGAACGAACACACTCCCCAACAAAGAACACAAACAACAGCCTTCCCCCCCCCCCAAGATTTGAAAGTATCTTGTCCCTTTATTGGTCCTTTAGGTCAGATGCCAGCCAGGTTACCTGAGCTTCTTAACCCTTTACAGGGAAAAGGATTTTTGGAGTCTCTGGCCAGGAGGGATTTTATAGTACTGTACACAGGACAGCTGTTACCCTTCCCTTTATAGTTATGACAAGAACAAAAACAGAAAATGGTTACCAACAAAATAAAACATCCTTTTCATTGTCTAAGACTTTGCCCAGCACTTCCAGCCTTTCCTGAAAGAGGGTCATGGAATCAGGGCACTTTCCCCGCTGTCCCCTAAGCGATGGATAACTAAGGGTTCTTTCTTCTTTTTATAGTCAGTAAATGTTTGAAATGTTTTTTGTTTTGTTTTGTTTTTAAAAGTAAACCCAGACAAATTCCTTTTCCCTACTGGTATGTAGCTGCCATGCTGTCTTCCTCATCCTTCGGTCAGTTTGCTTTTTCAATTGGCTTAATCACTTTGTTTACCTTAGATCAGTGGTGGGCAACTTGTGGCCCGTCAGAGTAATTTACTGGCGGGCCGCTAGATCCTTTGTTTACATTTGCACGGCCACCCACAGCTTCCAGTGGCTGCGGTTCGCCGTTCCCAGCCACTGGGAGCTGCGGGCGGCCATGCAAATGTAAACAAACGGTCTGGCAGCCTGCCAGCAGCTTGCCCTGATGGGCTGCAGGTTGCCCACCACTGCCTTAGATGTAAATGTATTTCCATTGTGTCTGGCCTCACCTTCCTCAATTTACGTTGGAGATACAGGCAAACAGGTGAAACACCATTTCTCTGTCAATGATATCTGCTCTACTTGGATTATATATTATAATAACATTTCCAGTACATATACATATATCACGCAATAATATTGATGACCAGGCTGTCACATGATACCTCACAAGATGCTATTTGGCTAAATATTCTGACAATTGTGTGTCAGGTGCTCTTTTGCCAATTGGCCTAAAGGGGCTCCTAGGGTGTCACTATCATCAAATTTTAGAGCAAATTCACTTATCACCAATGCCAAGAGTTTCAGAAAGAGGTCCCTAAAGTTAGATTCCTATGTCCTTATCAGGCTTCTAAATAAGTAATCTTATGTTCAAAAGCACTGAACACCCACAGCTTCAATTAAATTCAGTGGGAACTGTGGGATGCTGCAGACTTGTTAGACAAGGAGGTGACTTACCATAGATAGGTACCTAAATTTGGGTTTGGAAACCTTATTTAGGCACCTGTTTTTGAAAACGCTGGGCCTAAGCTCTTTATGCTGGGCTTGAAATGGGCTCTGGATCTAGCATAAATTGAGGGAGTGTGTGCTGTTGAAGATCTAAAGAATCTTACTGCCCACATCCCTAGGACTAGCATGTTAGGATGTTTTAGAGTTGGCAGCCATTGCAGTAGATGCCAGCTGCTGTCGGCTGGTGTTACTTCGGTGGCATGGAAATGAGGAAATTTTGTTCCAGATTCCAAGACCTGATATGCCCAAAGAGAGAAGGAGGGCCAGATTCATAGGAGTGTCCAAAGTCTGTGCAGTGCAACACAGCACCCAAAGGGGGTAAAGCAAAGCTTTTCTCTTCCTGGTCTGATTCTTCATGAGTGAGCAGTTTAGAAGAGAGGAAGGGGGCACTAGAGCTGAAGATTGAGAAGGATTTCCAGCAGTGGGAAGTGAAACAGCTTGGGATTCTTGCTTGGAGTCAGTCCTGAGCTGCCGTCTCTCTTCACTGCCGGAAACCATCAGTGCTTGGTCTCCATCCCACGTGATCTGCCCCTCTTCTATTGGTGCTAAGTCATTCTGCAACCCTGCCAACCACTAGGGGGCAATAGAATCAACTGGGTGTTGGGTTTGTAGAGGTTGGGAAGGAACTGAGTTGGCAGCACATTGGGTGGCACTGGGCATTGGGCAGGGAGAGGAAGGAAATTGGCTTTGATGGGTTGGGGATGAGTTAGGGGTCTTTCAGGTGGTTGTCAAGATGGTTAAAGAAGAGGGTATCTGTTTTTGTCATCTTTAGGGCATATCACTAGGGACACCTAAACTCGTCCTCAGTGCCGTAAGAATTAATGGGAATACTAACGTGTAATGTGACATTTGTTTTTCAATGCTACTTGCTTTAGAAAAAGTAAGGTTTTTTTATGTGTATAGAAAAGTTCTTCAGCAGAGGAGCAACACTATGATAATAGGTTTATTAACGTCTAGAATTCTGCTAAGATGTAATGAATTATATTTACTGTGCAAGCTTTCAAGCTTTTATCTTAAGTACATTCAGCCAACCTATTAACTTCTCTTATGGCTGATTCTTAGTTTAAAACAATTTTATGTAAACAGAACATGGTGGTGAAACAAAATACTTTTTTAAAAAAAGAATGAAATCAGTTCACAAATTTTGATTTTGTTGAAGTAAGTATTGTGTGTGCACTAGGGCAGTGTTTTCTAAACTTGTGCCAGCTGAGCACAGATCAGGAAAATGGAACCAATCACATCTCCCTTCAGTCCCGCCATGTGTTTTTAAAGTGAATGGTCACTCAGCATATACTGTGTAGACCTTTGTGATACATCTCCCCTCCTTTCTTATATGCTTTGATCAGTGGAACAGTAACACTTAAAGTACCTTAACTTCCATATAAGTAGTAGCCATTTGAAATAAATGGGACAGTTGACACCTCAGAGCCATTATTCCAGGTGCTCTGCAAACTCAGACAGACATTGCTCCATAAGTTGCACTTGAGTCACAGTTGATTTTCCCCCCCACACACACACCATAACAGCTAGAATTTAGGTTTTTTCCCCCCAAACAAAGGCTGAGACTGAAAAACAATTGAGAACCCACTATCAACAAGATACATCTGCCATTCTTTCAGATGTTTTGTTCTTACTAATATTACATCTGTGTAGAAGTGGAACCAATTCAATTAATATTGTGCGTCAATAGAATATATAGCAATGTAAATTTGGGGAAATAGGAAACACCTGATTGGCATGAACTGTATAAACTCTGCTGCATATACATTGTGACAGAGATAACAACAGTGTTCCTTTGCAAATGTCTTTTCTCATTCATTTTATGGCACTTTGCATCACAATATAATTATGTATAATTGCTTGAAAAAGCACTTACACATCTAGTCCCCTTGGGGTGCAACTTTGTGAGAAGCATTGCATGGTCAGTGTTTGACTAAGGAGTGAAGTTATCTGCACCAGTACATGGTGTTCTCTGGGACTGGAAACATTTGCAATGCCTCCCACAGGAGTGAACTCCACTGTAGGGGGCTATATCCTACATACTTTTAATCCAAATTTAAAACCTCATTATCTGCCACCTCCTATACTTACATCTCCCCTACCCTGTTATCTAAGAAAATGTTTCTGATCAATTTCGTTTACTTTATACTTCTACAATGCCTGCCATCAAGTTTCTCGAAATGATTTACAGAACTAATTGATTTTCACAGCACCTTCCATTTCATAGATGGGGAAAATGAGGAATACAGTAATGGACTGACCTGCTCAAGGGCACAGAACAATTCTGTGACAGATCCAGGAATGAAACCCATGTCCTCTACATCAGTGCTTCTTAAAGCCGGTCTGCCGCTTTTTCAGAGAAAGCCCCTGTCAGGCCGGGCCAATTTGTTTACCTGCTGGGTCTGCAGGTTTGGCTGATCGCGGCTCCCACTGGCTGCAGTTCGCCGTCCCAGGCTAGTGGGGGCTGTAGGAAGTGGCACGGGTGAGGGATGTGCTGGCTGCCCTTCCCTCAGCCCCCATTGGCCTGGAGCAGAGAACTGCGGCTGGTGGGAGCCGCAATCGGCTGAACCTGCGGACGCGGCAGGTAAACAAACCGGCCCAGACCATCAGGGGCTTTCCCTGAAAAAGCGGCGGCCCGACTTTGAGAAACACTGCTCTACATCAACCACTAGACCATACTCCCTCTCCTTCTTCTCTTTAGATAAATGACCATTCTCCCCTTTCTCTCTGCTCACAAAGAATAACACTGGTCATCTGGGTTACCTGATGTCCCATTTATGGTTTTTGAGATTGGCTGAATTGTCCTTTCTAGAGCTGGGTGAATTTTTTTGGGTGAGTAGTTGATTCCTCAAAAAAAAATAATTGTTTTTGGTTGACCCAAAACTATTTGTGAATTGGAGGCACACAGTTTTGGAAACTTACAAAAACCACAAGAGGAGGTGGTGGTGCTGCTGCCATTGCTGCACCTACACACCCACCTCCAACACCAATTTATAACCTTAAGCCCAGTGGTTAGGCCACTCAGCTGGGATGTGGGAGGGCCAGGTTTGAATCCTTGTTCCGGGGGGGGAGGACCCCAAAATTCACTTTTTTGATTAACCAGAAATGTTCAGATTTGATTTGATCCAAACTGATTTATTTATTTATTTATTTTGTGGAACTGACATGAACCTGACAAATCACTTATTCACCAGCTCTAATCTTTGCTCTCTTTTTTGGAAGGTTCTTTCTTGACTGAATTGGGGACTGGGTCTTCTCAGTTTAGCAGTTCTCAAGTGTGTGGAACTATCTCCCTGAGATGGTCAGCTGGACACCCTCCACAGCTAAAATCTTGGTTCCGGGTCTTTCTATTCCAGTCAGTCCATCCTTGACCATTTAAATCACCCTTCTTTATTACCCCTTCCAAGCATGTGGATTTTCTTGTTTTGCCCATATTTGTCATTTGTGAGGAACAGCCAGTATCATCAAAGCCAGAATGATGGCAATCACTGTTCATCTTGTTCTATGGTCCATGCATGCAGATGCTTTTTAGGTATTTTATAAAATCCTAAAATAATGAATAATACACCAACATTTGTAATATGAATGGCATAACATGTACTGTAAGGCATGATCTATTTGTATGGCATTCAAACCCAACAGTGATTATTAAATTATCAATGTTTAAGCAGACAGATGGTGGGTTTTTTAATATTATTATTTGTGTGTTACCTCAGCAGTCTGAATCTTTGGTTCAGAAATCTCAACTTGACAGTAGGTTGGAATGGTCAAACTTTAGAGGCATGTAACATTTTACAGCGATTCTTTTGCACTGGTACAAAAATAAGCAACAGCTAGAATAGAAGCATGAGCTGAAAGCATGCCTTGCAGTGGCACACACAATTCTTTATTTCTGACTTGTGGTCAAAATGTCCTGTCCTGCAGAAGTATCTCTCGGAGGGAGGTAGGAATGGAAGGATGTGTCCAGGAGGATCCCCATGCAGAGTCATCTTGGGATGATTCTGTGGGAAAATTGAAGGGGTTTGCTCCTCTCCCCCACAGTACAGTCATCAGAAGCCAGGGGTTCTATATAAATCCTGGGGAATTTAGAGGAGGCCGAGGCCATCTGCATGGTGGCTCTGTGCAGGCTAAGATACACCCACTTGATCCTATGCCGTGTGGCTCCATTGCAGCTGCTCTGGCAAAGGATTCCTTAGTGACAGCTGCCCCAGGGCACAGCTTTTAAATAGGTGTTTCCCAGTGTGGATAGGGTAACTGGGAAGTTAATTCATGGTGGGGACGAGAACAATGTGCAAGCTGCTCCTCACATGCCCCAGCTGTGGCTCTCCCATAACAATGGAGCAGAAAGTGTCGCACAGACAGTGGGCATCCTGTTCTTGTTGAGACGGGGCAGATCCATGTGAAGGGCACCTCTCTTAACTGCCCTAATGTATCTGAGCTGCTTATTCCACAGTATTATAGCTCAGTGAATTCTAAGCATTTCCCCCCTTATGATATAACTACCAATCAATATACTATTGCTTTAGCATTACTAAACTGTGGATAGATTGGGCAACTGATAAGATAAAGTAGGTTTGTGTATAGCAGGGCCATTATCAACAGGAGTCAGTCAGAACTGTATGTCAATCTTTGTGCCATCCTGTCAAACTAACACTAACAACCAAACCAGTCCAAGCTGCAGTCTGCCAGATGTCAAACGACATGAGTAACAGCTCCTTATATATATTCTGACAGTGCGAATGGGAAACATCCTGGTGGCTGCAGGAGGGGGGAGGGGTATATCAACATTGATAAAGTCAATTCTGACTTTTGGCCAAGATGTCTACAATCCCAAACAGAGCACTCAGTGTAGATATGGGAATTATTTCACTGCCAAGCCTTAGCTATTAATACTACTTACAAAAATCATATCCTTCTAATCAGCATTGCTTTGCGTTAACTTGATTTCAAGCCTATTCCTCTGTCTCCCCACATTCTGGAATTTACACAACATGTTGGAACACTTATCTCTATGTGGTCTTTGTGATGCATTGTATTGAGTTAAGCACTACTTGGGGGAAGCACTCTGAGGAAATGTCTTCTTCTCAAGCTAAGGAACACTCTCATCTTGACTATCCAGTTCTTTTCATGGTTAGATCTAATGATGGGTCTGGTCCAAGGCCTCCAAATCTTAATAATCTCTAGCTTTGAAGTTCAGATCCAGAACTGCAATCCTTGTTTCTACAACAGGCAGATCTAAACCCGAGGACTCAACACCCCCATACTTTGTGGCTCGGGCCAGTCTTCACTTTGTTCTTGCAAGTTTGACCTATCTCCATGTCACATGATTTTATGAAGCACAGCCCCTTTCATTTACAAATTCTCACAACTTCAAAATTTCGGGTTCAGATCAGGCCGCTAATAACCAAAAGTTGGGACCATCTGGTGGTGGTTTAGCTTTTGTTAAGAGTTGGTAATCTCAGTCCAGATCCAAGTGGATGAGTATTACCCGACAGACATCACTGGTATCAAAATTAGAACCAAATGGCCCTCACATTGTAGCAGCCTCAGTGCACAGACAAAGATTGAATGAACTAGAGGCTGTACTATCCTCTAGTGGCCTAATCCAATGCTTAGTGACATGATTAGAAAGACTCCCACTGACATCATTGGGAGCTGGGTTGAACTTGAAGGTTGTCCTTCTAGATCAGGGTTAAAGTGTACTGGCAGGACAGTGCGGGGTATAGGCAGTAGCAATGCAAACCTATATTGTAGCTTGGATACATACAGGACTCCAATCTCCAAGGTTGCTAGCCTGGTACTTTTTACCAGTATTTTATTTGTTTGTGGTGTTTTGTTGTGTAATTCACCATCTCAAAAGCAGAGGAGAACCCATCCCGTGTGCACGGATCTGTATGTCAGTGCCTTTTAGAACTCTGACTCTCCCTGACTCCACCAGGTGAACAGAGTCTAACATGCTAATGATGGGATGGCAACTGTGCAAAGTCCCTCAAGGATATGTATGCATTTAAAGAACCCATTCATCACAACCGTCTGACATGCGCATGTATAGAGAATTGTGCTGTTGTTTCAGATTCCAGTCAGACAGCACCATCACTCCATGTTTCCACCCATCTGAGTAACAAATTAGTGATGAGTACATTACAACACTAGTTACTATATCAAATATATCAATTAGTTCAAGAGGATGTATTAATTTACTAGTTAGTTATAGTAGCAATATATTCCACCATTCATACAATATTGATTACAACAGAAAACACCTTTGAACTTATGTTTTGTGAAAATATCCTAGATTGCTTTAAAAAGAAAGTAAACTCATCAGAAGAGAGAAAATGTTTTACACTGGTCTATCTCTGTCTGTCTTGGTACTTCTGCAGCTGTTGTCAAAGGAGTATTTGAGTACTCAAATGAATTTTGATGAAAATGAGTGAATTTATCCTCATAACACCCCTGTTTATAAAGCATCTTGTAAATGTACAGAGCCACATAGATGACTACTACGACTAAACAGCACTCTGTGCACCTGAGATTTTTCTCATCCATGCTCGTTTTTGAAGTACAACTTTGTTGTAGACAACTTCCTCTATCACAATGACTTTGTGCCCTAGCAAATCTGAACTGTTGCCAAAAACATGAGATGGAAGCTTCAAAGACAACAGTACATCCTACTCCCACAGAGATGTAATTTACACAAAAATTACAGACAGCAAGACAGTAGGTTTTCATCCTTTTCTCCACCAGTGCAAGCACCTCAGAGTTTATTAGAAACTATTTACAACCTAATGCAAGCATTCCAGTTTATTTGTACATGATCCTGCATGTTTATTACTTATACTTGCGCTCTCTCTTTCATCTTTATCTAGTCCAGTGCTCTGACCCCAGTTCAGGTATAGGTTGTTTGGAGCATTACCCAGAGGGAAGAGATCAAAAGAAATATCAATACCAGTGCTTTGTGCTCCTATAGCACCTTTCCCTTGAGGATCCAAGAGTAGTTTGTAAACATTCATTATAGTAAATGCATAATCCCTGTGAGATAGGTAAGTATTATCCTTCTTTTACAGACATAAAATATAGGTGAAGTTACTTGACCATGGTCACACTGTCAGTGGCAAAGTCAACAATCAGAGGGGTAGCCGGGTCAGTCTGGATCTGTAAAAAGCAACAGAGTCCTGTGGTACCTTTAAGACTAACAGATGTATTGGAGCATAAGCTTTCGTGGGTGAATACCCACTTCGTTAGACTCATGCGTCTGACGAAGTGGGTATTCACCCACGAAAGCTTATGCTCCAATACATCTGTTAGTCTTAAAGGTGCCACAGGACTCTCTGTTGCTTTTTAAAGTCAACAATAGAAGTCAGAGTTCCTGACTCCCTATTCTAGCCAGTAGATACACTCTACCCACCAACAGTTGGGGCTGGATAAACCAGCTCTGAAAGAAACTGAACATGGGCCAGCTTGTCTATCTGGCCTTGAACTATTTAAAGGTTAAGAAATGAAATACAGATTACAATAAATATATCACCCAACCCATCTCCAGTTACTAATCAACAGAACATGGCTTTCTTAATAGCCATCCTAATTTGATTTCTACCCAACTTGTCTTTCCCATTGTGTACTGTGGACCTGCTCTAAGTAGCCTGTACCCAACAATCCTTCTGGCTTTTCAACAAACCATTTCATTATCCCAAGCTTTTACTCCCAAGAGCCTTTTTGACCTCCAGCTTTATTCCTGCCCCAGTTCCAGTTCCTCAGGATGGCAGTTGCATAATCTTCCCCATTTGTTTGGTTCAAATATATGAAAGAAAGACTTACAAAGCCTACAGAGAACTTGGAAGATTAGAATCTGCTGAAAACTGGTGTTATCTACTAGTCTAAGCATTGGACTGGGAGCCAGGAACTCCTGGGTCCTAAACCTGATTCTGAAAATGATTCCGTCAGCACGTCACTTAGGTCCAGATCCACACAGGTATTTAGGCTCCTGGGCCTTAAACTCTCAGCCTCAATCTCTCTAAAAGTATAATAGGATTAATACTTGACACAGTGTTATGAGACTTGTATACATAACACATATATTGTCATTATCCATTTCTTTTATTATTTCTCCTGACTACTAGTTAGGTTACTTAGACTCATTCCATAGTTTCAGTGAAGTCCTTTACACACATCCCAAATTCACCCACGCTATAACTGCCAATATACTTTCCTCCCACCCCCCACCCCAAGCAGGTTATAGGAGTTTAGCAATCCCTCGCTATTAGAAAACTTTGGATGCATTCTATCTTTTGGAACTTATTAACATTAATGTTTTAATGATCAGAGCCTTGGTTTCGGTACAGTTTTCAGGCTGATATTCAAGCTCTTCTAATAGAGGTTTCAGAGTAGCAGCCATGTTAGTCTGTTTCCGCAAAAAGAAAAGGAGTACTTGGTGGCACCTTAGGGCTGGTCCACACTAACCCCCCAGTTAGAACTAAGATACACAACTTCAGCTACGTGAATAACGTAGCTGAAGTCGAAGTACCTTAGTTCAAACTACCAGGTACTTGCCACGGGTCCACACGCGGCAGGCAGGCTCCCCCGTCGATTCTGCGTACTCCTCTCGCGGAGCAGGAGTACCGGCGTCGACGGTGAGCACTTCCAGGATCGATTTATTGTGTCTAGACAAGACGCGATAAATCGATCCCAGAAGATCAATTGCTTACCGCCGAACCCGGAGGTAAGTATAGACATACCCTTAGAGACTAACAAATTTCTTAGAGCATAAGCTTTCATGGGCTACAGCCCACTTCTTTGGATGCATATAGAATGGAATATATGTTCCATTCTATATGCATCTGAAGAAGTGGGCTGTAGCCCACAAAAGCTTATACTCTAATAAATTTGTTAGTCTCTAAGGTGCCACAAGTACTTCTAATAGAGGGAAAGCAGAGAGAAAGCTCCCAAATCCTACAGTCTTTGCTCCATAAATTGCATTGAGACATTACATCTGTATTTGATGTGTTTTCATTGCAAAAGCACATAAAAGCCTGCAATCCCCCCGCCTCCCCATCAACCCAGGGCTGGCCTTACCATGAGGCGAACTGAGGCAGCTGCCTCAGGTGCCAGACTCTGGGGGGGGTGCCACTAGGACCCAGAGTGTGGAAAATTGTCTGCTGCTGATGCATATGTAATGAGGGGATGAGGGGAAAGCAGTGGATGTGTTATTCCTTGACTTTAGCAAAGCTTTTGATACGGTCTCCCACAGTATTCTTGCCAGCAAGTTAAAGAAGTATGGGCTGGATGAATGGACTATAAGGTGGATAGAAAGCTGGCTAGATCGTCGGGCTCAACGGGTAATGATCAATGGCTCCATGTCTAGTTGGCAGCCGGTATCAAGTGGAGTGCCCCAAGGGTCGGTCCTGGGGCCGGTTTTGTTCAATATCTTCATTAATGATCTGGAGGATGGTGTGGACTGCACCCTCAGCAAATTTGCAGATGACACTAAACTGGGAGGAGTGGTAGATATGCTGGAGGGTAGGGATAGGATACAGCGGGACCTAGACAAATTAGAGGATTGGGCCAAAAGAAACCAGATGAGGTTCAACAAGGACAAGTGCAGAGTCCTGCACTTAGGATGGAAGAATCCCACGTACTGCTACAGACTAGGGACCTAATGGCTAGGCAGCAGTTCTGCAGAAAAGGACATAGGGGTTATAGTGGACGAGAAGCTGGATATGAGTCGACAGTGTGCCCCTGTTGCCAAGAAGGCTAATGGCATTTTGGGCTGTATAAGTAGGGGCATTGCCAGCAGATCGAGGGACGTGATCATTCCCCTCTATTCGACATTGGTGAGGCCTCATCTGGAGTATTGTGTCCAATTTTGGGCCCCACACTACAGGAAGGATGTGGAAAAATTGGGAAAGAGTCCAGCGGAGGGCTGGAGCACATGACTTATGAGGAGAGGCTGAGGGAACTGGGATTGTTTAGTCTGCAGAAGAGAAGAATGAGAGGGGATTTGATAGCTGCTTTCAACTGACCTGAAAGGGGGTTCCAAAGAGGATGGATCTAGACTGTTCTCAGTGGTAGCAGATGACAGAACAAGGAGTAACGGTCTCAAGTTGCAGTGGGGGAGGTTTAGGTTGGATATTAGGAAAAACTTTTTCACTAGGAGGGTGGTGAAGCACTGGAATGGGTTACCTAGGGATGTGGCGGAATCTCCTTCCTTAGAGGTTTTTAAGGTCAAGCTTGACAAAACCCAGGCTGGTTTGACTTAGTTGGGAATTGGTCTGCTTTGAGCAGGGGGTTGGACTAGATGACCTTCAGAGGTCCCTTCCAACCCTGCTATTCTATGATTCTATGTATTCTCTCTGCTCTAGATGCACAGAGATGGTGGAATATATTTGGGATGTGGTAAAATATTCCAAAACTCCTCACTATACCTGAAGAAGACCTACACCAGCAATACAGGGCATTAGAGACAGTGTTGACACATGATGACATGCGCGATATTGATGCAAGTGATTTAGGTGATGAACTGAAAGCCCTTTCAAGATACATTTCAGCAGGATCAACTCCAAAGGCTGTTCTTGAATATATGTGCACAAATAAGATGACCACCCTCTTTCCAAATGCTTTTGTTGCTCTGCGCATACTTCTAACACTTCCTGTAACAGTTGCCAGTGGAGAACACAGCTTCTCCAAGCTGAAGTTAATAAAAATACATCTACGCTCCACAATGACACAGGAGAGGCTGGTTGGCCTTGCAGCCATCTCAATAGAGCATGACCTGGCCCAGACTGTGGACCTTCAGGAAGCAGTTCAAATCTTGCAACCAAGAAGGCACGGAAAGCACCACTTTGATTATTCAAACAGATAAAAGTGCCAGTGTTTATTATGCAGACAAGAAAAGTTACATTTGCTGTTCAGGCGTTTGAAAGTTAAGTGTTACTTAAAATTTTTGAACAAGGCATTTTAAGTTGTTAGTTCTCCTTTATTGGGGGTAGATAGCAGAGCAGTACCATGAGAGGAGTAGAACAGGAAGAAGGCAGAATTGAGACCTTTCAAAGTTTTGGCCCAAGCGAGGGAGAATGGGGGCATCATTTGAGCTCCCTGCCTCAGGTGCCAAAATGTTGTGGGCCGGCCCTGCATCAACCTAGTAAAAAAGGCACATAAAGGTTCAGAGTTTGGCCGTGATTGATTTGGTTTCTTATCATAACTTCATCTGGTGCCATGAGATGGCAGCTTCAAAGACACCATTGCATCCCACTCCCCCAGGTCCAGGGTTCACTTAAAAACTATAGAGGAAATCCTACTGGGCATTGTGATCCTCCCCAAAAAACCCACCCACCTGCTCTCATTCCTGTCCATCTTTAGTCGTCTTCTTGGAAGTTAGCTGCTAAGCTACCTCCTGTATCTCCAAGAGGCTTTGCTTCCACTGGAGCACCAATACTGGACAAATGTACTCTTTCCTATTTCCTTGCTCTCTATCTTCCTTCTGTTTTAATTTCTCTCTTCTCATTTTACAGCTTGTTCCCACCCTCCATCTTTTCTCTCTCCCAATCCTGAAAAGTTCTCCCTTCCTATCCTCTACAGGTTTCTTTTCCTTTCTCTCGTCCCCACGCCAGAGGGCTGCCACCCCAGGATAATATATAGAGACAGGGAGTGAGGCAGGCAGCACTGGTAATTGCCTCCTTGCCTGTGGACTTGGATAGACGTATTAGCAAAGAGCAAGAAAGGAAAAGTGGCAGCTATAACAACAGATGGAATAGCTACTCCTAATGTTAAGAAGAGAAAAGGAAGGATGGAAAGTGTCATTCTGGAATCTTAAGGACATGGAAGTAACTCATCTGGACCTGGGACATGCAGAAAATTGGGGAAATCCCAGGCAAATATGCCCCCCTCCCATTTTTACAACATTTCCAGAATAAACAGATGGATAGACTCTACTACACTACTCCTAAACTCTGCTATAACACCCGGGTAGCAGCTGAAAATGAAGGCAAATAACGCAGTAGTACCCCATTTATCCAAAGATCTCAGGAGCACCAGAAGCCTTTGAATATTCTGGGGAGCTAGCCCAATCGGCTTTGAAGTCTATACCCAGGGTCTCCTGTTTATAGACAATCAGCTTCCCCATTGATAGAGGTGCTGGCAGTTTCTTTATGGGCTGGTTATACTTCAGTGGATAAAGATTACTGTGCCAAAGGCAAGCCCTGGGGGACATTTCCAATCCTGGGATAACAGAGAGCTCCAGTTAACTGCAGTTTGAATACGCAAGGATTGATTGTACTAATACTTGACAAAAAAGAAGAAATAATTAATCAAACTATGCCACAAATATACTTACAGTATGTTCAAGGATATACATGTCCAGGTAAGGACATATTGCCAACCCATAGTAATAGTTATATGAATTTTAAACAGAAGTAGATTCTGAGCTGGCTGACCCTCTTTCTTAGCAAAATATGCATGAGCATTGCAAACTGGCATAGATTGGTGCTAAGGAATAATCCTTTTCTTTGCCAGGGCTTGAAAACCTTATATGTTTCTAAATGAATGTGTGAATTAACTCTCAAGTATCAGAGGGGTAGCCGTGTTAGTCTGAATCTGTAAAAAGCAACAGAGGGTCCTGTGGCACCTTTGAGACTAACAGAAGTATAGGGAGCATAAGCTTTCGTGGGTAAGAACCTCACTTCTTCAGATGCAAGTGAAGAAGTGAGGTTCTTACCCACGAAAGCTTATGCTCCCTATACTTCTGTTAGTCTCAAAGGTGCCACAGGAGCCTCTGTTGCTGAATTAACTCTGTTATTTGAATGGTACTCCTCCTTCCAGTGGACTACAGAAGCAATACAAATGATACTGGATCAATCGGATTCAATTACTTTGTGTAATCTTGGATTTAACCTAATTGATAAGAACTTGGAGAGACATTTTAAATTATTGTTTCCGCTTTTATTGTCTCCCTCCTTTATTCAAATTCAGCACAGCAGAGTCAGTAAAGGAAAAGACTAATTTTTCCCTGAAAAACACTTTGAATCATTTTTAATTTATTTCCTTTGGATTAATCAGCTCCTCTTCTCAAGATGAGAATATGAACAAATAGATACAAAGATGCATGCTGAAATTATAGACTAGATAAATACCCACAACATAATCTTCCCTACCCAGAAAACTCCTTATGACTATGACCTTTCTTTAACACACTTATATCCTTCTGAATAATATGAGAGAAGTCAACAAACCTAGACCCTGTCATACCAAGGGCAGTGGGGGGGGGGGGAAAGAGGGGAGTGCATTCCAGACTCCAGAGCTGAAGAAGCTTCACTGAAGAACTTCACCCTTAACTGTCAGACCACTCCTATTTAAACTAAGGGATCTGGAGCACCTCAGCTGAACTGAGCTACCACCCCAGAATATGAGCAAGACAGACAGGCCCAGATCCTGGCAGTTAGAAGCCTAGATATGTTTGAGGATCTGGGCCATGGTCTGTAAAGTTGCCGGGACCCAACCATTTAGGACTTTAGATCGAAATCAACACCTTGTATTGTAAAAGGAAACAAACTGGAAGCCAGTGCATTTTGTGGTGCATTCATGTAAAGTGTTCCTTGTGAGAACCGTTATTAACCAAGTGGGATGTTTCCTTTGCAAGGATGGAGTTTTTGAATATATTTCAGGTGTAGCATTATTTAAAGTAAATAGCATAATCAACTCATAAAGTTCTGTCTGAAAGGAAATCCAGCTCTTTGCAGATGCTAGCTGGGACCTATATATCTAGTGGCAGCTTAGCAGTCAACAGTATCTTCAGGTTGTGAACTTGAATAACAAATTTTAGGAGAGCTCCCTCAGCTGAGGAATCTGATAGAATCTCTGCAATTTCTTCCAGTTGTCTCCCACACCTCCCATGTAATAGCATTAGCTCAATCTTATTTGGATACAGCAGGAAGAGCACACAGCTAAATTCCAAATAAGGAAGATTTTATAGAATAAAGTTTCTCTAGAAGTACCTCATCAGGGTATGTTAGTGCAGGCCCTTTCAGCATTTGTATTTTGTTTCTATCTGTTGTTCAGATGCTTTATTCTCTCTGTGGCGTGGCATTGAAATACAGATTATTTTTGTGGGGGTGGGAGTAAGCTCCGGTCAGATAAAAGGGGTGGGTCAAGTACTAGATGTCTTTTTTATAAATGTCTGTGTATAAATGCAGTCAGAAGGATTAGAAGGATGCCTGTCCAAATCATACTGACTAAGATAGTGGGTGCTGAATTCAAGACCAATGCTTTCAGCTGATTAATAATAAAAAAAAAAACTTTTTACTCTTCTGTGGAGAAAAAATCAGAACAATACTCAAGTTGAGTAGAAAGAACACACTTAAATGACTTGCTTAGGTTATACTTTTATCATCATGTTTTGCCAAGTAGTTTTAAAATCAGAAGACAGAATAATAAGGGGAAACCCCATTAATCCCACTTGTTTGACCCGTTATTGTCAGAGTATGAGCTTTGGAAGCAACAAACTACAGAAAGTCTATGCCCCCTCTCTAACATTATTATCCCCCCCACTGTTTTAATTTATGTGTTTAATTTTGGTTTGCAGGGTGCAATATGGCTAATTGCTTGAGAACTGCACAACCTTACAAGTGAAATTTTGCTTTTTATAATTGTGGCACATCAAGTGTAATAATGTACATTTAATTTCTCAAAGATAATTATGCTAATAGAATTATTTGAATAAAAATTTACACTTTATGCAGGATAATGGCCTCCTCCTCCTAATTTATACTAATGTACTTCTGTAAAGAATTTTAAATAAGCCACTTCAACCTGGGGCTGGCAGGGTGGAAGCACAGGACTGAAAGTGCACCAAACACTTAGGAGGGACAGAAACACTTTATATACATCTGTAGTAAATCCTGCCAGAGGTCAGGTGTAGGAACAGTGCTTGACAGACCCCAGAAGGAGCTTCATCCAACCCCACTCACTTGGAAGGCTGTGTGAATCCAAGTTTGGCTTTTAGAGAGAGAATAAAGAGGAAAAGAAGGATCCATATGTAAGGTCCTTCAGTGATATACCTCAAGGACTCAGCCTTCAGGGAGCTGAGCACTCCTGCAAAGTGCCGAGTGCCCTTGACTCTCTCTGACATGAGTGGAACTTAAGGGAGGACACGTCCTAACATGATGACTCAGCATCTTGCCCAATATTCCAAAGCGCCAAGCCCTCAGCAGCTCCCGTTGACTTTGAAAGCAGCTAGAAACAGGGGAGAGGAAGAAAACATTCCCAGTCACTAAAGGAGTTTGGTTTATTTTTAAGGCCCCTTCTTAAGCAGTTGTTGAGTTTAAAGGCTTGGAATAGGCTCTGAGCAGGGGCGCCGGAACATGAGCATAGTTTGGGAGGCAGGGAGCCACGCTACCCTCCTCAAACTGCAAGCCTTGGGCAGGCATGGAGCGGCGCTGGCAGGGGCTGCGCTTTGTGACAGGGGAGCTGACAAGGTGATCAGCTCCCCCACCATGAAGCGTAGCCCCCTGCTGGTGACACCAGCCTCTTCCTGATAGGGGAGCTGAGGTGGGCCTTTACCGCAAGGCCTGGCCCCTCTGTGGGCCCTACTCCTGCTCCTCCTCTTCCCCCGGAGGCCTCCCCCGGTCAGACTGGAAACCAGAGCTGAGTCATCGTAAGAGCCACTCAGGGAGCCCGGGCCACTTGTGGGGAGCCCCAGACCCTCCACCTGCCCTAGATAGTGCACCCCGGGGGTGGGGACACAGGCCGGGCTGCTCTTGGAAACACTGCCCCCCCTCCAAGGGCAGGTGGAGGGGCCAGGGCTCCCCACAGTGGCTGAGGCGCCCTGGGCGATTCTTACCATGGCCAGACTCCAGCTTCTGGCCTTGCCAGGGGGTGGGACCTCAGGAGGAGCAGGGTGCGGGGCCACAGAGGGGCAGGGCCTCATGGCCCCCCAACTTCTACTTCTATTGAATTTCTGGTGCTCCTGGCTCTGAGGAGACAAGACACTCCATATACTGCTCTTTGACATCCAGCCACTTAAATCTATTTCTAAATGTTTGAGCAATGCCCATAGAAGCATTTTTATGTGGAGACAAAACTTTCAAAGTTTCCATTGTGGCTGGATGCAAAACAGCGTCTACTGAGTGTGAAACTGTACAATCCTGCACTTTGTCCCACCAAATTATTTCTAATGCAATGGCATTGGATAGGTCAGTGCTGTTTTATATTTTAAAATCCTGTGAGCATGTCTTAAATAGATCAGTAATTGGCCCAGAGCCCTGAATTCTCTCCAGATGCTTTGTGCTGCTCTATTGAAGGAAAGGGAATGGTGAAGGAAAGGAGATGAAAAGCCACTTTAACCAGGCACATTAGGATTCCCTCTGTACCATTTCTCTCCCTAATCACAGGTGGGAGAGAGGGGACATGGCTCAACAGCTCAGGAGGATCCGAGCTTATGGTGTTTATAGCACCTCAAAATGTCTAACATGAATATCCAGTTGTTGCTCTTACAACCTTGCCATGTACCACTTTTACTATTGATTACATCTGCAGCATTTCCCTGTCATTAGAATTAGGAACTATTGTAAATTTCATGGGAACTGCTTAAACAGTGAAGTGTGATAAATGAAGGCTTTTAAAGGTGCCGACTGTAATACTGGATTAATACAAAATGGCATGATTAATGCCTAGACTGTCAGATCATATTTTTGCTTTAATTATTGGAGTACTTTTTTCTAAAGCCGTAAGTGGATTTACTGGTGATGGAAAGTACTGGATTGACAGCCCTAGAAGTTGAAGAACTTTATTTATCCACTGAAAAGCTGAATACACAAGCAGCAGGCTGTGCAAACCTCCCCTATGTTCTCCCAGCAGTGTACCTCTACTCTGTTCTGGATGATCCTTCACTCTTCATACTCAGTTAATCATCCTTACTACCTGCTGAAATCGCAAATAAAGGGGCTAATTTGGTAGTCTTTTTGCAGTGTGGACATCTATCTACTAAACAACAGATTGAGGCCATCCCACTCATTTCACAAACAATGGTTAAGATGGACCAAACTATATTATCCAAAATATTCTCATGATATCCCATTCTATTTATTGAGAAATACTATTATGCCTCAAATACCATAGGGTAGTAACTGTTGCTATGTAATGTTGACCATTGTAGGCCATAAATTCATGACTACTTTTACTACCTACTGTAGCAATATGGTGATTTACAGGTAAAAGGCTTTGAATCTCTTTTTTTAAACTCCTTATTTTCATTGGGGACTTCTGAAAAATTGATTATATGAGAGGGACTCTTGCTTTTATGGAGTTAAGTTATTTAATGTTATTGTAACACATCTGTAGTTTGTTTTTCTTTTGTTTTCCTCTGATAGCTTTAAATGCAGAGTGTCTTATAACCCTGGAAGGGAGGACTGGTTTGCATAAAATAAGAATGGATATGGGTCTTCACAGAAAACACAAACCAAATCTTCTTTATTTTTATTGCTGAAATTTGCAGAATAAACAGATTATAAAAACAGAATAGAGAGAGGTGATAACATTATTATTATTTATACTGCATCATAAATGTGCATTCTGCTTAACAGACAAATAAAAGCCATCTCAAGAGATCACTTCAAGTTCATCTTCAGCATAGAGTGCAACTTTCTCAAGAACATTTTTCCTTTTTCTGAATTAGAAAAGCCAACATTTCAAACTTGGTTGCCTTAAGTCTAGGAACTTAGGGCTAGAATTTTAAAGGTATTCAGGTGCCTAACTCCAGTGGGAGTTAGGCACCTTTAAAGTCTGCTCCCTAAATCCTTATTTAAGCGCATACAATACAAGGTTTGATTTTCAACAGACTGTTCAGTAGTAGATGGCATTGGCAAAACTCCCTTTGATTTCACTGGAGCCAGGATTTGACCATCAAAACTCCCATCAAAATCAGTGGAGGTGGCCTGTGCACGGCTTCTGAAAATCAGGCCTTTAATATAGTTTCTTAAATATGGATTTAGGGTCCTCGCTTTAGGTTTAAAATGTTGGCAAAAATTGCTGCTTAGTAACACACCAAAGAGTGTGTTTGTCACCCATCACCAGATTTCCAGTAAAACTATATAAATTTTTTGTTAAGAGGAGAGAAACTGAAGTGGCTCAGTCCTACAACGAGTCTGTGTGAAAGAAAAAGCATAAAGGAAGGACTGAGAGAAAGCATAATTGGAGGACTGGTTTGAATTAGTTTATACATATCTGCCCTCCCACACATCAAGAATATTGCACTCACTTCAGGAAGGAAGAGCCTAGATTTTTCTCATTCTGAACAATCATTGACATCCCCCTTCCACCCTTTCTGTCTTTGAAGCAAGTGTGTTTAATGGCCTAAAGGTACTTCCAAATAAAAAGCTCAGCTCTTAACATCTAAACATATTAAATGTAGATACACACAACTATACTGGTCTTATAACTCATCCTTTCTTCGTCATACACATGGCTTAGGGTCGTGAGGTATACTCTTTGAGTTTCTGTAGCTCCACAGACCATGAAATAACATCCCAGTCACTGTATACCTTCCAATACTCATTCTTATCCATTTGAGAGATTGTGGAGATGTGCACAGCAACCACATACCAATGGGAGGTAATCTTAAATTAAGCCTCCCGCAGACCTAAATTTGGAGAACAAAAACATAAACACTGCATTACTTCCTGCAAGATTTGGGGATTTAAATGCATGTTCCCAGCGCTCTATAGTGTGTTTGGAAGTAAGGGATGCAATATTAAAGCTTTGTAGTCTGCCAAAAATACATGCTTGTCAATAAATCCTAAACAAAAACTGATTTAAAGGCAAAAATCCCTGGTGAATGCTTGGTTTTCAATGTGCGCCTGTACAAATGGGTGGATTAGTAAATAGAGGGAAAAGGGGCAGTTGTCATCTAATTCTCATGTCCTTTAGAGTAAGAACTGACACTCGTTCTAAGAACTGTGAATAATAAAGTAGATATTTTAGTACCATATTATTTTCTTAAATTGCTCAAATTAGGAGGCCAGAAATGTGTGTCAATAATAGAATTTAAATTTGGAACATACTTGTTCCCACATGGTCAAATATCAGGGGGTAGCCTTGTTAGTCTGTATCCACAAAAACAACAAGGAGTCCGGTGGCACCTTAAAGACCTGAAGAAGTGAGGTTTTTACCCATGAAAGCTTATGCCCAAATAAATCTGTTAGTCTTTAAGGTGCCACCGGACTACTTGTTGTTCACATGGTCAAAGTGATTGCAGTGATAGGGAAAATGTTATTTTTGCTTCAAAATATTTTATCCTGACAGTTTCAAGGCCTATGCAACCCCTCTCTCTTTCTCTCTCTCTTTATGTTCATGTTCTAATCACTGGAATATTGGGTGAAATTCTGGCTGCAGTTAGGTGAATTGGAGTTTTGCCATTGACTACAGTGGAGCAGTTTTTCACCTGTTTATACAGACCAAAACAAAAGAAATCTATCAGAGATGGGTCACTGTATAGGGTCAGCTAAATTAGAGCCTGACCCTTCACTTTCTTAACCCATATCATACTGAGGATGGCATCCGGAGTAAGTAACAAAGGAGGGGTAAGTAGTACATGTGGATGGCATTTATTCCTACAGTCATATTTCTGAATAAATGCTTCCAGACACAATCCTTTTTCTGAACCAAGGAATCAGAACAGGGAGATTATAAATAGGCTTGGAAGGGTTGGATTTTTGTTGGTAGATATCAATAAATGTCAGTTTCACCCTGTGCTCACAAACCAATAAAAAATGTTTCCATTGATTATGATAGAAATTTACAAATAGACAAAGTAAGGAAAATGCTGCTTGAGAAATTATTTGAGTTTGATTTACATAAATTTACTTTGTCAACATCACATGTCAAAATAGACAATTTGTGTTTTAACAGTTAAAGCTTTAACATTTTGAATCTCAATGTCTACTGTCATTACATAATTGTTTGACCAGCCCATTCTCAGGGACCACTCCCCCTCATTTCCCTCAACTGTGAAAATTTAACTCAAGCATCTTTTTCATTTTTTATTAAACATAAACATCAATATTAGCTGTCAAAATTACCAAAAAAGAAACATTGAATTCTGCCAAGCCTAATTATAAAACAATTCCAATGACAGAGATGAGAAATTTACCCTGACATTTTATTTTGAGGCATCAGTGAAAAGGGCAGATAGTCTCTATCTGTCATTTAAGGGTCTCACTCAGAGCCTATTAAAGCCAATGGGAATCTGCCTATTGATTTCAATGGGCCTTGGATCAGGTGCCAGTCCCAGGGGTTTCAAAAGGCATGAATTTGAGGTCTGTGAATGCGTTGTACCAACATGCCTTTCCAGAACCCTCCAGGAGGAGCAGTGTGGTTGCACTTGGAGCAGTGATATAAAGAATGATGTGAAGTGTTATTTGACAGTTTACTCAAGCTACCTCTGGCCTTGATCCAGTAAAACACACATGTACTTCACTTTCAACATCTGAGTGATCCCATTGAGGTCATTGGAGTTAGAGTTAAGCATATGCTTAAGTGTTTTGCTGGATCAAGGCCTCTATGCCCTTAATTCCCCGAAGGATTTATTAATTAATAATTACAGGGGACATCCCTGTGACCGGGTGCCTGGAATGGACCACACTGAGAAGGCCACACTGAGAACAGACTGCAAGAAACAGGGCAGACAATCCCCAAAGACTGTTGGTTTATTCTATAATTAGATTCACCAAAATAGTAACCCAGGAGCTTCTGTAGCACCACACTGGTTAACCAGAAGCCAAACGCTGCCCCCTTTAGGCATGCCAGCCCTTGGCTCCTATCCAGACAAACAGGTCTAATATAGAGAGAGGTTACTGAAAACCCAATTCACCATATGTGAGGTTCTACTAATCCCAAAGGATCAGATGCTTACCTCCAGGTCAATGTATATCTCAGATCTTTCCCAAATATCATGCTGTCAGCCAAGCCTTAGTTTATTAACTAAAGATTTTACTAATAAAAGAAAAGAAGAGTTATTGAATGTTTAAGAAATATACATATAAGTGATTTTCAGTGTTCATAGACCAGCAGTGATGGAATAGACTGCTGGCTTGCGAAAGTCTCCCTGGTAACGTCCAAAAGATTGGAAGGTCTTCAGACTATTGTTCAAAACACTCCTTTTAGTTATAAATCCACAGTCCAGAGAACTGGAGCAGGAATGGGGTAAAATGGAGATGTCTCAGGTGCCTTTTATATCCTCTGCTATGTGAATGAAAATTTACGGTCCCAAACAAAGCCCACAGCTCCTGTGTATAGAAAGTTATTGACAAAGATGGCATCCGAGGTCACAGTAAGAGCATGTGATGTGGACATGTTTTGCTGAATCACAGGGGTGATCATTGGCTCCTTACTGTCTGAGGCATCTGCAGGAAGACTCATTGAAAAGCTAATCTCCATTAATGGCCCATCATCATCTGAATGGTCCATCAGCAATTGAATGGTTCATCAACACTGGGCAGGCTAGACTGGATGTAAAACTATCTTGTGGGTGTCATGCAAGAACAAAACACACGTTTGAGATACAAATACATAGCAAATAGTCATAACTTCAAATACAAAGATGATACATGAATCTAAAACAGGATTATCATATTTAGTAGATTTACAGCTTTTTCCATTGATACTTTACATGACATACTTTGTATATGATTTGTTGCAATTGTATAACAGTTGTAGCAATAATGATATAAATGGTAATTTTCAATCATATAATATCACAGGCCCTTTACAGATTACAGAGACTCAGCACACCCTGGTTGGGGTTAACGCAAGACTGTCTTTATTTCTTGTTTACTTCTTGTTCGATACCTCCTAGTGGCCACTCTAAACATCCACAACTAATACCACAAGTCATCCGTCCTACCACTGGTCAGTACTAAAATTGGTGTCTTTCCCCTTTTTACAAATATCCCGGCATTTGGCTTGGCTTGCAATGCTCCAGCTTAGTCCAAGAAGTTCTCACCAAAATCCATCTTCTTTAACACTGCAAAGGAATAGTTCCACTCAACCCAATCAAACATCTTCTCAGCACCTAAATAGATTAAGCTAAGAACCCTGGACCCATAGTCAGCAGACTGATGATGCTTAATAAAGCTTGTTTAGTCTCTGTGAATAAAAGAATGAATCACCATATCTAGCCGTGCTGCTAGGACGCTTCCCAGAATTTTAACATCTCTCTTTAATTGTGAAATGTTCCTATCTAAGTCACATTCTTCTGGCGCTTTCCTTCTATTGGTATAAGCATAATAGTTGCATTGTAAGCAAGGGAGCCATCTCTTGTCTTATAATTTTTGATAAGTTAATTGAAAAACCGTCGGAGCCCAGCATTTAATGGGCTTTCAAAATTCCAATAGCATACAGAATTTCTTGTTGCTCAAGAGGAACATCCCGGTCAATTTGCTCTTTTTCAGGGAGGATAGGTAGTTGGTCCTTGGCTAGAGAGGAGGGTACAGTATATCACCTTTATTACCTAATTTGTATGAGTACATATGATTTAACAACAGTTCTGAAAGTTATTCCTTATGTCAGGGAGGGTGAAAGTTACTCCCTGGACTTTAGATTCTTTAATTAGTTTTCCCTGAATCTATTTTCTAAGTTGTCTTGGTAAACCTGAATCAGCTTTGTTATCCCTAAGGAATAATTTGCTCTTATTAAGATCAAGTACTCACGGCTATGATTTAATATGTTAAGTTCACCACTGATATTAGAAGGCCTGAACCAAAGCTCACTGAAGTTAATGGAGATACTCCTAATGAGGACAATGGTTTTAGATCAGGCTTAAGTAGGGTTTCAGTCTTACTCTACTTAATATTTCTTAGTGGTAGGGATTTGATTTTATCTTTTAAATCAGAGATAAGTTTCTGTTTTTTACTTTAGATAGTGGTTGGAGCATTACTCCCTTCTTGTAGGCCTTAGCAGCATCCCATAAGATAGTCATTTGTGGCACTACTGTCATTTTCAGCTATAATTTTCCTCATCCCCCATTTATCTCTTGAAACAATTCTGAAATCATTCCTATGGCAAGAGGTTAATGTTTATTTCATCAACTGTACCCTCCTTGTGGGTTATCTAATGGTAATACATTAGTCCCCAAGTGAATCATAATGTGGCTGGACAATTATATTGTCGGTTGAGCCCACAGAAACTTTCTAGCTCGATTTTTCAGGGTCTGGGGTGGGGGATGACATCCTAGTACTAGACTGATGTCTGTCTGAATATAAATTGCATTACAGGCTGAAGGCATTATTTTTCCTTCAAGTTTAACTCAAACCTAAATCAGAAAGCCCTTTTACAAGTGTCCAGTGCATTTGTTTATCGTTCTGGGAATTCTCAGAATACATATCAATTTCAGAAGAAATGGAGCAATTAAAATTCTTCACTAAACAAGACCAACCTCACACTTACAGTACTAGGGACTATGCATTTAGGAAAATGACCTTTTAAGGCATTTTAGTAACAATTGAACAAACTGATAAATTAGGAGTTGCTAGTGAGCAGTAAAGAAGACAAAAGAGAGGGGCTAGGGATTGAGTGTGGGGAGGAAAGACTGGGAGAAAGGAAAAGGAGGGAAAGGACAAGGAAAAATTGTGGTGTTGCCAGTCGTGAATGTTCCAAAGCTTGAGTGAAACCCCCAAAAATCACGAGAATGCCCTAAAATCATGAGGCCTAAAATCATATTTTTAACATATAATAAATTTTGAGTTCATTTACTTTGGTGTCTCGTTTCTGAGCCTTTTGGATTATGTTTTTGAGATGTTCTCCACAAACATGATGACTAAAAAGTTCATTTAAAAAAAATGAAAGTTGAGATTTTCATGTAATCACTTCACTCCAGAAACTGGGGCTTCCAGCAAAAGACCACATACCATGATACTCATGATAAAATCTTTCACAGTGCAACACTGAAACTGGGCTGTGCAATTCAGTCACCAGAGAGGGAGAAAGAAGAGATCATGTACGTGCATAATGGAAAGTGTTACCAGGGATTGCTAAAAGAAAGAAAAAACTAGAGAGTTAATCCATTAGTAGCCAACATCTGAACTGTTGAACCAACAATGGAGTGCCAAAGAACTAAAAAAGGCTCTCTAGTGTTCCATTATCAATAAGTGAGACAGAAAGAATGGTAGGAAAAATCTTTATAAAGTATGCTGAGTAGTCACATATATAATAATAGGCAGATCTTAATATATATCTATAATCTGCCTATCATCATTTTCTGTATAAGCTTCTTGGGCTGTGCATGTGCATTATTAATTATTTGTATTGTGGGGTCTCAGTGGGCTAGACACATTACATAGGTAGAAATAGTCCCTGTTCTGAAGAACGTATAGTCTAAAAAGGAAGGCAATATATGAAGGGTGGGGAGAGAGATATCAAGAAGTGTATAAAGAAAATGTTAATTAATAGGCACATTTACAATGTTCTAAAAACTCACTATATGGTCATAAAAAACTGAGTTCAGCAGCCGAATGAAGTATAGAGGGATTGCGTATCTTGGTATCTAGTCTTCTCCAGGAGTTGCAAAAATATAATGATGCAAAAAAGTTTAAAACTCCAGTATCAATGGGTAGATAGCACTATAGTATATTAATTACCTACCGTAAGCCAGTCTGAACATTATTGCTGGACCAGAGAAAAATAACTTTTACTGCTATAATTAAAAATATGTTGTTAAGCCACCATGATTCATCCTATGAATTCCAGTGAGAGTCTGTTACACTAGCCCTTGCAAACTTCTCTGCCTTTTCAATGTGCTCTAGGAGTGGCAAAAGGTGTTAGTAAAATACGAAAAGGGAATGTGTTTTGTTTTTGTTCCAGACTTTAGATGCAAAGTACATATTAGCTATTCCTCAGACAATACTTGGTTTTTAATGGGGTTAAAGGCTACACAATAAATTTGGGTCTCTGGACTGATATCAGGGAGGAAGGAAAAACTAGTACTATGAAAAGGACATATAATACCATTACTTGCTTCTTTCAACACTAGTTCTCTGACATGTTATCTAAAATACTTGACTATGATCATCCTTGGTCTATTGACATTTGGAGGGAGGGCGGGAGCAGCATGGTTTTCTGTGTATGTTTGATTTCCAGTGCAGTTTTGCCCTATTGGCCCCAGAGCCTCAGGGATCAGAGCTTGGATATAATAAATCAGGAAGTGGCCATCTGTGCACTTTGTATACCGAATATCCTCAAGTTTGACCTCCGGGTGTGATTCTCTACGTCCTCAAACTAATCCATTGTCCAAGTGCTTTATACTCAACAATCTGATCTTTTTCTCTCTTTTCAAGATGGACAATTCTATTTTCCACTTCACCAAGATGAGAGTCAAAAGTCTTTGATTCATACTCCCCAGTTCTCTCATTTACCGACAGTTCCATTACAGAAATTTTTGACTATCCATTTTGCTTTCAGGTAAGGTTAAAAGCCCTCCAGTGCTGACAGCTGTGGAACTACAATGGGCTCAGGAGACTTGCAGGAAGGAGTTGTGGGTCTTTTAATGGCAAATGAGGAGGAATTCACATTTCTCACACAGGTCAGAAGTGGTTTTCTTTTCTTTCACCAACAAGAGTTACTTCTAGGTATTCTAAGCATCAGCTGGTAGAATGGATCAGCAAAGTGACTGTTATTAGGGGAAGGGAAAAGACATTTGAGATGCTCCATTTAAGCTTGGCAAAATGAAGCTACCACCTTCATAAAAGGTGAGAGTACCATCCATTCCCAGTGTCTTAAGTTTCCTCAGATCCCTTTACAGCCTTTACAATGTCCAGAATGAGATTCCAAACTTTGGTGGTTTGACAAATGTTCACTTAGCCCTTTTCATTATTTGAATGAGAGGAAAAAAATTGTTCATCTCTTTGCGCTTCCCAGTTTGGGTTGGAAGCGGTAGTACCAAAATACCACAAGAAATACAGCAGAAGTTCATGGTACTCTTGGTCTTGAGAGAACCAGGAAGTACTGAAAATCTCAGGAGAACCTGATTTGGTGAGATCCAAAGTGGTTTGAATAAGCCAAAAATTGGGATGGTTAGCTGAGACTCTGAATTGCCTGAGATTTTGTCTTCATATGTATAATGCATTTTGTAAAATTCTTTGGATGTTTACCAGATATGCTATAACAGCTGCTCTAAATTCATTTTAAATAAGTGTTTACAATGTATATTACTGTCCTAATAAACTTTCAGTGGTCTCAAAGGAACCATTAAGTTTTATCAACTAAACATATATTTTGGGCCTTTTAAAAACCATAGACCCCTTGTATTAAGGACAACAAAGATCACCTGAATCGTTCAGTGACGCAGCCTTTATTTTGTATGACTGCTCATTTTTTTCTGCTCCTGTTGATTATCTTTTCTAACTTGCTCCAGAATATCTGATATGATGGTGCGCTCACCAACTCTTCTGTGAATTTATTCCAAGGCCCAGTTGCTGTTGCTGTTAAGGGGTTAAAATCTTATTCAGTCCTCACACTTGCAAAGTTTCACTTTACTCAATGAGAATTTGTATGAATGAAGATTACATGAAAGTGAATTAAGGACATCAGGATTTGTCCCACTGGACCTAAACCTTTTCTTTCTTAGCTCCAGGTCACTGCTCTTTGTCCAGTCATCTTCCCACACAATTAATAATTTATTTGATCAATCCACTGATTTGTATAGCTCCCTATTTTACAAGAAATTTAGCATTTCACATCATTGGTCTGTTGACTTCTGTATCTGGGAAAAATAACTCTTCACACAGATTCCTAACCAGGTATCCTCATGCACATATTTATTTTGCGCTTTGGAATCCACATATAGTACAAAGTCTGTGCCCCATGTTCATTGTTCCTTCTCACCCTGGTTTAATTCAGTTTTACTTTGGGTTTTCAAAATGTAATATGATATGAGTGAGAAGATTTTTATTTTAATTTCCATTTCCTGATGCCTGAGATTTTAAATTGAACATTAGTCTTGCATTAACACTGTTTAGAAACAATTAATTCCCCTGTATGTAATGAAAAAAGAGAGAAGAAAAAATTCCTGTACTTTATAACACTAATTTTTAAATATCCCATAGGGACTTTGAAGTGGAGTGAAGTGGAATGGGAGGACACAGGGTGTTTCTGTTTCAAATTTTTGACTGGGAAAAATATTCTGCAAGGCTGGGAGAAGAGGGCAACAGCACATCCATTTACTTTGGCAGTAGTTTTGTTGGAGTGTGTGACCTGTAACCAGAACTCTGAGCAAATATGTCAACTCAAGATTAACATAGGAACTGGCAGCAGTGAAGTCAGAAAGCCAGCTCAAGGGACTGGCATGTACGAACTTGTAGTCTGACAGTTAAATTAAGAAGCTGTTTTAGAAGCCTTTCGTGCAGGATGACTCATTTTGTAAAATCATCTGAGGGCAAACGTGGGGATGGAGGTAGACTAAATAGCAACTGGTACTAATGTAGGAAATATACCTCTAGAGGACTTTGAAATGGGAAATGTTTCTGAAAAGTGGTCCATGTGGAAGAAGTAGATCATTTTGGTTCTTGCAGGACAAGAAGCAGACAAATTGTCAAAGACCCAAAAGGCTGCACATTTACAACCATGCACTGGACAGAAAGGAAACAAGATCAGCAGTACATAGGAATCCAACAGACAGATCACCTCAGCTGACTGAAAAAACCCTGGACAAATTATTTTGTTCAGGTGTATTTTAATCTATGCTAAAATATATCATTTCAAAGGCTGTTTTGATTTTTTAATTTTCTAAAAATCAATAGACAAAAGGTTACCTCAGCTGTAATACAAAATAAAAGACTGCATTTGCATATGAACATATATTGAAAGACTAATTTTTATTAGGGGTCAGCCACTGAAAAATTAGGAAAAACTGTGATTTGGACCCTAAATAGGGCAGGGAGAATAGCAGGGTATGTCAGATATCCAGGCAGCAAAGTAGTATCTGGTCCGATCAACTTCCCATTGAAGTCAAAAGGAACTTTTCCCTTCAGTCAAATGGGAGCTGGATCAGACCATAGTGAGTTACACTACATGGGGAACTGAACGTCCGTGTCAAGCACATAATTGTACAGGTAAACCACAGAAAATAAAACCAGTTTATTACAAAAGGAGGCAGAACTGGGAACTAAGAAAAGGTTAGCAGATAAAGAAGCCAGGTAAGAAATCTACAGAAGCACATGTGTGCACGCATACACACACAACACGAGTTGCCCGGCATAGGAAAAAATACATGCCATGATGGAAAAAGAGGATCATTTTGGTTATGTCTGATGATCATACAGTTACAGAGGACTAAACCGTCAGGGTGAGATGTTAATCAGAGACTAACGCTCAACAGGATGTCGGCCTCTTTCTAGCACCAATACAAGCTGCAGATATTTAAGAAAGAAGTAGCACTCATCATGAGCAGAGCAAAAATACCCAAGAAATTCAAAACTGCTACTGGAACACAGGTCAGTTGTTGAAAGTATTGAAAACATTTGAAACAAACAGCAATGAAAAGCATGTGAGACTAACCAAATTAGCACCACTTTTGGACATTAAGAACATCTTTGATCAAAGGGAGACTAAAACTTTAAAAATACTTTTTATTACATTTCAACTTATTAAACATATTGAAATACTCTGGCGAACAGTACAAATAATAATGTGCAAATGAAAGAGTGAGTGCGGATAAGGTGGCATATACAATGTTGTATAGGAAACACACCTGAGGGTACCTTTTACTTGCTTAAAGGGCTAAGGGTATGTCTACACTACCTGCTGGATCGGTGGGCAGCGTTCGATCCAGCGGAGGTCGTTTTATCGCATCTAGTCTAGATGTGATAAATTGACCCCTGAGCGCTCTCCCATCGGCTCCTGTACTCCACCGCCGTGAGAGGCTCAGGCAGAATCAACAGGGGAGCGGCAGCAGTCGACTCACCGCAGTGAAGACACCGCGGTGAGTAGGTCTAAGTATGTCGACTTCAGCTACGTTATTTACATAGCTGAAGTTGCGTAACTTAGATCGATCCCCCCCCTCAGTGTAGACCAGGCCTAAGTTGATTAAAATGAAAGAAGAAACTTAAAAGATAGGACATAGAAGAAAGAAGGTATAAGCAAAAGAAATGCAAAGACAAAGTGATACCAAAGATTAATAGACTTAGAACTTGAGCACCTCTAGCATGTATTCATGCTTAAGAGATGTAGGCAAGAGGGAGTTCCACATATACATTTCAGTGACTGAATATAGTTCCAACCTGTATGGGATATGATCTCATTGGATTCTTTGTCCCAAAACATCTTTAGACTAGCATTAAAATCTAGAGGGTTATTTAACAACATATAGATAGTAGAGACCAAAGCAATGTGATAGACCTATCACAATGTCAATCCTGGTGCTAAAAACCGCTAATCTATTCTGTCTCATAAAATTTATAACAGAACCATCAAATTCAGACCTCATAGAAGTGTAAAGTAAGAAAAGGAAAACAAACAAACAACTAGACATATTCCAAAAGGCTAATTGCCAGGATATTGAAAAGTACATCTAAAGCCAGACACAGTAATGATGACATACATCGAGAAGCCTACCACTTCAGTGAAATGAAAGATAACTTGCGATCTGAAAAACATGAAACATTGGAAATAGAGACAGAAACTGAGGAACAAAAAAAAAAAAAAAGGTTTAGTCTTAGGGTTCAAAAGAGAAAAAGAACCAGTGGTGAAATCCAAATATGCACAGACTTGAGGGATCTCATCAAAGTTATTCAAGAAAACTACAGTCTTTCCACTTTATACAATATTACCCAGAAATTAGGCACAGTCACTTTTCTTTAGCATAATAGATGCACAAAGCAGACCCTGGCAAATAAGACTAGCAAGAAAAAATGAACAAACAGCAAACTGATGACATTTAATGCACCAGTTGGCCACTTGTGATTCGCTCACATGCCACTTACAATATTCTCCACACAGGAGATATTTCAAATGAAAGCAAATGAGGTGGTACAAAGCTTAAATGGTGTGTAGGTCATTACTGATGAAAGACTAGTACAGAGGAATTCAAGGAACAGCATTATAAAGATAATGGATTTCAAGAAGGCAGACTTTTAGCAAACTCAGGGATTTGATAGGTAAGATCCCATGGAAGCAAATCTAAGGGGAAAAACAGTTCAAAAGAGTTGGCAGTTTTTCAAGGAGTCATTATTAAGGGCACGAAAGCAAACTATCCCACTGCGTAGGCAAGACAGGAAGTATGGCAAGAGACCATGCTGACTTAACCAGATCTTCAATGATCTGAAAGTCAAAAAAAGAGTCCTACAAAAAGTGGGAACTAGGTCAAATTACAAAGGATGAATATAAACAAATAACAACATTATGTAGGGACAAAATTAGAACAGCCAAGGCAAAAAATGAGATTAAACTAGCTAGAGACATAAAGGGTAACAAGAAAATATTCTACAAATACATTAGAAGCAAGAGGAAGACCAAGGACAGGGTAGACCCTTTGCTCAACGGGCACGGGGGGAAGGGGGAAACAATAACAGAAAATGTGGAAATGGCAGAAGTGCTAAATGACTTTTTTGCTTCAGTTTTCACCAAAAAGTGTAGTAGCGATTGGACGTCTAATGGGTTTTTGGGTTTTGGACAAAAAGTTGAAATTTTCCACAAAGGGGAAAAAAACATTCTAACTAGCTATACAATTGTTTCAGTTAAGGCAAGATGTCAAAAGTGTCACCATCACCTCTATTATCAAGTGGTAACTCTAGGAATAGACTACAAGCAAGTGGGATACATTTTAAAATAAACCCATATAATGAGCTCGGCCAGAAAATTTGCCTTCATTAGTAAAACAGTCATTAACAATTACAAAACATGTGAAAATAATAAATAGCTTTCCTCTCCAAGCCCAGACTACATACTATGTGTCAGGATTCCAAAGTGAATTTTTACATGTGGCTTCTGCAAAGAGCATGAAATAAAAATGTTTGCAACTGTTTAACTAGTTGATGCTACCATATAGCGACAGAGAAAGGGAACTAAATTGTTTTGTTGACCTTTTGAGGCTCGTAAAATAGGGCATTAGAAGACTAGTAAACTATTACATATATATATATATATATTAAAGTGAAAAGTCTAATATTTCAGCCAGCAAATCTCACAACAACTTCAGGGTAAGAGCAGATTTTGCTAATGGAGAGATCTAATACGTAAGACTGGGGAGATAATCATGACACAATGGGACAAAAGTTCTCCATCTTCACCCAAAGTCTTTACTTGGAACAGGCATCATTTGCTTGAGAATGAGCATAGCTTGCTTCTCCAAGCCTTGAATACTGTCCCTCCTTCCAGGAAATAGGTTCATGCTGCCATTTAGATTCATCATCCATGGAGTCATTACTAACGTAAGAAACCTTCATTAGTGGGCATGTGGCTGTCTGAGATGGGATGGTTTAAACCCCTTCTGGCCAGCTGATAGTGAGTGATAACAGTAGACACAAGTTTCTAGGGATTCTGAGGACATGATGAACACATGAGTGATGCATTCAGTGGCAAACAATCCTTGTTGGGAATTCTATTCTATTTTATTTAGTACTTGTATTGCAGTGTGGTATCTGTAGATTTACATATTTTACAATTAAGAGCTGAATATGCAGCTTTCCAAAGAGCACCTTCAAATTCCAGGATTCAGTTAAATTCCTTTATTATAAATATTTCATCTCTGAAACAAAAGGAACATTTGCTTCATTTTTATTTTAGTTACAGGTGGACACCTGGTTCGCACACACTAGCCTCTGCAGTAGTACTAGAGCAGTGTTTCCCAAATGTGCCACCAGGGGATTTTCTTGTGGCCACAGCTGCCTGGGCTGTGATGGGGGGAGGGAAGGTCTTCAGTAGTGGTTGTGCCCTGTCCCCCTCTGGAAACACACAAGCTGGAGGAGTAGGCAGCCAGTGAATTCCTCACTTTCCCAGGGTCGGTGGGGTCGGGCTTCAGCCCTGGGGTGGTGGATGGCAGGCTCCAGCCATAGGGCTTCAGGCTTCATTTTCTGGCTGCGCTGTGGTGGGCTGTGGCCCCAATATCACCCCCCCTCCCCATCACCCTGGCCCTCACTGCCTTCCCCAGAACCCCATCATCACTGGCCCACATTGCCTCTGTATCCACCTCCCCATCCAGGGCTTAATTTGTCCCCAGGCTTGGTGGGGCTGACTAAATCTGCTGTGAAAAGTGTATGTTTATTAATATCACTTTTCACAACAGACTTACTCTCTAGCAAGTCTTAAAAAAGCAACCAAAAAAGCAAAAGAAACAAAAAGAAAAAAGACAAGAACATGCAAAGCATCTTATTTGTGTTTCTATTCTGTTTAGGTCCGGTAAAGAATAGAGACAACTGTACATTATTTTTAATATTGAGTCTGTAAAAAAAAATCCTACATAAATAAATTACAAGGATTTGGATATGGATATGTGCATATTTGTGTTTTTCCTAAAGTTAATTACGTATTTTAGGAAAAATTGTGAGAGAGGCCCCCAGCAAGAGTTGGTGGCAGCACTCTGAGGCCACCAAAAATTTTGTTGCGTAACCCCTGTATTAGACCTCTCATCAGCCAGTCGATCCTTCTTTTATTATAGAGTTTACTGGCCTACAGTGAATGTAAGGGCACAGATCCTCAAAGGTCTTTAAATGCCTAACTCCCATTGATTTCAAAATAACTGGGTCCAAATTGGAGGCCATGAAGATCTTTTTCTAGCACTTGATCCATTACCCTGTACCAGAGCCGCAGCATACACTTGTGCAGCAGCTACCTCATTGATGGAATGTGGCCTAAGCAAATACTGGCATGAACCTCACCCCATAGTCCACCACGTTCAAGATGTTTTCTGGTTGATTTCAATGGGAGTTAAGCACCTAAATATCTCTGGGGATCTAGACCGAGGAAACTATGGTAAGGTTAAATATGGAGCTGCATTATAAAACCCCTCCCCCTCTACACACTTCCCTCTCCCTCCTTTCTCTTGCTGATCATGTTATTTAAAATTCTCTTCTGGAGGTGAAACTTCCATTATCTTGGCTCACAATTGAATGTTTTCCCTCTTTTAAGTTTGAGGGGGAAAATCCCTGTTTTTGAGTTATGGAGAAATGGATAATAACAAAGAAAGGGTTTTTGTTTTCAATGACGGCAAAGATGGTTTAGTTCATCCAATGGCAGAATAGGATCCCCAAGTTGCCACTGGGCTCAACCATCAGGGGAAAGAATGGATGAAAAAATAAAATGAAAAGGTTCTGAGTGTCTGAAAATACTCTTTTCTGACTATGTTCGGTGGATGTGACCGGAGTGCTCTCTAAAAGAGAGATGTCTGTCTGTTTGCAGATAGTTGATAAATAGTGCTGCATATTATCGAGCACTGATTTGGGGATCTTGTAGGCACAATAAAACAATTTGTTGTGCACTGTAAGCAGTGTCTTGTGTACAGCTCTTTACATAGCTCTTAACAGTGAGCTAAGATCCCAGCAGAGCCTTTTGAAGCCGTGCCCCCTTTGTGATACCTATTGGGAAATAATGCCCTGATGCTGCAAATGTGACAGCTGTCATCTTGGCCAAGACACCAGGGATTAAGTTTGGGACCTACAGAGCTAAAAGCATGTGCTGCTACAGTTTGAGCTAAAGAGCCAAGGCTCTGTAGCTGCGTACTGTAACAACTCGTATCCTCTGTGGGTTAGCAGAGGGGGACACAGTAGGTTACACAAACACTTACACATATGACTTTACATACATAAATGGTCTCCAATTTAGCAGCCCATACTTATTAAGCAAAACAACTAAGCACGTGCTTAACTTTAGACATAGGTTTAAGTCTATGGTCTTTCAATTCCCTATTTAAGATGCACCCACCAGTCAACTATTGAAGTATATCTCTCCCACTGGTCTTTTCAGAGTTATTTCTCTCCATGATGTTGCCCTGCATGTTTCATTCATTTGTTGTCATTTGCCTTCAACTGGCTTATTGTGGTTGGTGGCAGCACGTTTAAATGTCCCGGAGCAGTTGCACTGAACACGTTACTCAGGCCTGGTCCACACTACGAGTTTAGGTCGACTTTAGCAGGGTTAAATCGAATTAAGCCTGGACACGTCCACACGATGAAGCCCTTTCTTTCAACTTAAAGGGCCCTTTAAACCGGTTTCTTTACTCCATCTCCGACGAGGGGATTAGCGCTAAAATTGGCCTTTGTGGGTCGGATTTGGGGTAGTGTGGACGGAATTCGACGTTATTGGCCTCCAGGAGCTATCCCACAGTGCTTCATTGTGACCACTCTGGACAGCACTCTCAACTCAGATGCACTGACCAGGTAGACAGGAAAAGCCCCGCGAACTTTTTTGAATTTCATTTCCTGTTTGCCCAACGTGGAGAGCACAGGTGACCACACAGAGCTCATCAGCACAAGTAACCATGATGGAGTCCCAGGATTGCAAAAGAGCTCCAGCACGGACAGAACAGACGGTACGGGATCTGCTCGCCATATGGGGAGATGAATCAGTGCTAGCTGAACTCCATAGCAGTAAACAAAATGGCAAAATATTAGAAAAGGTCTCAAAGGCCATAGGCCATAACAGGGACGCACAGCAGTGCCATGTGAAAATTAAGGAGCTAAGGCAAGCCTACCACAAAGCCAGAGAGGCAAACGGAAGGTCTGGGGCAGAGCCGCAAACATGCTGCTTCTATGCGGAGCTGCATGCCATTCTAGGGGGTGCAGCCACCACCACCCCAGCCGTGTGCTTTGACTCTGTCAATGGAGAAACACGCAACAGGGAAGCGGGTTCGGGGTACGCGGAAGATGATGATGATGATGAAGACAATGAAGATAGCTCACAGCAAGGAAGCGGAGAAACCAGTTTCCCCAACAGCCAGGATATGTTTATCACCCTGGACCTGGAACCAGTAACCCCCGAACTCACCCAAGGCGTGCTCCCAGACCCGAGGGCACACAAGGGACCTCTGGTGAGTGTACCTTTGTAAATATCACACATGGTTTAAAAGCAAGCGTGTTTAATGATTAATGATTAATTTGCCCTGGCAATCGCGGCCAGTACAGCTACTGGAAAAGTCTGTTAACGTGTATGGGGATGGAGCGGAAATCCTCCAGGGACATCTCCAGAAAGCTCTCCTTCATGTACTCCCAAAGCCTTTGCAAAAGGTTTCTGGGGAGGGCTGCCTTATCCCGTCCGCCATGGTAGGACACTTTACCAGGCCAGGCCAGTAGCATGTAGTCTGGAATCATTGCATAACAAAGCATGGCAGCGTATGGTCCCGGTGTTTGCTGGCATGCAGACAACATCCATTCCTTATCTCTCTTTGTTATCCTCAGGAGAGTGATATAATTCACGGTCACCTGGTTGAAATGGGGTGATTTTATTAAGGGGGCATTCAGAGGTGCCCGTTCCTGCTCGGCTGAATAGAAATGTTCCCCACTGTTAGCCACGTGGTGGGGGGGAGGGGTGAAGGGATCATCCCAGAGAATTGTGTGTGTGTGTGTGGGGGGGGGGGGGGTAGTTGGGTTTGTGCTGCATGTTAACCCGGAAACCCCAGCCCCTCCTTTTACATTGCAAACCCATTTTAAATGGCCAACTAAACGGGTCCTTGGTATGGGAAATGAGGGTGCTACTGTTTGAAACCATTCCCACATGTTATGAGGGTTAAAAAAGCCAAAAGACTGTGGCTTACCATGGCTGCCTGCAGGCCAAATTCTGTTGCCTGGCACTGCGTGAGTGATCTTTCACACCAAACCAGCAGGCCCTCAATATAAGAGGAAAAATGCGACCTTGTAACGAAAGCACATGTGCAGTGTAATGTGAACAGCAAAATTTAACGTGAAAGAGTGTACCCCTTGTTCTCTAAAATGTGTCTTTTTTAACCACCTCTCCCTTGTCCTCCACCAGCTGCAAATGTTTCTCCTTCACAGAGGCTAGCAAAGATTAGAAGGAGAAAACGGCGGGCTCGGGATGATATGTTCACGGAGCTCCAGATGTCCTCCCATGCTGAAAGAGCACAGCAGAATGTGTGGAGGCAGTCAATGTCAGACTACAGAAAAGCACAATATGAACGAGAGGAGAGGTGGCGGGCTGAATCGCGGGATGAACAGAGCAAGTGGTGGGCTGAAGATGATAGGTGGCGTCAGCTTGCAGACAGAAGGCAAGAGTCGATGCTCGGGCTGCTGGAGCATCAAACTGATATGCTCCAGCGTATGGTTGACCTGCAGGAAAGGCAGCAGGAGCAGAGACCGCCGCTACAGCCCCTGTGTAACCAACAGCCCTCCTCCCCAAGTCCCATTGCCTCCTCACCCAGACGCCCAAGAACATGGTCGGGGGGCCTCCGGCCATCCAGTCACTTCACCCCAGATGATTGCCCGAGCATCGGAAGGCTGGCCTTCAATAAGAGTTAAAGTTTTAAAGTTTTAAACTGCAGTGTGTCCTTTTTCTTCCCTCCTCCCGCACCCCTCTCGGGCTACGTTGGCAATTATCCCCCTAGTTGTGTGATGAATTAATAAAGAATGCATGAATGTGAAGTAACAATAACTTTATTGCCTCTGCAAGCAGTGCTTGAAGGGGGGAGGGGAGGGTGGGGTGGTTGGTTTACAGGGAAGTAGAGTGAACCGGGGGTGGGGGGAGTGGAGCGTTCATCAAGGAGAAACAAACAGAAGTTTCACACCATAGCCTGGCCAGTCACAAAACTCGCTTTCAAAGCTTCTCTGATGCGCACCGTGCCCTGCTGTACTCTTCTAACCGCCCTGGTGTCTGGCTGTGCGTAATCAGTGGCCAGGCGATTTGCCTCAACCTCCCACCCCACCATAAATGTCTCCCCCTTACTCTCACAGATATTGTGGAGCGCACAGCAAGCAGCAATAACAATGGGGATATTCTTTTTGTTGAGGTCTGAGTGAGTCAGTAAGCTGCACCAGCGCGCTTTTAAACGTCCAAATGCACATTCCAACACCATTCGGCACTTGCTCAGCCTTTAGTTGAACAGGTCCCGACTCCTGTCCAGGCTGCCTGTGTACGGCTTCATGAGCCATGGCATTAAGGGGTAGGCTGGGTCCCCAAGGATCACGATAGGCATTTCAACATCCCCAACGGTTATTTTCTGGTCCGGGAAGAAAGTCCCTTCCTCCAGCTTTCGAAACAGAGCAGAGTGCCTGAAGACGCGAGCATCATGTACCCTTCCCGGCCATCCCACGTTGATGTTGGTGAGATGTCCCTTGTGATCCACCAGGGCTTGCAGCAGCATTGAAAAGTACCCCTTGCGGTTTATGTACTCAGTGGCTTGGTGCTCTGGTGCCAAGACAGGGATATGGGTTCCATCTATCGCCCCACCACAGTTTGGGAATCCCATTGCAGCAAAGCCATCCACTATGGCCTGCACATTTCCCAGAGTCACTACCCTTGATATCAGCAGGTCTTTGATTGCCCTGGCAACTTGGATCACAGCAGCCCTCACAGTAGATTTGCCCTCTCCAAATTGATTCCCGACTGACCGGTAGCTGTTTGGCGTTGCAAGCTTCCACAGGGCTATCGCCACTCGCTTCTCAACTGTTAGGGCTGCTCTCATCCTGGTATTCTGGCGCTTCAGGGCAGGGGAAAGCAAGTCACAAAGTTCCATGAAAGTGCCCTTATGCATGCGAAAGTTTCGCAGCCACTGGGAATCGTCCCAGACCTGCAACACAATGTGGTCCCACCAGTCTGTGCTTGTTTCCCGGGCCCAGAATCGGCGTACCACAGCATGAACCTGCCCCAGTAACACCATGATTTGCACATTGCTGGGGCCCGTACCTTGTGTGAGGGCTGTGTCCATGTCAATTTCCTCATCACTCTCGTCGCCGCACTGCAATCGCCTCATCGGCTGGTCCTGGTTTTGCTTTGGCATGTCCTGGCTCTGCATATACTCCAGGACAATGCACGTGGTGTTCATAGTGCTCATAATTGCGGCGGTGATCTGAGCGGGCTCCATGATCCCAGTGCTATGGCGTCTGGTCTGAAAAAAGGCACGAAACTGACGGAGGGAGGGAGGGGCGACTGACGACATGGCGTACAGGTACAGGGAATTAAAATCAACAAAGGTGGCTGTGCATCAGGGACAAACACAAACAACTGTCACACAGAATGGCCCCCCCCAAAGATTGAACTCAAAACCCTTGGTTTAGCAGGCCGTTGATTTCATGGAGGGAGGGGGAAGCAAATGAATACAGAACAAATCTGGTCCATCTATTTTTTACATCTTAAGCTGGCAGCAGATGGTGCAGCATGACTGATAGCCCTCGGCATCTTCTGGGTACTTGGCAGAAGATACTGTACTACTACTGCTAGCCATCATTGTCAAGACGGTTCAATAGGACTGCCGGCAGGAATGAGTCTCCAGGAGACAAAGCATGTCTGCCCAGGTGTCTGTGATTGAACTGGAGTACGACGACGACGGATACCAGTTGTAATACACCATCTACTGCCAAAAGGCAAGGGGCTGCTGCTGTGTAGCAATGCAGCCTCACATCTGCCCGCACCCAGATAGCCGACGAAGGCTACCAGTCATACTGTACCGTTTACTGCCAAAAGGCAATTAGCTGCTGCTGTGTAGCAATGCAGTACCATGTCTGCCGGCACCCAGATGACATATGGTGACGGTGAGCTGAGCTGAGTTGAGCGGGCTCCATGCTTGCCGTGGTATGTTGTCTGCACAGGTAACCCAGGTAAAAAGGCGCGAATCGATTGTCTGCCGTTGCTCTGACAGAGGGGGAGGCAGGGCCGGCTCCAGGCACCAGCCAAGCAAGCTACGAGGCGGCATTCGGCCCAATCCTAGGGCGGCTCGGCCGCTTTTTTTCTTTTTTGTTTTTTCCGCTCTGGCTGCCCTGTGGGGGCGGTGGTGTGGAGGAAGGGAGTGCCCTGCAGCAAGCCTGGCAGGGCAGCCGCGTCCTTCCCTCTCAGCCGACTGGGGCACGGAGCCCTCCTGGCACGCGGCTCAGCGGTTGGGGCCGCTGACCGTGCCCCATTGAAGCCCTGGCCTCCCCCTTCTCTCTCTCTCCCCGCTCTCTCCCCGGAGTCCCCCTTCACTCTGGCTCCGGCTGCACCGCAAGTGTTTTTTTTTTTTTTTTGCTTGGGGCGGCAAAAAAGCCAGAGCCAGCCCTGGGGGGAGGGGCCTGACGGCATGTACCCAGAACCCCCCGCGACACTGTTTTGCATCATCAGGCATTGGCATTGGGATCTCAACCCAGAATTCCAATGGGCGGCGGAGACCGCGGGAACTGTGGGATAGCTCTCCACAGTGCAACGCTCCGGAAGTCGACGCTAGCCTCGGTACTGTGGACGCGGTCCGCCGGCTTCATGCACTTAGAGCATTTTATGTGGGGACACACACAATCGGCTGTATAAAACTGATATCTATAAAACCGGCTTCTATAAATTCGACCTAATTTCATAGTGTAGACATACCCTCAGTTACTATTGCCCAAATGCATAAAGCTACTTAGATACATAAGTTTGCAGGACTGGGGCCTCATAGAAGAATTGCATGTTCTCCCTGCTTAGCCTGACCAGGGGTTTAACGAGGAGAGAGGCTGCTGGAACAGTTTACAGGAGGGAGATTATCAAGGTCTCGTGTAAGAAAAAAATCTGTCCCCAAAATTGTCTTAACTCCATGAACAAGAGTTGAGCCTAGGTGAGAAAAAGCTTACAGATCCCTCGGTTTGAATATCTTCTCTGCAAATTTTGCTGCATTCGATAATTCTCTGCAAACTGTGAGCTTCCATTTAAAAGAAAAATAAGTTTCTGTCTTTTTCCATTTGCAAAGATATAGCCATTGCCCTGTCCCCAGACAATGTTATAAAAATGAATCATGCTCAGAGGCTTCTCAAATACAATAGCTTTATTTAACTGCCAGAATACAACTACTCAGCTCCCAGTCCCTTGAGTTCACTCCCTGCTACCAGTTACGTGTTAGTCTTAAAGTGACAAGGTCTCTCAGAGTGCTGGCTGCTGAGCTCATTAACTTGTATTTCTGACAATATCGTACATCCCCCTTCTTTTAAAGGTGCTGTAACTGGCCATCATAATACCTAACTCATACTCTTCATTCTTTTATGTTTCTGGGGGCTCATTATCCAGTAAAGTTAACTTGTAACAAAGTCATACAATTCTCTCAGTTTGTGCTAATGTCCATACCCAGAGTAGTCTGGGTTTTTATGATGGCTGAGTGTCATTCAATCTCTCTTGAGAAGACTGATGCTGATAAATCATGATGCACATTGATTTGATTTGTTTTTCTTTTCATCTCACTTTCTGCTGTACATCCGTTTATTGAGGTTTTTGCTCTGCACCCACCAACCAAGTATCTGATTGCCTTCTGCTGTCTTTCCCACTCTTTGTTTTAAGTTTTTTCTCTCTCCATAGTTGTGCCCTGCATATTTCCTTCACATGTTTATATTTGCTTCTCTTTTGTTGTAGAACAAAATCACCTTTGAGTACGATCCCTTTGTTTTATGTGAATTTTGCACCATGATTAGGAATTCTCCTTTATTTCCATTGGTGTGTCCCGATGATAGGCTGGTCACGTATCTTCCCCTGTTTTTGCCACTTTCTCTATGAATGGATCTTTCTGTGTTTTTTGCAGGATTTTAAGACCTTCACTAGACAGTTTTTGAATATAGGGTGAATTTGTTTGTTCAGTTATAGCCTTCACATTGTTGATGTCTTTATAATTAGTGTTGGGAGATGAGATTTGATATTGGTTTATATTTCCATGGTTTTATATTTAATATTCAGTGCATACTATAGTAGTTTTAAGATTATCCTGTATGATACATATAGCAAGCAGCAATCATGCCTTTTGTGTTATATTTTTATGTGTGTTACATACGAAATGTGGACTTTTATATACAAAAAAGGCAAATGTACATAAGACAATATATGACTTCAAATATGTAAAAGTTGCTGTTTACATTATTTGAATGCAAGTTATGCATATTTTTGTTTCATGTGGAAGATGAAATGTCAGCATTTAGTATGGTTTGATGCCAAAATTATTCACTGGAATGATATTCTGAAATTCAGACTTGTGAGGTTTTCACTATAAAATCATAGGACGGGAAGGGACCTTGAGGGGTCATCTAGTCCAGTCCTCTGCACTCATGGCAGGATTAAATATTATCTAAACCATCCCAGACAGGTGTTTGTCTAACCTGCTAGGACAAAGTTTGAGTAAAAAGTCCAGATCTGTTTTGAATGGAACACTATAACAATTTGGAAATGTTTAGTGAAATTGAAGCAAAATGCAAAAATCTGGCATTTTGAGATTTTAAATTTTTTGGATGCATATTTCATTATTTCATACAGCCCCAGCAATCACATTGTGGGACTTTTGCCAGCATTTTCAGTCTTGACAGACTTTTATGTTTATTTTTCCCAGGGCAGTGATACATATATATACACTAGTTTTTATCTTGTGTGTGAATTACTGCACTAACTATATTGTTTCTGAAGTACTATCATACCAAGTTTCTGGTTTTAGTGCAAGTGAAGGTCTTTGTGTCATCATGTCTGGGTTTCTTTAATAGCTGTGATTGTAAGTCTTATCCCCTTCCACTCCAAGTGTGTTTGAAACCTCTCCAACCATATGAAATTGCTCTGGACAGAACTGTATATGTATGCTTCAGGAATTATCAAGTAAGAACTTTAGATAGTAAAATACATTCAAATCCAGGACTTCCCAACTTTTTCCAGTTAAGATCCACTGTTTTCATTAAAACCTTTAAGTGGGACCATAGACATGTAATGATCTTACCAAGCCTGTCATATTGGAATTCATTTTGTTAGTTTTTTGTGATGAAATACAAAGCTCAATAGTTGAATAGGGCTTGTGAGACAGGTGAGACATGACCTCAGTTTTATTAGCACCATTCAATTGAATTGGCCAAGTCTAGTATACAGTGTTTAATGCCTACTTTGCTTCAGTCTTCACCAAAAAGGTTAATGGTGGCTAGATACTCAACACAATTAATATTGACACCAAGGGTGAAAGAACATAAGCCAAAAATAGGGAACGAACAGGTTAAAATACTTGGATAAGTTGGCAGGGCCTGATGAAATTCATCCTAGGGTACATAAGGAACTAGCTGAAGCAATCTTGGAACCGTGAACAATTATCTTGGAGAACTCCTGGTGGAGTGGTGAGTTCCCACCAGACTGGAGAAGGGGAAACATGGCATCTATCTTTAAAAAGGGGAACAAGGAGGACCTGGGGAATTACAGATCTGTCAGGCTAATTTTGATACCTAGAAAGATACTGAGACAAATTATTAAAACTATCAATTTGTAAGCACCTAGAGGATAACAAGATTATAACGAATAATCAGCATGGATTTATCAAGAACAAATCATGCCAAACCAGCCTAATTTCCTTCTTTAATAGGGTTAATGGCCTAGTAGATGGGGAAAAGCAGTAGGCATAATTTATATTGATTTTAGTGAGGCTTTTGACACAGTCCCACATGACATTCTCATAAGCAAACTAAAGAAATGTGGTTTAGATGAAACTACTATAAGGTGGGTGCACAATGGGTTGAAAGACAATACTCAAAGAGTAGTTATCAATGGTTTGCTGTCAAACTGGGAGGACCTATCTAGTGGGATTCCATAGGGGTCAGCCCTGGGTCTGGTACTAGTCAATATTTTCATTAATGACTTGGATAATGGAGTGGAGAGTATGCTTAAAAAATTTGCAAATGGCATCAAGATATCTGGGTTGCAAGCACTTTGGAAGACTGGATTAGAATTCAAAACAACCTTGACAAATCAGAGATTTGGTTTGAATTCAACAAGATTAAATTCAATAAAGATAAGTGCTGAGTACGTCACTTAAGAAGGAAAAATAAAATGCACAACTACAAAATAGGGAATAACTGGCTAGGTGAAAAGGATCTGGGAATTATAATAAAACACAAATTGAATATGAGTCAACAGTGTGATGCATCTGTGAAAAAAGCTAATAACTCTTTGGCATGTATCAACAGGAGTGTAGTGTGTAAGATGAAGTAGGTAATTGTCCTGCTCTACTTTGCACTGGTGAGGCCTCAACTGGAATACTATATCCAGTTCTGGGCACTATGCTTTAGTAATGAGGTGTGGTCAAATTGGAGATAGTCCAGAGGACAGCAACATAAAAGGTAAATCATAAAACCTGACTTATAAGGAAAAGTTAAAAAACTGGGCATGTTAACTCTTGACAAAAGACTGAGGGGGAACCTGATAGCAGTCTTCAAATATGTTAAGGGCTGTTATAAAAAGAATGGCTATCAATTGTTCTCCATGTCCACTGGAGGTAGGACAAAAAGTGAGGGGCTTAATCTGCAGCCGGGGGATTTAGGTTAGATATTGAGAAAAACTTTCTAACTATAAGAATAGAGTCCCCATTATTGGAGGTTAAGAACAGGTTGGACAAACACCTCTCAGGGATGGTCTAGGTTTACTTGGTCCCGCCCCAGTGTAGGAGACTGAACTTGAGGACTTCTTGAGGTCCCTTCCAACCCCTACAATTTTTTTGATTCAATGGATTCCTGTCTTAAACAAATAGATCCAAGATATTAAATTAATCTAAAATGTTACATTTTGGTTAACAGGTCAGAACTTACAAGCATAACTTTGTTTCCATATCTTGTAACACAATTTACAATCATAATAATAGGTTCTTTTTCTGGAGACTGGTTTTACTACAGTTCCAAGTAATTACACACATCTGGTGAGAACTTAAATGCAGTTGTAAAAGGAACTACTCTGAGGATTATAGGTTCCCTACGCCCCCATAGATCAGCCCTGGGGCCCAAATCCCTGAATTTCAAACCCTTTAAGGAACACAAGTTGCATTGGTTTTTGGAAAGAATAAAAGATAACGTTGTTTTAGTAACATCTGTATTATAGAGGACTCTGATTTTCCCAGCCATGGAAAAGCAACATTACAGAGTGTTCAATTCTGTTGCATGTCTCTAATTAAGTGAACCCCCCATTATAAGGAATGAGATTATATCACATTGGCTTACATGAGAAATATGGTTTATCATCCTGCATGAGTTTTTCATAGCAACTAGAAAACATAGATACATAGATATTTCCCTATGTGGTGGGGATGTACATGTGATAAAGTGCAGAGCCATGTGCTATATACATTTTTTCAGCATATGGTTCAGCAGTTTATCATGCACTGTTAGCCACCTCATCACACTCTGCCTACTAATCCATTTTCCCTGGGTCTGCTTCTGACACTCTAAACTCCTTAGTAGCTTCAAATAGCTGTCATTTATCAAGTAATCTGACAGAGAAATGTTTCCTTCTTTCCCCAGACTGTAGATTTCCCCCACCCAGTGAGTTGAGGATCAGTACAGACAATATTTTGTTCACAATCAGTGACAGAATTAAGGCCTGATATCTCCCAATTCTTCATACCTAGAAATATCTTAAAACATTTAGAAGTTGTGATTCTCACCGTACCAATGGGGGATATTGTACTTGTTTCTACTTTGAGTATGTACATGGCCCCCATTAGCCTAGTATTTGAGCACGTCACAATCTTTCATGTATTTATTATCACAACACTCCTTCACATTCCTCTTACCCCATCAACTCAGATCAGGTTGTTGGGCAAACATTAGCCATCTCTATCTGTATGAGGTGACACTAAGGTCCTCTGGCTTACTATCTTCTTTGATGCAATCCATCCATCATTTCCTTGGCTTTCCTCGAGATCTCTTGCTTACTATCCTCTCCTGCCATCCTAGCTTCACCAGATCTCCTCCATTCATCTCTGATTGTGTCTGAACCAGCGAAGTCGTGCTTCCTGGATTTTGTCAGCAATGTCATGGACTTCGACATCCATTCTAAGACTACTTTCATTTTGAAATCTGTCTCTTCATGTAACGCCTCTTATGGCACAAAGACATCTCATCTCAAACACCTGCAGGGGCTGAACCTCCTGTCTCTTTATTGCTCATCTTTCTGCACTGAACAGCATTGTGGGTGAACCTCACAACGTCCCTGTGAGGAGAGAAAATGGTATTAGCCCCGTGTCACAGATGGGGAATGCAGGCACAGATAGACACATGCAAGATTGTACAAAAAGCCTATGGCAGAGAAGGGAATTAAAACCCAGCTCTCTAGACTTGCAAGTGAGTGTCCTGACCACTAGGCTATGTGCGCGCTTTCTCTCTCTCTATCTCTCAAGCTGTGGATAGTCCAGAGGTATCAGGCCATACAACTGTGACATTTTATGTACAGAAAAGCTATTGTAAGTCATTTTTAGACTTTTTTAAAACTCCCTGTGAAGTCTGTATAATTGGACTCCAGCCATCTGGTTGTACAAGTGGTGGGACATTAACACCTTAGAAATTTTTATTGGGGCTAAATGGCATATACGGAATACAGGATAGCATGGTGAACATTGATATTTAAACAGCAGCAGTTGGGGATGGTCTGGATGAAAAGTTCACTCCTGGATTCACCGCTCAAAGGTAATGCAACCATCCCAAAGTCATGCCAAAAACCCATCAGACCACATCACACCATTGTGTATGTTACAGAAACAAATATTTTAGGACTGTTTATAGAACTGCTTCAAAAATTCATTGGGAGTAATTCTTCTAAACCTCTCCCTGAAGAGCCAAATGCCTTAATATCATAAGTCCAATTGTAAGACTCAGAGGGAAAGGGAAATTATAACTAACAATTTTAAAAATAGACCCAGAGTGCAGTGTATGTGTTTGTGAGCCAAGAAAGCCCCCAAGGGTATGAGTTCAGAATACAGCAGCTGGCTCATACCCAGCAGAGAGCTGCAGACCTACTGAGAGCCCTCGCTCTGCAATGCATATATCTTAAAAAAGCAGGAGCAGGGTACTTCTCCATACACATCTGAATCCTAAAAATGGTTTGGGTTCAGTGGAGGGGACAGGGCTGAGGTTTGGGCTGTGTCTTTGCTTTTTAAGATTCACTTAATCCCTATTGCTTTTTTCACACCAGTGCAGTATGGGGGCCTCAAAGAATAATACACATCTGTAATACATAAAGTGGCTTATCAAATGGTCGTTATGAAAGGAGATGTTGCCTAGTAAAGATTTTCTCTGATTAACTGCAAAAGATGGACCTCATTAGCCAACATCAACTCCATCCAAGGGAAAAAACCTGTTGGGGAAAATGTTGTTTTTCCCCCTACAGTTTGAAATATTACAGACAGTAGGAGACACTGCTAAACTTTGCATTTGAGTTTTGAAACCAGCTTTCACAGATCTCAGCAAGCTGAAATCTTCTAGTGAGAATATCCTTTCCTACCACTACTGGTATCCTTTCTCTTACACTTGGCTACTGCAGATAGCCTTTCTATCCAGTTTCTGAGGAAATGAGATTTAATGATGAAAATAAGGTAACGATAAGTTATAAAATGGTAACAAAAATGGATATAAAATCAGCCACCAGCACCTGAACTGATCTCAGCTGCTGGTGTATTGTTCTTCCTTCCAAAATACATATTGGAGTAATAGAAGTAAGGTAAATATTTTAAAATATAATCTTTTATCAATTTTTCCCTTATCTTAATTTCATCCCCACATGTTCAACAACTGCCTCTAAATGTGTGCCGATTATTTTAATCTTCTAGACTCAAAGTATCATGCTTGCTTGTCAGCAGCATAACAGCATGCACAATCACTCATGCCTGCAAAGAAACACAAAATTCATAGCCACAGAAAATATTTGCATGTGCAATTCAGGCAACTGAGAGCCTTTTATGTGGTTAAAATTGGGTTTTTGCAGACACTAATGTTGGCTATGCTTTCAAAATACAAAAAAACTAGACATATAGAATCATAGAATCATAGACTTTAAGGTCAGAAGGGACCATTGTGATCATCTATTCTAACCTCCTTCACAATGCAGGCCAGAGAATCTCACCCACTCACTCCTGTAACAAATCCCTAACCTATATCTGAGCCAGTGAAGTCCTCAAATCATGGTTTAAAGACTTCAAGCTGCAGGGAATCCTCCAGCAAGTGATCCATGCCCCATGCTCCAGAGGAAGGCAAAAAACCTCCAGGGCCTCTACCAATCTGCCCTGGGGGAAAATTCCTTCCTGACCCCAAATATGGCGATCAGCTAAACCCTGAGTATGTGGGAAAGACTAACCAGCCAGACACCCAGGAAAGAATTCTCTGTAGTAACTCAGATCCCACCCCATCTAACATCCCATCACAGGCCATTGGGCATATTTACCGCTAATAGTCAAAGACCAATTAATTGCCAAAATTAGGCTATCCCATCCCCTCCATAAACTTATCAAGCTTAGTTTTGAAGCCAGATATGTCTTTTGCCTCCACTACTCCCCTTGGCAGACTGTTCCAGAACTTCACTCCTCTGATGGTTAGAAACCTTTGTCTAATTTCAAGTCTAAACTTCCTGATGGCCAGTTTATATCCATTTGTTCTTGTGTCCACATTGGTACTGAGCTTAAATAATTCCTCTCCCTCCCAAGTATTTATCCCTCTGATGTATTTATAGAGGGCAATCAAATCTCCCCTCAGCCTTCTTTTGGTTAGGCTAAACAAGCCAAGCTCTTTGAGTCTCCTTTCATAAGACAGGTTTTCCATTCCTCGGATCATCCTAGTAGCCCTTCTCTGTACCAGATCCAGTTTGAATTCATCCTTCTTAAATATGGGAGACCAGAACTGCACACAGTATTACAGATGAGGTCTCACCAGTGCCTCCTTATCTCTACTGGAAATACCTCGCCTGATGCATCCCAAGACTGCATTAGCCTTTTTCACGGCCATATCACATTGGCAACTCATAGTCATCCTGTGATTAACCAACACTCTGAGGTCCTTCTCCTCCTCTGTTACTTCCAACTGATGCGTCCCCAGCTTATAACCAAAATTCTTGTTATTACTCCCTAAATACATGACCTTGCACTTTTCACTATTCAGTTTCATCCTATTACTTTTACTCCAGTTTACAAGGTCATCCAGATCTTCCTAGATTATTTTATCTCAGAGGAAATAACAAATATAACCATCTCCGCAAGATCCAGAGAGACCAGAATGGGACTGTCTCTGTGTGTGACCCTTCATCTGGAATCACCGCTCAGTTCCCAGTGTTCCAAAGCTTGCTATTGTATCATGAGTCTCACAATAATTGGTGTTTTTCTTGAAGCCCCAGCTGCTGGAGGAATGTGATAGGGTGAAAATCTCAGCTTTCTTTTTAATTTCTTTTTTCAAAGTAAGTTTCTACCCCTCATGGATACAGAGAAAAGCCTGAAAACATGAAGGAAGTGCAACCTTAAAGTCGCAAATATAAAGAAACCAAAATTTATTTATTTTTTTAAAGAAATCATGATCTCTTGGTTTTTTCGGGGGTCCTGACCCATGGTTTTGGAATTCTTAGGACTGGCAGTGCTGAAACAGTCAGGCAGGATTCTTAATTTAAAGGGATTTTACACAAAAGATAATCACAGCTACATTCACCACATTTATAAAGAGACTGGCTTGTGGTTTTACATGTCCAGTATAAATAGTCAAAGGGAATGAAATTCAGAGTTAATGCTCAGAATCTTAGATTAAATCAATCTATTGCCACTACCTATTGCATCTTGTATTTTTTTCATTACTTCACATTAGCCAGTCATCACCCATATCTGAAATGACCTATACAATATGTTGGCACCATGGGTGAAGTGAGGACAGAGTGGTAGCCTTAACTTTGAATTTCCTGGCTTTTTCTATTTCAATCAGGCCCTTAACATTCTTTTAAATGACTTATTTATATTTATTATATGGTAGAATAAAGGAATTTATTCTAGAGAAACTTAAATGACTGTGAATGAGGTAGGTGTGAAGTCTAGCTGAAGTGGGTTCCTTGTTAAAATGAAATTGCTGTACAGGGGACCCAACTCTGATGGACAAAATAGCAAACTGTAGGCTGCTGGATTCCTATGTACTTTTGCTTTCTTGTGCTATTTTCTATAATTATCAATTTGCCTGTTGGGGAACAGGACACTGGAAATGGGATTTTGGGTAATTTAGTGATGCAGTCCATTGACCCTGCTGTCAGGACCAGTGGACTGCATCGTGAATTAAAACCTACATTTGGGGAATTGGTGTAACCCTCAGTAGTGGGCATAGCCACAGGCCCTGAACTCAACAGACTGAAAACTGAAATCCTAAGCTATATTGCTATCTTCTCTCATTTCAAAGGAACATTCAGCTCTTCCTAATATTCCATTGCGAGTTGTGCCAGTCTCTTTAAAATGGAGAGAAGGCAATCATTAATTAAGTAAGTGTTGCTATGCTGCATAATGAGCCGCTCACAGCTTCCTGCATCTCTGTTTTTGTGAATTTTTTTGGAGTTATGGAGACAGCCTGTTCACTCTTCCCTTATCCCATAAACAGCGGTGAAAAATGTTTCATAAAACTATAAGCTCATTTAGATTGGAGGCAGACTGTCTTCCTGGCCTGATGCCCACCAAGGAAACAAACAGGAGACATTGCATGCAATTGCTCCCCATAAAACACACACATTCTCTCTCTCTAAAGCTGGTAAAAAGTAGACTGTCCTTTTGGCCTTTCCTCTCTTCTAATTCAGTAGTTCTGAAGTAAAACAGACAAGAGCCTTATAATCAGCCAGTTGATTTTGGAATATTTTGCTTCTTTTCACCCCCACACTCTTTATAATAAAATGGGAAGAAGGTGTGAAAGTAAAATCGGTGTGAAAAAGAATGCTAGCCAAAGGGATCGCCCCGCCTTGCTTTTTCACATGAAGGGCCTGATTCTATCAGCTGCTCAGCACCTCATGCTCAACACTTTGCAGGCTCAAACACTGAAGCCCTAAATAGCTGGGCTTTTTCTAATTCAGTCCAGTCCAGGCATGTCTGGAATAGAAATGAAGTCGTTTGTGCCGTGCACATCAATTCTAGTTTCATTGCCTTAAAATAAAAAAATAAATCCTTCATTCTTTTCTTCCCTTCCCTTTTCCCGAGTGTTACCGAATTACAGGTATTGCAAAGTGCCCATGCTCTGTAGAAGGCTGACCAGCCACTAGGTTCTGGCCCTTGTGGATAAAGACTTGGAACATTCAGAGGTTCTGATTAAGTATGAACATTTTATAAATGATGCTCTGAAAGCAGAAAAGTCAGTCAGTTTGTCTCCACCTTCTGCTCTTCTACGCAGCTAGATGCTCTTGCCATTAACTCCTGTACAGGAGCAGTGCTTTTATCTCTACTGGTTTTTAACTACTGTTTGACACCACAAAGTTTAAAGGAAAATTCTGCTAATTGTAGAGGGGGAAGGGAGGATGTTTCGAATGAGAGGTGTATTTCTTTCTATTTACTGGGCAGAACTTCTTTGCAAGTTTTTCTGCATTATCTTGAACATTGAGCAGCTCCTTTGCTTCCACTCCAGTTACTTTGTGGGAGGCATCAACCTTTTTGTACGAGAGAGGCTGTATATCTGCTTCAGTACTGGGGATAATCCTTGAGTTGTAATAAACAATCTGCCCTGTTCTCCCTTCCAAAGCAGGCTGCAGTACACCTTTAGCAGAACAGCTGCTCTGATGGGAACAGGCTAACATCACCTAAAGTGACCATGAGAGCCAAATGGAGCTGTGGCAGAAATGAAGACCACTGCTAAATGACATTTACAGAAACTAACTAAAGTTGCTGTACCTAAAGGCAGCACTGAAGACCGCATTTGGCAATTGCTCTAATGCCTATTTTATTGATATTTTTATACTGTACAGATATTGCACATAAGAATTGCCCACCACTGAACACTTGCCTTACAAATATCCCAGCACTAACTAGCACTTTCTAACATAAAAGGAATATATCATGGAGTAAATAGGATTGTCTCCCACGCACTCATGTTTAGCAGAAATTAAAACCTTAAATATGTGCCATTTATTGCTCTGTTCTTAACCAGTGGTGACTCTGGATATATGCCAGTTTTACAGCTGTTATTCAGGGGAACCACTATACATCCTTGCTGTGTTTAAACAAGAATGTCTCATCTGAGTAGCTATATTCACAGTGGCTCTATCAGGTAGAGTAGCAGAACATTATCTTGGTTATTTAATACTTCTATTGCAGTAGTATCTACAGGGGCCCTACTATGCTGGGTGCTGAACAAATGTAGACAATAGGACAAGATCCAATGTGGCCAACTCTTGTGAACTTATTGTAACTTTTCCAATATTTGGTGTGGGGTTTTGTAAAGCCCCAGCTGCTGGAATCAGGTTATTACTGGAGAACTTCAGCTTTTGTTTTTTAAACAAAGTATTTTCTAACCCTACAGCTGCAGAGAAACATTTGAAAATGTGAACCTAGTGACAGAGGGCAAATAAAATACAAATTATTTTATAACTGTCATGATTTTTAAGCCAATCTCATGATTTGGGGGGTGGGGAGGCAGAGTCGGGATTTTTGGATGCTGGAGGTTGGCAGTACTTCAGACCCTGTCCCAAAGAGCTTGCAGCCTTAAAACAGGAAGTCTTCTTGACTAGACTACTTGCCTTCAGTCTGGAAGGGCAGAAGTCCCTTATAGCTGGTTCTATGACATACACTCACACATCTTTAGAATGCAACATTATGGCATGATGTACCACTGTCAACCAAAGATATGCAGGGATATTTTAGTGTACCGTAACACGTATAACTGCCTCACTGCAATACAGATAACAGTGTGTTATTCCTGCTTTGCAGGGGTTTGTGGAAAAAAAGACACTATTTCAGTTCAATTTTATTTGGCTTCGGCTTGTTCTTTGGGTTTGAACTAACACCAAATCTAATGAGAAACAGTCAAACCCACTTTATTTCATGTTGAACCATGTGAAATTAAGAATTGCCCACAATTCCTTTTGCAAAACCACAAAGTAGTTCAGGATCATTCAGAAGTCTCTGACTTTTGAATTTATAACAAAGCCTGAAAGCAGGTAAATGTTGCCTGGGTTCAGAGCTCATTGTGAACCTTCTATATAGATTATCTAGCAGCTCTGTCCCAAAAGTTTATGAACCCTGTACTAGAAAGGGATTCAGAGTCATCCTTCCCCGCTTTCTCTGGTACCACAGCTGTCCTGCTCCATTTTTTACCTTTGCTTGTTTTCCAAGTCACCCATGTGATGACAGACTATTTTATTATCTTATCTGAAGACACATGGTATTGACTTTTTCCAGGTTACACTGATCTCCATGTCTTTAGAGGGAGAACGTCCATTTGTTTCAGTTGCTGACAGACTATCTTGAAAAGTGATCAGAAATTTATGAATTACAAAAAAACTCTCCTAGCCAATATATTCTTGGGGTCAGACAGAGTTGTCTCTGTTCATGTTGAAGGCCAAGTTGAGGGAGGCAATGGAGGAGGAAGAGGCATTCTTCAAATGAATTCCCTCGTGGCATTAATCTTGAACTTAGGCTTTTGCTAGCCAAACACCAAGGTTAAACCCAATTATTTGGGGCTAAAACAAACAGCAACTTAGATAAATGAAACAATAAAGAGACATACAGTTAAAAAAAAACAGAAGAAATAAAGAAAAGTTGTACCAGCTTTGCCTGAAAGTGCAGTGTGTCTGACACTGGCCTTTACTGGTCATTTTTAAACCTCAAATTCTTTTAGATGAGTCATAGAGTTTAAGGCCAGAAGGGATCACCCAGATGATCCAGTGTGACCTTCTGAATATACAGGCCACCAACACCACCCAGCACCTGCACACTAAACCCAACAATTGAAATTAAACCAAAATTGGACCACAGCTCTGAGAAGATTAAACTATTGTGTGTCATAAGCTGAGAAGAAGAGAGACTGGGTGTCAATGCCTGGAGTGATTAGTTTCCCTCTACAAGAACGCACAAAAAATTCTCTACACATCTGCAGGTGTTTGGGGTGTTTTACTCCTTTATGCAGTTTATCCCATGGTTTTCCAGAGGTCTTGCATTAGTAATCTCTTCCTTCATCTTTAGCACTCTCTGCCCCTCTATCTTATTGCTTTGACCTCTTTCTTTCCTTTCTTCAATTGTTCTATTTTAGTCAGGGGTTTCAAGGTAGACATTACCCATTGCCAAGAATTGGTCTCTTGAATAGAACAGCTTCTTTAAGGCTTCTTGAACAGTGGCACTGGTATCCTGCCTTCCCTTAAGGGAAACATTGACAATCTCAACTAGAAAGGAACTTCTAGATCAATGCAGATCTTCAGTACACCATGGGATCAGGCTGTTGGAAAGACCACAGCAGAAATATGGGTCCGAGAGGTCAGACTTTTCTATTTGTAAGTAAGAATAAATATTTGTCAGCAGGGGGGAATGGCCTGGGCAGATGCCAGTTATTCCCTGCCATTTTGTTCCCAACTCCTTATTCTTTTTGGATTAGCCACATTTGTATGCATAAATACAATTTAAATATTCACTCTGTTGCACCAGATTTATGCCAGTGTATCTCATTGGAGTTACACCATGGAGAAGCTGGTGTAACTGAGAGAATTAGGTCCACGTAGTTAGGGGTGGGGGTAGGAGAATTTTCAATAGTGCCCATGTGACTTAGGAGCACAAGTCCCAATAATTTTCAACAGGACTTGTGTTCCTAAACCATACTTTCAAGAATTCCACCCGTAGGAGATTAGATCAAGTGGTCTATCACCTTACAGTACAGGCTTATGTGTCAGCCTGTGATTATGCAGAATATGCCACACCAATGGGCGTACTTGCCGACATCAGCCAATGTTTCATTTGTATTTGCTATCTCAGGGCTTCATAGTTCCTGCACAGTCCACATCCTTCCTTCTTTCCCAGGGAAAGGAGTGGCTGTTTGGTTTCATAGGAGTACATTCCCTGAGCCTGGTGCAAAGATGAACTGCGTATTAAGATTAATTTCTTATTGTAACTTCTGTTTGCATTGCAAATGTTGAGAACACAGTGCAAACAGGGAATGTTAAATCTAAACTGTGAATTAAAAAGGGCTTTAATCATAAATGTGTGTGAGAGAGAGCTGAGCTGTGCAGCTCTTGATAACGCTGCTCTAATATGGTCATCATAAGGATTACTACCATGCACACATTTGTGAGGGATGACATATTTTCTGGTTAAAAAGTTCATTTCATTTTGTGTAAACTTAAAGCGCTGGCTGATTTTAATCTCTTGACCATGACTGTCCTGGACATGAAGCCAGAAAGTACTGAACTCTACATTTTGGCCACTGTAGCTTCAACAAATAACATTTTAAAAAAAGTGTGGATAGCAACTGAGAACATAAACAATCTAAGTTCAGAAAGTAAACTCCTTCCCTCCAAGGGCATGATTATTACAGATTATAATTATACCGTGTTTAGGTCACGTAACTTTCTTGGAAGAAGTGCAAGTGAAAAACAGAACTCGTCTGAACAGAGCAGGATCGCTGCACATCAGTTAAGGTAAAGCTGGTGTGTGACAGGACAATCAGCTGATGAATGGCAGAGGGACCATTCATTTCTGAAAGGCTGCAGGTGCAGAACCAGGAATCAGAGGGAGGGAAACAGAACAAAAATGGAGCAAGTTTTTCACTGATGTATGAAATGAATACAAAAAATATTCTGAAAAGGCGGATGGTCTAAACTTATGTGACTTGTATGTACTTGACTGAGACGAAGCTTCCACTGACCTTGGTAAGATGACAGGGATAATATTTTCTCAAGGATGAAATGTACTTGAACACTGTAGCAGGGATAAGCAGACAGTATGTACCAACTCTATGTGTGGATCTAAAGCAATGGCTCTCAGCTTTTCCAGACGACTGTACCCCTTTCAGGAGTCTGATTTGCCTTGTGTACCCCCAAGTTTCACCTCATTTCAAAACTACTTGCTTACAAAATCAGACATAAACATACAAAAGTGTCACAGCACACTGTTACTGACAAATTGCTTACTTTCTAATTTTTACCATATAACTATAAAATAAATCAATTGGAATATAAATATCGTACTTACATTTCAGTGTATAGCATCTAGAGCTGCATAAACAAGTCATTGTTGGTATGAAATATTAGTTTGTACTGACTTTGATAGTAATTTTTTATGTAGCCTGTTGTAAAACTAGGCAAATATCTAGATGAGTTGACCTCTTTGTTGACCTCTGCATACCCCAGGGGTATGTGTACCCCGGCTTGAGAACCACTGATCTAAAGAAACAGACTGTTTATATTTGAATCTATGGTCCTCCTAAGTATCCCACATTACTGGATGAATAAAAAATCTTGTTACTCACCCCATGGTCTCTTGAGTGAGTGTGTGCGCATGTGCTCTCAATACTCCCATGTCATCGAGCATTTTGTGGCCTTCTGCAAAAATTTTTATGTGTTTAGGAATTTTGAATGTATTTTCCTCATTTTGGTATGCAGTGATGTCAATGGTGCCACTCTGGCCTGATCTCTACTTAACAATTTTGTCAGCATAGGTATCTTGGGCCTGGTCCCCACTAAGTCCCCAAATCGGACTAAGGTACGCAAATTCAGCTACGTTAATAACGTAGCTGAATTCGAAGTACCTTAGTCCGAACTTACCGCGGTCCAGACGCGGCAGGAAGTCTCCCCCCGTCGATGCCGCGTACTCCTCTCGGCGAGCTGGAGTACCGGCGCCGACTGTGAGCACTTCCGGGATCGATCCGGGATCGATTTATCGCGTCTTAACCAGACGCGATAAATCGATCCCAGAACATCGATGGCGTGCCGCCGGACCAGCCAGTAAGTGAAGACTAGGCCTTGGTTAGGAGTGTGAAAAGTTCACACCCGTAACTGACATAGCTCTGGCAGCAAAAGTCCCAGTATAGACATAATTATAATGGTAAAAAAAAAAGTGCTTTTGCCAGGATAGTTTATTTCATTCAGGAACTGGTATAAACTGTGTCTTCACTAGGAGGGTTTGCTGGCATAGCTATACCAATATAGTTATATTGGCAAATTCTTTCTAGAGTAAAAAAGGCTTTGGATTCATATCCTGAGTGTGCAGTGAAGGATACCTGCATCCGATGATGATGAAGCAGGAGCACCTAAATGGCATGCATGTTTATTTGGACGAGCTTCATGAATGGACTGTCCTGGAGCAGTTCCTTTGAACTATGCCACAAGATCATCTTGTTGCTACCTGTTATGTCAGTAAAAGCTATTCCTCGGGAGTTTTTTAAAGGAAAGTGCACTGAGTACTAGTGATAAAAGGGTGAATCTAAAAGTTTGGATGAATGCCCCTATGTTAGGATGCATTCCTAAACTAGCCAGACTTTTTAAGTTTGCAAGATTGGAATGCCAATCTCTTAAAAAATCTTGAGTTTTTTTGTGATTTTGATGGTGCTTCCTGTCAGGTCAGAAATTCCACCAAAGAGTCTTTCTGTTTCAGCCTACTGTCTATTTTGATATTAATGCTTCTAAGACCAGATGGATCCTAGAAGTGAAGAGGCACTATAGGTGATAGCCCTTCAAAACTCATGAGTTTTACCCAAGAGAAGCAGATACAGTTATCGCAGTATTTTCAATATTTACTTGTACTTCTCTATGTTTACTACAGGAAATATCTTGAATGTCACAAATACTCAGGTTATGTAACTTCAAATAACTATTGAGTTATCTAAAGAAATTGGCAAGTTTTTAAGCATCACTGCTGTGCAGAACTTAAGCAAACTTTTCCAAACCTTATATGAAGTATATTGAAGTACAGTGCTGGTAGGTGGGGGCAAGTCAGTTCTTCTTGTAGCCAAAATCAATGTTGCTCTCCTCTCCTCACATATGCCTGCTTGGAAACACAGCTGTCCATCTGTCCCTGGACTGCAGCATGTGTCTTGATCATTTGGATATTTATATTAATGATCATTATGAACAGCTAACACGTTCAAGTAATCAGCACTGAATAAAACAAAGAGACGTCTGTGTTACTTGCAAAGATTTGGAGCTGATTAATTAGAGTATGGCCTCAAGTCAGCAAATTACTTAAGCCCATGCCTAACTTCAAGGACATAAATAGTCCCATTAAAGAGGTTGGGACTTCTCACATACATGCTTAAAAACCTTGTGGAATAAGGCCCGCTAAAAAGTGAGAATGATTCAGAGCTTGGGCTTCGTTTATCAGTGTATCACTCAAATGCTATCAAGTCAGATAAGCAGTTGGCAAAACTTGGAGCCATTTGAATCTGTCTTTTCTTAGCATATATTCATGAATTCCGTTTCTCTTTTTCTGTTGGGAGCCTCACCAAAACAACAGGAAAAGACACTTATTTAGAATTGCCCCAAATTGGATTGCACATTACAAAAAGTACAGTTCATTGTGAGATTTTTTTATTATGATAAAGAGAAAAAAGGAATATTTTCTTTAAACTAAGAATGTAGAGGTTTCCTTGGAGAAAGTCTAAGCTGAACCAAAAGGGCAAGATGCGTTAACCACACACACACACACACACACACACATCACACACACACACTTTCACTTACAGCTCTTAATACTCCTGGTTGTTTATATTTATTTCTATCTTTTGTTTCTTCTGTAAGTTAATAAACAGCCCACTATCAAACAAAATGACATATTGGTGTGACATATCAAATGATACCAAAAGCCCAGTTTATAAGAAATCAATCTCAAATTGATCAAGAATTGTGAAGCAGTTTGATTACAATTTATTAGTGTAATTGGTGCAGTTCAGGCAGCAGGAGTTTCTCTTAAGGCTCGAAATTTGTTCCCAAAGAGAAATAAAACTTGGAATTTTAAGCAGGAATTCTTTTTAAGCTCTACTGAGAGAGGCAGTGAGGCACCGTGGGCAGTGATCTGGCTTTTATTGTCAGCCCTACAATGAGTGTTTTGGGTGACTTTAGACACATTAATTCCATTTCCTTGTGCCTTGGTTTCTCCATCTGTAAAACTGAGATAACGATACTGAGATGGCCGCCTTTCCCAATCACTTAGAGAGCTAATGATGAAAAGCAAGTATTACCAATAAAAGAATGTAAATGTTAAATAAAAGCTCTCCTTGCTTTACTGAGAACACCCACCCATGGTACCCATAATAGACAGATGTGAGAATAACTGGGAAAATTTTCACGCCAATTCCAGACACATGAACAGTAAGCAAAAAAGCCAGACAGGACAGATAGATTGAACCATTAGCAAAATTAAGGGGTGAGTGCAATCTGGAGGAGTTGTGGAAACATTTAAACACAGGTTCATGGTATATGATTGCAGTAGGTTCAGGCAAATGAGCAGTGCCAGGAAAGTGGCCTTATTATTAACTGTACCAGGCCTTCAGAGCCTCGGTATGTGTAGTAGCTTGCAGCTTTTGTCATTTAAATGCTATGTAGTTAACTGATTCATAGGCTTTGTGCTGGTCTTGACAGAACAAGGAGCAATGGTCTCAAGTTGCAGTGGGGGAGGTCTAGGTTGGATATTAGGAAACACTATTTCACTAGGTGGGTGGTGAAGCACTGGAATGCGTTACCTAGGGAGGTGGTGGAATCTCCTTCCTTGGAGGTTTTTAAGGCCCGGGTTGACAAAGCCCTGGCTGAGATGATTTAGTTGGGAATTGGTCCTGCTTTGAGCAGGGGGTTGGACTAGATGACCTCCTGAGGTCCCTTCCAACCCTGATATTCTATGATTCTATGGTCCTTTGCTTAGAGGTGAATTTCACCTTATAGGAAACGTTCTACCTAGATTTTATACTGTATAATTTCATTGACATTTTCTTTTGGAATTCAGATAGAGTCCTTCCCTAAAGAGGGAGAGAGCGGAATTAGAATATCCTCATTTTTGCCCACTTCTGTGTCCCATTTCCACTGAGATTGTGCACTCTGTCTCTCACCTCCAGCAATTCAGGAAGATGAGAAAGAGCGCAACCAGCTAAAGCCAAAACAGGCATGTAATCGCTTGGCAGCAGACTTTTTTGGCATGAGCTCCCAGCCAGAAAATGGACTTTTTCAAGAGAGCTGTGTGCAGGGAGTGGATTTCTTCAGGGAAATCTGACTTGTTTTCAATCTTTCCACAGGTGACAACCCCATCTGTTTCACACTTCCGTGTGCCACACTCTTGTGTCCTCTGTATCTATGTGAAAGCAGCAATAAGTGTGGAAATTGACATCTAATCTAGCCTTTGATTGGGTAAAGAAGTAAGACCCAGATCCTTAGGTATTTAGGCACCTAACTCCCTTTGATTCCTATGAGAGTTAGATGCCTAGATACCTCTGAGGATCTGGATACTCTTCTGTATCCTATGGTTTTACATCACAACATGCTGTACTTGTAACTTAATGCCACCTGGCAAATGCAAATATAAAAGTGCATATTTATTTTTGGGGATGTAGCATTCATAAGTTCATTGAGCAGCTATCTTATTACAGTATTTACACTTAATGGATTTGTACTGAAGAAGAATCAGTTAACAGCAAGTAAAGCATATTTTTGTTTCCCCTGCCTCGCCCCCTGAGAGAATTTGTGCTAAAGCAAAAATGTGTTGGTCATTTTGTCCTATTAAGTAAAACAACAAACATGAAGGAAGAAAAACTGTGGGTGGTACAAACATGATGAGGAGAGCAATGTATATGCGTTCTGAGCGCTTATCTAGCCTATTAAGTTAGCCCAATGAAAAATCACCTACAGCTTTTCTTCTAGGTCCACAGGATTTTCCAGATCTGTAGCTTATTCATTTCCCAAGCGGATGACACATGGGTTCAGCATGTAACAAACAGTAACATGATCGCATTTCAAACATATTTTCCTGAGCTCCGGTTTCCTGAGTACCCCCCAACCCCCAACTTACATTTCAGGCTGTCAGGAATTGACATGATCATTAAGTTTAGCTGGAAGTTTGTAATGTAAAGCGATCCCATTTTGCAATCAATAGACTTGTACTAGATAGGCTTGTAACAATATTCTTGGTGGAGCTGTTAGTGGATAGGGGAGGGGAGGAATGGTTAAAACAACCAACCATTTCTAATCAATTTATATCTATCTTCTAGCTTAACTTTAAACAGCAAACTATTTTCATTCTGCATCCAAAAAGCATTCAAAGTCCTGCTGAATTTTTTTGTGGCCTATGTTTCTTTCCACATCAGTCCCCTTTCACATGAATTGAAGTTTTGTGGCAGGAATTTGTACCTCGCAGTCTCTAGAACTTCTATTAGGTACAGCAAATAACAGGAAATAGAAGCTGTGCAAATTCCCTCTGATAATCCAACCCAGAAATACATGCATGCTAATGTGGCTATGCAATATGCAAAGAAAAGAAAATCTTGAATAAAAATAATAAATCTAGAGAGCAGCTGAAGTTCTGGGCTCTCTCTCTCTAATGTGAGCTCAACTTCTGAGGTGATCAAAGTTCTTGGAAAAAAGCAGCCTGTCTCATGCACATTCCTGGAATCTCAGAAGGGGGGAGAGTACCAGAAGGTGAAAGGCGAAGGGCAGAGAAAGCCTGGCTCACTGCCAGCTCACATTTTCATTTGGAACAAATTTGTGTAACAAGTTTAGGTACAGCCCTGTGTTTATCTGCTGGGCTCCCATGAAATCCACAAAAGCCCTGTGGTAAAATCTGGTGAAATTATCTCTTTAGCCGCCAAGTAGAAACAATCTTGTTTCTGCTTGAGAAGACTGGGGACAGGGGAATTTGGAACAAAATAGTCCTCATTTTGAGAGTAAGTGAGGCTATTTATCATTTCCATTTACAGAACCTCTGACTTGGTCTTTGCCTCTCTAGCAACATGAATGGAAGGTGGAGCAGGCATTTTGCTCTATGAGTTGCTGTAATGATCTGAACCAACACTGGCTATAGTCCTTGAAGTGAGAGCCATATGGGTGCGAGTTTCAAAGAGGTTGGTTGCAACCTAGTTCTGAATCATTAAAGTGTGTTCTTATTCTCTTTTATCATTCCCCTTTGTCAAGGCGCCGTCTCTAAGTAGCACATCATTGATTTGCAGAAATGGCAGGGGGAAAACATCAGTTATGATGAGTTTTATATAAAAGTTTGGTATATACTGTATAGTTGTGGGAATAAACAACAACTCGGTGGAAACCCACATTCTCCTGCAGCCTACAGAATAGAGGTGCCTTTTGCAGTGATTGGGAGCATGAGTGAGGTTTTTCTGAGCTTTGCAAAAAACCAAGTTTTACAGTTAATCCGCAGTCTGAAATGAGATGGGCCATACCTAACTGGGATTTCCACTTCCTTGCTGTACTGCCAACCACCCTGACACGGTGCCATTAATATATTCTTCGGATATATCTAGAAAGCATCAGGGAGTCTCAGAGTTGGGGTCAACTGACACGAGCTCACAGGGCTCGCACCTTGGGGCTAAAAATAGTTGTGTAAATGTTCGGGCATAGGCTGGAGCCTGGACTCCAAGATCTGACAGGTTTCAGAGCCCAAGCCTGAACATCTACACCACTGCATTTAGCCCTGCAGCACAAGACCCACAGGCCCGAATCAGTTGACCCCCAGCTCTGATACTTTCTGCCGCAGGTCTTTTTTGTTTGTTTGTTTTTTTGCTGTGCAGATGTACCCTTTCGGTTTTAATATTTAATTAGTTGCGTCTCCTGTACATAGTAGTTCAATCTAATCTATATTTATCTAGGTTCCAGCTGCTCCTGTATCTTGATATTGCAGGCAAATCAATGAGGATGCCTTTTAGATTTAGAGGCTTTGGAGATTAGCAGGGTGGAAGGAAAGAGCTACACAGAAGACAGAAGATATTTCCCACTTGTACAGTGAAAATGGGTGAGGAATGTGTGAAGAGGGCATGGGTTTGGCAGCCCCAGTTAAGTTTCTAGTTAACACTCATCTGTAAATGTTAAAAAAAGAAAACAAAACAAATCCCGTGGGGAATTTTTAGTTGACAGGAGAGAAGCCAACTGAGTTACAATTGAGGAGGATTAATCTATTACTCATTCAGGATATGATCTCTCTAAAAGCCAAGTCAAATTTGTCAGCCATGCTGCATAGGGAAGCTTACATTCCCTCTGACCCAAAGAGGAAGAGTAGCTTCAGTTTCTTGAGTTACCAGCTCCTGAAGTTTCCTGTGTACAAATATTTACTCAGCATGTTTTCAGCTATTTTAGTGGAATTAAAAAGTTTATTACAGGCCCGATCTGAAACCCATTGAAGTCAATGTAAAGACTCCTCAGATCAGGCCATATGGGTGGGATTTTCAAAGGGGCCATGGGGACCTAGTCGTCAGATGTGTGTGTACAGAATGGTTAGCACAACAGGAGCTGATCCTAACTGAGGCCTGGGGGTGCAGCTTAATATTAATGAAAAGGTCATCATTTAAGGCCCAGGCACTTGCTGTGGTCAGTCTGTGCCACAGCAGTTAATGCACTTTGAAAATCTAGTGCTCAGTTCTGCTCAGCTTTTTACTCACACTGAGCATATGTTCTTTAATCAATAGTCCCATGAATAAGGGTTAGAGGACCAGGCTGAAAAATGTAGAAGGGTTATTTTTATTCAATTTTTTTCTTTAGTTCAAAATTTTTGAGAGCTAACGAAGATCCTTCAGTTTTGCAACAGTATGTGATCTAGCTATTCATTTATGCCTAACAGTGGGATAAGGTTTAGCAATTCGATGAGCTACAAATAATTTCTGAGGTAAAGGAATGAAAATGTTTATCTACTCACTGAAGCAAAAATCCATTCATTGTGATGGAAGAGCTCTGAAAAGCAGGACTGTTTTCTTATTTGGCACAGGAAAGGGCAGCTTTATATTGTTGTCCCTTGTGGAGTCCTAGAGCTTCAGCCCAAGCCTGAATATCTACATAGCAGTTTTACAGATCTGCAGCTGACCTGGACCAGCTGCAGGTCTTTAATTGCTGTGTAGACATACCTGGGTGACCTAGGATCCTAAGTCCCATTTTCAACAGTGATTTAGGGCCAGATTATTAAAGGTATTTAGGCTCCTGAAGATGCAAATAGGCACCACGTGGGATTTTCAAAAGCACCTAGGCATTTGGGAATTAGGTACCTAGTTGCTCTTCAAAATCCCGCTAGGCACTTTTCTGCATTGTTAGGTGCCTAAATACTGCGAACAATTGGGCCATAAGTCACTTTTGAAAATGGAACTGAGGCTTCTAAGTTACTTAGACCCAGATACTCAAAGGTATTCAGGCATCTAGTTCACATTGATTTCAATGGGCCTAAGGCACGTTTGAAAATTTTACTCTAGCTGATCATAATGGTTCCTACTGGCCGTAAAAACCCATGAAAGAATGAAAGTGTCCAACATTTTGTTCTTAAAATATTTTGAAAGTCAAATGTTGTTCTGTTATTTTATACCCAATCCCAAATAAATTAGTGATGCTGGTACATAAGCACATAACTTCCTCGTTCGTAGAAAGAAGTGGGTTTATTTTATTTATTTTCAAATGTTTTAGTTTGATAGGTGCTTTCGATGTACTGATGTCTCCCTGACCTGTAATGTAATTCATTCAAATGAGCTCTTTGTGGTAGGCCTACAGAGACTTTTTAAAAAAAATCTGGTTCACATGAATTTTGACTTGTGCCCCATCTGTCTCTGCTAACAAGATATTTATATTTTGAAAATAGTTTGAGATATCTTGTGAACATTTCAAGGAACCCTCAAGAACACTGTTTATAAAAGTCATTGGTGTGTGTAGGCAGTGGCACCTAATGGATGATTTTTTGTAAAAGGAGTAAATGACTATCAGCGACACCAAGGGAAACTTAAAACCCAAACTTGGAATGACAATTATTGCACTTGAGGTACAGTCTGTACTAGGGTTGAGTGTTCTTCACAGGTCCGGCTATTTATTGGTGTGGTTGGTGGAGGTTTGGCCAGGGATCAAGGAATGTTATTTGGAATAATCTTGTCTGTTTCTAGAGAGTGTATTACATCTCACAGTACTGGACAAATGGAGTAGATGAATGTGTGTCTTTAGAAAAGACTACATGTACGACCAGAACATTTGATACTGTGTGGCATCAACTAATTAAAGTGTGACCCATCTCCCACTGGGAAGTGAAAGATAGGTTAGATATGCATTATTACAACTGAAGATGATCAAATTCATAGGAGGGATTATTCTCACATGCCACCATCAGACCACTAAAGCTACTGTACTCCAGTTTACACCAGCTCAGGGTTTAGCTCATTGTTCATTGTACTGCTTGAATGAAGCTTGATTGATGTTTTGGCTTCACAACAAAGCAACAGGAATATTTTAAATGAACGCTTCTCAGGCCTTACATCCATTTTAATAGGGGTCCATAAAATAACACATGGTTTCAAGAAGGTAAGGGGCAAATAGGAGCCCATGTTTTTTTATAATACAATGACGAGGAGAATGAAATGAAATAAAAAAGGCATCAATTGTCAAACTGATAAAAGGTAATATCTATATACACTCAATGCAAAAAGACTGAGGTGAAGTGGCTACAGAAAGGGATTAGTAACAACAAAGCTCACAGTCACCTTACACCAGACACAAAGTTATAAGGGAATCAACCTCCATGCTTCAGCCCATATGCAACTGCCAGCTTGCTCAAGTTAGAAAGAAACTTCTCTCATGGGTATATGAATCCATTATTCTAGGATCTATAGCTTTTATGAAAGCATCTGATACCAGATATTGTTAGAGAACAGGGATGAAACCTGGCCCCATTGAAGTCTATGGCAAAACTCCTATTGACTACAATAGGGCCAGGATTTCATCCCAGATTCTGGAGTAAATGGCCAATTGGTCTCATCCAGCATGATAAATTCTGTATAGCTATGCTATAAAGCCCGAAAGCTTCTCTCCAGTACTTGAAAACTAACCTTACAATTGGCACCGTGGTCAGACATGTCAGCAGCTAGACCAAGGATCAAGTGGTCTGTGGAGAATGACCTATTCTCTAACATCTAGATGTGGTCCTTTCAAAGCTGGGAGACAGCAAACTCACAGAAAATGTGGAGGAAGCTTATATTGCCACTGCTCATGCTGTGATTCTTTCTGTGGAAAAAAACCACAGGACTTGAGTCTGCAGAACCACAAATTCAGCATCTTTCATCAGCACTAAATTTACTCGAACATTAAAAATCATAGAGCTCTGCTCTATTAGTTGCTTATATTTGTATTCTGACTTTGACCATCTGCCTCTAATTTCTACCTGCATGTAAATTTCAGTATTTCCAGTACTCCTTAGAATTTATACCTTGACTGTGAACAGAAACTCTGCAAAAAATTCACATCTCTTAAAATAAAACATGAATGAGCCTTTGAAGAAATAAAATTGTTCCTGAATGCCAGCTTTTAAGTCTTCCTTAAATTTCAGACATGCACTTTTCAAAGGACCATTTAGTTTACTGTGATGCTAAAGGCTAGTGAATCAGAAATAATCTTCTTGCTAGAAAAAGATGGTAAAGTTTTGTTGGTACTACCGCCTTTCATGGTTAATACCAAAAAACCCCCCTGAGATGCTGTGACGTTATTGATATAATCTGGGACCATATAGATCATTGTTGCAACCAAGGTCCTGTAGTGGCACGCAAATCTTGTATAAAGGGGGTCAAATGGGGTGTCTAAGACAAGGCTATGGTTTACTGGTTATGATTATGCTGTCTATATGTGTGTATCACTTTTGTAGTTGAAGTTATGAATATTGGCTCTATACTGTCTGTATTTCAAACGTATGCTATGCTGCTGGGTGACATCCCAGACAAACTGGTGTTAGCTCTGCCTAGCCTGCTTGATGGCCCATTAAGGACCATCAGCTATACAATGGACCCATTGAGAGAAGGCAGATACGCCTTGTAACTCAGCAAAGTATGCAGGGACTGGCCCATGTGACTCCAGACTCCATTTTGCTGTAATTTTCCACAGTAAGAACAAAGAGGTGTTCTTACACCTGGAAAAGACTATATAAGGCTGATGCCTCATCTCCATCTGGTCTTCAATCCTGCTTCATACCTCTGGAGGAACTTTGCTACAAGCTGAAGCTTTGAACAAAGGACTGAGGACCCATCCCAGCGGGGGATGTATTCCAGAGACTTGATTTGAACCTGCAGTTTATTCCATCGCTGCTGCAAGCCTGAACCAAGAACTTTGCCATTACTGTATGTAATTGATTCCATTTAACCAATTCTAACTCTCATCTCTATCTTTTTCCTTTTATGAATAAACCTTTAGATTTTAGATTCTAAAGGATTGGCAACAGCGTGATTTGTGGGTAAGATCTGATTTGTATATTGACCTGGGTCTGGAGCTTGGTCCTTTGGGATCAGGAGAACCTTTTTCTTTTACTGGGGTATTGGTTTTCATAACCATTTGTCCCCATAACGAGTGGTACTGGTGGTAATACTGGGAAACTGGAGTGTCTAAGGAGATTGCTTGTGAGACTTGCGGTTAGCCAGTGGGGTGAGACTGAAGTCCTCTTAGTCTGGCTGGTTTGGTTTGCCTTAGAGGTGGAAAAAACCCCAGCCTTGGGCTGTAACTGCCCTATTTGAGCAATTTGTCCTGAGTTGGCACTCTCAGTTGGGTTCCGCCAGAACCGCATTGTCACAGATGCACAGCACATAATTCAGTAAATCCAGCAATATTAGCCTAGTCATTGCATCCCATGGCAGTTAATTTGGATTAATTTTACTAAGTTTCCCTGTATAGACAAGGCCTAAATTAGGCATAATGCAAGAGTTAATAAGATAAGAAAACCTTAAGGGGATAGTATGAGATGAGATCTTTGTCAGACAGACATGTCCCAAGCCTGCACCCATTCATGTCAATTGGGGGTTTGCCTTTGACTTCAATACCTAATAAACATTTGGTAAAAGGATGTTGACGTTAAAGATTCAACAATCCCACCCCTTCAGTTAAGGTGTTTAAGTTAAAAATATTCTCTGAAGGTGAAATCCTGGCCCCAATGTAGTCAATGGCAAAACTACTGTTGAGATCCTAAAACAGTCTCCAGCAAAACTAAGGAAGCCTAAATTTAACTCTCCAAATATTACTAAGGGCTTGTCTACACTGGCAATTTACAGTGCTGCAACTTTTCTCGCTCAGAGGGGTGAAAAAACACCCCCCTGAGCGCTGCAAGTTTCAGCGCTGTAAAGCACCAGTGTAGACAGTGCACTAGCGCTGGCTGGGAGCTACGCCCCTCATGGAGGTGGTTTTTTTAGAGCACTGGGAGAGCTCTCTCCCGCGCTGTGCCGCAACCACACAAGTCACATTAAAGTGCTGCCACGGCAGTGCTTTAGCATTGCCAGCGTAGACTAGCCCTAAGATAACAGAAGAAGATGATTTAGAGATGAAATGAACAAAAAACCTGTTCCAGTTTTTTCCAACTTTATCTAACATAAATAAGCTAAAAAGGGCACAACTTCAATTAAAAACAAACCAACCAACCTACCTTTGCAGGACACCTTTAAAGATTAAACCACAAACACTGTCAGTTCAGGGTCAGATTGTGGAGTCCTTACACACAATGAATTCCCACTGCTTTCACTGTGCGTACTTGCGTGGTAAATTGCTTTTAAGGTGTGTAAGAATAAATTGGCCCTTCGTTTGGGTCTAAACTTTAGGTTTATATAAAAAGAGTTATACAAACACTTATATGATTGAAAATATTATTACGATTTTGTACAATTTAAATGTATTCTTAAATGTAAACATTAGTCTCCAATATTGCGCTAGTATTTGAGGACTAGAAACTGAAGTTAATTATAAACAACAATCTAGTTTCATTGTCCAAGATGGGTGAAATGCAAGGATGAAACAAACTTTTTGGTGAAAAGCAAGTTCAATTTCTTTCCAGTTTATCTAGGGAATGTGGTGTTAGTAATTCTAGTGAGGAAAGTATCATTTAAATATGTGAATTGGGTGTCTCGTTAAGAGTCATCTTGTCATAGCCTGCTTAATCTGAAGATGGAATTTAGGGCTTGGCTACACTTGCAGCTGTACAGAGCTGTGAGGTAAACCTGTCTTCGTACAGCTGAGTAGGGAAAGAGCTGCAGTCTGTCCACCCTGACAGCTGCCAGTGCAGTGGCGTGGCCACACTTGCAACATTTGCAGCTGTGTTGGGAGCGGTGCATTATGGGCAGCTATCCCAGCATTCATGTGGCTGCAACGTGCTTTTCAAAACGGGGGGGGAGAGGGGGTGGAGTGTGACAGGGAGCTGGTGGGAGAAAGAATACTTTTTGGAGCGTGTCAGCACTGTATTTTGCAAGTTCCGAACTCCCGGCCCCCTGCTCATTCATTCACTCACTCAAAGCCAACAGCAAACTGTTTGCTTTTTCTCTGTGGTACGAGCTTTGAACCCGGCACTTCCGCATTCCTGCAGCTGGTCACAACAATGGAGAGGATTGGCCACTTGACAAGGTGATTAGTATAGCGCTGCAGGTTGATTCCTGGTACACACTCAGAGGGGAGAGTCGTAGCCACTCCACTGTATCTCTTATGCTTCTCGGGGAGGTGGAGTAACTGCAGTGGTGTACCCAGGGAGCTACAGTGCTGTACGTGCCTTGCCAGTGTAGCCGGTCAGTGAGTTACAGTGCTGTGGGCGGCTTTACAGTGCTGTAACTCGCAAGTGTAGCCAAGGCCTTAGAGTCATAGAATTTAGGGCCAAAGGGATCACCATATCATCTAGTCCAGTAGTTCTCAACCAGGGCAGAGGTCAACATGGGGGTACATCAACTCATCTAGGTATTTGCCTAATTTTACAACAGGCTACATAAAAAGCACTAGAAAAATCAATACAAACTAAAATATCATACAGACAATGACTTGTTTATACTACTTTAGATACTATACACTGAAATGTAAATACAATATTTATATTCCAATTGATTTATTTTATAATTATATCATAATGAGACAGTAAGCAATTTCTCAGTAATAATTTGCTGTGACACTTCTGTATTTTTATGTCTGATTTTGTAAGCAAGTAGTTTTTAAATGAGGTGAAACTTGGGGGTACTCAAGACAAATCAAACTCCTGAAAGAGGTACAGTAGTCTGGAAAGGTTGAGAGCCACTGATCTAGTCTGACCACTTGTATGCCACAGGCCACCAATACCACCCTGTTCCCGTACACTAAATCCAACTTCTTTTCGCCAAATCTGGTCAGATATCAAAGACCATGTTTGAAATCCTCACAAACGGCTGGATTGTCACATGACCTACTTAGCCAGGCAGGAGATTAAGGGCCTCTCCTTATTCACTTCCTTTACCTTGCTCAGATTGTGTCTCCTGAACTGAGGAGCGAGCAGGGGCTACTTGTAAATGGGCAGGGAGGAGGCAGAGAGGAGTGTAGAGTGGTGGGGATCCCTGGCTCTACCCTTTCTCTCCCCCATCCCTACCATACATTGTCCAGAGTAGCTGGCGAGAAGCGCAGGAGGCAGTAAGTTGCCCCACAAAAAGGGATGAAGCGATATATTCCCTTCTCAATACCAGGAGGAGCAGGGGTGGAATTGTGCCTCACAATTCCTTTGCAGGCTGCTTCTGAGGTGGAGCAGTTACATGCCACCTCTTACTCAGGGCAGGCTATAAACGTACAGTTTAGCCCTAAATGAGATGCTCAAACCATCAGAGTCTTCCTGACACTGTGTGGAACAGCTGTTGTGTAAGGACTTGGAAGGCAAGTGTGCAGGGACAGAATCAGGGAATGGCTGCAGGATCTAGTCACTGTTATATAATGGTTGAATAAAGGAATAATTTAATTGTTAAATACAGGCTCATGTCACTTCCCCCCACCTGGAATTTACCACCGTGGGCGTGGGCTTTTCAGGATGTGGCTTCACTGCCAAAAGGTCATTTTTACAATGACATAGCTAACTCGAGTTAGCGATCTTACTGTTAAATCCTAGTGGTGACAAGGCATGGGTAGTTTTTAACCTCAGTGTAGCCAACTGAAGGCATCCTATCCTCCTGGACACAGTGCTTTTCTTTGCAATACACTGAGAAATAAGAGAAAAGACAGCTATGCCATAAGACTCAGTGTGTTGCTTGGCACAGTTAGTCTCTCTTCATGTACTTCATATTCCCTCTTAAGAAAGGTCACACGTTGATTACTGTACATGGTACACTTCATTAAAAGATTACTGAATACTATCAATGGAACTGAAATAGAGGACTCTACCGCATCAGAAGAATCCAATATTATCAGTTAGCTGATGGATGTGACCCGTCTTCACGATATTTTAACTGCTCCTAGAAATGCAATTTTCTAGTCCTTTAACTGCCTGAGACATCTCATCTGTTCTTTTGAGAAAAATGCAGCATTATGAGAATAGAGGGTATATATGGAGGTATCATCTCAGAGAAGTATTAGGACAAAATGTTCACTTTGGAGTTAGGCACATAAATCCATATTAGGCACATAAATAAATGACCTGATTTTCATAAGTGCCAAGCATCTGCACATCCCATAGACTTCATCTGCCAATAACATGTGATGAGCACTGCTGAAAAGCAGGCCACATATTCAGATGCCTAATGTGGATTGTGTTGCCTAACTTTAGGCACCAGAGTTTGAAAATTTGGGCCCTACTTTTCTGTAGTACAGGTTGATCTTTTTTTTTTTTAAATATAGAATCCTGAACCCCGTCTGCTCTTCCCACTTTTAATTCCCATAATTTGTGTCACTGAGCTACTCCAGCTGGTGCAAGGAGTTTGCCTGCCAATGGGGTAGCCTCACGAGAGGAAGAAGTAGTAAATGACTGACAGGAAGATGACAGAGACGCATTTTCTGACCAGCTGGTCTGTACACCGTAATGGGAAGAGCTGCTGCCGATGGCCTTATACCTCTTCCTACACATTTATTAGGAGACAGTGCATCAGGGCTCCATGGTCTCTTAAAAAGACATCAGCAGCAGTTACTTAACCTCAACAGGACTAGCCTTGATTGATAATAAAGTGCTTGATGATCTGTAGGAACAATTGGATACTTACTGATTTATTTTGGTAACGGGCTTAGATAGTCAGGGAGCATTCTGCTAATTGTTCCAAAAAATAATGGATTGTACTATTAAGCATCCACTGGAAAACCACTGGTACTTCACTTTAGATGCTAAGATCTCCAGGAAAATAGACCTCCTATGCCTTGTGCAATAGATACAATTCAGGCATTAGACTAGTGGTTTTCAAACTGCGGGTTGCGACCTAGTATTGGGTCATGGAATGGAAGGCACTGGGTCACAGTGGCTCTGGTCAGCACTGCCAACCGAGCTATTAAAAGTCAGATTGGTGGTGCTGCCTGGCTAAGGCAGGCTAGTTACTACTTGTTCTGACACAGCGCTGCGCCCCGGAAGTGGCCAGCAGCAGGTCCAGCTCCCAGGCAGGAGGACCACAGGGCTCCGCGTGCTGCCCCTTCCCCGAGCACTGGCTCCGCACTACCATTGGCTGGGAATCAGCCAATGGGAGCTGTGGGGACGATGCCTGTGGGGGAGAACCGCGTGGAGCTGCTTGTGCACCTCCACTTAGGACCCGGACCTGCTGCTGGCCGCTTCCACGGTGCAGCACGGTCCATGGTGCCAGGACAGGCAAGAAGCCTGCCTCTGCACCCCATCTGCCCCCCTGACCTGGAGCTGCTCGAGGTAAGCCTGCATCCCAACCCCATGGCCCAACCCCATATTCCAATCCCCTGCCCCAGCCCTGAGGCCCCGACCCCCAAAGTCGGAGCCCCTTTCTGCACCCCAAACCCCTCATCCCTGGCCTCAGCCCAGAGCCTGCACCCCCTCACAGAGCCCAGGGGTGGCTCCAGGCACCAGCACAGCAAGCGCTTGCCTGGGGTGGCAAGCCGCAGGGGGCGGCCTGCCGGTCACTGTGACAGTGGCAGTCAGGCTGCCTTTGGCAGCGTGCCTGCGGGAGGCCTGCCGGTCCTGTGGCTTTGGCAGCAATTTGGCGGCGGGGACACCGATGGCGCGGCACTGGGGGACCTCCCGCAGGCATGCTGCCGAATCCGCATGACCAGCAGACTGCCCACAGGCGTGCAGCCAAAAGCCACCTGCCTGCCATTCTTGGGGCGGCAAAAAACATAGAGCCGCCCCTGCCTGACCCCCTCCCACACCCCAACCCCCTTCCCCAGCCCAGAGCCCATCCCACACCCCAAATCCCTCATCCCCAGCTCCGCTGGGTCATGGGCATCAACAATTTTCTTCAACTGGGTCACCAGACAAAAAGTTTGAATACCACTGCATTAGGTTATAATATGCGGTTGTCAGATTTTTCAATCTCATGTCACTGAGGGCAATTTTACACATCTTATGAGACTACAGTTTGGAAAAAAAACATAATATAGCTAGTCCTTCAAATATTGGATAAAGATATACAGCATAATATTTTCAAAAGTACCTAATGGCTGGATTTTCAAATGTACTTAGGCAATTAAAGATGCAGGTTTGTGCCTGGTGTGATTTTTTTTTCAGCCCATTCCACACTGTGGAACCCTCACCTGAGGATGGTTTTGGTGGGAGCTGGCAGTTGGAAGGTCCCTTGCTATTACTGACGGAGGCTAGTGCTGCCAGACAACAATAAGGAGGCAGGAAAGGTGATCAAAGGGGAAGATCAGGAAACATTACTGAGAAATTATCCTGGTGTTGGGCTCTGGTGTTTAAGGAGTTTTACCTCATATGTCAGAGGGGTAGCCGTGTTAGTCTGAATCTGTAAAAAGCAACAGAGGGTCCTGTGGCACCTTTAAGACTAACAGAAGTATTGGGAGCATAAGCTTTCATGGGTAAGTTCCCTGATTGAACTAACCTCGTTATCTCCATACTGATTTATTCCTGCCTCTGGAGATTTCCACTACTTGCATCTGAAGAAGTGAGGTTCTTACCCACGAAAGCTTATGCTCCCAATACTTCTGTTAGTCTTAAAGGTGCCACAGGATCCTCTGTTGCTTTTTACCTCATATGGGCTCAGCCTCTGGTCTTTAAATGAGATAAACCAATTAGAAAGTTTCAGAAGATTATTTAAAGATAATTGGTGTGGCCTAGTGGGGTGGGCACTTGAGTGGCACTCAGGAGACCTGGATTCTATGCCTGGCTTTGTGCTGATACCCCTCGCTTCTACAGAACCCCCCAGATTCAGAGGCTTGGGAATAGTATGTCTAGCTTCTCTCATGTGGTGAGGAGTGTCAAATCCTACCCCCTCAATGAAAAGATTCTAAGTAACCCCCCTGGGCCTGATGCTGCACCAGTGAATTCAACGGTAGTCTTGCCATTGGCTTCAGTGAGGGAGGGATTGCCCCCTCCATCCCTTGAGCTGAAGTCCAATTTGCATTCCACTGCGAATGCTAGTATGATGTAGGGGAGAATAGGGACCTCTCTGTTGACAAATTCTGCTTGAAAGCTTTCAAAATTTGGTGGTGTGTGTGTGTGTGTGTTGGGGGGGGGGGACGACGACCAAGAAAAACGTTAACAAAATGTACAAGAAATCTCCCCATTTTTCAGCCAACTACTGGGCTGGTATCAATATTTTGAAAATTCAATGTGACAAAAATATAAATAGGGTGTGGGGGATGGAAATTCTTCTTCCTCGTTTTTTTTCTCTCCAATTTTTGCCAGCTTCTAATTGAATTAGTTTTCAAAATGCCCTGCTTCTATTCTAATGAAAAGTGAAGTTACTCTTGTCTGAATGTCTCATCAGGCTGGAAGAGGGAAAATTTATTTTGAAAGTTACAAAAAGAAATAAGACACAAAAAACAACAAACATGGAGACTGGATAAAAGATTTGGCAAATATATCTGCCTACTCACTTTGCTGTGTGTGTTGCATCCCTTTCCTCCTCCTTTCTGTTATAGTCCTTTCTTCTTCTTCTGTATTTTTGCCTGTAACAACCTGAGTCCTACAACACGATCCACGTGGGCATATCAAAGACCCCTTATGGAGCCCCAATGGTGTCAATGTTATCGCAGAGACTCACAGCCCTAGGGTTGTGCCCACATGGATTCAGTTGTAGGCTTCTTCTGGCCTAAGGCCCTGATCCGGCAAACACTTACATTCATGGTTGCCTTTGCTACTGCCTCACATAGTAAAATTAAGCATGTGCATAAAGGATGCAAGATTAGGGTCCTAGTCTGTAAACTCTTCTGAGTAGGCATTTATTATCCCCATACATATTTATAAAGTGCCAAGCACAGTTTTTCACTATAGAACTAATAAGTAATAATAAGATGGGGCCTCCAGGGACTGAAAATATGGCCATGGGCATATTGAGAAGGGATTTCTTGGTAGCATTTTATTGAAGGGTTTTTTGTTTTGTCCTGGAGGACTGTGTTCATTAATGAAATATTTGACGATAAATCACTGGAGGTTTCTTTTAATGAAGGCTATTAATTTTTTTAAAAAAATGTATTTGTGTCTTGTAGAATACAACACAAAAATCACCAGTTCTGTAAAAATATTGAAATACTCTCCACACTTATTTTAATGTTGTACGCAAAGGGAAAATATCGGGGCTTGGGCCTTTTAATAATGTTTATAGAAGGCTTAAGATGGTATTATTTTAACAGTTACAGTCACCATTCAGCCAAATTAGAACAGTCTGAATTATCCTGGCAAATTAGCTCTGTGATACCATATCAGGTAAACACTTTGCATATTCAAAATCACATAATCCCTGATTCAGCAAAAGAACATGCTTTAGTCATATAATGGTCTTATCATTAAGATGCTGCACATTACAACATAAGAAAAAAAAACACACAAATCAAACCAAACCAAGCAAAACCAAACCAAGGTCTTTGGGAATGATGCACAGAAAACAGCTCGCAGAAAGGTGATCAAAGGGGAAGATCAGGCAACAATACAGAACAATTATTCTGGTGTTGGGCTCTGGTGTTTAAGGAGTTTTACCTCATATGAGCTCAGCTTCTGGTCTTTAAATGAGATAAACCAAGAAAAATTTTCAGCAGATTATTTGAAGATAATTTGTGTGGCCCAGTGGGGTGAGCACTGGAGTAGCACTCAGGAGATCTAGATTCTATGCCTGGATTTGGCGCTGGCCTGATGATGATCTTGGAAGAGTCACTTCACCTATCTGTGGTTCCATTTCACCGTCTGTGAAATGCAGATAATGATTGTGCCCCCTTTTGTAAAGCTCTTTGAGATCTGCTGATGAACAGTGCTATATAAGAGCTAGGTATTATTATTATTCCTTATCAAGGGCCTGACTCTCTAGGTTTTGAGTGCCCTCACCTCCCATTCAGGGGCCTCGTTCTCCTTTTTGCTAAGTCATTACATTGGCATTATGATGTAAAGGGTTTACTAGCATGATGAGAACCCAGGCCAAAGTCAGTGAGAATTGTGAGTGCCCAGTGCCTTGCAAGATCTGTTAATAGAGGTTTGCTAGAACATTGTTATCTTTGTACTACATTTTGTTGAAATTGCACATAAACAGTTATGTTACCTTGAAGAGTCCAAATTTATAACCTTGGCTGAATTTATGTTTGCCTGAATCTGTTGCCAGAAAAGTATGTTCCAAGAATAATCCCATGCAGGCAGGAGCGCCGCCAGCTTTTCTGCCTCCCTAGGTGGCGGAAGGTCCCACCACCGAAATACCGCCGCGGTCACCACCACCCCAAATTGTAGTGCCCTAGGCGACCGCCTAGGTTGCCTAATGGGTTGCGCCGGCCCTGCATGCAGGAATGGATTGTGAGCACAGCAAAGGCCATTACTAGTATTAGCTTCTTGTTATGGAAGTTCTACCAAAAGAATGGAGCGGTTTTAGTTATACGTGTAAAATATTTAACACTCGGGCCTGGTCTACACTAGGCGTTTATGTCGAAGTTAGCGCCGTTAAATCGAATTAACCCTGCACCCGTCCACACTGCGATGCTATTTAGTTCGACATAGAGGTCTCTTTAATTCGACTTCTGTACTCCTCCCCGACGAGGGGAGTAGCGCTAAATTCGACATGGCCATGTCGAATTAGGCTAGGTGTGGATGGAAATCGACGCTAATAGCTCCGGGAGCTATCCCACAGTGCACCACTCTGTTGACGCTCTGGACAGCAGTGCGAGCTCGGATGCTCTGACCAGCCACACAGGAAAAGCCCCGGGAAAATTTGAATTTGAATTCCTTTTCCTGTCTGGCCAGTTTGAATCTCATTTCCTGTCTGGACATCGTGGCGAGCACAGCAGCACTGGCAACGATGCAGAGCTCTCCAGCAGTGATGGCCATGCAGTCTGTGAATAGAAAGAGAGCCCCAGCATGGACTGATCGTGAAGTCTTGGATCTCATCGCTGTGTGGGGCGATGAGTCCGTGCTTTCCGAGCTGCGATCCAAAAGAAGGAATGCAAAGATCTACGAGAAGATCTCTAAAGACATGGCAGAGAGAGGATACAGCCGGGATGCAACGCAGTGCCGCGTGAAAATCAAGGAGCTGAGACAAGGCTACCAGAAGACCAAAGAGGCAAACGGACGCTCCGGATCCCATCCCCAGACATCCCGTTTCTACGAGGCACTGCATTCCATCCTCGGTGCTGCCGCCACCACTACCCCACCAGTGACCGTGGACTCTGAGGATGGGATACTGTCCACGGCCGGTTCCTCAGACATGTTAGGGGACGGGGAAGATGAGGAAGGAGATGAGGAGGGCGAGGCAGTTGGCAGCTCTCACAACGCTGATTTCCCCGACAGCCAGGATCTCTTCATCACCCTTACAGAGATCCCCTACGAAGCGTCCCCAGCCATTACCCCGGACACAGAATCTGGTGAAGGATCAGCCAGTAAGTGTTGTAAACATCTAAACATTTATTTTTAACAAAACAGGAATATTAACAATTAAAAGAATGGGTTGTTCATGATTAGTGTGCCCTAGGCGCTTAACGGTTTAGTAAGGGGCAGTGCAAGTTTTGAAAAGAAATCTAGCAATGTCCGGTTTTCAGTGATTGTCCTGCACAAGCCGCTCTACTGTGTATTCCCTGCTACTGCAGCTACAGTAAAATGCGGTCTATATGTGCGGGGATAGAGCAGTAATCCTCCTGGGACATCTCGATGAAGCTCTCCTGGAGGTAACTTGAAAGCCGTTGCATGAGGTTCTTGGGGAGAGCGGCCTTATTGGGTCCTCCGAAGTACGACACGTTGCCGCGCCACGAGATTATCAGGTACTCGGGGATCATTGCTCTGCACAGCAGGGCGGCATACGGCCCTGGTCTTTGGAGGCTTTCCCGGAGCATTCTCTCTTTGTCGCTCTCGGAGATCCTCATCAGGGTGATGTCGGCCATGGTGACCTGCTTTTAATTAGGTAGGGGAATGTTAGTGTTGGGACTGCTTTCCCGTTCCTTTACAGAACTGTCACCGCTGGTTTGCAGCCACGCGGTGGAGGCGGGAGAGGGGCAGCCGAAAGGGATCGTTCCCGGGGACAGCCGCGAGGGGGTGGGACAGGGGCAGAGTTCCCGCTTGCCGGATTGCTGGCAGCAGGGACTGACATTGATTTAAATGTGAAATGAGGCCAGTGGTAATATAAAAGTTTTAAACTGCCACAAGTGTACGGCTTACCATGTCTGCCTGCAACAGAAATTCCGTTGTGCTGCCTCGCTTCTCAAATGTGCTGTTCAAGACCCCAGGCACAGAATGCGAAGGCCGAGAATTCGACCTTGTGCTGAGTGCGCATGTGAAAGGTGCTGTGCATGGTCTTGTTCACAGAGAAAGACTATGTTCTTTGTTCACAACTACATTTATCTTTCAGAGGAATTCACTCCCTTTTTCCCATTTCCACAGCCCCGTCTGCGACTGTCTCACAACCTAGCCTGGAATCACACTCCCAGAGGCTAGCGCGGATTAGGCGTAGGAAGAAGAGGACACGGGAGGACATGTTCTCTGAGCTTATGGCCTCTTCCCAAGCCCAGGCAGCACAGCAGACCCAGTGGCGGGAGAACTTGACCCGAATGCACCAAGCCAACATGGATCGGGAGGAGAGGTGGCGGCAGGAAGACCAGCAGGCGACTCTAACGCTGCTTGGACTACTGAGGGAGCAAACGGACACACTCCGGCGCCTTGTGGATGTTCTGCAGGAACGGAGGCAGGAGGACAGAGCCCCGCTGCAGTCCATCTCTAACCGCCCTCCCCCGCCACCAAGTCCCATACCCACCTCACCCAAAGTGCAAAGAAGGAGAGGCGGCAGAGTCCCTGCTAACTCTCACTCCACCCCTGCAGAGAGCTCTAGTAGCAGAAGGCTCTCATTTCCCAAAATTTGAAAAGTTCTTTCCTTCCCGCCTGACACAAGCCCACGTCCAAGTTTCACCTCCCAATGCCATGTGTAGTTGATAATAAAAAATTCGTTTCTGTTAACTACTGTTTCAATCATGTTCTTTTGGAGGAGGAGGGGAAAGGGGGTTGGAAATTGGACAGGACAGTCTCCTTTGGCAGGGTACATAGTCGGGGGCAGGCACAGCAGCAGGGCACATACACAGTGCAGTGATGCAGTGACTAGTTGCCCCGGTTAGTCTGGGAGGTTGTTTTGATGTAATGTTGGGGGGGGTGGGTTGCTCTGTGACTTTGTGGCGGGGGAGGGCAGTTACAGATCTTAAGCGCCGGTCCTTAGACAGGATCACAGAGCCACACAGCATGGGATCTGTAACCGTCCTCCCCCTGCCACAAAGTCAAATAGACCTCCCATACACACAGTCCCGATCAGGAGGGGTGACAGGCTCCGTTGAAACAAGCATCCCACCGCAGCGGAGCCTGTCAATCCTTGAGTTTAGAAGCTGCATTCGCATCACAACACTAGACCCGCCCCGCACCACAGTCTGCGTCCCAGTTTTAAAAAATTCCCGCTAAAACAGTATTAAAGAAAACGGTGTGCTTTAACAAAGTAGAACTATTTTTATTTCGACACATGTGTTGGAGGGGGGGTGAAGGGGGTATGTAACTGGATAGGATAGTCAACATTACCTGGGTAAAGAAACGGGGGCAGGTTTAGCTTCTCAGTACACAAACTATAAAATCACAGGTTACCCTGCTCACTCAGGAACTTTGCTTTCAAAGCCTCCCGGATGCACAGCGCTTCCCGCTGGTCTCTTCTAATCGCCCGGCTGTCTGGCTGTGAGTAATCACCAGCCAGGCTATTTTCCTCAACCTCCCACCCCGCCATAAAGGTCTCCCCCTTGCTCTCACAGAGATTGTGGAGCACACAGCAAGCTGCTATAACAATGGGGATATTGGTTTCGCTGAGATCACAGCGAGTCAGTAAGCTTCTCCATCTCCCCTTGAGACGGCCAAAAGCACACTCCACCACCATTCTGCACTTGCTCAGCCGGTAGTTGAAGAGTTCTTTTTCAGTGTCCAGGGCGCCAGTATAGGGCTTCATGAGCCAGGGCATTAGCGGGTAGGCTGGGTCCCCGAGGATGACTATAGGCATCTCCACATCCCCAACAGTTATTTTGTGGTCCGGGAAGTAAATACCTTGTTGCAGCCGTCTAAACAGACCAGAGTTCCTGAAAACACGAGCGTCATGAACCTTGCCCGGCCATCCCACGTAGATGTTGGTAAAACGTCCCCTGTGGTCCACCAGTGCTTGCAGCACCATGGAAAAGTATCCCTTTCGGTTAATGTACTGGGTGGCCTGGTGGTCCGGTGCCAGGATAGGGATGTGAGTTCCATCTATGGCCCCACCGCAGTTTGGGAATCCCATCGCTGCGAAGCCATCTATGATCGCCTCCACGTTTCCCAGGGTCACTACCTTTGGCAGCAGTACATCAACGATTGCCTTCGCTACTTGCATCACAACAACCCCCACGGTAGATTTGCCCACCCCAAACTGGTTCGCGACTGACCGGTAGCTGTCTGGCGTTGCAAGCTTCCACAGGGCTATGGCCACTCGCTTCTGTACACTCAGTGCAGCTCGCAACCGGGTGTCACTGCGCTTCAGGGCAGGGGACAGCAACTCACAAAGTTCCAGGAAAGTTCCCTTCCGCATGCGAAAGTTTCGCAGCCACTGGGATTCATCCCAGACCTGCAGCACTATGCGGTCCCACCACTCAGTGCTTGTTTCCCGTGCCCAGAATCGCCGTTCCACGGCATCAACATGACCCATTGCCACTGTGATGTCCTCGGCGCTGGGTCGCCTGCTTTCTGACAGGTCTGTGCTACTCTCAGACTTCAGGACATCACCGCGGTGCCGTAGCCTCCTTGCCTGACTTTTCTGCATCTGCCTCAGGGAAACCTTTATGATAAGCTGCGAGACGTTGAGAGCGGCCACAACTGCAGCGATGGTCGCAGCGGGCTCCATGCTCGGAGTACAGTGGCGTCCGCGCTGTCAATGACTGGAAAAGCGCGCGAACTGTTTTCCCGCCGGCGCTTTCAGGGAGGGAGGGCGGGAGTGATGGACGGATGACGACAGTTTCCCAAAAGCACCCTCGACTCATTTTGTTACCCAGAAGGCATTGCCGGCTACACCCAGAATTCCAATGGGCAGAGGGGACTGCGGGAACTGTGGGATAGCTGACCACAGTGCACCGCTTCGAATGTCGACGCTATCACCGTTAGTGTGGACGCACAAAGTCGAATTACTGTCCTTAGTGTGGACACACACGTTCGACTTTGCAATATCGATTACAAAAATTCGATGCAAGTAAAATCGAACTACTCTCGTAGTGTAGACAAGGCCTCGGAAAGATGACTGAAAAGAAATCAGTAGAGCTATGTCAGTAGCAGTTAATTATGGAATAAATACAATGTCATGCATGATGTCAAGATTTGTTGACATTCCTATCTGTATTGAATTATTACTAAAGGCGGTAATCCTAGGAGATGCTGAAACCCAGACCTACATCGGTATTTAGGTGTCGAACTCCCATTAATTTCAAAGGAAATTAGGCACCAAAATACCTTTGAAGATCTGAGCCAAAGAGCCTGAATTGAAGATGCTACACACTTTATAGGATTGGGCCCTAAACATGAGCCAATTTCATATGAGAGAAATTTCCAAAGGAGAAAATTCCACTGTTTTCAGAGTGCTGTCTCCAGGAGTCTGCTGTAACCCCTTAAAGTTAGGGGACGGTGTTAGTGGTAAGCAGCTCGAAGATATGACAGCTGTTTTCAGAAGCAGTGAAACTATTAGCTGAACAGTATGCAAAAGCACCATAACCATTAGCTGAACAGTGTGCAAAAGGAAAAAAAATACCTTCTTTACTACAACAAGGCACTTTCTAGAGCCTTTGGTTCACTAGAATAGCAAAAGAACAAGGCAGAGAAGATAACTGCAACAGGCAAAGTGTTTGATGCAAACAAGCTGAGTCATAGAAATTAGAGATTTGAAATAGCTATTAATTGACCCTCCTGATTGTGTAGGACTTTTGCTTATAGTGTATTTTACAATGTTTTGTCCAATCTTGTTTAAAATGACTCACTCACTTCCCATGGGATATTTGTTCTCACCATCAAACAGTTTGGAATTCTTTCAGTCCACTACTTAATGCACCACTACGTGGAGTTATAGCCCATAGATGACCCTCAAAAATTCCTTTCCATATTTGGTATTTGTACTTTTCAAAAATGTGTATGTGGTTATTATATCTCCCTCCCTTTCGGTCACCGATGGGTCAAGCTACAATACAATGTACATATTTAATTCTAGTAATTCCCCCTCACAAATCAATCCCTATAGCCCTTTAAATATTTCTGTTGCTTCTCTCTGAATTTCTTCCAATCTGTCAATCTCTCTCTGGGATTGAAGGGCCCAGGATTGTGTACACTATTCTAAATCCAGAACATTATCACATCAGTAACAGTATTTTGACATTTGACAGTTTAAGTACTGCAAATACTTTGAAAAAGCCAAACGCCACTAACAGCTGGCCATAAAAATACTGGTGGTCTATTCTGTGTAAAATAAACAACAAAACTCTATGTCTAATTTAGACCTTTGCTAAAAAATGCACCCAAAGCAGGCTGTCTGCTGGACCCATTTCCTTGGCCTTTTGCAGCAGCTTTGGGTTTTACAGCTCTTGGCTGTTTTACCTAGTCTAGTCCATCTAATCTCAAATGTGCCCATCACTTTGGTAGCTAGACATTAGGGGTGAAATTCACCTGTGTGCAGATGGACAGCAGGATTACTGTCCTGGGAAGCAGTGATTCTGGAAAAGATTTGAGGCTCGTAGTGGATAATCAGCTAAACATGAGCTCCCAGTGCAACACTGCGGCCAAAAGACTAATTACATCTTGGATGCATAAACAGGGGACTCTCGAGAGGGAGTAGAGAAGTTATTTTACCTATTTACTTGCCACTTGACCACTTCTGGAATACAGTGTCCTAGTCTGGTGTCCACAATTCAAGAAGGATGTTGATAAATTGGAGAGGGTTCAGAAAAGAGCCATAGGAATGATTAAGGATTAGTAAACATGCCTTTTCAGAGACTCAAGGAGCTCAAGCTATTTAATATAACAAAGGGAGGATTAAGGACAGTGACTTGATAGACTGTCATAAGTACCTACATAGGGAACAAATATTTAATAATGGGCTCTTCAATCTATCGGAGAAAGGTATAACACGATCCAATGGCTGGAAGTGGAAGCTAAAAAAATTCAGATTGGAAATAAGGTGTAAATTTTTAATAGTACAAGTAATTAACCACTGAAACAATTTACCAAGGATCTTGGTGAATTCTCCATCAATGACAATTTATAAATCAAGACTGCATGTTCTTCCAAAAGATCTGCTCTAGGAATTATTTTGGGGATGTTCTATGGCCTGTGTTACGCAGGAAGTCAGACAAAATGATCACAATGGTCCCCTCTGGCCTTGGAATCTATTGGAAAAACAAACCAAAAACAACTCCCCCAAACTATGTGCTGCTTAAATTCAGTTTGAGACAGGTTTTGAGGGCTTAGATAGGACCTACATAGTGGCACAGGAGTGAATTTCACACCATATTCATTATTTTAAAAAATCAGTTATTTCTGTATGAGTGGACACACGGTATACCCATTTCATGCCACATTTTTAATTGGGATTGTGCTTATTCTTCCTTCTCTAGGAGAGTAAATTCTGGATCAACTTTACTGAGAGAAGGCTTGTGTTAGATTTGTGTGTGTCATATCAATCACCTGATTGCAGGAAGACTCAAACTCAGCCTGATAGCTGGTGGTAGGACAGTCATAAACTGAGAATCCTCTCTGACTCTGTGTCCTGTGGCCTTCACCCAGGGTTCTGTCCACTTGCTGAGCTGAACTGTTATAGTGGGTGATGGAAAGAAGGAGTGGGTCTTGACATAGCTCGGACCCAACCACTTGAGGTCTTTTAAAGAGCAGAACAAAAACAGTGAATTATTCCAGAACTAGATAATGGAACAGTACTGTGCACGTGACACGTGCTAATGTGCTCCCCTCAGCCAGTCTTCCCTTAGGATTTACTCTCCTGCATGTTGAATCAAATGGAACACACTGCGCGGTTTTCCTAGTCAGACATAGATGAAGTGCACTGCAGCTGTGTCCTCTGAGAGTTCTTCTTAGGACAGGGCAGCAGCAGGCAGCATCCCTACCCTGCAATTCATGTTTAATGCAAGGATGGTAGCTAATTTAGTTACCAGCTTCCGAGATCTAATTAAGGAAATGGCACCATACTTTGCATGCACTTCTGAAATGTATCTGGATGTATCAAGAACATTACTGGCCCAATTATCTCCAGTTAGGTTACTGGTTCAGCAGAAGGTCTCAGGGAGGAGGTGCAGCCATGCTACAGTGATTTAGATAATTTAAGGTTTATTTGTCTTTTCTGAAGAGTGAGTGTCTCATTTAATGAAAAGAGAAAAAAAATCAAATGATCATTTTTAACATCTTATATTTCCCCCACAGTATTTGCATGTTTTACTGTAATCCAACATTCCTCATTCTGTTCAGCTGTCTAAAGTTCAGAAGAGGGAAAAACTATGTATGAGTTTTGTTCCCTTTGCAGCCATCATTTAACTAAAAATAACAGATATGGGTCCCAAATCCTCCAGATTCTTCCTCACATAAGCAACTCCATTAAAATCAGTGGACTTGGGACAGTTTAGTAAAGCCTGCTTATGTGAGTAATGGTTTGATCAGGCCCGTTATTTAGTAAGAATTTATAAGGCAGATACAGTTGCTTTTAAAAGCGAGTCTGAATGTTACAACCTGCTGTGCATGTGATCTACCCATTACTGTTGACATAACTTCTATCTTGAAGTGTGAGTCTCTAATAAACATTTCGGGTGTATTTTCTCTTGCGTGTTTGGGATTTGTTTAAAATCCACATCAAAGTTATTCACAATTACAACACATTTGTAGGCTAAACTGTTTGCTTAAGCAATGACTATTCAGAGGGTGTGAATTATTTATTTATACTACTTTTAAGTTGGGGCCAAAATTAATTTGACTAAGTCACTGTGGGTTTAATTGCCTTGTAAATAGCCTATGTCTTTTAATTGGTATACTAAATTCTATACAATTTATGAATAAAATATATTCATGTCAACATTTAAAAACAGTTATTTTATTAATAAGAATTTATCATAGTTATGCCAATTCCCTTGTCCTTTGTTAATTATATGGCTCTCTTGCATTTTCTGATATGTTAATTTTGTTTGGTATAAATATTTGCACTCATTAAGCTGAATACATTGTCGATTCCGAATCACCATTTTCTCCCCCACACATACTTTAAATGTGAGTTCATTTTGTAATCATTATTGATTTGCAAGAATCATCTCCTAGCTTGGTCTTACATTACATTTTTTTTTCTGTAAGGACTGACCTATTGCCCAAATACTGGCCTAGATTGTTCCACGAAGTATGTGGCAACGAAAGGGAGTAAACTAAATAAGTTTCTCAAACATGGTCATGAAAACCCAGTCAATAACTCAGATGTGCTAGCACACCATTGCCTCTTCTGTGAACTCCTGGTTGCTAGTTTGGTAACTTGCACGTGATGTGTGCTGACTTGTTCAATATATACAGACATGGAATGTGAGACATAGCCAGGGGGACTTGTTTTAGGGTGCCTGAGTTCTGGCATGGACCTGTTACTTTGGGCCAACAGGAAAAGAGATTCGTACATGGGAAGAATTAAGTCTTTGTAAACCACTTTCACTGGAGAGCATGTGCTTTTTAACCTCATGTTCTGAATTACGTGACACTGGCTATCCCCTTCTACCAATCTGTAGGGAATACCAACATAAATCAGGTGGCATCATGCTGACAATACCTGAAAAAGAGATTATGTGAGAGAGAGAGAAAGTGTGTGTGCGTGTTGCCAGATCTTTACTGGACACAGTGTTAACCTTCATTGCAACATCCAGCCAGTAAAGGGCTCCATGAAAGCTCCAGTACAGGAATGGGATGTACTACCACAGGTCAGAGGGGACCTGGCTGGGGAGGGAGCCAGAGTCTTCATAGGAGCTGGCTGCAGAAAGAAACTAGAAGCTGTGACATAGGTCATGTCTACACTACAAAGTTAAGTTGACTTTATGGAAGTCGACATCAAACCTCTGATTTAAGCAAGTCGATCTTGTGTGTCCACACTATGCTCATTGTGTCGGCAGTGTGCAACCACACTAGCAAGGCTTGCATTGATGCACGGAGCACTGCACTGTGAGTAGCTATCCCACAGTGCATGTAGCTGAGTGGAATTTTGGGTTGGGCTTGCAATGCCTTATGGGACCAAAACATGGGCCTGGGTGGTTATGGGAATATGGCATTAGCCTCCCATGATGCACTTATCTCCCTCCCTCCCTGAAATCAATGGCAAACAAACCAAGCCTTTTCTGCGCCTTTTTTCCTAAGCCTGGTTTACCTGAGCAGACGCCATAGCACAATAACCATGGATCCTGCTCAGCTGTACACTGTTGTTGTGAGCATTACAAACACCTCATGCCTTATCCTGCAATATTTACACAACTGATACAGGAGCCACTGCACGGGACAATGTGATGCCATGCAAGTAGCCCTGCTGGAAGACATAGCAGTTGATGGCGACAGTCACTCATCACCTTGACATGGTTGAGCGACGCTTCAATGGGATGATGAGCAGTGGCTGCAGAACTTTTGAATGCATAAGGCCACTTTCATGGAACTGTGCGAAGAGCTTTCCCCAGCCCTGAAGCTCAGCAATACTAAAATGAGAGCTGCTGTGACAGTGGAGAAGTGAGTGGCAATAGTTCTCTGGAAGCTTGCAATGCCAGACTGCTACCAGTCAGCGGGGCATCAATTTTGGAGTGGGTAAATCTACCGTGGGATCTGTTGTGATCCATGTTTGCAGGGCAATTAACAGATTTCTGCTAAGAAGGGTAGTGACCCTGGGCAACATGCGGGACATAGTGGATGTTTTTTTTCCACAATGGGGTTCCCTAACCGTGGTGGGGCAATAGACGGAATGCATATCCTATCTTGGCACCAGATCACCTTGCCAAAGAGTACATAAACCGAAAGGGGTACTTCTCAATCGTGTTCCAAGCACTGGTGGATCACAGGGGCCATTTCACCCCGGCTGGTGGATCACAGGAGCCATTTTACCAATATCAACATGGGCTGTTCAGGAAAGGTTCATGGTGCGCACATCTTTAGCAACACAGGTCTGTGCAGAAAGCTGCAAGCGGGGACTTTCTTTCCAGACTGCAAAATAACCATTGGTGATGTTGAAATGCCAATTGTGATCTTGGGAGACCCAATCTACCCCTTACTCCCATGGCTCAAGAAGTTGTACACGAGCAGTCTGGACAGCAGTAAAGACTGGTTCAACCATAGGCAAGTGCAGAATGGTATTGGAATGTGCCTTTGAATGTTTAAAAGATCACTGGCACTGTTTGCTTACTAGATTAGACCTCAGTGAAAGCAATATCCCCATTGTTATTACTGCCTGCTGTGCGCTCCATAATATCTGTGAAACAAAAAGGGAGAAAAGTTTCCACTTCCGGGGGGAGAGGGGGTGTTGAGGCAGATCACCTGGCCGCCAATTTTGAGCAGCCAGATATCAGGACAATAAGAAGAGTACATTGAGGGGCTCTGCATCTCTGTGAGGCTTTGAATTCCAGTTTCAACAATGAGCCAGAGTAAAGCGACACTTAGCTGTGTTGCTCCTTACCAAACTGTACCCTCCATTGCATTTTCTTCCCTGAAAACTTCACCTCCACCAATCACCCTGTGTTGAATGAATAAAGGGCCTTTTCACCTCAATCCACTAAGTTCTATTATGCACACAAACCACAGAGACAGCAAAGAAAAGTAAGATAACCTGTGGCAAAAGGGCTGATAACACTGTGAGGGGGAGAAACAAGAACGCTTGCTTTCAGATGCACTGCAGTAGCAATCAAAGGTGTGGGAATGGGCACCTTGTATCCTCCCCTGGTGTTGAGTGCAAGGGACAGCGAACTCTCTCCTCGCCCCCCCTGCTCTCCTCCCCTCCCCCTGCGCCTCATAGGACATTTGGTAGAGGAGGATGTAGAACTGGGTGATGATGGCAGCAGGTTCAGCATAGGCTGCAGAGGGATTCTAGCATCCAGCTGCCTTTTTTGAACCTCAGCCAGACGCCTCAACATGTCTGATTGCTCCTTCAACATCCACAACATCTCTTCCTGCATAGCACACTCTCTAATAAATTTGTTAGTCTCTAAGGTGCCACAAGTCCTCCTGTTCTTCTTTTTGCGGATACAGACTAACACGGCTGCTACTCTGAAACCTCTTGTTCCCTGCACGCTCTCTTGGCCTCTCTGTCCATGTCCGAGTTGAACATGGAACTCATGAACTCATTGAACTCCTGAGTCTTTTTTTCTACCTTCTAATCGGGGAAAGTCTCTGTCCCAGTGTGGAGGATGTGCTGCTGCACTAGGTTTCAGCTGCAAGGAATGCAAAGCATAAGAGTAGCATTGACGGTGCATACATTGTTTCTGGTGCAAGGTTATTTTTTTTTATAAAAAACACAGCCCACAATATACCTCACTGCAAGCCACAACATAATCACAACCGCTGACTATTGCAAGAGTAATTTTATTGCTCCAGCCATGGTGAGTAAGGCCACGAGGCATGGGCGAGAGGCCTTGTGTTGCTGCTTTTGTGAAGACATCCTTGGGACCACACACTGGAACATGAGAAAAGCCTCTTTCCACAAGCTACCTGGATGTGCTTGAGGACAGGCACCAGTGTAAAGCCCCCCAAATAGTTTGTTTTTTACAAAAGCGGCATGGGATCGGAGCGCGGGGGAAGGGAGACAAACAGGAAGTCATCCCCTCCCCTTTTTTTTCAATGCTGCTTGCAATACACGGTGATCTTTTCCAACCACAGCCACGGCATGCTTGGGAAAGTGTAGTTGTGTGACCCATATTTCACCAAATGGGGTGGATTACTTGTTGAATTGTTTGCAGTTTAAGGGCTAGCATTGAAAATTTCCCCCATTTCCCCTAGGTCAGTGGTTCTCATACTGGGGCCACTGCTTGTGTAGGGAAAGCCCCTGGTGGGCCAGGCCAGTTTGTTTACCTGCCCCATCGCAGGTCCGGCCGATCGCGGCTCCTACTGGCTGCGGTTCACTGCCCCAGGCCAATGGGAGCTGCTGGAAGTGACGTGGGACAAGGGATTTGCTGGCCGCCGCTTCCCACAGCCCCCATTGGCCTGGAGCAGCGAACCGCGGCCAGTGGGAGCCGCGATCGGCCGGACCTGCAGACGGGGCAGGTAAACAAACCGGTCCAGCCTGCTAGGATCTTTCCCTACACAAGCGGCGGCCCCATTTTGAGAACCACTGCCCTAGGTGACCTAATGCGATATCACTCTCCTGAGGATAACAGAAGCGGCAAGGCGGCAGATGCCGCAAGGGTCTGAGTACAGACCTGGTCCTTATGCTGCAATGTTGTGTGCTGCAATGATGCCAGAAGAGTTAATACTGAAGTGGTATTAATTGCAGGAAAGTGTCCTACCATGGTGGACGAAATAAGGCAGCCCTTCCCAGAAACCTTTTGTGAGGGATTGCAGAGTACCTAGCTTCCTAGAGATCTCCATGGAGTATTCCCAGGCCAGCCCCATGCACATAAATAGCCTTTTTTGGAGAGTTCGCTCTGCATAGCTAGAGTGGCCACCAATACCCATTACACCTACTTTTTTTTCAGATTAAACATAAAAAATAATAGCATATAACCCCTATGGTTTGATTGGAGTGTGTACTCACCAGAGGTGCCTTCCCTGGTACTACGCTCTGCCACCAACTGGTCCTGTGAAGGGATGGTCTCTAGAGTTAAAAACAGTTCTTGGCTGTCAGAAAGAATGGATCCTCCTCTTGCCTGCCTCACATTCTCCTCCTACTACTCTTGCTCATCAACAATGTCCTCCTGGTTGTTGCTCGAGGTCGCCTGGGGCTCCTGGGAGGTATCTATGGAGTATTTTGGGGTAGTGGTGGGGTTGCCGCCGAGAATTGCAGGTCCTCATAAAAGCAGCATGTCTGTGGGGCAGAACCAGAATCTGTTTGCCTCCATTGTCTTCTGGTACACTTGCCAAAGCTCCTTTATTTTCATGCAGCACTGCTGTGTGTCCCTGGTGTAGCCCTTCCCTCCCATGCCCCGTGCGATCTTGGCATAGATGTCAGCATTTCTTCTGCTGGATCGGAGCTCTGCCTGAACAGACTCTTCTCCCCACACAGCAATAAGATCCACCACCTCCTGTGTACTCCAGGCTGGAGCGTGTTTGTGGCCTTGAGTCTCCATGATCAGCTGTGCTGGCGAGCTGTCCACGCTGATTAAACAGGACATGAAAATTGAAAAGTTCCCGAGGCTTTAACAGGGGAGCAGCTATTTCCTGTGTATCCGGCTGACGTGCCGTGGAGTTGAAAGCGCTCTCCAAGAGTGGTCACAGTGGAGCACTGTGGGACACCTCCTGGAGGCCAATTCATTTGAATTACACAACGACTATTCCCATGTCGACCCGTGGATGTCGAACCAAGCGCTACGCCTCTCATGGAGGTGGAGTACAGAAGTCGACTTTATAGGCCACTTAGGAACGGACTCAGTAGTGTAGACACATACACTATTAGATCGACATAATGCCGCTTATGTTGACCTAAGTTTGTAGTGTAGGCCAGGCCATAAAGGCTGAGAACCAGGCTGGCAAGCAGCCTATTCCTGAGAAGGGGAGCAGCAGTAGGCATGACAGGAGGACGTTCAGGAACAGCCTGCATGGATAGATCTGAGCATGACAGACAGAGGAATTGAACACAGGGCCTAGGGGAATCTACAAGCCAGTATGTGATTGTCTCCTAGAAAGGATATCCATGTCATTAGGCTGGAGGGGCCCCACCTTCATACTCCCGAACAGGACTAGACTTGGGGGCTGGTTTGGTTCATCTGTCATTTCTATTGTTGGCTCATCAATTGTTTGTAAAGCTATCAGGCCTAGGGTGATTGCAGTATTTATTTCTGGCAGCCCTAATAAAGCAATCTCTTGTTAGGGATCAGACACAGTGTATATGGGAATCCCTGAGGATACATCTGTATTTCACACTCTGTACATGCAGAGTACATACACTGCATGCTCTCTCCCTCCCCCCCCTTCTTCCCCCACCCTCCTCGCTTGCAGGGGTATAAATAGCAGTGTAGACAGAGGGGCACTGCTTAGATAAAGACTTTAGGGTATGTACCTTGTACAGCTATCTACATGCCCAAGCAGTTCCTCCTCTGTCTACACTGCTATTTTGAGCAATGTAGTGTCCTGCTGCTGGAGCCTTTCCCCAGCACAGGGAAAGGCTCTGGCAGGGGGGAGACAGCAGGGAAAGGGTCCTCCGCCTCCCAGCTGCCAGAGCCTTCCCCACTGCCTCCCCCTTGCCAGAGCCTTCCACCGCCATGTGTAGCTACACACGACAGTGTGTACACAGCCTGCTTTTCCTTGAAGCACATAGCTACACATAACAGACACACCACTGTCAGTGGTGTGCAGTGTAGACATTCCTGAGCCTGAAAGGGCCTACTGCTTGGATTGCTTACAGCGCTTGCCTGTGAGTGTGGAGTACACCCAGGCATCTAGAAAAACTGGTGGTTCACAGTGTATTGACTCTCTGCAGTGATGTGTGTAGCAATAACATGGTTGTGCAGAGGAACTTGAGGCTCAACCTGATGAAATGGACCTTGAGGACACCACAGTACCTGTACTTGGAAGAGATAAGGAACTTTAAAACCTGGGATAACTCACATAAGCATGCATAACACCGCTGACCATAAACTACAAAGAAGTACATATTCAGTAGGTAAAGAACTGCTGTGGGAGTAGGTAGCTATGCTGCTTGGTAGAGGTTAACCTTTGTTCGAGTGTTTATGAGTCAATTCCATTTAAACTAAATGGATAAATGAAAATAGGTCTGCAAAAAGGATCCTGGATTTCAAAAGGGCAAAGCTTAAAAAATTAAGGGAATTAGTTAGGGAAATGGACTGGACTGAAGAACTCAATGTGGAAGAGGCTTGGGGTTACTTTAAATGAACATTGCAGAAACTATCTGGAGCTTGCATACCAAGCAAGGGGGAAAAACTCATAAAGAAGGGCTGCAAACCAAACTGGAGGGACGAGTATCTCCAACAGGTTATTAAGAGAAAGCAGAAAGCCTACAAGGAACTGATGACAGGAAGGATCAGCAATGAAAGCTGCTTCCTGGAGGTCAGGAAGTGTAGCGATTAAGTGAGAACTGCCAAAAGCCAAGCAGGGCAGGACCTTGCAAAGTAAATTAAAACCAATAGCAAAAGTTTTTTTAGCCATATAGATAAAAAGAAAACAAAGAAAGAAGTGGGACCTCCTAAGCATGGAGGACAGGGTGGAGATGAAAGATAATCTACGGCCCAACACCCAAACAAATGCTTTGCATCAGTTTTTAATAAGGGTAATGTGGAGTTATGGGGCAGTGGCAGGGTGGCTAATGGGAAAAAGGTTCTGGAAATAGAAATTACTACATTTGAGGTGCAAACCAAACTAACAACTTAATGGGACCAAATTGGGATGCCCAGATTATCTCCATCCAAGAATATTAAAGAAACTGGCACATGAAATTGCAAGACCAATAGCAAGGATTTTTAATGAATCCATAAACTCGGGGGTCATACACTATGACTGGAGAACTGCAAATATATTACCCATATTTAAGAAAGGAAAAAAAGTGATTCGGGAAACTAAAGACCTATTAGTTTGACCTCAATTGCATGAGGTCAATCTTGAAAGAGAAAGTAGTTAAAAGACACAGAGGTAAATGATAATTGGGATAAAATATAACATGGCGTTACAAAATGTAGACCAAGCTCGTCACTTTTTTTTTTTGAGAATGTAACCAATTTAGAGACAAAGGAACTGCAATAGATCGAATTTACCTGCTTTTCAGTAAAGTATTTGATAGTTTGCCATGGGAAATTATTAATTAAATTGGAGAAGATGGATATTCATACAAGAATTGAGAGATGGGTAAGGAACTGGTTAAAGTGGAGACTACAGGGGGTCATACTGAAAGGTAACTATCAACCTGGAGGGAAGTTACTAGTGAAGTTTATCAAGGATGGGTCTTTGGAACAAACTTATTTAACATTTTCATTAATGGCCTTGGCACAAAAAGTGGGAGTGTGCATGTAGTGAGCCGGTGTGGGTCCCCACCGCCCTGGAGGGGGAAGAGCCCATCTGGAGGCCGGAGTGGGCAGAGCTAGGTAGCTCTGAGCCCGCCCCTCAGAGGGTCAGGCGGCAACCCAGAAGTATAAAAGCTCGCCCTCACAGTACAGTCAGGCCCCAGCCGCTGGAGAGACCAAACGTCGTGGCTGGGAAGACCCTGCGGCCCAAGGCGGCTGCCAGGACTGGCCGGGCCTGCCCTGCTCCCGCTATCCAGAGGAGCCGCCGGACCTGCCCTGCGCCTGCTATCCGGAGGAGCTGCCGGACCTGCCGATCAATCCCTGCCTTGGCAAACCCATGATTCTGGATTCCCCAGAGACTGACACCAGGACCCAGGTAGGCCCCGAGGGGGAGTGTGGAAGCAGCCTGGGGGCAGCCGACCCCAGTCTGGCTGCAGCACTGCCAGAGCCTATGTCAGTGTGTTGCGGCCAGGATCCCCACTGACAGCAGCGGGTCTTCTGCCACTGCTAGGGCCCTGGGCTGGGATGCAGTGGAGTGGGAGGGCCTGCGTCCCCCCTGCCACCCAACCCATGGGTGGCAGTCTCCCCCTCTCCCAGGCCTTTTGAGGCTTGGGCCTATTATTGTTGCTCAGCCCTGACTGAGGGCCTGAGCTCCTGACTCAGCGTTTATTGCCCCGACTCTGACCTAGGGCCTGGGCTAAATACTCCTGCTGGTTGCTCAGCCCTGACCGAGGGCCTGAGCCCCTGATGTAGCATTGGTGCCGTGCCCTGAGCCAGGGTCGGGCTTACTGTGTCTTCAGGACCGCAAGGGCTGCCGAGGGAGACCCTGCAGCCGGACGAAGTACCCAAGCACCAGTGTGTAGTGAGCTGGTGTGGCTCCCCGCCGCCCCAGAGAGGGTCGAGCCCCAGCAAACCCTTGTACAGTGCAAATAAAATTTGCATCTGACAAAAAGTTTGGAGGTATTGCCATTACAGGGGAAGACTGGAATATCATACAAGAAGATCTGGACAAGATTGAAAACTGAACAATAGAAATGGGAGGAAATTCAAATGGGAGGAAACTCAATAGTGCAAAGTGCACTTAGGGACTAACAAGAGCTGGGGACTTACCAACTGGAAATGACAGAGAAGGAGAAAGACCGAGGTATATTAGTCTCTCACAGGATGACTATGAACTACTAATATGATGGGGCTTTGAAAAAGGCTAATTCAATCCTAGGATGCATTAGGCAAGGTACAGTATATCCAGAAGGAGATAGGGAAGTGTTATCATTATACAAGGAACTGATGAGACCTCATCTGGAATACTGTGGGCATTTCTGGTCTCCAATGTCAAGAAAGATGAATTCAAACCATAACAGGTACCAAGAAGGGCTACTGTGCTGATCAGAAGAATGGAGAATCTGCATTACAAGAGAAGACTTAAGGAGCTTGGCTTCTTTACCCTAACAAAAAGAAGGCTGAGGGGAAATATGATTGTGCTCTATAAATACATCAGAAGGATAAATACCAATGAGGGAAAGGAGTTATTTAAATTAAGGGCCAATGTTGGCACAAGAACAAATGGCTATAAACTGGCAATCAACAAGTTTAGATTTAAAATTAAGTGAAGATTTCTAACCATCAAAGGAGTGAAGTTCTGGAACAGCCTTCCAAGGGGAGGAGTGGGGGCAAAAAAAACAAACTGGTTTCAAGACTGAGCTTGATAAGTTTATGGAGGGGATGGTATGCTGGGACTGCCTGCAATGACATATGGCCCATTTGTGTCTGCTATTAGCAAATATCTCCAATGGCTGGTGATAGGACACACTAGATTGAGAGGGCTCTGAGTTACTACAGAAAATTCTTTGCCAGATGATTGGCTGCTGGGTCTTACCCACATACTTGGGGTCTAACTGATCACTATATTTGGGGTAGGGAAGGAATTTTCCCTCAGGTCAGATTGGCAGAGACCTGGGGATTTTTGCCTTCCTCTGCAGCATGGGGCACAGGCCACTTGCAGGTTTGAACTAGTGTAAATGGTGGCTTCTCTGTAACTTGAAGACTTTAAATTATGATTTGAGGACTTCAGTAACTTTGGCAGAAGTTATGAGCCTATTGCAGGAGTGGGTGGGTGAGGTGCTGTGGCCTGCGATATTCAGGAGGTCAGACCAATGGCCTTTAAGTCTAGGAGGAAAATATCTTCCCATTGTTAGTTGATTTGTGCCTGTGGCTCAGTCAGGTAGGTAGGTAACGTGTATGGGGCAAAACATAAGCATATGACTTTTACTCCAGTTATAGTTCAGTAACAACCCTGCACTAAAAACCTGAAATCCACTTGCATAAAGACCAGAATGGGTGCACATTTGTGTTTCATCTAATTCTATGCATTAACGTCCTACAGAAAACTGGCCTCTGTCCCTGGAACTCATTGATCCTGTCCTTGTGCCTCTCCATGCAGCACAGCACATTGTCATCATCTTCCTTTGCCTGCAATGATGAAGAAGGTGAGATGACACACATAATGAGCAGCTGACCACCTGCTCAGTGCTGTGCTGACTCAGCAGCCACTTCTGCATAGTGAATCATATATAAATGTTTGACCTGGTATCCCCTAGCAACAACTTTGAAAGCTGAACTCCATTGTCTCCACTAGCTACTACAGATCCTGCGCTACTCACCTGGCCATGCAAGTATGCTTGCCCAGTGGATTTGAGGACACAGTGCTGGATTTCTTACACAAACACATACTCAGTAAATCTAAATTAACTGCTTGGCATTGTGCATGTATTTTTGAAACCTATAGTGATCTACCACTATCTATATATGGAGCTGAAGCCAGCTCTGTGTACTCACATATGAGTGGGGTGAGCACTAGTATATCTAGTAGGGATAAGGAGGTGCTGCTTCCGTTGTATAAGGCGCTGGTGAGACATTTGGAGTACTGTGTGCAGTTCTGGTCTCCCATGTTTAAAAAAGATGAACTCAAACTGGAACGGGTCCAGAGAAGGGCCACTAGGATGATCAGAGGAATGGAAAACCTGTCGTATGAAAGGAGACTAGAGGAGCTCGGGTTGTTTAGTCTGACAAAACGAAGGCTGAGGGGGGATATGATTGCTCTCTTTAAATATATCAGAGGGATAAATATAAGGGAGGGAGAGGAATTATTCCAGCTTAGTACTAATGTGGACACAAGAACGAATGGATATAAATTGGCCGTGGGGAAGTTCAGGCTTGAAATTAGACGAAGGTTTCTGACCGTCAGAGGGGTGAAATATTGGAACGGCCTTCCGAGGGAAATGGTGGGGGCGAGGGACCTGTTTGGTTTTAAGATTAAGTTAGATAAGTTTATGGAGGGAATGGTTTAATGGTAAAACATATTAGCCAAGGAATACTGAGCAATGGCAGGTAAATAGTATAATGGCTAACAGGGGTCAGGCTGGAGACTCTTGCCTACATGCTCGGGGTCTTACTGATCGCCATATTTGGGGTCGGGAAGGAATTTTCCTCCAGGGTAGATTGGCTGAGGCCCTGGAGGTTTTTCGCCTTCCTCCACAGCATGGGGCAGGGATCGCTAGCAGGAGGGTTCTCTGCCAATTGAAGTCACTAAAACACAGGATTTGGGGACTTCAACAGCAGAGTCAAGGGAAGGGGTAGGGACGGTTTTGTGGCCTGCAGCATGCAGGGGTCAGACCAGATGATCATAATGGTCCCTTCTGACCTTAAAGTCTATGAGTCAGATTTGACCCACAATGTCTTCTGCATGTGGATTAATTTCCACTACAGACATTTGCTGGTCATTGGGCTTACTTCAGTAAGGTCAGAAGAAGGATTTAAACAACAAATTTCAAAGTAATCCATTAAACTCTTTGTGAAATCATCTCTACCTGCTTCTGGAATTTAAATTCCCTTATCATAGAATATCAGGGTTGGGGACCTCAAGAGGTCATCTAGTCCAACCCCCTGCTCAAAGTAGGACCAATTCCCAGAGAGATTTTTGCCCCAAATGGCCCCCTCAAGGATTGAACTCATAACCCTAGGTTTAGCAAAGCAATGCTCAAACCACTGAGCCATCCCTCCTCCCAATAGACATGTATATTTTTTGGGTTGTGAATATGCTCTTATTTTTCCTGCTACTTTGATTGATCACCATTGTACCTTGCTGCTAATTTAGCAATGTTTAAGCTACACATTCTTTTGGGTTTCCTCTGAAATTAATTGACCATATACATTATGTGGAGCGCTTTAACTTCCTCTGGTACTTACGTTTGTGACACGCGTTTTAGACAACATTGTGATTTGTTTGAACATTAAGTTCGTTAGTGGATGGAAGCCAACACATTCTTTTCAAACCATAGATCTGCACTCAATTGTGCAACATTTGGATCAGTAACACTTAGGATTAAATATGTTTCTAAATGCTATGAGAAAGCTTTTCACATAGGAAGCTGAAGTGCAGCAATCATACTTTTCAGGTAGCTCTGATCTTAACATTTGCTGTCTCCAAACAGCAGGGTATTGAAGACTCCAGGCAGCAGGTGACTAGATTAATTAATCTAGTTTGTTTCTTTGTTTTCTTCTTCCTCCTGTGTTTTATTGCATTTAAAAATTAAAATGGGCTCTGCTGATACCGGGTTTGTTTGTAAATTTCCCATTGTTTGCACTGAGATTTATGTATTTGTGTATACTTTGCCATTCCTCCTTAGACAGAAATCAATTCTGGTTTAGTATCAGTACAGTCTGGGAAAGGGATAGCCTACTGTGATTTCAGCATAATAAAAGCTGATTGAACTATCAATGATTCATCTGTGTTTTGTATTACAAAGTTAAACATGCTCTTTTCCATTTAAACAAAATGATCCTGAAATAATGGAGATGCTAGGACAATGGGTCATCGTTAGACACTTTAAGAACTCAATGAAGCTCACACCTATATGAAAAAGAACCTATTATGTCTCAAGCACATTTAAAAAAAAAATTTCAGCTGAAGTACAGGGTATTCAGAAACAAAGCAAATTATTTAAGGCATAGATCTCTGCTCCTTGAAATCTCTTGCAATATTGGCAGATGAGTCTTGAATTATAATAGAAAGAAAGAGAGAGAAAAAAAGAAAGTCCAAACAGGTAAACAGGATACTCTGTGTGATTGTGAGAAAGAATCCAGATTGTGGAAAGTCCCTTTATTTTTACTTTGTAAATAAGTAAAGAAAAATACTCACTAGTCTTATCTCAAGAAAAATAGAGCCTTTTGCAAATTGCAGACTGTTTCACTTGGTAGAATATTATGTTTATGGGCACAAAAAGTAAAATGTAATTAGGAGAAGGCATTCAGGATGTTTGGATCACATTCTGTTTCAGAGCTTGTGGTGGGTTTACAGGTCAAATGTCCACCCAAACTCTGATAAAAATTAGAAATACTTAGAGTGAGCGTACGGTGATTTGTGACTGTTTGTAAAGAAATGGGGGGTTATTTGTGGACCCCTAATATTCATGATGTCACCAGCCTCAGTGGGTCACACTTGAGAATACCAGATTCAGGACAAACTGCTGAGAAATAGGGCAGACTCATCCCAAACTGGTGGTTTTTAGCTATACCAAGCCAGTAATAAAAGTAAAACATCAGTCTCACCACACTGATAAACAAGAAGTCAGAAATGCAGTTTCCTTAGGCATTCCAGCATTTAATTCACCATCCAGACACTAGAGTTTATGATGAGTAGTTACTGAAAACCAATTTCATCAAACAAAGGGTTCTTCTGAGCCCAAGAGATCAGTCACATAGCCAGGTCAACTTATAACTCAGATCTTATCCAATTGCAACAGAAAAGCTTCAAAAACAGACTCCAATGAGAAACTGCTGAACTCGAATTGATATGCAAACTAGATACAATCAATTTAGGCTTGAATAGAGACTGGGAATGGCTGAGCCATTACAAACATTGAATCTATCTCCCCATGTAAGTATTCTCACACTTCTTATCAAACTGTCTGTACTGGGCTATCTTGATTGTCACTTCAAAAGTTTTTTCTCTTATTTAATTGGCCTCTCAGCGTTGGTAAGACAACTCCCACCTTTTCATGCTCTCTGTATGTGTGTATATATATCTCCTCAATATATGTTCCATTCTATGCATCCGAAGAAGTGGGCTGTAGTCCACGAAAGCTTATGCTCCCGCCGAATTGCCGCCACAGATCGTGATCGCGGCTTTTTTTTTGTTTGTTTGTTTTTTTGTTTGGCTGCTCGGGGCGGCCAAAACCCTGGAGCTGGCCCTGCTTCTGGGTTCTGCTCCTCCATCTGCTTTTGACCCAGTAGAGGACCTTGGAAAAGTCATTAAACCTCTCTAAAAAATTGTGCTTGTCTGCCAGAGGAAATGAGTTTGTTTTTGAAAGTAAATGGGCCATTTGTGAAAGAAAGTAGGTTAAAATTAGTATTTCAAAATTTCACAAGCTTTTGGATCTCCATCCTGCAAACAGTTTCACTGAAGCACTTCACTTAAGATTCACAGACAATGGGACTGCTCATGTTCATAAAGTTAAACATATAGCATCACAGACATGGAGGGCTGGAAAGGACCTTGAGAAGCAATCAAGTCCAGCCCCCTGCACTGAGGCAGGATCAAGTAACCTTATTCCAGTCCTAACAGGTGTTTGTCCAACCTCTTCTTTAAAACCTCCAATGGTGGGGTTTCCACAACCTCCCTTGGAAACCTATTCCAGAGCTTAGGTACCCTTATAGTTAGAAAGTTTTTCCTAATATCAAACCTAAATCTTCCTTGCTGCAGATTATGCCTATTACTTCTTATCCTACCTTCAGTGGACATGGAGAACTATTGATCACTGTCCTCTTTATAACAACCCTTAACATATTTGAAGACGGTTATCAGGTCCGTTCCCCCCTCCCCCCCAGTCTTCTATCAAGACCAAATAAGCTCAGTTTTTTTAACCTCTCCTCATAGGTCAGGTTTTCTAAACCTTTATCATTCTTGTTTCTCCCCTCTGTACTCCTCCAATTTGTCCATGTCTTTCTTAAAGTGTGGAACCCAGAATTGGACACAGTACTCCAGCTGAAGCCTCATCAGTGCTGAGTAGAGCAGGACAATTACCCTCCATGTCTTACATACAACACTTCTGTTAATACACCCCAGAATGATATTAGCTTATTTCCATAACTGCATCATATTGTTGACTATATTCAATTTGTGATCCATTTTAACCCCCAGATCCTTTTCAGCAGTACTGCCACCTTGCCAGTTACTATGCATAAGTATTTTCAGGTTTGGGTCGTTGGAATCAGATTTATCAAGGTATTTAGGTGACTGAAGATACAGATAGGCACCACATGGGATTTAGCAAATGCCTAAGCACTTAGGTGCCTAACTTCATCTATAGGCACCTAAGGTCATGTATTTACTCTAAGTAACTCTGAGAATCTGGCCCTTACTCATCAACTTTTGTGGAAAAGCTCAATTTAAGCAGCATAGAACTATCTGAAAGGAACCATTCTAAATATTTGTGTGAAATTTTAGTGAAAAGTTTTCACCCTTTGTGTATTGAGTTTGTCCTTGGTGCAGTGAGTGGATAACTGTGGTGCTTCTACTATGTATACGCAGCCACTAATTGTTACAACATCAGCAAGCTTTTTTTCTGTGTGTCATTTTTCACAAAACTTGATAAAACATGGTGTGTTTCTTTGGTTACAGCAGGAGGTATTGTAGGATTTCCTAACATTAACTCTGCTATTGCATTTTTCATTTGCTTTTACTCTAGGAGCTTTTTATCTGTTTCCGAGAAGTTAAGTGAATACCAATTGAATACTCACAATATCTTGGTGATTTAAAAGTGAGGTGGGAGATATTGCAGCTAGAAAGTACTGTGATCAAATGGTATGCACATGAAAACAGCATAATATGAATCAATGTTACGCTAAAGTGAAGAGTGAACCTCAAAATGTTCAGAGTATTGGTTTGATTCAGATAGGCAACCAAAATGAGACTGTTTATCCAAATAAACCTGGAATCTCCATACCCCTAGGGTCAACAAAACTGGGCCACACTCATGAGAACAGATTTTCTGAGGGGATTTCTCGTATTCCCTGTTTTAGGGCAGGCCAGAAGACCAAAAGGTCTTTTTTGTAATATGATAGCTAACATTAACAAATGGAGCTGGTTAAAAGATAATTCAAATTTAATGAAAAAAACAGAACAAAACAGGTCAACATTTTCCCAAAATGTTCATGGAAAATTTTGACCTGCTTTCAACCAATTCTTTTCTTTTTTTTTTTAAGTCAATATTTTACAATAGCAGAGCAGTTGGAATGTTTTTTAAAGGTGAACATTGTAAAAGCATTTCCATTCCATCAGTGTTCAAAATGGAGTGACTTTTCATTGTTTCAAAGGTGTCCGCTAATTTCAAAGGGCTTCAAGCCATTGCTTACAGATAGGCACACGTATACATTAGCTGCATGTATAAGTGTCCTGCCTGAATAAGGATGCCTTCTTTTATCAATATCTATATTATTAGAACCATTTCCCCATTCCAAAACTGCTATTTATTTTTAAAGGGAAATTTGTCCATACCTATATGGTATGCGCAAGCGTCACATCAAGTGTTTCAGATAAATATGTAAGTTGCATCATAAAGGACAGTTTTGGATAGTTTGAAGTGAGTGTTGCTGACATTAATTTAGCTTTAATGAAGATTAATCTAGCAAAGATGGAATACACGTAAGACCCTGTTCTCCTGTCACTTGCTCAGCATGTAACCTGGATTTTCCTGTTCTTCAGGCAACAGAAGTGAATTTTGTTGTTGCCAAGTAAGTTATATGAAAACAGGATTCGTCTCTTTCCAAATCTGTGAGATGTTTGGTAATTGCACTGGGAGGACTGGGGATTGGAGGGCAATATGCATTCCAAGGTCATAAAACGTTGGACTGGGGTCTGGCATATGCAGCTTCTTTAAGTTCTGACTCATTTTCTGTACAGCACCTTTAAATGGTAGAAATCCCTGCTGCTATTTTGTGTTCATAAGCAGCCAGCCACGCTGAGATAGATACACACTATCCCCTCTCTCGGACACCTTACTTTAGTTCTTTCTTGCTTTGTGGTCCTCTTAATATCAAACAAATGTCACTCAGGAGGATGATATATGTTGTATTTTTGTTTATGGAACAACATGACAAGAGAGAGGGGGAAATAAGATATGTTTGTTAAAGACGTCCCCAGGCAGCAATTAAGGAACATGATAATCACTTATGTAAGACACTTCTAATTTTCACTAAACCAGAAAGTACCCTTCTAGATTTCACAAAGAAATTTTCACTCACTCCCATGAACATTCAAGCTTATATTTGTACAGTGCTTAGTCACATGCGTCTAATGAAAAGTATGTATAAAAATAATGCTTAGGACATTCCTCTCCCCCTGCTCTGATATCTCCTGGAACTGAGTATCATCTGTCCTTTCACATCTTTGAACCCTTGATTTACTTCAGAAATGGATATTGTAACAATGAATGTGTAGAAAGAGTAATAAAGCATATATTTGGTAAATAATAATAGCAATGAATTACTCGTAATAATGTTATTACTCATACCAACCTGAATTAGCTATGGGTCAAGAGCCGAAATGTGTTGTTGGGTTTTTTTGCCACACTCTGCTCATCCAACTGCTTGGTTGTTATGCTAATTTAGAGTCCCTTAGACATAGTGGACCGGAGGCAAAGGCACTGTCAATGTGGATGTGACATGAAATGAATCTGAAGGCATCAAAGGAAACCTACAGGAAGTCCTCACCTTATATGTTGTAGGGGCTTGAAGAAGGCCTAAGTTCCATTATTTTATACATCTTTGACTTGGGTCCAGTGATAGATATTTGCCATTTCTTTATATTTGTCTATCACATCTACCTCCAGCCTCCCCTGCGCAGCACGTACACATGATGGTACTGTAAAGCTTGATCTGCTGGGTAGGCACAAGACTTGTTGGTTAAAACATCTTGTGTAGACAATCCCCTGGAAAAAGGAATTTATGCCAGTGGAAGAGCAGTTGAAATACCCAAGCTTATGGGCAACACTTAGGGGAATATTATTTCTATTAGTATAATTATATATGTGAGTGGAATGTTGATTCTTGAAAATAACATTGAACAGGCCACATTTAGAGCAAGGGTCTAAATGCAGCTTATTTGTAGAAAACACTAATTGATGCAGTAGCTATTTGGTTATATGCATATTTAGATCTAAGTTGCCATAGTTACCTTAAATGGCAGTTTAGTATTTGCACATTTTGTAGAAAATTAATGGATTGACATTGAAAATCCAAATACTTTAAAAATCCTGTTTCTATTTTGAGCTGGCTATCTGAGCAGTCTCATGGACATTGAATTACATGATGGGCTATGTTATGACTTAAAGCCAGAGTGCACATTATAGGAGGATGTGAAGGGACCTGGGAGCTCTGTCACCTTGGAAAGGGGTGCAGAATGTGCTCATCTTCACAACCATCCGGCTCATTTTTCATTTCCATTTGGAGCTGTTTGCGCCAGTGAGCTAATGAGTTACCCGACCAGAGGAAATCCATTCTGATGTTTTTATGCATATTTCTTTCGAGAAAAGAATTGGAGAAGGAGTGGTCAACCTGGACTTGTTTAAATAGCCTCTGAACAAGAGTAGGCAGGTCAAAAGTCAATATGCAGAAATGGGGCTATTCCAATGATCCAGACACATGGGACTGTGGTGAAACACAAACCATGGAACATCTGTTGGTCTGTCAGCTCCTGGAAGAGCCAAGCACCCTTGAAGATCTTGCCACGGCTACAGATTGGGCCACATGATATGCCCAACACTGGAAAAACCTATTATTGTGTCGGAAGAACACAAGAAGACTTAATTACTACAGAAGTTGGTTTTGATGTAATGATTATTTTTTATTTCTATCTTTCTCTATATAAAAACTATGGAGCAGCTGAGAGTGACTCTGATTTAAATCTGCTTCCATTCTCTCTTACTGATCCAGATCCACTCCCTTGAAATGGAGATGGAGCCAAACCAAAAGCTCAGATCCAAACACATCACGATTTCTGGAGGTTAGATCTGGATCAGGATTTCCCTTCTTTGTGGCTATCTCTGTCTCCTAGCTTTAAAAGAAGCCAGACACAACACCTGAATCCAACCACCCCTGAACTTTGGAAAAGCTCAGATCTGGATCTGAGTTTTGTAGCTTAGGATCATCTTTGCTTTTTAAAACTGTTCCATTGAATCCCGAACAGAAAATGTGCCCATGTATTTACTGGCGATATGAAGAAAAGTCCAGGTAATAACTACAAATTGATTTGGAGTCCCTTAAAACTAAGGATTTGACTGAGGTCAGCTACACTCCTCCTCATTCTGATCCCAGAAGCATTCCCCCACCAAATGTCTTCCATTTTAATTGTCTTGCCAACCGCAATCTGTATTCCAAAGCGCCGTTACTTTCATTTCTTAATGCATAGCCTTCCTTACACGTCCTTTACTCAGCTGCATGCTAATGAAGACAGTTTGCAACCTTAACTGTCAATGACAAATCCCAGGATATTTCACCCTGCTTCCTGATTGGTGGGATTGTACTACATAAGACACCTTCTAATTAGGAAAAAACAACTAGTATCTTGTCAACGTGCAGCCTGCAAGTTAAAACAAGTTAACACAATGGATGCTTTGTGTTTCATGCAAAGTTGACTTTCCATTTGGATGTTATCTGTTAGCTTTTAACAAATATTCAATGTAGTTGTCAGCATTGCTGTACTTCAGCAGCAGCAGTTTAAAAAGCTGAAACAATACACATGTATGTCCACAATTATATATGTTATCAGTTAAATGTAAAACACTAGAATACAACATACCAGTCAATTATGTTTTATTTACAAGATATGGCTGTTATTATTTGTATTAGGGTCAAGAGATCAGGGACCCCATTGTGCTAGGTACTGCACAAAAGTCCCAGTCCTGTGCACTCTACAATCTTTAAAAAAAAAATAAGACAAAGGCTGGGAGAAGAAACAGGTACAGAGAAGTGATTTGTCCAATGTCACAGAGCACATCAGTGGCAGAGCTAGGAATAGACCCTAGGTCTCCTGACTTCCTGCCATAGCCAATGGACCATGCTGCTTATCCAGGGCATTATGGATGGTCATGACAAATGTCCAGTGACAAATGTTGAAAGGAATTAAAAAAAAAAAAAAACCTCTTCCAAAATTTTGCACGCAAAATATTCCAGTTTTTCAATGAAAATCTGAAAAACAGTTTATTTATTTATGTATTTATTTGTGTTTTTTGAAAACCCAAAAATGTTATCTAACCTGAACAGATTTTGGGTTTCAATTAAGGGTTGTTTTTTCCCCCCTGCTTCACACTAAAAGGCTAGACTATTAAACTTGCACCATAACCGAGCCTCATGCCACATTTAATCCAAGGGGCATTGGTATTGCATATGCCTGCCTTTCATCTGTGCGTCAACTCGCTGAGTCATGCTATGCCCAATCTCAGTCCGACATCAACCTGCTCTTACCTCTGATGTTCTGCTAGGTACTGTGTGCTATTCACTCAAGAAATACTGAAATGTCAGTCTAAGGCAGTGTGGCAGGGCAGGGTTAAACCCCCCTTTAAAGCCCTGCCAAAATGCTGGCTGCAGCCTGCTCTCTGGCCAGTAGGCCAGGTGTAGAGATGCAGGTACTCAGCAGAGAGCCAGCTGCAAGCCCTAACGAGGGCTGGCTCAGACAAACATGCTGGGCTAAGTAGTGATAGCTGGGCTGGGGCAGGAGAGGGCTATAAAAGCCCTGGGCAAACCTCAGAGAGGAGGCTAGCTTGGGAGGAGACAGGAGGGCAGTATCTCTGTCTCCTTGCCAACAAGGAAGCCTCAAGGGCCAGGAGACCCTGGGGAGGGATCTGTGGGGCATAAGCACTGTAAATAAAGACACTGGGGTGATCCAACAAAAGAAGGAGTGAACACTCTTTATTATACCAGCCTAAACACAGGGTGCATGCACAAAAGTGGGAGAGCCTGCACCAACCCTGTGACAGGCAGCCTATGTGAAATGTAGCCGGATGTGGACTAAAGAAAGGACTCTTGCATCATCCCCAGGGCCTTGCTCTGATGTGTTTTGTGGGGCTTTGAAAGACTGTAGTGTCACACACATTAATGATACACAATTAGACCGTGGCTGGCTGAGAGCCACCATCATATGTTTTCAGAGATTCTGTATTTCCTTGCTAAGTATGAAGAAATCTCCAAAAGGATCTCCTGAGTATTCTAGCATTGAAGTTTATTTACAGGCTTCCACGGGTGATGGAAGGGTGGACAAGTTTCCTCTACCATTGTATAGAACAGGAGTGCAGTAACTTGCTTTATTTTGCCCCGTGGATTTAGAAAGAAACATACCATCACCCATGAGAGTGGAACAAGCCAGGACATCTGGAACAAAATCAGTAAAGCCAGGAACACCTTCAGGAGCTTAAATACAGTCTGGAAATAATCAAAATACGACACCAAAACCAAACTCAAGATTTATCAGAGCTGAGTACTTTCAACATTACTTTATAGTGCAGAATGCTGGGGAATGAGAAAGTATGACATGTCCAAACTCTCTTCATTCCATACAACCTGCCTCAGAAAAATCCTCCATATCTTTTGGCCCAGAACAATCTCAAACCAAGATCTATTGACATAGTGCAGCCAAGAGGATCTGAGCACCATCATTGCCAGAAAGAGTTGGAGATTGGCTTTGTTTGCAAGCCTTCCTATGCAATAAAGGTAATGAAGAAGGAGGTCTTACAGTGACATGTGACCATCCCACCTAATACTGAAATCCATCTTAAACCTGGTGCTTTTCCATTTAGAAGGAGGGGTGGGTATCCAGAGGGACAAAGGATTCCCGCCTTGGGCCAAAGGTATAAAAGGGGGTGGAGCAGAACAAAGGGCGCTCCACTCATGAGAAAACCTCTAGTTACCACCTGAGCTGGAGCTAAAAAGAACTGTAGCATGGGAAAGGATTGGGCCCAGACTAGGAAGGAGTCCAGTCTGTAAAAGAAGCTTATTGGAACATCTCTGTGTGTGAGATTTTATCTGTAATCAGTTTCTTAATGTATTAGGCTTAGACTTGCGTATTTTGCTTGGTAACTTACTTTGTTCTGTCTGTTATTACTTTGACCCACTTAAATCCTACCTTTTATACTTAATAAAATCACTTTTGTTTATTAATTAACCCAGAGTAAGCAATTAATACCAGGGGGAGCAAACAGCTGTGCATATCTCTCTATCAGTGTTATAGAGGGCGGACAATTTATGAGTTTACCCAGTATAAGCTTTATAAAGAGTAAAACAGATTTATTTGAGGTTTAGGCTCCCAGAAAGACTGAATACTGGGTGCTGGGAAAGTCCCTGTTAACTGAGAAGCCCCTGGGCCCAGTGAATCTTAGTTTCTGTGAACTGCAGGGGGTCATGGCCCAACCTCTTGGTCTGTGCTGGAGCCGACTGGTGTGTTTAGCTCAGCAAGATGGGAGTGGAAGAAGCCTTTTCTGGCAGTGGGGTTTGCTTTCAGTGATATGCCAGCACATGTAGTGTCAGTCTTGAGGGAGTTTCTGGTACCCAACCCGTCACACATGTGCAGAAGGATTCAGGCAGGGGAAGAGGGCATGTTGGTACCTGAAAATTCCCCAAGATACAGCCAGGATCTCAGAGGGCACACTTCTAATGCTCACTGACCATTCTTCTTTTAGGGTGAGCACATGCTATAAGTGCACTACAGTGGTCTTTTACTTTGATATTTGGAGGCGTTCAGCACATAACCTTTAAAGCTGTGGGGCCTGTGTGTATCTGAAATGTAATGCTGGTGAGAGGCCGCCCAGAACACGGACAGTCTCTACTGATCAGCAGAACACACACTACAAGGGCAACTGCTCTGCAACTGTCCTCACAGTGCCCTGACAGTGAACATCAATGCAGACCTTTGCGAATCACCCCCCGGGATGGAATATTATCAGTCTGGATACCCTTGGTTTCTCTGCTGCGATTGCCATTCAGGGTGCTAATCGATGCCAGCTGGGTTGGCATTTTTGTACAACACAGACACCTTTTCATTTGGAAGTGACTCTATTGAATCATGCAGGAGCTTCTTGTGTTCACTTATAAGCGTCTTCATGAGGTAGCCCTGTCCTACCTAGCTACTCTATTAACTCAGTGCAGCACTAACCCCCTGCCTTCACTCTGCCTGCATTCTCAGCCTTCGCTGCCCACCAATCAGCTTTTCCCACAAGCATTTCTGCGCTTTCTCCCATGCCACCTTGACAAACTCTGTCTAGCTACCAAACTCCCTCTGTAAAACCCATTTCTGCCATGCTACCGACACGAGGGCTAGGCAGGAGGTGATTCATGACAAGTGCTCATTGTGCTTGTTTTATTGCTACATTGTTCATCTTCCTGTTATGTGCTGGTGAACACTTTTTTGCCCAAAGTTGGTTTTTTTTTCTGATGAAAAATATTCTTTTTTGGGGGAAAGGAACTTTTTGCAAAAAATATCAACATCTTCAAAACATTCTACCTTCATGTTCAGTAAATAAAAATATTTTATCATGCTTTCAATCATGATTTTGCTGAAAATGTCTCAAACTTTTGCAAAACATGGGTCCTTTTTGAGTTCTGTGAAATGGAAATGGTTTCAAGATGTCTTCATAAAACTGTTTTCCCTTTTTTTGAACATCTGTAGGTGTAAACCCAGCTGTAATCTCTTTGGCGAAGGGACACCTAGCAAAACAGGTTCCAATTCCTGTTTGGGTACTTTAGGCACTAGCTTAATGAATATAATAATACTAATATAACTACTATCAAATAATTCATGAGGGCTCTAATGGAGGAAAGTACGTCAGTATGTGCTTAGCTTTAATCATGTGCTTAAGTCCTGTTGAAGTCCACTGGACTTAAGCAGATGTTGAAAGTTAAACAAGTGGTTAGGTGCCAGCCTGAAGTGGGATGTTCATAAGCATGTGCATGAGTATTTCTCTGAATGGAGGCTCAGGTCAGCCAATGATAATCCAGTCAGGGTAAAATATTTTCTAGATGTGTTTCTTGTGTTGCCCTGTCCTTTGTGCTTGGAACGATGTTTGAAAATAAAGACCCCAATTCTTCAAACTCTTAGGCACATGTGCAGTCCCACTTGCAGACATGTTTGCTGGGGCCCAAGTTTGAATTCAGCTGAAACAAAGCTTAGGCATATTTCGTCTTGCTACTACAGATAGGGTCAAACTGTTTTAAAATAACCCATGTCTGAGCCAAGTTCTTTCTTTCTTTCCAACCTAGGGATAGGCCATACATATTCATATGTTGCCAGCCAATTTTTATTTTCTTCTGAGCAGCACGCTACCACTTCAATCAACACGGTTTTCAGAAAAATGTGGCCTTTAAGATGTTGTGACATTTTGTGAAACAACATAACACAGTGTGACTGATGCAGGTGGATGTGCCCCATAAAGCTGAGAGATTTAAAGAGATGTGGTTTTCCAAAAATTTCAGCGCAGAATTTGCTTTTAATATCACTTTAAAATCCTATTTAACCCCCTCAGAATATATAATAAATGTGTCTGAACTTTTATTTCAAAACCTTTCTGCTGAACGTTTACAGATTTTATATGTATAGGACCTGTCTCCCCTCCACAAGTAGAAATAAGAGAAAATATAAGTATCAAGTGCATCATAAAACATATAACTTGTAATTCTATTTCTTTCTGCTGTCCTGAAGGAAAAGAGGAGTTTTAGCGGGATCAATAGTTATAAATCGTTACAAATGATTCAAGGTTTTATTTCATCCACTTTTATTATTATGTTCATGCCATCTGCTGTACATATTGGGGTTATTACACTAATTCATGTTGTGAGGACTACCCTCTGAGTGAGAGATGTCAAAGGGCAATTGATTAAAGGGTATTTGCCCGCTTACACCGGTTTTTCTAGTGAAAGATTCTATGCTAAGAAAGTGAGCTGATGTGATAATGGAGTCCCATTTCTGCAGATGAATACGAGACATGCGGCTTTATGTGTTCATAAATATAGGAATGTCTTTTAATCTGCTGGTGATGGAGGGTGAGAAGGGAAGAGTGTAAATGTAGTCAGTGACAGCTGTATATTATTACAAGGCTAAGGAAATCAGGTTGCTACTTTTCTTAAAAGATAAAAAAGCATTCATGCTTGACATATAGAACACAGACCAATCTAGCAATTTTCTTTATATACATTCCTTACTATGTATGATTTAATGGATGTGGTGGGTGGAAGAGGGAGTAGGAACTAAGAGAAACAAAATAATTCCTATGATATAAGCTATGGTGTCAGTTACAAATAAAGATATTGTTGACAGTTGATACAGTATGGGTATTTACCAGGGAAAAGAACTGTTTATTCCACAGTTCTTCAACATTAAACGGGACTGGACAGATCACCCCAGGCATGGAAATGCCTATATCCCAAATCTCTTGTTTTCTGCAACTATCCTAAGCACACAATAAGATGCAACATTATAAACAATGGAAAAAATATAGCAACCTCTACTCCATCAATGCATGGTGGTGTCAGGAAGGAGAAATGAACAAGATGTATCAGAAATATTAGATATTGTCTGTAACTTTATAGCACGCAGGCTGAGAGTGAGAGTACCCTGAATATTTAAAAAATAATACAAATGTTATAATGGCAAACTGGCAAGTGGCAATATTTTTACCTCATTTTAATTAACTTGTCCAGTGTATCCAAGTTCCGGATGCTGTGAACACTTACACAAATGAGTAACTTTACACACATTGGTAGTCCCAGTGAATTCAGTAGGTGGTTCAGCACCTCCAAAAATCTGTTTGATTTAGCTGCCTAAATGTGGATTTCAGAGCCTAAATCCAGATACCCAAGACTGAAAATGTCACTGCAAAGTTGTTTCTTTATACAGAGGACAGGCCAGAATTTTAACCAGGGTCTCCAGGGTTGTCAATCCAGAATCTCTCAACAGCACTTCATTTACTTACAAACTTATAATTAAATAAAACAATACCAGCTGAGAGAGAGATTTTATAAAACCAGAAAACAGACTATATTTTAGATCACAAATTCAATATTGTGGCCCTGATTTTCTAGACACACTTTTGCAGACACAACCATTTGCATCCACAGAATTGCATGCACAAGTAGTTGTACATGCAAAATTTGAGGCTGAGTTGAGGCCCCCTTTAAAATCCAGCCTTTAATGTCTTCAATTGCAAGATTCTAACAATTCGAGAATTAAAGTCTCCTCCGATTGCCTCAATTGCAAGACAAAATACCCAGGTTTTCATTTCTCCATGATTTCCTTTTAAAATCTACTGAAGAGACTCCTTTCATTTGTGAGGGGAAATATCCACAGTCTTTGTAAAACTTGTTGGGAATGTAGAAAGTTCCCTTTGTTAGCCAACAACTACATTAATCCGAAATCCTGCAAAACACTTGAAGTATAAGAATAGTCTCTCTGAAGTCAGTGTCAAACCTAAAGTCAATGGGACAACTCCCAGGCTTAAATTATCCTTTGAGGGATATTTTGACACATTTTTATTCCTGTCAAGGGAATGCCCTGAAAATTCAGCAAGAATATGACTGTGAGGGTTCTTGAATTCTTTGACAATTAAGTGTCATGGGTTGTCTGGTCAGTTGGTAGTATTGTTTTTGCAGCACCAGCCATCGCTTCCCAGTTTCTTCAGTGAGCCAATTGCTGTTTTCTTTTTATTAGGCATCATGCAGCACCAACACTAATTGCATAAATTGATTCATTTATAGCCAGTGCAACAGAAAACAAAGTAACAATAGATACAAAATGATTGCAATGGGGGCGCCTGAGCTTGCTTGCTGATACATGCTGAATAGAAGTGCCAGCTGTGTTGCCGGACCAGAGAATTTAAAGAAACAAAAAACAAAAAATACCTCCCCCCCCAAATCATCATAAAAACAACAACAACAACAAAAAGAAACCTGTGAATTCAAGTGTTTACTCCAGTGGCATCTCATGTTGAAACATGCCAGGAGGTCCAATTTTCCTTTTAATTTTCTGGTCTGACCTTATTGCTTTGGCAGCCTTAGAAACAGAAGGACTGAAGAATATAGTAGCATTGCAAACTTCTACACAACACCCTGCCAACATGCCACAAGCCTCACCTGGAGGCTTAACTTTAGGGATGAAAAAGTAGCTCAAGAATAGATCCACATAAGGATTTAGGAACCTAACTGCCACTTTAGGTGCCTAAATGTTGAGATCCTCAAAAAATCAGCTCTATGCTCTCTAACTCTGTAGGTGCCCTAAAGTCCCTAGACAACTACATTTCCACCATTCAGGACTGTCTGTCAGTAAACATGCACACAGCCACCTTACTCTACGTGCCCAGGTGTCTATCTCCTACGTAAGCCCTAGCTGGATGTTAAGGCTGGTGGGGAAGAAGAAATGTGAAGGAAGACAATTCACAAAGAAGCAGTACCTAACATTTTTTTTAATACCAATATGGTATGCAGCTAAAATATGGTTCCATGGAGTATGTGAATTGACATATTTTAGACAGGAGGGTGACCGAATTTAGTAGCCTTAGCATTAGTGACTGATAGCTGAATGCTCAAAAGGAGTTAGGCTCCTAATTTCTATTTAGGCTGCTAACTTCCAGTGAAATCGATATACTCATCCAACCAATGAAAACATGTTGCATCTATCAGAGCTCACTTTCACCTTCATCTCTGCAGAAACATACAAGGTTAATTTCCCCTCTTGGCAAAACAATGTAGGAGTGCACTAAAAGAACAATTCTTTGTCTTTATGCAAAACAAGTTAACCACCAAAATTTTTCAGTTCCACATTAAGGGTGCAACTTTTTTTTGCCTATCTCTGCTCTTTATGTGCTCATGTGCAATGAATAGAAATAGAGGTTAAAATGATGGTAAAACATTGAAAGATTTGTGTGGGAATGCATGATTAATATTGTGTGTGTTAATGGCTCTTACTAAGAGTTTGCATTATCCTTGTTTGGTTCTTTAATGATCACAATGTTCCCTGCCAGTTTCTTATTTACCAGAGGAGAAAATGAGTGGAAACCACATCCAAAGGGTCAGCACACATCAGACTGCCCAAGGGTATGGTACAGGAGTGGGCCATCACTGCACGGATGACAAAGGCAGGATCTGAAACATCCTAGAGTCAGATTAAGTAAATCAACTAGAGCAATTTAACTGTTGCATAATTGCAGTAACTATGTAATGTATTGGACGTGCTTGAGTTTTTGCTGGCAATGCTTGGTAAACTACAATTAAGGGGACTGTAGCAAAACTGACTTACCATAAAGGGTTGTGTTGTTGTTTTTTTTGAGACAGCATAGGTGAACAAATTAGCATGTGTGTAAATGCATGAAATAACTGATTACAGTCATATTTATACTTTAACTAAGGGGATGGTTCCTATTGCAACTAGTTTCTAATGATGCATGTTTTATTTGTAACAGATCATTCGCTGGACAGATGGGGAAATTGTGAAGGAGGAGTGATGGAGCAGAGAAGTGCACTGTTTAAAGTGGATTCATTCAGCTGGCAAGCAACATGTAAATCAATATGCTACAACCACAATCTAAGGGGATTTACATTAGCAGCAATAGGGTAATTCAGATGCCATGGTCCATTCAGTCCTTAAATTCTTACTTGAGACTGATAACAAAGGTGTTCAGTGTTTCCATGTGTGATGATGGGTTAAATCCTGCACCACCACTAAAGTCAATGGGAAAACTCCACAAGCCAGGATTTTGCCTGCTTTTTTTTTTTAAGGATGTGGCCTTGCCAATAGGAACTGAAATGAGTTCATCAGTTAATTTTCACACAGGCAACCCAACAATGCTCCAGTAGCAATGGCATTCAATTACTGATGGCCTATTTCAGATGTGATCCAGCAACCTAGAGGTGAATAATAGTAATTATTAGTAATACTGACAGTAGTAATAATGCTTTCAGGGTGCCCTACAGGTTTACAAACCTGGGGGCTGAGAGTCTCTGATTATAGCCCCTCCCCACAAAGGAAGACTTTGAACTTCTGTGGGATCTAGTCTAGTGCACAGATCAAGCAGTTCATATTCTGCGGAGACCAGCATCGAGAGTAGCAGAGATCTGACCCGGCACTGGCTACCAAAAGCCAGCCGAGACCTCCACAAAACTCCAGACTGGAGACCCAGGAGAGGACCCTGTCCCATCTAGGGGCAAAGACACTGTTGGGCGACTGTCCAATGTTCACAATGCTGCAGCACTCATCTCTGGATGCATTTCAGAAGGTGCCAGGGAGGGAGCTGGGGGTTGGGATGAGTTGTGAGTTTTGGGAGGTGGGGAAGTGGTTGATTTGTTAAGGTTTGGTATTTATTAGTTAGCCCTAGCCCTCTCCTTCCCCAAATCCTCTTTTCCTGCTCTCAAAAATATCCCCCTTTGTTATACTGTTATTTTTGGATGTGTCATTTCTTTGCTGGGGTTTGTGTTGATTTACGTTATTATTTCTTGTGTACTGGGTTTTATCCTACTTGCCCATTAGTAGCATTGTTCATTTTCCCAAGGGACCGATCCCCTTGTGTCTTGGGCACAGTGAGGAGTCATGTCAGGTGAAGGTACCAGGCATCACAAAAAGAACCCAGGATCCAGCGAGGAGAAGGGAGAAGCCAATCCAAGTAGCAAGCACCACGAAGGAGGTTAGAGCCACACCTCAGGGGAGGGGCTACATCAGTAAGTGACAAAACACCGCTGTCCACAGCTTTTAATCTGACCATCCAGATAAACATGTAATCAGTTGGGCAAGTGGGTGCATTTGCTGCTATTCCTAACTGGGCAGGTTTATGGCCAAGCATATTTCCAAAGGGATCAAATTCCAGAGGCCAAGCCCATCTCTGAAAATGCCTTGCTTCTTGGATCCACAAGCTACACCGTTAGTACATAAAGCTTCAGTATTCTGGATATGAGGGAATTATATGGTGGGAGCTTTATATATATTTAAACAAGTGCTAAGGCAAGACCATTCAGAGCTGTATATATGCTAACCAGTCTCTCTTATTTCAGTGAGCAGTTGATTGGCTACCATTGCAGGTATTAATGTAAGCCCACCATACCCTGGAGGCAGGCAAGCTGCATTTGAGACTAGTTAGAGTTTCTGGGGGGCTTTCACAGATCGTCCCAGGTAATAGTCTGAGAGCTTAGTAAAGCATGGATGACTGAGGCTAACTGTAGGAAGAAAAGAGCTCAGCAAAAATAAATACATTAAAAGATCAGAATTATATATTAATTTTGTCAGTGGGAGTCCTCTAAACACCTCAGACAAAGGCTATCAAAATAGTACAATCGAGGTTAAAAAAACCTTTAATCTCATTTATATATAGTATCTCACACATTAAAAAAAGCTATCCAGTAACAAAAAAAAAAAAATCTGTTCTTAAATCTTAATCTAGGTTACATTTTTATATACCCACTTGGGGGACTGGGGAGGGGAATCATGAAGCAAATTCTACACGATAATATTTTTGCAGTTAATCTGATTCCTTCCAAAAATGCTTTTATGAAAATGAATCAATATTAGAACTACATTAAATTCTCCTTTATCACTTAAAAAAATTTCTCTTTTTACTTCAATTTAATAAAAATCCACACAGTACAAAATGGTGTGATTTAAAAAATGGATTCATATACAGGAAGCATCAAATTGGTTATAGCCTCATCAGCCAGACTAGGTGAACATCAACCACATCATCATGTCTCTTTGTAAAATATTCATTTGAAAGAATTTTACTATAATCATATTCAAAGAAAAATACTCCTTAATCCTCAGCAATAACACATAATTTGGCAGGAAACAGTACTGAAGCCTTGATACCCATTAAGTAAATCTGACCCAATATGTGAAAAAAAAATCTTTCCATAATTATTGAGTTGCTTCAGCCAAGTCTTGAGATATCATTTTTCCCCGCTTTATATTTAAAAGAAAAATAAAAAAAAGTTCCTACTTCCCCACTCCTTGCATAACTTTATGCTTGTCAGCAATGGACATAAAAGTTACAATTAAAGTTTTACATAAGACAGAAGAGTAAAGCATGGCAGTAAGAGACATATTCTTTGATGGAATTCTAAAATATTTAAGGATCTGGAGAGTGGGGATAAAGTCATGTTCTAATATCATTTCCAAAAACTTAATTTAGTACCAGAATTGAATCCCCAGGTCGTCTGAAAAGGTTAATACACAGACATGATGTGTCATATCTTTGATGTCCAGCACCTTGACTCTATGATGTCATGATGGGTTATCCTTGATGACAATACTGGCTTAAAGGATAGGTTTTTGCCATCCTTACAGTGCGAAGAGATGAGTCCAATCATGTAGAATACTTATGTGTGTGCTTAACTTTAAGGATATAAGTAGTCCCATTGATTTCACTGGGATTACTCACGTGTTTAAAGTTAAGCATGTGTACAAGCAGTTGTACAATTGGGGCTTGTTACACAGAGGGGAGATAGCTTTCTTACCTTTATGAATATTATTTGTAGTCTTGAAAGACTTAGATTTTTATCGGTAAATGTCTGTAAACACTGATTTCACCATACGGACACAAACAAATGACAAAATATTTCCATTGATGATCATTAAAATTTACAGATAGCCAAAGTAAGAAAAATGCTGCTTGAGAACTACAGTTTGATTTAAGATTATTTGTTTTGTATATTTGGACATGTGATGTATACAATTTATGTTTTAACAGTTAAAAAGTTTTAATTTTTTTACTCTTAAATCTATTGTCATTAAATAATTGTTTGTTCTCCCTGTTGTCTGACTCCCCCAGCCCATCATTTCCAACAACTGTGAACATTTAAATAAATGAAAATAAAAAATTGCTTAAACCCCATAATTCTGCACGGCTGTGAACATTTACATTGATAAAAATCAGGAAAAAATGCTTTAAAATAAAATCACAACACAATAAAATTATATATACAAAAAATCGAATTCTGCCAAGCCTAATTATTTGTTACTGCATTACTGGCTATGTGAATAGCCAAGATTTAATTCCTGCAAGGACTGGGTGCAGTTAGGCTTGGATAGCAGTCAGTGGTTTCAGAAAAGTCTCCTTGTCAGTAATCAGCAAGACAATACAAGACAATACACTAAAATAAAGGGCGTTTGTTCTGATAAAAGGTCTGGTCTACACTATGACTTTAATTCGGATTTAGCAGCATTCAATCGAATTAACCCTGCACCCATCCACACAACGAAGCCATTTATTTCGAAATAAAGGGCTCTTAAAATTGATTTCTGTACTCCACCCCGATGAGCGGAGTAGCGCCAAAATCGATTTTGTCATTTCGAATTAGGGTTAGTGTGGCCGCAATTCGATGGTATTGGCCTCCGGGAGCTATCCCACAGTGCACCATTGTGACCGCTCTGGTCAGCAATCTGAACTCGGATGCACTGGCCAGGTAGACAGGAAAAGCCCCGCGAACATTTGAATTTCATTTCCTGTTTGCCCAGTGTGGAGAGCACAGGTGACCACAGAGAGCTCATCAGCACAGGTAACCATGCAGTCCGAGAATCGAAAAAGAGCACCAGCATGGACCGTATGGGAGGTACTGGATCTGATCGCTATATGGGGAGAGGATTCAGTGCTAGCAGAACTTCGTTCAAAAAGACGAAATGCCAAAACTTTTGAAAAAATCTCCAAGGGCATGATGGAGAGAGGCCACAATAGGGACTCAGAGCAGTGCCGCGTGAAAGTCAAGGAGCTCAGACAAGCCTATCAAAAAACAAAGGAGGCAAACGGTCGCTCCGGGTCAGAGCCGCGGACGTGCTGCTTCTACGCCGAGCTGCATGCAGTTCAAGGGGGGGCCGCCACCACTACCCCACTTCTGACCATGGATTCTGAGGCGGGGATAATCTCATCAGTTACACCTGAGGATTCTGCGGACGGGGAAGAGGAGGAGGAGGAGAACACCCAGCACTCCGTTCTCCCCAACAGCCAGGATCTTTTTCTTAGCCTGACTGAAGTACCTCCCAACCCTCCCAACCCAGTATCCAAGACCACGACCCCATGGAAGGGACCTCAGGTGAATTTACCTTTTAAAATATAAAACTTGTTTTAAAAGCAAGGGTTTTTAATGATTACTTTGCCCTGAGGACTTGGGATGCATTCGCAGCCAGTACAGCTACTGGAAAAGTCTGTTAACGTGTCTGGGGATGGAGCGGAAATCCTCCAGGGACATCTCCATGAAGCTCTCCTGGAGGTACTCCAAAAGCCTTGCCACAAGGTTTCTGGGCAGTGCAGCCTTATTCCGTCCTCCATGGTAGGACACTTGACCGCGCCATGCTTGCAGCAAGTAATCTGGTATCATTGCCTGACAAAGCCTGGCAGCGTATGGTCCCGGTGTTTGCTGGCATTCAAGCAACATCCGTTCTTTATCTTGCTGTGTAATCCTCAGGAAAGTGATATCGCTCATGGTAACCTGGTTGAAATACGGGAATTTAATTAAGGGGACAGAGGTGGCCATTCCTACTGGGCTGTTTGCCTGTGGCTGAAAAGAAATCCTTCCCTGCAGTTAGCCAAGCGCGGTGGGGGGGGGGGGGGAATTGGCCCAGAGCTTTTCGCGTTTGGCTAGCAGGGATCTTCCCTGATACCAGCCACGCGGTGGGGGGAGGGATAAAGCGATCATCCAGAGAATTGGATGGGGGGGGTGGTTAGTTTGTTTTCTGCTGCTGAAGGTTAACATGAAAACCACAGCACTCAATGGGCTTTGCTTGGTATGTGGTAAAGGAGGGCGCAGAAGCCAAAACACAATGGCTTACCATGGCCGCATGCAAGCCGAATTCTGTTGCCCGGACCTGCGTCTGTGATCTCTAACAGCAAAGCCACAAGCACTCAATATTAAGAGGCAAAATGCGACCTTGCACAGAAATCACATGTGCTATGTAATGTGAATCGTGTTGGTCACTGTGAAAGAGTATAAGCATTGTTCTGCAAAATGTATCTTTTTAAAAAATTCTCTCTTTTTTCCCTCCCTCCAGCAGCTGCAAATTCTTCAAGCCTCCCACCTCCATCCCGAAGGCTATCACAGATAAGGCGTCGGAAAAAGAAGATGCGAGACGATATGTTCGCAGAAATCATGGAATCCACCCGCAGTGACAGAGCTCATCTGAATGAGTGGAAGGACACGGTTTCAAAGTATAGGAAAGAAGCCAAGGAATGTGAGGACAGGAGGGACCAACATGAGAACATGAGGGACCAGCGTGAGGACAGGAGGGACCAACGTGAGGAGAGGAGAGACGCTCGAGATGAGAGGTGGCGGCAGGAAGATCAGAGGAGGCAGGATGCAACGCTGGGGCTGCTGCGTGAGCAAACAGACATGCTCCGGCGTCTGGTGAAGCTTCAGGAACGGCAGCAGGATAACAGAGTGCCGCTACAGCCCCTGTATAACCCCCCTCCCCCCTCACCATGTTCCATAGCCTCCTCACCCAGACGTGTAAGAACGTGGGGGGGAGGCTCCGTACACCTTCCCATTCCACCCCAGTGGACAGCCCAAGCAAAAGGCTGTCATTTTTTTAACCTTTTTTTAGTGACCTTTTCCTTCCCGCCGATCCTTCTCCCAAACCCCACCCGGGTTCCCTCCCTCTTTTTATAATCTATTAATAAAGAATAAATGATTTTTAAACGATAGTGACTTTATTTGGTTTGAAAGCAAGCTGGAGGAAGGGGGAGGGTGGGTTCCTTACAGAGAATGAGTCAATAAAGGGGCGGGTTTTCATGAAGGAGAAACAAACAGATATTTCACACTGTAGCCTGGCCAGTCATGAAACTGATTTTAAAAGCTTCTCTGATGCACAGCGCTTCCTGGTGTGCTCTTCTAATCGCCCTGGTGTCTGGCTGCGCGTAATCAGCAGCCAGGCGATTTGCCTCAGCCTCCCACCCCGCCATAAAGGTGGAGCACACAACAAGCAGAAATAACAATGGGGATATTGGTTTGGCTGAGGTCTGAGCGTGTCAGTAACGATCGCCAGCGACCTTTTAAACGGCCAAATGCACATTCTACCACCATTCTGCACTTGCTCAGCCTGTAGTTGAACAGCTCCTGACTCCTGTCCAGGCTGCCTGTGTATGGCTTCATGAGCCATGGCATTAAGGGGTAGGCTGGGTCCCCAAGAATAACTGTTGGCATTTCAACATCCCCAACGGTTATTTTCTGGTCCGGAAAGTAAGTCCCTTGCTGCAGCCATTTAAACAGATTAGTGTTCCTGAAGACACGAGCGTCATGAACCCTTCCCGGCCAGCCCACGTTGATGTTGGTGAAACGTCCCTTGTGATCCACAAGTGCTTGCAGCACCATTGAAAAGTACCCCTTGCGGTTTATGTACTGGGTATCCTGGTGCTCCGGTGCCAAGATAGGGATATGGGTTCCATCTATCGCCCCACCACAGTTAGGGAATCCCATTGCAGCAAAGCCATCCACTATGACCTGCACATTTCTCAGAGTCACTACCTTTCGTAGCAGCACCCGAGTGATTGCTTTGGCTACTTGCATCACAGCAGCCCCCACAGTAGATTTCCCCACTCCAAATTGATTCCCGACTGACCGGTAGCTGTCTGGCGTTGCAAGCTTCCACAGGGCTATCGCCACTCGCTTTTCAACTGTGAGGGCTGCTCTCATCTTGGTATTCTGGTGTTTCAGGGCAGGGGACAGCAAGTCACAAAGTTCCATGAAAGTGCCCTTATGCATGCGAAAGTTCCGCAGCCACTGGGAATCATCCCACACCTGCAACACTATGCGGTCCCACCAGTCTGTGCTTGTTTCTCTTGCCCAGAATCGGCGTTCCATGGATAGAACCTGCCCCATTAACAACATGATCTCCAAAGCACCGGGGCCTGCGGTTTGAGAGAATTCAGTGTCTGTGTTCATGTCCATGTCCATGTCTTCATCACGCTTGTTGCTGCGCTGCCGCCGCCGCTGCCTCCTCGCCTCGTTTTTCTGGTCCTGGCTCAGCATAAACTCCATGAGAACGCGCGAGGTGTTTACAATGTTCATGACTGCTGTGTTGAGCTGAGCGGGTTCCATGCTTGCCGTGGTATGGAATCTGCAGTGTTCACACAGGAAAAAAGGCGCGAAATGGTTGTCTGCCATCTGTTGCTTTCATACAGGGAGGGAAGGAGGGATGAGGCTGTACCCAGAACCACCTGCGACAATGTTTTTTGTCCCATCAGGCACTGGGATCTCAACCCAGAATTCCAATGGGCGGGGGAGACTGCGGGAACTATGGGATAGCTATGGGATAGCTACCCACAGTGCAACGCTCCAGAAATCGAGGCTAGCCCCGGTACATGGACGCACACCGCCTAATTAATGTGCTTAGTGTGGCCGCATACATTCGACTTTATACAATCTGTTTCCCAAATTCGAATTATATAAATTCGGATTAATCCCGTAGTGTAGACATTCCCAAAGTAGCCAGACAAAAAGACAGAGAAGAGATGTTGGAACAGAGGGAAAGGGAGTTTGGAGAGATGCAAGTTGATCCTCAGACTCAGAAGGGGTATGTGGCATAAAGTAAAGCCTGCTTAAACTAGCAAGGGCAGGCTAAATTAGGTAAGACAGTCTGCATTTAGGCTTTCATTGTGTTAACCCAGTTTCTCTCTGCTTGTTAAATTTCTATGAAACAATAAATCATCCTTGCTTTTGAAGATGCTGTGCTGAATCAATGCATGTCATACTGGTCACAAATGTAAGCATTCTTTGATGCTTACACTAGTTCCCAGAAAGTAACCCAAATCCAGTTGGGGAGACTGAGGCGTATATGCTTGGTGAAACAGTGGCAGTGCAACCCTAAGTACCAGTAAAAAAGGGGTTGAACTGTGGGGTTCCACTCTTAAGAGAGGTGAAGAAAACGAAGCCTGTCACCTGAGGGGAGCACTCAACAGAGACTACAAAGGGGTTTAAATCAAGGCTTGCCCTGTAACCATAGCAAGGACTACCTGTGCTATTAATCCCATTGAAATCAATAGGACTACATGTGTAGTTAATTACTACTCAGCATGAGTAGGGGGATCAGAAACTGGTCCAGATGTTTTTAAGCTACCCTTCTGTGATTGCCACTCTGTTTGTTTGTTTTTTTCTATATTCACTGAGGGTTTTTTTTAATTCAAGACCACTAATGTATTCTTTTTTTTTTTTTTTTTTTTTAGTAAAGTCATATAAATGCTTACAGGGCATGAAATGTATTATTACAGAATGAAGAAGAAAGGAAAAAAATGACATTGCTCTCACCAAGGCCAATTATATCTAAATCCATAACACAATCTCATGCTGATACATAAAGTCCACCAGATCTGCAAAAGATTGCTGAGAATTACAGTAAACACAAGGAAAAACAAAACTAGAGAAAATGTACCTCATCTAACCCACATACTATACATGATACTGACCAGGCAAGGGCCCAGATTTTTAAATGTATTTCAGCGTTGCTGTGCTCAGCATCATAATGCTAACTGATTTAGAAGCCTCCATCTCATTTTCAAAACAGATGTAGGCACTTAGAAGCCTAAATTCTGTTGAAAGTTGGAGCTGAGTGCTGTAATACCTAAATACCTTTAAAAACTTGAGGCAAAGTGCTTAAGTACATAAGTACTCCTTTTAACTGTCACCGACTCACTGTCACCTACCACACCACACTGGAACAAGTACAGGGTAGCATCAATAAATTACAACCCATTCTCAATGTAATCTTTCCTGAATCTCCTGTTCTACCCTTCAAACAACTCCCCACCCTTTTTAAGCTCATCCTCAGAAGCAAGCTCCCCACAGACCAGGACACACCAGCTCAAGTTGGCATCAGACCCTGCCAGAACAACATTCAAGCTGTATACACCACAATGATGGTGGAGCTCAGATTGTGTCCAGAACACTGGCTGCAAGAAAGATGAGAAATGGCGCTATAAACCAAGACTTCTTCTCTTGCTATATTCCCCCTACAATGTTCACAGAGGGTGAAATTCACTCCTGTGCAGGGGGCTAGCACAAAGCCTATAATGAACAGGTCCATTTTGAAGCACTTGGAGGAGAGGAAGGTGATCAGTAACAGTCAACATGGATTCACCAAGGGCAAGTCATGCCTGACCAACCTGATTGCCTTCTATGATAAGATAACTGGCTCTGTGGATACAGGGAAATTGGACATGATATACCTTGACTTTAGCAAAGCTTTTGATACGGTCTCCCACCATATTCTTACCAGCAAGTTTAAGAAGTATGGATTGGATGAAAGGACTATAATGTGGATAGAAAGCTGGCTAGATCGTCGAGCTCAACGCATAGTGATTAACAACTTGATGTCTAGCTGGCAGCTGGTATCAAGTGGAGTGCCCCAGGGGTTGGTCAGTTTTGTTCAACATCTTCATTAATGATCTGGATGATGGGATGGATTGCACCCTCAGCAAGTTCGTGGATGACACTAAGTTGGGAGGGGGGGGAGAGGTAGATATGCTGGAGGGTAGGGATAGGGTCCAGAGTTACCTAGACAAATTGGAGGATTGGGCCAAAAGAAATCTGTGAAGGTTCAGCAAGGACAAGTGCAGAGTCCTGCACTTAGGACGGAAGAATCCCATGCACTGCTACAGGCTGGGGACCGACTGGCTAAGCAGCAGTTCTGCAGAAAAGGACCTGGGGATTATGAGAAGCTTCATATGAATCAACAATGTGCCCCTGTTGCCAAGAAGTCTAATGGCATATTGGGCTGCATTAGTAGGAGCGTTGCTAGCAGATTGAGGGAAGTGATTATTCCCCTCTTTTCAGCACTGGTGAGGCCAAATCTAGAGTATTGTGTCCAGTTTTGCCCCCCACAGATACACACACTACAGAAAGGATTTGGACAAATTAGACAGAGTCCAGCAGAGGGCAATGAAAATGATTAGGGGGCTGGGGCACAAGGCTTACGAGGAGAGGCCGAGGGAACTGGGCTTATTTAGTCTGCAGAAGAGAAGAGTGAGGGGAGATTTGATAGCAGCCTTCAACTACCAGAAGGGGGCTTCCAAAAAGGATGTAGCTCGGCTGTTCTTAGCGGTGGCAGATGACAGAACAAGGACCAATGGTCTCAAATTGCAGTGGGGGAGGTCTAGGTTGGATATTAGGAAAAACTATTTCACTAGGAGGGTGGTGAAGCACTGGAGTGGGTTACCTAGGGAGGTGGTGGAATCTCTATCCTTAGAGGTTTTTAAGGCCTGTCTTAACAAAGCCCTGGCTAGGATGATTTAGTTGGTGTTGGTCCTGCTTTGAGCAGGGGGTTGGACTAGATGTCCTCCTGAGGTCTCTTCCAACCCTAATCTTCTATGAGTGTATGAGAGCACAGGGATCATACAGGCCTTCTGCACAGGGGTGAATTTCACTTAGAAGGTGAATATGACCCAGAGTTATGCACCGCTGTGCTCCTTTACATTTTCAAAGGTCACTTAGGAGACATTTTGAGGTGGGGGTGGGCGCAGAAGGCAGTGGAATAATGTTATTTACTTTAAATTTAAAAAAAGATTACATCTTCTGTCTAAATACAACAAAAAACAAATCCTAAAATGGGGTATTGTGAGGTAACCTCATAGGGCCAGCTTGTGTTAATTGGTGCAATGCCAACATCGCTACAGAAATTTACACTGTTTGAGGAGCTCATCCTTAATCTCTTCCCCCCACAAGTCAACCCCCAAAACATTCAAATTAATATTTAAACCCCACCCATGTCTAGATAGATAGGTAGGTCAGTAGATATTCACTGACATTCAAAAGCTCAAGAGAGATTTCCCCAAATCAGAAATTTTAAGATTCCACTCTCAAGACCACATCCTCAGCTGGTATAATGGCCATAGCTCCATTGTCTGAAGTCCCAGATGGGAAGGAAAGGCAGTGCTATGTGAATAGTCCCCACAGCAGCAATATTGGTACATTGTATTTGTATCTAAGAAAAATTAGTTCATTTGTATTATTACTGAGAGCTGTATAGAAACAATTTACTGAGTATTCAGCATATGCTGTCTGGAGGAGTAAGCCAGAAATTTCATACTATTATTTTTGTAATGTTTGTTGCCTAAGCACTGCCCACCATTGATGTGTTTATGTGTATACATGGGTGAGTCTTTGTTACTGTAGATAATGAGATACACATAATGGGATGCACCTGGGATATCCATCATGGGATGAAATGACCTATGATACTAGAAGCCTAGGGCGGCTCTCTTCAAGAACAGCTAAATGAATTGCATGCATTAGAAGGACTACTTTTCATGTTTTATCACAGTGTATTTCCACTGGCCCATTTATAAATCTTACATTAAGAATTATGGGCCAGGTTCTCAGCTGGTATATATTCAAGACATCTCCCCTGTCTTGAAAGGAGCTAGGCTTTTAATAAAACTAATAACAACAAAATCATTATCCATTTGACCATTGTTATTTTGCTCTTTATCATGGATAAAATAAACATTCAAGATTGCTGCTACCATGTGTGATTCACTCTACTGAAATAAATCTGCCTCTTTGAATTTATAGGCAGGGGCAGAATGCTCAGTTAACCTAAAATTTGAAGGGCTTCAGTAAAGAACTGTAATTACAGGTTAAGTACAGCAATGTGTGATTGCAGTACATTGCTGTATTGATCTCCTTAACCCATTAGATATGGAAGTTCAAATTCATGTACCAAGGTAACACATTTGAAATCCCAGTAATTTAGGAGGATTATGAATCCAGACGTATCAGGGCAAGGTCAGGAGGAACTGAGATTTGCAATGGCTTCTCTGTACTGTAAAAAACTGGCTAGAGTCTATGCATGATTTCTATGTTTTTTAGGAAGTGAGGCATGGCTAGAGTGTCTCCACATTTTCAGGATAGAGCAGTAGACAGTCCTGTTCCTATACAAGAGAGGAAGGATAAAATACTCTAACAAATCCATAGTCCCACAGAACATCATGATTGTCTCTAAGCTGACCACTATGGCTGCTCTAACCATCATGGGGATAATCCTCAGATCTTCATGCTCCCAATGCATAGACTACCTCTACCTCCTACCACCAGAAATAATGAGATTGGAGTACGCTATAAGGATTAAGAAACACAGTTGAATAGTAGTTGTCCCATCCACTTGAAGGCGTCGCACAGGTGCACACTAGTGGGGGCATTCAGGAGCCTGTCTGGTCCCCTGCCTAAGTTAGGGCACCCTCAGGGTACATCCAACTTATGCTTTAGCTGCACCCTTTCCTCATGCACCCTCTGACAAATGAGAGTATCTGGCGCACATCCATATTGCAGCTCCTTGAGGATGCTGGAGAGGTGTAAAGGAGTGCCAGTACAAAAGAGAATTGGGCCGAATGAGTTTTTAAATCAGTGACAGCTCTGATATTTGTTTAAGCGTGTTCTCTAAGATCCGGGCTGTTGTTTCTTTGTGCGTGTAATTGTATTAAAAGTGCCGTGCAGCCTTTTTGTGAGCTGGAATATTGATATTATGTGTCATCTGGGCAAACCACTTATGAGAGCTGGTCCATAATTACAGCTTTCTAACATCACACAAGAACATTTCTCAGACCTACTAATTGTGCTGCCCTTTATGGTACATCTTATTGATTAAACATCTGTTAGTGTTTTGACGAAATGAGAATTCACTTGCAATGCAATGTGTTTGGTATATTAAATTCTGTTTAAGTGAGCCCTAACTACAAGTTTGAGCTACATGTATTGTATCTTCTTAACGATATCCTGGCTTTTTCCCCTCTGTTTGTTATTCATGCTGTTTGTTGATGGTTGTACAGTGTTCCAATGTTTTCTTTATAGAGAAGTAAAATTGTACTTCCCTAACTGTCTGCTGCATTAGAACCAGATCTGGTGGCCAAATATATTTGAATGTCAAAATATAATAATTTAATATAGACCTTTACCTTTGTTTATATGTCAGAATCCAATTATACAGTAAATTTTATCCTTTTGGCCACCCAAGAGGCACTGATATATGACTCGCCTTAGTAGTTTTATTTTTGGCATAAAGACTTTTTAATTAGACATTCTTAATTGTAAAGAATTTCCTTTTTCAAGGGGGGAAAACGAGCTTGGAACAGGATCCCTCTCCTCCTCCTCCTCTTCATAATTCAAAGTAAGATGAAAAAAAAAACAAAAAAACCCCCCAAAGATGCTGGAATGCTAGCAACCTTTGGGAAATTAAAGAGACGTTCCAGCAATGGAACTATGGGGAAACTGTACAGAGGGCTTCTCCTTCAGTTCAATGTACTTACTAAAAAAAAAAAAAGCTCACGCACATAAAGAGGAGCAGATGCTTTCACACTGCTACACAACTGTCTGATTCCCCTTCCTTTCTCTCATTTGCTGACTGATAAAATCTTGGCTGTATTAAAAATACTCAGTCCTACTACGTGACTTGCGTATATTGATCAGCTGAGGAGAAGAAATGCTAATATCTGTATGTTGTCACATCAAGACAACTTGGACAACCTCTTTATTTATTATTTATTCTTATTATGTCCCGATGGGTTTATAGAGATGTGGGTGCTGATCTGTATAGAGTTTCAAGAGAAAATGAAGCAACCCCAACAAAGGTCCAAAATTAAATTGCCTCTATCCACATTTTATCCTTAGGTATTTGCTTTTGAACCTCCTCCCTCTACACTCCTTCAGTTTGATAGCTACAGTATCTTATCTTAAGTTCTTGCTAGGAAGACAGATATTTGGGTCTAAACCAAAGCCCCTTGAAGTCAATATGAGTCTTTCCATTGATTTCAGTGGGCTATAGGTCAGGCCCTTTTTTCACTTATAAGAACTGGATAGAAGAAAGTAGCATTTGGAGACGTTTCAGCTCTAATTTAAAAAAAATACTATCCTTGACAACCCAGCTCTAAAAACTGAACTGAAGAACCGCTACAGCATGGGCAGCAGCTCTGAAAGCTTCTATGCTTCTCCCACAAAGGACTTGATCCTACGCTTGTTGAATCAAAGGCAAAGTTCCCACCGACTGTAGTGGTGCAGGAACAGGAGCTGGAGTCAAGGCAAGGAAGCAACTAGCGTCCATTTCAAAATCTCATTAGGCATCTAGCTACTCTGTAGGCATCTAAATACCTACAAAAATCTGCCCTCAAGTGCCTACACCCTATTCTGTGAAGACCAAGTATTGAGTGGGACATGGAAGCTCACCTCCAGGGTTCAGAGAGTAGGAAAACTCCCATTGACTTCAATGAGACCAGGATTTCACCCTAGTAGTTCAGCCTCCATGTCTTACTCAATATTTGGCAAAAAGTAACAGAGGGTCCTGTGGCACCTTTAAGACTAACAGAAGTATAGGGAGCATAAGCTTTCATGGGTAAGAACCTCACTTCTTCAGATGCAATATTTGGCCTGTCTCTTGGCCAGGCGGGTGCTTTAAAAGATTTTCTTCCCATTCGGGATTTCCTATTCCATCCATTCTTGGGAGGTGCATATATATGTGTGTTTGATGAAGGAGGATCTCTCAAAGGCCAAATATGGCATTTTTATTTAAATTGTTTGCCTGTTGTCTCATATAGCACCTGTCAATGTAGTATCTGCGTGCCTAAGTGCATTAGCACGGGTTTGGGGACTCGACCAGATCAATGCTCAGAGAGGGTCAATGCTTATAATAAGTCTCCACCTGCAGCCTTTAGTTTCCATTGCATATTTAAAAAAATCCTATTCATGAGGCACCCCTTCCTGCTCTAAGGGTAATGCATCCATGCACTGGCCTGTGAAGTAAGCACATTCCTGTGACACAAATCTGGAAGAGTGCTCCAAATGTCAAGAACAAACGACAAAAATCAGGGACAGTAAATGGGAAATTGGGTAAAAGAAGTCATAGAAAGATTTCAGTGTGAGCAGTTTCAAATCAATCAGGCATTTTATAAAAAAGCTCAGCTATTGCTCTAAAACCTGAAGTGATTTTCTGCTTTATAAATCTCCGTCCTTAGTGATAGACAATGCCAGAATGTGGAGGGACCAAAAAGAATTCTAATACCAAGCCAGCACAATCTCAGAAAGTCAGAGACAGTGAGAGGCATGTGTGGGAGTCTCACAGCTGCCCTAAACTTCAAGTATACTGAAAAATGGTATTTATTTCTAGCAGTCTGATGGGTTCCTGCTGCCTCAATGATCCCTGCTGAAACGTTTGCAAAGTTATGAGCCATATACAATATCTTTCCTTACTCAGCTGTAATGCAGGGATCGCCCAGTTAACCTATGGACCAAATGCCTCCCATCGAGTAGCTTGAAATTGCTTACATCTTTAAATGTAGAGGTGCAGTTTCAAAAGAGGACAGCTCCAATTCCTCTAGGCACTTAAGCACAAGCTTAACTTCAAACACTCTGGGCAACAGTCTCCTTCCTGTATCAGAAGAGTAGCTGTGTTAGTCTGTATCCACAAAAACAACGAGGGGTCCGGTGGCACCTTAAAGACTAACAGATTTGTTTGGGCATAAGCTTTCATGAGTAAAACAACCACTTCTTCAGATGCATGGAGTGAAAATTACAGATACAGGCATAAATATACTGGCACATGACAAGAAGGGAGTTATCTTACAAGTGGAGAACCAGTGTTGAAAGGGCGAATTCAGTCAGGGTGGATGTGGTCCACTTCCAATAATTGATGAGTAGGTGTTAATACCAAGAGAGGGAAAATTGCTTTTGTAGTGAGCCAGCCACTCCCAGGCCCTATTCAAGCCAAAATTAATGGTATTAAGTTTGCAAATGAATTGTAGCTCTGAAATCTGTTTTTGAAGTTTTTTTGTTGAAGGATGGCTACTTTTAAATCTGTTATTGACTGTCCAGAGAGACTGAAGTGTTCTCCTACTGGCTTTTGTATGTTACGATTCCTGATGTCAGATTTGTGTCCATTTATTCATTTATGTAGAAACTGCCCAGTTTGTCCTCCCTCCTGCTCTGTCCCCATTACAACAAGTAAAAGGGCCAAAGTGACATAAAAGGACCTGTGACACAGTGGGAGAAGGATACTTTGTAAAACACTTTGTGAGTGTCCCCCCGAGCAGCGACCAAATTGGGAGGTAATTGATTAGGACTGGGTGATTACCCAGTTAACAAGGGGACTCAACTAGTCAGCTGGTAGGGTGACCAGATAGCAAGTGTAAAAAATCGGGACAGTGGGTGAGGGGTAATAGGTGCCTATATAAGAAAAATCTCCCAAAATCTGGACTGTCCCTATAAAATCGGGACATCTGGTCACCTTACCAGCTGGGGACTGGGAAAGGGGAAGGATGGAAGGGAGGGTGACCAAAGCAGCTCAGGATCTCAGAGAGGTAATACCTCTTCCCTCCCACCTCTTGTGCCCAGGGGGTACACTGAAGCTTGCAAAAAGCCTTATGGTGATGGGCCATGAGCTGCATAAGACATTGTAAATAAAGTACATTGTGGTGAACTTATGTAGCACTGTGTGAGGACTGCTTGCAAAGGGAAATCCAGGATGTGGGAGCCCACTCTGTGACCCTAAAACTGCCATATCTGACTCAAGGAAGATTCCCTTGTGCAGGCATTGTGCAAGAGAGTCATAAAGCTACCACCTTTGCCCTCCACCTCCCCCCCCCCCCCCCCCGCCAGGGACCTTTTTGAAAGCCCTGGCAAAGCCCTGGTGTATTGGAAGCAGGAGTGGGAAGGGCATACTGGGGGCGGACTGCAGTACACAGTGGTGATTCCGGGCAGTGCTGTAGCCCGTAGGGCAATCCCAAGAAGCCATGGTAACTTAGGCAGGCTCCAAGGGCTGTCTAAAGGCTTATCTGCACACTGAGGTAACACGTACTATGAGGGAGTGCTTTCTAAAGCAAACTAACATGCTGCACATTAACTGGTCATGTATACTCTGGTGGTGCACACTAAATGTTCCCTGGTGTGCTTTAACATATATCACCAAGGTGACTTAAAGCTACTTTTCATCCCTACTCATACCCCTTCAGCTGTGAGTTGTGTGCAGCAACTCAGAGGCACAGCACTAAATCTCACTCATTGAGTTCAGCGGGACCAGGCAGATTCTTAATGCTAAGCATGTGCTTAAGGGAAGGGACTATCTTTTGATTCTGTGTTTGTACAGCACCTAGCACAATGGGGTCCAGGTCCATGACTAGGGCTACTTAGGCACTATGCTTTTACAAATAATAAATAATAATAAGTGGCTTGCTGAATCAGAACCAAGTAGGTTCCTGTGTACAATACCCCATCTTAAGTTCAGAAGAAAGCTATTTAGATCAAGATAGAGACCTGCAATCTTCCAATGGCAAAGCTCAACATTGAATATGAGGATAGTTGCAATTTACTCCCCTTTATGCAAATCAGTTGCAGCTCTTGGATTCTTTGCAAGTTTCTAGTGTAATCCTCAGTTGCTCCAAATGTAGGTGCGTCTGCCCGAGTGGGAAAGAAAATGCATTTGAAAGGATAAATCCTGTTTTATGATGAAAGATGCTGACAAACCAGAAGGAGTTTAAATTTTGCCTTCAGAATTTGGTGAGCCCGTTCTGTAATTACAACAGCTAATGCAATGGAGTGGGGACAATAACTCTGGACTGGAAGTGGAAATGTAATTTTGTATGGCAAAAATGCATTTTATAACCTCCTGTCTGAACATCCTCTTTGCTCTTTTTGTTTGTTTCGGGTAGTATGTACTGGAGACGTGATGCACAATAATTAGGTTACAGCAATGCAAAAGTAAGTAGTAATTGGTTACATGATATAAAAGAACAGCTACAATACAAACAGAACCTGATTATTACAGTATAAAGGACTTAGCATCTGTCACTGCTGGCAAACCTTATGGATGTACGCAAGTCACCCTCCTCAGCTTCTTTGAGAAACTTCAATAAGGGCCTGATCATGGACAAACTCACTGTTATCCACACGTTGATCCCAATGCAAGACTGAGTTAATCTGACGTTCTTCAGCACAGAGTCTTTTCACGCGGTTACTTTCTTCTATGCAAGAAGCGAGCAGCCGAGGCTAATTTCACTTTCGGCCAAGCAAACCTAAAACTCCATTTGAAAGGTGATAGGCCAGTGTATTAATCAGTTGCACCATCTATAGAGTTAAAATGGATGAATTATAGGGGACTTTGAGTCCACGACATGAGAAAGCACCAGGTGGATCAAGGACATCTCTGTCCACTTTGATTCATTAGATTTAGGACAACAAGGTCAGCTATGTTAAATTTAATCACTCCCTCTATGCAGCTTCCCAGAGGGTATGACAAATATGTTGGTCTATTTCTCATACCCTCTTTTAGATAATATATCACCCACAGCTTGAAAAGTTGATTCTTTCATTTTAAACATCTACTCCACTTATTGTTTTCATGGCAGCTGAGGAAAAGGTGTATTGTTTTATTAACGATGATGTGCCAAATTTATGGCAGGCTTCCACCCCCTTACAATCTCACTGCAGCCAGAGGGATTGTACAGGTGCATGACAGCTAAATTTAGTCTAGTGTTTTTATTGGAAATATAAAGTGAACCAATTACATTTAAATTGGATCAAGCAAAAGCCAAAATCCAGCATTTTCATCTGCTGCAGCTACAGTGTGCATGTCCCAAACAGACAATGGGACAATTACTTGTAAGCTCTTTAGGGCAGAGATCAACTCTTTGTTATGTTTGAATAGAACCTAGCATGATGGGATCCTGGTCCATGATTGGGGCTCTTAGTCCCTACCTCTAATAATAAAATATTAATACAAATAATAAAAATTAATAATTAATACCATCAAGTCTGATGCATGCAAGTTAACATTGCAGGTGTGATGTCCACATATTCCTGCATGCAACTGCAGGCCAACTCAGAGATGCTTTACTAGCCATATGAACATGTAGTTCCCAGATTTGTGCACACAGTTGTGGTCACTCCATGTGCAAATTGCACATAGAGCTGCATGGATAATTGTTTGCATAAAAATCTGAAATGTCAGGACCTGGAAGTACAGATCGGTAATTCTTATCTTGTGTGCAGTCATGTTAAAAATACAGGGTCAAAGCCTGCCATTCACACTTATGCAAAACTGCACTTGACTTGAATGGAACATTTGCCTTGAGTAAAAGCTAAAGGATTCAGAGCCTGATCCAGCACCCACTTAAATCAATGGGAGAACTCTCACTGATCTCAAAAGGTCCCTTGGCACACAAATAATAATTACTGTACATAGATGAAAAAGAAGGGGATCAGATGAGCAAATTCCACAGTAATTGGTACTGCCCTCATTATGAAAGGCATACAGGAGTTTAAAATTTAAAACTATTGTGCTAAAAATTCATTGCATTTTGATGTGCTGTGAGAACAGTTAAGCAGTTTTCTCCCTTACCCAAACATTCATATTGCTAGAACTAGTCAACATGTTATTCCAGGGGTCGGCAATGTTTGGCACACGGCTCGCCAGGGTAAGCGGCGCAGGCAAGCGATGTGCTGACCGCGGCTTCTCGCCGCCCTCATTGGCCCGGGACGGCGAACCGCAGCCAGTGGGGGCCGCGATCGGCCGAACCTGCCGCATCAGCAGGTAAATAAAACTGGCCCGGCCCGCCAGGGTGCTTACCCTTGCGAGCAGTGTGTCGAACGTTGCCAACCCCTGTGTTATTCTGTTTAAGTGTAGAATCTGTGCTTCACTTCTGGAGCCCTTAATTGCCAATCTTCATTTTCCTTCGGAGCACTGAGAAACTAAAGCTTACTTTTTGTCTTTCTTTTCTGGCAAGTCAGTGGTTTACTGGCAGGTCAGTTGGAGACCTAATTTGTGTATACAATTGCCTTCATAATTTGGGTGATGATGGATACAAATGCAGAAGAGGCATTATTTAAAGGAATCCAGACAGTGAACAGTTACAATTGGGAAGCTGCCTTGCCTGATAGATAGGGCATTGGTCTGGCACTCAGGCAATTTGGATTCTAGTCATCACTCTGACAACGACTCCCCTGTGCGACTTCAGGCATATCACTTATCTACTCTGTGCCTCAATTCCATAAAATAGGTAAAATTATACCCATTTCTTAGAAAAGCTTTGAGATCTACAAATGAAAATGCTATGTAAGTGGTAAGTGTTAATTAAATATTACTATTATAAATCCTCCATTGCTCAGGCAAAGGTCTTCGCAAGTGAAAACATATTCTAAGAAAAGAAGGCAAAACAAAATTGAGTGTTAAAGAACGTTTAGCTCTACTGTGAGGAGAATGTCTGCTCATGGTCTATATTTACCAAAGCCCCTTACTTTAATATGCCAAACCTATTTTGTGTTTTAGGCACACTTCATTTCTTTACAGGTTTGCACTATTAACCATTCAGTGCGACACAGGCATTGCTACTCTGTCTCCATGTAACAGACAACTTGAACTGCACCTGAGATAACATTTTTTTTAACGTGGACTATCACCCCTCTGATAGTCTGAAATAATGTACATACATCTATTAGAATTATAAACGGACTTAGTTGAACCTTTTGGCTTTTCTTTTAGGGTGTCTTTGGGAATTGTTAAGATTGGGGTTAGAGGTTACTCCATTAGTAGCAAGAACAAGTACAAAATGGACACTATCACTGACAGGAACAATGAAAAAGTGCTACTTATATGCATGGGGCCTATGGGTCTAGCTCAGTTAAACTCAGCAAAGGCCAGGGTGAGGCTGAAGGGGATGGCTCAAAACTACTTTACCTCTTCCCTGATTCTGGACTAGAACTGGCCTACAATGTAGCTTCAGCAGCCTAAAGGCTGCTCTAAATTCTTCCAGCTAGGACCATTCTTAGGGAACGACTCCAATAGTCAATGAATGCTGGAGCACGGTGCCCTTTGGCCATACCCTTGAGTGCCCCTTTAGGGGTGGGGACCAGATGGCTTAGCACCAGCAATGTTGGCTTAATGCCACCTTGAGATTACCCTACATCAGGGGAATCTTGGGTGCCCATCTAAGGCAGCACCCACATCCTCTTTGTATTATCAGAGCAACAGAAAGGGGATGGAGCTGGGAACCAGAATCTAGACCTGGGGTGCAATTCATCCCAGTGTGGAGGACACTAGTGTTAAGTGTGATTTATTGTTCTACAGGCTTCATGCTGGTGAATTTCATCCTCTGTAAATAAATGAACGACATACTCAGTTTTGAAGAAAGTTCTCAACAGAAACTATTATACAGTTGCTGCCATTAAAAAGTTAACATATACCCACAGTTACCATGCAGTAGTAACCAAGATACTGCAATTTTTCCTTATACTTTACTGGTATAGCTCAAACCCCACTTTATGGTGCTTATGCTTTAATAGCATATTTTTAGTAGCTATTATTTTAAGATAGCATCTAGTGAGATTTCAGGCCTGATTCTCCATTGCCCTGCACCTTGTGTAGTAACTTACACCCATGTAAGGTGGGTGTGAAATGCTACCATTCTGATTCAATAGTGCTTGGCATCCCCTTTGCATAAGTGTACAGGAGTGTCCAAGCAGCAGGGCAGGGGAGGATCAGGCCCTTCATTTCCACACTGTCTTATAAAGTAAAAACAGCTGGATTATAGTGAAACAAATGTTCTAATAATTGTATTTTTGTATTTCTAGCTAGAGCTGGGCAAAATTTTTCAGTGGAAACTGGAAGGGACCTCAATAGGTCATCTAGTCCAGTCCCTGCACTCAAGGCAGGACCGTATAATAACTAGACCATTCCTGTAACAACCTTTTATGTACTTGAAAACTGTTATCATGTGTGTGTGTCATCCTGCCCACCCCCTGTCTCCTCTAAACACACCCAATTTTTTCAATAATCCCACATAGTACATGTTTTCTAGACCTTTAATCTTTTTTGTTGTTCTCTTCTGGATTTTCTCCAATTTGTCCACATCATTCCCGAAATGTGGTGCCCAGAACTGGACACAATACTCCAGTTGAGGCCTAATCAGCATTGAGTAGAGTGGAAGAATTACTTCTCGTGTCTTGCTTACAACATTCATGCTAATCCATGCTAGAATGATGCTTCCTTTTTTACAACAGTGTTACACTGTTGACTCAAATTTAGCTTGTGATTCACTATAGCCCCCAGATCCCTTTCCTATTTTGTAGGTGTGCAACTGATTTTTCCTTATTGAATTTCATCCAATTTAATTCAAACCATTTCTCCAGTTTGTCCAGATCATTCTGAATTTTAATCCTATCCTCCAAAGCACTTACCACCCCTTTCAGCTTGGTATTGTTCACAAACTGTAAAAATGTTCTCTCTGTTCCATAATCTAAATAACTGATGAAGATCTTGAACAAAACTGTACCCCGGACCAATTCCTGCAGGACCCCACTCGATATGCCCTTCAAGCTTGACTGGGAACCACTGATAACTACTCTCTGGGAATGATTTTCCAACGAGTTATGCACCCACCTTATAGTAGCTCCATCTAGGCTGTATTTCCCTAGTTTGTTTCTGAGAAGGTCATGCAAGACATTATCAAAAGCCTTACTAAGGTCAAGATATACCACATCTACTTCTCTCCCCACCCAGCACCTTTCTTCCATGGTGGATCTCACAGTGCTTAGGAAACCCAGGAATAACTTCACATGCAGTGAGATGGAATTGTTTATTGGCTAGGCCTTCAGTGGCACTGCACTCACTCAACTCCCATTGGTAGTAACAGCACACAGTGACACCGCACAGAAAGTGAAGAAAAATATCATATCCAATTAAAATATAACGGGAAAGTTCGGGCAAGCAGGTCCAGATCTTCTTCTGGTGTAAATCTGGATAGTTTAATTGAAATCAAACTATGCTAATCTACAGAAATGGAAGATCTGGCCCCCCAAATTAGAATTTGGCTAGGACATGCGAGATACACCTCTATACTTTTGAAAACTGGGATGGGATCTTTAATGACCACTAGTAATAATCAGCATCTGAGTTTTAGATCTCATCCGAAAAACAGCACATCATGGGATTGTAGAACCTAGATACTTCTTAACTTCATGCAGGGGTGTTGATTCATTACAGATTTGGCAGAGTACTGTTTCATTAACTTAATCACCAACAATGCTTCTTTCAGTACTCTGAGATTTCCTTGGATATCTACGATCCATAGTTACCCACCTTTGTAAAGACCTCTGATCGTTACTACAGCTCTGAGGAATGAAGACATGCTGAGATTAATTCATCAACCAGAAACTCGCATAAACAACTTTTTTTTCCAGAACACTAAAAAATGTATAAGCGTGTGTTAAGACCTATGGGGAATTGCTGAATTGATACTGTATTTTTTCTTAGTAGTGAAGACATTTTACAGTTCAGTGCATTTTCTCTGTCAAGATATAAGACAGACATGTACAGATGTGCAAAAGAGGGCTGGTACACACTTCATGTTATGCATTATGGAGAGATTTACTGTGTCTTTAGGTACTGTCTCTCTCACCTAGTACAATCATGTCTTAGATATTTAAAATCACCATAATAAAATGGAATGATCATAATGAGTTTGCTGTTCCCCTATTTGTGGTTTCCACATTAAATTTCCTGGATACATTTGAAGTGTGGGGACTCCAGCTAAGATAGTGAAGAATTACAAATATGACTACTGAAAAACAAATATAACTTAAGAGGAATATTTATTTATTTTATGCTGAAGTATGTTTAGTTTTTCAGAGCTATATAGGGATTTGTGGTGCATGTTAAATTCTAGTGATCCAGACACTGGAGAAAGGACAAATGGGACTGTAACAAGTGGATCGTGGATATTTTCAGTGCTAGGTTACCAGTCCAATCAGCTGAATAATGAAATGTCACTACCGTCTGAAGACTGTTCCATGGCTGGTCTGAAATGGTCTCATTACACTTCTCAGTGGACAACTGTCCACATCACAAAAGCCACCATTACACTGTGGTGAATGTAGCTTGAAACTTTACATTCCTAAAGACTCTGCCTTTCTGCAGATATGGCATCCATTTTATTCAGAATCACTGCAGCCAGTACAGGAGAGATGCACACACAGTACTCTATTAGAAACTTTGCTTTAAATTACAATAAATATCTTTTGAGTCTCATGGTAAGTTTGGCTTTTTGTGGATAGAAACATAATACACACCATTGGTACCACCTAGCACTTTTGTCAGCTTTCTCAGCAGAGAGGCCTATGAGTGAAAGAACACAGAAGTGTTGTTACACATTCCCACCCATGGAGATAACCACTCCAGATGTGGGCTGGGGCATATTGGCCAAGCAGTATGGAGAACTTAGCATAACTCCGGTGGATGCTGTTCCTGTTCTATGTATAGAGCACTTCACTATCCAGGTCTGTCAGTCTAGAGCCTTTCACCTGCATTATATTCACTTCATAAAAAAAATATTTAGTTATCCAGACCCTTCCATTCTTATGAAGCCAATCTCTGCTCACCTTAATAAGGTGAGAAGTCCTACTGAAATCAATGGGACAAAAGCTCGTCTGGTGTTAAATCTGCACAGCAATGAGAATCCAGCCAAAAGAGACCAGGAGGGGTTGAAATCCAGATGGATAACCTCAGCAGCAAAACATGTTTGATTTTTTTTTTGTTTTAGTAAAAATGCTTGATCCTTTCTTCAGAATTTGAACTTGCACTCATTCTTCTCTCTGTTGCTTCCTTTAATTATTTCTTAGCACTTTGCAGAGAGGAAGGGACACGGAAAATATCGGAGCATTTCTTTCTGTGTGCGAGAAGACAGATTGCAAGAAGGCAATTAAGTTGGAGCACAGTGGTCTGAGGACCTCTATGTTTAATTTGAAAACTCTACTGGTAACTCTGAGGCAAACTTTGGGTTGTTCAGTGCTTATTTATATGTAGAAAACTTTCAGTGCTTTGTGTTCTCTAATTTTACTTGACAATCTCATCACACTCTTAGTACCATGGTCATTCCTATTGTGTTTCTAATTTCTTCGTTTTCTGTTTTCTTAGGAGCTGTTTTATTTTTATAGGATATTATCTTTGAGTTCTGATTTTTAGAGGTTCCTGCTGTGAGAAGCTTTTCTCTGTTGACACAATTGTGGGGGGCCTCTGGCTTTCATTTAACATTCCAGCTGGGTTCCAGGGGCATCAGTTAAGCTGCAGAATCTCTTCAGGAATAACAAATAATTTTTTTGGTAATAACTAATATTTTTAGTGTACTGCCTTATTTTCAACAGAGCAGGCATATCTAGCAATCACCAGTGGCTAACTCTGTGAGTGACTCCTCTTTTACTCCCTCAGATCTGAACACAGAAAGTAAAGAAAAACAAACTTTGTTTCAGAGGTGGGGGGAAAAATAAACCAAGTAACTGTCAATCTGTTGTTGCCAAAACACAGGAACTCAAGCCAAACCTCAGTGAAAATAAACAGACCATCTAAAAAGGTGAAAAGTGAACTAAAGTTCTGCTGCATCAGGAAAAAAATCCAACCACCCTCTTCTGACACCTAAGCCCCAATTCAGGAAAGCACTTAAGTAGCTGCTTACGTCCATCCCTATTGAGGACAGTGTGACGGGTTCGGTCACAGAATCCCCCGGGACTGTCACCTGAAATTACCTCTGAGCCCGTTTTCCCTGCCAGCTTGGGACTCCAGAACCCTCCCTTGTTAAACCAGACATGCTAGCCTACTGCAACACAGACTCAGGGTCTGAGCCACACCACCAAAGTTGCAGACTTTAACCAAAAACAGCTCAGCAGGTTACCTCTCCAGCACCCAGACACACAGTTCCCAATGGGATCCAAATCCCAAATGAATCCGTTTTCGGTCACAGAGACTCCCCTCGAGACTGTCACTCGATGAGCTGGGATATCACTGAGAACACCCCTCCTGCCAGAACAGATGCCCCTCCACTTCTGTTTTGCTGAGTTAGACACTCCAGTCAGCTCCAGCACAGACCCAGAGGTTGGGCCATGCCTCTCTGCAGTTCACTGAAACTGAGATTCACTCAGCCCAGGGGCTTCTCGGTTAACAGGGACTTTCCCAGTGCCCAGTGTTCAGCCTTTATGGGCTGTTTTACTCTGTATAAAGCTTACACAGGGTAAATTCATAAATTGTCCACCCTCTATATCACTGATAGAGAGATATGCACAGCTCTTTGCTCCTCCAGGTATTCATCACTTACTCTGGGTTTATTAATAAACAAAAGTGATTTTATTAAGTATAAAAAGGAGGATTTAAGTGGTTTCAAGTAATAACAGACAGGACAAAGTAAGTCACCAAGCAAAATAAAGCAAAAACACACAAGTCTAAGCCTAATACATGAAGAAACTGATTACAGATAATATCTCTCCCTCCAAGATGTTCCAATAAGCTTCTTTCACAGACTAGACTCCTTCCTAGTCTGGGCCCAATCCTTTCCCCTGGTACAGTCCTTGTTAGTTCCAGCAGACATCTCAGGTGGTAAGCAGGGGTTTTATCATGACTGACAGCCCCTTTTGTCCTGCTCCAACTCCTTTTATAGCTTTGGTACAAGGCAGTAATCTTTTATCTCTCTGGGTCGCCACCCCTCCTTCTAAATGGAAAAGTACCAGATTTAAGATGGATTTAATTATTAGGTGACATGGTTACATGTCACTGTAAGACCCCTAGTCTCCATTCCCCATGGGCTGGCCCACACATACACAGGAAGGCTTTTAAGTAACTAAGGCCTTTTACAATGGATTGTTTCTGGAGCACCCTTAATGGCCTCCACTTAATATGTTTACATTAGTGATACAAGTTTATATCTTATTCTCCTAATTCCAGATATAGAAATAATACATGCAAACAAATAGGATGAACACATTTAGCAGATTACAAGCTTTCTAATGACACCAAAGAAGGGGTATTTAGCGTAAAGCATATTCCATTTATGTCATATTCATAAGCATATTTCCATAAAATATATGGAGTGCAACATCACAGACAGCACTTAAGCATGTGCTTAAAGTTAAGCAAGGGCTTAAATGCTATCCTCAATAATACATCTTCCTGAGTAGGGGCCCTAATGCTGAATACAGAGTGTAAAACAAGTTATATATCATTAACAAATTTAGGCCCTCCCTGGCTTATTAATGCCACCTTCTCCTATAAACCAGCTTGTGTGACAATGTCCAATTTAACATTTGTTCCCTTTTGTCCATTCTTCTTAGCTGAATGTGGTATATTAAAATATATGCCTGAAAACCCTCATCGAGGATGTCTAACACACACAGGCAGTTTCAATGTCTTGTTCAACTGTAAAACAGTCTCTGTGCCTGATTCCCCTCTTATTTACACTATCCTAAATCAAGAATAGCTCAGATAAAATAAATGAAGTTATGCCAACTTAAAACTAGTATAAATGCACTCAGGTTGCTCTGTTTTTAATACCTACGCCCTGATTCTCCACAGCCTTGAAACTCAGGTACCACTTTCACACAGATGTTAAATTTTAATATTCTGATTTGATGGCATTTTATACCCACTCTGAATAATCTGGTACAGATCTAAATGACTAAACAAGGTGAAAGGCCTTTAGATCTTGGTTCAGATCCTACTTTTCCCAATGTAAGTTCATTAGCTTTCACAGAGTCACTCTTGATTTACATTAGGGTAAGTGAGAAGAGAATCAGATCCTTGTGATTATCATTACCTGAAAAATGGCAAGTCCAAATGGCAGACCCATTTGCCAGTTGCCTGTCTGTAGCCATCCTTAGGCCTGGTAAGTTATGGCTGTTACTCAGCACTATAGGAGAAGCAAAGATTTACACACACAGAAGAGAGGAGTCTGTTGGTTACCCGGAACAGGTGTGTGAATTTGAGGTAGGTGAGTTAGAATGCAGTCATCTGGCAGAGGAAGCTGTGGAAAACAACATTCCATTTTGTTAATGGTGGGCTGGGTACAGCTTGTGCAATTCTGTCTGTGGTTAGCTATCTTGGTGTCTTAGGACATACAATAAATATACTTACAGCCAAGGAACATGTACTGTTCACGCTGATGTAACTCTATTAAGTCTGATGGTGAATCACACTTGTACGGGAATACAAGGAGCCCCCACCCGTGCTCAGACAACACAAATGCTGCTCGCAATAACAGACAATTTGAGCAGGGAGTGATTTCCCTACTAGTGAAAAAATTACACCAAAGGGGGCAGCACCGTAATGCTGCACCACCTTCCCATATAGCCTATGGAGCAGTGCCAATGCGCTGGAGGAAGCCATTTGCACCATGCTAATACATGGAGCAAAGTGTGCATCCTCGTGTCCTCACTGCACAGCACTGGGAGAGACTGTGCATCCTGAGGCACAATTTTTTCTAGTGCATCCTCAAGGTTGGTGCAGCTGTGTGCCATCCCTGACACAGGGCTGTATGTAAAATGTACAGTCCAGCTAACTGCCTTCAGCTGAGTTACTCCTGCTTTACACTGGTTTAAACAAAATCAGAATCTGGCCCACTGTCTGCATAGTGTGTGTGTACCTGACATGAACGAAAAGCTCTTAGCACAAAATTGCGCTTCCCAAAAGACTGCTATATGTGCTACAAAAGCAGTGTTCATGCAGCCCCACACACAGCTCATCTCCATCTCCAATGCTACATTATTCCTGTCAGGAGTTGGGCGTGCTCTTTATTGCTGGGTCTGGCTACGTAATATGTTTTAAACAGGAAACCAGACTCTCTGAATCCTCTCAATGACCCTCGGTAGCTCTTCTGAAGGAAGGCCTGGGCAGAGGCATTCATGTGGGTTTTGGAGAGCATCAGAATAAGGGCAGTAAGCTTCTTGATGTGAGTTTTCTGGGGATCCTGTTACCTCTATGTTCTACATCATGCTTCCCCCCCCGGCCCCCTTTCCATGCTCAGGTTTGGCTCTATGTGATTACATTTTCCAAAGCAGGACTTCCCTGTTCTACTATTTGGGCTGAAAGGCATTTGACAGTCTCTCTACCCTAGGATTCTAGAAACTTCTTTTAGTAAAAGACTCGGTCTCTATTCTCCTGTAGCTGCTACATGAAGTGACATCAAGACCTGCACATTTTCCCTAAAAATAAACTCACAGCAGATATCTTGGCAATGCTCGTTATCTTTGGCCCTGTACATATTAGGCTATAGTCAGAATGGTTTTCAAAAACATGGATTAAGCCACATCCATGCTAAACATAAACAATCTTTCAGTAAGCCATTTTCAACCAAAGTGTGTTCAGGCAGGACAGTAAATCGTATAGACAATGTTAATCACTTTCAGGCCCTGTGTATCAGTTACTAACATGATTAAAAGTTTCAATTGGTATTTATTTAAAAATGAATTGGAAAACACACAGCTATTCTCCCTCCATACCAACCAACCTAACTGTGCTGAAGATTATTAAGGAAACAGTGGCTTGAAACCCAGTTAGTAATTGTTTTGCCTATCTTGGTTTCCCTGTTAGAGCAGATGAGGTCTTAGGTTGTTAAATCTCTTTTAAAATGGCTTAAAAATGACAAGGGGCTTTCTTTGCAGACCTGAAGAGTGAAAGACAAAAGGCTTGATTCTCCAGTGCCTTGATTCTCCAGTGCACATTTACACCGATGTGCTGAGAGTTAAAAAGTACCATTTTAATCTGGCAGGGCCAGAACCTCAGCATATGTAAATCAGTGCTGTTCTTCTAAAGTCAATGGAACTACAGTAACTTACCTCAGTGGAGGATATGACTTTGATTTTTGACTACACAAGTGGAGAATCAAGCCCCAAGTATATGCAAGTGTGGGCCACCTATGATGCTACCCATTCTTGTTAATGCCATGCTGGGGCTGCTTTTTCCATCAGTGTGTCGTCTAATTCCATTTTAAAGATAAACTAACAACCTAGCTATTGCTTTACCGTGTGCTCCATGAACAAAAACGGACATTTTAACCCCCACAGCATTTACTATTACTGCATGGTGGCATCTTGTGACCCAGAGACTCCTAGGTGTCAACTGGCAGAGGGCACAAAGGATGCACAGGTTTTTACAGGGATCTCTTGGGTCATATATATGCATAAAATTCATCAAAGGTATGTGAGGTCCCTGCCGAGAGCCAGTCATCATAGTGATTGTGAAATGTATGTATGAATAATATTTAAGGAGTTATGTGACTACATTAGAAAGTATATTCTTAAGGCAGGTAAACAGGCGGTGACATGTCTTGGATAAGTTCCTTTCAGACTGGAGTTAACAGATGCTTATCTCCTTGTCTGGTCATTGTGAATTGTGTGACTCACCAGGTATGCCCATTTGCATACTGAGGCAGATGCTGAGGCCTTGGCTACATTTGCAGCTATACAGCGCTGTGAGGTAAACCTGTCTTCGTACAGCTGAGTAGGAAAAAGCGCTGAAGTCTGTCCACACTGACAGCTGACAGCGCAGTGGTGTGGCCACACTTGCAACATTTGCAGCTGTGTTGGGAGCAGTGCATTATGGGCAGCTATCCCAGCATTCCTGTGGCTGCAACGTGCTTTTCAAAACGGGGGGCGGGATTGTGACAGGGAGCGTGGGGGGAGAGAGAGTGCTTTCTGGAGCATGTCAGCTCTCTATTTTGCAAGTTCCGAACTCCCAGCCCCCTGCTCAGTCATTTACTCACTCAAAGCAAGCTGCAAACTGTTTGCTTTTCTCTGTGGTACGAGCTTTGAAACCGGCACTTCCGCATTCCTGCAGCTGGTCACAACAATGGAGAGGATTGGCCACTTGACAAGGTGATTAGTACAGAGCTGCAAGCATTTACACTCACACCCGTGAGTCGTAGCCACTCCGCTGCAGCTGTTATTCCTCTCGGAGATGTGGAGTACCTGCAGCGGTGTACCCAGGGAGATACATCGCTGTAAGTGCCCTGCCAGTGTGGACGGGGAGTGAGTTACAGCACTGGGAGAGGCTTTACAGCGCTGTAACTTGCAAGTGTAGCCAAGGCCTGAGAGAGCGTGAAGTCTACAGGAAAGGAGCAGAAGAAAACCCCAACCACCCGCAGGGGGGCATCCCTTTTATGAATAAGGGTAATGGATTGTTCTAATACATCTGGGGGAGCAAACAAGTGCTCTGGATCTTTCACCAGCAAGGCAAGCAGATGCGTAACTTATCTCATGAATGAAAGATCACAGCCAAACCTGGCCGTAAAATGCTGGAAGAACTTTGGGTGAGCAATGTTCTATATGACAGGGAGGTACCTATTTAAGTAAATCTAGGTTCTAGAATGTGTGGTATGATTTTATTTTATATGTAACTGTTTCCACTAATTCTGCTTGTTATCACTTGAATCTCTGCTCTTTATTAAATACACTTAATTTCACTATAAACACTTCCAAATGCTGTGTGTTAAGCAAGCTGGATCTGAGGTGGTACTAGTAAGCTGGGGTGTATTGCTTCTTTGGAAGCAGCGAATCTGTGAATACTGCAAGTGTTCAGTGGACCAGGAGTTTGGAGGGCCTAGGGGTTGGAGTGTGCCTATTGCTACCAAGTAGAGAGAGAGCAGGACTCACGTAGGCCTGGAGGGAAGTGCTTGTGTTGCCTATGGCCAGTGGAGTTGGGGAGATGATCCACAAGGCTTCCTCACACTAAAGGCAGATGATAGCAAGATACCTCACATCCCCAGGAAGCGTCACATACATTGGATCAGATCAGATGCCGGTGTAAATCAGCAGTGCTACACTGACATGAAGCTGAACTGAGGATCTGTCCCTTTACCAAAGTATTTGCAGTGGTCCATAGACTTAAGCTTCAGTCCTGAAACCTGTTCCATGAAGGTTCACTCTTGTGTCCTGTTGGAGCCCCATGGAGATCAAGTTAGGTGAAGTGATGTCTAAGACAGTTTACGGCTGATACACAGAGCCTAAACCTGATTACCATTGTTTGCATGATTTACTGCCCTGCCTGAGCACAGTTTAGTTGAAAACGGCTTACTGAAAAATGGTTTACATGTAGCACAGACACAGCTTAATCTGTGTTTTTTGAAAACCATTCTGATTATAACCTAATATGACGGGGTCTGAAGACACTGATCATTGCCAAGGTATCTTCTGAGAGTGTATTCCAGGGAAAAGTGGAGGCACTGGTGTCATTCCACAACATTCACGTATTACACCCTGAAGTCAATGGGGCTCTTCACATGAAATAAGTAGCAGGATCAGGGCTTTAGAATGGAAATACCTCAGATATGGTGGTAAATTTCACTCCTGTGGGAGGTAAATGTGCAGTATTTCATGGGGCCTACTGAAAGTAAGTAACTGTAAGTAAGCACATGAATGATCAGCACAGTGCATTGAAAACAACAAAACAAAACCAAAAAAACAGATTCCTGCGTGAATAAATAAATTCACCCTCAAATATCCATAAATTTAGGGGAGATCCCGTTCCCACAAATTTGAAGAAAATGCCTGCAATATTAGTTAAAATCCCTGCAACTTTCCCCACATTTGACTGTAGTTTTTCTGTCAATTTTCTCGTCGTTGTTTATTGAACATGCACAAGAGGGGAAAATTGCATAACACCAAGAAAGACTTTGTTTTGTTTGCTCATATTATGCCTCAAAATAGAAATTACCGCATCCAGAAATTCTCTGGTCTAGATCTGTTTGCCCACACTGCCAGACACAACCCAGTCACACCTGCTCACCTTCTTATTAAGGAGAGAGTTGGTGACACCTGTTTTAATTTAATTTGAAGGAGACAAGTCACTGCATGTTCCTTAAACGCAAGGATCTATTATCGATAACTACATTATAAGCAAATATTTGCTCTAAACATGCTCACAGGAAGAAAAGTAGCAATAGTAGGAAGCATCTCAGGAAGCAGTTGGCAGTCTTTAATTTACCCCCACCCCACGCCTTCCGGGAGCAGGTAGCTGTGTGTGGGAAAGGGAGGAGAAGAGGGTTTGCCATCAAGCTTTGCAACCTGGAGATGACTGAAGTTGGTAAATCTGCCTTGATGGATGAAGACTAATTCTAAATCAGTGAGATTCCAGGCAAAGCAAAGGATTCTGGGTTGTGAGTGTGAATGAGCACTGTGGCTGCAGTTCTGGTGAATAATTCTGGTGTAGTTTACGAGGTTACACCATCCCAATTCTCCAATAGGAGTTTACAACAGAAACACACACGTTCAGAGAGGTGCTCCTTTGGGTAGTGGAAGGGGACCAAGGTGTGGGCCTCACGGCCTCTCTGTTCATTCCCTTGGCTCTGCAACTGTGGCTTGCAGGAGCACTGCAATTCTTGAACCGCTGGGTTTGTCACTACTGTTTGGGGAACTTGGAGAGTATCACAAGGGAAATAAGAATCTCAGATGGTAGTGTTTAAAAATAGGCACAAGCAGCTCCTAAAGGAAATGCTAATTAAACCTGCAGAGGAAAAAAAACGCCTCTCTGGCAAAGCTCTCACTCCACTGCTAATAGTCACTGTAAAGTCTCCCAAAGTCTGTGATAGTGCAATGCTTCTGTGGTAGCCTCCAAAGTGACTTTTGCCCACTTGTGACAAGCACTGCTGGGATATTGAGGGGCCACATTTTACCATAATCTGCTCAGTTGCTTTGCCACTTTTCCTTCTCTCCCATATCTCCTGCTTTAGGAATGCCTGTGCTTGTTTGTTCTGTGAGGGTGATTCTCCATATGATTCAAAGGTAAACAGGTTGCAATTTCCACACTACTTTCCAGACAAAAAACCTATGCAATAAAAGGCAACAAGGAAAGGGTGATTGGAAGGGGTCATATCTCACCAGAGGACCTCAGCACAGCAGCAGACATGGAGCATGGCATTCTTAGCTGTTATCCCCGAGTGGAATCCCTGTGCATTAGTTTTGCACTTGTTTTCAGAGCAGTTTCAGAGCTGCTCTGGATTTTATCAGCCACTTATATCGACTTTACCCAGGAACCCAGCTGGAGAGTAAATGCAGTTGTTGCTAACCACTTCCCCTTTTGGCTGAGCTATAACCCTTTTGGAGATTACGGCTCAGTTTGCTGAATAAGTCAGTGACACTGCACCTAAATCTAACTCGCACAAGGGGAGAATCATTGCAGAAGCACAGAGAGGGTGTCAGAAGCTTCACTCCCATTTTACAAAGACACAGCTGCTGACCTATAGCACAATGCAATGAAAAATCAAACCCAAAGCCATTTGGTAGTGACCTATACATCTGTCAGAGCCAGAGCCAGGGGCCATTAGGGCACAGCTCAAGCTTAGCTGGTCAGATAGGAATAGTTCTTTCTTTTTTGAGGAAAAAAAGAAGATGAAGAGGAGGGAGCAATAATGAAAAAAATCTGCAAAGCTAAAATATTGTAGTGTCAAGTGTCTCCAGATGAATGAGATGAGGCCACAGTGTTTTAAACCAACAGTCCTCTAATGCAGTCAGCCCTCACACAGAACAGCTCCTGTTCCACTAGAGCTGGGTATTTGCAGCTCCGCACCCAAAGACAATTTTCCTGTCACATACCATTCCCCAGCTTCATTTGAGACTCACCCACCTGCTACCCAGCTAGTATGTATGTGGTGGAAAATGCCTTACAGATGCACTCCAAAAAACACTCTGTGAAAATGATGTCATGAGGTTCCATATTTAGCCTGATAATAAGTGTAAATCAAATGTGCTTTGTGTACACGCGAAGAGATGTTTTTCTAACTGCCAGCTCGGCACAGTTGCTCTGAGATCTGAGGGTATGTCTACACTGCAATTAGACACCTGAGGCTGGCCCATGCCAACTCACTCAGGCTCTTGGGACTTGGTCTAAGGGGTATAGGTGTTCAGGCTCGGGCTGCAGGCCGAGCTCTGGGACCTTTGCACCTCTCAGGGTCCTAGAGTCTGGGCTCTAGCCTGACCCCAAATGTCTACACCTCAATTAAACGGCCTCTTAGCCTGAGCCCCACGAGCTGGCATCACTTAGCCTGGGCCAGCTGCAGGTTTTTAACTGCAGTGTAGACATACCTTGAGAGTCAAGCTGGGTCATTCCTGTCTCAAGTGTAAGGTTCCACAGGCAAAATGCTCTGTTATTTCTGTGGGAGATTTTCAAGGAATGGACAGGATGTTGAGAGTGGGGATGGGAACGGAGAGATTCTAAGTGTGAAGGAAGAAGAATCAGAATTTAACAGAAGGTAAGGTAAAAGGAGAGAGAGGAGTCAAGGTGACACTAAGGTTTTGGGTCTGGGGAACAGGGATGATCTGCAGTGAAAAATAAGAAAAGGAGAGGGGAAGACTTGTGACAGGGAGATGAGGAATTCTGTTTTGCCTTATAGAGTTTAGGTTGCTGGCAGGATATCTCGAAAAAGGGATACCAGAAAAACAGTGGCAGATACAAGAATCAGTAGAGATGACCAGGGTAGAACAGGGGTGAAGTAGAAGATTTGGAAGTCACCAGCATAGAGAAGTTAGTTACAGCCATGGGAGTGGATGAGCAGATGCAGGGATAGTGTATGGTGGGAGGAGTAAGGTGGGGAAAGGATAGAATCCTGTGGGACACCAGTGGAAAGGGAAGGAGGCGGCGCTGCCAAAGGAGACACTGGAGGAGCTGTCCAAGAGGTAGGGGGAGAGCCCCTCAAGCATGCTGTTATGAAAGCCCAGGGAGGAGAGAGAGGAGGTGTGGTCGAAAGTGTTGAAACAGCAGAAAGACAAAGGATGAAAAGGTCATTGGTGACCTTAGAGCAAGCTCATAGAAAAGGAGTAACTTTGTGCCTGGCTCAGAAAATCAGAGGACATAATGTGACTGAAGGGACTGAAACTGGGAACAGATGTTTTCTAATTATCGAGGAAGGAGCTGTACTCTCCTCCCATGCTGAAATAAGCTCTAAGCAGTAATCACGTGCTACTTTATTCTCTTCTGAAATTGTATCCCTCCTTACTGGAACATCTGGCTTCTGATACTTGACTGGCCTCTCTCTTTCTTTTTTTTGCACTTATCTGAAACTAAGAGTCTGCTGACTTTGGCAGCATGACTAAAATAGGTTCCTCTTTTCTCTAAAGGCTTTGTGTCACATGAGACACAAAAACAATTTATGCTGGAAACTTCAGATTAATGCAACATGAGACAAGGTAGGCAGAAACTGAGAGAACTGCCATAGGTTAGGGACACAATCGTGGGAAATAAAAACCATCATAGGCGAGTCCAAAAGGGTAGGGTGGGATTTCCTAGGGCCAAAGAGAGGAAATGCTTCTAAGCCTCAGAAATTGTGGTTGGTTGTCCTCGCTCTTGCATGACACACTGTTCTCGAAATCAGGAACTTTGGGTTTCCTGTAGATGATTTATTTATTAATTCATTCACAAAATGCAGATGGAATTCATTACGAAAAACTGAATTTGTCTCGTGGTAGGACTGTAGGAAATAGTCACATGGAAATTTACCAACCTCAAATTTTTATGAAAAAGGAGAAATTGGTTTGTCCACTCAAACATAATGCCATTTTGAGAGAAACTGACCTAGCTTTTTGGGTCTGGTCAAGCTCTGCTCAGTGCAGGGCACAACGGATATGGGAGGAATGTGTCAGTATGCCCACCCACCCCTAATACTGAGCTGGTTTGGCCTCTGGTGCTACTTAGAGCAGCTTCAAGGCTGCTCTTAATTATTCTTGGCTGTTACATGCTCCGTTTTGGAAGTTGGGGTAGAATAATTGAGAGAGTATCTAAGCAGCAGTAAAAATGAAAAAGGGAAACACAGAGTCAAGAGGATTTTCTTCATTATGAGCAAAGCCCAGAGGCTCACATGGACCCCAGTCTAAAGGTAATTCCCTAGAAAGTGATGATATTTGTTTCCATTCATATCCCGCAACCAGGCCGTAGAGCCCCACAGTAGTCCATGGAAAGAAGGAAGGTTTCTCTCTCTCTCTCACACCCAGACTCCTGTGATTTCCACTCCCTGAGATACTTAAAACTGGTGCAAAATGTACCACAGCCTTATTTCTCAGCTGGCCAAACCCTAGATCTGACACTGAGATCACCTGAGAAATGGTTTCTTCCTTCCACTGTACATCACCATAAAGAAAGCAACAGTGGTTATTGTGTATATTACTGCTGCCATTACCAATACTTAGCAGATATATACTGCCGCACTATATATCACACAGTACTTTACAAAGGTGGGTAAGTAAAAAAGCACTATCCCTATTTTACACATGTGGAGACTGAGGCACAGAGAAGATAAGAGACATAGCCAATCTCACAGATTAAATCAGTAGCATAGCTGGGAATAGAATCTGAGTACAATCCACTAGGTCACACTTAGACGTGGGTGAAGTTTTTTGGACAAATAGTTTATTCACCCAAAAAAGAGACAATTCAGATCAACAAAAACTATTCACTAATTCAGGTAAAAATTGGCAAATATTTTCAGCCCTCCCCCACAAATTTTTTATAAAGTCAAAACCTTTTTGTTTCAATGTTTTCAAAATGAAATGTTTCAACTTTTCATTTTAGCTAGATTTATTTATTTATTTATTTATTTAAAGGTAAACCCCCGCCCCCCCGAAAATAAAACAAACAAAGAAAAATCAAGGAAAAAAATAATTTCAGATCAAACCAAATATTTTGTTTCCCCTGAAATAATTAAAAAAAAAATTCAGTTTGGCCACCAAAAATAAATGAATAATAAACAATCAAATCATTTGCTGAGCTCTACTCACACTACTTCTCACGCATAGCATATCGTATTTTGTTGTTGTTGATTCTGCTAATAATATATGTGGGCTAGGGGACTCAACTCCTTCCTTGTGGTGCTCACCACCTGACAAAAAGGGGTACGGCTGCATTGTCTAATCACATTCTGCCCCATCCCATGCTGCTGGAAAATCACTTAAGAGACCATTGCATCAGGCACCTTCCTCCCCCTCTCCTGGACATCAGGAGTCCATGGGAATGCTGCAGCAATTTCGCTGCTTGAGGGTGTAATATCCCAGTATCATGAATGTGCACATTCCAGCATCAAGCAAAGGCAGCCTTCTCATTATCAAGTGCATGGGTCTAATTCAATTTTCTACAATGCGATGCTCTCAGGAGTAAGCAAATTCCATTCAGCTTTCGACAGTGTGTAATTATAAGCACCGTGAGCGAGAGTTTGATTTAACAGTACCTCTCTATAAATTACACAGTGGGGTTTGTATATCCCCCCACCCCCCAATAAGGAGTAGAGAGAAAGAAAAGGAGACAATTTCATAGAATAGGGCTTTAAAAATTGCAATTAAATGCAATTAAATAAAAGGCTCAGGACAGTTTATAGATCAGGCATGCGCAAAACTGACTGGCAGTGGAGGCCAAACAGCAGAAATGTGGGGAATTAGGAGAGAACCAGGGAATGAGCCATCTATTATTTTTCTGCTTTTAACGAATACTAGGTGATGTGCTGCACAGATGCAACAGTGAATGTTACTTTCTGTATTGACTGTGTTCGATTCTGCAGCTGCTAGGAAGAACAGGCACAGCTTCTGAGAGATGGCACAACTCTGTTAAAACAAACACTTTTTTTAAAAATAAAAGCTTGGCCCCACAGTGTCATGTGAATCTTGTGTATCAGTATCAAGCACTAGCCAGTGACTTTCTCTCAATTCTTATCACTCCCACCTTTCTCCACCTGGTCTGACCTGACTTGATTTTGAGAGCAAGAACCTCTAAATCTCTCTCTGCTTTTATACTGCGTAGCCTAACCTGCACCTTTATTAAAAAGCCCAAGTCCTCATTAATAGTATTATCTCTGCACTGCCATTTCAAACAAGGAACATACAATGCATAGTTGGCCTTTGTTTGTTCTTCTATCCGTAGCAAAGCACAAAGAGAGGGAAGCAAGGAAAGCAATCAACAGTTTTCTATTATTTTCCTTTCATAGCTGGATGACCTTCATACACCTGCTTCACATATTTGGTCATCTCTATTCCCACATGCCTCTTAATACTTTACAGCTTAGAAATGGCACCACATCATTGAAACCTTCTATTTTAGTCTCCAAACCATAAATGATCTTTTCATAAGATGCTATTTCCCACCCCCCATCCCCACCCCTGGTAGATCTGTCTATGGAGCCCAAGCCTTTATCACTGCTATTCTAAAGGACTACTGACATGCTCTTTTTAACATTTACCTCTCCTTTTACTTGTTCTATCTTTTGTGACTTAAACAATCAATCTCTTTCTTTCTTTACTTTGTTTTTCATTTTTACCTGAGAACTTCTATTTTTATTCCTCCTGCTGGCAGTGTCTTGCTTCTCTCTAACAACCTGTCAGCAAATAGCACTTTCTCTGTTGACACAGCTCCTTCCCTTTTGATCACAGACCCAAGGCATTAATGTTACTTAGTCCTATTTTAGAAGCATGGGAAGGGGACTGTCACCTCTGAGGTGGTGACTTGGATACAGATAAGCTGTTCTGAGTAAGGGTTTAGGGGGCACTATTCATATTCCTGTGTTTTGGGATAGTACTTTGATCCCTGTATCCCTTTTCCTCAAGAGTATCCATGCCCCTAGAGTTCATTCTCTGACAGGGATGACTGTCTAATGCTTTTCTCAAATCTGGCTAGAATAATCTCTCTCTCTCAAATTTGCCCAGGGACAGGAAGTTGTCACTGTTGATTTTGAGAGCTGAGGCCCAAAGGTTATTCCTAAATTAAAAGCCTGCATGTGATAATAGTTGAAGCCACCGACAGATGCCAACCTAGATTCTTGCAGGATGTGGGAACTCCTTTAATCTCCACTACCCCCCCTCCCAAAGCGACACATTTAAAAATCCCCCTTCATCCAAGCTCTGAGAGCCTAAATGTCTCTCTCTCTCTCTCTCTCTCTCTCGTGCTCATCTTCATTTTGGTTCACTTCAAGTGCAAGATTCCGAGGCACAGAGTTTTCCCCAGAACTATACTGTTATCCTGAACAGCAGGCCCAGAAACAGCATTGATTAGCTTGGATTTGAGAAAGCTCAATGGGTTTACTTCATGTGGGTTTTTTTTCTTTTGCTTTGGGGTTTTTTTTTTCTGCCAGTGGGCCCATTCATGCTTCCTCTGGCTCAGTCAATGGGAGTTTTGCTACTGATTTCAGTCACAGCCTGATTTAAAAATGCAAAAGAGTAATATAGAAGAAAAATAAATCAGCAGCTGGCAGTTCAGGCCCTGAGTTGCTACCTGGAAGATGACTGTGACAATACCTGTGCTGACTGATTAACATCCCAGAGCAAGGGCTGTATTATTAATCATGCTGCATCATGCTCCCCAAGTTTCATCTTAGGGAATAAGTGGCACAATACTGAGCAGTATTAACTCACGCAATACTAAAGCTACATGATACAACTTGTATACTCCTATAAGATCTGCCATTCCAGATCAGACCAGTAGTCTAATCTAGCTCAGTATCCTGTCTTCAAAAGTGACCAGTACTTTTTGCTTCAGAGGAAGGTATATTAAAACCTGCAATGGACAATTATGAAATAATATGCTTAGAGAGGATATTTGTTCCTAAACCCATCAGTTATGGTTGGCTTCCATGACCAATGGAGAAAGCATTAGAATAGAAATATAAAAGCTCAGCTGGGGTTGAACCAGAAGAATCTATGGTGAAATCATCTTTGGGTTAAAGGAAGTCTGGGCCCTGTGAGGTGGTTTTTGTTTGTTTGTTTTACATTTTATTTGCCTCACTCTCCATTCTTCTAGACCAGTTTTCAGCCTCCAGTTCTTTCTCTGAAAGAACCTGGTCACATTCTGATGCTGTAATTACATTACAAGCACTTGCTTTAACCATCCAATCAGGGACAGTTTAAGCATATATAGGGTCCTCTTTCAAACTATTATACTCGGAATCTTGAAAGGTTCAAGATTCAGTGTGTGATCTTCTCTCAGCCACTCTTATGCCATGCCCCGGGGTGTGGAAAAAGTTAGTCCCAGGAGGCAGAAATAGCAATAGATCTAAAGCTGATGTGTGTGTGATTGTTGAGAGGATGTAGGAAAATAATGAATGGAGGCTTCTGGTTAAACAGGTGCAGGAGCAGGAAAATGGTGCCTTCATGATGCAGTTTCAGACAAGGAGAGGTGGTTGAACATTTGGAAGAGGCGGGCAAAGTGGGAGGTGGATCAGAGGGAACAATCAGAATATCTCCTGGGCATCTTTTGAAAACAACCTCCAGTTTCTTTATAGCCCTGGAGTCTTCATGCAAATGATAGAGTCAATTTCATCTTCACATTCTCTTTGTATAGCTCATAGGAGCCCAAATTAAAAACAAAAACAAAACAATCTTGTGCTTTTTCAATAGGATAGACTTGTTAAAGGATTATGTGTTTCCTGCACCAAACCAAAATGGATCCTGAAATCCCTTTTGAATCACTACCCATTAGGAATAACCCTCTTTAAGGAATACACGTCCAATGCATTTTCCAAAAGGTAAAATGTTATAAGCAATAAAACTAATATAGAAAAAAAAGCTCCATTTTTGTGTGCCACTCCTGTATGCAGTTCAGCACCCCTAAAGCCCATTCTCGCTGTTCTTCACTTGTGGGTTTATGAACTCGAGGGACCCAGCTGTCTCACCACAGGGTACATATAATTCTCTGACTCCCATTGATTTCAAGGGGTGTTACTTGTATCCTAAGCCGAGAGAAGTGGGTCCTACCACGAAGACCTGTATGGTTTAAATAGCTGTTTGTGGTAATTTCTAATGCGGCTATTTTTGAGCTATCCCATTCTTTTATGGACTTATTGGTCTCTCTCCAATTTGTTTTTTTTTATCAACTTTATTAAATCTAATTTTCTCCCCTCTCTCGCTCGTTTGCACCTCTCTCCCACTCCCCCGTGTAGCAAAAAGAACTGTTCTATCATTTATAATGGCACTGACATATGGAAAGCTAGTATTAAAACTTCAGCTTTGGCAGGACTTCAGCTCAACAGCTTTGAAATATAGAACAGATACTGTATTTGTTAGGTCACCTGGGGCCAGCCCAAGCCCTGGACCTTTAGGATCTAGTGATGAATCAGGCTTATTGTCTTTGGTAAACACAAGTAACAATTCCGAGGTAGTGTTTTTTCTACCAAGAGGTGATCATATTTTTCTGCTAATGCAGTAAAGCATATGGAACATGACTAAACAATATTAAGGCCCTGATCCTGCAAAGAGAGGCAGATAGGTGCACCAGAGTGGCAATGTGCATTGTTCCCAGGATCAGGCCTTGATGTAAATATTATAAAGATCAAACAAAGTGCATTCTCTTATTTATATTAGGACCTACATCTCATGCAATATTAGGAGATTAGATTTCATACTATATGTCATGTTTTACTTCATAAAGAAAGAGTTATTTAAATATTTTCTTAACCATTTATTTTCCTTCTGATGGTAAAGATAATTAAATGTTGAAGATGTACAGATCCATTTGATGCTGAGAAAATAAAAGATATGTGATATGAAGAATTTTAAATAAAAATATATCCCCAGCGGTACTTGAACTCAGCATAGTATCCTTTGAAATATAAAGCAGATATGTTATCCATGATTCTGCAAAGTCATTAGTTAACAGCTGTGCATATTCATAGGGTGTAAATTAGCTACTAGTGGCCTCTCATATTGTTCTGGGAATGCAACAGAAACACACAAAAGAAAAATTGGAATACAAGTTTAAGAGTTCGAAGTCTATTCCTTAGTTCATACCAAGAACTAAGTGCATGCAAAATGTCATGCAAATTATAGTGCTCCAGATGTGTTCCTATTTCAACAACAACAACAAAGTGAGATAATGAAAAATGAGAATTTTCCTATAGCTTTGTTGTAAGTTTCTATGTAGCCAAATCACTTTGTTTTGTATGTGATATAAGAGCGATTTGGACTGTGCAGAAATAGAATCAGAATAAAGACTCAGTGGTTGGTATTTCCAGAGCAATCAGATATCTATTATAACGGCTAATGCAGCAAATGACTTAAGCACTTCCTTAACTTTAAGTACAGACTGAAGTCCCATTGAAATTCATGGGAGCAGGGATAGTGTATCACGTTAAGCATGTGCTTACATGCTTTGCTGAATTGGAGCCTATGTTAGACAATATTTACAAGAGATGATCATGATTTTTCTCATCTGGCTCATTGCTTGTATCCTCAATAAATACATCTATCACAATTACTTAGACTGGGACAGGGACTGTCTTTTTGTTCTCTGTTTGTACAGCGCCTAGCCCAATGGGGTCTCAGTCTATGACTAGGGTTCCTAGGTGCTATGGTAATACAAATAATAAATATTAAGGCCAGGCGTACGCTACAAACTTACCTTGGTATAACTACATCGCTCAGGTGTGGATTTTTCACACCTCTGAGCAACATAGTTTTAGCAACCTAGCCCTAGGTGTGGACAGCGCTATGTTGACAGCAGGGCTTCTCCTGTCCACATAGCTACCACCTTTCGCAGAGGTGGATTAACTACGCTCTCCCACCGGTGTAGTAGCATCTTCCCTAAAGCGCCACAGTGGTGCTGCTGCAGCTTTTTAAGTGTAGACTGGCCCTAATATCATATACAGTAATAATGTATGTTCCACTGTGGCACAGATGATTATGTTCCCACTCTTATTATGTACTCTGAAGTAGAAATGGGTGAACTTTTTAAGGTACGAATTTTTGCAAACATTTCAAACAACTTTTTCTTTTTCGGCTCAGAAAACTACTTCTCAGTCTCTGAAACCTTTTTTTCCATTTTTTTGCCCCACTATCTCTCTAACGAGAACACGGGCCCAGTAACACGTGTTTAACTTTTTAACCTACAAAGCTGAGTGGGTTTGAAATTAGGCAAAATGTGTTAGTCCAGTCCCAATGGCAGGCAGCAGGAGTTACCTGACAAAATGTAAGCTCCTACTTTTCTTAGATATTTTCCTTCATTTCCTACACTCTTATTCACATACATGCATGCATACAGAGTTGTGAAATCATATTCAAATCTAGTGGAAATCAGGAGACTATCATTGTCATAGTTATTTTCAAAATTCAGCTAATTGATTTGTGCACTTGTAACAGCAAGAGGTGATGGGTTGAACCCTGCAAATCCACGGCTATCCACTTTATATCTGCGGAGATGTGCATCCGTGGATGCAGATGTGGTTGTATTGTTTCCCATCTTTGCGGATTGGATGCAGCAGTTCTCAGTGAGGGTCCTCAGCCCCCTGGGGGGCTGCAAGCCCTTTTCAGGGGCCTGGTGGGGCTGAAGCCCAGAGACCTGCAGGGGGAGCGGGGGAACACCGGGGCTCGGGACTCTGGGCTTTAACCCTGCTTGGGGTGCCGGGGCTCAGGACTGAGCTCGGTGCTTCAACCCCGTGGGGCCCTATGGCCCCCCTGAAACTGGGGGGGGAGGCATGGACCCCCAGTTGAGAATCACTGCTCTAGAGGGTGCTGGTGTGAGTGCAGATGTGGATGCATATAAAAGGTGGAGTGCAGATCGTGGGTCAGATACAAGTTAATTATCGTGGATGCAGATCGGATGCGGATCAAAATTTTTATATCCGCGCAAGGCTCAAGAAATAGGTGTAACTTTGAAGCTCATAATCAGAAATTCAGTATTTTGTGGTGATTCGTGAAAAAGCAGGCTATAACTGATCAGTGGTTTTGTAAGAATTTTTTCAAACCACAAGAATTACAGTGAGTTTCAGTAACAAATCTCCTTCAACCTATGCAGTTTACAAGCTCATAATTTCCATCCTGATTTGGACAGCATTAAAGCAACAATAGATTCCACAGACCACTCCCACTATCACAACTGAGCCTAATCATAATCTCAAATGCCCAGGCACTTGCACATCACCACTTATCTGATAAAACTGGCTATGGCACATGCATAGTGTATTTGTCACGGCCAATGTATCTGAGATTAGAAGCAAGCCGAATACTCTCAGCTACACAGCTTTAACTGTCAAGTTCATAAAGGGTTCATTTACTTACATGAAAGTCTAGTTATATTTTTGGGGAAAGGTCTTCACAGGATCCCTTATCTGTAACAGAATCCCTATTTCTTCCTTTTTCTCCATGTTCCTTAGTATTGTTTATTATTATTTATATTGTGGTAGCATCATTGGCCCCTTTTCTACAAACACAAAATCATAGTCCCCAAAGAGTTTACAGTCTAAGGCCCCAGTCCTTCAGTGAATTCTGCTTGAACAGACACCTGCATCTGTACAGAGCTCTTTCGAAGACAATGGGGCTCAGTGCAGGTTCAGGGGTGGGCCTGCAAAAAAGCTCATCACAGAATTGCGGACTTAGATGTAGTTAGACCCCTGCATATAAAACCAATACAGCATAATTACATGGGTGTTTCAAGACATTATAGCTTCTGGGTGGAGATATTATGGAGCGCAACCCTTCCCTCTTGCTCCGGCAAAACTCCCATTGGAGCCCAGGGTCCTCATTTCCAGTGAATGCCCTAGCACTGGTGTGTATGCTATAAATACCTCCTCATTCATGGGATTGAATCAAGCATTGGCTCATGGGAGCAATCAGGGCATGCAGTAATCAATCACGTTAAAAAACTTTTAAGGAAGAGAAAGTTGTAATTTGTAACTAAGGCACCGATGCAATATTAACAATGGGATAAACACAAACGCTATAAGAATGATCCCATGCTTACAAAAAATAAAACACAAAGCTAAATGATCTCTGGAGGATATATACCCAGAGAACAGATATATACCCATAGGAAGAAAAAAACCAATACCACCACAAAAATCTGAAAGAAGAGATAATAGAAAAACTTCCTTTTTACAGCTAGGCTCCCAAATGGTGAAAAATAATTTGTTTTGTATATTATATATGCTTGATCTCTCTCTAGCTCAAGGTATTCCTCCTCGCTGTTCAGGAGATGTGTGGGTACACAAAGGAGGCAGCTGCACACAGAACCTACTGCTGGCAAGGAGAAAAAACATCCAGCGCCCAGGGAAAAGAGTTTAATTCTATCTGTTGAATTAATCTCTGCAAGTTGGTGTAATGAAGAACAGCTGAAAAATCTAGTATTTCAGAATTATTTTTTTGATTGTTTTTCTCATTTCAATTAATTGTCTAGCAGCACAATCAATTAAGCAGGCTACCTTTAGAAATTCCTTCACCATGGTGCTATACCACAAACCAGACAGTTTAACTAGATGATTTTATTAGGGATGCAATTAACACTCAGTACCCAGCCCCCCCCCCTTTCACCTTCTCAACTAATCCATCTTTTTATTCAGCCCAAATGAGCAAATTCTACATCAGACTTCTGCAGTAAAGTCTCTGTTACTCTTAGTGGATTTCTGACAAGCACTTCAGGTTTTTAAAGGCACATAATAAACCTGTTTAGAAGAGAGGTGACATCCATGATCTACTTCTTCCTAAAATGGAGGAACTGAATGAGAAAGTGCGAGGTACAGATGACCTTGGAATTTGAATTCAACATAATGAGAAATGGGTTCACAGGAGAGCTGTGCCAATAACTGATATTTCAGTTCATTGCCACATTAGAAAAAAAAAAAGGAATATGATTACAGGTTGAACTGAAACCAATTTTGCTCTCAATTTTCAGCAATTGAAAAAGTCAGAAAAATTTCATTTGAGGTTGAACAAAAAATGAAATGTTTCTTGGCATTTTAAACCTTTTTTTTAGAAAATAAGAGCAAAGGAAATCAAATGCTAGATTCACAAAACTGAGGAGGAAGCTGGTTTTCCCAACACCCAATGGTCAGGGCACTCACCGGGTCTGTGGGAGACCAATGTTCAAATCCCTGCTCTGGAGTGCCAGGCGGCAAAGTCATTCTCCTTCTGGCCCAATCACAGGTATTTTTTAGAAAGTGGCATGGCTTCAACAGGAGAGACTGAGGCAGCCCTACACCCAGTAGCCTTTTGGTTAGGGCACTACTATGGGAGGAGAGAGAGACTTGGTGTCAAGCCCCTCATGCAGAGCAGGGATTTAAACACACATCTTCCACATCCCAGGTAAGGGCTGAAACCACGGGTTATTATGTATAGCAGAGGCATCTGCTCTTTGATTTTGTGACTGGAGAGTAACACCCCTCATGACTCTAATTGGAAAAATCAAAACATTTCATTTTGACATTTCCGTTTTTTTCTTTTTTTGTTTTGTTTTGACTGAAACAATTTAACAAAATCAATCCAAATTCACAAAATGTATTTGTTGACCCAAATCTGCTCTTTTTTCCTACCACAAGTAGGGCCCTGTATATTCTGAAAGTCTGCAGCAATGGAATTTGCTAAAAAATATACTTCTTGTGATTCAGAACCTAAGCCCTTATTTTTTAAAAGTGGCCCATTGTTTTAAAGAGAATTTGAAAGTGTGACTGGATGCGATGCTGCATTCCTGAGTCTACAGAAAGCTTTGGAAATGTTCACACAATCCCACCCCTCTCCAGGTGTAAAACGCCTCATCTGTCTCCAACTACCCTAACCTCCAGCCTTCCTGCCCTATGCTTCTGTGCTGTAGTTATGTGTGTCACAAATATGTGGTACAATGAAAACCAAAGAAAAGTGTATTAAGGCTAAGGAATAAGGCACAGAAGTTGAGAGAAATAAGAAGGGCTTTTACAGGAATATCAAGAGAAAAAGACATAGTAAGACGTAGTAAGGAAACAATGTCCATTAATAAAGAAGAGGGATGGAATTAATAATGGCTCAGAAATGTTAGACATTGAACTTCTTTGTAAAAAAATGTACTGTAGGGAACAATCCTGCATAGACACAGAAATGTATTGAATGATTTAAAAGCTCTTTTTCCAGCACGTTTCTGAGCCTATGAATTTTACAAATGGTCCCTATCTTTAGAATGGACCGAACCAAACTCTGGATGTGAAAACCCCCAAATGTTGGAACAGACAAGGGGAATTTCAGAATCTAAATCCAGATTTAGGTCTTGGCCATCTCTAGTTAGATAAAACTACATGAAACCAGGCTTCCACCTCAGACAATAAATCCCTCACTAATACCCAAAAATCAGTCATGTTTGCTTGGAATTTGGCACTGTTCTCTGGCAAAATTGGTGAACCTTGCAAACATGGCCTATATTTGGTGTTTGCAATAAAGGCAAAAACAGTCAAGTTTTCCCTGGTTTCAGGTTTTGTTGGGAAAGATTTGCATAGCTCTCCTCAGATCTAAATACAAAGCTTGACCGAAGTGCTGATGTGTGGTTGTAGAGATTTACACCCAGATTCTTAGCTCCAGTTCTGTCCACAGTTGTCTAGCTTAGAAGTCCTGTGATGGAGGGGACAGCAAAGACAGTTCCTACCCCAACTTTCTGGGACGGGTATAGGGTACATGTCAATGGGAGGAAGTACTAGGGACTCTGGTCACCTATGGCAATTCCTAGCTTACCTTACTTATGTCAGGGCCTGGGCAGCTTTAGAATACATCTCCCTGACAGCTCCACTTCCTTTTCACCTATCACACATATCTGCCATGGTGCATCATGGGTGATATAGTTCAGCATGGAAGCCTGGCCCATAAGGAAGAGCTGTGGTCATTCTGTGACAAGTTTTGATATTTTAACTTTTTCACCTGATTTGAGACATAAATAATTGTTGAAATACTGGAATTTCCCTCAGGACAGAAATCCATATTTTTGACCAGCTCTGTTTCTGGCCCTTAGTATCTTAAATTTAAAATTCTTCAAGGTGGAACAGAACCCATCTGCAGGACACATTTTTCCCCCTTTTCTTTCTATAAAGCCTATGAAAACTAATGCTGAAAAGGCCATTTATTAATTGTCATTGGCTAAGTAATGCGTATCCAGCTGTATTACAGCCTTATCCATGATATCTTGCCAATGACCTTAACCTCGGAGGATCTCTTCATTGTGTGACCTAACTGTTCTTGGCTGCCACACACATTCATCAGTGGGCAATTTCCAAATGAGGAAAAATATCCATATGGGACATTGTTAAAACCACTACATTGATGTGGGTTAGCACCTCAGACTTCAACCCATAGTTCTGTAAGCCAAATAAGAATGATTTATCCATAGGGTTGTTTGCCCTCCTCCCCTCCTCACAAGCCTCACAATCCAGAAGTCCTGTGCTCAGTAAATGATGTATGTCCGTTCAGTATGCCTATATCATCAGAGGGCAATTGATTCAATCCCTTATATTCACTGGAAACAAAGCAGCCATATGGCGAGCACTCCACCTTGAAATAAAGTGAATCTGCATAGGCACTGACGGGATATTTCCCTGAATGTATCATACTACTACATCACGCTTCTTGGCTAAACAGCTTTCTCCTAGTCATGGAGAGAACCACAAACAATTCAGAGTTCAAGGTTGGTTCAGATAAGCATCTAAAAGTTAAGATGCTTATCTGAAGCTTATCTGAACTATCCAGATCTCCTGAGTCTACAAAATTGGGATGGAAATTTCATGAGAAAAGGCTTTTTTTTTTTAATGTGTGTGAGAGCCTTCTGTTACTTCCTGCGGCTGGAAGACCCAGAAATAGACGGAGGAAAGCAACACCCTTGCTGCATTTTTGCTCTATGTGCCAGTCACACTTTTGGCACGAAAAAAAAAAAAAAATAAAAATAAAAAAAAGTAATTCATGGGGCAAATCTAACCACAAATTGATATTGCTCCACTCACTTCAATGGATTTGCTACATTGATTTACAGGAGTGAGGATCTGGCCCAACACTATTAACATTTTGTCTTAGGGCTTGTTTATTTGGCAAGTCAGCAAGCAGCTAGTTGGGGAGTAAATTTACAGCAAACTAGCCTGCTAAATTGCCATGTGGACCCAGCTACTCTGCACTGAAAGTTCTGTAGCAGTAGGTCAAAGAGCACTATGGGACTTTTAGTGCCCAGCAGCAAGGCCACACAGTAGTTAGTGCAAGGCAGGCTAGTTTGCTGTAGATTTCCATCCCAACTTGCTGCACATTAAGTCTTTGTGTGGACAAGCCTTAACATTCTTGCTATATTACAACCCTACCTTGTGGAGTCTTATCCAGAACCAGAAAATGCAGAGGTTAAAAAAAAAAAGGTAAAATAATGTATGAGGTAAGCAGGGAAATTTGTGACACTTTTTGAAACCTCAAAAAAATATTTTCTTTTTCAAGTGAAGGCTTTTTTGAGGAAGTTCTTTTTTTTTTATTATTGTTTTAGTTTTCACTCAGAACTCACAATTTCTACAACAGCTGTGCAAAAACCCTTGTGGTTCAGAAAATGCCCAATATTAAAAATAACCAGATAAATAGTATTTGTTTCTTGTAATGAGTTAAAACTGCAATTTCTTCTTTGTGAATTTTTGTGATTTATCTGCAAAACCATTTAGATTACACATCTGTACTTGTGAACATTTAAAATTTAGCAAGTTTTACCTAAACTAAATAGATCAGTTACCTCAGTATTGACAATATTTATTTGTACGTCCCTGTACTCAATAGGAAATGCCTTGAATGCCCCAAATACTGATGTTATCTAAAAGCAAATGCTTGCTTAGGTATCTAAGGCAACTGGCAAGTTTTTACAGTTTTCAACTGTATACTGACAGATACACATTGCTGCTCATGTTCTCACTGTCCCTACCCCTTCTGCTGATATAAAATGTTAGTGGCCTTTAAGGACAGTAGATATTTGAGTGCATTTCTGTCTCAAGGCTAATGTCTCAATGTCACTTGAGGAAAGATGATTCAATCAACATATATTCTTAAACGTGCTCCTTTTACTTTCAGCAAGTCTAATCCTTTACAGTTTGACTTGCTGTCTTTCGAAAGTGACCCCACAAGAGTATGCATGGGCACTTTCATCTCCTTTTCCAAAGTGATATTCAGAGAGTCATTTTAGCCCAGAGATTTCTTGAAATTACTTCTTCATTTTAGATTTGTACAAATCCCAGGCAGGGGTGGGGAAGGGCATGCCATAAAGACCTAGTACCTCATCATGTAATTTCCACTGATGATATTTCTCCACTGATCTCTGTTCCCTGTGATAGGTCTCAGGGTTTCATCTTGTCACATGAGTCTAATAGCATGATGTTTTATTATGAGATTGTTGGCTTGGGAATTTCCACCCCCATTATTGCATGATTTTGTAAAGTCTGGAATTAGAATCTGTGGGCCTGATTCACCATTATTACACCAGCTTTAGACAGGTGTCAGCCCATTGGTTTCAGGAGTAACACCATTGACACAGGCTCTGCCTCATTATTTACGTCCATACAAAGTGGGCACAGAGTGGTCCTACCAAATCAGACTTCTTCCCCCATTAATAATTGGTGATAGAGCTTTACACTCACTTTACACCAGAACAAAGGACTGGACAAGGTCCAAGAAAGAGGTGAATCAGGCTGTGTTAATCCAGGTCCCTGCAGTCATAGAATCATAGAACCATAGGCTTAGAAGGGACTGCAAGGGTCATCTAGTCTAACCTCCTGCCAAGATGCAGGATTTGTTGTGCCTAAACCATCCAAGACAGATGGCTATCCAGCCTCTGCTTGAAACCTCCAGTGAAGGAGCTGCCACAACTTTCCTAGGAAGTTATTGTGGGGACAAAATGTCTCCAAATAGAGAGTTATAAGGAAGATGTGATGTGATGTCACACCAAAATGTTGGCAAAACAGATGTATTGACCCCTTTCTTCAAAATCATATGAGGATTGAGAAGATATTCAACACAGCATGTCTACATCACATTATTCACACAACTCTGATCTCATATATTCAAGGCCCTTATTCTCATCTCTTTTACACTGGTAAATCCACTAACTGCAGTGGATTTATGCCACTGTGTGTGACGAGAGAACCATGCCCTTAATCCTGTAATCAAGAGAATAAAGAAAATATCATGTTGATTCGCTCTGATTTACACCAGTAAAAGCGAGAGGAGCATCACGCCCAATGTATTTATTTATATACTTATCGAGTCTAGCTATTCAGTCCTGCAGTGGACATATGTGAATTTCTTAAAAGACTTAGCAGTGCTGTGTTAATGTTATTTGAATACTTTATTAGAGATTATTTTTAATGGATCAGATAATGTATAACTTCAGGATCCCTTGGACAAATTAAATATAGGCCCCTTAGAAACTGTCTCCATTAGAGAAATTTGCACTGGCATGGCTGCATCCGTGGAGCTATACCCAGGTGAACTCCTAATGTGGACATGCAACACAGGTGAGATTTACTGTGGTAAATTAATTAAATCAGTGCAAATTTCCCTAATGGAGGTGGGTCCAATATCCCAGGATTATAATTGCTAACTGTGGAGTTGCTGTTCTGGGGGTGAGAAAGGTTATTTCTAGACATGCTTTTACTTATTAGCAATCATCTAGATGTCACCATTATCTAGTAGAGACAAGGTGGATGAGGTAATATCTTTTATTGGACGAACATCTGTTGGCAAAAGAAGAGATCTGTGGAGCTCAAAGATTTGTCTCTTTCACCAACAGAAAGTGGTCCAATAAAAGATATTGCCTCACTCACCTTGTGTCTTTCACAGCCTGGGACCAACACAGCTACAATACTGCAAACATTATCTGGTAGGCAGAAAACTTTTGCCCAGCCAGTGGCAAAGCAAGTTCAACAAGAGGGAAGAGCCCAACATCAGGGGCTCTTCCTGGTGGGAGGAGAGGGTCTGAGGTAGGCCAGACAGAAAATTGGGGGCGGGGGGGAGGCTGTGCCCCTCCTTGCCATGAGGCTCCACCCTCTCCATGCCCCCGCCCCCTGGCCAGGTCAGAGGCCAGAAGCTGGAACCAGGCACTGCGGGGCTCTGGCTGATCACAGCCAGTAAGAGCTGCCCGGGTCTGGCTGTGATGCCAGCAGAACCATCGGGAAGCAGTATCCATGGGGGACAGGGCCCAGGAGCCTGGGTCAGAGTGGGTCAGTCCAGGCCACTGTGGAGAGCCCTTGACCCTCCACCTGCTCTGGGCGGTGCTTTGGTTTACATCTCTGCTGCTGCTGGAGCCGGGCGTTGGGCCAGCAGCCGCCGCTCTCTCCACTCTGCCTTCAGAGCTGGGTGGCTGGAGAGCGGCATCTGCTACGGGGTGGCTAAGCAGGGCTGGCTCCAGGCACCAGCTTCTCAAGCAGGTGCTTGGGGAGGCCGCTCCGGAAAGGGGCGGCAGGTCCAGGTATTCGGCGGCAATTCGGCGGACGGTCCCTCACTCCGCCTGGGAATGAAGGACCTCCCGCCGAATTGCCGCTGCAGATCGCGATCGCGGCTTTTTTTAGATTGCGATCGTGGCTTTTTTGTTTGTTTGTTTGTTTTTGTTTTGTTTTGGCTGCTTGGGGCAGCCAAAACCCTGGAGCTGGCCCTGTGGCTAAGGCAAATTTTGGGGTGGCTATAGCCCCTGCAAGCCCATCCTAGTGCTGCCCTGCCCAACGTGTGGTTCTAAACTAAGGATATGTCTACATCACAAATGAATGTATAATTGTAGCATGGGTAGACATTCTTATGCTAGCTTTAATCTAGCTAGCACTGGTAACAACAGTAGTGAAGATGTGGCGGTACAGACCTCAGGCATGAGCCAGCAACCCAAATATATACCCAGAGTCCCTGGTGGATTGGTACTGGGGCAACTAGCCCACACTGAAACCCACACGACAATGTCCTCACTACCGCTGCTACCCGCACCAGCTAGACTAAAGCTAGAGTGGGTATATTTACTCGCACTGCAGTCACACCTCCATTTGTAGTGTAGACATGCTCTGGGTCGACAAGGGGTGGGGAAGCCGGGACAAATTACTGGGGCCCGGCTTCCCCTCCTCTTGTCGGCCCTGTTTAGCCGGTCTGCCCTTGCTGGGGGGGCCCGAAAATTTTTTTTTCACCGGGGCCCGAACCTGCTCTCAGTGGCCCTGGACATGCTCTAAGAGAGGTTATGATGAATAGAAGACAACAAGGCTTCCTGCAATGAGTGAGAAGTGTCACTGGAAGTGTTTCTGCTCTCACTAACACTGGCTTTTCACCAGTAGGACTCCACTGACTTTAGTAGAACTACTCTTGATTTATACTGACGTGAATCAGAATCAGGGAGTCTTCAGAGAAATGTGAGAGAGGCAGCCCTTAACCTACACAATTGTGTGGGCAAAGGAGAGCCCAGAGTTGGAGTAGGGCAGATGTATACCGGACTATATGTGTGTGTATATATGACTATAGAATGCATATCCTATACAGATTTTGCTGTCACCTCTTTTAGTAGTGATAAAATAAAATTCCAGCACTGAGTCTCTGATAAAATGTCCGCAGTTCAGCTGAGCACATTTTGCAGCTGAGCTCTACTAGAAACATATTTAGGGCCTTACCATTAGACCTGGGCTGCTAAATTCATTATTTTGGACATTAACAGAATTCAAAAGGTATCTTAAAATAACATCTTAATTTATACTGTGCATTATATTGTTAACATCTTGGCAGCTATGATTTTTTTTCTGATTAGCTCCATTATTGCTTGCTGTCTGCTGTTGTGTGACATTGCTCTAATACCTTGATGAGAAGCCCTCTAAATCCTGATTCTTTCTTCCAAATGGGCAGGCACTGAATTTAATACCATTTCCTTGGGCAGAAACACCCCTCTGTCACACTGCTACCTCTACTGATGTTACACTGGTATTAGGTTTTTAATAACAGCTCCATCTAACATGCTACACTTAACATTTTTTTTAATCAGCCTCTCTATAAACTGCTAAATGTTTCCAGATAGGGAAAATTCAATTTTTTCCCCTATGACGACAATATTTTATGCTTATGAGGGCATACACATAGCAAAATAATCAGGTGTAAAGTCACAACATTATTTTAGTGCATCTTTAATATATTAAAGTTTTGCTTAAAGAAAATCCTACAATGAGGAAAAATTATTTGTTTTGAGAAAAAAGTAAGAATAATATATTCTGATCCTTCATCCAATATATTACTACACCACTCAAAAATGCGTAGCTCATGATTTATACAAACAAAATTTTGCTATGTTGCAGGCTTTTTGAAAAATGTATGTCTGACTTTAGACCTCAGATATAATCACCATATAGCAAGCTTTCAATCTTTCAAGGCATAATGAAAACATATGGGATAATGCCTAGCCTACTCTATAAGCAACAGGTTAATCTGGGACTTGTTTCTTATTTTCTAATGTAAAATCTATTAAAGTGGTTCAAAACCCCCTTTTTTTAATGGAAAGCCTGCAAATACACATTTTTAATGAGTCAAGCTGAGCAGAGTCTAAATATTCCTTTAGAATTTGTGAGTTGTCTCTCTCTTCCTTCATTTTCTTAAATGTATCTGGAGCTGCCAGCCTTGACTATTTCCTGTCTTATTTGTGACCTTCATTAGGATTCACTCCCAAGTCTCCAGAAATGTAAAAATGAACCATCTTCACACAATTCCATATTTTACATTGTTAAAGCTACAAACACATTCTCCATAACTATCCAATTCTGTACTCAGACAGCTCATAGTTCTATTGGTAAACTTACATTAAACACTACACTGCCTAAATCTGCAATGGAAAAAGAGAGTTCTCTTTAGCAGCATAGGAGTTTTTATAGCAAAGCAGACCAATGGCCCATATACTCTAATATCCTATTTCTGGTAGCAGCTAATACCCGATACTTTGTGGAAAGGTATACAAATGATGACCGCAAATTAGCAAAACACTTATACATGTGATTAACTTTAAACCGGTGCTTAAGGCTTTACTTCAGCCTTCACGACAAAGAAATTCATGACTTCCATGAAATTTACGCATTTGCTTAAGGTCCCAGTTCAGGATAGCACTTAAGCATGTGCTGCACTTTAGGTACGAGTTTAAGTCTCTCAGTAGGAAATAAGCTAATTAAAGCTAAGCATGGACTTACATGTGTTCCCAAATTAGCACCTAAGTAATTTGCTGAATAGGAACAGACTTGAGTGCACAATTAGGTGCTGTGATGACTTGGGGCCTAAGGACCTGATTCTTATCTCATCAGACCTATTTTACACTTTGTAACTCCCCAGAATTTTTCTCCTGCCTGCATCAGTGGGTGATCAGAAGAAGGTTCCAATAATACACTCATCTGCAGTTCTAAACCACAGGGAGAAATTTCATCTTGGCCCAACCTGTTTTTGCCCTGGAGCATCAAAACTCATATCCCTTGCAATATAGTGCTCCCTTATGTAACTGCAGGTGCTGTACATACCCATACACATCCTTTTTTGACTTGCATTAAGCTATTTGCTTCAATAATACCCACCAGCAGTGAGTTCCACAGTTACTTATGCACTGCACTGTTTCATGTTAGAGAATGTCAATCGTTATTTGATTTGCCATCAGATAGTGAAAACAAAGGTATGTACATACAGTTGCAAAAGGTTTTCTGTGGAATTGGCATGAACCAATAATTGGACCCTCATAAAAATGTGATATTTTAGAAGCTTGCAGTTAGCTCCTGGATTTTACCTACCTAATTTGCTTCAGGAGCAATCACAATCTCAAGTCATAGTCTCAGAGTATATTCTGCCCTATCTCTTCAAGTGGTTCTTCCATTCATAGATTCCAGGGCCAGAAGGGACCATTATGATCATTCAGTCTGACCTCCTCTCTAACACAGGCCACAGAATTTCCAGAAAATAATTCCTAGAGCAGATCTTTTAGTAAAACATCCAATCTTGATTTAAAAATTGTCAGTGATGGAGAATCCACCAAAACCCTTGGTAAATTGTTCCAGTGGTTAATTATCCTCACTATTAAAAATGTACACGTTATTTCCAGTCTGAATTTGTCTAGCTTCAACGTCCAGCCATTGGATCATGTTATATCTTTCTCTTCTATGTTGAAGAGCCCGTTATCAAATATTTATTTCCCACATAGGTACTGATTGACTATGATCAAATAACCCCATAACTTTCTGTTTGTTGAACTAAATAGATTGAGTCTATCACTATAAAGAATGTTTTCTAATCTTTGATCACTCTCCTGGTTCTTCTCTGAACCCTCTTACCATTTATCAGCATCCTTCTTGAATTGTAGACTTCAGAACTGGACACAGTGTTCCAGCTGCAGTCGTAACAATGACAAACACAGAGGTGACATAACCTCTCTACTCCTACTGGAGACACACCTGTTTATGCATCCCAGGATCACATTGGCTTTTTTGGCCACAACATCACATTGGGATCTCATATTCAGGTGATAATCTACTATGATCCCCAAATCTTTTTCAGAATCACTGCTTTAAAATAAATGAATTTACTTACTGTTTGGAGAGAAGAGACTTTTTATAAGTGTGTTCCTGAATGTTGAATTATCTCTTAAATGACCTTTGAAAAATTCCCCTTTTAGTAACATTTTTTGATTCCATGAGGTCTAGTCTAGAGCTAAATGAAGTGTGTGTGAGAGAGAGAGATTCAGAAATATTCATTACATTTTAAACTGAATTTTAGTTTGACCGTGTCTGTGACCATGTCTGTGACCTTTGTGTTCACTTTCCAAGAACCTGTGAGGAGTCAAGCTTTACAAGCATGAAGCGTCAAAAAAAAAAGTGAACTAAAAGCGCAAATGAAATGATTCAATGTGCTGATCTGCCATTCCCAGGACCCTGTGGAAGCTCCTCTGCAAGGCTGGGGATCGACCAATTGCAAGGGTGCCAGCCAGTGAACAAAGGGAGATTTGGGAAACATGCCTTGTTCTTCTCCCAGTCCTCACACAGAAATCCTGTGGAGAACTAATGCAGTCTGATGCTAGATTCTCTCTTCCACAGCCCCTTCCTCACTGAGTGAGCTGAAGAAGGAGTTTGCGGGAATCTTTTACATACCAGGACCCCAGCACCAGCACTTAATTTTACTTCTTCTCTAGAATACAGCGAAGATAAAACAGAGCTAGCAGATAAAGGATGATTTACAACCAATCAGCTAAAATGTATGTGTGTGAAAGAGAGAGAACAGGGAGCATGGCAGAGAGAAGAATTAATTCCATATTACTTGTTTCAGAGGCATTGTGAGCCCATACGGCTTAATAGTTCTCCACTACTCTGTAGGGCCATTATTTTTACACCCAAATTTATTTCCATCAGACATAAACCTGCTGTTATCCCTCTGTCTATTTTAAATGACTGCATCAAAAATGCTGATTCTTAAACATGAGATAATAGAAAATATTAAGCTTATTAAAGAAATGATCCCCCACATATTTGGAGATCCATTTTTTTGCTGTTCCACTCCACGGGCTGTACCTGCCCGTATCCTACCCCCAGTCCTTCCTCTGGATCTTTATCATTGTTATATGCTTTTCCAGACACCAAGAACAACCTTCACTTCTTATCTGAGTGACTTGTATTTTAAATTAAGGAAAACAAATAAACTGGAAAGGACAAATATGAAGTCTCCACATCCCGCATAGTAATGGAGGATTCAATTGTCCCCAGTGTAGACACAACGATGCAGCTAGAAGAGGTCTTTTGTCAGTATAGCTAATGTCATTCGGGGAAGTGGATGTAACTATACCGACAGAACTCCTTCTGTCGGGGGGCTCTGCCAGCATAGTTATGCTGGCCAAGGCTCTGTCACAGACCAGCCCAGAGACAGAGAGACTCCTTAGAAATGTCAAGCTACATAGAAAACAGAGTCATAACAATTCCATAGCAGTAATAGACTGGAAGGAAGAGAAGCCAGCATTTAGTTTGTGAAGGGTTGAAAACTACTGCTCTGCAGTCATAAGAACATAAGAACGGTCGTACTGGGTCAGACCAAAGGTCCATCTAGCCCAGTATCCTGTCTACTGACAGTGGCCAATGACAGGTGCACCAGAGGGAGTGAACCTAACAGGTAATGATCAAGTAATCTCTCTCCTGCCATCTATCTCCACCCTCTGACAAACAGAGTCTAGGGACACCATTCCTTACCCATCGTGGCTAATAGCCATTAATGGACTTCACCTCCATGAATTTATCCAGTTCTCTTTTAAACGCTGTTATAGTCCTAGCCTTCACAACCTCCTCAGATAAGGAGTTCCACAAGTTGACTGTGTGCTGTGTGAAGAAGAACTTCCTTTTATTTGTTTTAAACCTGCTGCCTATTAAGTTCATTTGGTGACCCCTAGTTCTTGTATTATGGGAATAAGTAAATAACTTTTCCTTATCCACTTTCTCCACATCACTCATGATTTTATATACCTCTATCATATCCCCCCTTAGTCTCCTCTTTTCCAAGCTTAAAAGTTGTAGCCTCTTTAATCTCTCCTCATATGGGACCTTCTCCAAACCCCTAATCATTTTAGTTGCCCTTGGTCCTCACACACGAATTTTACAGTATCAGTTCCACACAGCCCAACTGCCCACTTTTCTACTGAACTCGCACAATTCCCATTTGCCCATTTCTCTCTGGCAATCAGCTATCTCCTACTTTGGAGCAGATTCTCACGAGTGCCTCTCTATCTTTAGACTAGTGCAGTGAACCTTAAACGGTGAGGCATAGAGACTTGGTGGTCACATTATAGTGGTTTCACCAACTAACTAGGCCTTTTAATTTTACTTTTCCCCTTAAGCAAATGCTGTAGTTGCCACAGGGATGTTACATAGTCAAGAAAGAAAGGGGAGATGGTTCATGTGATTGCAAATGAGAGGGGAATTGGTTCACAAGGAAATCTTTGCATTATCCTCTCTTTACTTCCTCTCACATGCACAGACTACGAAAAAGTTTTAAAGCCCCTGGATGAGTGCCTATTCTCTGGCTGCAAAAGACAATCTCACATTCGGTAGACATTCCCTAGGAACTTCACAGTAAATTGTGCAAGCACAGTGGATAATTACTGCCTTAAATCTAGCACTTTGGCTGGAATATAGGTAGAATATTTTGTACTTTTAACAAAATAGGGAGGTATATCGGAAAATGCTACTTTCCATAGTCAGGGCACGGTGTGTTCTGTTTGGCAATCTTAATATACCTTTCCCCAGCAGATCAGATTTCATCCTTTAAAGCTCTTTAGAATAAAACAGGAATACCTATTATAATATTGTAAGTAGTATTATTACTGTGCCCTGTTTTCTGTAGTGGGGGTGGGGAACTAACCTTGTAAAAGTGATTTCTTGATGTTGCATTTCCTTTGTGTCTATCCACTCATTATAGTTACCCTTAAATTCAAAAATGTATTCTACCTTGTAAAATCAATTAGGCTTTTAAGCAATCAAATCCTTTCCTGCTTGCTTTCTATGTCCTCTTTTTAGTATTAAAACTTGTTTCTGGGCTACCTGCTTTGGCTGGTCAGCCCAAATGCAACCACCTGCTCCAGACTCCAGCAACTGAGCAGGGAGCTGCAAAGATTCACAGGGGAATAGGAGGATGTGGAGGGATGGGAAATGCTCCCCCTAAGGCTTTGGAGTGGCTGCGGAGCTGGTTCAGTGGCTGCTGTTTCTCCACGGAGGCTGCAGTAGCTCCAGCAGTCCTAATATGACCCTTCACAAGAGACAAGAAGGGGGATGGGTATGCCTGAGTAGCAACAGAACTTCCAGCCCAGACTCTGACTCACTCCCCCTATGATCTCTGTGCATTGTATGGCAGAGACACACAATAAACTAGAGAACCCCAATGAAGACATCCATCCTTGGTGCAGCCTCCTGAAATATGCCCCACCTCGGCTCTGCCCTCTCAGACAGTGGAACTACACATGCTCTGCTATCAGCAGGTCTTCGGCAGACCCAGAAGCTGCCCTCTGGTTAGGAGAAATGCAAAGTTTTCAAAACAGTTTTATTCTTCTACTTCTATCCTACCTAATTTGACCTCAACTTTAAATGGGATTTGAGGAGGGGGGGAATTCCTGCACTTTTCAACAATATATTGGCAATTGACTTTCATACCCTATGATTTCCCTGATAATTTTCCTCTTTCATCACAGCTGTCAGTTACTCATGGATGTTGTGTTTTGGCTAAAATCAAGTGTAGCCGGAAGCCAGACCAGGACAAAGCCTTCAAGATGACATGCAACCACTTCCTCCCTGGGGGCAACTTCACCCAATTTGCTGATTTGAGGTTCATCCACAGGTTCATCAACTGTGTCCCGCTGAATGGAGCCGTACGCCACAGAAATTGGGACTAGAGATGCTGGAAGTACGGCTATGATGACGAGATGCTAACCCACATCTTGTGTAGCTGCAAGCCCCATTCCATAACCTGGAACCTGACCCATGATGCCATCCAAGATAGTCTAGTCAGAGCCATCCCACCACCTGTAAGGAAGGTGGCCGTGAACTCTGCGATTCCTGGAACGGACAGCCAACTGCAACCGGACATCATCATCACCAATGAGGAACAGAAGATTGTCATGGTGAATGTCACATTTCCCTTTGAAAACAGGCCCCCGGTCTTCCGTGATGCCCGATCTCGAAAGCTGGAGAAATACGCCCCTCTAGCCAACACTGTGAGAGCTAGGGGTTACCAGGTTCAAACTCACGTGCTGATTGTCGGAGCCCTGGGTGCATTGGACCCCAGTAACAAGCGAGTGTTGTGAGACTGCAGAATCGGTCAGCTCTACACTTGGCTGATGCAGCAACTCATGGTGTCGGACGCCATCAGGTAGTTGAGGGACATCTATCTAGAACACATCACTGGACATTGGCAATGCCAGGAGTGCCGATGAGAAGCAAAGTCGGGAAAGTAATTGAAATAGTTTCCTGATACATTGTATTTTCTAAGGGACAACCTATCCTAAATTCTCAATTACCGAGGGACAATCTACACTCATTGCTATATTTGCTTTCTACAATCAACTCTCCGTATAACTTTTCATGAGTGATGTACCCAAATATTTGGATGCTAATATCTAAACTGTATCATTAAATTTATTAAGATAAATTTGGGTTATTGCTGATTATGTACTGTATGACTTTTAAACCAACCAGTGTACTTTTGGATAATTTAAGCATTATACCCAGATGTACAGACACTCTTTCTTTAACCTGTGTACTATATACTTTTAACATTGGCTTTAATATAAACAATTAAATCTCTTCTTATCACAGTGTAATATCTGATGTGCCTTTTATTGGGGATTTTTATCCAGTCCAAGCAGCAGGATGGATTTAATGACTTAGTGGATCTTTCCCATGTTTTGTGTCATCCTACCATTCATTATTAAGAAACAAAGAGAAAATTAAGTGGGGGACTTTTTTATGCCAATCTTTCAAAGGCAATAGGTTTAATTAGGTGACCAGTTCTTAGAAATGCAGGTTAAATAGTAGGGTTATGATTGTTGAGATACCACAACTGGATACTTCTCCCAGGTTCTCTGCTCCAGCCTAGGAGACTTCTTTAACTTGCATCAGCTGTGGATCAACCGGAGCTCACTGCAGTCCAGCCACTCTCCCTCCCCACCCCATGCAAGCTCTGCTCTCAGCCTAAATAATTTAAATGGTCAGTCATGGAGCTCTGCGGGGGGTGAGGGAAGAATTCTTCCTCAGAATATAGAGAGGTGTAGCAGAGCTATTCTGCAACTGTTATGTCAGGAGTAGCCTTTGCAGCCATTGCACCTCCATTCAAACCAGGGAAAAAGCCTGGATGATCAGACAGACACAAACCTCCAGTCATACTTGTTAAGAGCTGCTACACCCATCAGCAATAGTAGGCCTGTGGTAAGAGTACATGACCTGTGTAAAGCCCTGGTAAGTTGGCACTGCTTCTGCCATTCAAATAGTAGAGCTGCAGTGTTGGGGGCCCTCTGAAATGGCTGAATTTGCCCCAAAGGAACAATAATTATTATTATCACACACACTTAGAATGCAGCTGCTCCGCTGTAAGATCTCCCATGTAGCCACTCTGGCCTGGTCCCCACTTAGTCCGGACTTCGGACTAAGGTACGCAAATTCAGCTACGTTAATAACGTAGCTGAATTCGAAGTACCTTAGTCCGAACTTACCGCGGTCCAGACGCGGCCGGAAGTCTCCCCCTGTCGACGCCGCGTACTCCTCTCGGCGAGCTGGAGTACCGGCGCCGACTGTGAGCACTTCCGGGATCGATCCGGGATCGATTTATCGCATCTTAACCAGATGCGATAAATCGATCCCAGAACATCGATGGCGTGCCGCCGGACCAGCCGGTAAGTGAAGACTAGGCCTCTATGTGGATGGCGAAGAGCTCTCCCACTGGCCTAGGGTGACCAGACAGCAAGTGTGAAAAATCGGGATGGGGGTGGGGGTAATAGGAGCCTATATAAGAAAAAGCCCCAAATACTGGGACTGTCCCTATAAAATTGGAACATCTGGTCACCCTACATTGGTCTAATTAAACCACCCCCAACAAGCAGCGGTAGCTATGTCAGCGGGAGAGTATCTCCTGCCGACAAAGTGCTGTCCCCACCGGTGCCTCTGTTGGTGTAACTTATTGTGCTCGGGGGGGGGTGGTGTTTTTCACAGCCCTGAGCAATATAAACTATACCGACGAAAGTGCTAGTGTTGTTATAGCCTCAGTAATTTCCTGTCTTGTTTTCAGTCACTTGGATTTTATTATTTGAAGGGGATGCTGTTGTCTATGAAAAAAACAATCTCGGAGCTGAAGGTGTTTTGTTATGTACAAAATTGCAGCGGCATCGTGACAAGCCACAGTGCATGTTTTCCTTTCCTGGTAATTCAAGATCCTATGGCAGTTTGCCTAAGAGGAGGTTGCTAACCACAGTGTCCTGGGCACATTCCATTTTGAGTAAATACATTTTCCCTCTCAAATTTCATACTGAATGCATTATTCTTATTCACTTTCAGTCACAGAGCTTTGTGCGGTGGTGTTGTGCACTGTTGAATCACTGACTTGATCCACCCCACAGGTGTCTGTATTTCCATTGTAGCTAAAATGCTGTCTCCATGAATATGCAGCCCCATTGTGCATTCCTTGTGCACCCAAAAATCTTGCCAGAGCCAATGACTCTTGTAAGCTGATGCTAGTTATTACATTGACCTGTGGTTTAGCAGTAACAAATTGGTATTTCATGCTTTTGAAACCAAGGCTATACTGTGTTTTTAAAGGGAACTTGGGAGGAATAAAAATCAAACTTTACTAAATAGCAGAAGAAGCTAACATAAAAGCTTTGGGTGGTTGGGATTTGGAAGCTGTAGATAACATTTGATGCTTTGGCATTTGGAGAGATTCGAGCCCCAACTTTGATTAGCACATTGATCAGTTGATTAAAACGTCACCTGAAACTGGGTATTATGTATAGTGCTGGACAGGAAGAGATATTGTTTGAGCCAAGAAGCAGGAAAGGTTATTGCATCTCATATCTTAAGTCTGTGCTTAGACTATGGTGATGCCATTTAAAAGATAGCAGGAATGCCATGTTTGAACAAAGCAAATGTTCTGTATGACTATGTGTGTTGTTGACTTATTCCGGGCCATCAGAAATTAAAACTTTGGAAACTACGGCCATGAAGAAGAAAGAGTATATATTATATAGAGCAAGGGGGAAAGCCCGATCTTGCGAGATATCAAGTTGCATTATGCAGACTGGAGAGGTTTTTCTGTGCTTATCTGAACAGAATTTGAACAGGTTTTAGAGATTATTTTGTGGTGTTGTTGTTGTTGGACACAGTGGTGGTGAAGAATTCAGCTTTAACGTTTTGCATTTCCTGACTTTGGGTGGCTTTAACTAAGTAAGTATAGGGCCAGATTCTGAAATCCTTGCTCATAAAGAGTGGGCATTTACTTGTATAACACCCAATTTAATGAAATTACTCTCCAAGGTAAGGAATTCATGCTCTGCCCCCCGTGTGGCATTATCATGGTAGGTAAATTTAATTCTTTAAGTTTTCTTTTTTTTTAAAGGAACACATTTAAAAAAAACCTCACAAGACTACACCTAGTGGGTAATGCCTCTTCTGTTGCCTCCTATCTCCTTCAGGCCAGGAAGTGCACATCTGTGTGAGTTCAGGAGACATGAAACAGCTGATGGGCCTTGCCCAATTGCTGCATCTCCCCAAGTAATGCTTGCCTGGAGTAATGCATCTTCCCAAGTAATGCTCGTAGAGGAGCTTTTCCCATTTGCTGTCTCCTAGCCTCACCTGTTTAAGAATGGTGACAATTGTGGTACAGAGGCACCTGCATGCCAAATGACTTCTAGTCTCATAATTTCTAACATGTAGGCAGTATGCACTTTAAGAGTGCAAGTGGAGAGGCAACACTAGGGCTTATCCCAATAGCTGCCTCTGCATCTAGACAAAGAGTGCTTATGCATGTAATGTGCATCGCTATTAACTGAATTGGAACTTTCTCTTGCACCTGGTCAGACCAGGTGATCCAAATATTCCTACTTTGTAAATAAATACAAAAGATCTATTTCTAAGACCACGGGTCAATGAGTACTGTAGACTCAATCCTGAAAACTCTTACTATAGACATTAGTAAGAATTTATGGCATCAGTATAGTATATCCAGGCCTCATCGTAGCTAGTTTCAAACTTCAGCCAATTTTGCTGCAATCCTGATGAACTCAGAAACAACTGCTCACATTTGTTGCTCAGGTTTTCCAAAAGAAAAAGAATCTCTTTGGGGCTGAGACCATGCACAAAAAATTTCATCGCAAAAAGTGACTGTTTCAAAGTTACGAGAACACAAAAACAAGGGGTTATAATGGAAAGTATTTGGCAATCTGAACTACAGCAGACTTATAGGTGACTATTACTATATCACTACCAATATGGCTCCAAAACAGAACAATGGATCCAAATCTCCCCCAAGCTTTGGTGAAGTTCAAATCTTCATCTGAATTTCACAACTGGAGCCCATCTGTAAATATATATATATAAACACACACACACAGAGTATAATAGTATAACATATATACCATAGTTACTGCCTGTAAATATTCATTTGACTGGCATTCTGGATAGTATGAAGGTTCTAACAGTTAACTTGTTGTTTATATTTGAAATAGTTACCATATGATCACAACTGGGAGACCCACTGGTATGTTATTTTTTAGGAAAATAAGTATTGACTTAGGAAGGTTCCTGATTATTTTAAAACCTCTTCTTTTGACAGAAAGATTACATTTGTGGTTTATGAAAGTCCAGGCATTTGGAAATCTTTTTGTCCTTGACATTAGCAAAGGCCTGGGGGAAGGACCATTTTCTTGTTTAGCACCTAAAGATCAGAGCTGATTCTTGCAACATTTGAGATCTCTAAAACCTTCTTCATACTTTCATCACTCTGGTGTGTTAATGCACTGGGTTCACAATGAGCAAGATCTAATAAACATAAATTCATCCTACAGCTTTACATTATTTACATTAACTATTACTGTACAGATTTCAAGACCATGGCTGTAATTATGCCTGACATTCTGCAGGTCTCATTTGAATAAGAATTAGGGCCGGTGGAAGGATGTTTCGCGCCCTAGGCGAAACTTCCACCTGCGCCCCCCCCCCCATCCCTGAGCCCCCGCCCTGAGGCGCCCCCCCACGGCAGATCCCCCCTCCGCCCTGAGGCGCCCCCCCGTGCGGCAGCTCCCCCCTCTGCCCTGAGGTGCCCCCCCTGTGGCAGCTCCCCACCGCCCACCCTGAGGCACCCCTCCCACCCCAGCTCACCCCTGCCCCGCCTCCTCTCCGCGCACGCCATTACTGCTTCACTTCTCCCGCCTCCCAGGCTTGTGGAGCCAATCAGCTTAGGCGCCACAAGCCTGGGAGGCGGGAGAAGTGAAGCAGCCACGGCGTGCTCGGGGAGGAGGCGGGGCAGGGGTGAGCTGGGGCGGGGAGTTCCCCTGCATGCCGCACCCCTCCTGCTACAGGTGGCCCTTCCCGCGCTCCATTGCCCCAGCTCCCTCCGCCTAATTGCCGGCGGCGACCAGGGCAGCCAAAGAGCCGGCCGCCGCGGTCATTGCCGAAGAAAATGGTGCCCCCAAATCCTAGTGCCCTAGGCGACCGCCTAGGTCGCCTAAATGGTTGCACCGGCCCTGATAAGTATCACACTTCATTGTCACTATCCTGTAGAATGAAATATTTGACTAAATAAACATGAATATAGTGAAATCTGTTTTAAGCAAAAGGAGCCAGCAAAAGATGGTTTCTTAATGTAAGTGATCTCCCAATAAAGGTGGAGTATAATTGTACTTAGTATGCTTCTGGATACATTGGGGTGGTCATTTATGGGAGGAGAGGCTGCCTAATAAGGGTTCCTTTTGCACAGGTTTCACAGGACTGTGAAAAGGCACCTCCTGCTGGCATTTCTCAGCTCCTGCTATGTGTTCTTTTAGGTAAATATCAGTATGGGTAGGAGTGGAAACCCTCTCCCCAACTTTGACTGTAACATGAAATTCCCACCAGTATCTCGAGTTGAGAATCACCCATTTGTGACCAAACAGTGAGTCACTGCCAGGATGACTAAGGGAAATGAGATAGAGTTTTCTTAAGTTTGCAGTAAGCTCCTTTTTTTTCTGGACAGTAAGAAGTAAGAAATAGATTTTATTTCACTTAAGTTCATTTCTGATCCACAGTGTAAAAATTCTGACACCGGGCAAGACACAGAAGCTAGAAATTAGAATTTGTCTTGAAGGTTTTAATTGTCTGTTGGAGAAAAAAAATTGCTCCGATGCTGAGAAAAGAAGAGGGTAGTTGTATGTGTAAATACGGAAGGGAGGGTGCCTCAAGGTACAGGACAGATTCTCAGCTCCCAATCCAGCTGTTCAGGCAGTGTTAAACAGGCAAAAATCTGCTGTCCCACATGGGCAGCTGGAGAAATCCTTGGGTTGCACAAAGCTGCCATAAGGGTATGTTTAGAGCAGGCTGAGAGTGGAAGGGGGTCTGGATGGAGCACATTGTGCTCTGCTGAGCCTGCTCCGGCAGCGCGGCCTCTAGGAAGCTGTTTCTGACAGCATAAGCCAGAGTAGTCTTGAAGCTGCTTTAAGTTCTCGCCGCAGGATCAGAGGAGCAGAAAAAAACGTCTTTCCCCTTCCCACCGTGCCCTCCTCCCCCACCAGACACTTCCTCAGCTCAGCTGGAACTGAGGATCTGGCCCTACATCTCTGGCAGGGAGGGAGGGAATATTTCTGAGTGAGGAACAGAAATTGTGGGCCATATTCTGGCTTCCCTTGCATGGCTGAACAAATGGGAGAAAGGGAGCTCTCGTCATCAGTCTGATCTTCTGCATGGGGCAGCCAGAACTTCTTCCTTGAGCTTCCTGGCTCTCATTTGCCCCCTGCAGCACACATGTATATTTCATTGACCTCAGTGGCAGGTGCTTGTAACCCGCAGAGAGAGAATCTAGTTTCCTGAGTGCAAGAGAGGGTGGCCATTGCTCTGAAGCCCCCCCAGAGGGCTGCAATTTAATTTTGGCTCTGTCTCCCACTTCTCCCTACATCTGTGGTTTGGGGCCAGCACTGAGGGGAAGAGGGGGCCACACTTGTAAAGAGTGCAGCAGTCACCGCTCCTGTGTGTGCCAACAGCTATGGCTGCTGGCACCCCTCCTGCTCCTCCCAACCTAGCAGGGGTTTCTGCAGCTACAGGCTAGCCCTGAGAGGCTAGGGCAGGGAAGAGATAGGGAGAAAGAATGTGTACGATTATGAGACAGAGAATGCATTCCCTTAAATAACCTCCTCTGCACGTTGGAGTTATCAGAGCATGCCTTTCTAATGCTGGGTAATGTCATGTTAAGTTCAGTAGTTCAAAGCTGTGTATTTTGTTTGAGGCTTCTCGTAATTGAACAGCCAGCTCATGAACTGCAGCTTCATTCAAAGGGGGGCTGAAACATTCCATCCGTGTAAAATGACATCCGTTTAAAAGTGGCAAAAAATAATCTTGTTCAACGTATGAACTCTAATGGTCACTTGCTCCCTCCTATGCCAGCAGCAGGTACGTTAGGAAATGGAACAGCTGTTTAGTTCCTTTGGGGATCTATTTTATGTGTGTATGTATGTTTGGGAAAGTCTGGTTCTTTGCTGCTCTCAGATGAATCACTCTGCTAATGGACTAGCAAGTGCACGAATAACGTTATCAATGATGCAGACCCTGGTTCCTGTATTGCCTTAATATGCCTCCAAACCAATTTGGTAAATTACTTCCATTATAGGATTTAGACAGTAGCCCATTAAAGATCAAGCTTTTGGTAAAATGTCATTTCTTTGAAAGATATATGTTTACTATTAGGTGTCAAGGCCTGTTCAGTACTTTCATAAGAGAATGTATAGTGTCCCTGCTTTCTTTATCTATTACTTTAAGTGTTCTCTCTAATACTTAAAAGATGGGACCACAAAAGCCAAGAAGTTCAGTGACACAGACTTTCTTTCATTTGTATAAAATGCTACCTAATTTTTCACTGAGGCTTGTCACTGGGAATAAGATAAATGCACTACTCTCCTTGTCACATACTGAAAATTGTTTCCATAGTGCTTGTATTTGATAAGTCTTCAAATTAAAGGGACATACCATCATAAAAAGACATATATTAGAAAAAATATTACTTAACAATATTGATATTAATATTAAAAAGACTGACTTTTCACCACTTATGCTGGCTGTTTACTTTTGGCACTTCATTCATCTTAGACAGTGAAACTACACTGGCTTTCTTCGCTTTCAAGTTGCAGTCAGTATCAGTATCAGTATCTGGTTTCCATGGACTAGCACCCTTCTGTCATGTTTGGGTTTCTTGCACTGAAAGGGAATCTAAATAAAACACTTTTTTTTAAAAATCAATCATGAAAACTTTTCTATTTGTATTAGATAATATAACCTCCATTCCTCTTTTTAAACAAAACCAACATTTTGCTATTTCCACTACTTGACATTGTCTCTTTCAGATGTTTCTATTAAACATTGAGTTTAGATTTAATAAAAGATGCATTTTGTCTTAGTAAAGTCACATTTGATTTTTTAAAAATTATGATGTATGTCATGTTTTAGGTCTTTACCAATATCAACTATGTTTATGGGATGCTTTATTCCGTATTTAATATTTAGTATTTGCTGCATCTCATGAAAAGAGATTTGAAAGCTTATGGTACTGTGTTATTCAAATGCTAAACTTCCTGATCATTACAAACATATTGAGATGTAACTATCTTGTCAGAGATCAGTGTTTCCTAAAGAAGCTGTTAATCCTTGCAAAATGTTTCATTATAATAAAAAAAAAACCAATCAATTAGTAACTTTGTTCACATACAAAGTAGTTTAATTATCATTTGTATGAAATAAGTATTTGGAATGCTTCCACTGATTTATCTTCCATCTTAAAAATATTATTAAAGAAAACGTGCTATTGATATTTTCATTGGGTACAAAACGGAAGATTGGCAAAATCCATGTGACGGCTAAGCTGGGAGCTGAGATCAATCTTCATTGCACTTGAGAATTGAAAGTAGAAAGCTTCTGGCTCTGCTGCAGCTTTGTCAGCCTGGGCAATTTGCATTATGTTACCCAGGATAGTAGTGTGAGGATTCATTGCCACAATTGTAATTTAAGAAAACACTTTCAGTTCTTTTTTCTCCTTCTCAGTGTTTTCAGGCAGCTGAAGTGCCTTTTGCTGTGGGAAGAGAGATTACTTATTTCCTGTATTTAACTGAGTACAACTCTTGAAAGGCAGTCACTTCTTAGCTCCAGAGAGAACCTTTTTCTGGTGTTTTTAACAAAGGGAAAAAATGAAGAGGGATTTTAGCTCTGATGAAAGGTGGTAGATTTACAGTCCTGGAGAGTGAAGTTGATAGATCAACAGAACGGGTAGCAGCGTCATAAGCTTTCCCCACCTTGCCCTGCCAATTTCCATCAACCTTGCACTTGAGGGACCACCTCTAGGGTCAGGAAACTAGTTCAGCCTTTAAGCTCAATTTATTTAATTCTGGCATTAGTATGGCTTTATAATTCTGCAGTTTAAGGGTGCTATGAGAAAAGGCGGAAGCTTGGGGGCTCTATCTCTGTTTTTCTGACTAGCAGTCAGAGGGTGAACTCCTGTCATTGGAGGACAAAATTCCCATTCACCTCACCGAGGCCAAGATTTCACCCAGTGTCTGAAGTTGTACAGTACAGGAGTGGTTAACCACCTCTTTACAAATATAGTGTTCTGTTAATGAAATAGAGTTTGACCTCACTGCATTTACACTCAGTCTTTGTTCCTGCTACATTACAGCTCAACATTCTCCAACTGTCTTGCATCTGAAGAAGTGAGGTTCTTACCCACGAAAGCTTATGCTCCCAATACTTCTGTTAGTCTTAAAGGTGCCACAGGACCCTCTGTTGCTTTTTACAGATTCAGACTAACACGGCTACCCCCTGATACTATTCTCCAACTACATGCCAGTAAATCTGGTTCCAGCCATGTCATATGTTTCCACAGCACTTATCTGAGCACATGGATTACACAACTAACAGGAGACTTGCTGCTCGTGTCGGAGGCATGGCATGATGAGTTTCATAACTTTCTAAGTACTTCTGGCATTCAGTGGAGGATGAGAAAGAATGGGCCATCCTTATCTATTGCCTTTGGGCAGAAGGACACTAATAACTCTGACCCCTGGTCTTTGCTCCCAGCTACAAGCCAGACACTGTACTAACTTGTAACCCTGTTCAGTGTTTGCAAAAGTAAGCTCTTGACAACAAGATATTCTTCTGTTTACAGACAGCACCTATGTGAGGTAGAAGGGACACATCACAGGGGAAGTGGTAGATTCTCCATCACTCGATGTATTTCTGGAAAATACACTTTAGTCAACATAAGTAACTGGTCTCAATACAGAGGTAATTGGGTGAAATTCTATGGCTCATGGTATACAGGTCAGAGTAGATGGTGAAAAGGTCCTTCTGGCCTTGAACATTATTCATCTACAAATGTGATCCCCCATTTTGTGATGATGATGATGACGTCTCTCAGGACAATGAGAATTTGGAGAAGTGTGCAACTTTCTCCTTTAGGACCATACAATCTATATCATCCATGATTAAGACTACGATTTAGTCATGAGTACCTTTAGTAAAAGTCATGGACAGGACACGGGCAATAAACAAAAATTCACAGTCCGTGACCTGACCATGACTTATACTAAAAATACCTGTCATTGAAACTTTGGGGGAGACCACTAGGATGGGCATGGGGGCCGATGCTGGCGGGGGGGGGGGGGGGAAGCCTGAGGCCAGCGGCACTAGTTGCCGGGAGCCGCAGCTGCTCCGGCCAGCCAGGGACCCTGCTGATCCGGCTGGCTGGGGACCACTGCCCAGGGACAGGGACAGTGGCCCAGGGCCTCAGACCACAGCTGCTCCGGCCACCTGGCTGGGGACTGCTTCCTGAGGCCACGGACCGCAACTGCTCCAGCCACCCCAGGACCGCTGACGGGGGCCGCCGGAGCAGCTGCTGGTGTGGCTGTCCCCGGGGGCCACCTGAGCAGCTGACCCTGGAGCCAGCTCCTTGGGTGGCTTTGGGGTCAGCAACACTGGCCCCTGCAGAAGTCACGGAGGTTGCCGAAAGTTATAGAACCCTATCCATGATCCATGCCTGTGTGATTGGCATTGATTGCATGGTCTCAAAGACAGGAGACTGGGTTAGGAGTCATCATGAGATCTGGCATCTGTTCCTGAATCTGATACTGACCTGCTCTGTGACCTTGGGTCACCTCCCTCACAATTTGTCTATCTTAACCATTTAGTAAATAATGTTTTATATATTATATAAATGGGAAGGTATTTGAGGAAGGGACTCTCTGTTGCTATATGTACAGCACCCAAAACAATAAGCCCCAAATCTCTTTGCTGGAGTCACTACAATATTGCTCTGCAGTGTTCCCAGATAGAAAAGCATAGCAAAGCTCGTGACGAAACAGCGTGATATGCCACATTTACCATTAGTTAGTCTTGTTTAATCCACCACATGGTCGTCTGCTTTCATGTCGCTCGTTGTGGATAAGTTTACCAGGTAAGGGATTTATGGTAGAGGACGCATGGTGAGCTTCATGGTCCACAGAGAAAGTGACAGATAATTATCTTGTCTCTGACCTCACTCACATCAACACGGATTTGATTTACCATGAAGGCAATGGAGTTTTCTGAACCTGTTTCATACAAGACATGGAACATGTGCTGCAGCAGAATTTTGGTGGCATTTTAGAGACAATACGCTATGTCTCAATGTGGGCAGCCACAAACTGTGACAGATATTTTTGAGGTCTGCAAAATGACTCAACTTCCTGGAGGTCTTTGTGCCTGGAACATCATTGATCAGAACGCTGTGGCTTGGCTTGACCAGAATGCATACGCGAAATAATAAATAACTAGGCACAGGAGCGGCGCCAGGATTTTTGCTGCCCTAGGTGGCAGCGCTCCTCCTCTGAGCATTCGGCGGCGGGGGTCCTTCCGCTCCGCGTCTTCAGGGTCCTTCGGCGGCGGGTCCCGGAGCAAGTGAAGGACCCGCTGCTGAATTTCCGCCGAAGACCCGGAGCGGAAGGACCCCCCGCTGCCAAATTTCCACCGAGGATGGCAAAATGCCACCCCCAAATCCTGCCGCCTAGGGTCACCTAGCGAAAGTGCCAGCCCTGACTAGGAATTACTATAATACAATAAATAAAAATGATTAACTAGAAGTGGTTGGCTGACACGGCAGTAGAGTTGGATGCCATGCTCCAGGGCAAAAGCACTTTACTTCACTGCAGGCAATAGATGAAATTTTCACTGGCGTTCCTACCACACAAACCTAATAATGGAACCGACACTGCCTTCGAGTATCCTACCACACTCTCCACACCTATTACAGAAATGACTCCCGGAGAGGAAATAAATAATGAAAGAGATTCACTTAGCCCTTACTGCCACAACTGCAGAAATCATGATGCTGAGCTCCATGGCCTGATCCAAAGACCATCAGAGTTGAATGGAGTCTTTCAACTCACTTCAATAGGCTTTGGATCAGGCCCCAGAAGACAAAAGTTTCTGTTGTATCACTTAAGCTGATTGGTAACCCTGCTTGAGATACCAGTGGCAAAGATGACCTGCGAAGGCTACAAATCCTTTGTTAATATCATAAATACCACATATCATGCTTTCACTCACTGCCAACTAGCACATATTACCAGCCTACTTTTAGTAGATGCTGGTGCTGAAGTCTCTCTTCTTTGTTACAGTGCCTACATGCAACATTGCCCCTGAACACACCTGTGATGCAACTGCTGGGCTATAGCAGAGCTCTGACTTTAACTGTAGTCTTTTCCCATATAAAGCAGTGAGCCTGCCTGGGCGATTTCACATAGAACTACTATTATGGGGTTTGACGTATTCAAAACTCTCAAATGCCAGTTGGTGGATGGCTTAGATTGTACAGAACAAGGAGTAATGGTCTCAAGTTGCAGTGGGGATGGTTTAGGTTGGATATTAGGAAAAACGTTTTTACTAGGAGGGTGGTGAAGCACTGGAATGGGTTACCTAGGGAGGTGGTGGAATCTCCTTCCTTAGAGGTTTTTAAGGTCAGGCTTGACAAAGCCCTGGCTGGGATGATTTAGTTGGGAATTGGTCCTGCTTTGAGCAGGGGGTTGGACTAGATGACCTCCTGAGGTCCCTTCCAACCCTGATATTCTATTATTCTATGAAAACATTTTTTTGTTTGTTGAATCAGCATTTTCATTGGAGAGCTTCATCAGAAAATCCCTGACCTGCTCTACTTCTCAGTTCTCCCTATCTCTGAATTTTCCACTGTGTTCCAGCCACCTTCTGTGTGTTTGCCAATGAGACCTGAAGATCTTTACTTTTGTGCATTACACAGTGTCAAGCTCATTGTTCGGGCTAAATAAATAATAAATGGTATTAGTAATATGCCGGTCAGCTTTGGAACCTGCACATTTGGACATTTGTCTGTCATTTGTAATGATAAATACCATAGCACTGGATGTACCTCAAAAGTTTCAGAGCTCTATTTCAAAGGCTGGGGTGCTTATATCCAAAACTTATCTGAATCTTCAAGCTGCAAAAGCCAGGATAGAAAATCTCTCAACAATAGGTGCTCTTAAGATTTCCTGTAATCATGCTTCAGTCTAGGCTGGAACCATTAAGAACAAAGGCAAAAATTGTAACTAAACAGTTTTAACAAATTTTTGGATCAAGTTTGGTTCTAGAAATAGGCAATGTTCAGGAGGGTTCTTATGTTTTCTGGATTGGTTTCCTTATCCCTGTCAAGTGGGCCTTAAAAACCTCTAAGGAAGGAGATTCCACCACCTCCCTAGGTAACACATTCCAGTGCTTCACCACCCTCCTAGTGAAAACGTTTTTCCTAATATCCAACCTAAACCTCCCTCACTGCAACTTGAGACCATTATTCCTTTTTCTAGAAACATCCTGGATTCAATGGACTTTCATTGAATCACAGGCAGGATTCCAAAGGGGCTCTGCCTGGATTCCTGGTGGGCTGCTGGGAAGGCTGGACTTCCAGGATCTTTGGCTCTAGGGCAGTCCTACCATGAGGACTGTTCTGGGGCAGGGTTCCCCAGGGCTTCCAGACTCCCAGGGCAGCATGCTCCCCTTGCTGTCTGACTCCCAAACAAGCAGCTCTGGAAACCAGCTCGCTTGGGCTTCTGGAAGCCCATGGTATCTGAACCTGAAAGTCCACATGGAGGGGCTGCCCTGGTGCCACAAACCCTGGGAGGCCTGGCAGCGGCTGACTAAAACTGACATGATTCTTCTCAGTTTCAGTTAGCAGATGCTGGGGGCCAGGAGAGCATATTCCCTTTAATAGTCAGTGTTTCCAAAATGAAAATGTTTTGGAATTTTCTGTTTGTTGGAAATGTCAAAATATTGAAACTTCCCACAAACCAGAAATCCAGAATTTCACCGAGGCCTACTCTGAGGTTCTTTCTTTCTACAATTCTCACTGTCATCATAGACCCAGGTACCAACATTTCTAATGATCAAAGCCCCTTTCACTAGAGTCTCTGCATGCCTCACATCTGTAATCTCTTCCCCTGGAGTGACCTCAGCACATGCGGAATGACCCACTTCTACCTCCATGGAAATCGGGTCCCATCTACCGGAATTATCCCCCTCCACTCCACTTTAGCCCCTACCATCATGAGACTGGCTTTGTCATCTGCAAGGTTGCCATATCTAAGGCAGACCTGCTCTGGAACTGAAATTATCTGCTTTGCCATTCAGTTGCTACCATCATACCTTAAAATGCAGTAAGTTTTAGAAGGACTTTGTGTTGCAGTAGGTAGGCAAATACTACTGAAAGAAGCCTCATTTCATAGCTATTTCCCTGTGACCTTAATGTTGAATTCTGAGGCAATTTCATTTTATACCCTCTTGCAGTGCTGTGGCAAGCATAACTTAATTCTTTGGCCAATTATAATATGAGGAAATATAACAAACATTATGTGAATGGGTGTTGAATCAGCACATTTTCCACTCCATAGTAACCAATAGGATACAGTGGTGAAAATGTATTAACTGAGCAAAATCTAATAAACATAATGCTACTTACAGATGGGTGCTATTTAATCCCATGAAAGGATTTTATGCTTCTGTTCACATGGCGATATCAGATATCATCTTACTGAAATCAACACCAGCACCGAAGTGCAAGTCTGACTTCAGGAAGATAACTCTTTTCTTTTAATATTTGCATAAAAAATGTTGACTTGTTTGGTAATTTACAAATGTGGGGAAAAATAACACATATAGACCAGAGTTGCCAACTTTCAGGCAGTAAATAAGCCCCCCGACTTTCACAATAAGCCAAAAATCAACCTAATCCCATCTCAAAAAAAGGCCAAAACAAGCCAATCCCTAAGAACCCCAACACTCTATGTGACTAGATCCCCCCAGCATGCAGTCTGGGACTGTGGTGGGCCCGCTGTGCACCCCTGACTCTCTCCCCCCTTGCCCCTGTTTGACCCCCCCTGCCCTTGCTTGTCAGGAACTGGGGAAAAAAAGATGCAACAAGCTACAAGAAGCAGCAAGCTACAAGCCAAACAAGCTACAAGCCAAAAACTAGCCAACAAGCAACTCACAAGCCAAAAAGAAGCCCAATTTCTGTGGGGTCTTTTTTGCGGGTTTGGCATGTCTGATATAGACATTATGGGCCTGGTCCTGCATTCATGGGAAAAACACTTCCATTGACTTCAGTGGGAACTTTGCCTGCAGGATTCTGAACTCTCTGGGGAAGAGTCTGTCTTCTACTTGTTCATACAGGGTATGTCTACACTGCATTTAAACACCTGCAGCTAGCCCAGGTCAGCTGACTCAAGTTCACAGGGCTCAGGATGCAAGGCTGTAAAACTGCTGTGTAGATATTCGGGCTCGAGCTGGAGCCCAGACTCTGGGACCCCATAATGGGGGAGGGCCCCAAAGCTCAGCTGGAGGCCAAATGTCTACATCACAATTAAACAGTAGACCTACCTACGGTGCCTAGCTCAGGTCATTTAACTTCATCTGTTGCTGCTTGTACATCTGTAAAATAGGGGTAAAAATACTTACTTTACCTGAAAGGGGTGTTGTGAAGATTATGGGTGACAAACTGGCCCACTGAAGTTAATGGCAAAACTCCTAGTGACTTCAATGGGGCTAGGATTTCACCCTAAGCAGTTAATGTTTGTACAGAATTTTGAAGTTGTAAAGTGCTCTATAAGTGTTAGTATTAATTAATTGTTATTAATTATTCTGACTGATTTTGATCATGCTGAAAATAGTGTGAGTACAGTCTCTTTCTCACAACATTTTAGTCCTTGTGCTGTTGACTGCACCCAGGAAGTTCAGTGATGAGCGAAAGTTCGGTAATGAGCAAAAGTTTGGGAGCAAAGTGTTAACTAGGTTTTCTAATTGTCATTAGTACACGGACGCTGGTTGGCTAGATAGGTACAGAGTTATTGGAGGTGGGAGTTGCCGTATGCAATGTGATCTTTTTCAAGTGAAGAATCATTTAAGAGAACTGTGTATTTGAATATTTTTCTACCTCCCCTTAATATCTATGCTTTAACACTTAATTTTTTCCTAACATTCCCTTATTTACATACCTAGGAGGAACCTTAGCCATGAGGTAGCAAAATTTGTGTCAATTAATAAAAAGAAAGGGGCCTGAGGTGCACAGTTTACATCCGAATGCAAATTTATCCGAAGTGTAGGGATATTTAGTTTCCATCTCTAATTTTAAACATATTTTGGTGTGTTTCATGCTCTGGAACAATGGAAGGAAACTTGCCCTAAGAAGCTTACATTAGGTCCTGATCCAAAGTGGAAAGACTCCCTTGATTCTATGACTTAAAGTAAGCCTTAAATTGGACACATTAAACATTTACATTTTAGAGTCAATATTTCTAGCTTCTCATTTTCATTCCAAAGATTGTCAAATTCAAAATGAGAGCAGGCAAGAGCCCCAATCACACCTACTTACTGCAGCTGGAGGTACCTTCATGTACCATCATAATATCGACTATATCAGGTGCATGTCAATTATGATTTCTGATCTTTTTTAAATTACAAAATGGATTGTAAATTTTGTTTTTCTCATGAAAAAGTGGTTGATATGAGAGAGAGTTCAAAAATCTCCAAATCAATAGGTTAATTCTATTAATAAGCCACCTTTTCATGTATTAAAAAAAAAAGACAGAAAAAAATTGGTATACTCCAAAGACCTGGTGGTGGCTAACTAATTCTTGTATTTTATGTACAGTATCAGATAAGTGAAGTGTAATAAAAACTTGAGATAATAGTCATAAGTAACTACCTTATCAAAAGAACAATTGGCTGATGCAGCAAAAATGTGAACCCTTCTGTTTCTTTGTTATGCACCAACATTAAGGGCCAATGCCTCTGCTGAATATGCTCTCATGCATTCACAAAAAAGCACGGTAAGCCAACATTTATAGAATCATAGAAATGTAAGCCTGGAAGGGACCTCCAGTAGTCATCAAATCCAGTGCCCTGCACTGAGGCAGGACCAAGTAAACCTAGATCATCCCTGACAGGTGTTTGTCCCACCTCTTCTTAAAAACCTCCAATTATGGCGTTTTCACAACCTTCTTTGGAAGTCTAGAGTTTAACTATCCCTATAGATAGTTTGTTCCAGTGTCTCAGACTGTCCCTCCAGAAACTTGTCTCCTGCACAGACACGCTTTACCTTTGTTATTGAGAGTTCCATTGTGCCAGAGGAGTGAATTTGTTGACCGCGGTTTTCATCCCAGAGCTTTAGGCAATCTTTTAGATAGCCTGGGCCCAGGACATGGAGGACCTTGGAGATAAGGACCAAGATCTTGAACTGGATTCAACATTCTCCCTTGCTGCCCTACTAAACTTGGGAATTTCCAAAGTGTGCAGTGTTGGCCTAAGCTCTGCTCCAATTGAAATCATCGGTAGAACTCTAACTTGATTTCAGTGGGAGCAGAGTTAGGCCAAGATCTCCCCCTCCTCACAGTTTTATTTCCTAAATGCACAGTTGTAATACTGATATCTCTGAAACCACGTGGAATCTTACTTCATGCTTGCAGTCCTTGGATATCTCAGAATCAGAACTTTCTAGTGAAATACAGCACAAAACAAGAGTCTCTTCAAAAAGCTACAGAAGTCACCAGAAAGACTCCTACAGATTGGAGTGAGCTTTGGATGGGAACCTATATGCAGATACTGAGATAAAGGCATTAAAACACACTAATATTTTTGGAAATCCAAAAATACCAGAAAAATTAGATACCTCCAAAATTAAACAATAAAACCACTTACACCTTCAGTATTCATTCTGACAGATACAGTAGTTGTTGGCATTCCTGCAGAGACCAATTCAGAAGCTCAGTGGATGTTTTCTTTTCAAACATTCTGTGAGGCAGTACCACTGGAATTAAGTACAAGAGAAGAAATAATTTCAGACATGACTAAATAAATTCAGCAAATAAACAAAAGAAAAATCTAATGGACTAAACCTAGTTGGGCATAGCTGCCACTGGTAGCTGAGAAACCACAGATGTTGTTATTATATATATATCCTTCCACAACCTTAACAAGCCCATACAAAAGACAACTATTCCCTTACAATGTACAATTAGATTAGTCAAAATAAACTGTGGGTGCCTGGGAGATAGTAGTACACTTGACCCTAATTACATACAACAAAAACAAATACGTCTATATAAAACAAGACAAACTTCTATATCAGACTAAAAGGAGACAGTAAGGCAGGTTTCTTGGATTCTTGGAGTCTTCTCAACATGGTCAAAAAGGAGGTTACCACAGTATAGGGTAATTCTGTAAATTTCCTCTTTTAAATTAAACCAGTCTCCACACCTCCAATAAAAATGTTCCAGTTTTTATGGCACCAACTGCTTAAAGAGCCAGTGCCAACTTAAAAAAAACCAAAACACACACACATCTGTCTGAATTTTTTTAACCTACTATTGTTATAAGTAACATCTAAGATTACCGTAACTGAAAGGGATTGGAGCAAAAAAACCCCTACTTTTGGGGGAAGGGATAGGGGAGTTTCCAGTTTATTTACTTTATGCCATTGACACCATGTTGTATAATTAGTTGCTAGAATTTTTCCCCGAGTCATTTTTTACAACCATTTATATCTAAAGAAATAACAATACTCGATTTCACCGCTTCCAAAATATAAAATAATTTAGTTAGTCACCTTCTCTTGTTGTTTGTATGTGGGTCTTTTATACAACAATAGGGGAAAGGAAACTTTCTTTAAACAGGAAAATGTGATTGTAAAACATTATTTGAGGAGCTCGGGGGCAGGTGAAGTACATGAAAGTATGTTTAGCACAATTTTTAACTGACTATATTTCCAGTTGCTAGTGCCCCTTTAATTTTGATTGGTCTGCATACACTTCCAGATGGCTGCTAATACTAATCTAGCTGTCAGTAATAAGAACTGAATGAGTGTCAGGGCATTCTGAATAGTATCTTGATCTATAAACTGAATACTTAGTAGAACCATTTGAGCCTCTCAAATAGCCTGCTATCTGTTCAGTATGTTGAAAACTAGCTGGCCAATAAGAAATAATTCTAGGGCACATTGCCATATATGAAGAAAATCTCCAGCAGCGTTGCAGTTACGCCTGCAGGTATCAGATAAGAGTCAACCCATATGAAACAACAGTCTTGGCACGAGATGTGAATGATAGCTAAATGTATATTGGATTTCCAAATGTACTGAGGAAACAGATAAAATCTTAGCTGATTTTGAAATAGACAGCCAGGATTTTGGGTGGATGTAGCTGTAACATCTTTATTTCAGTGCTTCAAAGCAAAGGCGGTGACTTGGACTCTACTCCCATGCAGGGGCAATAAGGCCCTTCCACCTCTGACACAGCTGCTTGGACTATCCAGAGCCATGTACCCCTTTCTGCCCAGAGCATGTATGTAGGAAGAGGCAGGGAATGGACTGAGCCTTGATTCTCCTCAATATGCTGGACAGTGCAGCTAAGCAGGTGTGGGTATTATAATTACTATCAACCTTGGCACAAAAAGGAGGCAGGAAGAGAATTGTGCCTCATAGGGGTGTCCCTGATGCACAAATGCCTACTGCTCTTGTAGTGGGGAAGCTTAAACAGCACCTCTCACATGGGGCACAGTCAGGCCATATGCCTACAGAGAATGGGGTGATTTTTTTCTTAGTATTGAATCTATTTTAGGGTTTTTATAGCACCTTGTATCTAAGCACTAATAATATGGCATTTTGTTGTCGGGAAGTACGGCATCAGCAGGGGCAGAGAGAATCATTTTAACTTTGTAAACCACGTCTCCTCAATCACGGTGCAGTGCACTAGCCGCTAGGCCACACTGCCTAAAGTAAGTAAGAAACGTAGTTAGTCTACAATAGGGGAAAGAGGTAGAGAGTGGGTTTTGTTTAAGGTATCTAGACTCCTTTCCATAAAGCCTGAATTGTGTTAGTGTTGGCGAAACCGTTTGCTGGAGATTGTCTCTGCTTGACTGAAATATTGGGGGAGCTGGGATGAAGCCCCCCCAATCATGCTCTTTTAGCATTTCAAAGGCACTAGAAATTTAGAGCTGATGCAAATCTCAATGGTTTTTAAACCAGTAGAACTCCATTGAATTAAAATGAGTTACTCCTTGATTGTTTGCAGTGTTTTCGTGGACATGTTGGTCCTGGGATATGAGAGACGGTGGATGAGGTAATATCTTTTATTGGACCAACTTCTGTTGATGGAAGGGACAGGCCTTCAAGCCTCACAGATCTGTTGCACAGGTCTGAGGAAGGTAAGCAGAGTGTCCAAGCTAAATACAAGACAGGACAGACTGTTAAACATAAAGGGTTCATACATGTTGGAGGAGACCACTTAAAATGAAGTGGGCAATTAATACCTCTGCCCTCATAGGACAAAGGAGGATAAGTAGGCAGCGGGGTGTGTTACAAATTGTTGTAAAGAGCCATAAAACCCTTGTCTCTGTTAAGTCCATGTTTTGTTTTGTTTTTTTTACTGACTATTTACATTGGTGCAAATGAGACGAATTAGCCCATTAGGGTATTTTTAGCAGCTAACATGCAATTGCAAGTTTGTAGTTTTGGAATTGCAATTAGAGTTGTTCAAAAAAATGAATAAATTAAAAAACAAACAATTTAATTTTTTTTATGTTGGACAAAAAAAATCGCTTTTACATTAAATGGAAATTTTAATGAAAAAATTATAATTTTCATCTACATTTCTGGGGTTTTCATAAAAACTGCACACTGAACATTGTTTTGGTTTCCAAAAATTTCAGTCATCAAAAATGAAAAACTGTGTAGTTTTCCAGTTTCCAGTTTTTCCACAAAAATCTGGAAAAAAAAATTACTGAAAATTAAAAATGTTTGTTTTCTTGGCATTGTTTCATGGTGAATAAAATATATGTTTGACCAGCAGTATTGCTGTTAATAGTTTGCATCTGCAGCTCTGCAATGAAAACAATATATTTAGATCCTTGCTATTAATGAATAATCTGTATGTTGTGTTGTCTAGTGGATTAAGCACTTCTGGGACTCCGAGACATGGGTCTGTTCTCAGCTCAACCAATGGATTGCTACCCTGTGCCTCAGTTTATTCATCTGTAAAATAAAGGAAACGATGCTTACTTCCTTTGATCTCTGTATTAAAAGTGCTATATAAGAGTTAGGTATTATTATACATGAGGTACACTGTGTTGCTAGGAACATTCTTGGGTGTACATGTAATAATGTCTCTATTCTATTGTTCTCATTCTCCCTCTTTCCCAAACACAGCAGTATCCACGTGATTAGCTGTAACGTTTTGGCCTATACTTGTGATATATTTTTAAAATAAAGAGTGGTGCATGCAGCACTGTGGTGTAACTTTATTATTAGAACAACTCTTATCAGAAAATATTTCTCTGCCTGACACCAAAAAGTAGAGTACTAGACCAGGACTCAGCAGACGCAGATTCTATTCCTGGCTCTGGTGTTGTTGGGCAAGTCACGTCACCGCTCTGTGCCTCAGTTTCCCATGCACCCTTTATCTATTTAGATTGTAACCTCTTCAGGGCACAGCCTGTCTCTTACTATGTGTTCATAGAGTACAATGTGGCCCTGATGCTGGTTGGGGTCTCTAGGTGCTACTTTAATAGAAATAATGATGACACAGGAGTCAAATCTCAGTTTGGAAGGGCTGCATGTTTCCAAACCTTTCCCTTACCCTCTGCTTATTCCATTGATTCTGTTTATAATATGTACCTATATTTTGTGCCACCTAGTAATCAACTGAGCCCTTATGTTTTTCTTCCCCCCCACAACCTTTCCCTAGGTGCTGTATTAATTGAACATTCCACTGTCACACACTAAGTTTTCTGGCATTCCTAATTTCTGTCCATCTTTTGTAATAACATTAATTCAAATCAAATGTACTCGGTTTGTATGAATGCTTCACATTGTCTGCAGCAGAATTTTCATAAGTGTAATTCAACATTAAACAGTGTAGTATAAAGAAAGAAAAAAAGACCCTTTTATTAATCATAGGGGCTGGCTAGTGCGGCAGAACAGACTTTGAACAGGACAATTGAGCTCCATTAGCTGGGCAAAGGTTGCAATGCAGCAGTGGTATTTGCCTGGGCAAGGGGATTGAATGTGAAAAATGGCAGTGCAGGACAAAAGGGCAGGTGGAAGTGAGAGCCCTTTGATGAGAGCCGCCACTTTCTGCTTTGTCAGGTTCCAGTTGCAAAAGCTTGAATTATTTGCAAATATCCACGATTTTTGAGCTAGAGAAATATATGATTTCCTGGGTGCATTTCCTTGACATTCCTGGCATTTTCACAAAATGCTCATTAACAGCTCGATCCTTCATCCACTGATGTCAATGGTAAAATTCAAGATCAATCTCCTTGGCTGCTGTTCTCTGCTGGGTCTTCTGGGCTGTGGCGGAACATGGCCATGTATTTTAAGTGTCATTTTCCATAGAGGTGTAGTGTGTGCAGTGCATGGAGCTGCACCACAGGGATCTAAGTGAATAATGGGCAATGGGCAGTGACAAGGAATGGAAGGGGAGGTGGGAAGCTTTTGTCCTTATAGAAAATGTTAAACACTCTTCCATGTCCCCTGCTATGTCTCCTCAGATGCCCTGCACACACATTATGTATTTCACCCCCAGTTCCCTGCTCTTGCTTTCCATGTCCTCTCTCCTTTGCCTCAATTCTAGTCTCCCTTCTATGCTACTAGGGTCTCCCGCTCCTTCCTATCCCCTCTCCTTCCTGCTTCTCCCCATGTGTCTATTCCTCAATCCTCCCTCCATACTCTATTCTGAAGCTAGGAAAAATGGCTCCATGACACAATGCTCTGTGCCCCAATCCTGTACCTCAAGGTCACATCACTTCTGGTCACATGCTCCCCCTACCAATTCTCCTCCTAGTCCATGCCCCTTTTAAGATTCCAGCCCCCTACATTTCTCACATTGTACATGTTGTTCATTATATCCTTGGAATAGCTAGTATCTTTGTACCCTTTCCCTTAAAATTTTAAAAGTTTAGACGTAGAGTTTTGAGGCCAAGCTTATGTTAGAGACATCATGCACCAAAACAGCATTAGCCAAAGCATGACCTACACCTACATTTTCAATAAGCCATAACAACTTTTAAATTCTCCCCCCTGATTTTTACCAAACTTCCCAGAAGAATTCCACCCTGAGGCATGTAAAAAATCTCCAGAAGAGGGAGATGTTGGGGGTAGAGGTTTGAAATCTGGCTTATAACAAAGAGCAAACCTTCAGGGATGAAGTATGTTAGGTAGGCAGTATGAGGAAGCTCACATTAGCATTGCATGTGCTGTACCTGTTCAGTGGGTAAATAAAAGTGCTAAATTCACTATAGAAATACATTCTTTTAAGCAAGACTTCCATTTGATAAGGCTTACATCTTACTCAAAATTACAGACATACCTCTACACAACCAGATAACATTAGGAGATTCTTTCTGACAGATGGCTCGGGAAGTTTATGCCTGCTCCCTTCCCCCAGACCTAGCCACACCTAGCTAATTCCAAGTATCTCAAAAAACCAGTCTCTGAGAAAACAGAAACATTTTGCAATCATGGGTGGGATGTACATGCCATATGAGGAAGCATGGTCTATTGGTTAAAGCACGTGACTGGCTATCAAAAGGACTTGTCAAGCAAACTGTTCATCTGTGCTGTGCTACGTGACAGCTGCAGATTGTATACGTCAATATTTTGTGATTTTTTGGAGTACTATTTTATTAACTCTTTCCTAATTGGAAAAAACCAGTGAGTTCCTTTAACTTGAATTGTACTACCCAAGGTATGCTAAAATAACTAGAAACAAATAACCACCTAGAATATATGCTATAAACCTTCCCAGGCTTTCAGAAAATCAGAAACAGAACCTCACAGAGGGAGCTAGAGAACTGTTATTGTATATTACGCATGAGTAAAAGCTGGTATTAACAGGTGCTCTTGTAGTGCACTCCATCCAGTTTGTTCAAATAGCCATGGTAAGTTAGTGCTGCATTTGAGTTTGGGAGCTGGGGAGATATATTCATTGGATGTAAATAGAACGATGCTTTCAAAAAGTACTTTTGACTTATGCAAACCCAAGGGGCTTGAGTCCGCAAAGAATGGGTAGATTAATTAGCACAGATATCAGCCTGTGACTCAGAGAAGGGTTAGCCAGGATCTTAGATAGGATGGAGAAATATGAGCTGCTACGACAGCCTTTCCTTGGATTTCATCAAAAGACATATTTTTGTGGATGTGTGTTTATTTAACGATGGTGAAAGGTGCTGGATTGGCAGCCCTGGAGTCTGAAGCTCTTTGTTTATCCTCAGATTAGATACAGCATGGGTACAGAACAAGTCTCCTCATTCTGCTCCATTATTGTCCCTCAAACCAGACCCAGAGGGGCCGCTGTTAGGAATGAGGGTCTGACAGTCTCTGGTTCATTCAGTCATCTGCTTCTCAGCTGAGACAACTATCAAAGGTGTTCAGAATAATCAGCTGTAAAAATGTATGTTAGGGTATCTCTACACTATGGGATTAATCCGAATTTACAGAATTTGAATTTTGAAAACAGATTGTATAAAGTCGAATGTATGCGGTCACACTAAGCACATTAATTCGGCGGTGTGCATCCATGCACCGGGGCTAGCGTTGATTTCTGGAGCGTTGCACTGTGGGTAGTTATCCCATAATTATCCCATACTTCCCGCAGTCTCCCCCGCCCACTGGAATTCTGGGTTGAGATCCCAGTGCCTGATGCAGCAAAAAACATTGTCACAGGTTGTTCTGGGTACAGCCTCACCCCTCCCTCCATGAAATCAACGGCAGACAACCGTTTCGCGCCTTTTTTCCTGGGTGAACACAGCAGACGCCATACCACGGCAAGCATGGAGCCCGCTCAGTTCAAGACAGCAGTCATGAACATTGTAAACACCTTGCGCATTATCGTGCAGTTTATGCTGTACCAGGACCAGAAAAACGAGGCAAGGAGGAGGCAGTGATGGCAGCGCGGTGACGAGAGTGATGAGGACATGGACTTGGACACAGACTTCTCTCAAACCGCGGGTCCCGGCGCATTGGAGATCATGTTGTTGGTGGGGCAGGTTCTATCCGTGGAACGCCGATTCTGGGCCCGGGAAACAAGCACAGACTGGTGGGACCACATAGTGTTGCAGGTGTGGGACGATTCCCAGTGGCTGCGAAACTTTAGCATGCGTAAGGGCACTTTCTTGGAACTTTGTGACTTGCTGTCCCCTGCCCTGAAGCGCCAGAATACCAGGATGAGAGCACCCCTCACAGTTGAGAAGCGAGTGGCAATAGCCATGTGGAAGCTTGCAATGCCAGACAGCTACCGGTCAGTCGGGAATCAATTTGGAGTGGGCAAATCTACGGTGGGGGCTGCTGTCATGCAAGTAGCCAAAGCAATCATTGAGCTGCTGCTACGAAAGATAGTGACTCTGGGAAATGTGCAGACCATAGTGGATGGCTTTGCTGCAATGGGATTCCCTAACTGTGGTGGGGTGATAGCTGGAACCCATATACCTATCTTGGCACAGGAGTACCAGGGTACCCACTACATAAACCGCAAGGGGTACTTTTCAATGGTGCTGCAAGCACTGGTGGATCACAGTGGACGTTTCATCAACATCAACGTGGGCTGGCCGGGAAGGGTTCATGACGCTCGCGTCTTCAGGAACACTACTCTGTTTAAATGGCTGCAGCAAGGGACTTACTTCCTGGACCAGAAAATAATGATTGAGGATGTTGAAATGCCTATAGTTATCCTTGGGGACCCAGCCTACCCCTTAATGCCATGGCTCATGAAGCCATACACAGGCAGCCTGGACAGGAGTCAGGAGCTGTCCAACTATAGGCTGAGCAAGTGCAGAATGGTGGTGGAATGTGCATTTGGCCGTATAAAAGGTCGCTGGCGCACTTTACTGACTCGCTCAGACCTCAGCCAAACCAATATCCCCATTGTTATTGCTGCTTGCTGTGTGCGCCACAATCTCTGTGAGAGTAAGGGGGAGACGTTTATGGCGGGGTGGGAGGCTGAGGCAAATCACCTGGCTGCTGATTACGCGCAGCCAGACACCAGTGTGATTAGAAGAGCACACCAGGGAGCACGGCGCATCAGAGAAGCTTTGAAAACCAGTTTCATGACTGGCCAGGTTACCGTGTGAAAGTTCTGTTTGTTTCTCCTTGATGAAAACCCGCTCCCTTTATTGACTCATTCTCTGTAGGCATCCCACCCTCCCCCTTCGATCACAGCTTGCTTTCAAAGGAAATAAAGTCACTATTGTTTATGCTTTGTTAATTGATTATAAAAAGAGGGAGAGAACTGAAAAGGTAGCCCAGGTGGGGTTTGGGAGGAGGATCAGAGGGAAGGAAAAGGCCACTAAAAAAAGGTTAAAATAATGACAGCCTTTTGCTTGGGCTGTCCACTGGGGTGGAATGGGAGGGTGCACGGAGCCTCCCCCCCCGCGTTCTTACACGTCTGGGTGAGGAGGCTCTGGAACATGGTGAGGGGGGGAGGGTGGTTATACAGGGGCTGTAGTGGCAGTCTGTGATCCTGCTGCCGTTCCTGAAGCTCCACCAGATGCCGGAACGTCTGTTTGCTCATGCAGCAGCAACAGCATTGCATCCTGCCTCCTCTGATCTTCCTGCCGCCACCTCTCATCTCGAGCGTCTCTCCTCTCCTCATGTTGGTCCCTCCTGTCCTCACGTTGGTCCCTCATGTCCTCACGTTGGTCCCTCCTGTCCTCACATTCACTGGCATCTTTCCTATACTTTGAAACTGTGTCCTTCCACTCATTCAGATGAGCTCTTTCATTGCGGGTGGATTCCATGATTTCCACGAACATCTCATCTCGCGTCCTCTTTTTCCGACGTCTTATCTGAGATAGCCTTCGGGACGGAGTAGGGAGGCTTGAAAAATTTGCAGCTCCTGGAGGGAGGGAAAAAAGGAGAGAATTTTTTAAAAAGATACATTTTACAGAACAATGTTTATACTCTTTCACGGTGAACAACACTATTCGCATTACATAGCACATATGATTTCTGTGCAAGGTCGCATTTTGCCTCTTGACATTGAGTGCCTGTGGCTTTGCTGCTACAGATCACAGATGCAGGTCCGGGCAACAGAATTCAGCTTGCATGCGACCATGGTAAGCCATTGTCTTTCAGCTTCTGCGCCCTCCTTTCCCACATACCAAGCAAAGCTCGTTGAGTGCTGCAGTTTTCCTGTTAACCTTCAGCAGCAGAAAACAAACTAACCCCCAGCCATCCAATTCTCTGGGATGATCTTTATTCCTCCGCCCACCGCATGGCTTGTATCAGGGAAGATCCCTGCTAGCCACACGTGAAAAGCTCAGCACCAATCCCCCTCCCTGGCCCCCCCTCCCCGCTTGGCTTACTACAGGGAAGGATTTCTTTTCAGCCACAGACAAACAGCCCAGTAGGAAGGGCCACCTCTGTCCCCTTAATTAAATTCCCATATTTCAACCAGATTACCATGAGCGATATCACTCTCCTGAGGATTACACAGCGAGATAAAGAACAGATGTTGCTTGAATGCCAGCAAACACTGGGACCATACGCTGCCAGCCTTTGTCATGCAATGATACCAGATTACTTCATGGCGTGGTCAAGTGTCCTACCATGGAGGACGGAATAAGGCTGCACTGCCCAGTAACCTTCTGCAAAGGCTTTTGGAGTACCTCCAGGAGAGCTTCATGGAGATGTCCCTGGAGGATTTCTGCTCCATCCCCAGACACGTTAACAGACTTTTCCAGTAGCTGTACTGGCCGCGAATGCATCCCAAGTCCTCAGGGCAAATTAATCATTAAAAAACGCTTGCTTTTAAACCATGTCTTATATTTTAAAAGGTAAACTCACCTGAGGTCCCTTCCATGGGGTCATGGTCTTGGGTACTTGCTTGGGAGGCTTGGGAGGGTACTTCAGTCAGGCTGAGAAAAAGATCCTGGCTGTTGGGGAGAACGGAGTGCTGTGTGCTCTCTGCAAGCTCCGCCTCCTCCTCCTCCTCCTCTTCCCCGTCCGCAGAATCCTCAGGTGTGGCTGATGAGATTACCCCCGCTTCAGAATCCACGGTCAAAAGTGGGGTAGTGGTCGCGGCCCCCCCTAAAATTGCATGCAGCTCAGCGTGGAAGCGGCATGTCTGCGGCTCTGACCCGGAGCAACTGTTTGCCTCCTTTGTTTTCTGATAGGCTTGCCTGAGCTCCTTGACTTTCACGCGGCACTGATCTGAGTCCCTATTGTGGCCTCTCTCCATCATGCCCTTGGAGATTTTTTCGAAAGTTTTGGCATTTCGTCTTTTCGAACGAAGTTCTGCTAGCACTGAATCCTCTCCCCATATAGCGATCAGATCCAGTACCTCCCGTACGGTCCATGCTGGTGCTCTTTTTCGATTATCGGCCTGCATGGTTACCTGTGCTGATGAGCTCTCTGTGGTCACCTGTGCTCTCCTGTGCTGGGCAAACAGGAAATGAAATTCAAATGTTCGCGGGGCTTTTCCTGTTTACCTGGCCAGGGCCATCCGAGTTCAGATTGCTGTCCAGAGCGGTCACAGTGGTGCACTGTGGGATAGCTCCTGGAGGCCAATACCATCGAATTGCGGCCACACCAACCCTAATTCGAAATGACAATATCGATTTTGGCGCTACTCCGCTCGTCAGGGAGGAGTACAGAAATCGATTTTAAGAGCCCTTTATTTAGAAAGAAATGGCTTTGTTGTGTGGACGGGTGCCGGGTTAATTAGATTTAACACTGCTAAATTTGAATTAAACTCATAGTGTAGACCAGGCCTTAGTGATGCAAAATGTGGGAAATAGGCTGAGACCACCAAACTCATTTCATGTAGGACACCAAATTTTATATTTGACTAGTGACATCTTATTTTTGTTTTTGCGGTGCGGGGAAACTTGGTATTTTAGCTGCATCTTAAACTTAAGCGGCTGCAGGAACAGCATTTAGATCTAGTTGCAATTGACCCTGCTAATGTATGTATATGAACATCTCAATGAGAATTGTTAATCAGAAACTCAAACAAAACAAAGAAAGCCCTCCAAAGAAAAGAAGCAAGGATCTCACCTATTTTCCTTACAAAAGGATTGAAGATGAAGGTGACAATCAGGTTTCAGAATTCAAGTACCTCACTGCAGATACATTCACAGCTAAAGAATCGCTTGTTCCAGCAAAGAATAAGAGCAAGCCTTAATCCAGTTTTTGGACCAAACTAAACTGAATCTGGACAGACGTTTCTATTTGGATCAATTCCATTGAATATCCCATTTTCCTCGCTCCAAACTCTAAAATGCTCCCTCAATCTTTGTTTTAAGCCATCTGGCACAGAAAACCTGCCAGGATGATTCTTATCTTCAAATTATGCAAGCTGAAGAGGTTCCCTAGGTTCAGTGGGAACAATCTATCCTTGGGCACCTCCAATATAGGCACACACAGGGTTTGTGAGATTTGAAAACAGCAGCTGGTTCCATTTGCTGAATCCTCAAGATGTGCCTAGTAAGTACAAGGTGTTGCTGTGGGAAGGAGGACTGCAAGGAAACATTTACAGATCCCTGATCCTGTGGACAGTTTTCTCCCTTCTCCACTCTCAGCATAGTTTGGAGCAGCATTGGGGCTGCTCCAAATTACATCAGCTACTCAGAAGGCATAACTGAAGCATTACCATGTTCTGACCATACCCATTCCACCCCTAACATGCCTCTTATGCCAAGCAGGGTGGGAGGGAGTGGAATAGAGCTACACGAGTTCTCTGTCAGACATGGATTCTCCCTGCTTGGAGCAGCTTTCTGGCTGGCAGCACAAAGGGGCCAGGATCAGGCCTGCTAAAGCCACAGACTGATGAATTACATGAAAAGTGATATCAGTGAGAGGGAATCAGAGAGAATCTGTCAGGGAAAGGGAAGGTTTAGGAAAGGGACCTTATCTCTGCAGGCCAGATAAGGATGAGGGATATGGAAGAACAGGGTGACAAAGGGGAACATTTTCCCTAGGCACCTAAACTTTATGAAACATCACCAAACCTATGAAGCATCTGCAATTTATTCATTAGTATCTACAGCACAGTGAGTTACTCTACACAAAAGTGGAATAGGAAGAAATGTAAGGGAAGGAAGAAGATCCTTAATGTGTATTTTCTTTTATTGTTCTCTTCTTTCCTACATTCTTATGAGGAGATTAATAAACTCATTTGGCAGATGGAACACAATCCAGGCACTAGAAACCTTCCTGAGTAAATCTTTATTAACTGTAATTATGCCTACAGGTGAGGCACTAGCCAAGCGACTCAAGTTTCCCTGCTGTTTAATTTAATCAAAGGAGTCGTGAATCCTTTAACAAGTCCTTTTAGAAAAGGACAAAGATAATTTCTCCTTATTATTGAGTTACATAGGACACAATGAATCCATTCCACAGCATTTAATATACACCAAGAGTATATAAGGAGAGAAAGCAAAAAAGAGTAGGGAATGAATAAAGCTAGATAAAGGCTTTATGGTTCTCAGTCTGGAATTTTGCACTGTATTCTCCTATGACTTTGCTGGTGCAATGTAAAGTCTTTTTAGATTTTTCAAAGTTGCCAAAACCACCATGGTTGAATTTAACAAGAACAAAGACTGACTTGACTGCTTACTACTTGCAATCTATAGTAGCTAATACTAATAATATTTAAAGATGGGCCAAAACCCAAACCCTGGATCCTAAATGCCACAAACTTTGGTGGGAAAGCGACTGGAATCTGGATCCAAATTTCACCATTTCTCTCATGGGCCAAAATCCCAGATCCAAAACAGCTCTAGACTTGAGAGGCCTTGAGATCTGGATCCAAATATGAATATGGATTCTGTAGCTAGGGCTCATCCCTACTTGATACTTAATATAGGCCTGTTCAACTTCAAATCACTTTGCCTCCCAATGGTGCTGGCATACAGGGGAGATATATTATTGTCATTTTACAGAGGAGGCAGCCTGATTTTATTACAAGGTTCTGTCGGATTTGCCTAAGAAAACAAAGAGTCAGCACCAGAGCCATTACTAGAATTTACACATTCTTAACCCCAGACCTGTGATCATGCCACCCCTGTCTATTCCCCATGTGATGTCATTCATAGGTTCCAAGGCCAGAAGAGACCACTGTGATCATCTAGACCACCCTCTGTATAACACAGGCCATAGAACTCCCCAAAAACAATTCCTAGAGCATAGCTTTTAGAAAAACATCCAATCTTGATTTAAAAATGATCAGTAATGGAGAATCCCCCACAACCCCTGGTAAATTCTTCCAATGGTTAATTATCCTCACTGTTAAAAATGTACACCTTATTTCCAGTCTGAATTTGTCTAGCTTCAGCTTCCAGCCATTGGATCATGTTATACCTTTCTCTGCTAGACTGAAGAGCCCATTATTAAATATTTATTCCCTTTATAGGTACTTTTAGCCTGTAATAAATTCACCCTTTCACCTTCTCTTTGTTAAACTAAACAGATTGAGCTCCTTGAGTCTCTGACTATAAGGCATGTTTTCTAATCCTTTAATCATTCTCCTGGCTTTTCTCTGAACCTTCTCCAATGTATCAACACCCTTCTTAAATTGTGAATACCAGACTGAACACAGTATTCCAGTAGCAGATGTACCAGAGCCAGACAGAGAGGAAAAATAACCTCTCTACTCTTCCTTGAGATTCGTGTTTACACATCCAAGGATCACATTGGCCCTTTTGGCTATAGCATGGCACTGGGAGTTCACTGGAGTTAATGAATGCCACTAGATGGAAGGATAAAGAAGCCAATAAAGGGAAAGAGGCATGGACACACCTCTAAAAATGGCCTTCAATCCTGCTACTTGCAGTGATCTGCATTGTATCCCTCGGCAACCTTCCTATGCCATCTGTGTGTTGTCAAATGGTCCATTCCTATTACTATTTTTACTACAGACCCTAAGGGTCCTCAATCTCAAATGGAACCTCATTGTATTAGGCAGTATCTGTACACACAGAAAGATAGTCCCTGTCCCAAAGAACTTACAATTTATACAGACAAGACAAAGGGTCTGAGTTCACAATTTAAACAGGCCACGAGAGGTGAAATAACTTGCCCAAGGTCACAGCAGGTCGGTGGCAGAGCCAGGAATAGTGCCTCTACATTGTTCCAGGGTTTGTTATAAAATCTAGCAATCTGATATCCCAAACAGAAATATTACTGTGTTCAAGGGCCTTTTACTTCAACAAGCTTTGGAGCAAGAGCTTAGCTATAAAAAGCCTATTATGTTAAATTCCAACTTGGTCAATCATATCATAAGCTATGGATAATAAGACTTATTAGATCATCCAATCCCTCCCTCTGGAGGCCAGTGCAGAATTGGCGCCTACAGAACACTTTCCAAAATTTTGTTCTAAACTGCTTTTAAAACTCCTAAGCAATGGCACATCTACAAGTTCCCCTGGGAGACTATTTCACAGCTCATCTTCAGAAAGCTTTTACCTAATATTTGGGTAAATGTTCCTCTTTTAAAACTTCATCTTCATCATACTTGGGTGTATCACACTAAATAATTCTGTTCATTCCTTCATGTTTACAAATGTTCAGAGAGTGTAGACTCTTCTTAGTCACCGTTTAGCCAAGCTGTACATATTTAGCCCTTTTAATCTTTCCTCGTAAGCCAGGCCCTTCAGCTCACTGATTATATTTGTTGCTTTTCACCAAATTCCCACTAATTTGCTTATCTTTCTGGTAATGTAGTGCCCAGAACTGAACTCAGCATTCCATTCAAAATTCAGCATCCGAAAACACAACCTGCTGCTTATTTCCCTCCACTCACCTTTCCCAGGATGCCCACATTTTCACTGTTGAGCTCATCTGCTTTTCAGGACACCCTCCCTGTTCCTGCACTCCCTTCAGTGCCAGGAGACCACTGTGCACCAACCCCCCACTGGAACACATTGGGTGAATTTTCAAAAGGGCTCCTCATCACCACCCCCAATCCGGGCCACATTTGCCTCTGAGCTAAGTGGCCAGTTTTTCAGGAGTGCCCAGGACCAACCACTGCGACATTTGTGGCCAGATTTTCAAAATAGCTCAGCAACCAATATACTCGTAGAAGAAAAAATCTGGCCACTTATTTAGATGTCTACATATAAGCAGGAATCTTTTGAAAATTTGGCCCCAATTGTGAGTGTTCAGATCTTGGCAACCTGATTCCAACAGGAACAGTCTGACCACATTGTCAGTGGGCCTCGTACACCTTCATTCACCCTATCTACTGACAGCAACTAGAGAAGTTCTATTGTGAAGGATATTTTCAGTGGACTCATTCAAGACCAGGGGTTAAAATAAGGGAGCAGAGGGGAGAAGAAACACAGCTCATCTCCTGAAAGCTCTGTGGGTGGTGCTGCTGTGGTGGCAGCTCCCCCTCCTGGTTCAATTCATTTTAATTACTGCTCCTATAGCAGCTGGCTTCCCTATCTCCTCTGCTGTAGAGGGGCCTGAACCCCTGACCCCAGCAGAATTCTGGGTTAAGGCTGCACATTTCAAACATTTGGTGTGAATAACCTCTTTTTCATTTTAAAATGCCAGAATTTTAAATCTAGGAATTTTAGGGTTTGTCACTCAGGTATTGGGATAGGTCTGCTTGTTTACGCTGGGGATGCTACATTTCAGTAATGACTGAAATTAACTCTATCAGAGCTGCCTGCTATAGCAAAGCCTACATCAGAACATTCATTATCACCCTCCATTTTCAAATGCTGATCATTTTCTGAAGAAAAAAATAATCTTTGCTGTCTGGAATTTTCCATGTTTGCACTTTGACCGGGGGTGATTTTGTGTGTGTGGAAACTTTTAGAGTTATGGAATAGTTTTTAATTCTGGGTCTGAGAGCAAGTGAGTGTGTGTATGTGTATCTGTGTAGGCAGAAAGATCTACATAGATACTGAAATACAGAGATCTCTATCTAAACATAGGAATCAGATGACTTAATGTTCTAAGCATCAGCTTTAGAAATACCTAGATTCTTTGGAATTCAGGTGTCAAATCCCACCATTATGAGATTCAGCCTTTCATCCTTGTTATATAGGCACAACTAATTTTCATAAAGTTTACTGGTGCGTGTATGTACAGGCGTGAATAATCTTTTTTAAATTTGAGATCCTGTACGATGTGTGTGTATGTTAAGAGTCAACTATCAAATGCCTCACTTCCTTTGTGGTGAGCACAGTTTTTGTCAGCATTTGTTTAAATTAATTGCAGGCACAATTGTTTACAGTCAAACACCTGGCAGCCTGATTTGCCACCCAACTACTAATATTTCACCTTGGCTGAACATTGGAACATAAATATCCCATTCCGTTTTTGGTTTTTTTTCCCCCAAAGTGTAGGGATTTGTCCCAGTAGCCTGGTCAGACTCCTCTTTTATATAATGTGCTGGGCACCAGCCAGTTGTCTTATGAGTGTATAGTTTACAAAGTGCTTCAGGATCATTCAAGATGCTGGCACTATATAAATTAATATATATACGGACACATACTGAACCTACGGTACATGCCTGGTCTGCAAAGCACTTTGGGGTCTGGTTCTTGAATGTTTTTGTAATTATTTTGCTTGTGTCTGGGCAATTTAATTATTGGCTTTTGTCATAAAGCCACCATGATTGCAAGCACCATCTGACCTACATATTTCTCATTCAAATCACCTGCTGAAACTCAAGGCACCTGTTCCAAACTAACAGGATTTGAAAGAAAGAGTATCAGAGGACTTGACACTTTGCCACCATATTGGCATCATATTTCACTTAAGACAAAACCAAAAAATGTGTCTCAGTCCATGTGACAGATGCATTTGCCTGAAGCTGTTATCAGGAAGAATGCAGAACACCTTGTCAAACACCAGACAATTTTTTTAAATCTATAATCTCAGGAAAAAATGTAGCCAAAATGTACTGATCATCTATTTCCAGAGGTGGATAAATCCTGCTGCTATTGAACTGCTTAGGTTTGGAATTCACAAGATACATGCAACTTTGGACATCTGCTCTGTGGCTGTTTAGACATTTTCTTCTGGGACATGGAGGAGAAGCTAAGTTTAAGAGTCCTGTTCTCAAGTTATTTTTAATTTTAATACTTCAGATTCACACATGAGTTCCCACAGCCGCATGTTATACCTTGTTATACGTTTCTGTTGACAGAAAATTATTCAAAACTAGAAGGGAGGGTTTCTTCTTCTTTTTTTTTTTTTTTTTTTTTAAATCAGTGATATTATAATCCCAGTGTTCTGGGGTTTAAAGTATCAATCCATCTGCTCTGGTGATTCAGTCTTCCTATCTACTGAGATCAAATTCTTAGCTAGGGGAATTTCAAATAGAATTAACCTTCTGCTTCTTTGGGGGATCATTTTTTCTCATTGATGGAGTGTGAAAGGATTGTATATTTATTAGCCTGCTTTGTTCAAACTTCTGTAGTGGATGCATGGTGGGTCCCTTGCAATGGGTCCATTCCCAGCAATAAGTTTGCTGTAAGTGAAGAGAAACTTTGGAGTTACATTGGGACTAAAGGTAACAATTACATTAAAACATTAAAAGAAAGGATAAAAAGCAAACATCTTTGTTTATCTTCTTACTAAGTGAGGAAACTTTGAGCCTGGTAGTAGCAGATATAGATTATGAGTAATGGTTAGGCATGTTAGGGATTCAAATTAATTTAAAACATCACAAGACAACCACACCTGTGACTGAAAATTCTGCCCTTCACTCCCACTCAAGCAAATATCTTAACACTGCATTCTGAGTTCTACTCTTGGCATGTAGAATTTGTGTCTGACTTGCTTCAAAGCGAATTTAGTTATCCTGACAAATGGACCATTGACAGCTCCCAAGACCTTTGTTTAATCACACAGAGACACAACATAGATAGTGCCACACACAGACATGCTGTGTCACCAATGTACCTCATCCCTGATCTGAAGGGGAAACCAAGAGGGATGAGAAGGTAGTTCAGTCTTCATCATTTGAGCCCTTGATCTTTCTGCAAACATTGGGTGAAATACCAGCCTGAGCTGAAGACAATGGCAAACTGCCACTGACTGAGGGTGCCAGGATTTCAGCTACTGTCAACCAGGGAGTCAGTCAGTGCCAGTTGTGAGACTTATTTTTCTAGTGTAAACAAATCCCTCTGGAAACTGGACTCAGACCTAGTTTAGCAAATGGCCAGATTGTCATATTAGCAAACCCACCTATTTTAGATGCGGCTTATATTAGCAAAAGTTTTTGCTGGTATAGCTTACACTGGTTCCCCAAATGAAATAAGCTATACCAACAAAACCACTTTTTTGCCAGTCTAACTGTCTGTACACTAGGTCTTTTGCCAGTATAGAAATGACAGAGAATCACCCCAGTATCGGACAGGACTATCCCAGCAAATGTTTCTAGTGTAGACCTGGTGTTCAACCACAAACTCTCTTCAAACAGGCCAATATGCCAACAGGATCAATTTCTGGTGACTATGAAACTGAGACAAATTCAGCCCAGTGATCTAGAAACAAAATGCTCCATAGCCCATCGCCAGTGCTCTGAGCAACCTGGTTCCTTGTTGTAAACTATATGCATAAAGATGAGTAACTGTAGGCATAGGTGCTGGAACTAGGGATGATGGAAGTGCTGCTGCACCTCCTGGCTTGAAGTGGTTCCCATCATATACAGGGTTTACAGTTTGGTTCAATGGCTCTCAGCACCCCCACTATACACATTGTTCCAGCACTCCTGACTGTAGGTCTTCTCATCTTCGAAGGAAACAAAATTACCTACTCACTTCTTTATATCTCCCATATTCCCCTAAAATACTCAGTGTTATCACTAAGTATTTTGTCTAGTCACTGCAGGTCAGCATAATCAATTGTGCAGAATCACAAACCACATCATACTGACAGAGAGAACAGAATCCATTTCCTTCTGCTTGCATCATTTGCAGTTCTGTTCCATGGACAGTTACTGACTGAGGTGATCTCACTAATAAAAGGGGGGGAATATATTAGAGACTATTATACGGAATGACATAGGACGGAGCTCCTAAGACTGACTGAGAAATTATTACTTTAAATGAATGAAACCAGCCCCATGTATGTGGTGACAGGAGGATATTGCCTTCAAAAATATATTGGTAGTGAAAACTAAGCTGTTATTATGTGTAAAGCAGCTGCACAGAAAGTGATAGTGTTAAAGGCATTAGAACAAAGATTCTCTGTTCTCTGTAATTAAATCTTTCCCCTTGCTTTACACCTGATGACTCTTCAGGTCACAAGAGCCCACTTTAAGCATCATTGTTAAAACTAGCCTGAAGAGGTTGAAGCCAATCACTGGAAACCCTTAAACCCATGGGGACTAAGGCCTGGTCCACACTAACCCCCCACTTCGAACTAAGATACGCAACTTCGTAGCTGAAGTCGAAGTACCTTAGTTCGAACTTACCGCGGGTCCAGACGCGGCAGGCAGGCTCCCCCGTTGACTCCGCGTACTCCTCTCGTGGAGCAGGAGTACCGGCGTTGACGGCGAGCACTTCCGGGATCGATCCCAGAAGATCGATTGCTTACCACCGGACCCGGAAGTAAGTATAGACCTACCCTTAGTGGCTCAGTGGTTTCCACATCGCTCTCTCTCCTCTGAAGCGAGAACAGCTGAAACCTGCCCTGATCAGATAGCTCTTAAAAGATCCTGAGTGAGGCTGGCACTGGGGTGGTCTCTACACAGCTCCCACTTAGCTTTCACCTCTTGTCATTGACCCATCGCACATTCGGTACAAAAACATACAGACGTCTCTTTGTGCTTGAATCAGATAGAAATACCCTCATTATTATTATCGCTCTCAGAATCGACGCCTTCCCTAAAGGGAAAATGCTGCTCTGAGAGGGGGAATGTCATGCCAAAGTAGGCTGTGCTTGGATGGTGGTATACTGGCATCTTCATCAGAGGAATTTTGCTAACAGAACTGCAGCAAACACATCCCTCCCTAGATTCCAGTTTACCATTCTTTTAAAATGTCTACCACTTTAACCAGCCTATAAGATTAACTTGGCTTTCTTTGTGCCCACATTCACCTTTAACTGGTGCTGCTGTAATAAGAGAAAACCTTGCCTATTAACTACCAAAGAATTTCAGCCTGAAGCAGATGTATAGGTTTAAAATGGGCATAGGACTTGGATGTCATAGAGAATTGGTCATGGGATCATTTCCAAGTGACCAGTTTAAATATGACAAAAAAGTTGATGCTGTTTCGTGGATTATGTGAAGTGAATCATTGGTTTCAGTCCTGTTCTGAGGGAACAGATACCCATGTCAGCATTAGTAGTCTGAGCACGAGACTAAAAAGATTGAATGGCATGAAGACTGAATTTTCTATTCTCCTTGGTAGGTGAGGCCTTTGGGTCAGGGTTGGTGGGGATGTATAAAGAACTTAATGTCTGAGACTGGTCTGCATTGAAAGGGAAACAGAGTGGCTGTTAAAGCAGGTGCCCTAGGAGACTCAGCACTGTTTTTCCATACTAGCCATAGCCTGGCTTAAGCTAGTGCTCTTTCTTTTGGTACAGACGTCTAGAGAAAAGCAGATGTGTTTTCCATTTGTTTTTCTTTTGAATTCTCTTAGCGACCGCTCGCAAAGCTAGGAGATCACAAGTTAAAGCTTGCAGTGCTCTTAAAAACATAATTTTGAAACTCACATAATTTGAAGAAGTAAAATATGAAATAACTCTCCTCTCTCAGGCTCTTTTATGGAAACAAAAAGGCATTTAATGAGAAAAGCTCTGCTGGAGCCACGATTGGAGTGATGCCACGACGGAGACTCAGCAGTTCACAAAAGAGCCCTAGTAGTTCTAATGGTGAGGGGTCAGAGCAAATAAAAGAGCCCCAGTAGCTCAAGAAGGAGCTCTGAGACCTCTCATGGTGGGAAGTCAGACAGAATGAAAGTGGGCAGCCCTAGCAGGCACTGGCAGTTCCAATGAAGTTCAGTCTTTTGCTCCTTCCTCTCATTATCGCAGACATGACCTCCAGCTTTGATCCTAGCCTCCACACAGCTCTCTCTCTCTAAACATTCAGCAGCTCAGTGGGCTTCTAGGTTACAACACCTTTGAATTTCTTGACAGCTAGTGCAACTTAGAATTCTTTTCTGCCAGGACAACTCCTCAATTCCAGACAAATGGACACAAGGGGAGCTGTCAATGAAGCTTGAGCTTACCAGGTAAATAGAAAATAAAATAGATAAAGAGTCAAAGATATTTAGGCATCTAATTTCAATGGAAGTTAGGAGACTAAATACCTTTGTGGGTCTCACCCAAACTTACTCTGAAGGCGACAGTAGAAGGGATGAATAATAAAATGCTTCAAACTAATACTTTTCAAAGAATTTCAGAGGGCTTTACAAATACGGAGACAACAGTTCACAGGAGTGCCCTTCTTCAGTAAACGAACAATATTATTTGTTTCTTCTTTTCATCGCAGAACATCTCTGTAGACACAGGGAGCCCTACAGCATTGCCGATCATTCCTATCCATGGCTTGGTCCTCCATTACACCCAGCTTGGTCATATGATGTCCCATGAGCTGGTCAGTGGTCAGCCTCCAGGTCAGACTGACCTTGGTTGTATTTGCATTATATTCTTTGGCATCCTATTGTCTGTTTGTCTTCTGCTGTGTCTCCACATAATATTTTCAATTCTAGCCAAGCCTGATTCCATTACTCTAATTTCTTTAACTTTAAGAATGTTTTTCTCCTCATGCTTAACTTTTTAAAAGAAAATTAATATATCTACTAGATTTGTAAATATTCACTTTTGATGAGGCTTATTTTTGAAAACCAGCTAAAGACTATTCTGAGGGACCATGCAACTGAGTGAATTAAGAAAGAAAGCTGATAAAGGTAAACAAAGAAAATGAAATTTTGTGCTTACACTTGTAGGAAGGAGTGGGAGTTTGTAACAATAGCTTTATCCTACTGCTGCAACTCACCCCGAGGAATAACTGCTCAGATCATTCTGGTAAAAAACAATGTCAGAAACTTTGCAAAATATAGATGTACTAGATGATCTCTGAATATCTTTTCCAATTGTAATATAGGTGACTATTTTTCCATGAACGCAAGTGAATTCCTTGTGTTCTCCATAATTGTCTAATTACAAAGTTTTCAGTAGGGAACTGTCATTCTTGCCTACTGAGTCCAGAGGCTTTAAATTTATATCTACACCCCCATTGTGTGTGTATCTATTTGTGGCAATGGTTAATGCCTGTTAATGTCACTCAGGCTGATAACATATGGCATGTTTTGGATGTCCAGGCAAACAGTGGCAGCCAAGAGTGCTGCTTATCGTGTGTACTTCTTGAAGAGTCATATAGGTATTGACAGACTAGATTAGACAAGTGGCTCATGTAATACAGTATACCTGCCTCTGACAGTGGTCAGTGCCAGTTGTTTCAGAGGAAGGTGAAATAGTAGACAGTTATGGAATAACCTGCCATTAAGGGAGAGTTTGTTTATTAACCCAGGCAGTCTTATCTATGGGAGAATGAGGGTATACCCTACCCTAGCTAATGTAGCTGGTTGTTTTTATTATCCATATACAGGCCTACTTTTTTGGATCCTACTTTCTTCATCTCTCTGATATCATGTGGCAATGAGTTCCAGGGGTTAATGATGTGTTTTGTAAAAAAACCTATCTTAGCAGTTTTAAATTTGTTGATGGAAATTTGCATCTCTTAGATTGCTGTCCTCACCACAGCCCTTCACATTTTTGTCACCTCCAGATTGGATTGTTATAAAGTGCTTTAGCTGGGGCTACACCTTTATGTGATTCAGAAACTGAAGACAAAATGTTTCCTCAGAGGTATTCCTCAGAGGAAGCACATTACTCTGATGTGTACTGGCTACTATCTAATTTCCAGGTGAAGTTTAATGATAAGCAAAATATATTTTAAATAACAACAACAACAACAAATTCAGGGCTTCTTTATATATATCATAAAAATACATACAAAGGGTATAAACTTATTTTCTCCCTTTCACCTTTAAGGTGTTGAGTTTGACCTACTGAGCCCAATTTAAATAGATTTCATCCAGACTACCTTAAAACCACCTCTCCCATGTGATAACACCATTCTTGGGATCCACTGAGGTGCTTCAGCTAACAGCTCTTTGGTTTGATCAGAAGGAAGCTAGTGGCAATCTTTTATCCTTCAGTACACTCAGCAAGGATTACATGTGTAAGCAGGGTATGAATGAACTCTCCCCTAACAGCTAGTTTGGGAAGGGGAGAGACTTCAGGAGCAAACTGTATTTACATGAACACATCTACTCTCCATAGGCATCTAGCAGACAGGAGTTGTGTAGCTCCAAGTGATCAGCTTTGGCTGGTGTTGGGTTACAAATCACTTTAGTATTGAATGCAGGTGTAGTGAAATGTTATCAATGTTGTTATCTTCATTGTATGACTAAAAGGGAGCAGAACTGTGCTGGGCTTTTCCCGATTGAGGGGGTCACCCTCACTTGAGGGAACTTGCTAAGCCAGGGGCTCGAATGCCAGACCCTTGTGAGAGTCAGAGGGGTGGGGACAGGTGTCCAAACCAGGAGGTGTGGACTCTCCCTAAGGGTCCCTGATCTGGTTTAACCTCTTCCTCCCCACTGTTCAAAGATAGAGCTAAATTGGTTTAATTATGAACCTTTTAGTTATGTTAAAGTGCTCAAATGAGAGCTGAAATCACTTGTGGTGGGGTAGTGTTTCTGCCCAGCCTGCAAAGAGCTGAAAATCACTAAGAGACTGATGTGTAAAGTCACAGCAGAGAGGCAGGTGGCAGTAGAAGGTGACTGACAGTCGACCAGCAAACAAGAGGCTGGCGAGGTGGCAAGCGGAACGAGCAGCTGGCAAGGCAGCCAGCCAGAGCAAGTGCTCAGATGGAGGAGAAAGCAGGCTGCCCTCCACCCTGGGTGGGAGGTGAACTCACGCAGATGCACCTCTGAACCCTAGATCCTCACTGACCAAGGACAACCACTATGAGTGGGATATGGTGAGGGAGCAAAGAGGGGCACAGAAAAGGAACTTTTGGTTGTAGAACTCAAGAAGATGAGGCAGAAGACACTGTCCCACTCACTGTCCTGCTCACAGTTTTATGATTATGAATCCTGCTTGTGGCATTTCCCCTAATTAATGTCAGGTGACTTCCCTCCTTTCATTAAAAATGTCTTTTCTACACTCAGACTCTACGCTTGCGAGTAGGAAAGTATGGCCTCTCAGAGGTGCCCAGGAGTGGTGTGTAATTTTCCTAAGTTACTGGGTGGGGGCTTAAGCCGATTCTGTGTTGTATTGTTGAAAGAGAACCTCTAGATATTGAACCCGGCCCTGGTTGCTGCTGGCTCTACCTGGCAGAAGGGTTACAAATGTTTTCCCAGTCTCTCTTGTGGAGCCAGCATGGGAATGATGAGAAGTAGGTGAGTGGGAGTGATTTGTTTCTGAGGTTGGAAGGTCTTCTAAATTATTTTCTTCCTGGGGAGGTCTGTTAAATAGTTGAGGTTTCTAAATGCATGGACAATGCATCAGATGAGCATTTTTATTGATTTAAATACATTATATTGTTATTACCATACCATTTAAATCACATCTGAAAAGGATGTGTAAATCCAAACAGATATATCTGTCAGATGTACAGTAGAGATTGTTTACATTTTCTTCAGAAAACCATCTCACACAGTTTTTACATATGTTGTTTTCATCACTGTTAAGTTTCTGGTGATGTATTCTTTTCCTCCCCATCCTCCTTTCCCCTTTGTTTTGCATTGTGTCCTTTCCTTTTCTTTGTCTGGTGTTTTTCCAGAGAGTATGCTACACTTCTGCAGTTTGCTCATTAGCATTCTCTTTGTTGTGTTATGTCTTCATTAAATGTTCCACTCTCTCTGTTTCTGGTATCTTTTCCCCTCCTTCATTTGCCATTGATGTTGCCCTTTTTCTTTCTCTGTTCGATGTTCCTTTTCCTTCTTGTGTGCCTTTCATTCTTCTTCTATTGTGATTAAGATTTTATTTTTATGCAAATTTCAAAGCAAAATATTGTTACTCCCAAGTGCCACACACAGAGACATATCTGAATGAAACCCCAGCATACTTCAGCCTTTACCTTTTGTTGTAGATTTCCCCCACCTTGCTACTAGGGTGTCATTCTGTCTCTGTGTTAATCTCTCATTTCTTTCTTTGATGGTATTTTCTTTAATGGAAGAATTGTTCTTCTTTGATGGTATATTAAACTCTTTTTTCTTTAATCAGTCTTTTATGTTCGATTGATGTTGGCCTTCTTTTGTAACGGTTTTCTTAGAATGTCTTTTTATTATTAATTTAATTCTTGGTCCAGTGCTTGATTTGTTGCACCATTTTCTTTTCATTCTGGACGGTCCTAGAGTAGGCTACTCCATGGGTGAAATCAATTTCTGGTACTCAAACTTGTTCTTTCCCCCCAAATCCAGAAACACTAAAACCAGTATATTGACCTCTCTAACTTACATTATGTGAGCCTTTGTTTGAATCAAGAAACCTCCCAGACTTTTACACCTATGCAAAGTAAGTGGAAAGTGGGTGCATTGGGAATTGAACACCGAACTCCTGACTTAACCAGAACATCATTTTGGATACCAAATAGAACATACGTCATCCCTCTGACAAAGCCATTAGCTCTCTAATCAGTGCATGGAACACTCTTTTTGAATTTTTATTCCAGAGAAGAATGCCACAACCTTCAATTTTCCATCATGCATTGACAAATGCAATTTTCCATCACACATTGAAAATGAATGTTTGTTTTAAGAGGTTCAGCTCTGAGAAATCAGAAATCAGCAGGACAGGAATTAGGCACTACTCCGATATTGGAGTTACCAGCAGAAGTTCAGTTTTGCTCACACACTTAGTACACTGGGCATGAAATCATGTATGTTGGTGTAATTCAGGAGTCAATGGAGTTACACTCATGTAGGACAGCCTTTTAAGAAGGGAATGGCTAAGGAAGAATTAAAGCAACAGTTTTGCTTCTAGAAGTAACTGCTCCAGAGATAACAATTCCTCACAAATAATTCAATTAATTGGCTAACAAACCCAAATAGAACTCAGCCCAGTCTTCCATCTCTTGCAATGTTACAGGGATATTATCTTTTCTGGAAGTTATAGCACAAAGCTATTGTTACTGAGTTGATCACCACTAAATCTAATGGAAGTGTCTTAAGAAATTAAAACAAAAAAATCAGTCCTAACTTGGCCCTAGAATCCTAAGATTCCTGATCTACAGAACTAAATTCACTCATCTTCATAATTAAACTTAGGTATTTATCATCACACAGTTAGATGATCTATGGCCTTGAAGTCCACATTTTTGCTAAATTCTTCATCTCTCTTTCCTTTGCATATATATCTTTGCATCGCTGGAACCTCCCTTAGTCAAGTAGAATATGGTTGTTGAAATTTTATGGCAATTTTTGAGATATTACCTGTAATCAGTTTCTTAATGTATTAGACTTAGATTTGCGTGTTTTTGCTATAGGTTGCTTGGTGACTTACTTTGTTCTGTCTGTTATTACTTGAAATCACTTACATCCTACTTTTTATAGTTAATAAAATCACTGTTGTTTATTAATAAACCCAGAGTAAGTGATTAATACTTGGGGGAGCAAACAGCTGTGCATATCTCTCTATCAGTGTTATAGAGGGTGGACAATTTATGAATTTACCCTGTATTACCTGTTCTGGCAGGAGAGTTGTTCTCAGTGGTATCCCAGCTCATCAAGTGACAGTCTCTGTGACCGAACCCATCACACCTAGTTCGCATAAATGTAATCCTGTGAGGCAGTGTAGACAAACCCTTAGATATCTTACTGGTTGTCTTCAGTGCTGCAGTGACTGGTATTTTATAAATACGTACAGAGACAGGCAGATCCCTCTGTATTCCACTAAATTAGTTTCTGTTTACTTCTGTTTGCAGCACTCATTTTTACATGGATACTCCAGGTTGAAGCTTTGCACACCCCTGGTTTTGAGTAAAAATGTTTCCCCTCAAAATTGCTGCAGTCTCACAAAAAACGTTTAATGAACCCAACCCCAGCAAATGTTGAGAAGAAAAACAATTCATTTTCAGTTTTTGCCACATACATTCACTTTGTGTAGTATCTTACAGTAAGATTGGTAGAACAAACAACATTATCATGTTTTTATTTGGAAGTGTGTGCTTCCTTGAGATTCTTCTGTGCACTTTGAAATTCAACCACTGTGCTGCATCTTGGGTTCTGAGTCCCATCTCCAGTTTAGTCCTTTCTTCTTTCTGACTCCCAACCCCAAATCCTTCCTTAGAAAACTAAACTCTACTTATTTCTCCCAATGTTTCCTTGGTCAACAAAAATACCAGCAAACCGAGCTTGTTTTATTTGTGTATCTCTCAGCAACTTCTAATAAAGTAAATTGAGCAATATTCTTGGTTTATTGTATTGATAAACAGACTGTAAAGTGTTTTATGATATGCTACTTCTTATATGAAAGACAGTAGACAAACATAAATTGCAGTTGTAACTGTAAAGTACTAAAATATATTTTCCCTTTAGGGCTCTCTAGTATATTTGGCTGAACAAAAAATAAAATAAAATAAAATAAAATAGACTCGTTTATTGTGTATATTTTTACTGTAATTAAATGTTTATACAGTTTCCACTCACTCAGAGACTAATCCTTACGTTCCCTCACTCAAAACAGTCTAAAAGCTTACAAATACTCTGTTAGAGCTATCTAATCTGTTATGAACTGTAGGTGGAAAAAGTAGTCTTTCTCTGAAAATTGTCTTCAGACCTTTGTACCTCTCAGCAACCGCAGCCCCATCTTCCCTAGCCCACAATAATTGTAATCATAAAATGTATCAAGTTAAAAATATTGGTTTGGTTGTTTTTATCTTTTAAGAATGAGTGGGTCTTCCTTAAAGTCACACTGGTACTATATACAGGTCCAGTACTGCACCCAAGTGCAAAACAAATTCCTGACTCAAAGCCCTTTGAAGTCCATGGGATTCTTTCCACTGACTTCATTGGGCTTTGAATAAGGCCATTAATGAGCACTGAGCAGGGATCATAGGGATGGATTCCTTCTTTCAGTGTGAGGAACATCATTGTGGGAACACATAGCTTTCATAGTAGCTGCAATCCTCACCTAGAGATGGAGGTCAGGCCAAGACTTTTGTATTGCTGCAGATACACTGGCCCTGCACCATCCTCCTGCAGTGTACTAGTGTCCTGTAGCACATGGGTAGCTGGGAATCCCTGCACAGTGGGATTACCACAATTCTGGTACATTAATGGTACTTCTAAGGGCATGCTTTGGTCCCTTGGTGATAGTGTTTAGTTCTGTTACCAGCATCTCTGGAGAAAAGGTGAGAAAAATGTAGGTATTGATGCAAGCCAGACTTCACTGATCGTTAGCACATAGCCTCATAGGCCTAAAAACCCCAGTTGATTCATCAATGAATGTGAGCCCAATTCTGATCTCTCTTGCAACAGTTCAAATTTGAGAAAAATCTATTGAAGTCAACAGAATTACAATAGTGCAAAAACTAATATAAATGATACTGGACTCTGGCCTAGGGTGTTTGGTTAGTGGGCTTTGTTTAGTAGGTATGTTCCCTTCAGTTACTGCAGTTCCTTGCTATTTCAGTATTGCTCTCCCAGACCTCCTATTCAGACAAAAATGCCCAATGGTGCTATTGTCATGGTTCTTTGGAGAAAGGGTGGAGGTGAAGTAATGGATATTTGGATCAAGAATCCCCACAATAACATGAAGGGAGGTAGTGGATCTTAGGAATCAGGGTAGAGGTGAGGTACTCAAAGCTAACTTCTCGCTCTCTTTGAGTCTCCCTTTCTCCATTACCTTCTGTGCAGTTTAGGGGAGCTATTTAAGGCATCTTTGATAATATGCAGGAAAGTGCAGCTTCCCCATTACACGTCGACAGTTTGTGTTCCACTCTGAATGGAAGGGAGGGTTATTCAGGCACAAAAACACTTCCTGGAGAAGCTGAACAGAGCTCTAGTGCACTCAGACTGAACCTGTCACAATAACTTTTGGTTCTTCAGTCACAGTTATCTCCACTGAGCAAGGCTCTCCTTTCCACACAGACTCTTCCACATCTGGATTTGCCCTGAGACAAGACTTTGGATTGGGCTTCTCCAACAGTCAAGCCACTCACCCAATGAAGAAAAAAGGTCCTGCAATCACTCTGAATGGCCCATTTGTCACCCCATATTCTCATTTGTTCCTCCCTCTCATCTTTCCCAGAATGGTGCTATTATTCTTTAAGATGGGCTCAGCGAACAGCCTCCCTACACACCCCACAACGGTCTAGTTCGGATCTGTACCTGCCATTTTAACTTTTAACAAAACATGCAATTTCATATAGTTTTAAACATGCTTCTAGGATCCACATACCACTGCACTTTAGACCAGTAAACACCAATGCCAAAAGTAGGGACTCATTCTTCCACATTCCTATATTTGCATAATATGTTCAGAAAATTTCCCTCTGTGTTATATTCCCCATCCATTTTCCTATCATGTAGGCTTTCCACAATAGAGCCTAGCATCCGAACTCAAAGGGCTCGGCTCTCCCAGCACAGTATATGAGTACCTTCCATTGACTTCAGTGGGAGTAATTCATCCTGCAACCAGAGAATACGACCCAATATTAGCACACCTTTGAGATGGGGATTATCGCTCTCCATTCTATCGGCACCCATCCTCCTGCAACATTGACACAATACAGCGAAGCATGGGAGGAGATGACTCTTACAGTCTTATCTTTTTAAAGGTCATTGACTCTACAGTAAACAAGGTCCAAAAAGAAGACAGGGTTGTGGCTTACAAAAATCAATCCCATGTGCCCATGACAAAGTTGGGCTAGATCTGCTGCAGTAATGTAGACAGCTGAACATGTTTATTTTGCTCCCCAAAATCTGAAGGCATTGTAAAAAATCCAAGAAAGAGGAAGCCAAAATAAATTAATGAAACAAATAATGTCCTGTATCAAGGTCTCAGGGAAGATGCATAAGAGTTTGTAATGACTTTACCTTAGGGCCCCGGTCAGAGCTCCCAAAGTTTTAATCAACAAAACAAAAGTCTCTTGGCCCAGTCAGGCTAATCTCCTGGAGTCTGAGAGATATTCCATCCTGCCTGGCTTCTAATCTTCTCTCTCTCCCTACTTATATTTCTTTTCCTGTTTAAATAGACCAGCCCTAGGGCAGGGCGAGAACCTCCTTGATTACACCCAAACTGTTTTGGTTGTAGGCTTCAGTCTGTCCCTTAAAGGAATAGTGCACTCTGTAGATTTACCACCTGGCCAGTATTTGACCAGCCTGGTGGTTTTATTATGGATTTGCCAGACAAAATAATTTAATCTGCTGGTGGTTATATTATGTGAGACTAAAGATTTGCATTATTATCACAATACAATGGGGTATCTAATGTTAGAAGTTTCTGTGTCCAGCTAAAGATGTTGCAGTGTTCCACTTCCGCAGTTTAAGTGATAACAGATCAAAACTGTTGAAAATACAGCAGCTGTCTGCTCACCAACATGCAAGCGCACCACATGTGTGTCTGAGAGAGGGTTTGGGTTACATGAGAGTGAAGAGATGTGCGATGCTGTCAATCTTATCTATATGTGTTATCTCCCTAGATACTACAAGTGGTTGTTGAAGGGTGTGTGTGGAGTTGCCTGGTGGTTGGGGGTTGAGGTTGTGGTGGGCTTGCCTTGTGTGTGTAGGGGTGCCTTTTTTTGCATTTCAAAGGTGTTTACCCTAGCACTTTGTTTGAGAGAATAGCATATTTACAACATTTCAGCTTACAAGGGTGCTCATCCCTGAGTAAGTCTATTTACAAATGGTTTTGAGCATAGGTATAATAACCAGAGTTCATCTGGATTCTTAAGAGATTCTGACATTTTGTCCTGCACTATCTACTACAGCTTTCCTTCAGAAGAGTGTTAGATTTTCTTGGCAGATCTGTTGTCTATACACAGCCAAACCTTCAGCTCTTTGAAGGTATTCTTTAAATTGCGGAATACTGCCTTTAAAAACGCACATGTCTTTTGTTTTGTCGTTTCTTCTTCTTTCTGCAATATGCTTTCACACTTCTTGTGCAACCTCTGAAATAGTAATGAGGGACACATCAGCCTGCAATATTAGCAACTAGCAAGGTGAAAAAAATAAGCACCTTCTGAGGAATACCTGTGTCCACCTGTTGAGATCTAACAACCTCACAGCCTTACCATACTCAGCCATATGGATACAACCATTAAGGTAGTCTACAACAATCTGGGGAAAAAAACCTTATTTAGTAAGGAGGATAGACACAAACAAACTGGGACACTTCAGCAAGTGGCAAAAAAAAACATCAAAACATCATCATCATCAGAAACATAAAACTCAGTAAATGAAGCTGAAAAGTCATTTCCTATAGTAAATAATAGATTACATGGTTGCATTTAGTTGTCATTGACATTGTGCTAAAAAAGAAGTATGCTAAATTATTTCTAGACCCCCAGGCTGTCCTATGGGTGGTTGCAACAGCCTACATCTGTGGAATCTGGACCCCAGTTCAGCAAGGTAGTCAACCACATGGGTAACTGTATTGACTTCAACAGAATTACTCATGTGCTTAAAGTTAGGCACATTCTTCAGTGTCTTGCTGATTCTAGGGATTGATCTATTGGCCCACACATTTGATGTAATAGAACTGGTGAAGACATGTTAAGACAATGAGCTCTAGCTGGTAAATCCTAACTCTGATCTTAAATCTGGAGGCATCTTTTATGGTTATCACAGTGGAAATGCAAACACCACAGATTTAAGGGGCTATTAACTTGCGCGTTGTCAGATGCAATACCAACTTGGTGCAGCAGAGAGGTGGCTCTCTGATGCTGTCATAAAGCACTTTGCTATAATTCTGCCAAGACGGAGTTAGGATTCAAATTGTTGTATAAATATAATGATCTTGATGGTGTTTTAGAGCAGACACCATCTGAAGTAAATATTCAGCTTCTACTTGACGTATAAATACATTTAATGGAAACCTTCAATTATAATGATCTGTGAAACATCGCTCATGTCACGAAATATCCTATTAACATAAATTAATGGGTATAAAGGTTCCCTCCTTCCACGCAAAAATATTTACTTTAAGTAAGCTATGTAAAAGTTATAAAACTACAATTTAGCAAATCAACACTTGTATATGAAGACTGTATCAGAGGTGACATTTTCCTGTTCTCTTCTCCAGTGTTATTGGGAACTGAACAAATGCTGGTAATACAGCACACGGTACCATATACTGAATGAAAATGTTTGGTGGGCTTGATCTAGCCTGTTCGATATTTAAAGGTGAATTGCAAAGCTTAGCTAAAAATGACACCAGAAATATGTGATGAATGCCTCCAATAACCAGGCTGGGCACTTTTCTGCGCAGCATTGGTTTTAACTTATCTTTATTAACAAAATATATGTTACAAAAGAAAATCCACTAAGTCATCCCCAGTCTATAGATTGCCCATTCTTCTGCATATGGCTTCTAGACTATAAACTTCTGTGGGCAAAGAACCATGTTATTTTTGTATTGTTGAGCATTCCTAGAGCTAAACCATCCTTGCAAAATTAAAAGGAAAACTTACTTTTTGGGTGGACAAATATCAACTAGCCATCCTTATCATAAAGATCAACTTATAAAACTTCCTCCCCCTGCTATACAGGCATGTGCATACACCTAAGTCTCGCTAACAAACACATAGAGACAAAACCACTCTCTCTCTCACACACACACACACACACACGTCTGAGCACGTACACACATGTACAAAAGCACCTGAAAACAAAGCCTCTCTCTCAAAGCCACACACACACACAACTTGAACAAGTTCTCTCTCACACACATGCGTACACCTCCAGAGGATTAATGCATCAGTGATGTTAGAGAATGGTGCATGCCATGAAGTGAGCGAGGGTTTCACCAAGGAGAAAATGAATTACTTTTGTTTAGCAAAGCCTGGCAAAATCTGATAGAGAATAGGAAGCATTTCCTGAGAGAGCAGGACTAAATATATGGAGCACAATTAAAACCCTGGATCCAAATATCACCAGACTTTGTAAAGGGTTCAAAATCAAAACTTGATTGCTATAACTGAGCCTTGTTTCCTACAATGAGCTGAACAACTCCCTAGGTCTGAATAACTCTGTACTTTGGGGATTCAAAATCCAGATTCAAATTTTGCATTTTGCTCTCCAAGCCCCCAATGAAAACAATTCATATTAAGCCACTTTTCTATTTTGTGTAAATATTTCAGCAATTTAAGATTTATTAAGGCCCAGTCTACAATCTGAAGTGGAGTAATAAAATCTGGAAAGGCTTATTGGGTTGTCTAATCCACCCTGTGCCCATTGCAAGCACTCTGAAGTCCTCAGAGGGAAGATGCTGTTGAGGAAGTGCAACCTATTACTACTATTGTAATAAAAACCTGCTTGGGTAAAGCCCACATTCAAGTAGGTTCAATTAAGCAGTTTCAACAATAGCAAGAGAAGAGATGATGATAAAGTACAATTAAAGAAATCTGATCTGTTTTCAAGAATTAATGCTCTCAAATACTCACATCCATGCCTAGGGGGTAAATACCTCTAGCAAGCCTCAGTTTACCTGATTTTTGAAAATAAAATAAAATACAATAAAATGCCTTCAGAATTTGTAAAGCAATTCAGACTTGACTGTGCCTTAAACTGCACCAGTGGCAGAATGTAGGGATCCTGACAGACCTGGTTGCTCTCGGTGCTCTTCTTATTCTTTCCTACTTGGACACTGGCACCATGACTGGATGACAAACAGTATTACTTCTGGTGACTCTCCCACTCCCCCTTTCTTGCCCAATCTGGTTTTTTTCCTCCTGTCTTTCCCCTCTTTTTCTTGGGAAGTTGTTGACCGATAGTTAATGCAGATGCCCTCTCTATTAAGTTACATGGCAATTTGCTATATACATTTGCCCTCTTCCCCGTGGGAGAATATTATATAGAGCAGATGCTCCCTGACACTACTCTCCTCTGGATGTTTACCCCCGTCCCAGTTCATGAGTTCACATTGTTCTTGCGGCACATTGGAGACAGCTATACAGTGCAAGCTGCTGGAGCAGGAGGCGAAGGGATAGTGAGGGATAGATACTACCGTGCACCTTTCCTTTCGTCCCTTGCTGTGTTTGTCAAGGCTTTCTATGGGTTAACTCCCTGCTTTGGAGTGGAAGGGAGCATTTTGACCAAGCTATCAAAATGTTCTCTAGGGGAAGTCTAGTAGTTCCCTCCATTTAGAACAAATACGATCCTCATTCCCAGAGCTATTACGCCATTCCTGTTAAGTTCATATTTGACTCCTAATATCTCCCAGCAGTTCTGTTAACCAAAGTCTCCTGTATTTTCTCAGCAGACCACTATATAAAAGAGAAATCAAATGTTCTCTCCAGCAGTTCTGAGCCATTCGGCTCTCCACATTATTTAACTGTCTAACCATACAATCCTTTGTCTCTGGGAAATTTAAAATAATGTTCTAGTTGCAAATGATGAAAATGAGTTTAGTTTCTAACCCCACACCTAGCCTACAATCCTTCAAAACAGTTGATGCTGCATTTATTACGCTGCTGAAAAATAAAAGCAGATCTCCCCTCAACATCTTTCAACTCTTGGTAATTCCCACACCAAACTGAAAAGGATAAATAAAGGATTATGGGCCAGTAGAATTAATTAATTCATCCAGACAACCTAAGCCTTTTCTCATCACTCTCCACATCTTGAACAAGGGGGTATCATGCAACATAAGTAAATACTATACATTTAAGTGTACTGACTGAAGTCCTAGCCACACTTACAAAAAACCAAAAAAAAACAAAAAAACAACTAGTATGCCATGTAAACAATGCAATAAACCCCCCATGTACTAAAACAAGCTTAATAGATTTATAAGATTGGAAAGATGTAAAAAACCTTCCGGATTATAAACTCAGGGGACCTGAGGCATACAATTAATCAGACATCAGTATCTTCCACTCTTCCAAAGGAACCACCTCCACTCTTTCTCTTCAGGGACCTCCCACCAGCCGTGCTCTGAGACTGTCACCAGGGTAGTCCCTAAAAGGAGAAAATGCTCTACCTGGTCCAGCTTACTCTTCTCTCTCCATTATTTATACCAGGCCAGTCATTTTAGTATCTAGGGCTTGCCCTTTTAAATAAATTAGGATCTGATTTTCAGACCTAACTCTAGATCAGATTGGATGTAAATTCAAATCAGGGCTGATGGGAAAGACCTATTGGTTAACCAGTCCATCCCTCAGAATGTTGCTGTTTCCACAACAGAATGAGAATTGTGTGTCTGCAAAATCTGTCATGCATTTTCAAAGTTGAGAATTTTGCCTGGTGTCAAACTGACAGAAAATATATGCCATTTGGACATAGATAAGAATTTATTCCTATGTCACATAGCGCTAACGTCCTCATAAATTGGCCCAGTGTATCATAATGTCCCCTTTTCAATAGTAAGCATGTTTGTCAGGTAATGAAGATTGTTAAAAGACAATACATAGATAATCTTTACTGCTTTAATGCAGAGAACATAATGGAGTTTTGAGGATTCATTTACTGGTCTAAAAATGGCTGGGATGCTCACTTTGAAACTTTTGTCAAAATGTATACACTTCACTATTTTATCTCACGTGAGGGACCCATAGAAATCAGTTACCTCTATGTCCATTTCACTTTCAGATGTGTGCTGTTAATTTTTGTTTTGCAGATTCTGTTCACGCAAAACTTTATGCATGAAAGGACAGGAGGAATCAAGATAAGGGAAAATGTCAGAAGAATATTATCTCTTTCTACATATACTTGTACTTTCTGACTGGCAATAAGAATCCCTATTATACCTTGCTTTTGTCTACCTTGTTATGCCTAACATTCCAATGCAACAAGAATGGGGATGAAGGATAGCTTTGCTTGATGCCTTTTCAAAATTACAAAGTCTTCAAAGTCAATCCGTTCAGACCGATATAGGTAGACAATACCCAGCATTCAGTGAACGTGATGAATATTACACTGAATGCAAAAATGTATACAGGGCAACAAAGGAAAATGTGATGTTTCACACTGAAGCTTTCACATGTCTTCAGTGCTTTGTGTGACTTTCTGCCTTCATTGCTGAATATACATACTTTTTCAAAATCTATTGAAAGAGCTGCCAAAAAGGTAATTCACATTTTTATGGGAGGAGGGAACAAAACATTTAATTATAGTGTTAAATATAGCAAGAGTTCCCCTCCACTCTTCCCAGAAATGCCCTTTTCTTTCAACAAATGATTTTTGGAGATTGTGTGTTTTGATTGAAACTGCCAGATTTCGCTTTGTTAAAGTCAGAATTAATAATTGGGGTTGCTAGCCACACAAAAGCAGAAAGAGAGAGAGAAATATGTTGCCAAATCCTCAGCTGGTGTAAATTGATATAGCTCCATTGACGTGAAAGGAGCTGTGCCAGTTTATACCAGGCAAGGACCTATTGAATTTTACAAGAATGCTGTCCTTAATTATTTTTTAAAATGCAGGGCCAGAGGTTTAATCGCATCTATAATTTCTCTCATCAACCTATCTATATCCAATCATGCTAACGTTTTGCTCACCTTCAACTTTTTTAAAAAGCATTTCTTCCTGGTTCTAAACAACATAAATTTGGTTTCCTCATCAAGAAGCTCATTTAGCTGCAGCTTGATTGCAAGTAATTTGCCCTAACTGTCTCCGTGTTTTAATTGTTTGTGCCTTTTTCTAATCTATAAACTGTAACTTCAGGCAGGCCATTTTTTGTCTTACCATTTCCTCTTTGGAAAGGCATATCTAATAACCCACCTCATATCCTGTGGCTTTAGGCATCTGAAATCATATGAACAGAAGGAATAGACTCTCCATTCAACTCCACATTCATTTAAAAAAAAACCCTCCATAAAATCTCTTTCCTTTGAAAAAGGAAAATTAAAACTTCATCCAGGAAATTTAGTTTCATTTTTGTTGGGAATAATTATGCATCACCACCAATACAGAACTGACTAGCCACTCAGGTTCCACAATGTTTTCCTGTGATTTCTGAAATGTGAAAATCAAAATACCAATTTGGGCACAGCTAAAATATTTAAATTAGCCAGAGTCCAGTGAATGTTATTCCCACAACTCCGAATTGGCACCATTTACTCTACTGGAGACAGAATTCACGAGCTCATTAGAGTCTCTGGACTTACTCAAGTAAAGCTATGCATTAAGATAGCCTTTTTAAAGTAATGTCATTAGGAGCTCTACCAACTATGGTATCCATGCCAAATCTCTTTAATTCCTTCAGCCTAATTCCTTTTGCCCCCAAAGTAAATCACAACATATTACCCAGATTAGCAATACATTCAGGAGTAATCCGCCCCCAAACATGAGAGTTCTATTTTTTTTTCTGATCTCCAAACTTTTGTTTGTGTTAATTATTCTAAAGCTAGCTGACAGAGTGAACAATACTCTTTCCCCCTCTTTTGTGAATAGCAATGAAGGTATTTGCGTAACTATTTTTTCTGTCACAAAATAAGGCGTTTCCTTTGCATTTTTCTGATCAAACCCCTGCTCCTGCTCTCAGAGAAGTCAATGGCAAAGCTCCCAAATGAATGTTCTCAGCTTGGTCTTCTTTTAGGGCATCTGAACAGAGTGTACAACACACACAGGAATTAGGCAGCCTTGGGATAGTGAAAGAAGGCCAATAAAAATAATATTTCTAAGTTTTGAAAGATAAAACTCCCAGGACAGGCATTTTATCATGTGATCTCAAGCCTCTGGTTAAGTATTGTATTTTGTCTGATGGGTGCTGGGGATTCTATCTAGCAGAGAGCTTTCATAAAAAGGAATGAGAAGTATTTTGTGAGTTGATAATAAACATTTGGAAAGCTTTATCACTGCTGAGAGATATTTTCCTTTCCAGTGTTTAAACCGCTACAAATAACAAGAATAAATTATGAAATGAAGATTGCTTTAATGCAGTTCAGCTTCAGAAAAACACTGTTGTGCTGTTTTAATTACGTCTTCATATCAGATTTCTGTGAAAGAACCTATATTCATGTACATATATAGGTAAATACACACACACACGTGTATACAGTATATATGCATATCCCTCATAACAATCCATTTTCTTAATCAATAAAAGAAAGCAATAGATCGGAGAGCCAAAAGACTTTGCCAGCATCACCACTACTAAGCCTTTTGGGAAGAGGCTATATTGGCCTTGAAATGGAGTTTCAGTTTTCAAAGCGAGGTGGCTCACTCCAAGTCAGATAAGTGTAAAAACAGCCACTCATGTAACTGAAGCTCATCCACAATTTATCTCAACTTCATAGATCTTGAAATCAAGGTAGAAATTTCATGTGTTGGCTATGTTGCCACAGCATGGTATACAGCATGTAGGGACTTACAGTACACAAGACCTGGCTGGAATGAAGGAGTAGAGAGGCATGCACGCACACACACACACCCCTCAAACATTTTTAACTGTGAAAAAGGAACAGTTTAGTTTTGAGCAGAGATTCCTAGCCAGTGCTTATTTTAGCGGAACCAAGTCACTGATCCCTTATGGATACCCTTTAAGATCAGAGACTCCACCCCTCTTTCAGACAAAGGGCTGCATTTTTAAAAGTTCCCAAGTGGCTTAGCAGCCCATTAACAAAGGAAACAGTGATTTAGGCACTAAGGAGCCTAACATCAATGTAATTTAGGCTCCCAATACCTAGGTTTATGTCTACACTGCAATTAAAAAACCTCGGGCTCATGGCTGTTTCATTGCAGTGTAGACTTCTGGACTTGGGCTCCAACTTGAGCTCTGGGACCCTCCCATCTCACAAGGTCCTAGAGCCCAAGCTGCAGACTGAACCCAAAAGTCTATACTGCAATGAAACAGCCCCGCAGCCTGAGCTCCACAACCCCGAGTCAGCTGCCATGGGCGTCTGTCTGCAGTGTAGACATACCATAAATCTCCTTTCAAAATGGGACTTGTTCTTCTAAGTCACTTAGGTGCTTTTAGCCCAAATCTCCCTTGTAGCCAAGGGAAGATTTGTTTGTGCTGGGATGGCAGGAGCAGGCATGTAGTTAGCTAGTGCTAAGCCTTTGGCTTAAAGTGCTGAGTCTTTGGCATTAAAAAGGAGGTATAGTAAATAGGAGAGTCAAGACATAAAATACAGAAAATGGCACTATTATGCTGCCTGGGAATAGTATAATCTGCTTTGGCCATATGTATCAAGGACATTATTACCTATTACTAACCCTTCTGATTTTCCACATTGCCAAGCTTTGATCGCAGATAGTAATTTTTCTCTACTGTAACCGAATTCTGTCCTAATGAATCTCATGGGCATCCTCCCCTTTGATCGTGTCTATATATCCAAGTAATCACCCTACGTGGATCCATGAGAGAGTGAATTTCTCATTGCAGATACATGCTGATTTGAACTCCCATCTTACAAGGCCAGAAGAAGCTTTATTAGGCTCATTTGGTGCTGGTGTAGCTCATTCAGGCGTAGTTGGTTCTAGCTGACACTCCCACAAACTCTAAAATCATTAACATGAAGCTGAGGGAAACTCAGAAAAAAATGCAACTTTTTGGAACCTTTGGAAAAATTAGTTGTTGTTTTTTAAAGAATCTCTTCCAATCTGATTCTTACATCAACAAACCTCACTGATCAGTCTAAGGCTGGGTCTACACTACCTGCCTGAATCGGCGGGTAGAAATCGACCTCTCGGGGATCGACGCTCTTACTCCACCAGCGGAGGTGGCAGTAAGCGCCGTCGACGGGAAGCCACAGAGGTCGATTTTGCCGCCGTCCCTACAGCGGGGTAAGTCGGCTGCGATACGTAGCTGAATTTGCGTATCTTAAATTGACCCCCCCCCGTAGTGTAGATGTAGCCTGAGTGAAGGGGAAACACATCAGCAGTAACGAAACCTGCCTTTTGGAAAGTGAGATTTGATCCACAAGAGCCGAGCAATCACTACAAAAAAGGTGTGAATTTCTTTCCTGCCTTTGAAAATGTCAGTGAAAACCAAATAAGATCATTTTCAGGGTGAGCCTTATGACCAGTCAATAAAGAGATCCACACATGTAGGGAGATCAAAATATCCAAGTGAGGAGATATTATGCAGATCTGAGAAAACAATTTTGATTTGTTTTTCTCCTATTGGAAATGACTGAATTCCACCCTCACAACAAATACCTGTATATAAATACTTGCAAATATTGTCCATTTGCAGACAGTTCTACTGTGCACATGATTTTACTAGCTGGCAATGGGGAAGCGTTGAGTCAAGAGAGGGGGAATAATTAAAGAAATGAAGATATTGGGTTTGACTCTGATCCCAGATAGGTACAAATCAGGAATAGTCCAGTAAGATCAATAGAAATTAGAATCAAGCATCATCATTATTATTATTATTTTCTTTTTTTAATACCCAAAGTAACTAATCAGGCCTAGGGTGCCTTTGTATGGGATGCAATACAAACACAGCCCCTTGTATTTGTACAACATGAAACACAAGCAGTCCCTGTCTCTAAGAATTTACAATCTAAGAACATTCCTATGACAAAATTAGGTCTTGTATGATATAGAATGGTATTAGATAGGCATGGTAAATATGAGCAGGGAATTTGCTTATATTGATTACTGGCTTCAGGTGAAGAATATAGTAGCTTATGGGAACATCAGTCAGAGACATTTATAAACTGCTTCACCTATTCTAGTGCCAAGATGTTTAACAGAACTCCTGTCTGATTTTGGACCTACTCCTGGGACCACATGCCATGATCCTTTGAATGTAACAAATTTGCTCAAAAGAAAAATGTCCTAAAATACTGACTAGGGAGTTCCAGCCTGCGGAGAGAACAGAAGATCAGAAACAAGATCCTCCACGAGATTCTGAGAAGAGGCATTTGCTCGCAGCTTCTCTCAGAGAAAACTGGCCAAATTATATCCTTTGGCCAAAAGCATAAATGTTCATGAATTTGTATGAAAGGGAAGGGGGATAATATCACTAGTTGCTTCAAAAATGAGCTTTTTTCACCAAATGTACTTTTTTTCCTACCTCAGAAAATTTACATTCCCGTATGCAAGAAAAAAATTGAGACAAAAATGAAAAAGTTTCACTTTTTTCAAGACTCTGTGACTACTTCAGTGTGGGTGTGTATGGGAGGGTTTCCACGCAGATCGACTCAGCTAATAAGCAAAATTCTCAGGACCAAACTCTGTTCTCAGTTAGCAGTGAAAATCCACAATCAGTAACTGCCTTAAAATCTATGCATCTGCTCAGGATTTAAGTGGAGTGTCTGAGAACAGAATGTGGTCCCTAGGGGGCTGCACTCAATGATTAGTGCCACTTACCCTGTGCAGCAGCAAAGCTTCTGTTTTCTTGGAAATATTTGAGACAGTCTCAGGGTGAGCTATAAAGTTATTAATGTTGCTTGATATTTGCTTTGACAGCTGCTCTGTACTCTCTTTAATCATCTTCATCATGGTTCACAGCGCTTTCTTCCCTTCATTTCATTTTTGCCTAGGCTTCTTAGGGAGAATGTTGCAACACACAAGCTGATAAATCTACCAGCCCTTCATATTTTTTCTTCACTTTTCAAGTCTCACGATTTGGCATTTTCTTAGGGTTCAATAAGAGAACTGACAAATCCTTCTAGTCTCATATACCTTTGGTGTACTGCATTTTTAAAAGATTCTGATACTCATGGGAGAAAATTAGTCTGCAACCTACATCTGTTCAACAGGTAATTTGGTTATGCATTAAAAGGGCTCCATCAATACTTGAGACAACTTTATAAAAATCATATTATGAACATTAGCTGCATGCTTTTATTGTATTTGTTTGCATTTCCTCTCTTATTATGGATAATATTTGGAGGAACAATCTTGGCTTAGCAAGAATTTTCTCCTTTGCAAGCCACTTTTCTGAATGATCTCATACTTAGTTACCTTGTTTGTATGATCTCAGCAAAACTACCACTCAGATTGGACAGTATAAATAATATAAGTACAGTACAAACTCTTAATCATCTCACAGTCATTCAAATCCCCACCTATTCTGGATAAATGAGGTTCAGATAAAGTTTGGTTTGGATTCCCATTCTCTGTGCTTAAGCTGAAGAGAGTGTCCTCTTTAAGACAAAAGGTTCAGTTCCCCCACAGCAACTTGAGAAGACTTTGGGTTTCTAACTGATTCCCCACAAAATCAATTAGAGAATCTTTGCAACACCTCCATGTGAAAGGTAGGTAACATTTTATAATGGATAAACTGAGGCACAGAGGGACAGGTTCTGCTTTCAGTTACCGCAGTGTAAATCTGGAGTCATTCCACTGAAGCCAACAGAATTACACTAGATTGAGACACACAGGGGCCAGATCCTCTGCTAGTGCAAATAGGTGTAGCTCTATTGACTTTACCTGAGAAATGCTGATTTACACTAGACAAAAATCTGACCTAAAATCTGCCTCAGGGAGGGTAAATGTCTTGACCAAAGTAAGAGAGGAATCAGTGTCAGAGATGAGATTAGAATTTGGGAGTATCTCGGTGCCAGTCCAATGCTCACACCATTAGCCCACATGGCATCTCTAGGAGTCAATGGGAAATCCCATTCAGATAAAATACAAAATGAAACTGAACTGTCATCCAGGCAAACATTTTTATGAGAGGTTTCAGAGTACAAAAAGTTTGGTTGAACTTTTTTCTCCCTATTATGACAAATATTATGTATTTATTTTTAATTGTTTCAGGACTGGCAGCCTGCATGCCAAAATCACAAAATAAATAAATAAATAAAAATAATAAAAAAAAAATAAAAGCTTGCGCTCATGGGATAAAATCCTAGCCTCACTGAAGCTATGGGAGTTTAGCATTGGACTTCACTGGGTCTTGATTTCACCCACATTTTCAGCCTGACTGGAACAGAAAGAACTAGAGATCTGTCAAGAAAGTCCATGTTTACAAAGTTTCCTAGCCAAATCTCAATAACCCAGTCCCCATTTATCTCACAGTTTCAGTGTCTCAAGACCTTTGTCCAATCAAGATTCTTCATTTATGTAACCCTTTGCAACTGCAGAGCATTTTGTAAACATCAGCTAGTGAATCCTCAAAATACCTCTGTGTGGTAAGTATTATCAGTCTCATTTTACAGCTGGAGCAATTGAGACACAAAGGACCACGTACTGATCTCATTAACAACAGTTTTGCAGACTGAAGAAGTCTGGATAGTTTTGCTACATATCTCAAGTTTTGGGTGCTCCCCAGACAGAAAAAAATCCTCTGCACCTTTCAGCTATCATACATATAAAAATACTGCTGCACTGTTAGTTTTACAACCAGGAGTCCTAACTTTACATTCTCAGGATTAAATTCTGCTCTCAATCACATATATGCCTCCTTTTAATGTCAGTGAGTTGGTATGCATGAGGGAGAAAAATTCAGCCCTTGTTATCTAGTCTGTTTTAAAGTCAAATAATTGTGGAGAAACTTCAGCATTTTGTTAATTTACGGGGAAAAGTCATTTGGAATTATGATTTGGAGGGTAATAATTATTCCAGTTTTCACCTCATTGTTACATGGCATTTATCTGGGAATTGCTATTGCAGACACTAATTCCTTTTTGCCTGATTACTGAGCATTGTTGTTTATTATTATTTATTTGTATTGCAGTATCACATCGGAGCCTCAGCCACAGACCAGAAGCCCATTGTGATAGGCCCTATGCAAACATGAATTATGCCCTGTGGCTGCCTCAAAGGCAACATTTAATCAAGGAGGGGAAGCAGAGTTTCCCTAAACTGAATCTATTACTTTTATGTTATCTTTCTGGCCATTTATACCAAGCCACATGTGACAACAGGTTTCATCTCTGTTGATCTAACCACAAAGCACCTGAGAGATGCTGCAGTCCTGACAGACACCATTGTGTATCCCAGTGTCTAACTGTTGCTAATTAGTTTCCTTCCTTGTCCAATGAGCATCCAGTAGCTACGTAATTGGATGAAACAAATCAAAACATCCAAGGTTTGTAAATTGGTTCTGGTTTTGGCACATTGACAGCCCTGGAAGCTGAGCTCCTCTAATGTTCCACAAAACAGGCACAGCAGGTGCAGTGGCAGCATAAGCTTCCCTTCACTGCCCTGCCAATGTGCCACAGGCCTTGCCTGCGGGGCCCACATTTGTGAGCCTGAGAGGGCAATTATTCTCTGTGCCTTTGCAATCCTCTTCACCTCTGCGCTGGCTGCCAATAAGGGTGCAGACACATCCCACATTAGGTTGGTTTCTGTATGTGAAGTGGACCACACACATTTCAGCTAAGTCCCAAGCAACCAGCAGATGGTAATGAGTTTTTGTCACTGGCAATCTGGATAGCTTTGAACTAGTGTCTTAGGAATTAGAATGCTCCATATGTAATCATCTGCCCACTGAGTAATCTGTCTGGGTCTCACTAACAGTGCAGCAGGGATTGGCAAACGGTTCTGACTTCTGATCAGAGCTCGCCAAACCTCACCTCTCCCCACCTGAGTAACAGAACCTCTGGAGAAAACTGGTTGCTCTGAAGCCACCACTGTTTGATGTTTAGGGCCTGAGCAGTCTGGGGCTTGTGCTCTGACAGGCTAAAAATAAAATAATAATTCAGCCAGAACTGTATTTTCAATTAACGGTGTATCAAGCCACAGCTGTGATAGTTCCAGTGATGAACAAGAACAGCAAAAGGAAGAGAACAAAAAGGGAAAATAAAAATGAAAAGGAGGGGAAGAAATTGAGACCTCAATTCAGGACACCACTTGAGCATGTGGTTACCTTTATCCCGTACTAAGTCGCATGGACTTCAATGGGTGCGTCTACATTGCAATCAGAGGTATGGCTGCCGCATGCATGGACATCCCAGCGATAGCTTTGATCAAGCTACTTTGCTAAAAATAGCAGAGAAGCCATGGCAGCATGACTGGTGGCATGGGCTAGTAACCTGAATATGTACTCAGGGTCCTGGGTGGGCCTGCAATTGGGTGGCTAGCCAGTGCTGCTGTGGCTTCATTGCTATTTTTAGCAATCTAGCTAGCTCAAAATTACCTCAGGTATGCATGTGTATGCTGTTTCCACTGTAGACATACCAAATGGGACTTAAGCATGTAATTGTTTCCTGAATCAGGCGCTTGGAGAAGAAGGGGTGGAGTGATCTAACTGAATAGGATAAAGAGGAAAAGAAATGAAGAGGAGAAGGGAGGGGGGAAAGAAATGTGAGGAGAGGAGAAAAAGAGATGAGAGTTTGGAGAGAAACCGTGATGCAAAGAAGAATATATAAGGGAAAGAGAAAAGGGAAATGTAATCAGTTAGAAAAGACAGCAAGGAAAAAAGAATAAAATGCATCAGAGAAATGAATGAAACTGGGAACAAATTAACTAAACATTGAATGTAAAAAAAAAAAAAAAAAAGAAAAGGAGCAAAGACATCTCAGAATGAGAAGGGATGTGAAGAGAACTTTGAGAAGTAGAGAGAAGGCTGCAGGAAACCATGATAAAGACAAAGGCAAGAGACAAAATAGCCTGGTGGAAATAAAGGCTCTAAGCTTCTGTACCAAACATGCCTCTTCCCCTCAGCTTCCACCATACATTCAGCATTCATGATAGTAAGAGACTAATACCTGCTTATGACAGCCCCACAAAGTATATAGAAAATAAACCCATATAAATTTCATGCAAAACACTTTTGGGTCCTGCAAACTTTTTATTGAGACTCAAAGTAAACCTTTTTGCTGTCCCTAGACAGACACGAACTTTTCAAGACAAAGGGAGCTGATGTTGCCTTTAGTTTCACAGCAGATCTTGTGATAGCCTTGTGTAAAAGTAGACTTTTAGGATCACACAAAACCCTTGCAAACAACAGAGTTTAGCAAAATTCACCTAGTTTTGTTTTAAGTTTGGTCTTCACTATACCTGAAACTCCCAGAGTGGAAAAAAGCATGTTAAAGAAAACAACAGCCATGTGAACTGAAACCCACATGTTTTCCAAAGTTCTATTTATAATGTAAACATGAACAAAAATGTGGAGAAAAATAATCACACAGAGAGAAAAAACTGTTTGGGAGAAAAAACAACAAACCTTTGGGTCTGCAGTGATAAAAGAAATCAAAAGGAAAACGTTCCTCCTGTCTCCTTGTATTTTTATGATTCAAGCAGAGTATGTGAGAGGATCAGCCAATCCAATCCAACTGGAAAGGTTATTTTCTCATTTTAGACCTCGGACTTTGTTTTAGGTTATTTTCGCTGTTGTTGATGGAATGAGATAAAGAGATTAAGTTTCACCTACACTCCAGTAGAGATATGTGGATGGAATTTATCTGCAGATCCAAGCTACGGATCTCATCCTGAAGTCCTGAGTAACTACAACTCCCATTGCCCTCAGTGCAAGTTGTAAGTGTTCATCGAGTGCTGAGCACATCTAATGATTTGGCCCTATGTGTGGATTTCTGAAAATAAATTTTGGCTAGATGGTTCTCCTCTAAAGGCAGATAGCGTTTCACTGAAAACATTGCCACATGCTGTGTTTCACTGAATTCATAATACGTTCCATTACCCAATTTTTCTAGACTCCTAAAAAAGTGACACTCAAGCCATGCCTAAAATACGAAGGGTGTAAGACACCTGCACAGAACCAGAACAGAAAAGAGTGAGTGTTCGTGTACAGAAAGCAGTTGGAAGCTTCAGTGGGGATAAGAGTATTTTGACTGCCTCCCCTACATCCAGAGTAATGATAATAGGTAGATCATAGGAAATTCCTCTACAAACATTCCATCATTCATCAATCCTCATTAAAAAGCTGACAGACAGGGTCAGATTTGTTATCTTTGCCTTACAGAATGGGAAGCTGAGACAGTGAGGTTAGGCGGCTGGCTCACAGAGGGAGTCGGTGCCAGAGCTTGGATCAGAATCGGGAGTTCATGGTGTCTAGTCACATACTCAGACCACAGTTCTCCTTTAACACAAATAGAGGAGAATGGAATGGACTAGTGGACAGAGTTGGGTGAATTTTTTCAGATGAATAGCTTATTTGTTGAAAAATGCAGTTTGGGGCCAGCGAAACTGTTCACAAATCTGATGCAAATTCGTCAAATTAGTTTTATTCCCTCCCCCCCCCCCAAAAAAAAAACAGATTCACAAGCAGTTTTAGGGTACATCTTTACTTCATGCCTCTTTTGCCAGCATGTAGAGCACATGCCTTCTTAGCCCCCTGAGCACAGGTCTGAATAGCAGTGTAGAGTGGGGTAAAGACATGCCTAAAGGGTGCAGGTATGTACTTGAGTGCACAGATCTCTACTCACCCAAGCCATGCCTCCCCGTCTTCATTGCTGTTTTTAGCAGTAACACTGTCCCGCTGCCTCCCTGTTTCTGGAGCCCTTCCCTGGTGCAGTGAAAGACTCCAACAGTGGGGAAAGGTTCTGGCAGCTCCCCACTGCTGGAGCCCTTGCCCAGCCACAGAGAAAAGCTCCAGTAGTGGGGAAAGGTTCTGACAGCTGGGGAGAAGGATCAGCCCTTTCCCCTCTGCCAGAACCTTTCACTGACACGTGTAGCTACACACCGCAGTGTGGATGCAGCCTGCTTTCAAATGTGGTGTGTAGCTACACGTATACTACACACCTCCGCAAGTGGTGTGCAGTATAGACCTAGCCTTCGGCAGCATCTCCAAAACAGGAGGAAGTGAGAGAGGAGGTTCTGTTGCCACCACCAACCCTCATGACCTTATGTCCTATAGTCTAGTGGTCAGGACACTCACCTGGCATGTGGTAGACACAGATACAAATCCGTGCCCCGGGGCACAGACTTGAACCCAGGTCTCGTCTCTCCCTGGTGAGTGTCACAATCACTGGGCTATTGGGTATGGGGCAGGGTGGTGGCTCCTCCTCCTCCTCAATAGCTTTGTGCATTTAGCCCTTTGTTTTTATTTTAAAAAGTTAAAATACCCCAAATGTAAACAGAATTTTTGTTAACTTTTTCAATTCACTGAAAATGAAAAAAAAACCAAATTTGCTTTCAGTTCAATCTGAACCAATTTTTTCCTCTGTTTTTCAGGACTGCCAGTGAATTGAAAAAACATTTATTTGCCCAGCTGTACCAGTGGGTTCCATCATCTAAATATGCTGGTACTAACTGCCTGATACTGTAACAAGATTGTGGTGGGAGAAACACCTACAGATAAGACTTCTAAAGCTTGACATTCAGAAGTAGGGTCCTCTCCTCAGAGGAAATCTTGCAGAAAATGCACGTTCAGAGCCACAATATAACAAACGAGGAAAACGAGTGTGTGTGTGTGTGTGTGTGTGTGTGTGTGTGTGTGAGAGAGAGAGAGAGAGAGAGAGAGAGAAACTATAGTTAAAAAGACTTCATAAAAATAACAAACCATACTTCAGGATGTAATATATGTTATGTAATGATGGTACTTCTTGGGTGCCAGTAACATTTGTTAATCAACTCCATGCCATATGTAACTCACCCTGCCATGCATTATTACAGTATATAATGGAGTGAGTGTGTGTGTGTGTGTGTGCCTTGAGGGGCTGAGGTAAAAGTTTGCAAAGGAACCTGAAACCACATGAAACTTTCCTAGTTGGGGTTATATACAAACTCAAAACTCTGTCCAGGGTTTGTTGAAAATTCAGGTTTGTGACCCTGGGCCCATTTGCAAGCAGACTTGAGAATTATTCTCTCTCTGCAGACTAATCCTTGTGAAAAGAAATCATCTAGTTTTGCACAGATTCTTGCACATGGTAGTACATCCTTGCACATGGTAGTACCACATCTGAATGAGATTGTTTATTTCATTTAAAGTGAAATTTGTAAATATATTCATTGAATTTCAATATTTGAAAATATTATTCAGAAAATTTATAACTATTGTCAAAATTTGTCAAATAAAATTATGCAACATATTCAACCAGTTCTGCCATTACTTACATTTATAGAAGACAGTATTCAGGTAACTGTGACCTGTGAATCTATACAAACCAATCTCCAACTGTAGTGATATCTTGGCATTCACAAAAGCAAAACCTGACTGGTATCTGGTGTTACACATCTCTCCTGGGTTCCATACATGAACCTTACTCATACCGTTTTCTTGCAGTGTATTTTAATGAAAGGAAACATTTTAATCACAATTCTATACAAGTATTGCTCTGCCCTGAACTAGCAAGAACATTTTTGAAAGAAAAACAGAAGATTGGGAAGAAAATATTATAGATTTATAGAGAGCTGGATTCTGTTCTCACACAGGTATAAATTAGAAACAACTCTTCCACCTTGTGTTGTCATTTACACCTATGAAAAAATGTACAAAATGCACTTTTCACAAAAGTAAATCACTACCCAAGGTGCATAACACTAAAAAATCAGGCCCATACAGTATAAAATAGCTGTAATTGATAGGAGAATCAGGTCCATAGATTTTAGGGTAGAACTGTGCCACCTGTACTCATACTGAACAGTACTTTGCTCTGCCACTAGACCAATTAAAATCAATGCTTCACCAGCAGTCTCAAGGTATTGTTTAGCATGATTAACAGTAGCAGAATGAGGCCATTAGTTTGGAGCTTGATTACAAGATGGTTCGGAACAGTGGGATGTTGCAGGAGGATAGGTAGGACTCGTGGTTGAACTGGAATTAGATATGAAAGCCAAGCAATCGTCATGCAGTAGACTAGTTTATTTGCATACTGCACTCCCATTGGTTAAAATGCTGCACATGCTGTTTGAATTTTTTTTCCCCATTAAACTTAAAAAAGTTATATTTCATGGCTATGTCCTCAGAGCCCTACTGTTTATATAACTGTGAAATATTGCTTCCCCCCCCCCAACAAGCTGGCGGCCACATTTCTCCTACATCTATTATAGAGTGAGAAAAGGGGAATGAATACTCCTAAACCCATTATATATAGATCATGAAAATGAATCTACATTTTTATTCCAAGAATTAGAGATGACTGCATAAATCACAAATTACAAAGCAATTTTGAAACACGAGAGCAGCGGAGACACAAGGTGCTAGTAGCACTTAGCACAATGTACTACACAGATGCAATATACAGAGATTGACTAGTAAAAGAAGTTTCTATCTTTCTCATTACTGTGCAACTTCTACATCCAATGGGTGCAGGAGAAACTTGTTCTACATCCTATTTGTTTCTATAAATGTGCTACTTAAATACTGTTGATTTGTGAATCTGGTATCAATGTCATAAAATATAAATATGTCACATCGTTTGGGGATTTATATTTAGACAAATATGCCCATATACCTGTATCTATGAATTGAGATCCATAGCATAAACAATTAATAAATCTATTATTTAGCATAAATTCAAGCTGCAATGCTTCTTTACTTGTTGGCAAAGAGAATGTTCTCTCCAATGTCAGAAGTTGGAGGGCACTAATAAAACATGACACAAATAATAAATACATTTTTTCCATATTAAATAGTTTGAGATTTATTGAGGTCTCTTATACCAAGATCTATTGGGAGCTGTATAAGCTAAAGTATAAAATTTATAGTGGAGAGATAAAACATGGGTAAAAGACCCATTACCTAACAATATGATTCCCACTCTTCCATCTAATTTGAATATTGTTTAATACACAGATTTGGTAGAGAGAAAGGCATTTGCATTGACTGATGTCATGACAGTGATTTGAAAAGTTCGAAAAATAAGACAGGGTACATTACGTTTTCATGAAGTTTTGCATATACTTAGATTTTCAAATAAATCAATGATCCACACTTTTGGAGCTATATAGTCTTTCTAGTCATTATATAATTACTTTTTCTTTCAATTCTCACATCTAGCAAACAATTTAGTTGCTGCATGCTGGCTAATTTACATTTGATGGGCCAAATCCTCAGCTAGCATAAATTTCCATTGACATCAGTGGAGCCACTCTGATTTATACTCTAGCCAGGTTCTGCTCTCAAACAAAGTAAATTCAGAGCAGCCTCATTGGATTTAAACTAATATGAGAGCAGACTCTTGCCCTAATTCTGCTTTCATTTGTGCCAGTGTTCATTCAAACACTGACTTCAGTGTTAATATGAATTTAAACTGGTGTGAGAGCAGAATTGGGTCCTGTGGACCCAATTTTACCCCTTATTGGTTTTACACTGATGTAACTGCATTGACATCACCTGATTTATGCAGCATAAGTGAAGACAGAATTTAGCCCACTGAATTAAAATTCTATTCTATTGTATTAAAATTCTGCAGATCTCCTTCCTATAGAAGCAAATCTATCATCATATTTTCAATACTTCATTGTCTTTGTTTTCCCCAAACACTTTGAATTCCACAAAAATATACAGACCCCTTATTGAATAAGCAAAATATAATTCTTATGACATTTTTCTTATGGATAATTTGTGTCCAGAAGATTACTACTAAAGAATCTGAGTATTTTATATTACGGTACTAATAGAAGTTTGAGATGGAAAAGACACATTAACTCATTCAGAGTATCTCACGACAAATGCAAGTTTATTCCCTATATTTTCTACTATTTTGTTTAATCTCATTTTAAAAGGTCTCAAAAAATATGGCTTCCACCACTTGGTCTAATGAGTGTTAAAAAAATTGTGTTTAAAAACAACAAAAAACCCTCCTAAAAGGGAATTCCACAATGATTAAAAGTGCTGGCGTGTCAGCCCTCGAGACTCAACTTCTCTCCTTATCCCCAGAACAAGTACAGCAACTACAGTAATGGTGTAATTTTCCTTCACCCCATTATTCCATCACTCACCACTGTGCTTCACATTTGCCCTAAAGGGGTAAAAAGTCAGTACAGCTCACGTGACCCATATAGCTCTTGGCTTTTCTGCTGAGACTGCCAATTAGTGATAATGACATTAATAGCATTTTATGTGATACAGACACTTCTTCACTGAAAAATGGATAGAGACCCACTCTGGACACCTCATTTCACAAAGCCCTCCTGACAGCTGTCAGATCATAATGACTTTTAGTATTTATGAACTTGAAACCAGATTGCAACCAATGACCTGAAGGTGAAAAGCTCCATAAGCCATTCCCGGTCCCCTGAGCCAGCGAGCTGCATACAATGTCAGGCAAGAAATGACCATTCTGGCCATCCTCTCTGACCTCCTGCATTTCACAAAAGGCGCCCCCAAGTTATAGCCACTAATGTCTTACTGGACCTGTTCCTGAATCTTTGCAGTAATGTGGCCTCTGTCACTTCCCTTGGGAGTCTACACTGATCAACTACTTTCAGTGCTATAGATAGTATAAAAACTCCCCTGCTTAGATTCAGGCATTTATTTCTTGTTTGTATCCTGCTATGTTCTTAAGCAAGGGGCTGATCTAATGTTCATTAAAGTCAACGGATGAGTGTCCTTCCATTGATTTCAGTGGGCACTGTAAAAGGCGCCAAATGCACTGAGAAGTAGAGGAAGAGGCTTTCTAAACTCCTCCTCCTCCCCTCTCACAGCTATTCCAGTGCATTCACATATAACAGGCCAGAATTTACCCCAAAGTCTTTTGGTTCATAACTAGGATAGTCTTTCATTCCTGTAAGGGTAGAAACGCAAGTACTTCCTGCACATACAAAGCAAATGATAAGAGTTTGATTGGATACTATAAATTTATTTTTCTTACTCTGTACAGACATATTCATTTAATCTATACACTACGTTTAATTTTGTCTGCACACTGGGACTTCTGATTGGTACACTGAGCATGCAGGGAGTGCTCAGAGCCAGATCTTGATAGATAAACCTTCCTGCAGCCAACCCATACCGCTCCCCTACTGACTTGCTTGCATTGGCGTACTCTGCTCCATTCATAGCATAGATGGTTTACTTTTCTCAGGAACATTACCAACGTGGAAGGAGTAAGTCCCTGGCCTTGTGTAGCATATAAGATTTGAGCATAAGACTAGTGGCTATTACCCTGGCTGAGAGTCAGGACACTTGGTTGCTATTTGTATCTCTGCTACTGACTTGCCCTGTGACTGTGTCATTTAAACTCTCTATGCCTCAACCTAGCTACTGTGTTAAGTGAGTTCAGCGCTTATGCTTACCTGCCTAGAAGGAGTGGTGTTTAGAGTTAGCGAAAGCATGTAAATTACTCTGAACTCCTTGGATGAAAGAAACTGTAAGTGCAAATTACGATGGTCTCATCTGACCCTCTGAAGTCTAACTGTGATTGTGGTCCATGTCAGCCGTAGTGTGTATTATTTGAAGGGATCTCTGAATTTAAGTAAACCTTTTATCAAAGCAATGCAACTCATGTTTAAGTTCAAACACAAACTGGACCTCATTATTTCAGGCATAGTCCAGCATTTGGTTACAATGGCTAAATGTTAAAAATTACCTACTTTCCATTTCTAATATCAATCAGCCCTAATATTCGCCTCAGATCTTTAGGGGCCAGCATCTCAGCTGGTGTAAATCAGCATAGCTGTATTGATTTAAATGGAGCGCGACAGATTTATACCAGCTGGCCCAGTAAGATGTCTACAAAAAATTTAGCCAAGGGCACTCACCTCATCACTAGCATCCATAAAACCATAAAGAAAGGCTCAGTGCAACTCTGACCTCTGAAAACTTCTGACTCTCACTCAGAGAGTAAGTAGCAAATTAGCAGATGATCAGCAAAGTAAACCATATTTGGGCTGTGTCACCATTAACCCTAGCATTAGTCCTTTCACAGTCTCACTGATCATCAAAAAACATAGCCAGGTTTGACCTTGAGCTGGGTGGAGAGGGACTTAAATGGCTTCTAAGGGCCCAGGGAAGGGAAAGATGCTTGTGTGTGTGAGGAAGAGAAATGGAATTTTTTAATTCTTATTTCCCCTGGAAAATGTTCATTCTCTCCCAAGAATAAAAGCTTCCTCTCTTACACCCCAGCAGAAAATCTTTGCCAAGGGGACCTACACTTGTTTCCACAAAGTATTTAAAATCTTTCATATGGATTTCCCTGAACATCTTAGTAATCAGCTATTGTCCCACTAGACCAGGGGTCGGAAACCTTTCAGAAGTGGTGTGCAGAGTCTTCATTTATTCACTCTAATTTAAGGTTTCACGTGCCAGTAATACATTTTAAAGTTTTTAGAAGGTCTCTTTCTATAAGTCTATAATATATAACTAAACGATTGTTGTATGTAAAGTAAATAAGGTTTTTAAAATGTTTGAGAAGCTTCATTTAAAATTAAATTAAAATGCAGAGCACCCCGGACCGGTGGCCAGGACCCAGGCAGCATGAGTGCCACTGAAAATCAGGTCACATGCCGCCTTCGGCACACGTGCCATAGGTTGCCTACCCCTGCACTAGACAATGTGATATATAGACCTTCCTAGGAAGGCCAATATTAAGTACATGAAATGCATGAAGTGGGAGGAAGGCCGTAGAAATTGCAACTAGGAACACCAGAAAAGAAAAGAAAAGAAAAAAGAAAAAGAAAAGAAAAAACACCTCTGTGCAGTGGCTTTGTCAGTCATTCCATCTCACCACCAGTCAGCAAGTTGGAAGGTATCGCCAGTACAGAGGAATACTGGAATATCATACAAGAAGATCTGGATGACTTTGAAAACTGGCATTATAAAATGGGATGAAATATAATAGTGCAAAGTGCAAGGTCATGCACTTAGGGACTAACAAGAAGAATTTTTGCTATAATCTGAGGGTTTATCAGTTGGAAGAGATAGAGGAGGAGGAAGACCTTGGTGTATTGATTGATCACAGGATGACTATGAGCCATCAGTGTGATGCAGTCATGAAAAACGGCTAATGCAATCCTAGGATGCATCAGGTGAGCTATCTGAAGTAGAGACAGGGAACTGTTAGTGCCATTATGCAAGGCAGGGGTGAGACTTCGTCCAGAATACTGTGTGGAATTCTGGTCTCCTATGTTTAAGAAAGATGAGTTCAGACTGGAACAGGTGCAGAGAAGGGCTACTAGGATGATCAGAGGATTGGAAAACCTACCTTATAAGAGGAGAATCAAAGAGCTTGGCTTGTTTAGCCTAACCAAACAAAGGCCAACAGGAGTTATGATTGCTTTCTATAAATACATTGGAGGGATAAATACCAGGGAGAGAGAGGAGTTATTTAAATTAAGCACCAATGTTGATACAAGAACAAATGAATACTAGTCATCAACAATTTAGGCTTGAAATTAAATGAAGTTTTCTAACCATCAGACAAGTGAAATTCTGGAACAGCCTTCCAAGGGGAGCCCTCAGGGCAAAAAACCCAACTGGCTTCAAGACTGAACTTGATAAATTTATGGAGGAGATGGTAGGATGACACTGCCTACAATGGTATATCACCAATCTGCAACTGCAATTAGCAAATATCTCCAATGGCTGGTGATGGGACACTAGATGGGGAGGGCTCTGAATTGCTACAGAGAATTCTTTCCCAGTGTCTGACTGCTGGGTCTTGCCCACATGCTCAGGGTCTAACTGATCGCCATATTTGGGGTAGGGAAGGAATTTCCCCCGAGGTCAGATTGGCAGAGACCCTGGGGCTTTTTGCCTTCCTCTGCAGCATGGGACACTGGTCACCTGCAGGTTTAAACTAGTGTAAATGATGGTTTTCTGTAACTTGAAGTCTTAAAATCATGATTTGAGGACTTCAGTAACTCAGCCAGAGGTTAGGGGTCTATTACAGGAGTGGGTAGGTGAGGTTCTATGGCCTGAAATGGTCAGGAGATCAGATTAGATGATCTTGATGGTCCCTTCTGACCTTAAATCAATGAGTCTATGAGTCTAATTGACTATTGAGATATAAAAACGTCAGTCCAACTCTGTGTAGCTTGAAAGCTTGTCTCCCTTACAAGCAGAACTTGGTCCAATAAAAGATATTACCTCACCCACCTTGTCTCGCTAATATCCTGTGACCAGTACAGCTACAACATCACTGCATAATATCCTACCACTGTCATGTTACTGCATCTAGGACCAGCTATTCAGCTTGTATAAATCAATGTAGCAATGCCAATTTATACCAGATGAAGATCTGGTTAATTAGAAAAACAGAAATCATCCCATCTGCAGATGAAAGCAAACAGATCCTTCTCCTTTAGACAAGGGCAAAACATCCAGCAGACTCAAAGTCTCTGGGAATAGTCTAAATTGCACATGGGAAAAGAGAAAATAAAATATAGGGATTTTACTTTGACAGTCCCTGGGCAAGTGAAAAGAAAGAGTGTAAATGGAGAAAGAGGTGAGCGGAAGACATTGATACATGAAACAGAGAAGGACAATGGTAACAGGAAGTCAGGGTTTTTTAATTCTACTGAAAAGATTCCCAAAGAACCACTGATATCTCTACTGAAGGAACTCATTTGTGGGGAAACTGCATTTACCCCCATTTTCTATTCCATCTTTTGCCATCTTGTTTATCACACTTCCAGTTACTGTTCATGCAGTTATGCCTGCTACCATAATGGGAGTAGATGGTACTACCCGAGGTTCATCAAACCCATTGCCTTGTGGGCAGTCCGGAAGGACATAAGGCTAAGGGAGCAGCCCATGACAGAAAAGCCCCACTGCCTTGTAGATGAATTCGGGAGAATGTAACGGTTGAAAGTAAACTCAGAAAGAAAATCTGGAGTGGAGCCCCAAAGTAGGTCAGGTAGTAACATCTTAGTATCTTTCCGGCAACTCCTGCAGCAGATTGGGTACCAGATGTATTGGTTCTTCCTCTCTGGATTTTACCAGGGACACCGAGAGGGAGGTCCTGATGCATGGGCTACTCAAGGCCTCCATATCATCTGCCCTGGAGAGGTACTCCAGCTTCGCCTCGACACAAAACAGGAAGCAGCAGTCGCTGGTTCTAAGCTCTTACTCAGTTGGTATAGAGTTGAGTGCCAGGGGCTGTCTCTGATGGTGGGAGAGATCAACATATCTGACTGGACAACCACCGCCCACCATAAAACTGGGCAGCCCCCCAAAATAGGATGTTGTCCCACCACAGTCTGTCTGCTTCAATGGGTGCTTGGGGCTTAGAGTTTTATGACTTGACAACTGGACTGCAACCAAGTAAAAGAAAGTAAATATCCTTAAATATAGGGTGCTGGAATGTTCGCACCATGACAACCTGATTATCTGAGGACTTTCAACAAATCAACGATGCACATAAAACAGCCATGATCAATAACAAGCTGAAACAACTCAATGTGGATATCACATCCCTCCAAGAAAAACGGCTAACATCAAATGGATCTCTCAGGGAAAAAGACTGCACATTTTTCTGGCAGGGGAAAAACACAGAAGAAACACGAGAGGCTGGAGTAAGATATGCCATCAAGAACTCACTTCTGCGGATGGCTGAGCCATCTATAAATGGATCAGAGAGAATTCTGGCACTGTGCTTGTTCACATCTGAGGGCCCAATCAACCTTGTGAGTGTGTATGCCCCAACACTCTCCTCGTCTCCTGACATCCAGGACCAGTTCTATGATCCAGTTCACCACCACCATCAGCAGGATTCCAAAACATGAATATGTTTTCCTGCTAGGGGACTTCAATGCAAGGGTGGGAGCTATTAATGAAGTCTGGACCAACTGTCTTGGTCAACACGGAACTGGTAAGATGAATGGAAATGGTCAGAGACTGCTAGAATTTTGTTCCTATTATGATCTCTGTGTAACAAACTCATTCTTCCAGACAAAGACACAACACAAAGTGTCTTGGAAACATCACAGATCTGGCCACTGGCACAACTGGATCTTATCACAAGGCATACCAGCCTTAACACCATACTCATTACCCGCAGTTATCAAAGTGCTAATTGCGACACAGATCACTTTCTGGTATGCAGCAAGGTCAGACTTAAACAAAAGAAAATACACAGATCTAAAATAAAAGGATGTCCTCATATTAACAACATTGCCATCGTGGACCAAGAAAAGTCACAGCAATACAAGAACATACTAGAACAAGCCCTTGACTCCACTGATTGTGCTAGAAGCACCCAGCTGAAGTGGGAGCAACTGCAGAACACAATCTATGACGATGTTGTCTGTCTGTCTTTGGGAAAAAGGAAAACAAGACCAACAACTGGTTTGATGCATATTCCAGTGTGCTGATACCAGTCATAGAGGCCAAACGCACAGCCCAAACCAACTACAAGAGACACCAAAATGAAAAAACCTTACAAGTACTGAGAGTGACAATAACCAAGGTACAACAAACTGTTTGACGCTGCACCAATGACTATTGGCTGCACTTATGTGAAAGCATCCAAGTAGCAATTGATGCAGGCCACATCAAAAACATGTATGATGGGATCAAGAAAGTTGGGTCCAACTTCAAAGAAAATAGCCCCATTGAAATCAACAACAGGGAAAATAATCAATGACCACACCAAGCAGATGGATCACTGGGTAGAACACTACTCTGAGCTTTATTCTTGTGAAAATATTGTTATGGACGCAGCCATCAATGCCATCAAAAGCCTGCCTGTTATAAACCAACTCGACGATGAACCAACTGTCGAGGAGCTTAGCCTTGCTATAGATGGCCTTCCCAATGGAATGCCCCCTGGAAAAGACTTCATACCATCTGAAGTCCTAAAATGTGGGAAAACTTATTCTACTTCAACATATTCATGAGTTGCTCTGCCTGTGCTGGAAAGAAGGTGAAATACCACAAGGAATGAGAGACACCAACATCGTCACGCTCTACAAAAACAAGGGTGACAGGAGTGACCATAACAACTATTGTAGCACTTCCCTTCTTCACATTATGGGAAAAGCCTTTGCCCGAGTTGTCCTGAGCAGACTCCAGACCCATGCAGACAGAATCTATATTGAATCACAGTGCGGCTTCAGAGCTGAAAGGTCTACTATCGACATGATCTTCTCACTGAGACAACTACAAGTCAAATGCAGAGAACGAAAAAAGCCCCTTTACATAGCCTTCATCGATCTCACAAAGGCTTTTGACCTTGTCAGTGGAAGTGGACTATTTGCACTTCTAGAAAAGATTGGATGTCCCCCCAAGCTCTTAAGCATGATTCAATCCTTCCATGAAAACATGTATAGCATAGTTCAATGCAATGGCTCAGTCTCTGAGGCTTTCCATATTTGTAGCGGAGTTAAGCAAGGCTGTGTACTTGCCCTAATTCTGTTTGGGATCATCTTCTCCTGGCTACTGAAACAAGCTTTTGGTTCCTCAACTTAGGGAATCTACTTGCACACAAGATCTGATGGAATCTGTTCAGTCTTGCAAGACTCAGATCTAAAACCAAGACTTGGGAGTCCCTTATCCAACACCTCTTCTTTGCTGATGATGCAGCAGTGACAAATCACACAGAAGCTCATCTCCAAAACATTATGGACAGTTTTTCCAATGCTTGCCAAGACCTTGGGTTTACCATAAGCCTAAAAAAGACTAACATAATGTGCCAAGGAGTTGAGGAAGCACCCTCCATCAAGATCAACAACTAAGAACTTGAAGTGGTGAACAAGTTCACACACCTGGGGTCCACTATCACAGTCAACCTTTCACTTGAAACTGAACTCAACATCTGCACTGGAAAAGCCACCACAACAATGTCTAGATTGAGGAAGAGGGTATGGCAAAACAACAAACTGACAGAAGACACAAAGATCTGTGTGTATTGTGCATGTGTTATCAGCACACTTTTATATGGGAGCAAGACATGGACCTTATACTCTCATTAGGAAAAGAGGCTCAACAGCTTTCATATGCGTTGCCTTTGTTGAATCTTTGGCATCTCTTGGAGGGACAGAGTCACAAACACTGAAGTGCTCAAGCGGGCCAGGATACCCAGCATGCAAACGCTCCTCAAACAGAGACGCCTCTACTGGGTTGGGCATGTGTGCCGAATGAATGATGGGCGCATCCCAAAGGACATCCTCTATGGTGAATTGGCATCTGGAAAAGGATGACCAAAATTGCGTTTCAAGAATGCGTGCAAGTGAGACCTCAAAGAAATGGACATGGATGTGGACAACTGGGAAGATCACACTCAAGACCATAGCCTTTGGAAACGAGAGCTAAACAAAGGTCTCTGGAGTTACAAGACGAAGCAGTCCAGCTTAGCAGAGGAGAAAAGAGCTCACAGAAGGCAGAGCCCAAAGGGTCGAAACATCACCTTTAAATGTGACAGACGCGATGGAGATTGTCTCTTTCACACGGGTCTCTTCAGCCACAGCTGCCATAGAACCGAGTAAATTCTTTACCTCTCGGGGCAGATACCCATGGTCTCCTACTAGGATGCCTACACTATCTATTCCATCTTTTGCCTTGTCTTGTTTATCACACTTCCACTTACTGTTCATGCAGTTAGGGCCCAGGCTTGAGCTCATTGAACTCAATGACAAAACTTGGACTGACTTCAACAGGGCCAGGATTTTTATCTTAATATATTAGCAATGCTACTTACTATTTTATTATTAATAATGAACTGCAATGGGAACTTGCTGTATTTTTTCCTGTAAGCACTCCTCTTTTTTTTTTGTTACACTAAATGACTAGGTTCAGATTCACCTGTAATAAAACATGGTCTTAAATATGCCTCTTCATTCCCTTGATTCTAATCCCACTTTTGGATTTACTTTGCTTCAGTGCCAGACATTTTTATGTCTCGAGGAAGCATGCTGGCATTATCACCGTATTCAGCCTTCACTTGAGCAAAAAGCACAGTGGTTTCTCCTTCCAGATTCTACTCTTAAGAAAAAATAAAACAAGCCTGAGCCAATAATAATAGTGACTTTTTCAAAAGCAATATGAGGTACTTTTGATGTAATCTCTCAATTCTGATCCACCAGAAGTTTCTCTGAAATGGATAGCCTAGATTTTGATGCTGGCTGCAGTTACTAAATTTTGGTGCAGTATCTGACACACTGAGTGTCCAATGTGATTTGGTGTATGAATTTAGAACAACAAATAATTATTTGTACCATGATGTCCAAATTTAAAGCACTTTACAAACAGTTGAGTAAACATCCCAACAGCCTGGATGAATATGGATGAATATGCTAAGGCTCAGAGGATTAAGAGACTTTCCCAAGGCCACATAGCAAAGTAAAGCTAGTGACAAAGATGGAATTCAAAAGTCTCTGTTTGTTTGCTCCCATTGACTTCTGTGGTCCTTGTGACTGTTTCCTACATCTGATAATCAGGCCATTTATTTAGGTCCTAAATGTGGATTTCAGTGCAGACACAAAGATGAAATGCTGACGTCTTGGCTCTTTAGTCCTTGCGCCTGCCATAGAGCTCTTTAATTTTCAGGGCACCACCAGTGATTACGTACAAGCCCAAATGTTTTCAAATGGTGATTTTTGAATGCTGAACATATACTTTGGGACTAATCCTCTTCCAGCTGAAATTTTAGAACTGACTTCATTGGAGAGCAGGCTTAGGCTCTTGATGTTAAATGTGGAATGTATATTGACTCTCTGCTAGTCAGCAGACTTCTTGAGTGGTGCTCCTGGATCTAGCCAATCTAGGATAACTGATTTATAGAACTAACCATTTTGGGTAATGAGAGGGCAAAAGCTACACTCTACTTGGTATGCCACTCCGTTTGAATATGTAGGCTTTCTGTTCTTCTATTGGAATAGTAAGCCAAGAACCTATCTAAGTACAAAGATTAAACATATCTCTGAGGAATGCACAACATCATTACAGTGGAATTATGAGGTTAAAATGCTGCACAGAGGTTGAAAAGTATCTGAGAGGAGGGATTGAAAGGATAAATCCTTACTCATTTAATGTAGCTGCTCTATCCCATTTGCTAATGAAATTGGTATGTAATGTGCAGTGAAAAGAGTGATCTGCATGAATGGTAGATGATTCAATAGGAGTTATGTTGAATTCTTGTATGGAAAGTAATGAGTTACTGTCATTTTTTCTTTAGGCTTGTTTTCCGTTAGATCAGAAGAAAATCTCTCAAACATAAAAGTAGTAGCTGATAATGCATTCTAAAAAGACAGCTAGAGTTGAGCAGCCAATGTTGTGGCCTTTTTCTGGAAAAATAATGGCCAGTCATTTTGCATCCAATTATCATTTTATTAATATATTGTTCTTTCAAATACTTTCGGACTTAATCAGGAATTAAACACTATCAGATCCATTTTAGAACAGCACATATGAGTCTCATAACCACAAAAGAAACCTGATGAGGTTCAACAAGGACAAGTGCAGAGTCCTGCACTTAGGACGGAAGAATCCCATTCACTGTTACAGACTAGGGACCGAATGGCTAGAAGCAGTTCTGCAGAAAAGGACCTAGGGGTTAAAGTGGACGAGAAGCTGGATATGAGTCAACAGTGTGCCTTTGTTGCCAAGAAGGCTAACGGCATTTTGGGCTGTATAAGTAGGAGCATTGCCAGCAGATCGAGGGACGTGATCATTCCCCTCTATTCGACATTGGTGAGGCCGCATCTGGAGTACTGTGTCCAGTTTTGGGCCCCACACTACAAGAAGGATGTGGAAAAATTGGAAAGAGTCCAGCAGAGGGCAACAAAAATGATTAGGGGGCTGGAGCACATGACTTATGAGTAGAGGCTGAGGGAACTGGGATTGTTTAGTCTACAGAAGAGAAGAATGAGGGGGGATTTGATAGCTGCTTTCAACTACCTGAAAGGGGGTTCCAAAGAGGATGGATCTAGACTGTTCTCAGTGGTAGCAGATGACAGAACGAGGAGTAATGGTCTCAAATTGCAGTGGGGGAGTTTAGGTTGGATATTAGGAAAAACTTTTTCACTAGGAGGGTGGTGAAGCACTGAAATGAGTTACCTAAGGAGGTGGTGGAATCTCCTTCCTTAGAGGTTTTTAAGGTCAGGCTTGACAAAGCCCTGGCTGGGATAATTTAGTTGGGAATTGATCCTGCTTTGAGCAGGGGGTTGGACTAGATGACCTCCTGAGGTCCCTTCCAACCCTGATATACTATGATTCTATGATCACCTACCAGAAAGTTATTTTTTACTTGCCTCCGGAAGCAGATTTGCATTTATATATTTGAGCATTAAGGGCCTGATCTGGGAAAGCATTTTAGTACACACTTAAGTGCTTTGCTGACCGTAACCCAAGGAAAAAAAAAAATCTCTGTTTGGTGAACATTCCAAAAACATGTGGTTGGGACTGTATCAAAGGTAAATCATTTGATCCTAAGTCACTCATACTGCAATATTAGTTGCTAAAATGCTGTAATACTCGGGGGATGTATTTTTCAGTTTATACACGTATGTTTCTACATGACTTAAATAAAATATTTCAAGGATATGTCACAAACATGAAACATAGCACATCAACGACATCATAGCCAAGAAATGCTGTCTGCAGGGCCGGCTCTAGGCACCAGCAAAACAAGCTGGTGCTTGGGGTGGCACATTTTTAGGGGCGGCATGGCCGGCGCCAGAATGCCGCCCCTAAAAATGTGCTCCGGCCGCCCTAGCTCACCTCCGCTGCTGCTGCCACGGCGCGCGAAACAGCTGATTCGCGCGCTGCTACTCGCCCTCCCTCCCAGGCTCTCAAACCTGGGAGGGAGGGGGAGCAGCGGCGCGCGAATCAGCTCTTTCGCGCGCCGCGGCGGCTCGGGGTCTCCCCCTCCCTCCCAGGCTCTCAAACCTGGGAGGGAGGAGGAGATCCCGAGCAGCCGTTTTGCGCGCCGCTGCTCCCCCTCCGTCCCAGGCTTAGGTGCCTGAGAGGGAGGGGGAAAAGCGGCGCCTGCGCCGCGGCCACTCGGAGTCTCCCCCTCCCTCCCAGGCTCTCAAACCTGGGGTGGGGGAGACTCCAAGTGGCCGCGGAGCGGGCGCAGCTTCTCCACCCTCCCTCCTAGGCTTGAGAGCCTGGGGGGAGGAGGCAGGGCTGGGGATTTGGGGAAGGGGGAGAGTTAAGGCGGGGCCGGGGTGGGGTAATTAAAGAAGAGGGGGGGGGCAGCCAAAATTGTTTTTGCTTTGGGCGGCAAAAATCCTAGAGCCGGCCCTGGCTGTCTGGCATTTTTCATAGCTTACAATTGGGAGTTTCTGCTTCATTTCATGTTAAATAATATGTGCACTGTAAATACATATATTGTGATACTTATATCAAGCATCCACTAATAGCAAGGGTGGATTTTAATAGCAGTCTGAAAAAACTTCTGGAAACAGATCTCCAAATGCCATGGGGTTTAAGGATTAAGCACATGCAGGGCCAAATTAAAGCAATCTGGTACTGTAGATACAACCAACATGAGGTTTCATGACCTCACTTCCACTCTGTGCCCCACCCTTGCTTGAGGTGGCTGCAGGTTTCAAAGTTCAGATGAATGAGGCAGTGTGAACATCTCTTACAGTTATTTTAAGGCTGTCTGTAGACTCACACAGACACCACTTATACTCAGTTCATGTTTCCAAGCTTTTCTTTGCACCCAGGAGGGCTAGAAAATTTCATCTCCACATGTGACTCAATGTAGCCCTACACCAGGCCTATAGAGCTTCTGTGTACACCACTGGGAGCCAAGAAGTCCTGAGTTCTTTGCTCACCTAAGCTACAGGCTAGCCCTTACAGTACATTGCACTGAGATTTAAAAACACCATTTTCGAGGTAAACATCATGTTCCTATTTCATAAATGAGGAGGCTGATCCATGGAGAAGTCAAATGAAGTGCCCAAGAAAAACAAACAATTTGTGTTATAACCGGACCAGATCATCAACAGTGTCAGAGCAGCACCCAGCACAACTGCACAGGGGTGGTGCAAAGCTGACTTGATACCATCTTAACACATACCTGGCTGTGTTATTGCTGGGCTGGCTGAGTATTATCTTGGCCCTTGGTGCTACTGAGAATAGCCTCAGTGCTCTCAAGAGGCGGTTCCAGTAGCTGGCAATCACCAGAGCAAAGCAGAACTGCAACTGTTTCCACTTTTCCCTTATTAGTCTGAACATCAAAGAGATACCAGCTGGCCTAAAACCACTAGTCCAACTCTGTGCCCCCAGAGATTCCTCAAGTACCTGTTTACATTGGCTTTCCAAAATATACAAAGCAGTCAATCATAGGGGATGAGCCAGTCCCAGAACTCATGACTCTCAAATCAGTTCCTAATCCACAGTTTGTCCTCACCCACAACTATTTCACATTTGGGGACAATATATACCTTCAAGTCAGCGGCACTGCTATGGGTACCCGCATGGCCCCACAGTATGCCAACATTTTTATGGCTGACTTAGAACAATGCTTCCTTAGCTCTCGTCCCCTAACGCCCCTACTCTACTTGCACTACATTGATGACATCCTCATCATCTGGACCCATGGAAAAGAAGCCCTTGAGGAATTCCACCATGATTTCAATAATTTCCATCCCACCATCAACCTCAGCCTAGATCAAGCCACACAAGTGGTCCATTTCCTGGATACTACTGTGCTAATAAGCGATGGTCACATAAATACCACCCTATACCGGAAACCTACTGACCACTACACTTACCTACATGCCTCCAGCTTCCATCCAGGACACACCACACGTTCCATAGTCTACAGCCAAGCTCTAAAATATGACCACATTTGCTCCAATCCCTCAGACAGAGACAAGCACCTACAAGATCTCTATCAAGCATTCTTAAAACTACACTACCCACCTGCTGAAGTGAAAAAACAGATTGAAAGAGACAGACGGGTACCCAGAAGTCACCTCCTACAAGACAGGCCCAACAAAGAAAATAACAGAACACCACTAGCTGTCACCTTCAGCCCCCAAATAAAACCTCTCCAGCGCATCATCAAAGATCTACAACCTATCCTGAAAGATGATCCCTCACTCTCACAGATCTTGGGAGACAGACCTGTCCTCGCTTACAGACAACCCCCCAACCTAAAGCAAATACTCACCAGCAGCCACACATCACTGAACAAAAACACTGACCCAGGAATCTATCCTTGCAACAAAGCCCGATGCCAACTCTGTCCACATATCTATTCAAGTGACATCATCATAGGACCTAATCACATCAGCCATACCATCAGGGGCTCGTTCACCTGCACATCTACCAATGTGATATATGCCATCATGTGCCAGCAATGCCCCTCTGCCATGTACATTGGCCAAACCGGACAGTCTCTAGGCAAAAGAATTAATGGACACATAATTCTGACATCTAGAATCATAATACTCAAAAACCAGTGGGAGAACACTTTAACCTGTCTGGTCATTCAATAACAGACCTGTGGTTGGCTATTTTACAACAGAAAAGCTTCAAAAACAGACTCCAACGAGAGACTGCTGAGCTGGAATTGATATGCAAACTAGATACAATCAACTCAGGATTGAATAAGGACTGGGAATGGCTGAGCCATTACAAACATTGAATCTATCTCCCCTTGTAAGTATTCTCACACTTCTTATCAAACTGTTTGTACTGGGCTATCTTGATTATCACTTCAAAAGTTTTTTTTTCTCTTACTTAATTGGCCTCTCAGAGTTGGTAAGACAACTCCCACCTGTTCATGCTCTCTGTATGTGTGTATATATATCTCCTCAATATATGTTCCATTCTACATGCATCCGAAGAAGTGGGCTGTAGCCCACGAAAGCTTATGCTCTAATAAATTTGTTAGTCTCTAAGGTGCCACAAGTACTCCTGTTCTTTTTGCGGATACAGACTAACACGGCTGCTACTCTGAAACTAATCCACAGTGTTCTCCTCAGGGAAGTCACTCAATCTTTCTGAGACTCAGCTCCCCCCTCTGTAGAATGGGGACAATAATTTATTTATATAAGCAATATCTGTAGCTATACAGACAGGCAGTGGCACACACAGTAAGCATTATTAGCAATTATCTTTGAAAAGTCATGGAAGATGGGGGAGATTGGACTGGAAAAGGGCAAAAATATAGTGCCAATTCATAAAAAGAGAAAACCCGGGGAATTTCAGACCAGTCGAGTTTAACTTCAGTACTTGGGAAGATAGTGGAGGAAATAATTAAGCAATCAATTTACAAACACCTAGAAGATAATAAGGTGATAAATAACAGTCAGCATGGATTTGTCAATAACAAATCACGTCTCTCATAGACTCATAGACTTTAAGGTCAGAAGGGACCATTATGATCATCTGGTCTGACCCCCTGCATGCTGCAGGCCACAAAACCGTCCCTACCCCTTCCCTTGACTCTGCTGTTGAAGTCCCCAAATCCTGTGTTTTAGTGACTTCAATTGGCAGAGAACCCTCCTGCTAGCGATCCCTGCCCCATGCTGCGGAGGAAGGCGAAAAACCTCCAGGGCCTCAGCCAATCTACCCTGGAGGAAAATTCCTTCCCGACCCCAAATATGGCGATCAGTAAATCCCCGAGCATGTAGGCAAGAGTCTCCAGCCTGACCCTTCTTAGCCATTATACTATTTACCTGCCATTGCTCGGTATTCCTTGGCTAATATGTTTTTCCATTAAACCATTCCCTCCATAAACTTATCTAACTTAATCTTAAAACCAGACAGGTCCCTCGCCCCCACCGTTTCCCTCGGAAGGCCGTTCCAATATTTCACCCCTCTGACGGGCAGAAACCTTCGTCTAATTTCAAGCCTAAACTTCCCCACGGCCAGTTTATATCCATTATATCCATATCCACGTCAAACCAATGTAATAGCTTTCTTTAACAGGGTAACATGGCTTGTGGATGGGGGGAAGTGGTAGATGTGGTATATCTTGACTTTAGTAAGATACTGTCTCACATGACCGTCTCATAAACAAAGTAGGAAAATACAACCTAGATGGACTACTATAAGGTGGGTGCATAAATGCTTGGAAATCTGTTCCCAGAGAGTAGTGATCAGTGATTCACAGTCAAGCGGGATGGGCATATCAAGTGGGGTCCCACTGGGATCAGTCCTGGGTCTGTTTCTGTTCAATATCTTCATCAATGATTTAGATAATGGCATAGAGAGTACACTTATAAAGTTTGCAGACAATACCAAGCTGGGAAGGCTTGCAAGTGCTTTGGCAGATAGGATTAAAATTCAAAATGATCTGGACAAACTGGAGAAATGGTCTGAAGTAAATTGGATGACATTCAAGAAGGACAAATGCAAAGTACTACACTTAGGAAGGAACAATCAGTTGCACACATGCAAAATGGGAAATGACTGCCCAGGAAGGAGAACTGCAGAAAGGAATCTGGGGGTCATAGTGGATCACAAGCTAAATATGACTCAACAGTGTAACACTGTTACAAAAAAAGCAAACATAATTCTGGGATAGATTAGCAGGAGGGTTGTAAGCAAAACACAAGAAATAATTCTTCCGCTCTACTCCATGCTGATTAGGTCTCAGTGGAGTATTGTGTCCAGTTCTGGCAGACACATTTCAGGAAAGATGTGGACAAACTGGAGAAAGTCCAGAGAAGAGCAACAAAAATGATTAAAGGTCTAGAAAACATGACCTATGAGGGAAGATTGAAAAAAATTGGGTTTGTTTAGTCTGGAAAAGAGAAGACTGAGAGGGGACCTGATAACGGTTTTCAAGTACATAAAATGTTGGTATAAGAAAGAGGGAGAAAAATTGTTCTCCTTCACCTCTGAGGACAGTACAAGAAGCAAATGGGCTTAAATTGCAGCAAGGGCAGCTTAGTTTGGATATTAGGAAAAACTTCCTAAACTGTGAGGGTGATTAAGCACTGGAATAAATTGCCTAAGGGGGCTGTGGAACCTCCATCATTGGAGATTTTTAAGAACAGATAAGACAAACACCTGCCAGGAATGGTCTAGATAATATTTACTCCTGCCATGAATGCAGGGGACTAGAGTAGATCACCTCTCGAGGTCCCTTTCAGTCCTATGATTAGTAGAAGTGGTCAGAAATTTTTTGATGAATCATTTTTTTCATTGAAAAATGCAATTTTTTTTAAATAGGAACAGTTTTCAAAACAGAGTTGGGGTCTGATGAATTTCTCAACTAAAAAAAAAATTATATAACATACATATGTTTCAAAACCCTTGAAATATTTATTTAGATATTTTCAAAGTGAAAAATTCTGGTTTCACTATTCAAAACACATTTTTGTTTTGAAATATAAGCTAATTATACTGGGAAACAGTTAAAGAAAAAAGTTAAAATTGAAACATAATATTTCAAAATTATTTAAATAAATTTTTCCACGGACTGGAAAACTAAAAAAAAAAAATCAGTTTTTCTGTTGACGAATATTTTCAAGAGTTTGACTTTTAGTCTGTATTCAAGATGGGGACAAATGCTGATCTCTTGAAAATATTCACAGGACTGGAAAACTGTTTCCCACTGACCTCTAATTATTAGCTATATTTTACAGATGAAACTAAGTTGTCCACACTGCAGCTGGGAAAGGGCCTCCCAGCCTGGGTAGACAGACATGATGCTCGAAGTAGCATGCTAAAAATAGCAATGTGGAAGTTGCAGCATGGACAGTGGGTTAGGCTCACTGTCCAAGTCTAAAACTACCTGACTTCTAGCTCCATACTTGGGTGGCTAACCTGAGCCACTGTCTGTGCTGCGGTGTTCACACTGCTATTTTTAGGTGCAAGCTCAAGCAGAGCTAGTGCATTTCTGTTTACCCAGGCTGTGAGGCACATTCCCAGCAGCAGCAGTATAGATGTGCCCTAAGGCTCAGAGAAATTATTGGTCTGATGGGAATTGTGGTCTAATGACTTTGTGTGAGCCCTGCATGATCACAGGCCAGAGTATAACTAGATTATGGAGGTACAATAATGACTCTATATTTAAGGTTGTAACCCATCTCTAATTAGCCTGTTATGACCATCCCCTAAGCCACTTAACTTCCTCTACAACATCCTTGTGTCTCTGATCTCTGAAGTGTAGCTAAAGTTATTGCTCGTCAGAGGAGGGTTTTTTAAGTTTATGGTTGAGTAGCTGGGGACTTTCTGACATTTGAGAAAAGTAGGTGTTTCCCCCTACCCCATCTATTAGAAGCATTGTTAGGGATTTTTTTGGAAAGCTCTCTCTCTGTCAAAAAAGAAAGAAAGACTGCCTAGAGATTTCAAACTATACCAAGGAAACATAGCAGAGAATTTCTGGTCAAAGTGAAGATGAATCAGTCAGGTATTTCTGAGATATGCAAGTAAAAATAACTAGGTGTAAATCATGTCTGGAAAATTCTCATAACACTTTTTTTGGCTCATCATATCTCGAAAACATTGCAGTCTAAGAAACCTGAGTTTATTCAAAAGGTCTTGGTGAGATCTAATGCCTTTGTAAGGTACGGAATTGGATAGGTTTTTAGTTATTCACTCCCAAATTGGGAGTATCACTATGACCTCCTGCACTTTATAAGTCTGGTGAAGGTCTCACAGACCCTGTGTGTTTTGTCAAAGTATGATGGTCTCCTACAATCTACCCATGTTTTGACAGACTTTGGAAATTGGAAACATCTCCAAAGATCTGGAAAACATTCACACTGTCCAGCAATTACTGTGTTGGAGGCAAGTGTCTCTCCAGCACATGCAAGTTTTACACACACACACACACACACACACACACACACACACACACACACACACACACACACACACACTCCTCCCTATAAAGGTGGATTAATGTGCTCTCTTCTTCTAATTCCTGAATGGATGCATCCAATGCTAAAAATCCCCACATCTGGTTTTTGGAAGCTATTATAATTTTCCATTGGGTTCCTCAAGACCTTCTAAGATCTACTTAGGCTCCAATGGAGCTTAGAAAAAAATAGCTTCATTGGATTGTGCAAGGAACCGTCTCTAATCCATGCATGCATTTACTAATATGCCATCCCTGTTATAAGTGTATGTATGAAAACTGGCCCCAGTAAAGAAAAAAATGCATGTACATTGGCAAAGAGAGGGGCTGGTATACTCCTTGCTCTCACATTTATCTTTACAATTTATATTGTGCATGTATCACAGTCTTGAAATATGCTTGGAAACAATTGCAGACACACATATATATATTTAGGCTGACAATAATGTCAAGAGATTTCGTCCCCCAATTCCCCTCAAAACCCACTTCCTCAGGAAATGCTACTCTAAACAGTTGTTCTTTGTAGTCACACCTGAAGGTCAACAATCTCAAGCTCTATCAGACCAAGAGGAGAATTAATAGACCTGCTATGAAAATGCCCCACCTTCCTCTCCCCCAGCACTTCTCCTATTCCCTTATTTATTTAAGAGCTGTTCATTTGATAGCATCAGCTGACTGCAATTTTGAGGTCAGAGCACATGGAGAGAGGTGATCTCTAAGGTAGTCAGAACCAAAACTGTTAAGGTTTTTATGAATAAAATGACCTTGAATTACATCTGAAAAAAATCCTCAACCAGAACAACCCCCGGAGCACCAGTTTAATATGCTCCATGCCTGAAATATTCATAAATAAGCAGTCAGCAGAAGATACAACTTCAAAGTAGTCTTCTTATGTAGCTCCAAGCTTGCAATAAATGAGCCTGAAGGTGACAAAGGCATGAGTGGGTATAGTGACATCTAAGCCTGAAATGAACAAAGCCAAATGAAGATGTAAAACGGGGCTCTTGCTTACTTAGGTTGCGTGGACACACAGGAATATTTAATTCCATGATATTAAGTGCATTTTGGCAATACTGGGTGTTGGATTTCTGCATAATCCTACAACCTACATATATTTGTAATGGTGAGCTTGGGAATCTGAATGATTTGTTTATTTCATCCCCCATAATTCAAAAGCAGGGAAATAATTATTTAATAGGGAAACTATTATTTTAGCTTTATTATTATTATAGCCACAAGTGAGCAGAGGAAACACAGAAAATGTAAAATATGAAAACTAATGGTGGTTTTGATATAATCATCGGTCAGATAAAACAGAATGAACAAAGCCAAACATGGCCATGGCCCATCTTGCAGTCTAGATATATGGGCATTTGTATGTGAACACATCTAGATTAGCTAGACCGTACTTTGGTTTTCCTAGAACTCCAGTCAGCACAGTTTCTGTCTCTACTTCTCTCACTAAGAAAGGAAGCAGAAGTAAGTTTATGGCCAAATCTGAGGTGAATGAGGCAAATCATTTCTGAGTCATGAGGAATTAGAATAGTTAACATAAATTTCTTATACTTTTTTCTTGCATTATACCTTTAAAATAGTTTGGCCTAGGAATTTCAGATTGGGTTTATAAAAAGATTGGGATGACTTTATTGTCATACAAACAGTACATCTTTAAAATCTCAGTGCAATGCATAATTTATCAGTCTACGATTTATAATAATATGAAAAACAGGGAAACAATCCTATCCCTTCACTCTCCACCTATGATATGAAGTATTCAACGCTTAATATGTTTCTATTAATAGAAGGAGTACTAGTTAGCTGTGAGTAAATCAGCAATTTACCATTTGCCTTGCTTCTTTTTTCCAAATCAGAGGCCACCAGGAAACCAATGAATTGCAAAGCAATAAGAGAAATGAAGAAACTTTAATGCAAAAATCATCAAGTCAACTACAATGCAGCTAATACTACTTAGAATAAAACGTAACTGCTATATAAATCCATCTTATAGTTTTTTATGCCTGACCATAAACATGCAGTTCTTCTAAAGAAAAGCAGAAATAAGTGACTCATTGTGGGGGCATAATTACAGTACACGGTAGCAATGCTTTCACTCTCCCTCCTTGAGAAAAAAATCCTTCTAAATGAGAAATAAGTATTCTTGTCATATCAGAGTATCTTCTATGGAACAAATGAGAATCCTTAGAGTGAGAACAATTAAATATGCAGAAGGAATAAGAAGAATGGAAGACAACACTGCAGTGCTGATCCTACAAACACTGTGTATCTAAAAAGAGGGATGTGAATAATTGAAGGTGTAATTATTAAGTTAGCAGCTGACTAGAAGCTCTAGGGGATGGGGAAGAGGGAAGGGGAAAAAAGAATCCCCAAGATATAATCCAATACATAAAGAACAATATCCATTTAAATATTAAAATTCATCATCCAAATTTCAGTGTCATGGAAAAAAAATGGAAATATCTCCTGAGAAAATCTGCATAGAAAAATACCCACATCACAACACTAATATTCATCAGACTATATCAAGGAGGAGAGAAAAAACACATTATATGTACACATATATATTCTAGATCAAAAAAAGACATTGATCTAAAGCCAAGTAAAGTTAAGCGGAGTCTTTCCACTGACTTTAATGGGGTTTGGACCAGGCCCAAACTGTATTAAGGTGAAAGTAAAGTTTCAAACACATATCGGTGGTCGGAGTGCATTTTTCCCCCCCAAGAATGCTAGAGTGAAGGGGAAAAAAACCCCTCAAACATTAGAAACCCAGGAAATCATAGGATCATAGGAATGTAGGCCTGGGAGGGACCTCAATAGGCCATCTACTTCAGTCCCCTGCACTGACGCAGAGCTAAGTATTATCTATACTGGTGTTTCTCAATGGTGTCGGTCCCTGAGATCTCCCTGACACAGTTTAGGAAGGCAGCAAGCTGGTCTCTGTTATCAAAAGGTTGAGAAACACTGATCTAGACCATCCCTGACAGGTGTTTGTCTAGTATCTTCTTACAAACCTCCAATGACAAAGATTCCACAGCCCCCCTCCATAATTTATACCAGTGCTTAACTACCCTTTCCGTTAGAAAGATTTTTCCCTAATGTCTAACCTAAATCTCTCTTGCTGCAAATTAAGCCCATTATTTCTTGTCCTGTCCTTGGTGGCTAAGGAGAACAATTTATCACCCTCCTCTTTATAACAACCTTTTACTACAGACTATGTTATATTCTCCCTCAGTCTTCTTTTCTCCAGCTTGAACAAACCCAATCTTTTTCAATCTTTCCTCATTGGCCATATTTTCTAGACCTTTAATCATTTTTGATGCTTTCATCTGGACTTTCTGCATCTTTCCCCAAAATGCAGTACACAAAACTGGACACAATACTTCAGCTGAGGCCAATGCTGAGGAGAATGGAAGAATTGCTACTCATGTCTCACTTACAACACTCCTGCTAGTACATCCCAGAATGATATTTGCTATTTTTGCAACAGTATTACATTGTTGACTCATATTTAGATTGTGATCCACTACAATCCCCTGCCCCACCCCCCGATCCTTTTATGCAGTATTCCTTCCTAGGCAGTTATTTCCCAGGTTGTATGCGTGCAATGATTATTCCTTCCTTATTATTGTAATTTGCATTTGTCCTTATTGAATGTCATGCTATTTACTTCAGACCATTTCTCCAGTTTGTCAAGATCATTTTGTCAAGATCACTCTAATCCTGTCCTCCAAAGCACTTGCAAACCCTCCCAGTTTGGTATCATCCACAAACTTAAGTGTACTCTCTATGGCATTATCCAAATCATTTATGAAGATATTAAATAGAACAGACCCCACATGACATGCCCTTCCAGCTCAGTTGTGAACCTTTGATAACTAGTCTCTGAGTATAATTTTCCAGCCATTTATGCACCCACCGTATAGTAAGATCATTCAAGTTATATTTCTCTAGTTTGTTTGTGATAAGGTCATGTGAAACAGTATCAAAAGCCTTGCTAAAGTCAAGATATATCACTTCTACTGCTTTCCTCCTGTCCAGATGACTTGTTATCTTGGCAAGGGATATGAGGTTGATTTGACTTCATTTGTTCTTGACAAATCCATGTTGACTGTTATTTATCTCCTTATTATCTTCTAGGTGTCTGCAAATTGATTGTTTGATCATTTGCTTCATTATCTTTCCATTTACCGAAATTAAGCTGACTGATCTGTAGTTCCCTGGATTGTCTTTATTCCCTTTTTATAGATAGATAATACATTTGCCCTTTTCCAGTCTTCTAGTATCTCTCCCATCCTCTATGAGTTCTCATAGATAATTGCTTATGGTTTAGAGATCTCTTCAGTCAGTTTCTTAAGTATTCTAGGATGTATTTCATCAGGCCCTGCCAACTTGGACACCTAACTTGTCTAAATAATACTTAACTTGTACTTTCCTTATGTTAGCCTCAGATCCTACCCCATTTACACTGATGTTCACCATATTAGTCATCCAATCACTTAACTTTTTTGGTGAAAACAAACAAAAAGGGTATTTAACACTTTGCTATTGCAGGGTTTTCTGTTATTGTCTTTCCCTCCTCATTGAGTAATGGGCCTATCCTGTCTTTGGTCTTCCTCTTGTTTGTTATGAATTTGTCAAATGTTTTCTTGTTACCTTTTATATTCTTAGCTAGTTTAATCTCATTTTGTGCCTTGGTAATTCTAATTTTGTCCCACATACTTATGTTGGGTTTTTTTTATAATTCGATCTAGTTTCCCCTTTTTGGATGACTCTTTTTTTGAGTTTCAGGTCATTGAAGATCTCCTGGTTAAGCCAGGGTGGTATCTTACCATACTTCCTATCTTTCCTATGCATTGGAATAGTTTGCTATTGCCATTAATAAAGTCACTATAAAAAACTGCCAACTCTCCAAAATTCTTTTTTTCTCTTAGACTTGCTTCCCATGGGATCTTACCTACCAATTCTCTGAGTTTGCTAAAGTCTGCCTTCTTGAAATCCATTGTTTTTATTCTGATGTTTTCCCTCCTAGCATTTCTTAGAATCATGAACTTTACCATTTCATAATCACTTTCACCCAAGCTGCCTTCCAACTTCAGATGCTCAACTAGTTCTTCCCTGTTTGTCAGAATTAAATCCAGATTAGCCTCTCCCCTAGTCGCTTTCTCTACCTTCTGAAAAGTTGTCCCCAATGCATTCCAAGAACTTGTTGGATAATGTATACACTGCTGTGTTATTTTCCCAACAGACGTTTGGGTAAATTGAAGTCCCCTACCCCTACCAAATCCTGTGCTTTGGATGATTTTGTTAGTTGTTTAAAAAAAAAAAAGCCTCACCAACCTCTTCTTCCTGGTTAGCTGATCTATCGTAAACAACTACCATGACTTCATCCTTGTAATTACCCCTTTTATCCTTAACCAGAGTCTTTCAACAGGTCTGCCTCCAACTTCTCTCTGCACCTCAGTGCAAGTGTATAGATTTTTGATATAGAAGGCACCACCTTCTCCCCTTTTCCCTGCCTGTTCTTCCTGAACAAGCTGTACCCTTCTGTACCAATATTCCAATCATGCGAATAACCCCAGAGTTAAGGCAGCACTTCTCCACAAAGCACCAAAACTACTTTGACTCTGCCTCCATTCAGCTATCAACCTGTCATCTTTGCACATAGAGTCTTGAAAATATACTACCTTATCCATCCATAACAAACAGGACAAGAGGGGTCCAGGTACAGCAGGGAACATTCAAGAACAACTTGGATTGGCAGGATAACAGTTGAGGGAAAGTACTTGCACATTCCTGCCTTCTCCATCTTGTCATTCATCAGAGGCGTGATCCACTATTGCAAGCCGCAGAGGAGCAACAGAGGTCCTCTTAAGGTGTGTAAGAAAAAATAGCATCCCATGAGGTGTAAGAAGGTTAATGGTCCCTCACATATCCTAGACAGTTTGATGGTGCCCTTCACACATCCACTAGCTATAAGAGGCTTGGCAACTCACTTTGTATGATTTTTGGTTGGAATAATTCTCTTTTTTTCCAAGCAACAAGCTGCCTTAGCAATTTGATGGCACTGTGACATCTATTCTAGAGATGTACATTGTTTTTTAAATGGAAGCTTAAGCTGCCAGAAGTTTGTTGACATGCATCATAATGCACATGGAGTTATACTAAGTCAGCAAGATCCAACAATCCCCAGCAATGTTCCAAATAAATATATCATGACTAATTTTTCAAAAGTGATTAGCGTTTTCGGGATGCCTAATCTGAGATGCCTAAAAGAGTCCTGTAAGCAAATGTTGAGGTCCCACTCTCTGTAAAGGTGTCTTGAGTTGGGCCCAACATCACTAGTCACTTCTGAATATGTAAGCCCTAATAATGTTTGCAATCAGACTTGACTCAATAAAATGTTGGTGCTGTGTACTGGATTTCAGCTAGAGCAGTCTAGTAAATTCAGTTCTATTCCTCTTTTCATCATTTGGTGGTATCTTACTGCTTAGCCCCGCTGATGGAAACAGGAAGGAAAAATAGACACACAGAGAGAAACCTTGAAAGGAATATGATGAAGTAGAAGATCAAATTAAAAAAGCAACTAAGCAAACGGCATTTTTGTCTATTTTTCTCAAAATATTTTATAAAAAGATTTCCATAGTATAATAGGCTCTCAAAAGGCTGCCATTTTACCCTTCCTTCCCTCCACAGCAATATTTACCTTTCAGCAGCAGACCAAAATGTTAGTAAATATAGGCCTTTGCCTTTTGGGCTAATTTAATTAAAAGTAATCCTGCTTTTTATTATCCCGCCTTAAAATACTGTTGTTCAAAATAGTCTGGGGAACCACTCCCTCGTTGCTTTAGAACAATGCATAATTCTGTTTAACTCACCACGCAGTGAGCAATGCAGGCTTATCATAGCTACTTGGCAGGCTGCCACACCACAACCTAACACTTCTCTTTTTTCTGAACTAAAAAGATGGAAACCCAGTGGACGGGGGAGAATATTTTATGTGCAGTTTCTGACACTTTTGAGAAAACCGAGCTTCATTGTTTGCTCGTCACACATTAAGCATCCTAAGCTCAAGAAACACACACACACACACGCACATAATTGGTCCATGCATTTGAATGTATGCATCTGTAATATACAGATACACAATGGGCACTGGGGATGCACTGAGAACGGAGGAGGTTAAATTTCAACCTGAAAATGTATTCAGCAAAAAAGCCTGTGCGTCCATGCATCCGAAGAAGTGAGGTTTTTACCCACGAAAGCTTATGCCCAAATAAATCTATTAGTCTTTAAGGTGCCATCGGGCTCCTCATTGTTTGTGCATTATTGGTGTATAAACCAGTTCAGAAAAAATAACTTTTATATTCAACTCAACATTTATAACTGAATGTTTTATATGAAATATACAGGTTCAAAGTGATGTGTAGAGTCTATAGCTATAACTTAAATGAGAATAAGTTCCAGCATGAATAGTTAAAGGTCAATCCTTATAAATAAGAGGGGATTTCTAGTACCTTGAAACTGTCATTATAGCACTAATAGACACTGTTTGTGTCTATTTGCACATCAAATGTGACGGAAAACTGTAGCATTTGCTCCAGCTAGGAGTAGAAATAAACCACCTTGACTTATGATCGTCATTTCATGAAAATGCAGTTCCCACACATCATAATATTTACTTCAGTTTACTGCTAAATAGGCTTGGTTGCATAAGCCCAACTCCTGGAGGAAAAGGTGTTCTTAGCTTTGGGGTAAGGGGGGAAGAACCAACAACTCTTCAACACTCTTTTCTGCTGACAATGTTCAGAAAAGGAGGCTGTGCACATGGTTCAAGGAGTTTGTGCTTTAATGGTAGCAATGTAGACTAAATTCAGTAGGAATTCAAACATATGGGACAAATCCTGAAAGGTACTGAGTACCCTCCACCCCTTTTCAAGTTTTGGGGAGCTCTGGGTGCTCGCAACCTCCCAGGTTTGAGCCTATTGTAACTGCAAGGACAATAGCAATAAAGATTCAAAGCTAAATCCAATCATCATCTAAAAGGCAAGGGCCTTCATACTAGGGACAAAGTTGTAATACATTAAAAGAGTTTTCTCTTTGATGAAATCGAACACAAACATTTTAAAGAATTTTGGCTCCTATTCTTCTTCCTACAGACTTTGACCTTGATATACATCCGCATACTTCAGTTTCACATTAGTTTAACAACATTTCAATGAGGTTACCATGTAACGCTGCAGTGACACAGAAATGAATCAGGCCCTTTGTTATTTTATCTCTTGCATATTCTTTGATCTCTGTTTGCAATCAAATCTATAGGAGAATCAGACTCAGTTTTCTCAACTTCTTTTAAGCTGAAAAACAAATATGAAGATCAAGAATTCTTGTCCTTCTACAAACAATGGGCACGTGGTCCTGTGATCTCAACTTATGCCATACTCAGGCAGAACGCCCATTAAATCCACTAGGAGTTTTGCCTAATGGAAGACAAAAGGATCTTGTTCAGAACTATATCATTCTGCAATAATGGTCCAAAGCACTGTACTTGCAGTGTTACCAAAGTGACTGATCTGTCACTGAAATACCTGTAGAATTGTTTCCCGATCTCAATATTTCTACAGACTTGGGTCTTAAACAATATCCAATCACAATAGTCCTTTGTATGTGTTGACTTGAAAACCAACAGTGCTACTGTAGGTGGCATTGTGATCGAAAGAAGGCAGGTATCTTAGGAATGGGACAAGACCATTCTGCCTAAGTTTTCTTTCTGTATCTGCCACTTAACTGCACTGTTTGTCATTCCCACACCACTCCTGTCTCCATCTATTGCTCCGGGGAAGTGGTTTTAGTGGTTAGAGCACAGAATTGGAAGGCAAGTTTCCTGTTTCTCACACACTGACTCATTACGTGACCTTCACTAAGCAACTTAACCACTGTGTGCCTCAGTTCACCCAGTTGTAAAAAGATTATAATAATAATAATACTTACCCACCTCACAAAGATGTTGTAAGCATTAATTAATGTTTGTAAAGTACTTTGTGATTTTTAGATGACAGGCATGCTATAAATACAAAGTGTTATTATGATGTTAGGGGCTGGGCTACAGACAGGGCATGACAATACAGAAAAAACTCACCCAGTGGGATACCTAGATCTGTAAGTGCGGGGAGGGGTAGCTTAAATGTCACTCAACTTCTACTGCTAAAGCTATAGAAACTTGAGGAACAGCCAAAATATGTGTGTGTTCGTTCAAAGAAAGCACTATGCATTATTATTACTCCTAGGCACTTTTCCTGTATTGAACAGACTTCACTAAGGTGACGGACTAATGACATGTTGTTTCATCACAATGAGTCACATGTCCTTCTCCATCAAAAATACTTCAGTTGCGATTCATTAAAAAAAAAGAAAAAGAAAAAAAGAAAACAGTCAGACCCAGAGCCTGGATCCAGCCCACAGGGGAGAAGTAAAGTACTGGATACAAGTCTGGTAGCACTTGTCTGCACATGAACGAGCTCCCCCTAAGAGATCACGTTAGAACATATGGCAAATCCCCACAAAAGTCTTCTTGAAATGTATGCATTAACTTTTGTTTCTTAAACCACAAGAAAGAGCTTTCTGTTAAGAAAATGTGAGTTAATAAATCTATTTTTCAAGACTTCCTGTGTTGCTTCCCCACTCCTTCCATCACACACAAGCTGCCAGGAAAATAGTGAAAGAACACCACAGAGAGACTTCAGGCTAAGAACCCAACCCTGCAAAGTGCTGCGAATCCACAACTCCCACTGAAGTCAATGGGCCTTGGGGATGGTTCAGTGCCTGGTTTGGACCTTAAGCATCTCCCAGCATCAGTTCCTAAAGCCTCGTTTACACTAGCTTTTTGGGGGAATTCTCCTTCTTACCTTTTACCACTGTTGCAGCTCTAGCAGTGCTAGCAACAGTGGGAGTGTATGGAAACAATAACCCTTCTCACCATCAAGGGTATGACTACAGTGGAGCTGGAAGGTGTAATTTCCAGATCAGGTAGACATACCTCCACTAGCTCTGATTGACCTAGAGCACTAAAAATAGCAGCGTAGCTGTGGTTGCATGGGCAGTGGGATTGGATGGCCACCTCAGGTTCAATCCCATCCAAGATCCTAGGTACATATTCAGGGTGGCTAACCCCTCTCCAAATATGTACTTAGAGTCTTGGATGGGATTGTACTTGGGGCAGCCAACCCATGCAACAACAACTACACTGATAGTTTTAGCACATGCTATCTCAATCAAAACTAGCATAGGTGTGTCTATCCAAGCTGGAAATTACAACTCCACCTACAGTGCGGATACCCCACGTCATGTAGATTTGCCCTGTCTGTGCTTGTATGCCCACCACTGTTACCACTGCACTGGTGGTAGAGAAAAAGTGGAAAATTTCCCCAGAACACTTCTGCAGATGCAGACAAGCTGCACAGAATATTTTTTAAAGTCAAAATATGTAAATCCTTTGCACTGAGTACCATCTAAGCATCCATTTTACCATCTAATAGCACAGCTCCCTGCCCTCTTGGTTCCAGGAAACACTGTATGCATCACATGGCACAATATGATGCCCAAATGTCACAACACTGTTTAAAATGTAAATATTCTGATGTCTCTCTGCCTAGAGTTATGCACTCTACCTCCTCTTTGGAGACAGCTAAAGCATCTGACTCCAGCTTTGAACTGACACCATTCCAGGAGGATATTGCTTCTTGAATTGACCTAACAATGTCAGCCAATGAGTGTTTCTAGTGCTGTTATGTCATTTCCAGAAAGGCAACTGCACAGTTAGCATTACTGCCAGAAGAGATATCTGAAAAATCTGCCAATGCTCACTTTGCACAGCCAGTTTTGCAGGTGAAGTATCACTCAGTCTATTGACAGGCGGTGTAAAATACATACCTCTAAATTCACACGTCTGTTTTATTTCCATGCATTAATCATTGCTGTCTAGGGCCTGATTCAGCACCTCTTACTTATGTTCAATAGTAACTTATTGTGTAAGTAGTCCCATTAGTTCAATGGGATTACCTAACAGTCAGGCAGGGAAGAATTTGGATGCGATAGCTAATTATATATCAAGGTCATTTTACATTCTATGGTCAAAAAATAACAGATTGCTATCCTAAGGAACTTGCAATCTAGAGGCACAATACCATACCAAACAAAGACATAATGGCACCAGTAGCATTGCAGCTAAATGTTTCGCAGACCGGGCATGTCTTTAGATGTTTTGTGAAGACGAAGTGAACTTGGCATCCATGAAGAGAAAGCTGTTCCAGCCACAAGGGGAAACAGAAAAGCTAGATTGGGTGAAGGAGACAAAAGAAGCAGTCAGAATTGAAATATGGAAAAAACAATGTGAATGGGAGGGGTGCAAGAAGAATTAGTGGGGAGATGATAGGTCAGGCTCTAGCAACAAACAGTTTTAAATAAATAGTCCACAGACATTTATTACCTTGAAAATATAAAATATACTTGAACAAAGCTTCAGGCACAAAATTAATCAGAATGTGTAACCCAGAGGACTTTAAATGATTTTTCATGGAAATATTTATGTGCTGCTGAACGTTTGCTTTTCCTATTTTCATCGGAAGGATCAGTGTCAAAGAGCATGGTAAAAAACCAGCAATGAACTCATGACCTTTTAAGTCATGTGGCGAAGCCGGAGTAATTTAAAGCAGAGCTACCTCAGATTGGCAGGGAACAATGGCCCTGTTTTTGCATTTGGTTGCACTTGTCCAGTAATGGATAAGATTCGCTGAATGATGTCAAGACCTTTTTAAATGTCAAGTGTTTGTCTTCAGGCACTTATGTCTGAAAGCTCCTAAAAGAATGATGGGGTCTGGAATGCAAAGATGGATTACAGGTTAGTTTGGGAAGAACTTTCCTTTGTGACTGACAGGGAAAAGGCTAGGAGAAAAAGAACCAGGCATGCCTGGGACAAGGTATAATTGTAGCAATCTATGAGAATTTGTTTGCTAATTAATTCAAGAGTCATGCAACTAATCTGACCTGATGTTTCCCTTGGTTTGGGAGCTACATATCTGACCTGCTAGATACCTATAGGCACGGGAGCTGCAGGGGTGCGGGGGCACAAGAATCTACCCACAGGGCATGTGACAAAGTGCAACGCAAGATTACCCCAGTTGGACAGTGATTGGATTTAGTATAGTTTCATCAGCTTCAGTAACACTTTATTGGCATGAAGGCAACACCTTCCATACAGACACATGCATGTGGGAGGCAAAGAAGCTAAAAGGAGAGGAATGAGGAAAAAATGTGTTTCCTGAATAGAGCTGAGCAGCAAAAAAGAGAGAAGCTAGAGCTGGGCAAACTATCTGTTACAAATAATAGTCCTTATTAGTTTAAGTCTGAATTCTGAAAGGAGCTGAACTCTCTGAACTCCCTTTGGTAGCATTGGTAAAAAAAAAAATCAGACTTTTTTGTGGAATGTTTTGGAGAAAAAAGGGTTTCCTTTTTTTTCTGTCGATTAAATTTGGAAAATTTTTGACCTGCTCTGTAGCTGGTTGAAAATTAGGAGGAATCTTCCACAATAGTGTTTAAGAAAAATGTACCCCATTTTAAAATAAAAAGTCTGAGGGAAAAAAATCATTAAATAAATCAAAAGTCAGAAAATGTAAAGCAGTTCTACCCACCCACTTTAGAGAGAGTTCAGAACACTTGGCATGTAACAGAACCAGGTCTTCTTAGCCCAGTGATAGTCAGACTGTCTCTCACAAGTGGCTCTTTAATCTGTCTTCTGTGGCTCTTTGCAGCATATGATATTAAAACACCGTAGGATTTAATTATTAACCAATCTAAGTTATTAACCAATCAGGATGCTTTTCCTATGTTATTAACCAATTAAGTTATCAACTTGCACTAAGTCATTAATTTATTTGCCGTGAGAATAAACTAAATATTTCCTGTCAGACTGTTTAACGAAACAATGAATTCACACTACTGTGGCTCTTTTGGGTAATGTTGATCGCTAATTTGGCTCCTGAGTATCACTGCCTTAGCCTCTTTTCCATTAGTAAACTTTCTTTAGGGGGGAGGGATAGCTCAGTGGTTTGAGCATTGGCCTGCTAAACCCAGGGTTGTGAGTTCAATCCTTGAGGGGGCCACTTAAGGATCTGGGGCAAAATCAACACTTGGTCCTGCTAGTGAAGGCAGGGGGCTGGACTCGATGACCTTTCAAGGTCCCTTCCAGTTCTAGGAGATGGGATATCTCCATTTAACCAGTCCTGACTTTCTTAAAATATATTAGCATTTGCTGAAGAGTTTTGAAAAATAAATTTTAGACTTTTTGTATGGTAGTTTTTCACAGAGTTTGACTAACACCAACATCACATGGTATTATTTCTACCCCTCTGACTGGATGACAAACATATTAAACAGGGGAATTACAGATAGTGAATAGTGCATTTCCAGTTCTGATTTTTCACATGCACGATTACTCATGCTCATGCTTTGGGAATTTGCTAGAACCTAATGGGTATTCCATGAACTCACAAATAAACAATATGTCATTATGAATTACGGAAAGAGGGACTTAGCAGTTTTTATTTGTGATGCATTCAACCTGCCTGTGATGGGGGATACCACGTCTACACTGGGCCCGAAGGGAAAGGCAATATCGGGCTCACCGACCATGTTCCACCAGGAGGAGCGGGATAAAGGGAGCTCAGAAGGCCAGGAAAGGGGTGGTGGAAAGGTTGCAGGAAAGAAGAATCCTTCTCCAGGAAACCAGACAGAAGAGGGAGCCTAAGAGGGGATCACATACTGGGTAAGGCCCTCAGTAGCACAGTCTCCAACCACCTCCCAATTCAAGAATCAGCCAGTCTTGTAGGGCCCTGCTCATCTGTGAAATTATTGACTGTTTTGACTATAGGAGCCATGCTCCAAATTGAAGGAGCATGTAGGTAGGAAGTGGACCAGGGTGGTAGATTTGGGCTGTCTACTGGGAGGAACCTTCTAGTGTTACTTCCACAGAATCGTGGGCTGGGACCTGGTGGAGAGGGAGGGCCGGGGTCTGCCTTCCATGCTCCACCTAAGGGCAAAGGCCCCAGATGCAGAGGGGAGGTCCAAACACCCCAGCCCAGGGGCAGGGACCAGGCACTTCTATTGCCCCCCGACAGTGAGACAAAAGGTTAGAGGTCAGCCACCCAGCCCTGCAAACACCCAATGCTGAAGTCAGTGGTAGTTTTGCTACAGAGTGTAATGGAATCAGGATCAGACTGCTTACAGAATGGCATAGGGATGTTACAGAGGCCAGGATCATAGCTCTTAGCAATTTATAACTCCCTTGTCTTCTGCCAGTTTATTTGTTTATGTGCTATTTGCTACATCTGATCATTTACACCAGAAAACTGAGCAGGGCCAGCTTACCCTCATTTTAAGACTTTGTGGGCTGGGATATACTTCAAAAACTATGGAGTGCATACAAAGAGGTCATATTTCTTACACAGTACCTCCAAAATAGACATAGGTGGGTGAGGCAATATATTTTATTGGACCAATTTCCGCCAGCGAAAGAGATACACATTTGAACTTACACAGAGCTCTTCTTCATGTCTCTTTCACCAACAGAAGTTGGTCCAATATAAGATATCAACTCATTCGCCTGCTAATATCCGATGACCAACACAGCTACAACAACACTGCAAACATCAATTTAGTTTGACAATCACTTTGTTTTAATTCATAATCTGTTTTCAGTTATATCTAGAGATAGGCAAATAATTCATAAGAAATCAATTAGATTTGATTCATTTTGCCTCTTCCTATTTGCAAAACGGCCACAAAGAGACTGTGATTTTTTTTCAGATTTATTCATTAAATAATTTCAGAGACACTCTCTTGATCTGAGGGTTGTATTCTAACAGTTCATGGCAAGTAGGGCTGATGAGAGAGGCTTGAAGGGGGAACAATTGTACCAGGGCTCTAAGCTCAGGGGCCTCCTCTAAATGTCTGTAACTGGGATGAAATGGAGATGATAGTGGAGTGGGCAGGGTCCCAGCAAACATGAGATACCAGGGCCCCAGAATTCTCTCTACAGGCCTGACTGCGAGTTGCTGATATTTTAAATTTCAGATACTATGGACACAAATCACATGGTTCATTTCAATTCCTGGTTGGAAGAGTAAAACTGCTAGAATCATAATTCAGTGCAAATGCTCATTATTAAGAATTCAAAGATCACATTCTGGCACTATTCTGCCGTATTTATTGGATATTCAGTTATATGTGGAACATTCCTGTAACACTGCTAGTATATGCATAGTGAACACAAAATGGGCATAATGAAAGTTAATATGTTTAAAAATTATAATGAATACTAGCAAATTATTATTTTGCTGTAATTACCCAGCTCTAGTTACATTTTTGTAGCAACCAGCACAGGCCAATGGGCCTCAGAATGGTTTTATTGTACGTCACGAGCAGCTGGTCACATTTCTCTAGTCTAATTTTTCTGCTTATCAGTGTTTACTGAGATTATATTGCAGCTGTCTCAACAATCCACCTAGAATAGGTCACTGATCTAATAGCATAGTTATAAATATGGCATTTGTAAAGCTGGCAGCCTTCTTCTGCAGTGCATGTCCACTGACAGTCTTCAGGTCTGCTAAAGTCATGCTGCAGATATTCTCCTCTTCACTGGAACATTCCTGGTGGCCCAAGTCCCTCCAAGCTGCCTGCTTGCACTGTTTCCAGGTGCTGCTTTATTTGCCTGTTAATCACACTCTTCTATGGTTTAGGTCTCACTAGACTGATCACTTTCACTATGTTTCACATACAGTGTACTGGACAATAACATAAAATGACTCCAGGTTTCTGAAACTGACCTGGCTTTTTACTAAGTGAAGTATGTACAGAAGGACTGCAACTGTAGCTGGCACTCTGGCCAGGAGTACATACAGTTTGACTTTCTGGTACTTCCTCCAAATAGTTCCCTTCTGCAACATGTGATCCTCCCTCCAAGTTCCAAGAAATTGGCTACACTGTCAGTTATTGCACTGTGACTTGAAATAATTGATTTAGACAGAGAATGCACTTTGCAACCTTTAACTGTATATAGCACACCAGTGAGTGCCCTTTGGATCGTCTAGAAGTTCTGTTTGGATAAGTATTTAATGAGGCTTATTCAATCTATCCAAAATTAAGATGGAAGTCTTGTGAACATAGGTTCTTTCACGAATTTTCGGGTGCAGGACATACCACAGCAACATTTATCATTGTATCTAAGCAATTAATTTTCCAGGGCAATCCCTAGGCATGGGCTAAATGCATGGCTACACTTGAGCATACCCTTTGAGGGCTCTAAATCTTTTAGCAACTGCTCCTAGCATTTAGCTATGACCTCCAGTGTCTACGAGGCATGTAGCAATGCTCCAGAAAGGATCATATATTTTAAGTTTAATGTAGCCACTGTACACACACCCAAACACATGATTTCAAAGCATATTTTATGTACGTTTAGATGAAGTACGATGCGGAGCTGTCAAGTAGTACCATAAGCCTGAAGGCTAGGTGAAACAACTATACCCAAAATGAGAAACTGTCATTTTGACCCAGTTCTAGAAACAAAGCAACATGATTGGCTACAGCTTTTACAGTTAATTTCAACATCTTAATGTGTTATTTATTGGGCAAAGCTACCAAATGACACCCTGTTAAAAGATTTTTATTAGATTTGCATGAGTAAGTGGTTTTTCTTCAGACATAATGAAGCTGTTTAACACGTGGCAACATTTGCAATATAGTATCATATGCATTTCCACATCGCATATTCTTAATTGTCAAAGTATCTCACAAGTGAGTATAACAGTTTTCTATTTTTGCAGTTGAAATTTGCGGACCAGATCAATCTCAGACTGACGGGCGTGCACCAGTAGTAGTAGATTGCATGCATAGTTCATACTGCATATTGGGTAGATATAAATGTACATGAATTCCTAATGTAATACTTTTCCATTTGTAAGCTTTTGTACATACAATGTAGCACCTAGTCTGCCTGATAGAAGGCTTTAATTTGTAATTGCCTATGCATGCAGTACTAGCCTTTGAAATAGTCTAGAAACTAGCTTTTAAAATTCAGTATTAGAGGTAACACACAGCTTCACGTTGGGCTTCCGTCAAAATGCCCACTAAACAAAAATGGCAATTTTGATACTAACATATAGATGAAATTTAGCACAAGTGTGTATTCCTGTTCAAAATGAAAAAATGATGGTGGAGGTAATGCTAACAATATACTTGGGGAATTTTACATGTCATAGAGAAGTTACAATATATGAAGACAGAGGATAAAAGCCCCTTAAAGATTACATAAAAGAGAAAAGCAACAGAGGGTCCTGTGGCACCTTTGAGACTAACAGAAGTATTGGGAGCATAAGCTTTCGTGGGTCAGAACCTCACTTCTTCAGATGCAAGTAATGGAAATCTCCAGGGGCAGGTATATATCAGTGTGGAGATAACGAGGTTAGTTCAATCAGGGAGGGTGAGGTGCTCTGCTAGCAGTTGAGGTGTGAACACCAAGGGAGGAGAAACTGCTTCTGTAGTTGGATAGCCATTCACAGACTTTGTTTAATCCTGATCTGATGGTGTCAAATTTGCAGATGAACTGAAGCTCAGCAGTTTCTCTTTGGAAAAGAGAAAGACTCTCCACAAACTTTGAAAAAATGTGTTATTTGGCAGATGTTGGTGAAGAACAAATGGAGAGATTTGTAAGAGGTGCACTTGATTCTGATGGGACACTACAGCTTCTTCAGCCCAGTCAAGAAATCTGGCATCAAAACATTTGGTGACATGGCCAAGAAGACCAAATATAAGTATGGCATGGGAGGGACAGTCTCAGCAGCTATCAGTCCAGCAATTATTTCCCCCAGAGTCCTGTTTATAGCAAGATGCAGAAATAATGTTTCAGTGGCAACTGTTCTTAGTCACCCAATAGGACCTATGCCTATGTCCCTTGCAGATGGAACAATGAGAAAAACAGACAAAGCTGAATTAGGGCATCAGCTGGAAGCTCAAGCAGAAAGAATCCATGTGTTAAGAGCATGCAACAAAGAAACAACAGTGTACATCAGAGATGCCATGGCTGTCATATAAATGATGGCTGGAGACAAATTCCACATATTTGATGAATTGGCTGCTAAGTACTTCAGGCAGGTCCTAAAAGGATTTGACAAAGCTAATTCTATAATCAAAGTCTCTGACAACAGTAACTCTGTGAAAACTACAGAAAGACCACAAAGGATAGGCTCTAAAGTTGAATACAAGGAATACCAGGTGATTGGTGGACACCCTGTGCCTCCACAAAAAAAAGTTTCTAAATGTGGCATCAGGAAAGCAGTGATTGTAAAATTCCTCTCTGAATATATGGTTCAAAACGCATTTGAGAGTGTTGGCGCACACTCCCCACCCCCCACACACACCTCTTTCTTGCTGGAGGCTTTTGCAGTGTTGCAGTAGCAAAGTCATCACCAGCAGAGGTGCTGAAGAAGCCCAAGACTTGTACAGTACTCAAGAGAAAGTGGACACAAGGATGCCTCTGCATCCTGTACACACTAATATGGCTTTTGAGTCTCTTGGAGTCAGAGGACCCATAGTAATCAGGTCACCTGATACAGATGTTTTGGTGCTTGCTGTTCATGACTTCCAAAAATAGAACACATAAATAATGTGGATTTAAACTGGCAACATTATCAGCACAAAAGACAAATATCGCTTCATACCTGTGCATGCTATGGATGCATGCTATGGATTAGAGGATTGGGCCAAAAGAAATCTGATGAGGTTCAACAAGGACAAGTGCAGAGTCCTGCACTTAGGATGGAAGGATCCCATTCACTGTTACAGACTAGGGACCGAGTGGCTAGGCAGCAGTTCTGCAGAAAAGGACCTAGGGGTTACAGTGGACAAGAAGCTGGATATGAGTCAACAGTGTGCTCTTGTTGCTAAGAAGGCTAACGGCATTTTGGGCTGTATAAGTAGGGGCATTGCCAGCAGATTAAGGGATGTGATCATTTCCCCTCTATTCGACCTTGGTGAGGCCTCATCTGGAGTACTGTGACCAATATTGGGCCCCACACTACAGGAAGGATGTGGAAAAATTGGAAAGAGTCCAGCGGAGGGCAACAAAAATGATTAGGGGGCTGGAGCACATGACTTATGAGGAGAGGCTGAGGGAACTGGGATTATTTAGTCTGCAGAAGAGAAGAATGAGGGGGGCTTTGATAGCTGCTTTCAATTACCTGAAAGGGGGCTCCAAAGAGGATGGATCTAGACTGTTCTAGACCGAACAAGGAGTAATGGTCTCAAGTTGCTGTGGGGGAAGGTTTAGGTTGGATATTAGGAAAAACTTTTTCACTAGGAGGGTGGTGAAGCACTGGAATGGGTTACCTAGGTAGGTGGTGGAATCTCCTTCCTTAGAGGTTTTTAAGGTCAGGCTTGCCAAAGCCCTGCCTGGGATGATTTAGTTGGGGATTGGTCCTGCTTTGAGCAGGAGGTTGGACTAGATGACCTCCTGAGGTCCCTTCCAACCCTGATATTCTACTATTCTATGCTATTTGTGGCACACACTCCTGCCTTCTGCAATATACTTCCTGCTGTACACGTACTAACAAGATGTGACTCTATGTTTAATGTAAAAACAAAGGGAGCTTACAGCTTCAGAGATCTTGCCAAGTTGGGAGACAGTGAGAGACAAGCCACAATTTCTGCAGCAAGGAAGTTGGTAGCAGCGTGGTATTATCAGAGTGAGAAAGAAAAGGAGACCCACAGAGACCTTAATTGCATGTGCCTCAATATAGCCATCAAAAAGGAAAAGTCACTGGCCAAACTCCCACCATATGAGGACAGATTTTGAAGAACATGTCAAAAAAGCATCTTGGCAAACAAAAAATTGGATGTCTTCGCACGTAGGCAAACCAGATACTGGATCACCATTGCAACATGGCTAGAAAAATGTGGATGATGAACTACTTCCGGTATTCTTCAAGGGCCCAATGGCATCTAAGCTTCTGACCTTATTTGTGCCTGTACCAGTAGAGGTCACTGCACAATCAACTCTATCTGTAGTCAGAACAATCTTCTCTGAACAGAGCTGTGAACATGTCAAGGCAAAGATGACTGTGTGAATCCCTGCACTCTTGACAGAGATCATAATAGGGTGATCAGAGAGCAAGTGTGAAAAATCGGGACAGAGGATGGGGTAATAGGATCCTATATAAGAAAAAGACCCAAAAATCGGGACTGTCCCTATAAAATCGGGACATCTGGTCACCCTAGATCATAATGATGAACAAGATGATAACGACATTGACTAGAAATGTAAGCAATGCTACTACAATTCAGTGATACCCGACCAAGCTTATTATTAGATTTTTTTTTTTTACCCTTTAGATTTTTGTTGTGATGCTTTGAGGTCACAAAGAAATACAATTTATGTCTTGAAATAATACATAGAGTCATTAAACTAATAGAAACAAACACAAATATTGGGTCATTTTAACATGTTGATGGTGTCATTGTTTATTCCCCTTTCTATGGTAATGGCACCATTTGACTCATCATATCTCATCTTAAAGTAGACATAATAAGCTTCCGTGTGTATGTGTGTTTGTGTGTATAGAGCAGGGATCGGCAACCTTTGTCACACGGCCTGCCAGGGTAAGTCCCCTGGCAGGCTGGGCCGGTTTGTTTACCTGCCGCGTCTGTAGGTTCAGCCAATCGCAGCTCCCACTGGCTGCGGTTCGCCACTCCAGGCCAATGGGGGCTGCGGGAAGCAGCGGCCAGTATATCCCTCGGCCCACGCCACTTCCTGCAGCCCCCATTGGACTGGAGCAGTGAACCGCAGCCAGTGGGAGCTGTGATCGGCCGAACCTGCAGATGCGGCAGGTAAACAAACTGGCCTGGCCAGCAAGGGGCTTACCCTGGTGGGCCGCATGCCAAAGATTGCCGATCCCTGGTATAGAGGGTATATTAAGTCAACCAAATCGGTGGTGTCTGCCATTCTCCATTTCTGTGCCCACCCACCGAGATTGAAAGGTGAATCTGGGGCTGCACCCTCATTGTCCCCTCACTGATCCAACCTATACTTTCAGCTGCCAAAAGTCTTCCCAGAGTCCCTGTAACAGGAAACCTGTTGCTCAAGCTTAAAAAATTATTCTTCACCCCTGCATGATGATTTTCTCCCATCAAATTGCAAACTTTTTGTGCACCTCAGCATGCTAAGTGGGTTATTAAAGTCTGTCCGCACCATTCACAACTTACTTCCAGAGACAGCCCCACAAATCCCTAGAATTGGTCTTCCTAGATGGAACATGGACTTTCAGAGGCATGAGAATTTAAAAATAAGTTAATCAAACATACTCTGACTAGATACAGGCCCAAACTAGAATTCTGGATTCAAAATGCCTCTTGAACTTAGAAGTTCAGCTCCAGAGCTTAACTTTGTATTTATCACCTCTTCCATAACAAACTGAAGTAAAACTTCAGCTCCAAACATACCTCTAAGCTCTGAAATTTAAGCTGAACTCTAATTCAAACCTCAAGAAAAATTGCACATTCACCGCAAAATCCTAGCTTTATACACTTGAGTTCCAAAATACTATCATCCTTCCAAGGATATATGCAGTCTTCATTTATGTTTGAGGTGTGTGACTCTGATATTAGTGCAGGTTGTTCTGTTACTGTGAAATGAAATCTGTGCCTTACGTGACCAGAAGGAATTTCAATAGTAATAACAAATGTGTTTTCTCTTCTTTTTTTCACCTTCAAGTTAAGGACACAGTGTTTCATTTCCCTTTAATGCAATTGAACGTTCTAGACTACTGGACTTGTTTGGACAAAATAAGAAACGTTCTGGACTTTCAACCAAAACTTGAATAAGCCCAGAAAGTTCATAGAAGTTTAGTTATATTGCCCTTCACTGAAAGGGGGAAATAGGTCAATTAAGTGCTGGCAAAAGATCCTGGCTTGACAACCACAAAGACTGGAGTCCTCTATCCAAAGAACAAGCACAACACACAGGCAACTACTCTGCAAGTTTCCCCACGCTGTCCCAAAAAAGGACCTCATTCCTAATCTGAGTCATGCTGTGGTTAGAGAGAGGCACCATTGAGGCTAGAGCTGGGTGAATAATGCAAAAAAGCCAAACAAGCAAAAATCATTCCCACAAATATTTATTCAATTTTTTTAAGTGAATTTGCTTATGACATGGGCCTATCTCTTTGATAAAATTCTGGCCACAATAGTAAAACTGCCCTAGACTTCAAAGGCACCCTTTTGTGTTTGCTTTCTGCAAATATTTGAGCAATTCACTTTTACTGGCAAAAGATGTTCACGGGAGGCAATTTTACAACTGCAGATATGAATATTTGCAGAATCTACATTTTAAATTCTCACAGACAAATATTTGAGCCATAAGTTCTTTATCCACCAGGGAAAGAGAAATGATACTATGTGACATGTGAACAATCACTATTAAGCAATGCAGCAGTGTTGCAATATTTGTCAACAAGTCATAGAATTAAAAAACCAAAACAAACGAAAAGATTTTTTTGGAATAAATTTGAACAATGGATACATTTTAAGAAACTGCAATGTCCTTCCATAAGCAAAAGAGGTGGCTAAATTAACTGAATAAATTATTCATTTAAATTATTTGCTTAACTCTAGGACTGACTCTATATACATTAAATTCCTGGTGTCTTTACTGAGATTGCTAACAAGGGTACCAATTAGTGCCAGTGGTGTTGGTGATTTTATTTTAGGGGAAAAAACAATCCACTCAGCTCTGTACTTCCTGGTTTGAGCTGGTACTACAAGTTAAAATATTGAAAGGCTTTGGATTCCTCCATGCCACTCAAAACCAGAAAATACTAGAAATCTGAAAAGAAAGCCTGTTTGCATGAGATGTACAGCCTGATTTTTCAATCAAAGGAGTTTGAATACATTTAGATGAGCATCCAGACTTTGGGATACTTAAGTCAGCCTCCAAATGCTTTGATGTTTGCTGGTCCCTAGTTACAGAGCAATGAAATAGAAATCTGTGCCCAACAACAGAGAGATCTCTATCTTAACCATTTTCATTTCCAGGATATATATGTAAAAAGCTTTATGAACTTGTCTATGGCAAAGGTTTATGTAATGTCTTGTGAAAGATACCTTCTCTATACCTGATGAGGACTTTGGACCAATCAAAGTAAAGACAGCCACAGAAAAATTGGTGCTTGCATAGACACGCCTACTCTGCCTAGGTGTGCAGCAGGTGAAGCTGCTTTGCCAAAATGATCAATTGTGGCTGGTTTTGGGTTACAAATCAGTCTAGTATTTGAATGCAGGGGTAAATGGAATGTTGTTATGCTTATTGCATGAGTCAAGGACAGCAGAACTGTATTTAGCCTGTCCTGATTGAAGAGGTGGTGACCTTAAACTGGACCTCATGTGCTAAGCAGGGGGGTAGGGATGCCACATCCCAGTGAGGGGGAGAGTGGGCGCGGACAAATTTTCTACCTAGTGGTGTGGACTCCTAGACACCATTCGAGCTGCCCCTCTCCAGTGTTTAAAGCTGATTAATCTCAACAGAGAGTCATTGTTTTGAGTTGGTGAGTCATGGAATTGACATCACTGCTGAGCAGATCTAGGGGCTAAGCCACAGACCTGATGTGGGGACAGTGTTCCAGCGAAAGAACACAGAAAGTGAGGTTCCTCACTGCCAGCTGAAATCACTAAGCGCTCGGGTAAGTCGTGAAACCTCAGAATGTGACTTGCTGAGGGCAATGACAGAGAGAGAGATCGGGGCAGAGAAACAGTGGCAATGACACAGCAGCAACTGTGAGCCCATAGCAAAGGCAGCAACAGCAGAGGCATTGTTCAACATTCCCCACCCGGGGAGGGGGCGTGAACCCCCATGAACACACCTCTGAACTCTGGGTCTTTGCTAACCAAGGTCCACAAACTGTGAGTGGGGTGCAGCAGAGGGATGGGGGAGTGGTGTGTTAAGAGACTTTCGTTTGTCGGACATTCACAATGCACAGTGAGAAACTGAACCAAAGGACACTGCCGATCGCTCTGTGGGCCCAGAGTGGGCATTTGCTTAGGGTCACATGCTTTTGAATTGTGGTTGTGGTGTTTTCCCAAATTAATGCTGGGTCCCCTTTTCCTAAAAGCTTTATTTTGTTCAGGGCTGGCTCTGGCTTTTTTGCTGCCCCAAGTCCTGCTGCCGGAGTGGCAAAGCAGGAAAAAACAACAAAAAACAAAAAAAACCTGCGGCGCGGCCGGAGCGGCAAAGCAGGGAAAAAAAAAAAAACCCTGCAGGGCGGCCGGAGCCAGGGTGCAGGGGGACTCCCTGTGCTGCAGACATGCCCCGGCTAGCGGGAGGGAGGGGGAGGCAGCAGGGGGAGAGAGAGAAGGGAGGCAGCCAGGGCTTCAGTGGGGAGCTCACCACGCGGCCCCGACTGCCGCGCCGCCTGCCAGGAGGGCTCCACGCCGCTCCAGTCGGCGGGGAAGGAAGGACGCGGGCTGCCCTGCTGGGCTTGCTACAGACCTGGCACCAGCTGGGGCAGACGGAGCGCGCAGCCCGCTCCCAGCAAGGCACTCCCCTCCTCTGCGCCACTGCCCCCTACAGGGTGGCCAGATCCGCCAAAAAAAAAAAAAAAAAAAAAAGCGGCCGTGCTACCCTAGGATTGGGCAGAATGCCGCTCCATAGAATCTGCTGCCCCAAGCACGAGCTTGCTCGGATGGTGCCTGGAGCCGGCCCTGATTTTATTGCACACAGACTCAGTGCTTGCGAGAGGGGAACTATTGCCTCCCAGAGGCGCCCGGGGTGGTAGTTAATATTCCTAGATTACTGGGTGGGGGCTTGAGCTGGTTCTACTTTGTGTTGTTCATAGAAAAACCCCTAGACATTAAACCCAACCCTTGTTGCTGCCGACTCCACCTGGCAGAAGGGTTACACACAGGTATCGACCTACACAGTAGTCAAGTTATTCACAGCAATGCAGTATGCTACATGTAGGCAAACAACCATCAAACTCATATGCAGTGGGAAAAGTCCTAAGAGCCTCTTGATGATCAGTTGCCCTCCTCCAAAAATCAAACCTTGTCAAAACCAACCAAAAAAGCCGTTCAACTAATTACACAATCAAACCCCCCCACACTCTAGATTTTACTCAGTTTTTAAACTTTCCTGTATTTTTGTCCCTTCTGCCTTGTTCAGTGTTACCTGTCTTTCCCACTCAAAGACAACTGTGTAAAACCTGTAAGTGCCAGAAAATCAGAGGGAGGTTCAAAGAAAACAAGACGGGGAGTGGAAAGGGAAGTGCTCTAATCATTCTCCCAACGGCCAGCTTGATCTAAAATTCCAGACTACCTGACCTTGCAGAGCTGTGCAGTGAGGTAAAATAGTCACACGTAGTGCTTAGGTGATGGATGCCATCTTGGCCAACATACCACCGACTGCACCAGAAACGTTCAGAGCTAAAAAGCTGCTACAGCTTGAGCTAAGAAGCCAAGCCTTCCACGCTGGAGCTGTAACAGACTTGTATCCTCTGCCAGTCAAGGACAGAGGGGGATATGTAATTGACACTGAACAATGGTTTACACTTTAATGGGTCAGTTTGTGTAATGACTTGGAAAGATCCCCTTTGTGTTCTTCTTGATTGAAAATGTATATTATCATTGTCCATGGAAAACGCATACAGGAGGGAAAGCTTATATGAAAAGCGGTGCAATAGAGCAGATCAAAACTGTTAAAATTCCAAATGTTGACAAAATATTTCATTGACATTTGAAATTTTAATGGAAAAGTGCGATGCAATTTTTGCTAAAAGCAAATTTAATTTTTCAGCCAATGATAGAACCAGTTTTAAAAAGTTTCAGAATCCATATTTGGATGAAACATTTAATCAATTTCAAATTTTAATGGGAAAAAAAGTTTTTGTAAGTTTTACATTCTATTTTTCAACTTGTCATACTGTGCATCTTCAGCAGTAGAGGTGGGAGAAATGTTCCATACTACACTCTTTTGCAGTGAAAAATACAGATTTGTTAACACAAACATTTTGTTAATTTGTGTCAGTTTCACCAAATTGTTTCAGTTGGAAAAAAAGTTTAAAAAATTCCAAAAAACAAAACATTTTGATTTTTCAGTTCAAAGCAAGTTTTCATTTCAAAATTTTCTTTAGCTTTATTAAACAACAATCAAAAATGCTCTAAATCAAACCAAAATATTTCATTTTGGGTCAATGTAAACATTTTGTTCAACCCCAATGTTTTTCCAACTTTTCAATTCACCAAAATTTCCAAAAAGTTTCATTTTCAGTTTGACCAGAAACATTTTTTTCCAGAATTGCCAGTGAAGCACAAAATTCATTATCTGTACTGCTTTATTCAGCATTCCCAATGGTCCACCACATCTTGCCTGCAGAGTGGTGGGTCTGGTGGGACTTCACAGTAGTTAAGGTCACTAAAACTCACATTGGGACAAGGTCTATGAGAATACACGCAGTCTTTCTGTACTGCTCAGTAGGACACCTGCAGCAACAACAGCATGGCCTGCAATGTTGCTGCTCAATAAGGATGGCTGACGGCAGCCTGTCAAAGAGAAGGGAGTGGCTGTTGATCAAACCAGTAGGAATTTATGTCAGAAACTGCAGCCTACTCTGTCTTGAGCCTTATAATGTAGATGGCCCCCTGACTTCTCTCCATATCTGGCTAATAACACCTCATTCTTAATCACATACAGCAGAGCTTGCATGGAGGTCATGGAGGGAAAGAGAAGTAGCCTTAACAGTGGTAGGGGATAAGATAACATGATAACACACCGCTCCGTGGGATTAGGGCTCTTCACCTGTGTAAACTGAGGAGGTCATATTACCCCAAGATTTTGAAACAACCAAATTTGAGACCATCTGGTGGGACAGAACTATGATAGCTTAGTTAGCTATGCAGATGTCCAGGCAAGCTGCTCTGGTTCAAAACAAGCTGATGCTTCATTGCTTTAATGCTGAGTCCCAGGCTTCTTGTGGTCTGAATGGTATAGCAGGGGATGCTCTCCCCTATTTCCAAGTTAAGGCCTATCTTCTCTGAACCTGCTTGGCCCTTCTCTAGTTAAGTCTTTTATTTTGCAATCCAATAAATTGAGAAGTTGGCATTCTGCATATACTGTGGTTCATCAGTCATCCATATAAATCATGTCCTGAAAAGTAATAAACACCACAGTTTGCACTGTAGGAACAGGAAGTAATAAATAATGCAGAGCCAGAAGGATTGCAATTCTGTAGGTTACGCCGCATGATATAAATGTTTTCAAACTCACTTTATGCACTTTTAATTGTTCTTGCACGTAGATTAACTTGCTTGTCCTTTTACTCAGCTGCCTCACATCTGTAAAAATTAACAGGTAAATTTACTACTATGGACCTATATACATATATATATATTTACAACTTACAAGTGGGGAAAGGAAAGGAAGAGGGCCGCTAATTAAATGACAGTCAGACATGTCAAAAGATTCAAGGACAAAGAAGAGGCAGCAAGGATACAAATCAGTGAGCACGGAGATTTGCATTATTAAATTGTCCCCCTTTTTATAATCACTGAGCTACATAATTGTTTTTCATTTAGACGAGAAATGACAGATCTGTCATCCTGAAAAATTCAGTGGTTAAAAAGCTTTTCGAAATATAGACTTGACACAAATAGTTATAAATGCCAAACTGTTATTTTTATTTAATTTTTGGATTGAAAGAAAAATGATTTTTTGAATGAAATTTTAGGTGAAAGTGGCATATTTATATCAGTTGAGGATTTCAACCATCAAGGTAATCTGAGATAGGATTCAGGGGAGCCACATTTGAAGCCTAAACAAGAAAGAGCCAGCTATTCGGAGGGGGGGAGATTTTCCCAGGAGGATTACAGAGTCCTTGGAGTCTCTCTTCAAATCCATTGTAGGGTTTGCCAGAGAACAAGAATCAGGCAGAGGAAAAAGTTTGGCTCTCAACACATTGCCATTTTCCAATGAAAAAACATTCTGTCAAAAAATTCCTGACCAGCTGTAGTCAAGTGTTAAGTGTCAGGTTGGTGGGGGTGGGTTACAGTAGAGTAACTGTTTTTAAATCTGGGTGCTTACAGTTAGGCTCCCACATAAAAGTGGTCTGATTCCCAAAGGGGCTGAGCCATACAAAAGCCTGATTTTCTCCACACTGAAACGCCCACCCCACTCTCTTGTGTTGAACCTGTGCTGTGTAGTGGAGCTATAGTAGATGCATCTGAGGGAATTCTCTTGTAACCATAAACAGGAAAGCTGGGAGGATTGGGTTGGCTTGAAGACCAGTCCCTGGAGGCTCTAGGGACTTATTAAATTAAAATAAATAGCTAAGTAAAAATAGTTATTCCTTGGAGTGTTGTCTGTAAAGTTAAAACAGAATAGATGGAACTTTTATAAGAGTAGCCATTTTCAAAACATTTTCCATTACTAGTGAAATGGAAATACACGTAAGAGAACCTGAGTTGGGATAGGGAGGCAGTGGTCAGGAACAGATGTTGATCAAGGTCAAACAAGCATTCTGGTTTCAGGTTCAAGGTTAAACCTTGAGTACTGTTCTGGCTCTGTTTTGATGGCAATGAGATCTCATGAGTTGTGTTCACAAGACTTCCCCCACTTGGGTCAGAAGTGAAGAAAGGCTCCTTTCAGAGTTGCAGCCAACCCAGGACCAAACCAGAGTGCCAGGCTAGGATCTGGGAATTTGAATCCAAACCCACTCCAAAACTCAAAGGGTTCAAAGTCAAGATTCCAATTTTGGCTCATCTCAAACGCGTTATACAAGGATGAAAAAATGAAAAATGATGACCTAAAAATGGGGGTAATGCAAGAGGGGAAGGGAAGAGAATTCTCTCAGTGGTTAGCACTCTCTTTTTTCAAACACTTTGGTCCTTTGTTTCTCTTCTTGAGCATATTCATCTGTTCCTGAGACTAGTCATGGAGAGTCATAACACCGATTACTGATCTCCACATTCCCCATCAGTACTTTGGCAAATAAAGCCTCGTTTAGGACAAAAAATAATCCCCTTGGCTCATGTCAAGAAAGGACCTGTCATTCAGGGAAGTGCTCAGCAGCAAATATCAGGCTGTGGAAGCCTCCAAAGTTTTTCACCTAACTGATAACTGGTCAGCCCAGAGTTTAACCCACTGCTTGCATTAAGATGTCAGGTGGATTTTCTAGACATGTTCAGTGGAGAACTCAACTCAGTTCAGTTCACATACATTCTAGGCATTGTCCGGAATGAGGACTTTTCTCTGCAGAAAGGGAGCAGCTTGGAACATCCAATAATGCCTCCCGAGGTCACAACAGGGGCATCTTTCACCCACGTATTATATAAGCTCTGCCCACACTGGGAGAGTAACTGCTCTAGCTCGAGCCATTTATAAATCAGGTTGTTGCTAGCAGAGCCCTCGTACAGTTTTCTTGATGAATGTGGACTGGAAATAATTCTCAGAACAGTGTTAGCAAACCATATGAGTGTGGTAAATATATTGAATAAAAGTGTTTTATATACATATACGAGATGGGAAACTGCAGCAGCACCGACCTCACTGACAGGTTAATAGCTCAGTGTTTAAAGGCACATAAGCAAAGGTGGATGAGAATTGCTAATGAGCTAAGACCAGCCACATTTAAGGCCTTGTGTACACTGAACTCAAGTGGGGACATCCTTTTGTGTCACTCAGCAGCTGGAAAAAGGGCATTAGCCCAATTCTTCAGCATCCTGAATGACTTCATCAAGGCACACTCAGCACTGAGACTCAAGGTAAGGGATAAGCATCTGTGCTGGGCCTCTATAAGAAATGCAGCACAGGAGAAGGGGCGCTATGGTGGCTTTAAGTAACTTTTGTGCCTTTCCGATCCTGGGGTGCTCTGGTGGCTAGAGAGACCCTTGGCATAATTTAGTCAGACCCGGTCCCCTGTCTATGTTACAACAGCCTCTAGGGGCTACCCTATGGGCCAAAACACTGCCCAGAATCGAGCTATGGACTACAGCTCCACCCCTGGACCTATCCCCTAGGAGTGTCAGCAGTCGACCTACCTCAGTGAAGACACTATGATAAGTAGTTCTAAGTACGTCAACTTCAGCTACGTTATTCACATAGCTGAAGTTGTGTAACTTAGATCAATCCTCCACCCCAGCCCAGTGTAGACCAGGCCTTAGAAGGCAGCCTGTGGCTAATCCCTGCAGTGCTGTACAGGGGAAATCCACACCTGCCCTAATGCTGGGCTTTTAGGGCCCTTTTACACTACTCAGGACCTTTTACCTGGCATAGAGAGGATTAGCTCAAGTCTCCAGCATCCTGAATCACTTCGCCAAGGCACGCCCAGCACGTCCCTGTCATATACTGGGCAAAGCGGGGCCGAGGATGGGAACCATATGCATACTGTAAATGGGATACACTTGGAAATAATAACCTTGGTTGGCATCCATTCATTTTTCTCTGAACAGCCCATTCCAAAAGTGTTTGGAATGGGCTGTTTTGAATCAAAAAGCGGTCAGGACACTTTCTGGACTATTCAGTGAAATAGAAGCTTATTATACATTCATGTAACAGACTAACACCATTCTCAGATAAAAAACCTTTTGGACTGGAACCCTGCTAGCAGCAATGGCCTTCTTTGCAACATTTAAACCAATATGGTCCTACACCAACTATCAACAGGGCCTTAATTAGCCTACACAATTGCAGAGACTCATGGGGCTTCCATGGGACAACACCTGCAGAGCCTTTTGTTACTGAGCATGCAGACCACAGGATCTGACATTGTTTGCAAAATTCCATGTAGCGAAACTCACATGACTGCATGAAGTGCCAAGTGGATTTCAGTAAGTGACTCGGGTTTGCTGACAAAGGCGGCATTGACTGTGGGCAGAAAGTAGCTGAAGCTGGTACCACCAATGGAATGAAAAATGAAGCGGTGCAGGACAGCACATTTAGAAAGAGCTAGACCTTTCACTCATGGAGACAGCATTGATCCTATAAAATTAATCTGCTGTATCTGAACGGATAGAAACTGAATACCAAGGGAGACAGACAGACTGCAGCTACTATAGCAATAGAATAAAAAGATGTGCCTGGGAATAACCACTGCACTTCCTTCCCAGTAATGGCTGCGGAAACAATTGCAGGCTTCTAGAGAGACAAGCATATCTGCTAATTAGCAATATAATTGGTGTTTGCTGCCCTTAATGATGGCTTATTCTCTCTGGCTGCCAGCAGAAGAAAACAGGAAGGGCATTTGGAAACCTCATGAAAAATATCCACAGTTTTAGGGCATTTGGGCTTGAAAAATGTATAGCTGCTGATGGATTAAAACACACACAACTCTGATAAACATGCAAAGAATTATAGATGGAAGGAAAATAGGTAATAAGAAAGTGAAAGATTTTGTTTATACACTTGACTGGGGTATAATAATGGGACCTGCTTCCAATCCATCCTATGTGAAAATAATTGGTGTGTATGGGAGAAGGATCTGTTCATAATAAATGGATCTCCTTACATTGTAGCAGAATGATATCAGTATGAATATACTAGAATGACAGCATAATTTAGTGGGAATGATACCAGAGGTGGATGTTATTAGCTTCAGCATTTCTGAAGGCATGTTACACTTGCGGGCATAGCTTACCTCCACACAAAAGGTGCACAAGGTAAAAGTAGTGGCAGCTCTATTGAGCAGCAGTTCCAATTGAGTTAATTAGACTGTACTCATCCTTCAGTCACTCTGCTGCCAAAACATGCCAGGAGCTGGGAAAGGGAGGAAGTCAAATGCTGCAGTGACTTTAGCCCAGGCAAACTGAGATGCTCAGCGCAGTTCTGTAAGGAACAAGTAAAGAGATTACAGAGAGCACATATCCTGGAGCTGAGCCATTGGGGGAAGGAGGCGGGAGACCAGAAGAGAGGGCTAGAACCCCAAGTATACCAGATCAATGCTTGTCACTCCCCTGGGTGGGTCTGGGGGCAGAGGTGACTTTACAACATCTTTCCACCCAACCCCAACACTTGGGAGACAAACCAAAGTCTTAGGGCTGCTTTAACTTGTGCCAATGGATAACACATCCCAGGAAGCCCCTCTGCTCCTTTTTGGAGTACCTCAAATTCCAGTGACTGGGGAATAGAGGTTATGGCAGACCTATGTCCGTTAAGGATTCTCCTTCAACAGGGGAATTCTCAGCTGCTGTCTTAAGGCAGCTTTAAAGTCCTTTTTGCATTGCTGACTTATGAGTGGTTGAAAACGTTTATGGCCCAGAAATGTTATGACCCTTACACTATCCGACCCTATCCTCATTTTATTACTTTACAAAATAGAACTGATAATGGGATATGGAGCTTGTTACAAATTCAAATCTGCCTTGAATTGACAGTTACCACTTGAAGGATTTTTCAGAGGGTGCTGTGAAATCAGTCACTCCTGTCATTCAAGTTCCTTGTTTCTAGAACAAGGATTTACTTTACTAGAGCCAGCCCCACTAACTGGCACACTTGTGGACCATCTCAGCAGAGAGGCCGAGGATCAACTGGATCATGGAGATGGAATCACACTTAGGGGTGGTCTCTCCAGGTCAGCAGTGAGATAGATTAGCAGGACAGTGTAGGAAAGCTAACACTGCAGCTGTTAATGCTGATTTTTTCCCTCTGGATTAGAGGACTTAAAAGTCCATGGTTTTCAAATCTGGAATCTTTCACACGCACTACAACATAAATACATCACCAGAGAGAAAAATACATGGTACTGGCAGAGACCTCAAAGAACAAAAACTGATTGTTCGGCTCTCGAGTGTGCTAATGATTATATTGGTTGTTGAATGGAGGTACTAGGAGCTACTTCAGGACTAAGTGGAATATAAAAATATATAAGTGGAACATAAAGCCATTTATGCTTATCTCAGGATAATAAAAAACATCTATACCTATCTTCTGATACTAGTGGAGAAAAAGAGCATGGTGCCTCTGTGGAAAAGATATATAAAAATATATACTACGCCGAACAAAATGTGGTGAATAATTTATGTAATACATTAAAGATATAAAATTATAGGCATTTTTTAATTAAATCCCTAACTCTTTATTTTACATTGGAGGGCTCCATCAGCCACTTCCAATTCTAGGCTGTCAAGTCCTGCAAAGGTTGGCACAGATCAGGACTATAACTTATATTTTAGTTCCTAGCACTCCAAAATACTTGCTCCAATTTTAATTTATTAAGAATAATTAAAAGTGTATGTCAGAGGGGACAACATATAAAAATACTTTAAAACTAAGTCACAAACCTTGTCAATGGTTAAACATAAAACATTCCTTTCCTTCAGGTAGCCTTGTATACAGAGAAGCCAGATACATCTCTGGACTATCTGCCCTGAAGTCAACGGAGGCACCAGGGATGAATTTGGCCTGTGATATTTAAGTGCCACTCTAGAGCACCACTTTATAGGTAAACATTTTGATTTATAAAAGATCAACTACGTTCCTGTTTTCAGATCCTTCAGGTGTGCTATGTCTGCTATGCAGTCTACTGCTTTTCTATTGCAGTGTACCCAGTTACACTAATAGAAAACTAGCAAGAAATTATTGACCGCAACATCCAATCATAGACATTCTTATATGAGATTATGGCTGAAGGAGTTTCTTCTTTTCCTTTCCATCCTGCCCATCCATTCAAAATAGCAGCAAAAAGCCAGCATTTATAATGAAGTCACCCACAGTTTGAAGCAAACCAAATCTCTGACCAATGCTTGAGCCCCACAAATTGGGGTGATTGGGAAGGAGAACGCAGTTGCCAATTGTGTATCAAAGCAGCCATCTTAATGAATGCTTCCTCTCTCAGGAGTCCTTCTTCCCACCATCAGTAGCCTGCATGCACTTTCCCTCCCATGAGTGTCTCCAGCAGCTGGTCTTTATATTTGTTTGTCTCACCTAATATAGGCCCCAGTCCTGTACTGGGACCTGCATGAGTGTGTAGAGTCTCAACATAAAGGGTTGGGTGCTGGCTATTTCAGAGACTGCCCCATTCTCTATTCATTCCAGGATACCACAGCAATAGGACCCAGGAGCTGGCAGAGTCCCAAGCGAAGCTCACAGGAGCTTTTTCTTAGTAGAGAACCTGGAACTGTGGAACTACCTTCCACCAGAAATCAGGATGGCTACAGAACAGAGCAATACACAAGATTCATATCTTGGCAAAGCCTTCTCCTGTAGTAACAGCCCTAAAGGATGGTCCCAGCAGCACTTTGCTGAAGAAACTATTCAGAAACTTTCCAAAACCGAAACTAATATAAATAACACTGGTCTACAATTTTTGAGAAGTCGTCTACTTCAGAGATAAAATGTGCTATTTATTATGTAATTTGATGTGCTGAATTCAAATATGACAATTAAAACAACTGATTGGCTACTGTTTCTAAGATATTTAAGTTTTTACATTGTATGTCTATGTATATTGTGTAGATAGTAGAGTTTTAATCACAAATTGTAAACCTAGGTCTTTTCATGTGTTTACGGTTGCTTTGCATGATAATATTTCACCTGTCCTGTTTATGTAACACTTTAAAAATCAGCAAAAGGGTTATATAAATAAAATGTATTATGAAACAAAAGGCAAAAAACTATTATGTACATAGTTTAGTCCTATTCAGTGTCTACTCGGCGCTTCTTGGCTTGTCTCTTGTATTCATTAAATGGAGCATCTCTTGTCACTGTCCAGCAATAGTCTGCGAGCATTGATGGGCTCCATTTGCCTTGATAGCATTTCTCCATTGTTGCAATTTCCTGGTGAAATCGCTCGCCGTGCTCATCGCTCACTGCTCCGCAGTTCGGTGGAAAAAAATCTAGATGAGAGTGCAAAAAATGTATCTTTAGTGACATGTTGCAACCAAGGCTTTTGTATGCCTCGAGGAGGTTTTCCACCAACAACCTGTAGTTGTCTGCCTTGTTGTTTCCAAGAAAATTTATTGCCACTAACATGCAGTCTTTTCCTTGTCATGCAGTGCATGGTCAAATGCATCATCTCGAAGAAGTTCACGAATCTGAGGACCAACAAAGACACCTTCCTTTCTCTTAGCTTCACTTAACCTTGGAAATTTTCCATGGAGGTACTTGAAAGCTGCTTGTGTTTTGTCAATGGCTTTGACAAAGTTCTTCATCAGACCCAGCTTGATGTGTAAGGGTGGTAACAAAATCTTCCTTGATTCAACAAGTGGTGGATGCTGAACACTTTTCCTCCCAGTCTCCAATGACTGTCGGAGTGGCCAATTTCTCTTGATGTAGTGGGAATCTCTTGCACGACTATCCCATTCACAGAGAAAACAGCAGTACTTTGTGTATCCAGTCTGCAGACCAAGCAAGAGAGCAACAACCTTCAAATCGCCACAAAGCTGCCACTGATGTTGGTCATAGTTTATGCACCTCAAAAGTTGTTTCATGTTGTCATAGGTTTCATTCATATGGACTGCATGACCATCAAACTCTGCGTGCAATGCAGAAGTTATCCGCACTGTTCACACAAGTACGAGGCATCTCTGCTCACTTTGGCTAAACAGAAATGTGTCCCTTTGCAAAACCAAACACTGACAAATAAAAGAGCACGACACTGTATGATTTCTAGAGCTGATATAGGGCAATTTGTTCAGCAGATTGATGTAAGCTTCGTTATGATTGCATCATCCATGACTTCTAGGAATAACATGATGTAATTCATATCATGTATGACGCAATACCAGCTTCAGATTGCATCATTCATTGTTTTGCCTAAAAAGCAAGTACTGTCCAAACCCAGTCATAGATTTATTCATAGATCCAGTCAAAGATGTATTTTAGTCATTTCTGGTTTAAATTGAGATCCCTTCCCTTTATAACTCACTTATGCTCCGCCATTCCCAAGTCAACGGTCATATATACTGACCCAATAGCATATCTTGAAAACTAGAGCCAGTCAACAATTTTAAGCATCATTTTCGTTCTCAGTGACCCAGACTTAGTAAAGTTTGGCTACATTTATTTCAGAAGCATTTTGGCTGTAGAGCAGTGTAATTAAACATATTTTTTAAAACAAACAATTTAAAGTAGACTAATGACAAAGTGCATGGCCAGGGAAGGAGGCTAGAGTCCTTCAAAGAGATTGGTGCTCTGCCCTAACGTTGTTAGTGCATAGATGCCACCACAAAGGGATGCATTAGTAAGATAATGTAGATAGACAGAGCAAAGATATTGTACAGAAATAGATGAGTGCGTGTGAATGGGGATATGTGTATATCTTGTGCTTTCTTTTGCATGTCATGTTTTGCTTAATGAAATGTCAAGAAAAAATAAGTTATTTCAACATCAATCGCTTACCCTTCAGGTGCTGGGTTTGAGGCCTTTTGTCTAGAGCAGGTGTCGGCAACCTTTCAGAAGTGGTGTGCCGAGTCTTCATTTATTCACTCTAATTTAAGGTTTCGCATGCCGGTAATACATTTTAACGTTTTTAGAAGGTCTCTTTCTCTAAGTCTATAATATATAACTAAACTATTGTTGTATGTAAAGTAAATAAGGTTTTTAAAATGTTTAAGAAACTTCATTTAAAATTAAATTAAAATGCAGAGCCCCCTGGACCTCTGGCCAGGACCTGGGCAGTGAGAGTGTCACTGAAAATCAGCTTGCATGCCGCCTTCGGCACGTGTGCCATAGATTGCCTACCCCTGGTCTAGAGTTTCTGAACTCCCCAAAGCGGGTTAACATTACAGGTGCATGTCTGAACTCTGTTTCTTATTTGACAAGTCTGAGCAAAGCAGATTAGCCATTATTGAGTTATATGATTCAGGTGGGAGGGGAATACACATAAACTCTGAATAACTCCCAAATATCTGAAACTTGAAGGTTCAAGCCTGTTTTCTAGTCCTCACTGAGGAAGGAAATCAACTCAAGCTTGAAAAAAAAAATCAGTAAAACACACATCTAAAACTTATGGCTGAAGATTTGTACACATGATAAAAATTTTTCTTTTGGTTGTTCTTTCTCTCCCCCCCTCCCTCACCTCACACCAGTGTTTTTAATTCTGGAACAGTTTCAAACATTGGTCAGCACAGATATGTACAACTTCACTAAGGTGTTTTTGTTAAAGATGCCTCAAATAAAGATTCCTGTATTAAGGATGAATTTAAGTATGTCACAATTTATCATCCCTCCCCTATTCTAGGGAAATTAAATGCAAACAGTTGTGTGAATGCAGGGGAAGAGTGACAAACCTCACTCAAAAACCTCAGAAAATTTAAAAAAGTGAATGAGCCTGATTATCTATTGCTTTGTATCTTGTATAGTCATTTAGAGCTATGCAAAGTGATCTGAAAAGAGCTGACCTCTTGCAGTCAATTACACCATCACCAATAAAAAAAGACTGCAATCAGATTTAAGCTCATAATTGTGTTGGTGTTGCATGAAGCAGAATAGCATCCAGATCATTCTCCCATCGCCACGTTCGCTCTGCTGAGCCGAGAGAATTGAAAATATGTATCTCTTAAGTAAAGTGAGTTACACACACAGAGATTCAACATTTCAGACTTGAACACATAAGTGAGAGAACTGAGTGTCCAAAATTGCACATCTACAGTCTCCAAATCAGAAGAGTGGGCTCACGGGAAGTAAGTATGTTAAGTAAAGTGTCTTTTTCCCACCTTGAGGCACTTCTCTTTGATTGGGTCTCTCTCTCTCTCTCTTTTGTGGTTTACATAAGCTAAGAAAAAGAGACATAACAACCATTGATAATACTCAAATTAAGTGAAGTCCATGCTCATGTTTTATGTACGAAAATAGCTACATCAACTAATATTATTTTTGCCATTGCTGAATTTTTTTGATTAAATACCATGGAGTTCTCCCTAATACATATTATCAGAATTCTGCAGAATAAACACACAATACCAACATAGCTCAAACAAAAAACTAGCAAGTAAGCACCAGCAGGTAGGAATACTAGGAGAGGCATACAACTGTAAATATGCCACGGTACAGAGGAGGATTTGGGAAAGAAACAAACCTGCATTGTGACTCTGATGAAGTTGGCAGGATATAAGAGGGACAGCCCATGAAAGAAACAGCCACCAGAAGTTTTAGATGACTGTATTATTTACTCAATCTACTATAGAATTAAGCAGATTGAGGCACTGGGTATTTCCTATGGAGTAATGACCAGTGAGGATGAGTAAACAGCCTGGGGGTGTCCTAAGGGCTTTATTCTGCAGATGTTGCACCAGATGTTAGGACCCTCTCAGATCTCCCAAGCCAAACTTGGTTAGTAGTTGATGGAAAACCTTCAGAGAATACCTAAGATCTGCAGGAACTGGTGTCGGCAATTCAGCAGGTGGGAATACACTCCCCTTGAGTCAGTACTGAACCACTATCCCAGCATGTTGCTAGAGGGAGACACTGTGCACTTGAAGATGCTGTCTTTTGAACATGAGAGCTCAACTACTTGAGTTTATTAAAGTTCCCATAATACTTTTCATAAGAGTAGGCTGTTAACTCTGACATCTCAGCCAGATTCCAGTTTGGCTAACCACATTTTGTCTATGTAAATTCCCCCTACAGTTTCACTGTGTACAGTACTTTTCACTTCATAGTCTATGCATGTTCTAGTCAAGTGTCTACTAATCAACTACTTCATTCCAACCGAATATTCTTCTGTGGTAGGTGAAATGATCCTTTGTGCTGTATAAGAGCTACATTATTATGTATCCCTCACTCAGAGCAGTGATAGAAAATCACCTAATGATAATAAAGATCTTGGAGATAGCTGGATGAAAAGATGCTCTAGACATGAAAAGTATTAAACTAAAAATTAAAATAAAAATAACCCTAAATCATTATAAGGATATGATTTTTAAGGGTAACAGTTTCAGGTAGTCCATACCATGGATTATAAGAGAATTAATCTCCTGTACATGAGTCAGACTGATTGAAACATCCCTCAATATTCCACTCAGTTTATAATGTGCTGTATTACAAATGCATGCAGAAACGTTCTGTCAATAAAGTTGTTTTAAATGCTAAATATAAATCTATTATAAACCATCAATGAAGTGGAGGGAGCTTTACAGCACATCTAACTGCTCTCAAGCTTTTTTGAACATTATCCATGTCCTGTGGTTCTCTGTCTGGGGATGCCAAGGACAACTCACTCATGGTTCATAGTATCAGCAATCAAAAACTCACAAGAGTACTTTACAATTACTCAGAAGAGACCCAGGCTGGGGAACATAAACAGATAGATATAGGTTTCCTGTTTATAAGGCCATGTCTGATCCAGGAACCAAATAGGTAGGTGCTTTAAAAACAAATAGTTAAAAATAAAGTCACTGAAATTCTGGATTCCAGCGCTATTATTTACAAATAAATAAATAATTTATTTTCCACAACACAATATATTGACCTGTAACACAAAAAACATATGGCACCCCAAAACAGGCTTAGGAAAAGCAGAGCTCTTAAATCTTTGTTTTACAGGAACCTTTCGCAATTTGCTATGAGGTTCAGTCTGGGCTCTGGTTGGAAGTGTTAGGCTAAAAGTTAGTTTCCTTTGCCATTTCTGAGGTCTTCCCAACAGAAACGTGTTCTTGTAAATCTCAGTATGTTTCCAAACTAGACAGCAAGTCAAACCAATATGGAAGCCTTCAGAAGAGCTGTGGCATTATTGTATGTTCCCCGCATTCACATAGCTTACGTTACTTTGTAATTTTTTTTTAAAAGCCTTTATTTGAAGGTGCATTAACAATTTGTTGCAAATAAACCAATCAAACTTAACACACTGGAAGAACACGTATTGTCATACCCTTGGACTACACTCCGAATCTATGGTTTGGAGGGAAAAAAAATTCTCCTTCTCAATGGGTGAGAGACACAGTGTGTTCCTATATACCGGGAAAGCTGCTAGATCTATGTGCTTCCCTCCTACAGCATTCAGGACTGTTTCCTCTGAATGTTGTTCTTAAAACTTTCTGTCACTATTGGATCACCTCAAAAGTGCTTGGTAACTTTTCTGAGCATGTATAAGTATCATGGTCTGAATATTGAGGTGTGCTAAAACAGAGCTTGCCTCTCCCTGGGAGATGCGGTAGCTTTCTGCCTCCCTGGTCCTGAGTAAACCTGATGCCAGTTTGTCCCTTAGCACAAGATAGAATAGTCTACAATGGAGCATGAGTCGAACACATTGTTGGTAAAGAAGCACTGTTCTCATCATCCCCAGCCAGACTTTCATGGCTTGTTAGCAGTCTCTTAGGCCCTGATCCTGCATTGTGATCTGTGCGGGCAATGTGAGAGGCTCAGTACGAAGCCACCCAGTTGGTTCAGTAGTTTCAAGAGGGAAGCGGATTCAGAATACCTTGATTCTATGCTTACCACCATCACTGCTTTGCTATGTGACCTTGGGCAGATCACCTGACCTCTCTATCGCTGTCTAATGAGTCTGATGATATTACTTACCTGTCTCACAGGGGTGCTGTGAAGAGTGATTAATTAATGAGTGCTTGTAAGGCATTTTGTGATCCTTGGATGTAAGTTGTTCTGCAAAGGCAATTTTGGGGGAGTGTGTACATTTTTGTCTTACATGATCTTTTAATTTTATTCCTGCCCTTCTAGTTTGCACAGCAGCAGCACCTGGTGGTACTTGTCATACTTAAGAATCTGCTTGTCAACCTCTTCATTATAAACCACTCTATTTTCATAACCCCAGAATAGAAACGCTGTTTCTCTTTGCTCTCCTACCATAGTCGTATATCTGAGGCATCTTTGAAACCCATTCTCTCCTTTTAAAAACACAGTATGTTTAATGGTAAAGTAGAAACCAAAGTGGCATATGTGGTGCTTCAATACATAGTGAAGCGTGCAGTATAAAAGACCAAGACAGATATGCTGGCATAGCTAAAGAAACTAAGGTGCATCTACAAAGGCAGTATAACTGCCCCCCCGCCACCCCAAATACACCCTGCCTTGAACTTCAGTCTTTGTCAGACTGTAGCCCATTTTGGAATTATTAGACCCTTCTTCCCATGGATAAGAAATAAGACCTCTGAGGGAGATACATTGAACATGAAATCTCCACAGCCTATCAGCAAAAAGTTATTTAGCACAGATGTGGCTGAAATTGTGAGATATTGGGAAAAATCAATATTTAATGGAAAACTCCCAATTCCATTCTGGCAATGCTCTTCTGACAGTACCAGCAGGCTAGAATTTAAAACATGAAAATCAATATTGGCTGAAATAAGTCCCTTTAAAATTTGTATTGCCCACTCACAATGTCCCATATGTCTTTGCACTTCATTATTTCTGTAATGCATAATCATATCTTTCTAACGTAGATTATAAACTTCCTACCCTAGGGACAATGTTTTTGTACAGTGCTATGCACCCCTAGTGTATAGCTCATTGGGCAGAGGGTATCTTTTTGTTTTGTGTTTATACCGTGCACATTGGGGTCCTGGTCCATGACCAAGGTTCCTAGGCACCATGGTAATACATATAAATAATAATAGTTTCCTAAAAATTGCAGACATGCACATATTCATGTGACAAATTACACAGCCATGTGGCAGATTGCATTTAAGATGAACTTTGGCCTGCCTCTCTCACTAATTTGTCTGTGCCAGGATTGTTTCTAATATTTCAGAGTTCTGAGAATCTCAAACAACCAGCAGTCAATAAAATAAAAGTAATACGTCAAAGATTATTTCTTTCCACCTCCCCCAGATTAATTCACTAATTGAAGACCCCAAATGGACAATATTGCACCATTATCATCATAGGTAGTCAGGAAATGTTATTTTTCCCCAGGAAAAGTGACAAAAAATCAAAATATTTTTATTTTCATTGAACATTTTTCTTAGAAATATTTCAGTTCTTTGCCAAACCCTCCGCCCCTTCGAAATATTTTCTACTCAGAAACAAACAAACAAACAAAAAAGATGGGGGGTGGAGGGGCGGGGAGGAGCAATACCAAAAAACCCTGACTTTTTCCCCCAGGAAAATTTCCAGTACATCAGAAAGCCTTTTTCTATTTAAAAACATTTTTAGATAAAACTATTTAAAACACATGTTTACACCATTTTTGGCCAGCTCTAGTTATTTTTATTATTTGCATTACAAGAACCTTGTGGACCCACCTAAAGACTCAGGCTCCATTGTGCTAAGCCCACATGTGTACACACACAGGCCAGGTCTACACTAGGAAATTAGGTCGCCATAACTACACCACTCAGGGGTGTGAAAAATCCACACCCCGAGCGATGCAGTTAAACCAACCTAACCCCCAGTGATAGACAGCATTAAGTCAACAAGAGAACTCTCCCATCGACATAACTACTGCCTCTCAAGGCGGTGGATTAACTATGCTGGGAGAAGCCCTCCCATCAGCATAGCTAGTGTCTTCACTGAAGCGCTACTGCGGCACAGCTGTGGTACTGCAGCATTTTAAGTGTTGACCTGCCCATATACACAGAAAGGATCTTACAATCTACAGTATAAGACAATAAAAGGGACAGATTTTAGGATACATTTAATAGGCGTCTTAAAAAAATATATTCACTGTTATTTTTCTCCCCCCTCAGTCTTCCCATGGTAACCAAGGCAGGAAGGCCGAGATATACAAAGAACTGCTTTTAAAACTTGCTAAAACATTTCTAATATAGTTTTCCTGTAACATATGTGGATGGAGTATAAAGGTTCAGATAACTCACTAATGGCTTTACCACTCCTGATTAATGCAGTCATCCCAAATTCATGCTAATCGGACTTCTATATCACACTCATGTATCCTCTTTCACACAAACTGTCTCTCTCTTTGTCTGTGCGCGCGAGGGTATATAGCATATTTATAGAGGAAACAGATTTTTACAAGGTTAGTGAGACTCCTACATGACATCCAAGAGCCTTACCAACAACCCGCAGGGTGTCTGTACCACACAAAGTGGTAAAATGTAATTTGTACGGATGTGTCGACTGATCTGTATCCATCTGTATATTCATCCCAGGATACGCATTCCATCTGCTGCAGCTCTAGCTACTACAGTTTTGCTATATCAGCGTTAGAGACACAGAGGCATCTATAGAATACCTAAAGCTCTGTGTAAGATGGAAAGTTAGCAAGAGTAAGGCAGTGGCATAGAAGGCCTATAATTGGGTCAGTACTACAGCAGTAGAACTGCGTGAAATAGTCTATTTGAAACCAAAAGCACTTAAAATGTGGCACAATCATCAGCAGATAAGGCTTGCTTATCGTCAGGGACCCTCAGCAGATTCAGGAGTGCTTGCATTAACAATACTGGGGACAGGACAATGATCTGTTGCTGCCTTTATCTATTGTCCCTGCGTTCTGTGTGTGGAATTGCTCATATGGTTTCTCATCTAAACTCTATGTCCTGCCTATCTGCCTGAATTGAATCCCTCTTCATTCCTCCCCACACCCACCATGATAAATGCCAAGCTGACAAAAACGTTGGCACTATATCCTGGTGTTCTAATCTGTTGACTGGAAGAGGTGTGTGGGAAAGATGGTTCACCTTACACAACACAGATGGTCCAGCTGTCAGATACATGAATACATGTTTGTCAGAGAGCCATCATCAGAAGAGAAAAACAAGAAAAAGAAGGTCAAGTACTGAAGCAGCAGCTGCAGCATTCAACAGCAAAGCACACTATTCTGTACAGTACACCCCCATTATCATCCTAGTATCTGAGAGCCTTCCAGTAGTACATTAAGCAAAGTGACTAATATTAGTCACATGTGGTTCATTCTCTCTCTCTCTCATCCTCTGAGAAATGTGTACGTGTAGTTCATAAAAAAAAAAAAACCCTCCATGTAATCTGTTAAACAAGCTGCAGGAGCAGGTAGATGACTGGCTGATGTGCTCCATCTCCTGATTCTAGGTTTTTGGACCAAGAGGCCACTGCTGACCAAATGGTGTACAACAGTGGGTTTCTCTACATACTCTGTTTGGCACACTTTGTAAATGTGTATCTGTGCCAAAATACCTTATGTTAAAAGTAATTTTAAAAAACCCCAAACCTAGGTCACTTCTGCTTGAAAATTTCACAAGCTGAAATTTAAAGCCTATGAAGCTTTTTGGGATTTTAACATTCTTCAATGAGAGAAACAGAATCATAGCATCATAGGACTGGAAGGGACCTCGAGAGCTCATCTAGTCCAGTCCTCTGAACTCATGGCAGGACTAAATATTTTCTAGACTTTCCTAACGACTGTACCCCTTTTCAGGAGTCTGATTTGTGTTGTGTACCCCTGAGTTTCACCTCACGTAAAAACTACTTGCTTACAAAATCAGACATAAAAAAAGTGTCACAGTGCACTATTACTGAAAATGGCTTACTTTCTCATTTTTACCATACAATTATAAAATAAATCAATTGGAATATAAATAATGTACTTACATTTCAATGTATAATATATAGAGCAATATAAACAAGTCATTGTATGAAATTTCAGTTTGGACTAATTTCACTAGTGCTTTTTAATGTAGCCTGTTGTAAAACTTGGCAAATATATAGATGAGTTACTGTACCCCAGAAGACCTTTACGTACACCCAGGGGTATGTATACCTATGGTTGAGAACCACTATTCTAGACCATCCCTGACAGGCATTTGTCTAATCTCCTCTTAAAAATCTCCAGTGATGGAGATTCCATAACCTCTCTAAGGCAATTTATTCCAGTGCTTAACCACCCTGACAGTTAGGAAGTTTTTCCTAATGTCCAACCTAAACCTCCCTTGCTGCAATTTAAACCCATTGCTTCTTGTCCTATCCTCAGAGGTTAAGAACAACAATTTTTCTCCCTCCTCCTTGTAACAACCTTTTATGTACTTGAAAACTTTTATCATGTCCCCTCTCAGTCTCCTCTTCGCCAGACTAAACAAACCAGTTTTTTCAATCTTCCCTCACAGGTCATTTTTCTAGACCTTTAATCAATTTTGTTGCTCTTCTCTGGACTTTCTCCAATTTGTCCACATCTTTCCTGAAATGTGGCACCCAAAACTGGACACAATACTCCAGCTGAGGCCTAATAAGCATGTTGTAGAGCAGAAAAATTACTTCTCGTGTCTTGCTTACAACACTCCTGCTAATACATCTCATAACGATGTTTGCTTTTTTTGAAATAGTGATACTGTTGACTCATATTTAACTTCAGAGGGGTAGCCGTGTTAGTCTGAATCTGTAAAAAGCAACAGAGATTCCTGTGGCACCTTTAAGACTAACAGAAGTATTGGGAGCATAAGCTTTCGTGGGTAAGAACCTCACTTCTTCAGATGCAAGTAATGGAAATTTCCAGAGGCAGTATGGAGATAACGAGGTTAGTTCAATCAGGGAGGGTGAGGTGCTCTGCTACCAGTTGAGGTGTGAACACCAAGGGAGGAGAAACTGCTTCTGTAGTTGGATAGCCATTCACAGACTTTGTTTAATCCTGATCTGATGGTGTCAAATTTGCAAATGAACTGGAGCTCAGCAGTTGCTCTTTGGAGTCTGGTCCAGAAGTATTTTTTCTGTAAGATAGCTACCTTTACATCTGCTATTTTGTGGCCAGGGAGGTTGAAGTGTTCTCCTACAGATTTTTGTATATTGCCATTCCTGATATCTGACTTGTGTCCATTTATCCTCTTGCGTAGTGCCTGTCCAGTTTGGCCAATGTACATAGCAGAGGGGCATTGCTGGCATTTGATGGCATATATAACATTGGTGGACGTGCAGGTGAATGAGCCGGTGATGTTGTAGCTGATCTGGTTAGGTCCTGTGATGGTGTTGCTGGTGTAGATATGTGGGCAGAGTTGGCATCGAGGTTTGTTGCATGGGTGGATTCCTGAGTTAGAGTTGTTATGGTGCAGTGCATGGTTGCTGGTGAGAATATGCTTAAGGTTGGTGGGTTGTCTGTGGGCAAGGACTGGCCTGCCTCCCAATAGCAGATGTAAAAGTAGCCATCTTACATCAAAAAAACTTCTGGACCAGACTCCAAAGAGAAACTGCTGAGCTCCAGTTCATTTGCAAATTTGACACCATCAGATCAGGATTAAACAAAGACTGTGAATGGCTATCCAACTACAGAAGCAGTTTCTCCTCCCTTGGTGTTCACACCTCAACTGGTAGCAGAGCACCTCACCCTCCCTGATTGAACTAACCTCGTTATCTCCATACTGATTTATACCTGCCTCTGGAAATTTCCATTACTTGCATCTGAAGAAGTGAGGTTCTTACCCACGAAAGCTTATGCTCCCAATACTTCTGTTAGTCTTAAAGGTGCCACAGGACCTATTCATATTTAGCTTGTGATCCACTATGACTCCCAGATCCCTTTCTCCAGTACTTCTTCCTAGGCAGTAATTTCCCATTTTCTATGTGTGCAACTGATTGTTCCTTCCTAAGTGGATTACTTTGCATTTGTCCTTATTGAATTTCATCCTATTTACTTCAGACCATATCTCCAGTTTGTCCAGATCATTTTGAATTTTAATCCTATCCTTCAAAGCACTTGCAACCCCTTCCAGCTTGTTTTTGGCTCCAAACTCTGTAAGTGTACTCTCTATGCATTATCTAAATCATTGATGAAGATATTGAACAGAACCAGACTCAGAACTGATCCCTGCAGTACCCCACTTGATATGCCCTTCCAGCTTGACTGAACCACTGAAAACTACTCTCTGGGAACAGTTTTCCAACCAATTATGCACCCACCTTATAGTTGTATTATGTTGTATTTCCCTAGTTGGTTTATGAGGTCATGTGAGACAGTATCAAAACCCTTATTAGAGTCAAGATATAACATATCTCCCACTTCCCTCCTTTCCACAAGGCATGCTACCCTATCAAAGAAAGCTATTAAGTAGTTTGACATGATTTATTCTTGACAAATCCATGCTGACTGTTACTTATCACCTTATTATCTTCTAGGTGTTTTCAAGTTGATTGCTTAATTATTTGCTCCATCATATTTCAGGGTACTGAAATTAAGCTGACTCGTGTGTAATTCCCCAGGTTGTCCTGATTTCCCTTTTTATAGATGGGCACTATATTTGTCCTTTTCCAGTCCTCTGGAATATCTTCCATGACTTTTTGAAGATAATCAGTAATGGCTCAGATATTTCCTCAGTCAGCTCACTGAGTGACTTGAAGACATCTAATTTTTTAAAGTAATTTTTAACTTGTTCTTTCCCTATTTTAGCCTCTGATCCTACCTCAATTTCATTGGCATTCACTATGTTAGACGTCTAATCGCTAAGGCTAAGATTATGTCACGGAGGTCATGGAATCTTTGACCTGCAGATACCTCCATGACATTTTCCACTTCAGACCCGGGGTGGCGGCGCTTGAGCTGTCAGCTGGCGTGGAGACCTGGGAGCTCCCAGCTGCTGCAAGCCGCAGGAGGAGGGGGACCTCAGAGCTACAGCAACAGTGGTTGCTGGACCCCCCTCTTTCCCTATTTTGTCACAGTTATTTCTAGTAAAAGTCAGGGAGAGGCCATGGACTTTGTGAATTTTGTTTATTGCTCATGACCTCTCCGTGACTTTTATTAAAAATAACCATGACAAAAATCTTAGCCTTACCAATTGCTACTAACCTTTTTGGTGAAGAAAAAAAAAAAAAAGCATTTTACCACTTCTGCCATTTCCACATTTTTTATTATTGTTCCCCCCCCCTCCCAAATAAATAATGGGCCTACCCTGTCCTTGGTCTTCCTCTGGCTTCTAATGTATCTGTAGAATGTTTTCTTGTTACCCTTTATGTCTCTACCTAATTTTATTGTCTTTTGTGCCATAGTTTTTCTAATTTTGTCCCTACATACCTGTGTTATTTGTTTATATTCATCCTTTATAATTTTACCTTATTTCCCCTTTTGATTTTCAGATCATTGAAGATCTCCTGGTTAAGCCAAGGCGGTCTCTTGCCATACTTGTATCTTTCTTATGCAATGGGATATTTGTTCTTGTGTCCTTAATAATGTCTCCTTGAAAAGCTGCCAACTCTCCTGAACTGTTCTTCCCCTTAGACTTGCTTCCCATGGGAACTTACCTACCAACTCCCTGAGTTTGCTAAAGTCTGCCTTCTTGAAATCCATTATCTTTACTGTGCTGTTTCCCCCATACCATTCCTTAGAATCATGAACTCCATCATTTCGTGATCACTTTCACCCAAGCTGCCTTACACTTTCAAATAGTCAATACCACTAAATGCAATGAAAAAGTGAAATCCCCAGGGGAATGAAACCACTTGAAATTAGCCTGACAAAAAATCATCACTATCACACAAATCTAAAGGCTTGCATTGTGTAGCACCACTGAGTTCTTTGGGACTTCCACACATCCCACTTACCAAATTTCTTCTCTAGCAATTAGCAGCTCACAAAGATCAAAGTCCCAGGTCAAAAAAAGACAAAGACACGATAGTCCTAATTTTCACCATCAAAAACTAGATCTCAGTGATAGAAGAAGAAACAGCGTGGACCCTGTTCAGAGAAAGATCATCCAATCTTTTAGGGTGCACACATTTAGTAGGATTTAAAAGAATTGAGGGGAGAGTCGGGAGACTCTAAAATCTAGGAAAAGAAAGAAACGTGCTCCCTCTTTCAGCTGCTCTCTCATACTGAGCAGTGCATTGCCAGCTGGGAGGATCAAAACTTAGCAGGAGTTCTGAAAGGGGAAAGCTACTAGATACAGTAGTAGCTGATTGCATTTTTCTCAGTCTCAAAAATGGGATTATTATTAAAACTGAATTATTTTAAGTGTTTCTCTGCAGCATCTTGTATTGATCAGGTTGGTTTTTCTCAGTAACAGCAGCAGTTTCATGCAGGAGAAAACTGAGTGCTGAAGTACACTGTATGTAACCTCCTACAGAACCTCTGATTAGAGGAATTCTAGCCTGCATTGTAACACATTTGGCAGAGAAATATGGATGTTTATTACAGTCTGTTCACAGGTAATATCTATTATTTACTTTCTACACAGTAGTTGACTTGTTATCCAAATCAGATATACACTGCTCAGAAAACATACTAATAATAGTGGACAAATCAACTTATTTGTGTATATCAGCAACATTCTGTAATCTGCTTTCTTGTTAATGATCCATATTGGTTGTATTATGCAATGTTCAGCATTGCATGCTGTGAAGCATATGAAACAAAGTAACACCACAAGAACTCAAGAAACAACAGCCAACAGTACTATGTTCTGGATGAAATATATTGAACTCTCAAATATAAGGGAATTGGGCTCCCTATCCTGTTCCTATTGAAGTCCACACTAAAACTTTCATTACCTATAGTAGTACAGGATTGCATGCTTAATGAAGAAAGAACTTTAAAAAGTTCATCAGAGAAGAATCCCTAAAATTGGATATGTCCTCTTCTGAACTGTTTGGTCCTCTTGTGGCTGAAAAATTGAGTTGTGGCTCTCATGAGAAAAGAATTTTTTGTGAGATGTTATTATTTTCCTGATTCTGATGTGGCTGGGAATACTTCGAGAAAGAACAGCATCTTATAATGTCTGTCACCAGAAGTCACTCAAGACAATCTGCCACCGTAGGCAAAACTTCGGTGTGCCACCTCCCTCCTCATAGGTCCAGCATGGCAGATTTGGCCCAACTGCCCCTCCACCATAGGTTTCAACATGGCTGCTTCTCTGTCATGGCCAAACTTGAGTCAGTGGCATTGCAATCTGGTAAACTAGGTTGCAGCGCCACTCAAATTTGGCTAAGCCACCCTGCTCTCATGACGCAGGAATGGCCAGGCCAAATCTGCCACCCTAAGCAGCTGCCCAGAAATCTGCTACCGTAGGTATCTGCCTACTTTGCTTATAGTTAGATCAGGCCCCGCATCTGTTGCTTCCCTTCCATTCCCAGCAGGAGGTTCAAGGGGGTCACGGACCCAGCTCACCACTTGGACACCTCCTCTTGATTGCTTTAGGGATTAGCTCTTTCCAGGTTCAACGTTCCCTTCTGCCACTCGTTGCACACCCTGCCACCTCTCTCTCACACACACACTCTCTCTGTGAGTCAGGGTGCTCCCCTTTTGTGACTTGGCCCTCTGGTAAGGTCATCATAGACCTCCCCTTTCAGGGTGTCAAAGTCCTTTTGTGTAAACTGGCTCAGGTATTTTCTCTATTCACTGCCCAGAGAGTGCCACTTCCCCAGAGGCTGGTAGAGGAATCAGGACCTGCCCTCTATTCCAAGTTCCTGGTCAGGGACCCTCTAATCGGCAGCTGATATCTGTTCCCTCCTAAACTTTGCTGCCATTTCTCTGAGCCTTTTCCTATATCTTCTCTCCCTAGGTTTCCTTCCGTCCCTCTCTGATGTCCAGAGAGTTACTACAGGCTCCCTCACTGCAGCCCCCTTCTACTGCCAGCTTCCTGGCTTTATAAGAGCCCTGCATATGCTTTCTCAGCTGGATTCTATCATCATTCAGGGGATTACTTAGGCCACCTAATTCACCTCAGCTGTGGCCTGTCCAGTTAATTGGCCCCTTCTCAGCCTCATTAATCCTTTCTAGGTTAGTGTGAGGTGAACACTTCATTACAGAGGGGAACAAAAAGTCATCCTAATATTTTTTTTAATTTTGGCAAAAGTTATGTTTGAATTTGGAATGGAAAACAACAACGTGGAGACCAAGATATGCAAAACACAGTCAACTAAGCTAGAATTACCCTTGCAGTTAGTGAGGTTAGGACTGTGATTGTGAAATAGCCCTTCACATCATTCTGGGGAATTGGTTCCGAGCACTGATTCAAAGTAAAGAGTTGAACCCCCTGCTCACCAACACCACTTCCTGTTGCATCTTAGGGTAGCCTTAATGGTCTCCCATCCAAGTTCTGAGTATGTACTTGCCTGACCCCCGGGGACATACTTGGGCACATACTGCCTGTGTTACCACAGCTTCACTGCTATTTTCAGTGCACTAGCTCAAGCAGATCTAGGGAGGGTACGTTACATGAGCTGGGAATCACACCCCTAGGTCCAAGTGTAGATGCTGCCTAGGATTCCTATAGTCACAGCATCCAGATATGGAAAAGATCTGTAGGTCATCTAGTCCAATTTTCTTCCAGTGCAGAAGTATCCTGTATGTTTAGTAATTTTGGTCCTGTCTAGTTTTAAACATGTCGACTGATGAGGCTTCCGCCACTTCCCTTTAGTAGGGATATTATTAGGCTAATAAATCTCACTGTCAGGAAGATTTTCCACAATGTTCAGCCTAAATTTCCACTCAGCTTCATCCCATTACTCCTAGCTATACCCCCTTACTATGCTAAATAATTCCCTTCTTGATGGTTACAGCCTTCCACAATGTGTAGATTTGTGCATTCACTCAACCACTGCTTAAGCAAGGTATACATATTTTGTTTTATTTTTCCTCGTAAATCAATCTTTCTAGTCCACTAGCCATTTTTGCTGTTCTTTTCTGAGACCATTTTTCAATATTTTTCTGATAATAGTGATCAATGAGATCCTACGGGTGCCAGAGTCTATAACTTCTCTGCAAAAATATTTTTGTCTGCTTATCATTAAGGTATAGAATGTTAGGGTTTAACCTAACCTCCACCTGCCCCCAAAATTTCTTCCTCTCAGACTATAGGTTTCATGATTAATGTTAAACCCAATAACACCTGAAAATGTTAGTAAGAAAACTAATTTAAATTACTCTAATTTTAAGTGTTTTTTCGTTACTACCCATTTTACCTCTGGTCTCAGCAGCTTTTGCATTGTGAAATGGGGAAAATATCACCGCTAAGGTGGTGTAAAGGTACCCATGCTCAAAGAACTGAGGGATATGAAATGTTAATTTTTATGGTTGAAGGATTCTGATGTCCTGTGCCATAAATGTTCATAGAAAAGCCATGAAATTGCAGGAGCAAGCTGTGATTCTTAACCCATAGTTGAAATCATCTCCAACTCACAACCCAGTTGCATACACAGAAATACTCATTTTGGTGTTTGATCCCAAAACAGACTATTGCCAGTCAGAACTGAATGACTGCTTTGCAGAAGCTATGCCTGAAAACCATGAACTTCCTGTATTACAATTCCAGAGCAATGCGAGAAATGGCTTCCCGTTGTTAACTTCAGCGGCTGTTACATTCTTAAGCATGCCATGTGGAAGTACAGATGTTGAATGAAGCTTGAGCAAGCTAAGATACAGCAGCCGGAATGAAGTTCAGTGCATGAAAAGACTCTGGCAAAGCAGATGATTGTGTAAGTGAACCATAATATTCATAATTGGGCAAATTACAATGTTTTTGTTTCTCTTTAGCTATTATACAATTCAATGATGCTCAAAACTGAAACACTTGGTTTAAACCAATACAGCAATAAAAATATTACCCAGTTTTTACGACCTGAATCTGCAAAAAAGATAATAAAACCCAAGGATCACATGTCTTACTTGTCATAACTAGGCAACTAGAAAAGGCTGAATGTGTGCTTTCCATCTCAATACTGGTACTGAAGCAAGTCTCAGGTTTCCTGACACTTCTTCCTATTAGAACCACCCATACTTCTTTGACCCTCTTTTCTTTTAACTTGATATACTTTTCTATTTAAGACACCTACCTAACAGGCAACTTTTTCCTCAACTCAGTGTTAATGCTACTACATGACTTGGCCAGCATGGGTGCTTTCCCCAGTCCCAAGCACAGGCATGGTGCTTCAGTGACATGCCTGGGCAGCAAATTGATATAACGAGAGATCTCATACAATGTTATAAAAGAGTTCAGGGGTGAGGTAGGGAAGAAACGGTCACTGTAAAAATATTGGCTTGTGTGGATTTTAAACAGAACATTTGTTTTCATTCTTAAGCAGAGTTCCAATCGGCTGAAGGGCCCACATCCAATTTTTACTTCATACAGTCTCCTGCAAAACTTCTCGTTATATAGACCTATTGGTTATTTATCAGTTCTCCCTATCCCAATTCAGGGGCCAAATCCTGAGGAATACTTGCCGCTCTTGTTTAGTTCAAGTCATCAGCAGTTGTGGTCTCAGCACTGGTCAGAATTTAGCCTCGTCTCTTTAAATAAATTTAAGACTGAATGAAGATTCCAGATTATGAAAAATATTAAAAATAAAAAGGAGAGATGTCTTTTTAATAAACCAAAACACTTATTAACAATGTATCAAAAATGTGTGAAAAAGCTTCTGTGTCAATGTTTATGGTAATTAGAACTCTGTTACTGGAACAATAAAAATGTTTGCTAAGAAGATACAATGTTAAATATTCTATTTTGAAAACATCTTCTGACACAAGAGTCTACATTTTCCAACTCAGTGGATGAAATTATGACTTTGTGGACAGATTGCCTTGGTTTTTAATTTTCCGTAGGGATTTTCTTTTTACTCAAAATATAATTTGTAGCATATTTAGAAAAGAATGATATTTTTGTCAGGAAAGGTGTTTTTATAGTAAGCAAATTTAGTGTGGATATAAAGGGCCAGAAAGACCAATTCAATCTTCTGTCAATTTAACCAGACAATAAGTACACCATATGCACAGCAGCAGTGCAAGCTTCTTCACACTGTTCTGCTAATGTGCTATGATCCAGACATGGAAGTGAGAGGCTATTTTCAGTCTACATGGACCAGCCTCTCTTCTGAGATTTCCAACAAGGATGCCAATTAGTGTCACATGGGTTGGTGATGTTTCCAGTATAGAGACCTGTCCCTGGAGGAACCAAATGGAGAATTTGCTGTGGATTTATATATACACATGAACCTCACTAGATAGAAAATCATTTGTTATTTACTGAACACTTTCTGTTTGATGAGATTAGATTGCTCAAGATGCCTTTCTGAAAATTCGAAGCTTCTTAAACTCTGTGGGCTGGACCTTGATCCACACGAAGTCCCCTTTATAGTGCACAGGGGACTTCAAGCTACCCTAAATGGGCAGCTGGGAATTCCTCCAGTGTTTATGGTGTGGGGGAGGTCCTTGGATGACAAAGAGAAAGCACCGATGGCTCTATGACAGCCTGTGCTGGGCCCAAGTCCCTAGTGTAGGAGATGTACTAGGAGCAGGAGAGGATGAAGCTGTACCATGCTATGCTCTGGAGGGGCAGAGGGATAATATGGAGAGCCATCTTTATGTCTCATCGGTGCACTAAGAACAGCTCTGTCATGCCTGAGGATGGAGCCCTGCGCATCCAAAAGTCCTCATTTTAATAAACTACCTCAAAGTATTTGAAGCGTCAAAACAAAATATTCTATTAACCTTTAAATTACTCAGTACTTTTAAGCATGCAATATTTGCACACTTGAACTACACTGGGCCAGGAAGACTGGATCACCCAGGGGATTTGGGAACAGAAAGACAGACCATTTCCCCAGTGGTGACTAACAATTGTTGCCCTGTGATGCCTGTTTGAAGTTATCCTGAGGCCACATCCTATAGATTCCTAGTGGGTGTGGTGTTTTCATCGCAACTTCTCTTCCTTATTGGCAGACTCAGCCGAGAGACCAAGGCCTGAATGGGCATGGAGACTGTGCTTCTCACTGAATGCCCCTCTTATGGGCCCCCTAGGTTAGGCCTGCCACAGTTGGGGGACACTTGCACGGCCGCTTCCCATTGCTATGCTTGTTCTGCATTCAGAGGAGTTCAGCTTCCAGGGCTGCCAAAGCAGCACTTTTCACTAGCACTACTTTCCATTTAAAAACAAACAAGAGACACATTTTTTAGGCTAAAACATTAAAAGATAACATAACAATTCAGTTATGACACTAATGCCGAATGTAGCCAGAGAAGCCATCTATCATATATGTCACTGCCTCTGGATGGAAGCAAGCTATACATCTGGGCCACTGCACAACTCTAAGAGATAAATGTGAAATAAAGAAATTGGGCCACATTTATCCCTGGTACAATGGAATAACACAGAGATTAATTTGGGCCATTCTGATTGAGTAGTTTGACTTATCATTAGCTCCATAGAGCACAGTCACAAAACAATCCAAGTCCACGGATCTGGAAAATCCACAGATTGAATCTCCTTGTTGTTTATTATTTGTATTAAAGTAGCATCTAGTGGCCCCAATACAAATTGAGGTCTCATTGTGTTCGGCTTGGTACAAACACATATTCAAAGACAGCCTCTGCCCTCACAGCGTACAATCTAAATCTTGTTGAAGATTATGCTGTAGTCTGATCTTTCATTAAAAAGAAAACTGTGCAAAACAGTCCCTACTTAAATTGCCTTGTTAAGTCTATAGATGGATAAACACAAACAAAAGCTGCAAAGGAGCATGTGATCATTTCTTTCGCCCTACCAGTATTCTTTTCTTATGAGACTTTGAATTGAAACCATGGAGCCAAATTCAGATTTTTGGTGAAGTGCTGGCCCTGTTGAAGCCAATGGCAATACTATCCCCATTGACTTCAATGGGGCCAGGATTTTACCTATTACATACTCAGGTGGAAGAATGCCAGAGCCAAATCAAAAGGGCTTCTGATGTCATTCCACAGCACAAGGGATCAGTTCAGTCAATTAAGAAATCTGAAGAAGTACCATGTAACTTTAACTACATGATGAAACCCAACCTACATAAAATGACATTTAGAAACAGAAAATTCAATGGCAACAGAATCAAGACCTTAGGTATCTTAAAAATACACACCACCAACTGAGACAACCCAATTTTAAAAATAGAAGTGCACCAGAAAAAGCCACACTGAAATTTCCATTGATATCTAGGCCTTGGTTAAAGAAAGAAAGAAAGAAAGAAAGAAAGAAAGAAAGAAAGAAAATTCATGCCCATCTTCAGCTAAACTTCCTAGCTATCAGAGAATGTTCACTGAGGTTCCACAAATGTGAAAAAAGGAAAGATGTAACAAAATCAATTTCTACATTAATATTTTGCATAACTTTATTAGGGAAGGTCAGAGACCTAGGCAAAGCAGACATTACACAGTGGTAAGTTGGTTCCTTGGTCGGTGATGTTGCCAGTGAAAAAAGGTTGTGGAGAAAAGGAGGGGAAGTACAGCAGGAAGGAAAAAAGGTGGAGACATGACAGGAGAAGAGAGGAGCACTAAAATTGTCGCCACAGAAGAAGAGAAGAAAATGACAAAGCATAGTAGAAAACTCAGGCTGAGAAAAGGGAAATGGAAAGAGAAAAATTAAAAAGGAATGAAGAAATGGGGTGAGGAACAAAGCAAATAACCACACAGCTTTAAAATCAATACATTTTAGTGTTAGAAAAGGGGGAGCTGAAAGGAGAATTATATTTGAAACTGCTGAAATCACCCTTACTCCATGAGACCCATCTCTTATTTCAGGTCACTTTCAGCCTTAGATTCAGAGAAGCATCAAAACTTTTAGGCTTTGTCTTTATGAGGAAGTAAAGATGTGATGTAAAAGTCCCTCCTAAGATCTAACACTTGACCAGTTTAGCAAGTAGTTAAGTACAAATTGCCTCATCTTGACTAGAGTTTCAGAAGGTGCTAAATTAGATTGAGCTAGATCAAGTTAGTTTACACCATCAAATCCTAGTTTAGAGAAATCCTTAGATGCTTATTTACACCAAAACTCCAAACCTGAACAGGATAGATCAGAGGTGGGCAAACTACGGCCCACGGGCCACATCCGGCCCACGGGCCTGTCCTGCCCGGCCCTTGAGTTCCCAGCTGGGGAGGCTAGCCCCCGGCCCCTCTGCTGCTGTCCCTCCTCCCCGGCAGCCTCAGCTCGCCTTGCCGCCAGCACTCTGGGCGGTGGGGCTGCAAGCTCCTGCCAGGCAGAGCAGCTGCAAGAGCCACTGGCCTGTCCCGGTGCTCTGAATGGCATGGTAAGGGGGCACGGAGCGGAGGGGTTGGATAAGGGGCAGAAGACAGTCAGGGGACAGGGAGCAGGGGGCGGTTGGATAGGCGTGGCAGTCCCGGAGGGCCTGTCAGGGATCGGGGGTGTGGATGGGGTCGGGGCAGTCAGGGGACAGGGAGAAGGGGGGTTGGATATGGCGTGGGGTCCTGGGGAGGCAGTTAGGGGATTAGAAACAGGGGGAGTTAGATGGGTCGAGAGTTCTGAGGGGGGAAGTTAGGGGGCGGGAAGTGGGAGGGTGCAGATACAGGATGGGGGTCAGGCTGTTTGGGGAGGCACAGCCTTCCCTACCCGGCTCTCCATAGTTTCGGAACCCCGGAACCCTCAGGCCAAAAAGTTTGCCCACCCCTGGGATAGCTCAATTATAAACACTTCAACTGTAGCAGTGAATTTCATTACAATGGACAATTGGGAAATAGTGTTAACTCTGAGGACTCCTGTAAAAACACATCAGAGGTGTGAGGGGAAAAAAAATAAACCAAAACTAAGCCAATTCAGTACCTTATGTAATTTCTGCATTGCACTTAACTCTACTATGCTAGATATTTCAGCTCCTTAGCTCCTGTCTTCTAAACTGACTATTCAGATGGTTAATTCAGGTTAGAAGACACTTTATTTATGGCTCTCTCCCATTGTGCTGTAATTTCAGAGGGTGGAATTGTTAATGCATTTTATAGGTTTCTTTCAGTGGATTACAGGGTGTTGGTGTAAGGTCACTGGCCACACTAGCAGGAGAGAAAAGGCTGTGAATCTGTATTATTCTCAGGTCACTAACTGAGTTGCTAGAGGAGAATGGGTTCTGATTAGGTGGTGATGTGCTATCATTACGCTGTGTGTGACCTTCATTTTCACTTCTGGCCATACATCTGGTGTGGGATTCTGTTCCATGTTCATTTATTCTCTGTGATATTTTATTTTTCCAGTCCTAGGCCCTTAAATGTCCTCACTGCAGTAAGACATCCTCTTTGGAGTCCAGAGTGGTTTGTTCGGTGCTGGTTTTGTCTCAAGTCTCTCTCTAGCTGTAGCCTCTCAGACCCCGGCCCGTCATAATCTGTCAGCTGTTATGCTTTGACCACAGAACAATTTTCATTTTAGGACTGTAATAATCTGTGCTTCTAGCCTGTGGCAAGCATCCATATTGCACAGCACATCCCCAGGTGATCCAGCTATTGCTCATGTGGTTTCCTTAAAGCTCAGTTCTCAGCACCATTCAGAAAAAACACCACTTTTCACATCCTCTTAGCAGCAGTGAATGTTGTTTTTAATAAAACCATTGAACACATGACTGCTATGTGTAAAAGAAAAAACTACCATGACCAATAAAAAACAACAACGAATAATTGTTGTAAGTGTTGGCCTAGAGCTCACCCACATTGTGCATGCAGGTCTTCTGCCTCTGGACTTACCTGAGCTTGCTTCTTATTGTCCATCAATACAATTCCATAGAGCATCTATCCTGTTCAGACTGCTTTCTGGAGATATTGAAAACAATGCAAATACCAAGTTATCTAACAAACAGCAGAGGGACAGATGAATTAGGAAGCTTAGGTTAAAAAAGAGAAAGAAATAGAATCAGTGTAAAGGAGTAAGAGGAGACATTTGGAGGAGTGGAGATTTTGCAAGTGAAGGCAACTGTAGGATGAAAGAAGGAGGTAAATTTTTCCAATGTGGAAATGGTGAGACTGGAAGAAGAGGGTGAACTGGGTAGGTGGACAAGGATGTTAATGGTAGTATAGATGAAATAAGGACAATTGGAAATGAGGGAGGAATATAAATTGAAGAGTGTTTGATGAGATTTCCAGATCCTGATTTCAAGAGTTGTTGGACTTTTAAATGGATAATGAAAATATCTAGAATTCTAATAGTTAACGCTAACAATTATTTTTGGAAAGGATATAAAACTCCATGCATCAGGGTTTAAACTAATCTTTAACTATCAGTCATTCAGATAAGACCTTTGTATGCATCGGAGGGGCAGGATAACCTATATCTGCCTAACTTTTTTGCACCTACCTCTGAAGAATCTGGTGCTGGCCAGATCTTGAATTATTTCTGCCCCATAAATGGGTTTTCTGAAGCATTAGACTCCACAAGATACTGGAATATGGGGTGATCCAGTCTAGCAATTCCTGCATTCTTATGTAATCAAAGAGATGGATCAGGAGTCACTAGTTGAAATTTCCAAAGCTTTCTGGAGTATTACAATTGCTTTGAAAAGCGCTGTTTTATAGGCATCAACTTGTACATATGAAAATACCAGGGAGATAGGTACACAGGGTATTTGATCTACATGCAAAGTAGGATTTGAGTTGCAAGAAAACAATGTAATTTATTCTGAAGGGAAAGTGATTAAGGGCAATGGAAAGGATCAAGTTGTAGGTATGCAGTAGTCTGTTGCAGGAAAGACTGGCAAAGGAGAGATCAAGAAAATCTTCTAGACCCACGGAACTTGAATGAGTGGTAAAACAGTGTAATTTTCTAAGGGATGAGTCGATTGAGATTATAAGGACTCACAGTAAAGTTTTATTGTTTCAAATCATTGATTGCTTACATATGAGGCCATTTACTTTAATTCCACATGTTCATCATCACATCTGTCATTGGTGAATTGGTTAATGTTTCTAAGATGCTCATATATTACATTATAGCCACTCCATTTCACACTAACAGCAATACGACATAAGTTATACCTGTCACTACAGGCAATGTTCTGTTGCTGTGTTGACCTGTAAAAAGAGAGGCAATAAAGATGTAGAATAGTGTGGTTGCTTGAAACCTACAGCGTTAAGCCATGTAATAACATGCTTTGAGTGCTCAATTTCTTTAGCAACCTCCTGCTCAAGATGACTCACTGGTGGAGAGTTGAGAGGAGGAGAAATCCCCTATTCAAAATGCATATAATCACAGGTGAGCTACAGATTGCACTGTAGATATTTAGGTATTTCCTAGACTCTGGAGTCCAAATTTTCATAGAAACTTGTGCACTCAGGGGAGTACATAGGCATATGGTGTTCTGCACACAAGCACCGTGTCTATTTTACAGGATTTACATTCATACCTAAACAGGTTGAAATTAGGACAGAACTATGCACATCCAACATCCAGAGATTCTGGTTGCAAGCACAGGAATAAAATTTTTGAAAAGGAGCTTCTGTGTGCCGACCATTTACACTACCGACTCCCAACTTCCCAGACCAGCTGAAAATCAGAATGGTATGTAATAACATTCTATTTCCACAGCTTCTACAAGGTAAATGAATGTATTTTGGGTAGCTCACAATCGCAACCACAAAGATATTACTGACAATTTTAACCAACAAGGACTGGGCAGATGTTGCAAGCATTGGAGTATACAAAGGATACAACTAGGCTGGTGGGTCAATCTCCTTATTATGAACTTATTTTACCAGACTCCTGTTTTCTTCTGGGGATCAGACTCAAATTTCTCAACTGGCACAAAGCTTGACATAGGCCAAGCAGAGAGAGTGTGTTAGAATGTGTTAAAGATACTTCATGATTATTTGAATAATATTTGCTGTTGGCAGGGAGGAGATGAGGAAGCCAGGGATATGAAGAAAGACCATAAATAGCCTCACATATACTCTCCCTCATTTTAGGAAAATCATGGGAAGTGGAAAGTAGATATAACCGTAGCCAGAAGGCTACCCTTGCTCTCTTGAACCTTTTTTTGCCTGTTCAAAAAGAGATTTCACAATAAACTTCTTATGTACTGTGACAAAGTTCCTTCTCTATCTTGGTGGGTCCTGCGCTTATTGGCAGATTTTCTTGCCTCAGAGATTCACCATGTGGGTTGGGGAACAGCCCAGAGACCTTCCCCTCTGGAAGAACCCACAGTCCAGGTCAATTGGGAGGTTTGGGGGGAACCCGGGCCCACCCTCTACTCCGGATTCCAGCCCAGGGCCCTGTGGACTGCAGCTGTCTATAGTGCCTCCTGTAACAGCTGCATGACAGCTACAACTCCCTGCGCTACTTCCCCATGGCCTCCTCCAAACACCTTCCTTAGTTTCACCACAGGACCTTCCTCCTGGTGTCTGATAACGCTTGTGCTCCTCAGTCCTCCAGCAGCACACCCTCTTACTCTCAGCTCCTTGCGCCTCTTGCTCCCAGCTCCACACACTCACACCACAAACTGAAGTGAGCTCCTTTTTAAAGCCCAAGTGCCATGATTAGCCTGGATTAATTGATTCTAGCAGCTTCTTCTTAATTGGCTCCAGGTGTCCTAATTAGCCTGCCTGCCTTAACTGGTTCTAGCAGGTTCCTGATTACTCTAGTACAGCCCCTGCTCTGGTCACTCAGGGAACAGAAAACTACTCATCCAGTGGCCAGTATATTTGCCCTCTACCAGAATCCTGTACCCCACTGGTCTGGATCTGTCACAGTACCTAGCCATGGCTATACAAACAAAGCCATCAATAATAAAAGGAAATATTTTTTTCACACAGCAGGATTGATTCATATTCTGGTACTACTGGTGGAATTCAGGATGCAGACTCCTAGTGGCAGGGGAAAGTCTTCCTATGAATTGTCCATAATCTTTGCTCTAATGGGGTATAGAGGGCACAGAGCCAGCTAGTGAAGCCTAGAAAGCGAGGAAGAATTTTTCGATAGATTGGAGCTAGGGCACTGACGAAGCCTCCAGAAATAGGATTCTTATGGCACCTTGGCCATGATTAAAATTGCCCTCTGGAGTCTTAACATCAAGGGGACAGAACCAGTGAATACTGGAGTAAAATGGGATGCTATTAGTAAGGGGGATAATCATGTTTCTTGTGCAACTGCCCGTGCAGGTGCAGTGACTTAAAAATGTGTCCCCTGCCTGGGTGAATCAAGCCTAGTGCTTAGAAATCATCACTGCAGGAAGTCAAAGAGTCAAATACTATAGCTAGCTTTCAAAATGGCTGAATAACTTTATAATGAAAACACCACATTGTACAATCACCTGTGTCTTAACTTCACCTAATGCATGGATCACAAACAGCTATCCATTCTCATGTACATGAATGGACAGAATAATAGGCTTGAGACCTGATTTTCCAAAGCGAGGACCTACAAATCCTTCACGTACAGTTTGTGTGATCCACGCCTCTGAAAATGAGATCTTAGCTGCATTATTACTGGGATGCCATCTTCAAAAGCAGCAAGTATTGGTCACTGCCAGAGGCAGGAATCTGGATTTTGCAAACAGGCAGTCCAATCCGGTATGGCAAACCCTATGCTGGTTACAGATGTCTTCTCAAAGAAACTTCGCCCTCTGGTTACTGGCGATCGGATGAATGCAAAGAATGAATATGGGTACGGCTGCATGCTTGCTAATAAAATGTGTATTCTTGAAAGAGGTCTTTTAACATGGAGGGAGTATTGATATAAAAGAACCCCCTTCCCAACAAACAGGTAATTTCTTAAAAAAAGTTCCATCTTCCTTAGTAAGAAGATTCATCGATCAGATACAATACAGATAGAGACAAGCTAGGGCCACAGAGGTTGTTGTTATACATCAAACATCTTTAAACTATGCTACTACGGTATTACTGCACTGATAGAAAGGAGACAATCTGCAGTCATACTTACAGAAAATATACATGCATTTATATCCAATAAAAACTCTGTCCTCATCATATGTAGTGCTTACATTTGTGGTGTTACTTTATTCACGTTAAAGAAGTGGGTCAGGTCACCTAAACCTTCCTCCTATTTTTTTTATCCTCTTAACTTTTGCAGTAATGGAAGAACCCTACAGCTACTGGGAACAGGCACTTCTGCCATTCGTTCCTTTCCTTTTCCAAAGTTCTGCCAGCAACCATTTTCCCATGACCACTAAAGAGCGAGATTAATTTGTTACTTCTCCAAGGATAAACACTCTTTATTACTTTATTAGAAGACCAAACAATACCACAGTTAGGGTAACTGTGTGTTTGTCTTCATGAAGATTTTGGTTCAGTTATTGGGCCTAAATCTTCTCTTAGGGTACTCTCACCAGATACAGCAGATTGCACATTTGCACTCAGATTTCCTACAAATTGGCACCTGAACTGTTGATATATATTTCCATAAACTGTGATTAAGTGTGGTACCAAATAGTATTTTGCAGAGATTGATTGGTCAGAGAAGCAAAATAAGGCTTCCATAGGAAGAGAAACATTATAATTCTCCCCCCCCCCCCGCCAGTATCTTTCTCTGAAACCTCATTAATTGCCAAATCCTTAATCTTAGAAACCACCCATTCTCCTTACCTAAATTTAATACAGTTTCCAACATGAGGGATCAACATGCAATTAATTTTGTTGCCATCAAGAATATTCCAACATTGCACACTTGACAGAGGCATCACACGGGCACTATAAATGGAGAAGTAGATTGGAAGTTAGGACCGGATAACTGTATATCCATTTAGTCTCCAAACTCCTGATGGGTTCAAGTTGTGTCTAACTACCCCCACCAAAAGCTCACAAGAGTGAAAACAGGGCAGAGGGAAAGAGAAGAATTAAAAAATCTAGCCACATTTAAATATTTTAAAATATCTATCCAGGTGTATTAAAAAACACCAGTCTAATTCAGTACATTAGAAAAGGAACGCAGGGTGGAAATTAGAGTCATGCTCCACTTGTGGAGTGATTGATTGATTCGCTCCTGGCCAGAAGGGTTGGAGCTAGATGATGAGCAATTAGTCACCACGGCCTTGCAAGAAGCCTGAGGCAGTTCAGTTTGGGGAGAGACTGAAGGGAAGGCAAGACTCTCCTACAGGTTGGAGAACCCACAGGGAGCAGGGTAGGCTTCTGAGACAGACCCTACAAAGAACAGGCGATCCCAAAGGGAAGCTGCCATAACCCTTGGGGAAGGAGGCAATGGAGGAATCCTGCTGGGGAAGAAGTAAGCTAAGAGAAGATCTGCAGAGGAAAGAAGAAGATACCAAGAGTTTAAGCTTTGGACTTACAGTTGGAACTTCTGTTACCCCAGGAGGGGTATGAACTTTTAAGTGACTTGGCCAGAGGGTCAGGCCACAGAAGATGTTGAGAGAGACAGGCTATGATGGGGCTGAAAAGGGGCCACAAAGAGGTCCCAGATATGAGGACCCCTGGCAGCATGGCACCTTGACACAAGGAAGTGCTGGGCACACTACCTGGCAAGATTATTGAAAAGAAAAACCAACAAGTCTATTCTTCTGGAAACTAAACACTGCAATTTCTGAACTATTTAGAAACATGACATCAAATTGTTAATGCTTAAATTACCTAATGCCATTAAATGATTTAACCCTTTACAGTAATTCAGCATGAAAAGAACTCAAAGTTAAGAGAGGCATTATTTGTAAGACATAAGCTCTTGGTTTTCAAACCTGTTGCTCCCACACCACCACGCTGTAGGGGCTGTGTGCCTATACACCCAGCCAGGAAACCTCTTTATGTTGGAACTGCCAGTTAAGGGGCAACCTCACACATCCCTTAAGCCCTACCATGCTGAGTCTGGAGGACTAAATATAACAGTCCCTCAGGTCCTCTCCAACTTCAGAAGTTTTATTTGGAGTTGGACTCCAAAGAGAGGAGAAAGAACTAGTATGGCTCTGTAGAGGTAGTGCATTTGCACAGTGAAAGTCATTGCTAGTAGAGCTGAGTGAATATTTGATTTTTTTTCAGTTAGGGGCCGAACCAAAATATTTGGTTCAGTTCAAACTTTGATGGAATTTCTTTGTTTTTCCCAACAAAACAAAAACATGTTTTGCATCAAACAAAACATTTTTTTCCAGTTTTTCATTTCATGTAGAGTTATTTTGGGGTTATCCCTTTTTTAAACTATTCACCAAATTCGTAAATAGATCTGGTAACCCGAAAAATGCATTTTTTGGCAAATGTATTGTTTGGGTGGGGGGAAGCCCAGCTCTGAGTACAAGTAAGTAACCCTTTTAAAATGAGACAAATACCCCCTAAGGGGTGAGTCAGAAGAAGAATGAGGAGCTGGATCCTCTAGAAATAGCTCAGGTTCTCTGGCACAGCCTGAAGGCAGCACCACTTACTGCTGAGGTGGATCTTTGCCTATTCTGATGGATTCTGCCCTCTGATTCCCCATTTGCTCATGAAACATAGAGCAGGAAAAAATAATTCCGGCCCTTCCTTTCAGTCCTAGTGCTGATGTAATTAGAAACAAGAGAACAAACAGTTACAGAAAACAACAGTGGTTTTCACCAGGACTGGGGGAACTTTTCACAATGCTTCTCTCCAGGCTTTTCTTCCTCCAAACCTTCCCTGTTGCGAGTGCAAACACTGCTGATTATATGGCTATTGATTTAGCTTGCAAAAACAAGTCACAGCATGGGGAGTTTACCTTTGACTTACAGCACCTCACTCTCTCCCTCTCCCCTACTATCATGTACAAGTCTCACTTTGCAGAATAAAAGGCAGCCTCTCCAAATGCCAGATTCTCAGGGCCATGGGACTCGGAGTAAAAACTGATGAAGGACCTGGCTCCAAGTGTTTATCGAAAAATTTCCTGACCACATTTTTCAGAGCTGAAGAACAGTATGCAGAAAAGGAGGCTGAAGGTTCCATGAGGAGGAAGTTTTCCCTCACATAAAAATAACCCCACTGCCCACAAGTTCTGAAAGAAAAAAGTATTTTGATTTAATTTTCTTTCTGACACTCCAATTCTATTCCTTCTCCTGCCCTCAAATCCAGTCACCATGGTAACTGAAGCACTGAAAATTCCCCTGTCCATTTGATAATTATTTAATAATGAAAAGATTGTGTTGGGGGGGGGGGCAGCAAAAGAAAAGAAAAATCTAGTATCAAAAGCAAGAAAGGAAAAGAAGCGCAAAGAAGCAGCCCAAGTCAATTCCCCACCAAACCTCTGCGTTTCTCCTGATAATGGTTTAAGCCTCTCATGATGGACACTCAGATGCCATATCCTTTCTAGAGGTGCCCTGTGTGCTGTGTGAAATTTCCTTAAAATGAGACGATCCCCTTGGAAAATCCGCAAGGTGACCAAGGGGCTCAAGATGATCCTAGGAAATAAAGACTGAATTGTGGCCTTTAAGCTGTGGCCTGCCTTGATGTGGGCTAGGGGGTCTGTGTGCTTCAGTGGTAGTCCAAGCAGGGTTTCTTGTAGAGTCTGATGCAATCCTTCAGAAGATGTGCCACCACCTTTAAAATGTTTCAGTCTGTATCCTTCTATGGGTCATGCTAGCTCTGCTGGATGGTAGGGAGGGTGGAGAGGATACATAAGTCCTTTCAGGAGGCTAATACCAGATCCAGCGCTAGTGGGTGCATCACTAACACTCCTCACTGAATTTGTGACTAGCTTTCCATAGGGGCCAAAGGAAGATTCCTTCCGCTTTCTCCTCATCCCAAGTGTTCATGCAGGGCTGAGCACAATCCGAGGTCTAAGTACAGTGGAATTTCCCCAGAGGATTGCGGGATAGTGTTGACAGACTCTCCAGACCCGAGTCAGGCAACCCGGACTTGAGCTGCATCCAGACTGCAAAATGTCTGGGCTCTGAGCCACGTCACAATGAAATGTGGGCTTGATCCACCCCACTAGCAGGGTTGACGGGCCTGAATTAAAAGGGATGACTGGCCCAAGTCAGACTAATTTCTGTGTAGAGACAAGAGGGGCTTGGGCTTGAACCTGAGTCTGAACACAGGCTCAGTGTACTGTGTAGACATACCCTAAGTCACTCTTAGAAGCGTGCCCCAGCACAGGAGCACTCTGCAGCTGGAGGTGTTGCAGTTGGGATGAGACATAAAACTGGAGGCGACAGTGATTCACCTTCAGCATCGCTAGACAGATTTAGATGCCACGTTGATAGATACACATACACTCTGTTCTCTTTTGTTGTTGCTGCTGTTGCGCTACTATGAAGCAAAGCTACATGCTGTACTGCATCTCTAGCACAAGCCCTTCTACATTTAAGGACAGGGCACATGCTTCTCACGCCCCTATGCACCTCCCCTGGCTGTGAGTAAACTGAGAACCTCAGTCTTCAGTTTCAAGAACAGCTCCTCACCCTCACCGTACACAAATATTAATCTCTTCCAAAGAAAACCAACCCATATGGGCTGGCTTTGGTTCATTTATCAGAACAACCAGGTCAACAGACTAACAACAACAATAACAACATCCTTGTAATTAGCATCTCTCCGGAAGCTATAAAAGCAGTAAGTGATCAGACTGATTACGTCCTCCGATAAGATGGAAATCTGCATCTATCTTGGCATCAAAGTTTACACTAGTTTGCTTGTTAAAGTTTGCTAAAGGGGAAAGGAAACTTTTAACCCCTTGATACTAGAAGTCAAGGGCATCCCATGGCCACTACAACCTCTGTTTGCTTTGGGAACCTGCAAATGACCTGAGGCTGCTGTAGCAATGCCAGAGAGTTTTGAGTCCTGGAGGATATGACCTTGGCTAATCGTGCTTGTCAGAGGTCACAGATTTTGCCTCTTTATGAATCTCTCTTACAAATATCTGCCAGACGAATTGACCCTGTGTGTATTTGAAATAGTGATAAGAAGAGAATTTTAAAAGTGTCTGAGCTGAAAAGCTTGCTTTGCAAAAGGGGGAAACAAAATGTCCAAGTCTAGATGGTTTGTGAATTATTCATTATTTGTTTTTAGGGTGTTGTTTTGTTTTTAATTTGCATAGGCTTTTCTATAGTGCTCACCACAGTATCACACACTATAATGAAATGAGTCTCACGACAACCCTCAGAGGTAGGATAAGTGCTATTATCCCCATTTCACAGAAAGGGAATGGAGACACAGAGTTTAAGTGACTTCGCTGTGGCAGTGTTCAGAATAGAATTTAGAGGGTCTTGAATCCTCAATCCAGTTTGGTTACAGAATTCCCCCTCCCCCCATATAGTGGGGGAGCGTTAAAAGGGGCTTTATTCTTATTATTTTAAGAGTGTATCCCAAACAGAAGCCCAAGATACTAAGATCCTAGTATTTTTGGGGAAGTTAGGGTAACCAGATAGCAAGTGTGAAAGATCAGGACAGGGGCTGGGGGGGTCATAAGTCTATATAAGATAAAGTCATGAATATAGAGACTGTCCCTATAAAATCAGGACATCTGGTCACCCTAGGGGAAGTGTGCATCTGGATACAAACTTAGTGACTGGGGCCCAGATCCTCAAAGCTACTGAGGCACCTAACTCCCACTCAAATCAATCAGAGTTAGGTGCCTAAATAGCTTTCAGGATCTGGACTGGAGCTCTTAGACCTACAACAGGATAAACCAAACCCTACCCCAGAACACTCCAGAATCTTGAGGAGGTTTGGATTTGAGCCCAGATACATACTTCACAGCCTGGGCCTATGCCGACTTTTTTTTTTAATAGCACTAATTAAATAAAAATGTACAAGAGATCTTGGCTTGATAGATAATAATGACTCACATTTGTGACTGTACATTGATTTTACCATTACATTTGCTTTTCACTTACTGTAACTCTCCTTCTGTCTTTTTGAGACCCCCCCCCCCCCAATTGAGCTTCCTTTTGTAGATGTTGAGAGAAGTGAACATAGTGACAGATTTCAGAGTAGCAGCCGTGTTAGTCTGTATCCGCAAAAAGAAGAACAGGAGGACTTGTGGCACCTTAGAGACTAACAAGTTTATTAGAGCATAAGCTTTCGTGGACTATAGCCCACTTCTTCGGATGCAGATGGGTATCTTAGATTTGGAAGGAATCCTGCAGTCCTTCTTCACCACAGACTTTGCTTGGAGCATCCATGCACGTAAGAGCTATTAGATCAGTCCCTTTGTTATCCAACTTTCACTGAACTGACAAGAGTGATCTTCTAGAGCTGTGGATGACTTAATGGCTTTAGTTAACTTGGTTACTATGATGGTTTGTGCCCCTAGTTTGCTTTCACTTATAAGTCAAACTAGACCTGGCAATCCCAGCCCAAGCCACCATGTTTTTACATAGTTTTGCATCCAAGCCCATACATTTCTCTCTGCCACCTATGCCTCCAAATCTCATGGAAGAATTACATCCAAAACGTGGCTCACTTCCTCCCAAAGCTCAAACAAAACTGAGCCTAGATTCACCAAACATTAATTTTGTAGCAATTCTGGCCAACATTTATTTTGTAACAAACCCCCAAACCAGGAAAGTTGAATTGTGTTTGGGGATTCATGATACACACTTTGTACATCCCTGCTCCTGTCACAAATCTGCAGGTAGCTCGTGTTTTCATTTCTCTACTATGAGTTTTGCTGACAACAATTTACCAAGCATGTGCCCTGGTAAAAAAGGAAAGAATTTGGCAGAAGCAGAATTTGCTACTGAATTTTCACACTTACATTGCATTACAGCGTTTCAAGCTGTGTGGCAAGAGTCCCAATAAGCTAATATATGCATGAAATTAGCTGTAACTTACACAAACTGATGCCAGGTATCTCAGTATTCGAGGGATGATAATTTCATATTCTTTGTTATCTAAGATATAACAGGATACCTGCTTCTACACGGTCTTAAACTCTGTTCTATTATAATATGTTTTTCAAATTATTTTTATTCCCTTTCCCCACCACCTGTTTCCCCCTCATTCTTCATCTCCGGAGTCCCACTCCCCTTAAGTCCCTACTTTCACCCTCTTCTGCAGTCATGAGAAGAGGAAATTCTGGACTGGGAGTCATTTCATCCTTGCCTCGCAGAACTTACAATTGAAGTATGTTTTATATGCTTTACCTTCTATGCAGATAGCATTGTAAACTGCAAAAAGAATCCGGTGGAAAGTCCACTGCTTCCAGCATTACACTGATCTGTTCACTCGTTATCTCCTACCCCCACACGCTCTGGTTTAAGATCCCACAAATCCAGAAGGTCAACAGTTAACACACTGGCACTTCTTTAATAATGAAAAGTAACTAACTGTCTTGTAATGCAGCTGCTTGCTGCTCCAGTGGGATGAAGCAAAATAATTAATAGCAAAAATGTCTGACATTTAACTGGTGCTAAATTTAAATAACTTGTTATTGCTATTTTGTAATAAGACTATTGTCCATTAAAATATGAACTCTTATTTCAAGTAATTATTACTACTACTTATAATTAAAAAAGACTCTTCGACATTTAAAGAACACCATCCTTTCAGAAGGATCCCAAAGTGCTTTAGAAATTACATTTTTGCACAACACCTCTATTTCATTTACCCCACCATTGAAATGCAGCCATTTCTGGGGGAGAACATTACGGTTTTTCTATTAACCATACATTCTGTTTTAGCGGAAGAAGAGAAGAAAAGCTCATTCATTTGAAACTACAAGGTGAATTTAGATAGGCAAACTTTAATTACCTAAGCTGGAATTTGTCCAGGACACTGAACCTAACATCCTTATGTAGATTAAAAACTATTATTGTTAATAGGAGTATAATTAATCATTTGCTATTTATGTAATGTTTCACTAATTACATAGCAATTTGACACATCTACCTGGGGATTAGTGCCCTGGTATTTTTACCCACATTTCCTACTATGAATGAAATTATATTATAAATCAGTTGTCACAAAGTCCATGTTGTTTGATGTACTGTAATATAAAGGAATTCAAAAACTGTATATGTTGACATGTTTGAGACATTTAGGAATAAAAGATTAAGGTGAAAAATGCACTCTTCTTTTTTTATCCAGATACACAAGCTTTCAATAGAGAAAAGTCTTCCATTTTTATGGATCATGGCTGTGACAGATGAAATGTTTATGCAGCACAGAATTTATTTTTCTAGCAGAACTAACATTTGAACAGTTGTGCTAGGAGATGGCTAGTCTTATGTGCTTATTTCGACTGGAAACATCTGTACTGGAAAATGTAAGCTGTTGTATCAAATGTTAAATAACATCATTATAGATTAAATATGTCTGTTCTGAATCTTCTGATTACTCTGCTGGTATATATTAGGCCTGGTCTACACTATGACTTTAATTCGGATTTAGCAGTGTTAAACTGAATTAACCCTGCACCCGTCCACACAACGAAGCCATTTATGTCGAAATAAAGGGCTCTTTAAATCGATTTCTGTACTCCACCCCGACGAGCGGAGTAGCGCCAAAATCGATATTGTCATTTCGAATTAGGGTTAGTGTGGCCGCAATTTGATGGTATTGGCCTCTGGGAGCTGTCCCACAGTGCACCATTGTGATCGCTCTGGACAGCAATCTGAACTCGGATGCATTGGCCAGGTAGACAGGAAAAGCCCCGCGAACTTTTGAATTTCATTTCCTGTTTGCCCAGCGTGGAGAGCACAGGTGACCACAGATAGCTCAGCTCATCAGCACAGGTAACCATGCAGGCAGATAATCGAAAAAGAGCACCAGCATGGACCGTACGGGAGGTACTGGATCTGATCGCTATATGGGGAGAGGATTCAGTGCTAGCAGAACTTCATTCGAAAAGACGAAATGCCAAAACTTTTGAAAAAATCTCCAAGGGCATGATGGAGAGAGGCCACAATAGGGACTCAGATCAGTGCCACATGAAAGTCAAGGAGCTCAGACAAGCCTATCAAAAAACAAAGGAGGCAAATGGTCGCCCCGGGTCAGAGCCGCGGATATGCTGCTTCTACGCCGAGCTGCATGCAGTTCTAGAGGCTGGTACCTCCACTACCCCACCTCTGACCGTGGATTCTGAGGCAGGGATAATCTCATCAGCCACACCTGAGGATTCTGCGGACGAGGAATAGGAGGAGGAGGAGGACGAGCTTGCGGAGAGCACCCAGCACTCCGTTCTCCCCAACAGCCAGGATCTTTTTCTCAGCCTGACTGAAGTACCCTCCCAACCCAATATCCAAGACCATGACCCCATGGAAGGGACCTCAGGTGAGTTTACCTTTTAAAATATAAAACTTTCTTTTAAAACAAGTGTTTTTTAATGATTACTTTGCCCTGAGGACTTGGGATGCATTCACGGCCAGTACAGCTACCGGAAAAGTCTGTTAACGTGTCTGGGGATGGAGCAGAAATCCTCCAGGGACATCTCCATGAAGCTCTCCTGGAGGTACTCAAAAGCTTTGCCACAAGGTTTCTGGGCAGTGCAGCCTTATTCCGTCCTCCATGGTAGGACACTTGACCACGCCATGCTTGCAGCAAATAATCTGGTATCACTGCATTACAAAGCCTGGCAGCATATGGTCCCGGTGTTTGCTGGCATTCAAGCAACATCCGTTCTTTATCTCGCTGTGTAATTGTCAGAAGAGTGATATCGCTCATGGTAACCGGGTTGAAATATGGGAATTTAATTAAGAGGACAGAGGTGGCCGTTCCTACTGGGCTGTTTGCCTGTGGCTGAAAAGAAATCCTTCCCTGTAGTTAGCCAAGCGTGGCGGGGGGGGGGGGGGGGATTGGCCCTGAGCTTTTTGCGTTTGGCTAGCAGGGATCTTCCCTGTTACCAGCCACGCGGTGGGGGGGAGGGGTACAGCAATCATCCCAGATAATTCATGGCAGGAGGGAGGAGTGGGGGGGTTAGTTTGGTTTCTGCAGGGATCTTCCCTGATACCAGCCACGCGGTGGGGGGAGGGATAAAACAATCATCCCAGAGAATTGGATGGGGAGGGGTTAGTTTGTTTTCTGCTGCTGAAGGTTAACAGGAAAACCGCAGCAGTCAATGGGCTTTGCTTGGTATGTGGGAAAGGAGGGCGCAGAAGCCGAAAGACAATGACTTACCATGGCCGCATGCAAGCTGAATTCTGTTGCCCGGACCTGCGTCTGTGATCTCTAACACCAAAGCCACAGGCACTCAATATTAAGATGGAAAATGCGACCTTGTACTGAAATCACATGTGCTATGTAATGTGAATAGTGTTGTTCACCATGAAAGAGTATAAGCATTGTTCTGTAAAATGTATCATTTTAAAAACTTCTCTTCTTTTTTTCAACCCTCCCTCCAGCAGCTGCAAATTTTTCAAGCCTCCCTCCTCCATCCCGAAGGCTATCTCAGATAAGGCGGTGGAGAAAGAGGACGCGAGACGAGATGTTCACGGAAATAATGGAATGCACCCGCAATGAAAGAGCTCATTTGAATGAGTGGAAGGACACGGTATCTAAATTTAGGAAAGATGCCAGTGAATGTGAGGTCATGAGGGACGCTTGAGATGAGAGGTGGCAGGCTGCAACGCTGGGGCTGCTGCGTGATCAAACGGACATGCTCCAGCGTCTGGTGGAGCTTCAGAAATGGCAGCAGGATAACAGACTGCCGCTGCAGCCACTGTATAACCTCCCTCCCCCCTCACCATGTTCCATATCCTCCTCACCCAGATGTGTAAGAACACGGGGGGGGGGGAGAAGAGGGTCCGTGCACCCTCCCACTCCACCCCAGTGGACAGCCCAACCAAAAGGCTGTCATTATATTGAATTTTTTCAGCGGCCTTTTACTTCCCTCCTATCCTCCTCCCAAACCTCACCCAGATTACCTTGTCGGTTCTCTCCCTATGTTTATAATCAATTAATAAAGAATACATAATTTTTAAACGATAGTGACTTTATTTCCTTTGAAAGCAAGCTGGGGGGAGGGAGAGGGTGGGTTCCTTACAGAGAATGAGTCAATAAAGGGGGTGGGTTTTCATGAAGGAGAAACAAACAGAAATTTCACACTGTAGCCTGGCCAGTCATGAAACTGGTTTTCAAAGCTTCTCTGATGCACAGCGCTTCCTGGTGTGCTCTTCTAATGGCCCTGGTGTCTGGCTGCATGTAATCAGCAGCCAGGCGATTTGCCTCAGCCTCTCACCCTGCCATAAAGGTCTCCCCCTTACTTTCACAGAGATTGTGGAGCACACAGCAAGCAGAAATAACAATGGGGATATTGGTTTGGCTGAGGTCTGAGCGAGTCAGTAACGATCACCAGCGACCTTTTAAACGGCCAAATGCACATTCTACCATCATTCTGCACTTGCTCAGCCTGTAGTTGAACAGCTCCTGACTCCTGTCCATGCTGCCTGTGTATGGCTTCATGAGCCATGGCATTAAGGGGTAGGCTGGGTCCCCAAGAATAACTATTGGCATTTTAACATCCCCAACGGTTATTTTCTGTCCAGGAAGTAAGTCCCTTGCTGCAGCCATTTAAACAGATTAGTGTTCCTGAAGACGCGAGCGTCATGAACCCTTCCCAGCCAGCCCACGTTGATGTTGGTGAAACGTCCCTTGTGATCCACAAGTGCTTGCAGCACCATTGAAAAGTACCCCTTGCGGTTTATGTACCGGGTACCCTGGTGCTCCAGTGCCAAGGTAGGGATATGGGCTCCATCTATCGCCCCACCACAGTTAGGGAATCCCATTGCAGCAAAGCCTTCCACTATGGCCTGCACATTTCCCAGAGTCACTACCTTTCGTAACAGCACCTCAGTGATTGCTTTGGCTACTTGCATCACAGCAGCCCCCACAGTAGATTTGCCCACTCCAAATTGATTCCCGACTGACCGGTAGCTGTCTGGCGTTGCAAGCTTCCACAGGGCTATCGCCACTCGCTTCTCAACTGTGAGGGCTGCTCTCATCTTGGTATTCTGGCGCTTCAGGGCAGGGGAAAGCAAGTCACAAAGTTCCAAGAAAGTGTCCTTATGCATGCGAAAGTTTCGCAGCCACTGGGAATCGTCCCACACCTGCAACACTATGTGGTCCCACCAGTCTGTGCTTGTTTCCTGGGCCCAGAATCGGCGTTCCATGCCTATAACCTGCCCCATTAACAGCATGATCTCCAAAGCACCGGGTCCCACAGTTTAATAGAATTCCATGTCCATATCCTCATCACTCTCGCTGCCGTGCTGCCGTAGCCTACTCCTCGCCGCCTGGTTTTGCAGGTTCTGGTTCAGCATAAACTGCACGATAACGCGCGAGGTGTTTACAACGTTCGTGACTGCTGTCTTGAGCTGAGCGGGCTCCATGCTTGCCGTGGTATGGCGTCTGCACTATTCACCCAGGAAAAAGGCGGGAAACGGTTGTCTGCCGTTGCTTCCCTGGAGAGGGGGGAGGATATACCCAGAACCACCTGTGACAATGTTTTTGGCCCCATCAGGCATTGGGATCTCAACCCAGAATTCCAATGGGTGGAGGAGACTACGGGATCTATGGGATAGCTATGGGATAGCTACCCACAGTGCAGTGCTCCAGAAATCGACGTTAGCCCCAGTACATGGACGCACACCACCGAATTAATGTGCTTAGTGTGGCCGCATACATTCGACTTTATACAATCTGTTTCCAAAATTCGAATTATATAAATTCAGATTAATCCCATAGTGTAGACATACCCTTAGCACCGTGGCATGACACTACTAGTTAAAGGTGCTGCACCATGAACACTTAATGCATTTGTACTTTCCAGTAGGGCTGTCAAACAATTAAAAAAATAATCAGAATTAATCATGAGATAAAAAAGTCGCAATTAATCACAGATTTAATCGCACTGCTCATCGATAAAAGAATACCAATTTAAATTTATTATAAATATTTTTGATATTTTTCTACATTTTCAAATATATTGATTTCAATTATAACACAGAATACATTTTATATTATTATTTTTATTACAAATATTTGCATTGTTAAAATGATAAAAGAAATAATAGTTTTCAATTCACCTCATACAAGTACCGTGGTGTAATCTCTTTATTGTGAAAGTGCAACTTACAAATGTGGAATTTATTTTTTTATGTAAGTGCACTCAAAAACAAAAGAATGTAAAACTTTAGAGCCAACAAGTCCACTCAGTCCTACTTCTTGTTCAGGCCAATCGGTAAGACAAAAACATTTGTTTACATTTATGGGAGATAGTGCTGCCTGCTTCTTATTTACAATGTCACCTGAAAGTTATAAGAGGCAGTTTCTGCTTGATAATGACCCAAAGCAGCGAGGACCGACGTACATTTATTTTCATCATCTGAGTCAGATGCCACCAACAGAAGGTTGATTTTCTTTTTTAGTGGTTCAGGTTCTGTAGTTTCCATATTGGAGTGTTGCTCTTTTAAGTCTTCTTTTTATTTATTTTTTACAGTGCAAATATTTGTAATAAAACATAATAATATAAAGTGAGCACTGTACAATTTGCATTCTGTGTTGTAATTGAAATCAATATATTTGAAAATGTAAAAAAATCATCCCAAAATATTTATAATAAATTTAAATTGGTATTCTAATATTATTTAACAGTGTGATTAAAATTGCCATTAATCATTACTATTTTTTAAATCCAGTTAATTTGTTTTACGTTAATCACTTGAGTTAACTGCAATTAATTGACAGCCCTACTTTCCAGATTACCAGTCAAATAAGGGCCTGATTCAGGAAGATATTTAAATATGTGCGTCAGTTTAAACATGAGATCAATGCGTTGAGATCAATGTGGCTACTCACTCACTTGAGTTGGGGCTAAATGATTAGAAAGTATCAAATCCAGATTATTCAGAATCTGCTGTGCCTGGAAACTGTAGTTTATGGGCCTAATTCTCAGATTTCAGACTCTAGAATTACTTCACATTAATACTAACTACCAGATTTATTGAGCACCTAGTCTCCTTAAATATCTGTGTAAAACACCATAGACCTGATTTTCCTTTTAATTCCAGTGATGATAATCAGGAGGAACAGAGTTACCGCAGTATAAAACTGCTGTATGAGGAGAATCTGGCCCACTTCCCAAAGTCTTGTCATTTTGGAACCACATGTATAGTTCATGCCAAAAAATGATTACTGAATTGAAAAGAATGGAAAGGTCGCAGAATGGAATGATCTCAGAATGCAAGGGATCTTATGTAAAACCTGCATATGGGAGCAGGTTTCCGTAAACTGGTGCACAGACATGGATGTGATTTTATGCAACCCATGCTGTTTATCTGGAACCACCTCATTACAGTATATGTGCTGTGTCTATTATTATTCCGCTAAATCTAGACAGTTCTAAGGTTCTTGTCCTTCGAGATTTACTTCCTGGAATTACAATATTCAACTGAACAAAGGCTAGTGGTTGGAAGACAAGTCCTGTAAACACATATCCTACCTACCAGCAGATCTGAAGACATGCCCCTGTTTGAAAGTACCTAAGGTCCATCAACCTGGTTTGGCTCAGTTCTAGGTATAACCCATTGCAAAGGTAGTAGTATACAAAACAGTCTTTCACAGAGAGTGAGATAATACTATATTGGTTAATCTAGTTTAGATCAATTCACACGGATGGTTTTAATAATCCATAATTCCGATACTCACCCTATATATTTACAGATTGATAGGGGGACTGGGCATAATTACAAATGCTCTGGGAGTTTCAACTCATTTTCTTTACTTTGGTCAAGATTGTCAGAACTGACACATTTACATTTATGATTTGTTTTTAGTCTTGAAATTCATTAGTTTAATAGTATTATACTCTCCAATGACAAGGTTTTATTCATTTATTTTGACATTCCCATAGACTTTCATTGCAATTGTTTTGCCATCGCAAAACATATCATAATGAGAACTCAGCAGGGGAGCCCCTTGGTAATCTCGCATTATAATTAAGGATGCCATATCCAGCCTTCTACTCAAGCTGGCACAACCAGAACAAGCTGTAGCATATCAAGCAGTTTATGCATGTCTCTAAACTATAAACAGCTTTAGCCCAGCTTTACAAGAACTCAGAACTATTTGCCACTAATCAAATGTCACTAATAGCTTGATGGTCTCTGTTTGGTGTTGTTATTTCATACTGAGGCAATACCGAGCAGGGCTGGTGCTACCATTAAGGCAAACTAGGCGGTTGCCTAGGGCACCAAGATTTGGGGGCGCCAAAATGCGGTGCCCCCAATTTTTTTTTACAGCGTTCCTACGCCCCCTCCCAAGCACGCAGTCGCCGCTCCATTTCTCCCGCCTCCCAGGCTTGCAGTGCCAATCAGCTGTTTGGCATCACAAGCCTGGGAGGGGAGGAGAATTAGAGCAGGATGGCGTGCTCGGGGGGGAGGCGGAGCAGAGGTGAGCTGGGGTGGGGAGCTGCCGCACAGCTCCCCGGGACGGGGGGGTGGGGAGCTGCTGCAGGGGAGCCTCAGGGCAGGGGTGGGAGCTGCCGCAGGGCTCCCCACCCCAGCTCACCTCTGCTACGCCCCCTCCCCGAGCATGCCGTCGCTGCTCCACTTCTCCTGCTTCCCAGGCTTGCGGCGCCAATCAGCTGTTTGGCGCCACAAGCCTGGGAGGGGAGGAGAATTAGAGCGGGGGTGGCGTGCTCGGGGAGGAAGCGGAGCAGAGGTGAGCTGGGGTGGGGAGCTGCCACGGGGGGAGGGGCGCCTCAGGGCAGGGGGGGCTAACGTGGGGGGGGGGCACCTCAGGGCAGGGGGGATGGGGAGCTGCCGCAGGGCTGGGGGGTGGGGGCGCAATGTGGAAGTTTCGCCTAGGGCGTGAAACTTCCTTGCTCCGGCCCTGATACCGAGGCATCTTTTTCTCTTCTTGATTACATGTGGTCAGTCGCAAATAAGTAACTGTCCTCCTCTCCCCTCTTATGCATCATTTTACATTAGGTAATATTGGAGTTATAGTCAACATAACATATATAATCCAATGAAGCACAACATAACCTGTCCTAGCCTAATATAATGGGATAAAATGTATTGGAAATCATTTTCAAAATCCACTTTCTTTCAGGATGGGTACCTGCTATTGATTTAGGTGGATCCCAATACTGCATTAGTTTTTTTTCAAGGTAGAAATAATCTTGATGTAATAAAGATCCCCCTTCACTGCACCCACAACCTTTGTTACTTACCCACGCTACTACTGGGTAGCTTGTTAGAGTTCACTGCTTTCTTTCAGGTGAAATAACTTGCATACATTTTTTCTCTCTCTCTTCCATGTCCTCCCTGTCTCTCATCCCATGAGAATTAAGAATTCTGCAAACAGAGCAGTGAAACCATGTTCTACACTCACATTACGTAGGAGTGTTTTTTCTTAATTCCTACATTTTCAGTGAGTTGAACTGAATATCCAAACTGGGAGTTGCAGTCCAGCCCAAGTGACAGCTAAATGATATGTGAACAACAAAAAGTACTATAGAAAAGGAGCAATCTCCCTGAAAAGTTAAGAAGCACTTAGTTTATTGAACACTGCTGCCTTCCAAATTCTGTGGTGGTGCCAGAAAATAACTACGGTATATATCAGGAAAGATGAACCAATAAATAAATAAATAAATCAACCAAAGTCCATGATTGTGTATGTGTGTCTAACAGATGGACAAACTGGCATTCCTAACAAACCATAAAGCCAGCAGAGATGCTGTCTAACCATCAATGCATGTACCATGGCAGAAAAAGGACAGCATAATTTACTAGGAATCAAAAACTGTTTCACTAATAAAATTTTGGCACTGAAGATTAGAGAGAGAGATGTGGACTTTTTACCTCGTCACATTGACTGGGGATGGGGAGGAGAACAAGCTAATCACTCTGCCACCTAATTACAAAAAATACAGATGATACAAAAGGACAGAGGCAGTGATAACTATGACACATCAGAGAGCTATAATTTGCACCAGGAACCTGGAACTCAAAAGCCTGCTTCAAGGCCCACTGAAATAAAAGATGTGGCGGACACATATGCTGATAACAGGGTCCCTGTACGTTTAGTGTAATATTTTGCTACTTTTACTATGATCAACAGTTTTCAGGGTTATAAGCACTGGTTGCATTACTTTTAATATATACACATTATTGTGATCTAATGATCCTAGTGATCTTTCTCTGTCTCTCTCAGATTGCTAGAGAACTGCCATATACACTGTGTCACTGGCATTATGAAATCCTGTTTTTTCTCTTTAAACATTATTTGTCCCTCCACAATCTGTCAGTGCCAATATCCATATGCCCAAGCTGAACATCGACGGAAAGCAGTACTGTCAGAATGGACTTTGGAATAACCTCACAGTGCCATCTGAGCAAAACTTCTGATGCCATTATGCCATTGCGACAGATGCCTCTATGAAAGAGGTGGCACACTGGCCTTGTTGCCTGCTCTCCTTTGTTCTTTGCTTCACTGGTTTGGGACTTAAGGAAGAGACCCTTCTGAGACATGTCATTAAAAGCAGTGTATTGCCAACCACTGTTTGCCCAAGATATGCAGGCAACAAAATACTCTTCAAATGCATAATGGATCATGTGATACTTGAGTACACTACATCCACAGAGACAAATGTTGTAAGTAATTATACTGGTGTAAGTCCAGAGTAATTCCACTGACTTCAGAAAGGCATGTAATTTCATCCAACATGTATCTCTAATCGTAATATTTCCTAGTAACAAAATAATTGACATTTAAAAGGAAAGGGATGTACCATTTCCATTCCACAGGAATTCTAATATTCCAAAATTTGATTTTTTCTTCTTGAATTGATGCACCAGGGAATATGTAGTCTATGTAGTCCAGCCCATGAGCCAGACCCATACAGAAGATTGGAGACATGAAGCACATGAATTACAATTCTTCTGAGGCATTATGGCAGTGTAAGCACAGATTAATGTTGAACTGACCCAAAACAGAACATTTAAATTAAGCTCAACAAACCAAAATATTTCAAATTGAGACAACCTGACTTGAAACCAACTATTTCACTTTGATTTTCCAGACAGAAAAAAAATCAAAACCTTTTGGCAAGTGGAAGTTTTCCTGCAGAAAATTTTGATTTTGTGGAAAAGGCATTTTCTTTGTAACAAAAATATTTGAATGGAAATTTCCCAACCAGCTCTAATATATATCTATTGAGAGTCATGTTTGCTTACCAACTAAAACAAAATTGTATTAATTTTTACTCCTGTTAGCACTGCAAAATCAACATCAAAGTCAGAAAATGAGCCAAATTCATTTTGGCCCATGAATCATTATCATAATTTGCTAATTTCCAATTTAAGGGTAAAACTCTTCCCTCAGTTACATCTGTGGAAGCCCTTTGGAGAGAACAGTGTGGTAGTAAGTGGTGCAGCTGAGGGCAGAATTTTGCCCACAGAGTCTTTATTACTGATGATGGGGATTGAAACAAAGAATCTAGATAGTCATTTGGATCTTGAATTAAGTCTGCAAGGCTGGCAGTTAGAAAACCATCACTTTATATGTAAACTGTGCACATGAGATACAAAGTCAATGAGACACATTAAACATGGAACTCCAAGCTGCCATTTTTAGAGAATTACTCCACAGAGAAGAACTGTGAAGGAGGAGGATTGATAGCTCTCGTAATTTTTTCCTGGATAACATAACTGCAGTTACATATTAAATTGACTCCCAGTGGTGCTCTGGGTGTCCAGCACTTCTGAAAAATCATGCAAAAGCCTACCCAATCCTTTTTTTTTAAATTACTAATGCATTTCACATTACTCAAAGGATGGTCTGGTGGTTAAGGCACTAGCTTAGGACTTGGGATTCCTGAGTTTAATTACCTTCTTTGTCACAGACTTCCTGTTTGACATTGGGTACGTTACTTAGGCCTGGTCTACACTATGAGTTTAGGTCGAATTTAGCAGTGTTAAATTGAATTAAGCCTGGACAGGTCCACACGACGAAGCCCTTTTTTTCGACGTAAAGGGCCCTTTAAACCAGTTTCTTTACTCCACCTCCGACGAGGGGATTAGCGCTAAAATCGGCCTTTGTGGGTCGGATTTGGGATAGTGTGGATGGAATTCGACGTTATTGGCCTCTGGGAGCTATCCCACAGTGCTTCATTGTGACCGCTCTGGACAGCACTCTCAACTCAGATGCACTGACCAGGTAGACAGGAAAAGCCCCGCGAACTTTTGAATTTAATTTCCTGTTTGCCCAGCGTGGAGAACACAGGTGACCACACAGAGCTCATCAGCACAGGTAAACATGATGGAGTCCCAGGATCGCAAAAGAGCTCCAGCATGGACAGAACGGGAGGTACAGGATCTGCTCGCCATATGGGGAGACGAATCAGTGCTAGCTGAACTCCGTAGCAGTAAACGAAATGGCAAAATATTAGAAAAAGTACAAAGGCCATGAAGGACAGAGGCCATAACAGGGACATACAGCAGTGCCGCGTGAAAATTAAGGAGCTAAGGTAAGCCTACCACAAAGCCAGAGAGGCAAACGGAAGATCCGGGGCAGAGCCGCAAACATGCCGCTTTTACGCGGAGCTGCATGCCATGCTAGGGGTGCAGGCACCACTATCCCAACCGTGTGCTTTGACTCCATCAATGGAGAATCAATCACGCAACAGGGAAGCAGGTTCGGGGTATGAGGAAGATAATGATGAAGACAATGAAGATAGCTCACAGCATGGAAGCGGAGAAACCGGTTTCCCCAACAGCCAGGATATGGACCTGGACCTGGAACCAGTAACCCCTGAACTCACCCAAGGAGGGCTCCCAGACCCTGAGGGCACACAAGGGACCTCTGGTGAGTGTACCTTTGTAAATATTACACATGGTTTAAAAGCAAGCGTGTTTAATGATTAATTTGCCCTGGCAATCGCGGCCAGTACAGCTACTGGAAAAGTCTGTTAACGTGTATGGGGATGGAACGGAAATCCTTCAGGGACATCTCCAGAAAGCTCTCCTTCATGTATTCCCAAAGCTTTTGCAAAAGGTTTCTGACTTATCCCGTCTGCCATGGTAGGACACTTTACCACGCCAGGCCAGTAGCACGTAGTCTGGAATCATTGCGTAACAAAGCATGGCAGCGTATGGTCCCGGTGTTTGCTGGCATGCAGACAACATCCATTCCTTATCTCTCTTTGTTATCCTCAGGAGAGTGATATCATTTACGGTCACCTGGTTGAAATAGGGTGATTTTATTAAGGGGACATTCAGAGGTGCCCGTTCCTGCTTGGCTGAACAGAAATGTTCCCCACTGTTAGCCCCGCGGTGGGGGGGAGGGGTGAAGTGATCATCCCAGAGAATTGGGTGGGGGGGGGTAGTTGGGTTTGTGCTGCATGTTAACCCGGAAACCACAGCCCCTCCTTTTACATTGCAAACCAATTTTAAATGGCCAACCCAACGAGTGCTTGGTATGGGAAATGAGGGCGCTACAGTTTGAAACCATTCCCACATGTTAAGAAGGTTAAAAAAGCCAAAAGACTGTGGCTTACCATGGCTGCCTGCAAGCCGAAATCTGTTGCTGGCACTGCATGAGTGATCTCTCACACCAAACTGGCAGGCCCTCAATATAAGAGGAAAAATGCGACCTTGTAACGAAAGCACATGTTCTGTGTAATGTGAATAGCAAAATCTAACGTGAAAGAGTGCACCCATTGTTCTCTAAAATGTGTCTTTTTTAACTACCTCTCCCCCTTCTCCTCCACCAGCTACAAATGTTTCTCCTTCACAGAGGCTAGTGAAGATTAGAAGGTGAAAATGGCGGACTCGGGATGATATGTTCTCGGAGCTCCAGATGTCCTCCCACGCTGACAGAGCACTACAGGATGCGTGGAGGCAGTCAACGTCAGAGTGCAAAAAAGCACAATATGAATGAGAGGAGAGGTGGCGGGCTGAATCTCGGGCTCAAGAGAGCAAGTGGCGGGCTGAAGAGGATAGGTGGTGTCAGCTTGCTGACAGAAGGCAAGAATCGATGCTCCGGCTGCTGGAGCATCAAACTGATATGCTCCAGTGTACGGTTGAGCTGCAGGAAAGGCAGCAGGAGCAGAGACCGCCACTACAGCCCCTGTGTAACCAACAGCCCTCCTCCCCAAGTTCCATAGCCTCCTCACCCAGATGCCCAAGAACTCGGTGGGGGGCCTCCAGCCACCCAATCACTCCACCCTAGATGACTGCCCAAGCATCAGAAGGCTGGCCTTCAATAAGTGTTAAAGTTTTAAAGTTTTAAACTGCAGTGTGTCCTTTTCCTTCCCTCCTTCTCCCACCCCTCCTGGGCTACCTTGGCAGTTATCCCCCTAGTTGTGTGATGAATTAATAAAGAATGCATGAATGTGAAATAACAATGACTTTATTGCCTCTGCAAGCGGTGCTCGAAGAGGGGAGGGGAGGGTGGTTAGTTTACAGGGAAGTAGAGTGAACCGGGGGAGGGGGGGCGGGTGGAGGGTTCATCAAGGAGAAACAAACATGTTTCACACCGTAGCCTGGCCAGTCACAAAACTGGTTTTCAAAGCTTCTCTGATGCGCACCGCACCCTGCTGTACTCTTCTAACCACCCTGGTGTCTGGCTGCGCGTAATCAGCGGCCAGGCGATTTGCCTCAACCTCCCACCCTGCCATAAATGTCTCCCCCTTACTCTCACAGATATTGTGGAGCGCACAGCAAGCAGCAATAACAATTGGAATATTGGCTTCGCTGAGGTCTATCCAAGTCAGTAAACTGCGCCAGCGCACTTTTAAATGTCCAAATGCACATTCCACCACCATTCGACACTTGCTCAGCCTATAGTTGAACAGGTCCTGACTACTGTCCAGGCTGCCTGTGTACGGCTTCATGAGCCATGACATTAAGGGGTAGGCTGGGTCCCCAAGGATAAGTATAGGCATTTCAACATCCCCAACAGTTATTTTCTGGTCCGGGAAGAAATTCCCTTCCTCCAGATTTTGAAACAGACCAGAGTTCCTGAAGACACGAGCATCATGTACCTTTCCCGGCCATCCCACGTTGATGTTAGTGAAACGTCCCTTGTGATCCACAAGGGCTTGCAGCAGCATTGAAAAGTACCCCTTGTGGTTTATGTACTCGGTGGCTTGGTGCTCCAGTGACAAGATAGGGATATGGGTTCTGTCTATCACCCAACCACAGTTAGGGAATCCCATTGCAGCAAAGCCATCCACTATGGCCTGCACGTTGCCCAGAGTCACTACCCTTGATATCACCAGGTCTTTCATTGCCCTGGCAACTTGGATCACAGCAGCCCCCACAGTAGATTTGCCCACTCCAAATTGATTCCCGACTGACCGGTAGCTGTCTGGCGTTGCAAGCTTCCACAGGGCTATCGCCACTCGCTTCTCAACTGTGAGGGCTGCTCTCATCCTGGTATTCTGGCGCTTCAGGGCAGGAGAAAGCAAGTCACAACGTTCCATGAAAGTGCCCTTACGCATGCGAAAGTTTCGCAGCCACTGGGAATCGTCCCACATCTGCAACACGATGCGGTCCCACCAGTCTGTGCTTGTTTCCCGGGCCGAGAATCGGCATTCCACGCCATGAACCTGCCCCAGTAACACCATGATTTGCACACTGCTGGGGCCTGTACTTTGTGAGAGGTTTATGTCCATGTCAATTTCCTCATCACTCTCGTCGCCGCACTGCAATCGCTGCAATCGCCTCCTCGCCTGGTTTTGCTTTGGCATGTTCTGGCACTGCATATACTCCAGGACAATGCACGTGCTGTTCATAGTACTGATAATTGCCGCGGTGATCTGAGCGGGCTCCATGATCCCAGTGCTATGGCATCTGGGCTGAAAAAAGGCGCGAAACTATTGTCTGACGGAGGGAGGGAGGGAGAGAGGGAGGGGCGAGTGACGACATGGCTTACAAGGAATTATAATCAACAAAGGTGGCTGTGCATCAAGGAGAAACACAAACAACTGTCACACAGAATGCCCCCCCCCCAAAGTTTGAACTCAAAACCCTGGGTTTAGCAGGCCATTGATTTCACGGAGGGAGGGGGAAGCAAATGAATACAGAACAAATCTGGTCCATCTATTTTTTACATCTTAAGCTGGCAGCAGACGGTGCAGCATGACTGATAGCCATCGGCATCTTCTGGGTGCTTGGCAGAAGATGCTGTACTACGACTGCTAGCCATCATCGTCAAGACGGTTCAATAGGACTGTTGGGTCTGAACTTTTGATGAGCTTAAACTTAACCCAGACTTGATGTCTCTGTCTGAACTTTTAATCAAAGCTCTGACCTGCGAACTACTCATGACACCCCCCCTCCCCTTAAGTAGCCATCTCCCCTTATCTCTTTTTGAATTTACATTTTAACCTGTTTTATCCTGTAGAATCTTGTTTGATTATGCATGACCATTATAATCTGTTAATCACTTTGTTTACTTCTGTGTATAATTATTAATGCTCACCCCTAATAAACTTGCCACACTTACTCTGAAGCCTTTCAAGCTAAGGATAGTGTGAGCCCGTTGATCAACGAATTGGTGTCTGGTCTCTGACAGATTGTGAGCCCCATACCAACTCCGCACGAACTCGGGTGCTGGAGAGGTGAGTGAGGACTTGCTTTTTTACCTAACAATTTGGGGGCTTGTCCGGGATTTCCTTCTGGTGCGGTGCCTCTGTCCAGTGGTCAGACCACTCATATACGAATTGGCAGGCGCCACGGGAGATTTCTCCCAGCCAATTCAATATTGAGGGGTCGTGTACTGGACAGCAGGATAAACGCCAGTTGGAGGGCTCCTGTCAGACACCGTGGGTCAAGGGACTAGCGTGCCTCTTGAGAGTCCGTTGGGGATTGTAAATAAGTTATGGAACGAAGGGAAACTCCCAGTACAGACAGGAATGTCTAGGAGGAAGTTGTACACACTGTGTGTAAGGAATTGGACTGGGTATACCGCGGTATTGGCCAACCCGGAGATGAGGTGGCCTTCGTATGGCTCTTTTGAACAGGCTGCCTTAAGAGGAGTAAGGAGCCAGATCGAAAAAGACCATCCGGGACAGTTATGTTACTGGTTTTGTTGGGACACAGCAGCAGAGCTGTGGAAATCTTTAAAAATTATGGCAGTCAGGTATTCTCCCGAGAGTGAACCCCCTCCATGTTATTTCGATGAAGGGTGTAAACCACGGCGTGTTTTGACTCGTCAGTTGGTCCCCACTGCACCTGCCCCTATTCCTCCGCAGGGGGACTCTCTCCAGGGCGCAGAGGGGAATCTGCAGGACTCCAGGTTGGAATCTCTGCAGAGGGATAAGGGGAAAATGGAAGGGCACACCTCGGGAGGAGTAATTACTAGGCAAAAGATCAAGCAGATGCAGCAGGTTGCATACCCCTCCCCTGAGGATAGCCCAGAGGCTGCCTCCGCCAAACCTTTTGTAAGTGATAAAGGTGAAAGTAGAGAAATGCCTTTACAGGTGCACAACCAACCTTTTGTGGGCAATGATGGCCAGTTACAACATACTAATATTGTGGAATATAAAGGATGGCTAGAATGGGACTTGAAAGAATGGGGACGGTTGTCAGGGTCCTTTGGGGAAAATCCCCGAAAGATCACAGAACTTTTAGAAAGATTGTTTTCAAGTCATAATCCTACTTATACGGATGTAGATCAGTTGTTAAGTAGAGTTTTGACCGGAGAGGAACGTAGTAGATTGTGGATGGCAGAAAGGACATGGGGGGATAGCGATGCGGTTAATACTACTTGGATGGATAGGCGGGATCAAGCCTCTGGCTGGAATCCCCTAGACTGGAGTCAGCCAAGGCTGACTCAGCTGCGAACAGATCGAGAGCGATTGTTAGAGAGACTCAAAGAAATGGCTCGCCGCTCGCCTAATCAGGCTAAGTTCATGCAGATTCGGCAGGAATCTGATGAGCCACCCAGAAAGTTCTGGTCGAGGCTATTGGAGGGGGCCCGAATGTTCACTCAGATGGATCCTGAGAGAGAAGCAGACCACCCTACTCTTATTTCGTTTTTTGTGAATCAGTCAGTGCCCCCTGTAAGGGATTATTTCTTAAAGTTTCGCCCTGGTTGGGGAGTGTTGGACGTAGCTGATTTTGCATGGGAGAAAGAAAGGGAAAGTAGTAAAAAGAAAGAAAAAGGAAGAATATAAGTTGATGGCTTTAGCTTTTCACGGCGGTGTTCGAGGCAGAGGCCGTGGCCGTGGCAGGGGATTTCAGGGTGCTCGGGGAAGAGGGTCCTGGCAACCCCAGCCACCAGGAAATTGTTTTCAGTGCGGACAGCCCGGTCACTTTAAACGTGAATGCCCCTGGGGATGCCCAGAGGGTCTGGTTGCATCCGCAGATACTTACACCAGGGACGAATACACCCCTGCACCACCAGCTCAGCCCGTTCCCCAGGCCTGGATCAACTACGGGCAACAGCAGCAGCTGCAGCAAACTCAGCCTCCTCAATGACGGTACCCCGGGGGCGAAGGCAAACAATGTGATGGTCTTATTTCCTTAATGTCTTTAGCCGGCTCCTTCCTCACTTTCTCCCCTCCCAGCAAAGAGCCTCCTCTAACCCTTTCAGTCCAGGGACTGCCTGTCTCCTTCCTCATTGATACTGAAGCTACTTTCTCTCTTTTAAATCATGCCCCCTCTCCCTGGCTATCCTCTGAGGTTAAAACTGCAACTGGGGTGGAGGGCAACCCACAGTCTCTGGGACTCACTTTGCCTCTAAATGTTATTTATGCTGATAAATGTTTTTCTCACCGTTTTCTTTTTTCCCCAGCTTGTCCGATCCCTTTGATGGGCCGGGATTTACTCTGTAAGCTTGAGGCTACTTTAACCTGCACTCCTGAAGGGGTAGGATTATTAATGACAGTGTTAGGAAATTCGGCCCCAACTCAGGGTAATTGGAAACCCCCCCCCTCTCTCTCCCCTGACCTCACTGACTTGCCTTTAACCCTCTGGGGAATTTCTGACACTGATGTTGGCCTGCTCCTTTCAGCAGAGCCAGTAAGGATTCAAGTAAAGCCCTCCTTAACCCCCCCGTCAGTCCCTCAATAACCCCTGTCGTTGGAAGCCCGGGAGGGCATCCGCGCCATTATCAAGGGATTCATTGCACAAAAGCTAGTCCGCCCTCAGCGCACCCCCTGTAACACCCCTATACTGCCTGTCAAAAAGCCTCCTAAAAAGAACGAAGACCCTATTCGTTGGCGCTTTGTACAGAATCTACGGGTTGTTAATCAGTATGTGGTCCCTCTTCATGCAGTAGTTCCTGATCCAGCTACTATCATCAGCCAAATCCCCTGGGATGCTGAGTGGTTCACTGTTATTGACTTAAAATCAGCCTTTTTCAGCATTCCTGTGCACCCAGACTCTCAGTATTTCTTTGGTTTCACCTGGGAGGGACAAAGTTATGTCTGGCAACGACTTCCTCAAGGCTACAGAGACAGCCCCACGATTTTCAGCCAATGCCTCCGCCACAACTTGGAAGGCTTCACCAGTCCGCAGGGATCCACGTTAGTCCTATACGTAGATAACATCCTATTAGGTAATCGCGAAGAAGCTGCCCTCCGCATCGATGGTAAGGCACTTTTATTATACCTACACACCAAAGGCCACAAGGTAGACCCTAACAAGATTCAGTGGGTCTCACAGAAGGTCCAATATCTGGGCTTCCTGTTAACCCCAGAGGGAAGACAAATGAACCCAGTCCGCATAAAGACTATCCAAAACTGCCCTCTGCCAAACACCAAGAAACAACTTCAAGGTTTCTTAGGATTAATTGGCTTCTGTCGCCCCTGGTTACCGTCCTGCGGGGAATTAAGCAAACCGCTCCACCGACTCACTGCTAACCTTGCTCCTGACCCTTTGCAGTGGTCCCCGGACACAATCCAAGCCTTTCAGTTACTCAAGGACAATGTGGCCTCCTCCATGTCTCTCCGCCCCCCCCAATTACAGCAAACCCTTTCACCTTTTTGTCCACGAGAGGGGCGGAATTGCTAGTGGCGTCCTTACCCAGCTGAGCGGGCCCCACCATTTCCCGCTTGCTTTTTACTCTCAGCAGATCGACCCTGTCGCTCAGGGAACCCCATCCTGCACCCGGACTCTGGCAGCAACTGCCCTGCTGATCACAAAGGCAAAGAGCCTGACCCTGGGTCATTTTACCACGGTTTGAACCTCTCATGCCTTGTCAGCCCTTCTGCGTAGGGGCACAACCCAAGTCTTTTCGGCCCATCGTCAGCAACAGCTAGAGGCCAAACTCTTAGAAGACACTAACCTAATTTTTAAAAGGTGTGGGCCCCTTAATCCAGCTACCTTGCTTCCTGACCTGCCAGTCCTCCAGGATCAGCACAACTGTGTAAAAGTAGTTTATAGCATCTTACAGATAAGGAACAACCTGTTTAACGTGCCACTGGACAACCCTGATTGCATCCTCTTCTCGGACGAAAGCTCCTTCTATGTTAATGGCAAGCGTTTCACCGGTTATGCAGTCACCTCTGAATGGGACATTCAAGAGGCCGCCTCACTGCCAGGCAACTGGGAAGCCCAAGCCGCCGAACTCTATGCCCTGGCCCGAGCTTGCCAGTTGGCCGCTGGTAAGACCGTTACCATTTTTACTGATAGCAAGTATGCTTTTGGAGTTGTGCATTGTCACATCCACCTCTGGAAGTTTCGAGGTTTCCAGACAGCTGCCGGTAAACCCATTCAGCACCTCCCCCTCATCCACAAGCTTTTGGACGCCCTCCAAGAACCCTCGGTCCTGGCTGTAGTTCACTGCCGGGCCCATACTAAAGATAATAGCCCCGTCACCCGTGGGAATGCCCTGGCTAACGCCTCTGCCAAGACGGCTGCCGTCTTACCCTTAGCCATGCCCATGTTGGCTATTGCAGCCTCCTCCTTTACTCCACCGTACCCCGTACCAGTACCCGCTGCTGAACTACAGTCGTGGGAGAGCCTCGGACCCACTGTGGTCAAAGGGACCTGGCTTATGCCAAATGGCCGAGCCTGCCTCCCTCGCTCCACATACCCCGTGGCAGTTCGCTGGCACCATGATAAGGGGGGTCACTACGGCACGCACGCCCTTGTGAACACCATCGCTCGCTTTTGGTATGCTCCAGGCATTCAACCCTACTGCCTGTCAATAGTAAAAGCATGCAGCACATGTCAGCGTAATGGACCTGCTCCGCCTCTTAAAAAAATTAAGGGTAAAAAACCTCCGCCTGCTGCTCCATTTCAACATCTTCAAATTGACTTTGCAGATATGCCAAAGGCTTTTGAAAAAAAGCACCTCCTTGTTTTGGTTTGCCCTCTGACTTCCTGGGTCAAAGCTTTTCCTACTGCTAATTGTACTGCTGCCACAGTGGCGAAAATTCTCCTTAGAGACATTGTACCCCGTTTTGGCATCCCTCTCGTGCTTGACTCAAATCGCGGACTTCACTTTACTGGTCATGTCCTTGGCCGTTTAGAACAAGAACTGGGCATTTCACACTCCTTTCATACACCCTACCACCCTCAGTCTAGCGGAAAAGTTAAGCGTATGAATAGGGAGCTTAAGTTTACATTGGCTAAATACTGTCAGGAAACAGAATTAAAGTGGCCTCAGGTACTTCCCTTGGTCCTGTTTCACCTTCGTACTCGCCCAACCCGTGTATTGGAATTATCTCCCTTTGAACTGCTCTATGGACACCCCCCTTTCAAAGGCGGGGCGCTACCACGTGCTGATGTTTCACTATTGGGAGGGCATCATATGACCGCGTGCCAGTTTCTCTCCCTACAGGCTCGCCTCCGTACCCTTTGGAAAGCCTCGCAGTTTTCCCAGACCGTGCCGCTGGAAGAACAGATCCACCCGTTCCAACCAGGGGACTTCGTCTGGGCCAAAAAGTTCGTTCGTGGCGACACCCTCCAGCCGAGGTTTACTGGACCCCACCAGGTTCTTTTAACAACCCAGACTGCAGTGTTCCTGAAAGGACGCAAATCCTGGATCCACCACTCCCACGTCAAGCCAGCCGTAGTGGACCACAGTGACGGACCAGCAGCTCTTGCCACCACTAAGGACACTGCCTCCGACCAGTGAACCAGCTTACCTCTTTCAGACATCAGACTTAAATTGACTCGGAAAAAATGAGAGGACCTTTTATTCTGACAACTGTATGTTTTTTATTATGCCTTTTTAGTTTATTTTCTGCTTATGAAGATAATGCTTTTATTAGATATTCCCACGAGGTTAAAACTCGTATTTTAGGAAATAGAAGTAATTGCTGGGTATGTACTCAATTTCCAGTAAATGCAGAACAGGGACTCCCCTTCACACCCATTCCCCTGACCACTGCTAATATGACTTGGATGCCACCGGCTAGAGTAAAAAATCCAGTCCAACACAATCTTACATGGGACAAAACAGAAGTGCCAATTAACAGATATCTCAGGGTAACCAATCAGACAGGATCACTGTGTTTTGTTAAAGAAAAGGGGTCAACTTTTGTGGGAACAAGTAAATGCAACATGTATTTTAATGGCACCGCCTTTAGTAAAAATCTTGGCTTCAAGCCTTGTGCATCCCACTTATCCCATATGTGGATCCCTCACCCCGATCCAACTTTTTCATGGGTGGGCAGGCCTTCAGAGCCAGCTTTTAAGAAGCCCTGCTCAGATCACGAGGGTGTCCAACTAATTGCTAAGGGACATACGATTGCCTTCTACAACTGCTCAAGCAGTACTACACTGCCCTTTGAAAACACCACTACCAAATTGTGCCTCTGCAGTTCGCACAACGACCCCTCTGCATTACCAGGGGAACAGTGGTCTAACGGGTGGTGGGTTACCTCCTACTTTGAGAAATGGAATACCCGAAACGCATTGTATGGAACATACTGGGTGTGCGGGCCCAAAGCTTATTACTTTCTCTCCCCTGATTGGGCAGGGTCATGTTATTTGGCATGGCTAACACCGCCTTCTCGCATCTCCCTCACTCCCCCTCATTTTCCCCACATTCATAACATCCGTGAAACCTTCAGAGATATTAATATCCGTGATGGTTTGTCGTGGCTGCGGTGGGCTGGTCTCATTAGCTTGAGGGGTGGTGTCATCCGTCTACAGGGACTACTAAAATCTTTAACCAATAAAACTGCAACCCTATTTGAGAATCAGGCTGGGGAAATGTCCCAGCTGCGCCAGTTAGCTTTGCAAAACCGAATGGCTTTAGGCATAATGTTAGCAGCCCAGGGAGAAACTTGCGCCCTCATAAATAAAGAATGCTGTGTTTTTGTAAATGACACCTACTCTGACACTTTTCAACGTACCAAACATCTAAGGAAAATAGCTAAGAACTACTCCTCTGGCCAGCCACCTTATAATTGGTGGGGAGCCTTATGGAATTGGCTGCCTGAATTTGGGTGGGTTAAAAAACTCTTGGTGGGTATTGTTGGGGCCATAGTAATCCTTATAATACTGTGTTGCTGTATTCAGTGTGTCCCCTCCCTCATAGACTCATGTAAGTCAGTTTATTCTTTTCCTACTTCAGCCAAGGGCCTTACTCTCTTCGAGTTGGCCCAGGCTGAAATTGCCAAGCGGCCCTTGGCTCCTTAAAATGGGGTGTAGCTTTTGGTAAATAGTTATCCCAAAGCTACAAATGAAGGAATGTTGGGTCTGAACTTTTGATGAGCTTAAACTTAACCCAGACTTGATGTCTCTGTCTGAACTTTTAATCAAAGCTCTGACCTGCGAACTACTCATGACACCCCCCCTCCCCTTAAGTAGCCATCTCCCCTTATCTCTTTTTGAATTTACATTTTAACCTGTTTTATCCTGTAGAATTTTGTTTGATTATGCATGACCATTATAATCTGTTAATCACTTTGTTTACTTCTGTGTATAAATATTAATGCTCACCCCTAATAAACTTGCCACACTTACTCTGAAGCCTTTCAAGCTAAGGATAGTGTGAGCCCGTTGATCAACGAATTGGTGTCTGGTCTCTGACAGATTGTGAGCCCCATACCAACTCCGCACGAACTCGGGTGCTGGAGAGGTGAGTGAGGACTTGCTTTTTTACCTAACAGGACTGCTGGCAGGACTGAGTCTCTAGGAGACAAAACATGTCTGCCCAGGTGCCTCTGACCGAACTCACTGAGGAATACGACGACGATGGATACCAGTCGTAATACACCATCTACTGCCAAAAGGCAAGGAGCTGCTGTATAGCAATGCAGCCCCACGTCTGCCAGCACCCAGATAGCCGATGACAGCTACCAGTCATACTGCACTGTCTACTGCCAAAAGGCAATTAGCTGCTGCTGTGTAGCAATGCAGTACCATGTCTGCCGGCACCCAGATGACATATGGTGACGGTGAGCTGAGCTGAGCGGGCTCCATGCTTGCCGTGGTATGTTGTCTGCACAGGTAACCCAGGTAAAAAGGCACGAATCGATTGTCTGCCGTTGCTCTGATGGAGGGGGAGGGGCCTGACGATATGTACCCAAACCCCCCGCGACACTGTTTTTGCATCATCAGGCATTGGGATCTCAACCCAGAATTCCAATGGGCGGCGGAGACTGTGGGAACTGTGGGATAGCTACCCACAGTGGAATGCTCCGGAAGTTGACGCTAGCCTCGGTACTGTGGACGCGGTCCGCCGACTTAATGCACGTAGAGCATTTTATGTGGGGACACACACAATCGACTGTATAAAACCGATTTCTATAAAACCAGCTTCTATAAATTCAACCTAATTTTGTAGTGTAGACATAGCCTTAGCCTTTCAGTGCCTCAGTTCTCCATCTGCAAAACAGTGAACGTAGCACTTTTCCCTACCTCTCAGGCATGCTGTTGGGATAAACACATTAAAGATTATGAAGTGCTTTGAAATCTGTTGATGAAAAGTGCTATCTAAGAGATGGGTATTGTTATAGCTTTCATTTCTACACTTTCCCTGATTTTGGTTCATTTGCCTTTAATGCTTTGGAGAATTGAATTTTTTTGTTTGTGTCTTGGAAGAGGTTGGCAAATAATATCATGCAGTCTAATGAACCTGCCATGGCCTTCTAAATTTGCAATAACTATGTGGTCAGAGCACAACCACCTGTGAGTTACATCAAACAGAAGCACACAAAGAAAAAAAATGGAGATATACCTATCTCATAGAACTGGAAGGGACCCTGAAAGGTCATTGAGTCCAACCTCCAGCCTTCACTAGCAGGACCAAGTACTGATGTTCCCCCAGATCCCTAAGTGGCCCCCTCAAGGATTGAACTCACAACTCTGGGTTTAGCAAGCCAATGCTCAAACCACTGAACTATCCCTCTCCCCAGTTAGAAGCAGATACTATATGTAATGGACACTGTACCTTACAACTTTTTATGAAGTCATATGGATTTTTATACTGGTTTCTGTGTTATATTTTGAAAATTACATGGCCATAAACAATCCCTTCAGCTAAGCCTTCCTGTAGATATAGGGTGCATTATCATGTTACTCAACTTTCATCGTCTAAATCTGAAATTAAATACATATATTTTAATTTGGCTAAAACAGGACATGTCTTGCTTTTTAATGGGCATGAAAATAAAGCATCCCCATTAATTTCAGTACACAATGACCTCTCTCAAGGTGCCTTTTTTTTTGGCTAAGATTTTCATGATTGTTATATGTTAGTGGCTGAGTAAACAATGTGTAAATTAATGTGACAGACTATGAATCAGCAGGACAAGGCATAGCAAAGGCAAACTCCACAGCACCTAAGAGCACTAATCACCACTCACATAACAAGGCAGATTGTCTGATTTCAATTATAAATATATATTGACCTGTTTCACACCCATTTACTGTATTATACTACCAGGTGACCACAATCACACTATCATGTGAGGGATGCAAAAGCTCTTGATTTATATTGATATGTTTCACCAACTGATCATCTGAGTGTTTGTTCACGGCAAAGTTACCGAAATAAAAAGCAAAATGAAATTCTGAAACTAGAGTCATCCTCCATTGCTAATTTTACAAATGAATACATATTACTCCAAACATTTTTACCAGAAGCACATTCTTTGCTGCTCATTCTTTTTCTCATTGTTTAAAATGTTTCAGTCATCCAACCACAGTGCATAAACAATATCATATGACTTAGATAACCAATCACTCAACATACTGAATAACATCAAAGCAAACAGTCCATGAAAGACGTTTAGCTTAAAAGTTATTCACTGAAATTACTCTGTGAACACTGGCAAATAATGAATGTGTTTGCAGAAACCAGGATTGATTCACAAATGAATCACAAACAGAACGAAGGGCTAAATTCATAATTAATATTTTTTAAATTAATAGTTCAATCATTTCTAATAAATATTGCTTTTACATGCATGAACAGTGGTGACCTGAGTTACTTACCAAGTAACCACATAATACAGGATGGTATTTTATAACAAACCCAAGGGAAATGATCATAACCATGTAGCAAAGCACATTGCTGCTGTTGAATTATCTCCTGAATAACATGATCAATAAGCTGTTTCACCACCCTATTTCATTTGTACATGATTTTTTTCCCCATGTAGTCAGACAGGTATCTTCTCTGAGCATGTTCATTGATGGCTCTTCAAAGTATATTTCCTCACACTGTAAGGGTTTGGCTGGAGGCAGCATCTGACTGACAAAGCACTTACAACTCTAAATGGATCTCCCAGATTAGCCTCCTATTAAGCAGAGCAGGTCAAAAATTTTCCAGCAGAACAAGTTTTCCATTGAAAAATGCTGATTCAATGCAATTGAAATATTGCTGGAACATATAGATTTTTTTTATTTTTTATGGGAAATTATCAAAATGTTTTGTTTTGACCTTTTCAACTTTTATATTAGATTAGATTATAATACAGTACACAAAACAAAGTTGAAATGATAAAGTCAAACTGAAATATTTTATTTCATGAAGAATTCTGACATTGACATTTCATCCCAATTTGGGGGAAAAAAAAGATGTGAAAATTGCCAAATTTCCTGAAGGAGAGAAATTCCATTTTCCCACCAGCTCTATTTTTGGGGATATACGGTAGTTGATAGGAAACTCACAAATCTTTGTCTGCCTTTGCTAAAGATTCTGTGGGGGAAAAGATCATTTTCTTTGTAATTTCCCCCTTTTTGATGAAAATGTAAGTAAAAAAAAGCCTGTATATTTTTTCGAAGTTTTTAACTTTCTTTTTGAGGAGGAAAAATTCAAATCTCTCTCATTGCTTAAAAACATTTTTCACAGCAATTTTTGTTATTGAAAAAATTCTGAATGGAAGTATGAAATTTTAATTTCATTCAAAAATATTCATGAAATATATTTACCTTTTTTGACCAGCTCTAATTAAGACTTCTCCCTACTTCTTCTCCACAGCCATCAACATGGCCACAGCTCCCTCCTGTAATATTACCACAATCTTCATTTTATTCATGTTTTCCTTCTGCTCTTTAACCCTACGCTAGACCTTGTTTCCCCCTTCTAAACCTGTGATGCTACAATAGACTATCTTTAGCCCCAATCTTCTGGAGATACCTCCATGAAAGCACAGCAACTTTGCTGCTGTGCCCAAGACCCAAGTAAATTTAAATATTGTACCCAGATTGATTGCCAGACCTTCTATGCCCTATAACAGGATTTTCGAAGGCAAGAAAGGAGCATATAAAAATGATGAGGGAAGCTATTTTATTTTGTAATTTGAAGGAGAGGGAGTTGGTCCTTACAGGAGACTTGCAGGGAGGATCTTCGGGAATATTAGAGAGGTATGAAGAGCGAGGAGATTCCAGAATTTTTAGATAATAATCTGAAAATTTAGATGCATTGCTTAAGTGAACTGAACCTCCAAAGTTTTGCCCACTGATTCCAAGTTTACGTGCCTTAATATGGATTCTATATGTCTCATTCATCAATTTAAAAAATAGCCTCAGTATGTATGTCCACACCGCAATTAGATACCCGTAGCTGGCCCATGCCAGCTGACTAGGGTTGTGGGACTCAGGCTGTGGGCTGTTTAATTGCAGGGTCCAAGAACCTGGAGCCTGGATTCTTGGACCCTGCACACAGCTCAGGCTGCAGCCCAAGCCTGGAAGCCTACACTGCACTTAAAACAGCCCCGCAGCCCGAGTCCCAGTCAGTTGGCATGGGCCAGCTGCGGGTGTCTAATTGCAGTGTAGACATACTCAGTGTGGCCAAAAATTTCAAATATGTCTTGCCTATTTGCAGCTGAGCAAAATTTGGAATTTCTTTCCCACAGGAATTTCTGACACTTCAACCTTTGTTTTCATTCTGAAATGGGATGAAAAGTTGAAATTTTCCATTAACAGAAATTCTGAAAATATTTTGGTTCAGAAATGTCGAAACATTGCATTTCAACATTTTCCATCAAAATGTCAATATTCCCAAAATAGAAATGGTTTGCTTTAGTTTGTTGAACCCCATTTCAACATTCTACTGAATTTCCTTATTGTTATATGAGAGTAGTTATTCTAGCCCAATTCTCTCCTATAGGTCAAGCTCCCTGGCTGGACTTCATCTCTGATAATATACCCAAAGATAAGTGACTCCTATGAGGCACCACGCAAAGGAAATGAATTATGGGAAATGTAGTCCTCTAGAGATCTCAGCCCATCAGCAAAAAAGGGGGCCAGAACTACAATTCCCATTATGGAAAAAATGCAGTTTATTTATTTAAGCAGATTTGAAACTAAACATGTTGGGTCAGTTCAAAATATGAAATATTTTGATTTGGGTCAAACCAACCTGAAATGAAATATTTAATTACAACTTTCCACCAGAAAAAAATCAAAGAGTTCTTTGTAAAATCAAAATTTGTGAAAACTACATTTTCCATCAGAGTCATTCTGATTTAAAATTTCCAAACCATTCTAGTTTCAATTAAAACAAGGCATAAAGAAATTAAACACCTAATATTGAGAGGACTAAATAAATACATGGGAGAAACTGTTCAAGGACACTGCATTGTAGTAAAATTATTACCTGGAAGACTTGCAAGGATCCTTTTACATTATGATGAAAAAGTAGAATAAATTGAGGACAAAATCTTTCCCTTACCATTCCTCCTTGTGATGGGGCTGGAGGGAGGAGGGAACGGCTCAATATGACCCATCTTACTGCTATTTCAGAAAGACGAGTATGTTCCTACCAGCACATGCTGTTGCCAGCACAGTGGCGTCCATATCTTGACCACACCTTCAAAAGTGGGGTCAGATCCAATACCCACCAGAGTTATTGAACCAGCTCCTATTGATTACAATGCATTTGGATCAGTGCCAGGGCACCATCTGATCATCTGTCTGACATTCTTTTTCAGCCCTGCTTCTGCACAAGGCAAAAGAGTTTCTGCATCCACCTATTCAACCTGTGTTCTCATCCCAGGGAATGATTTTACCCTGATAACGTACGGCATTGGGTCCACTAAGTATGATTAACAGCAATGCAAACATGTATATACATGCTGCGCCCCCAATGTACATTTTGTGCATGTACATTTTACAGCTATGATTTAAGTGGAAGGATTTGATAATTAAATCCTAGAATGCTGCTTTCCCCATATTCCTTCACAGAGAAGCTTCCCGCTAGCCCAGTAGCTTGTAGGGTTAGATTCTGTCCTTATCTGATGGAGGGAAACCTGATGGAAGGAGTGGTGAGGGTTGGGTACCTGGCAGTAAAGATAGCCTAACCCACACAGGGCAAGATGGCTTGAGACAAGACAGGGGAAACATGGACTGCTTGATTTATCTTACTGCTCCATTAAAAGGAAGAAAGTGTGTCCCTGGCTATACCATACTAAAAACTTCAATATGCATGTGTATTTGCAGGTTGAGGACTTGGCCACACTCTGTAGACTAGCCAGGGCCGGCTCCAGGCACCAGCGCAGGAAGCAGGTGCTTGGGGTGGCCAATGGAAAGGGGCAGCACGTCTGGGTCTTCAGCGGCAATTCGGCGGCGGGTCCCTCACTCCCTCTCGGAGGGAAGGGCCAGTCGCCGAATTGCCGCCGAAGAATGAAGCGGAGCGGTAGAGCTGCCGCCAAAGTGCCGCCGATCGTGGCTTTATCTTATTTTTTTTCTCTTCGCCGCTTGGGGTGGCAAAAAAGCTGGAGCCGGCCCTGAGACTAGCAGGCCATCCCTCACGTGAATCATGGCGTATGGGCCACTACAGAAGCCAGGCTCACCTTTTAGCACTCTCGTGGATGTTAGAGATTTCACCTTGCAAGCACAAGGGGAAAAGATTCCTTAAACCCTTCTCCCTCCCTAGTTCGCCCATGTCACACAGGAAACAAGACACTACAGAAAGAAAGGGGTGGAGAAGAGAGGCAGAAAGTAATCAGTGCCTGACCAAATTATTAATGTATACAATATATAAATGGTTTTAGGGCCTGGCCCTGAGAGGTGCTGAGCAGAAGCTGAGATTGCTCACAACCTCAATGGATCACATATTTAGGAGGCAACAATCCATACATGAAGACCAAAGTATCTCTGATTTAATAATACCACCACCTAGCTCTTATATAGTATTTTACATCCATAGATCTGAAAGTACTTTACAAAGGAGGTTAAAAAAAAGGCAGGGATTTTGGGCTGTTCCTCCAGGAAGCAATCACATTTGCAGTGCACACATTGCAGTATAAGAAGTTATATGAACTTACATTTTCAAAAGTGACCAGTGATTAAACTGAGACAACTTAGCAGGGTCTGATTTTCAGCAAGTAGATACTAAGAACTTTCTGAAAATCAGGACCTTTTCAAGATATCTCAAGTTGGACATCCAAAATTGGGGGCACCGAGTCGCCCTTGGCCATGCTCTTTATGTACCTCATTATACTGTACTATATTTTCATTTGTTTTCACTTGCTTTTTTAGTAAAGGATAATTTGCACAGTATGAGGAAGTTCCGGTATAATACACATGTTGGATAAGTAATGCTAATTAGTCAGTTACCAATGCTAAATTTCTCCTGGTTCTTTGGATGCGCGTTCCTTATGTAAAGTACAGAGTGGAAAAAAACTGTATATTACTGTATATGTTTTATGAGCCAAAATAGAATTTAAAAGCAAATAAGAAAGGACAGAAAGCAAAATAAAGATGGTTAGATGGTAGAGTTTACAGTATTTAAAAGACTAAATTCAACATGGGAAATTACAATTTATCAAAAGATGATAAATGAAATCAACTAATCCAAAGTCGTACTATGGTCTCATACACAGGAAAACTTTATCTTGGTCTATAGGCAGGTGAATTTGGTATCAATTTACAATTATGGATTTTTAACTATGGATCCTTATCTATGTGCCAATTAAGTTTATATGCCAATGGAATTACGGGAATGAGTTTAGAAAGGCAGACAAGTTGCTTAATTAACAAATAATATCAGCTCACTATTTCTTACCAAGGAGATACTCATTGCCAAATTTTCCCCCTTATACACACAGGAGTGTATCAAAAATTGAACCCTGAATATAATATTCAGATAATGATTTTGAAACTATTCTAATATATATGGAATTTCACCAGTACTGTAGGCTCTTATGCCGCTTCAGCCCAAATTTAAAATACATTTAAAAGCTTTAGCTTACAAGCTGATTCAAAGCTTCTTCCAAAACCACAAAATCTGTGCAATTTCTAGGATGAAAACACTGAGGGGTTCTATTGGTCTTTTTTATTTGTTTATTTATTTATTGCCAAAGGTAAGCACAATTTCCTGTTACAAATAATATTAGAATTTATAAAAAGTTTAAATACGGTTTTTCCAGTGTCATCATTCATTAATTGACTTAGCTTAATTATTAAACAATTAATATTAAGCTTTTGGAACAAAAGTATACATCATACACTTCTGTTATTTCCAGGTTTTTCACTCAGGTATGTACTTTCAGATAAGCATTTAGCTTTAAAAAAACAACCAAGTTGTCACTTGAGTAAACAGAACACAATTCTTTTTGCTATTTATCAGTTGGAACTGGCATGATGATGTGATCTCCAGCTCAGTTTTACAGTTGCAATGACTAATTTCTTGAGATAGACAGAAAGTTCATTCAGGTAATTTTCATTCAAGGCACTGACAGCTGTATTTGTGTTCTCTTGCTGTGTTTCACAAAAGTCTTCTGAAACAGTACTTCAAAGAACAGAATTAATTGGATGCTTGTCACTGAGTAAACTTGAGTTGTTACCAAGCATGGGGTACTCTGACTGACTATGTAATAGCAGTTCCTCTCATGATCTCTTGTCCAGCTATTTCAGCTTCAGGAAATGACATAGTGAACAAAACGGGACATTTTACATACTTTCTGCTAGGGGGCAGCCTGCCTCCTCTTCTTGGCAAAGCTGGTGTGAGCCAATCCTAAAATAACCCATGTTTCTGGCAAAGATTTGAAATTTCTAAGGAGAATAAGCGTTGTGACCCTTCTCATCATCCAATCACAAAATGAGGTGTCTTCTAACAGTGTGGCATACCCCACGGGCTGAAGAGCCAGGTGCTATGCCAATGCTGATACAGGGAAAGCCCCACCTGAGAGGGATCAGATGATTTCCCCTCGAATGGGAGGATGGAAACTGCAGGGGTGGGAAGATGCTCAGGGAGAACGGAGACTGCTGGGAATGGGCAGGCTACAGCCGAGTCCTTCCAACCAGAAAGAGTTAGGAGTAGCCTGCTAATGCAGGGAGATGCAGAGATGGCAACAGAAAGTGAGCAAAAGCTCTCCAAGCAGGGAGGCCTGGGAATAGGAAGAGAAATGTTTGTTTGTGGGACTTTGAGCTTTATTTTGAGTTATTTTTGTGAATAAACCCACACCCCCAGGAGGGTTATTTTGATGCCATAAAATTGTGGGGAGTCTGTGTAAAAAGCCTGTTGAGGGAGAAATTATTAGCAGGGCACCGCAAAGGAGCCCCTAGCCATAGGAGTGGGGGTGGGGAGGGGTTGCATGGGAGGCAGCCAAACCAGTTACATACCTCTTCTCTTTTTGAATTATTGCAGCTGTGTCTCTGGAAAATAATTCACGATCTTTGTGCACAACAACTTGGGACATACGTTATATACCTGCTGGTTCATCTCTGGTCAGCAACCTACCTTTGTAAGTTGCATTCTTTGGGCTCCTCTTGCAGCGTATCCTTTGAGCACCTTTACAGGATTCCTTTTCCTTTGCCAAACTGCAGCTTCTCCATGAGCACTCTCCACTGCCTGATGACATTTTCATTTTGAAATTAGAATAGAAAATATAAAGTCTCTTCATGGTCTTCGATGGCTCTGGTCTTGTTTAGTAGTTCATCACGCAGCCATATAAAGTCATTTGACTCATCCACGTGGTCCAACACCAGTAAGTTAGTAGGATTCCTTTGTACGTTAAGCTGTCTCTGCAACTGCCAATGAAACTGTTGCTCAGACTTTGTGGTCATATAGGTCTTGGAACATTTGATAGGGTTCATCTTAAAGATTTTCACTTTCCATGGGCTTTCTCAACATACCAATTGAGAATTGCTTTACTTTAAAACAAATACCTTGTTACAACTTTATTGTTAAATATTCATATTGATCACCTATTTCTATTTAAAATAAACAGTATTGTCCAAACTATTTGCAAGACTCTTTGTGAGTAGATTGCCATGGCAACTAACCTTTCTCAAATTGAAGGAGTCCAGTATAGAATACTTTAGACAGCTTTTAATTTTCCACAAAGTTTCTTAGATTTTAACCAACACCGCTCTGTGATATACAACTATAACACTATGTTACTGCATTAAATGGTAGCTTGATCTACTATATCCACATTAAGAACTTCTATGTTTAATGCATACACTGTAAAAGAGGAAGTCTGTTCACAAGTTAGGAGGAGTTGTTGTTTAGCATGGTTAGCTGTTACAGTTAATCAACCTAAGTTTCTTCTGTGAAACACAGAAGCAATATCTGCTGTTTGATGCATTTTTAAAAACATAGGCCTAGGCTAGGCCAACGATACTGGTACATATGAATGTAAATATCATTAATAAATCATTTTGGTGTCATCAGTACGGTCAGACAAGCGTTAAAATTTAGCTAACAGCTAAGACAGAAACCACAAAGCAAGCAGGAATGCTTCAGCCAAGGGCACTGTAAACACTTGATAAGCTTATATGGTCAATGCCCGCCCAGTAACTCTGCCCTTAGAACAGAACAAACCCACCCTTCACAGCCCACCGGATATCTGGAAGCACTCATCCCTAACTCTCCCCACCCCGCCTCTTTCCCCCACAAGGTAGCCATAGATGCTTGATGCAATAGGATGACCACTATACGTACATACTGTTCCTATTTTTATCTTTGTTCAGGGTTCTCTCTTGATTTGTAACAATGCCTTTCTCTGTACGTACAGATAAATGCAAATGAATTGATAAGAGAATGTATCTAACTGGCCACTATGGCACCATATTTTCAAAGCCGCTTGTCAGTCTTCCCGGTACCATGAATAAACCCCCTTCAGTATTGTCTGTGCTTGCCTGGTTCTTGGGGAAAAGAATCTTTTTGCCTAACAGTACAAAACATTTTGCACGCTTTGTAGGTATGTGCTCTTGCACAAAACAGCAATGACTCTGAATATGCCTACATAGGCTAATACTGCCCTCAGAAAAGCACCCTACATGAATGTTCTCATTTCATATTATGGCTTGTGACTATAAAAGGATTAACATTTTTTTTCAGTAAAGTGCTGTAAGGTCTCAACCTTGATTTATACCCATCACCCTGGTACAAATTATTTACAAACCAGACTAATAGGAAAATGTATCCAATTCAGCTGAAGACAATTCATGCTGAATATTATTCCTGAAAACCTCCATCATCTGAATTGCCTTGAATATAATCGGTTCTACTGTCTTACTAGATAGGGTCTGAAGGGTTTGAGGTTGGAATCTAATGAACCCAAATGACTGATGATTATCTTCCACTATTTTGATAAAAAATTCACACTTGCTTTGTTTGTTTTGAGAAACATCCACGATGCTGCTCCAGAACTGAAATATGTTAGTAAATAATATGGAAGTGCCACCTGCTGCAGCTACTTTTTTTGTTTGTTTTTGAGAATATAACAGAATGTATCGAATAATAGAATGGCTTTAATGATTTTTGATAGTAGTTGATTCTGACCATTAGAATAACTTCTAAATCAACCATGAGGCAAACATGTTATGTGTTTTTGGACATATGCTTGGAAAAGAGAAGCACATTTTCTAAATGGGAATGTATAACTGGTTAACATATAAAGGAAAAAAATACACTCAACTGAAGTGGGGGAGGGGATAAGGGACGAAAACAAGGATGCATGTCACAGTAGAACAAAGAATCGTTCCTGGCTAACTGATCCATTGGACAAATTGTACCTCTGAGATGACCTAAGACCTGGAGCGAGATCCAAAGCAGCACCATTAAAGCTTGAGGGAGAGCTACAGTAAAAATGATTAGAAAACACCAGCCATTAACATTGCCAGTGGTCAGAATGAACCAGAGGCTCAGTATGTCCTGTTCTAGCTGCTACAAAGTAACACGAACAAATGAATACATCAGTCAATATTTTCAAAATTAAATGTTCTCCAAGTTCAGACACACAAGACAGACAGTGTGAAGATAAATACCAGATAGGAGCACAGACTGCAGATCTGTATCACTGTTCAAGGCAATCGGTCAGAAAAGTATGTCTAAAATAAAGATAGTCTCTGCTTGGGTTAAAAACGTGCTGGGTTTAGATTTGGGGTATGTGTACACTTTGAGCTGCATATGTAAATTCCAGCTCAAGGAGACATATCCTGATTGAGCTAGCATGCTAAAACTGGAGGGAGAGGCTAACCACCCTGAATACGTACCTACTGCTTTTGGACTGGCAGAGACTTGGGGTACCCAGCCCCTCCCATACCTCAGCGGCTACACTTCCATTTTCAGTGCACTAGTTCAATCAGCACTAGCGCGGCTATGTCTCCTTGTCCTGGAATCTACACCTCTAACTCAAAATGTAGACATAATCTTAGGGTTAGAGAGTTTAGGTAACTTGACTTCCATGTAGTATAGTTGGTGGAAATATTTTGGGTGAAGCTGTGAAAATCAAAGTTCTGCCCTACCTGGACAGTAAACATCTTGTGATTTCAGAGTAGGGATTATTCTTATTATTATGTATTATTTGTATTATACCACCACCTAGAGGTCCCAACTGAAATCACAGCCCCACTGTGCTAGGTGCTGTGCAGATGTATGGTAAGAGCCCTGAAGACAAGACTGACAAAGGTTGGGGAGAAAGGAGGTTTGATTATCCCCATTTTACACATGGGGAACTGAAACAGACAAACATGCAGTGACTTGCCTACAGTCACTCAGGAAATGTGTGGAAGAATAGGGAACGGAACCCAAATCTCCCAAAGCTCACTCCAAAACAATAATCACAAAAGAACCCTTCCCCTTCCTCCACTGATTTGCCCCAGTGTCTTTGGCCAAAAACTGACACTCCTCTCCAGTGTTATGCAGTATGCTGCGTAGTGGTTATCCATCTGACATCTCTTTCCCCCCCCCCCAGAGGTAGCTGCATTTCAGTGGTGCTGTATATAACTATATTATATATATTAGTCCCGATCCTGATCCCATTGACAGTCAATAGGAGCTTTGCCTTGGGAGCAGGCTGTATCCCACACTATAGTTTGTGAATTGACTACATTCCCATCGGTATAAAGCTGTAAGATATCAGTCTGTTATATTATTTATTTTGTAGGTGGCTAACCTAAAGCAACCCTAGCATATTTTCAGTGATGCTGGTATCTAATAAGACTATCTTCACTAGAGTGGTTGTATCCTATTCCTTGAATAGTGTATTTGCAGAATAATACCATTATTCATTGAATAATTTGTTCACCAGATGAATTACTGTACTATTCAACTAGATCTAGTAGAATAACACCTGATTAATATATCTAACATATCTATTATTAGTCTATGTGAAAGCACGCTGACGTTATCTGTTCTTTCAACCCTCCTTCCCAGTTCATTCATCTTTTGCGTCTTGTGATTATCCTAAATTGTGAGCTCTTTAGGTAGACTTTGTAAAACATGTTTTTATAGGGCCTAAAACAATCTCTGGATCTAAGTACTTACATGGTCTCCATTGCTGTGGTATCTAAGCACTTCATGATCTTTAATTCATTTATTCTCATAACACCCCTGAGAGGTAGGCAACGGCTATTATCCCCATTGTACTGGTAGGGAACTGATGCACAGAAAGATTAAGTAAGTGACAAGGTCACAAAAGAAGTCACACAGGAAATCTGTGATAGAGAGGGGAATTGAGCATGGGTTTTTGAATCCCAAACTAGTGCCATAACCTCCTGGCCATCCATCCTAAGCCAATCCCTGATGATGGCCTTTAGGTGCTACTATAATAAATACGGTAATAAATAAATTAGTGTCCATCAGTTAATGTCCAAACAATTATTTGCATTATTTAACTAGCTCTCTTGTTTACTATGGCATAGCTTGGTCAGGGCCATCCTTACCCATATGCAAAGTACGCAGCTGCGTAGAGCAGATGGTGCCCTGTGCAGCTGCGTGCTGCTCCAGCCCCTGCTCCGCCTCTTCCCTCTGGCTCCTGTCCCTGCTCTGGACCAGCCCCACCTCTTCCCGCCCCTGCTCCGCCCCAGCCCCGCCCCTTCCCACCCCTAAGGACTGCAGCAGGGTCAGGCCTGCACTCACCGGCGGCGGGAAGTGCAGCGGCCCGGCCCCAGCCGCGCCGCCAGTGAGTGCTGGGGGGCCATTCCCCCCAAGCCGGGCCCCTCACACATCCCCTGTGGGGGGGGGGGCTGTGTAGGGCCCCAGAATAACTAGGGACGGCCTTGAGCTTGGTACTTGATAAAGAAACAAAAGAAAAGTCCTTTTTTATAAACAATAATCTGCATCTAGCTTTTTATTTCGGGATAAGGGATGGGGAGCATATAGAGAACGTTAGCTCAAAAAAAGTGATGATGTAATCCCCATTAGATGGAGTATCATGATATGTCATTAAAAACCATGGGGAGGTTTAAAGGAATTAATTAGTTTACAATTTCTATAAATATGTTCTTGAGTGGCAGGTGTTCTGTGAGCCATATGCAGAGCTGACTGCCCCAACACAATTGCAAAACCACCCGCCAGGAAAAAAATCATGTTTATCTGCAGAGAAAATAGATATGTAGAGCTGAGCTGTTCTTCTTTTCAGAGTGGCATGCCTGGCAAACCACTTAACTCTATCATTTCCACAGAATCATCCAGTGAAACTGGAAAATAGGAGAAGCCAGGCCCTTTAACAGACGCTGAGAGCATTTGTTTTTCCTCTGATGTACTAGGTCTTGAATATTCCCTGCTCCAAAGGCTCTAAACAATCCAACTGTTCATCACCAGAATTCAGGATCAAATTCTGCTCTCAGTGAAGTTACTTGGGATTTATACTGATCTGAATCAGGCCAATAAGCTTTCTAAATACTTTCTCAGACCTAAAATCTACTGTTACTAACACTAGTACAAATCTCAGTTACAAAAATTAATTTCAGCAAGCTTATTCCAGATTTACACCAGAGCATGAAAGAACAGAATTCTGGCTTTTAGCATTTAATCCTGCAAATACTGACCGTTTATATGAAAAGCACAGTCATAACATATGTCCTTTATAATATAAGGCACCATGTTTAAAGAGTTTCAGAAATACACCTCTACTTCGATATAACGCTGTCCTCGGGAGCCGAAAAATCTTACCGCGTTATAGGTGAAACCGCGTTATATTGAACTTGCTTTGATCCACTGGAGTGCGCAGCCCCACCGTCCCCTCCCCCCCCCCCCCCCCCCCGGAGCACTGCTTTACCGCGTTATATCCGAATTCGTGTTATATTGGGTCATGTTATATCGGGGTAGAGGTGTACATTGTTAGGTTAGTTTTTTCGTTTGGTGTAACTGCTGACGGGGATGATTTAGATATAGTTAATCCTCCTTCAGCGTGGCGGGATGGACTAGAATACCTCGTGAGATTCTTTTCAGGCCTACATTGCCATGATTCTTTTTTTCTAATGCAACTCATTAGAACCTTATTTCTCAATAACAAGGAGTATAGAATCAGTCCTATTAATTGCATCTGAAGTACATTTAACTAACTTTTGGGAGAACCCTACTTTGGAGACTATAAAGAAAAAGACCTGCACATCAGGAATATGTCCACTAAAATAAAAAGGACTGCATTAGTGTAAAACCGGCATTAGGAGAGGATAATCAGGGTTGTTTAGTTCAAAACGAGTCCAAGCATCAGAGAGAAAACAATGGTAACACGGATAGACAAATTCATACACTGATTGCATTATTTCCTTTTCTTTAAATAACTCAACAGGGAGATCCCACTCTACCAAGGAAGATTTGAAAAGTGCAAAGGTTCATGTACAGTGCCAGAGCCTGTGTTACAACAACTGTCAAATTATTTGACTAGTCCTTTGAGTCTAGGAAGTACAGAGTGCTTCCAACATGACCTTTGGGCCAAAGCCAGTAGCTTCTCCGTGGTTATTTATCCTTTGCCTCATTCTCTCACCCTATACTGTTTGCTGCCAACTTAACTTTAGAGTATGTGTACACAGCTGGCATATGCATAGAAGTGGAGCAATACTGGGTAGTATTACTTCAGACACTTATTGTTTTATTCAAAGGCAAAGTGAACAATCTACAGGGCAAAAGAAGAGAGTATTAGGTTGTAACAAGAGACCTACTCTGTCTGGCTTCAGGCCTATCTGATCCCTCACACGGGCTGGTTGTCCCAAGCTTCCAGCACAGTTTGGTTGCTGAGGTGATTTGGCACTCTGCCTAAATTACAAAAGTCTGCCCCTTCTGGGGTATCAAAGTCCAAACCAACACAAAACCAAGACAGTCTTCCACCCCAACCTTAGACGGAGTTGTCTTGGGTTATCTTCATCCATGTTAAGTGATTCGGAACAAGTGCTGCTCTAGCAAAGCATCCACACTACTTTGATAATCCCAGTTCAACTACTTCCCTTTGAGTTCATTGCATCCACATAGCCCTGCAATGTTTCAAAATAAGTGCACAGCATTCTGGGCAGACATCCTGTGGTTCAGTGCTCTGCTGCTAGGCACTATGCATTCTGGGATTTTCTCCCTGAAAATTGTGGAGTATCTACCAGGAACAACTGGATTTCTGAGATTTGGAGTCAAATTAAAATATTCCCATGATTCCTGTCCTTTCACCCCATCATTCATCTGGCTTTTGCAAGCCAGTCACATTTTCAAAGTGCTGTCAAGCAGTCCGGAGGAAACACTGTTGAGCACTGTGATCCTGATGGTCATTAATATGAACAAGCTAATGCATGTGTACCTCACATCATTGAATGACTTGAGAGGCAGGGTGATACAAGCACCCGAGGAAGAAGTGGAGGAGGATGAAATCAAGCAGCCATGTCTTCACTAACTTTTACTGGACTGGCTTCACTTGGTGAAGCACCACTTCTGCGCTTGGCCATCTGACACTTACTGGTGGGACAGGATAGTGCTGCAGACCTGGGATGACCAGCAGCAGTGGCAGAACTTCAGGATGTCAAAGGCCACTCTCCTAGAAATCTGCATGGAGATCACCCCAGGGCTGGAACACCTACATGAGAGTTCCCCTCAGTGTGAAGAAGCGCATGGCCATGGCTATCTGGAAGCTTGCCACCCCCTATTACTACCAGTTCATAGCTCACCAGTTTGGTGTTGGTATAAAATTGGTGGGGCTGTTGTCATGGAGGTGAACACTGCCATCAAGAAGGCGCTGTCTGCCTAGGTCATAAAGCTTGGCAATGCACAAGAGGGTACTACTGATGGATTTTCATGGTTGGGGATTCCCAAATTCTATTGGGGCCATGAATGGAAATATGCCTATTCTTTGCCCCCCAGGCCAGGCCTCAGAGTTCACCAGCAGAAAGGGATATTTCCTCTAGAGTTGGGTGAAATTTTTATTGTGAACAGTTTATTCAATTTGGGGCATTTTAACAAAAGCAAAGGGGGACTAGCTTCACACTACACCGCCAGAGGAGGTGACGGTGCCCTCCTTTTAACTTTTAACTGGGTGGTTAAGGCACTTATCTCAAAGGTGGGAAACATGCATTCAATTTCCCCATCTGCCTAATGGGGAGAAGGGATTTGAACTTGAGTCTCCCACATTGCAGGAGGGTGGCATAGTCTAGTATGGGATTTTCTCAATCTTTTCTGTTGAAACTGTTTCACTTCTATAAATATATACTCATTGGAGCATGGACGTGGGTCTCCCACGTCCTAGGTGAGCTCCCCAACCCCAGCCTATAGAGTCATACTAACTCTCTCAATTGCCATTATGAATGACAGTAAACAGGGATTGGACCACAGAAAGAGAGTAGACATGACTCTATAGCCTGGTGGATAGGGCACTCACCCTCTTCTATAGGTTCCCAGCCCTGGGAACCCTAAACAACTGGGCTTTCTACCCCCATTATCTTAACCATCCTCTCTCTCTTTCCCAGGGCCTCTTCTTATACTTGATGCCCTCCTCCTCTTTTATAGACCACTGACTCCCAGAGCTTTTCCCCCCAGAGTGCTTCTCTGTTCAGCTCCTCTCTGGAGCTCCTCTCTGGTTGTCTCCCCACTGTCTGCTCCTTCTGCCCCCATCAGACCTGGTTTAGACACTTGGCCCACAAGTTACAGGACTTCACTCCTTTCCTCCACCTAGGGAGGTGACACAAGTGTGACACAGGTGCAGTTGGACCCCTGTACTCTTAGAGCACCAGCTCTCTAGGGACAAAAACTGGGATTTTTTTTCAGCTATGTCTATACTTCAGCCTAAATTGGCATAACTTATATCACTCAGGAGTGTGAATAAACCACCCTCCCCAAGCAACATAAGTTACAGGGATATAAGCACTCGTGTGCACAGTGCTATGTCGGTGGGAGAGCTTTTCCTGCTGCCGTAGCTTCTGCCACTCACAGAGGTGGGTTTTTTACATCAATGGGACAGCTCTTGCCCTTTGGCATAGAGCATCTTCACCCGACGTGCTGCTGTATTGGTGCAGCTGCGCTGCTGCAGCGCTGTGCGGATAGACATGGCCTTGAATTTGGTTTCTAGCCAACTGGTTAAAACACATGGTGAACATACAGTATGATGAATGAAAATCAATAAGTATTTTTGCAAAGACTACAGTTTTTTGGATGGAAACCATCTGAATCATAAGCGAACTTCTTAGACCTACTTTGGCGTTGTACTGCAGGATGTATCATCACTTACACACGAACAAAGCCACTGCCAAACAGATGTAAAGTATTACCATTCTGACATGGTAATGTTTTACTGTACTGGTGTAAATGACTGCTTAGGATGAAAGGCAAAGATGAACTGGATCCCTTGACTCAGTATCTGGACAGGCAGGATGCCAGAAGTACACTTTCTAAGGCTACCCCATTATGATCGCTGATGTGACATTTTGTTGGAGGAATATCATAGATCACAGGTACTTAAGGGTTAACTACACTCATAGGACAATGATAAATTCCCACTGGTTTGTAGAAACCAAAATGTATAGGTGACATAGGAACTTTGTTTTGAAACTAAGATGCCTGAAGAACAGTGCTTTGAAATGTCTGGTCTCCATCTGGTAACCAGACAGTAGTCTTTTCCGTTTCATCACTTCCCTCACCACTTATACAAAATATTGCAGGATGCATAGTATTTGTTTAGATTTAAAATGATAAAAAGACAACCTAGCCAAGTCCCTAAGCCCCCTAACATACTACTTAGTTACAAAATACAATGAAATCCCAGACACATTAAAATAATCATTTCAATAGGAACTCAGAAATGTGATCAGCCACCTACAAAAAGTCCTTTCCACCCCTCCATCGTTGTGGGAGACTTACCCTGAAACTCGCTCAAACAGATGTCTTATGCAGCATGATGGAAGGTCACCAAATTAAAGCTATTTTGGACCAAAGAAGGAGCAAGTTCCAGAATCCTGAAATCCTCACACGTAGAAGACTGGTGCCTCCTTATACTGGGGAGGCACAATCTAAAGGGGAGGACACAAGACCACCCCACATCTTTCCTCTATGCTGTGCCACATCTTTTCCCCGCCCAGCCTGGGGCTGCAGCGCTTTCTCTGCCCCACATTACCTGTGGGGGTGGAGGGGTGCTGTCCTTCTCTCCCTGAGCCTCCCCACCCAGCACATTTAGCCATTGTTCCTGGGGAGCGGGACGGAGCACTTCTGCCTGAGAGAGCCTGGCTGGGAGGCAACGGCAGCCCTCTCCCTGCCCGGGTTTGGCTGCCAGGGACAGTGGCCGAGTGAGCCGGAGCCCCCACTTCTCCCCAGCATTCTCAGTCCCTGTCCCAGGCAGCTGAGCCCGGGAAGAGAGCTGCTGCCAGGGAGAGCAGCCAAATATGCTGGGCGGTGGGGGGAGGTGCAGGGAGATAAGGACAGAGACCTTCTCCCTAGTTCCCGCCCCCAGCAGGCAACCCTTGGGGGGGGGGGGGACTTGACCCCACATGCCCACCCTATAGATCACCTCTGCCCTCACAGAAAATGTGCTGCTAGCAATTCCCTCTCTTCTATAATGAGAGGGCTCCAGTGCAAGCACCTCTATTGACCATAGCTGTGGAAGTAGGGCTTGGGGAGAGAGGCAAATGCTTAGCTAGGCCATTTCCAAGCCATTTAGGGCTTTATAGTTCATAACCAACACCTTTAATCTCCACCCAGAGGCCAATGGGCAGTCAGCGTGGACCCCAAAGCTGCCAGTGAGACGCCTCTTTCAATAAGGGAGTTGCTGTGTTCTGCGCTAGCGCCAGTCTGTGAATGGTTTTAAAGTGTAGCCTTATGTACAGTACATTGCAAACGTCCGAAAGGAAAGGCTGCATCTTCCTAGCCAGCTGCAGATAGTACAAAGCTGATTGGGTTTCTGTTATAAGATGACAGTGGTAATAGTCCTAAGCACCGTAGTAACACTACTGGGAGCTGGACCAGTAATGTACAATATGGTAGCTCTTTTAAAATGCATGCCAGGCTCAAAGAATTGACCAAGACCTCCTCTTATTTGAATGTGGAGTAGATTAGCCTTGACAAGGCAGCATTAGCCAAGTATCTTCCTCACTGAGCAGCTAACTAAGGGCTTGGCTACCCTTGCGAGTTACAGCGCATTAAAGGAGCCCCGGGCGCACTAGCTCACTACCCATCCACACTGGCAAGGCACACAGAGCACTTTGACTCCACAGCTAGAGCGTTCCTGGTACTCCACCTTGGTGAGTGGAATAACGTTTGCTGCGAACCCGCTGGAGTGCCCCAGCGTCAGTGTGAACGAGTTGTTGCATTACTGCGCTCTGATCAACCTCCAGAAACGTCCCATAATCCCCTTAAGTCAAGTGGCCACCCCTTTGAAAGCTCTGTTTGACGGCCGGCATGCTTATCTGCTCTGAGACAAAGCAACCATTACTGTGGAATGCTGTGTGTGAGAGAGAGAGGCAGAGGGGGAGGAGGAGGTCTGCTGCTGTCTGAACTTATAAGACAGCATGCTGACATGCTCTCAGCCCCTCAAAAACCCACTCTCTCTTCCCCCACATACACACAACACACTCCCTGTCACACTCCACCCCGCCTCCCCCATTTGAAAAGCACGTTGCAGCCACTTGCATGCTGGGATAACTACCACAATGCACTGTTCTCTGTGGCCGTTGCAAGAGTTGCTAATGTGGCCATGCCAGTGCGCTGTCAGTGTGGACAGACTACAGCGCTTTCCCTACTGCGCTCTACGAAGGCTGGTTTAACTCAAAGTGCTCTACATCTGCAAGTGTAGCCAAGCCCTCAGATCTTAACCATTCATGGTCATTTCTGGCAGACTCTAGGCACTGTTTTGTCATGACCTCCCAGGCCTGACTTTGAGAGGGCACTTCTATTTCTACTGTCTGTGCACAGGAATTTTAACTTGGCAGAACACTCAAAATGCACAGGATTGGCTTCACAGAGCCCCTGCATACAGGAAACCTACTTGCATGTGAGGCAAGTGGCAGAGGCATTCCCCTTCTTTTGCTGACATAAATGAGAGGGGCAACACTTGATTCATACTGCATAAGTTACATGGTATTTATCATCTCAGAGGCAGCTCTCATTAGCAGAGTGCAAGGAAATTAATCTCTTTCATAGCATAGACCAAAAAAACACTCTCCTAGAATAGACTGATCATACTGGGTTGCTACTTCAGAGAAGAGAAAATGCTACAATGGGTGTTGTGAAAAAGAATAGTCCCTCTACTACTGGTGTCTTGGTGGAGGCTTAAAACAACCTTTGCACCAGAGAACTTGAGAGACTAAGTTTTGATCTTCCTTTTTCCTCCTCCCCTATGTTCTCTTTTAACTAAAGAGTAGTCCAAAGATATTCAGGCAATTAGCTTCTCTTGTCATGGCCTGTAGTTTCTTTCGCAGTTCCCGCTCTCTTCCCTAGATTTAAACTTACCTGCTTCTGGCTGCTTCTCTACATCAGCAAAAGAGTTACAAAATGGAGGTCAGCCTATTTGTAGACAAAGCCCCACCCAGAGGGCAGATTGTACCAATTAAAGAGGGGAAGCTAGGAGCTTCTCCAGATGGTTGATAGCTTGAGAGCATATAATAGGGAATAATTTCCTTTTGTGTCAGTCTGCTTTTACTGTACTGCTTAATCATTATTTTAATAGTTCTCATTTAAGCACAATCACCATATTTTGCAATACAATCACAAAGGTTTGCTTTCCCCACTGTGCAATGTTGTCAGGTTCCTCTGCATTTCCTTGTGTGAGGGAAAGGAAATCATCTATATTTCTAAGAGGAGAAACAAATGGATTCTCTGAGTGATTTAATTAGTGGTGTAGATGGCAAGTAAATAATGTTAGTATCTTGTAATAAAAAAAATAAAAGTCTTAAATCAATTAGTAAATGAAACCATATAAACAATGCAGGAATTCTAAATTATTTTAATACAGGGCTTCCACCCATCTAAATGGCTAATCTAATAATATTTATTGAATTCTCCTTGTACAAGATTACAGAAGATGAAGGAAGGATGGGTTTGTAGCTATGGAAGTGGGGATATCTCAGTTCTATTCATGATACATTTTATGTGATGGTGAACAAGTCAGTTAACTTTTCTGTGCCTCAGTTTCAGCTTCTTTCAAGTGAGGATGATACCAACCTCCTTGGGTATTGTGGGGCTAAATTCACGCATGTTTATAAAGCACTTGGAGACCTTTAGATAGAAAATACTATAGAATTACTGAATTCATATAGGCACAGTGGTTTGAGCATTAGCCTGCTAAACCCAGGGTTGTGAGTTCAATCCTTGAGGGGGACCCTTTGGGGATTTAGTTGGGGATTGGTCCTGCTTTGAGCAGGGGACTAGATGACTTCCTGAGGTCTCTTCCAACCCTGAGATTCTATGATTCCGTAATGCATTAGGACCTCAGTGGAAATCACATCCACTTATGATTGAATTTGGTCCAATATGTTTATATTTGTTCCCATAAATAAATTCAATGAACGTCTAATACCAATCTCATTCTCCATCAAATCAGTTGATTCTAGAGAACCAGCGGTATGGACTTGAGTATGGCTCAGAACAGATGAAAGGCAGCAATTGCAGGACCTTCAGGCACCTGAATTGAAGATGGAGAAGGCTTTGTTGATGGGTAGAGTAGGATAAAGATGGGATATCTGAGAGGAGAATGAAGTAGAGATGGGAAAAGCAGCTGGTCGGCAGGACAGGAGAGAAATTGTGGTGGGGCAAAAAATTTCCTCCTGTGTTTCCATCATTATCTTAGAATAATGTATGAGCTGCATTGGGGGAAGGGGACTAACACATAAATAAGAGTGCATTGACCATTATATATAGGCTTAGCCAAGATATTTGAGGTGCATAAAAAGGCTATCTACACACTCGGTAATGAAGGAGAGTGCATGTTTGTCTCTAATGGAGTACATCAGAGAAATTGTTCAGGAACTAGGGAAAATATTATTTCTGTAATATTGCCAAAATCAGTGCCTACAACGATTTTGTAATCTGTCACATACAGTAAGTGCTGGTCACATAAATTAAAGCTGCCCGGGGGTTCATGTAACTGGTGTGCAGGACTCTTCTGAAAACTATGTGAGGTTTTTATTCATCTGTTGGTACTTTGCACTGGGCACTCTGTTGCCACCTGCCTGTTTTCCCCAGAAAAAGGTCTGATTTTGCTGCCAAACATGTCACTGCATTGATGGAGGATCTCTACCTGAGCCAAAACAAACGAGTTTATCTCAGTTTGGTAATCTTGCAGAAGTCTGCAATCCCTGCACCTGACCAATTCTTCAATTGCACAATTGCATCCATGGTGAGAAAATAAATGTCAATTGAACATAATTTAATTAGAATCATAATAGTATAACTTATAAAATGCCTTGCAGTTCAAAAAGCTACGTAGGGATGAAATGTGCCAGCTGTTTAATGGTATACAGCAACTATATGTTATAGTTAAGGTCAGAAAATTTTAAAAAAAGGTACTGGGTCAAATGGGTCCTCCGATACACCTGTTGAATGCCACTGCAGCTAGTTTGGATTTACACTGATACAAATGAGAGGCTCATGAGGCCCATTGTGTGCAACAGAGATACACATGGAATTTTAGGCAGGAAGAATGCAAGTACTCAGGCTAGAAAGTGGCCAGGCCACACTGGCTATCAACACTACTTTTGGGGAAAAAATGCCATGGATCCTTTATGACCAAACGTGATCAGAAAGGACTTGTTTTATATCTCATGCAAAGAACGTTACCAGCTGCTTCGTGACACCACACCAAGACATTGCCTCCAAGGGAAGATTGCACCAAAGCCATTTCTTATTGCACCTACCAGCTCCTTTGAAGTCTCCCATCCAAGTCCTGACCCATTCCAAACATACTTGACTTGTGAGGTCTGTCAGTATCTTGCACAAAGATATGGAAGGCTGAACACAGCAGATACTGAATGATTTTTCAGTGTAAGCTTACATAAAATCCAATTTTACTGTCCATTTGGCACATCAGAATTTAATTCAGGAAAGCAAAACATAGATATAAACATTCCAGACATCTAGTTGTGGATCGAAGCCTAAACCCTGTTCCTACAAATACTTATGCACACGGGTGACTTTACTCCTGTAAACAGCCCCATAAAATTTAATGAGGTTACTCGTATCAGTAGAGTTAGTCATCATGTGCTTAAACATTTGCACGATCAAGGCTTAAAACCATAATTAAACAAAAGTAGGATCAAAAGGGTCAGGCCAGCTATTCTGAATAAAATAACATAGGCCAAGAAAAATACCCAGCACACTAAAAAGTTAAGAGCCGTTGAAACAAAGAGCAAAACATGTTCAGAGCTGAACGGCCTTATACAGAATCCTTAACAAGAATTCAATCTTTATGCATTCAAAAATTGATATATATTAATGAGTCTTCTGCAATTTCCACAATTGCTTTCTGTAAAATTTGCCAAGCTTGTCTTCTTCTTCTTTAATTTAGAGTAAGGCTGTGTATTTTACATGTTAAAATTAGAAATTCCTCCTTTGTGGCCTTTTCAACTTAATTATACCTCACAATTGTTGCTGATTTTAGAATTATCACTGATTTAACCTCAAAAATGGCTCTTTTTTTCTTCTTTTTTATTACCAGCTAACTCCTTAGCGCCTGGCATAATAATGAAAATGATCATGAATTAGGCAAAAGAACAGCGGAGCAAACGCCACACATTCCAAGTCAGAGGAGTTAATCTCTTCACCTTCTGAAATGCCTTAAAGGGATTAGCATTCTACATAAAGTTTTTACAGAGTTCTACTTTAAGTTCTGGATTTCAGAGTTCTTATTCCCCTTTCTGTGGCATAACCTAATCAGATCTCTTTAGGCCTGATTCTTATACCTGTGCACTGGTATAAATCATTACATAAGGTGCAACACAGTGAATAATCAGACCCACAGAGTCTCTAGGCCAAGTTTAGTGGTAATGTAAATAATGGTATAGTATACACATTGGATGTAAATTGGCCAGAAACATAGACGGGGTGTGCCACAGGGAGATGGAAGAAGGCAGTGAGATAGCAGGAAAAGCGCCCAATGGGAGAACATAATTTAAAGCATGCATCTCCCCTATTTTACCATCCACAGTCTGTTGGTTGTTTTTCCTGCTCAATCACTCCTTTCCACCTTCTCACTGTGTAAATTACAAGCAAGTTTCTTCAGGCACTGAATGCCAAATCAGTGCCAACAGATTTGAAAAAAAGAACACTACCCAAATAGTAGCTGTCTGTTGGTGGTTCCCTTCTCTGACATCACAGTATGGATTTCCCACCCTCCAGTGTGCATCAGACCTGTTCTGGAAGGACCACTGTAAGGTTGAGAATGTACAGAAATTCAACCTCAGCTCTCTGGGGCATTGAATCTGGATATTAGATTGCCCTCTCTTAGCCCAGTTTCAGTTCTACAGGAAGGTAAGACTAAGGGCTTGTCTACATGGCCCTACAGTGCGGACTACGGGAGTGTGAGCTGCAGTATGCAATAAAGTGTTGTCCTATAACCGCCCTGTGAAGACCAAGCTAGTATGAACTAAAAGGTACCTAGGTTATGTTAACATAGTCCTGTTTAATTTGCACTAGCAGGATCTACATGAGGTAGTTATAGCACAACACTTTAGTACAATGTGCAATTCACATCCCTGTAGCCCACACTATGGGCTGGTGTAGACAATTCCTGAATTACTTCCACCCCCTCTATTATTCTTGGCCCCCACTTATTCCTTTGCAGTCCCATTCCCTCCCCAATACATTGGCAGCTGCACGGAAGTACTACTCTTACACCTAAAAGGTCAGCCAGCCTTCTCTTCTTTGCAACTGTAATGCAGATCTCTCCTTGTCTGCTCGCTCATCCCTGAAGACTCACAGCAATACCTTCATGATCCTCTTTGCCTCTGCTGTAAATGTTGAGGTTGGCCCGTCCCTCTGCCCTGCAGCACACCATGCAATCAGCGGACAACAGGACAGGGCACTACCTTCCTAGAGCCAAGTGTGAGATGTCCCTCTAAGATAGGATAAGTTTTTGAAGTTGATAGGAAATGATCCACTGGCAATGGTCCATATCAGCATGAATGACACTGCATTATGGGATATCTCAGAAACAGTAAATGACTTTAAGGATCTCAGAAGCATGCTGAAGAATAAGAATGTCCAAGCTATCTTCTTTGAGATCCTTCTTCTCCCATGATCAAAGGAAGGCAAAAGGCAGAAGATTCTGGAAGGGATCCACTGTCTAGGTAAGTAGTGCAGGGTGGAGGATGTTGGTTTGGTGGAAGATTCGTCCAGCTTCTATAAGGAGAGGAGTTTGTGCAGGCTGGATAGCCTCTACCTGAGAAGGGGGGACCAATCTTTTCAGGGACAGGCTGACTAGAGTTAGGAGGGGGTTAAACTACTTAGAAAAGAGTAGGGTAAAAAAAAGGAAGAGATGAGCACTCTGCTAGCATAAGATTGTGATGTTGGGAACGAAACTGATCAAGGAATAAGAGGACATGAAGAGAAGAAATCTTTAATTGTCTATATACCAATGCTAGGAGCCTGGGTAACAAACAAGAGGAATTGGTATTGCTCATTTATGAACACAAATTTGATCTAGTTGGTATTACTGAAACCTGGTGGGATGATTCACACTATTAGAATGTTAAAATCAATGGCTATAACCTATTTAGGAAGGATTGAGTGGGCAAAGGGGGAGGGGGAAGGTAACACGATGTCAAAAATGGCATTACGTGTTTCTGAGTCACTGACAACTTGGAAGAAAATGATCTTGAATGCTTATGGATCAATTTCCTAACAGATAAAGCACAAAATGGGGTATTAGTTGCTGTCTGCTACAGACCGTCAGATCACACTGGGGAACAGGATGAGCAATTCCTTGAGCACCTATCTATAATGTGTATGGGAGAAAGCTGTGTGATCCTGAGGGACTTCAAATTGAGTGACATATGCTGGAGGTCTCAAGCTGCCAGTACTAAAACATCCTTGAAATTTTTAAATACTAAAGACGACAATTTCCTAACTCAAAAAGGTGTTGCTGTCAACATGGGAGAATTGTATATTAAACCTTGTCTTGCCAGATAAAGTAACTGATCACAGAATTAAAAATTAATGGTAAAACTGAAGTACAAGTGATCATGACATTGGTATTGGTCCATTACTAGATGGGAATGGTAGAATTATCAATAGTAATGCAGAAAAGGCAGAAATGTTCAATACATATTTCTGTTCTGTATCTGGGGAAAAACAGATGACATCTGAGACTAACAACATTCTTTCTATTCCCTAGTATCCCTGGAGGATGTTAAACAGAAGCTACTAAAGTTAGACATTTTTAAATCAACAGGTCCAGATAACTTGAGTTTTAAAACAAGAGTTTTAAAAGAGCTGTCTGATGAGTTCACTGGGCCATTAATGTTGATTTTCAATAAGTCCTGGTGCATGGGGAAGTTCCAAAAGACTGGAAGAAATCTAATTTTGTGCCAGTAGTTAAAAAGGGTAAATGGGATGACCTGAGTAATTCTAGGCCTGTCAGTGTGGCTCACATTGAACCCAGGCTGGATAATGGAGCAGCTGATACAGGGCTCAATTAATAAAGAATTAAAGTAGGGTAATATTATTAATGTCAATCAACATGGGTTTATGGAAAATAGATCCTGTCAAACTACTTTGGTATCTTTATTTAATGAGATTACAAATATTCTTGAAAAAGGTAATAGTGCTGATGTGATTTAACTAGACTTCTGTAAGGCCTTTGACTAGAAACCACATGATATTTTGATTTAAAAAAGACCCAAAAGAAAGATATAAGATTAACATAGTACACATTAAATGGATTAAAAGCTATCAAAGTGATAGGTCTCAAAATCTAATTGTAAATGGGGAATCATCATTAAACAGGTGTGTTTTGGTGGAGTCCTGTAGGAATTGGTTCTTGGTCTGATACAATTTAATGTTTTTATTAATCACTTGGAAGAAAAGACTAAATCATCACTGATAAAATTAGCTAATGGCACAAAAATGGGGGAGCGGTAAATAATGAAGAGGACAGATCACTGATATGGAGCAATTTGGATCGCTTGGTAAACTGTGCACACACAAAAATATGAATTTTAATGTGGTTAAATGAAATGTGTACATTTATAGGAACAAAGCATGTAGGCCATACTTACAGGATGGAGGCCTCTATCCTGGGAAGCAGTGATTCTGAAAAAGATTTTGGGTTTGTGGTGGATGATCAGCTGAACATGAGCTCCCATCACAATGCTGTGGCCAAAAGGCCTAATGCGATTCTTGGATGTATAAACAAAGGAATCTTGAATAGGAATAAAGATGTTATTTCACCTCTGTATTTGGCACTGGTGCAACTGCTGCTGGAGTACTGTGTCCACTTCTGGTATCCACAATTCAAGAAGGATGTTGATAAATTGGAGAGGGCTCAAAGAAGAGCCACAAGGAAGATTAAAGGATTAGAAAACATGTCTTATAGAGTTAGATTCAAGGAGCTCAATATATTTTACTTAACAAAGAAATGATTAAGGGATGACTTGACTATAGTCTATAAGTACCTTCATTGGAAAAAAAATTTAATAACTGGCCCTTCAATCTAGCAAAGAAAGGTATAACATAATCCAAAGGCTGGCAGTTGAAACTAGACAAATTCAGACTGGAAATAAGGTGTACATTTTTAGCGGTGAGAGTAATTAGCCATTGGAACAATTTACCAGGGGTTGCGGTGGATTCTCCATCACTGACAATTTTAAAATCAAGATTAGATGTTTGTTCTAAAAGATCTGCTCTAGGAATTATTCTGGGGAACGTTCTATGGTCTGTGTTATACAGGAGGTCAGACAAGACGATCACAATGGTCCCTTCTGGGCTTGGAATCTATGAAGTCCTTTCTGGTGTGATTTTTTTCATCATTACCCATGGTGACCACAGCTGCTTTCAAGTCCCAAGCACTAAATGAAAGGAAGGAGTGTGGTATAATGTGTGGTACTGATCTATAAATGTCACTAATGTAGATGTGTGGTTGCCTGATTGATTACACAGGTAGTAATCTTGACAGTAGAATTAAATTGAACTAGCTCAGGTCAATCTTTTTTTATTTGCAGACCCCTACAACATTTTGAATGAAGGTGCAGACCCCTTTGGCAATCTTAGTCTGCAGACCGTCAGGTGTCCATAGACCACAAGTTGAAAACCACTGAACTAGGTAGGCCAAATGTATCCATTGTGTCTGCCTGAGAGACAATCCAATTGACAGAGATCCCACTGAATGGCGGAAGTTGCAGCCAAGGTTATAGTCTGGAGGAAACAGGTCTGGTAAGTGAACCAAAGAGCGTCTCCAATTTGAATGACACCTAATGATCAGGTGCCAAAATTCTCCCAGCTTGATATTCTAGAGCTTAGAATTGTTACCCGAAATTGGGTCAGCTAGTAAGTTTAGGGAGGACTAATGACCCTCCAGAGTTTGGCAGAAAGCAGCACGTTTATTATATTGATAGCTAAACTCAAAAGAATGTGTGGGGGGAGGGTGTCACACTCACACTTGCATATTCACACTCCCAGGACAGGCACGGCACTGGAGATGTCAGGATCCTTCAAGGTAAGTGTCCCACAGCGCCGTGATGGACAGTGCGATGAAGATAAGTCTTCCCGAGGCACGATGGAATGCAACACAGCGAACCACTGGCCAAGCGTTCTGGGTGAAGGGCCTTCACAGGAGGTACAAGTTTGTGAGTGCACTGCTGAGCACATGGCCCCTTCCCCTTTTAAGGACCTGCTCCTCATGGCCTGTGACTAGAGATGACGTGGCCACGTCTGGTTGGTCACACTCCACCTCGGGCAGTGTCCATGCATTGGGTGTGTGAGTGCTGCCTAATCAGAGTGTCATGGCCTGTGACTAGAGATGACTTGGCTGCGTTTGGTTGGTCACACTCCACCTCAGCCAGTGTCCATGCAGTGTCCATGCATTGGGTGTGTGAGTGCTGCCTAATTAGAGTCCCAGATACCTTGTCTATCTGGGAGCTTTTCTGATCTTCCAGCTGTTTAAGCAGCCCATTCATCCCACAAGCATTCCAGGAGGGAGGGATGGGGGAAAGCCACTTCACAGCTATTCAAAGAGGGAGAGGAGACGGGGTGTGTGTGTGTGTGTGAAGTGTAACAGACCTTTTGAGCATACAGGTTATACATAGCATACAGATCACTGCTGCTCCTACAACAAGAATAGCTTCAAAATAAGAACTCAAATGGCCTTCCAGACTGCCAGCAACGCACACTGCGATATGCTGGCTTGCAAGCCAAATTTTTCATTGGAGTAACGGCAAGTAAATATGGCAAGTACTGTATCATGAGTAAAGATGGATTTGAACCAAAAACATGCAGTTGATTTGAGTCTATTAAATAAATTAATTAAATACAATAAAAAAGATACACTTAAGTATGCATTTGTCACAAGAACTCCCTTGACTTTCTTAAAGCTCTCAGACCTTGTCTTAAGTCTTAGCCAAAATATAGTCATAATAAAGCATCATGGAGAGAAGATGAGGCTGTTTCACCAAATTAAGGTTTATAAATAACTGCTATACCTACAGCTCAATACATTGCATCAAGGGGTTGGGTTTTCATTTGTCATTTGGGGGTGGGGGAGTGTGTAAACTGAAGTCTGAAATACAGATGCTCCCCGGGTTATGCAAACACAATTTACGGAAATCCGGACTTACGGAAAAAGTTCCGTTAGTTCCGGAAGCCTTTTTTGGTTTGTTTTTGCGCGTAATTGTCGGAGATACGTTCCCGACTTACACAAAATTCGACTTACACAAAGCATTCCAGAACGGAATTCTTGCATAAGTCGGGGAGCTTCTGTACACTATTCATTCACAGAACACATACAGCACAAGCCGTGAAGTGCATGCTTCCCTGAGCTGACCCTGCTTCGTACACCACCTTAAGTAAGAACAGAATGAGGCCAGATGTATCCAATTACTACCCAGACCCGGGTCAGATTGCCTTGTTTTTGTGTTTTTCAAAAAGTAAGCTGCCACTTGAACTCATGCTGTAACTTTCTATAGATTTAAACACCACATGTAGCCAGCTCTCATCATAACATCGTGCACAAGAGAAATGGAGTACAAAAAAGAGAACCTAATTTGGGGGGAAGGCAGCATAGTCTAGTGCAGTGGTTCTCAAAGCTGGTCCGCCGCTTGTTCAGGGAAAGCCCCTGGCCGGCCCGGCTGGTTTGTTTACCTGCCTCATCCGCAGGTTCGGCCGATCGCGGCTCCCACTGGCCACAGTTTGCCATCCCAGGCCAATGGGGGCTGCAGGAAGCTGCGGGGGCTGCGGCCGAACCTGCGGACACGGCAAGTAAACAAACCGGCCCGGCCCTCCATGGGCTTTCCCTGAACAAGCGGTGGACCAGCTTTGAGAACCACTGGTCTAGTAGTTAGGGCATTAGAGTTGGACTCAAAAGACCTGGCATCTAGTCTCAGCTTTGCCATTGACCTGCTGTGTGATAAACCACATTGTGCTTCAGTTTCCTCATCCACCCTTTGTCTTCTGTCTTTTGACTGTAAGCAAGTCTGAGCAGTGCCTGTCTCTCACTGTGCTTATAGAATGCCTAGCACAAAAGGGTCCCCAGTCTTGCCTGAGGCCCTAAATGCATTTCTTTACCCAACACTACCTGTAACACAAGCCTTTCCCTGCTTGACTTGCACTTATCTGATTGCATACTAGTTTTTTTTTAAATCTATTTGGTTATAATCATATAACTCATTCAGCCATAGCTGATGGCTTCAGGGTCACTTGAGCTAAGTCCCCTTGTTATGAAAGAGGGGGTGGCTGGCAATGCATTCTCTATGAGGGGTCTGAGATTTGCACCCTACCTTAGTCCAGAATAGCCCAAATCTGACTTTCCAGGCATGCTGGAAAAGACAGCTGTTTGAGAGGGTCTCTGGAGAAGACAGAGGGTGTGCTTCTTGGATTATAAAAAGGGTGGCCAGTCCAGCTCCGGTGGAGTGGATTTTAATACTGCTGCTGTTCAATTTCATTTTATTTAGTGCATGATTAATTATGCTAGGGCACCTAAAGCTTTGGAGAGGCATCTTTATTGTTTTAAATTAAATAAATATGAAATATCTTGTGCACTCTAACCTAAGTGAGATTTGAACCCAGGTCACCTCAGGCAAAAGAGCAAATAGCCCTTTTGCAAAATGCTCCAGCCAAAGAATAGGCAGTAATTGATAACTGTCTTTCTTTACAAAGTCACTCTTTCCAGCAGGGTAACTGGCCATTTTTTATGGAGGGGCATTAACAAATTAATCAGATCTGTTTGGTTGGTGTTTTCTAGACTTTATGTCTATTTATATTCAAGGAAGTCAGTAGGTGGACATAAATATTTCAAAAAAGCCTAACCGATACCCTGCTTTCTTGTCATATTTATTTACAATCATTAAGGAAGAACAGAGGATGCAGGTTTTTTTCTGACTAACACATTCTTCTTTGTGGACATTCGGCAACAATTTTCTTTATGCTCTAGTTATTCAAGATCCCATGGTACTTTTCATAAAAGAAGGTGTTCCCCCAAAACATCTTTGGTCAAAATTTCCCTCTGTTGATTGTTGTGCTATGTGTTGTTTGTTGCTAGCCTTCACCCTAGACTAACTGTATTTCACTTGTGCTAATAGTATAGAGGGATTTTTTGGCATAAAAGGCATTATACAAATATAAATTATCTTGTTTCCCTCCTGCTGTTTCAAAAGGACATGAAAGGGAAAATCCTGTGTCATGATTACACTATGTTGACGTAAGGGGTGTGTAAACCAGCTTTACACTTGCAAAAATTGCCCATTGTTGAGCAAGTCAGGTCCGGTTTGGAACAAAGCTGAAGTAGATGCCCAGATGCTCTGAGGAATTGCTTGGTGTTGGGGATGTGTGTCAGGGAGTTCATACAAATGAGCTGCTCCTTTCCCCTACATAGCTTTCCATTCATCTTGCCTCTTTAGAAGGGGTTGCTGCAGCAAACCCACTGAGCCTTCACAGGTGAAAAAGAGGGGGAGAGGAATGGAGTCTGTGAAGTGATAGTCCATCCCTCTATCACCTGACAGGTGGAATGTAAAGGTGACTCCTTTAAGGACCTTCACAATTGGCTTTCAGTCCCTGCTATATATCATACATATATGCCCCTCATTCCTGTAGTATGCAAACACCTCACAAACATTAAGGTATTTATTGTCACCACACCCGTGGGAGGTAAAGAACCACTATTATTCCCATTATTAAGGTAGAGAACTGAGGCACAGAGAGGCTAAGTGACTTGCTCACAGCAAGCCTGTGAAGGAGCAGGGAATTAAACCCAAGTCTTCTGAGTCACAAGCTGGTATCCTAACCATGGGACCATTCTTCCTGCATTGTGGAGTTAGGAAGGCATTGCTCATGCATGCTACCTCAGGGGCTGGGTGTTGCTGTTTTATAGAGGCAGGCTCCCCCTCACAATCCCAGCAACACTCAGGCTGGGCCAATCAGCTGTGTCTGGGTTCTGTGCCAGTCAAGGCAAGGTCAGGATCTGCAAAGAGCAGCACCATAAATGACCAAGTGTGTGTGGGGGTGAGTATAGATAGAAGTGAGTGTTCTCTGATTTGAATTTGTGTCATTATAAGGCTCAGTGTCTCTCTCAACAAGACTGATAGATAGAACATTGCACCTTGAGCCACCTGGGGTTTATTTTTTCTGGCATCTATTACTGGAAAAGAGTGCATGATGGGAAAATCAGTTTGGCCCCCAAGGAGCTAGTTAATCTTAACTTTCTGAAACCTCCTTATTTTTTTCTATGCCGATTAAGGTTGTCATGGTTCACTCAGAGAGTTGTAGTGTGTGATTCAAACTATTATACCATGTCATGATGTAATATAACATAGGGTAACTGCCAAGTCCCCCCTGGGATGCTGCACTCTGGGACACAACACTGGGAATACATGAATAAAACCATGTTTTTTTTTAAATAGGAAAAAGGGTAAAATTACAGATATGCAATATAAAATAGAAACAACTCAGTTTAAAAATTAGAGGGAGGCAGTAAGAATAGACAAGATGACAGAGGAGAGAGAGAGTTTTAGCAGTTCTAAATATTAAGTTTTTTAGATTGGTGTTTCTTGAACTCCTCTGGTACTGTGGCTCGTGCACCTGACTCTAAAAAGACAATGAAAGTCTCTTTTCTCACCTAGTCTGTTATCTCTGCACCTGCTGTACCTAGCATCCAGTTGCATTGTCTGTAACATAGGCATAATAAGGCCGATGATTACAGGTGGGGGTGCCTATTCCCTACACATTTGGTGGTTGAACCTTTAAAATCTGCTTTTCACAAACTAGCTGCAACTTATTTTATGATGCGTGTGTGTGTGTGTGTGTGTATATATATTTATATATTTATACATTATACATATATACATACATTTTATGTTCAAAATCTCAGGTAGTTTATAAATGTTTAAATATACGGTGATGTAAGAGATTTCGATATTGAACTGTATGAAAATGAAAGCCATTGCTAAAACATAATAATCAAAAACTCTACTGCAGTCACAGTGGGCTGCTGGCAATAAAGCCACTTAAAAATAGGGCTGACTAAAAAGGGATTCATGTTGGGCATTTTATATCCTTGCTTCCTGGGGGTAAATTGGTCAGTAAAATTACCGGTTAGATAGATAGCATGTGTTTCCCACTGCCCATGTAGCCAAGCATGCCATGGGTAATTGGGTTCTGTCACATTATTACTTTTTAGCTCAAAAAACCATGTTGTCCTAATGGGAATAAATGAATGGCCACTACTGAGAATAACACTGCCATTCACTAAGAAAATTGCTCAAAATTGGACCAGCCTGAATCAACAAATTTGGGGCGACACTGAGTTTTGGTCAGACTAATTTCTCTGTGTGGTTTAATTTAAGCCTGTCACCTACAGTACATTGAAAACATTGTATCTGTAGTTCTTACACAAGAAATTCTGGAATGTGTTACATCTCAGTGAGAGATGTGTCAGTCTCTCAGTGTCCAATTCAAGATGCAGGGAACATTAGTACATAGGGAAGGAAGGTATTTATTATCAGAGATGGGCTGCTGTGAGTATGTCCCAGTGTGCTCACAAGCACCCTCCCCTTTGCCAAAATACAGAGTGTGTGTGATTGTATTATATATATATATATATAATCTGAGATAGAGAGAGCTTTGTTGATACTACATTGATATTACTTTGTAAAGAAGGGATCATGTCTTCAACCACCACAGATCAGAAAGACAATAATGACAGAAAAGTCAGAAATAGTTTTGAACTAGTTAAATTCCTACTGTGTACAATTCCCTGCCAGGATGCAGGGATGATTTTCAGATTATTGTGGTTGCAAGCGTCAGCGATATTGTTTTGGTCACATAATCACATCCTGCCAGGAGAATGGGGCATCCAGAAGTTGATCGAAGGTCAGTGGGAGTATTAATGTCTTCCATTCAGGGGTTATCCTTATGCCACTGTTCAGAGACAGGTCTCAAACATGTGCCACATTTCTCTCTCTGACATCTGGCTTGTGTGACAGTCTGACTCTAATGCCGCTAATTTGTCTTGTATTTGCATATCTTCTCTTTGTGAAATGTGTAAACACTGGCTTCTAACAACACTGTGATATACAGAATGAGTAAGTGCTCAAATGTAATCTTCCATGAAGGAACGCAAGGGAATAGAGTCAAGATCATGTGGATGAAATAACACATTACAATGTCAATCTAACATCAAACAATCCACTGTGAATTAAATGAATTTCTATCAAATGAAACTTGTTTAAGGTAGGAGTCTAATCCAGTTCCAGTGCCAAGATGGTGGCTTTCTTCATCTAAAGGCTGATTGACACAAGAATGCAAACACTGAGATTTGTTAGCCACTGAGATCTGTTAGCCATATTTCCATTGAGGAAATATAGGTAGGTAATATTTGGATGACAGACTACTTTTAGTTATGAAATGTAATGGAAGACGGGAGAGATTCCAGAAAACTAAAAAAAGGGCAAATACATCACCCATCTATAAAAAGGAAAATAAGGACAACCCAGGGAATTACAGACCAGTCACCTTAACTTCTGTACCAGGAAAGATAATGGAGCAAATAATTAAGCAATCAATTTGCAAACATCTAGAAGATAATAAGGTGATAAGTAACAGTCAGCGTGGATTTGTCAAAAACAAATCGTGTCAAAGCAACCTGATAGCTTTCTTTCACAGGGTAGCAAGCCTTGTGGATGGTGGGGGGGGAGGAGAGGTAGACATGGTATATCTTGACTTTAGTAAAGCTTTTGATACTGTCTCACATGACCTTCTCATAACAAACGAGGGAGATGCAAACTAAATGGAGCTACTATAAGGTGGGTGCAAAATTGGTTGGAAAACCATTCCCAAAGAGTAGTTATCAGTGGATCACAATCATGCTGGAAGGGCATAATGAGTGGGGTACCACAGGGATAAGTCCTGGGTCCGGTTCTGTCCAATATCTTCATCAATGATTTAAATAATGGCATAGAGAGTACACTTATAAAGTTTGCAGATGATATCAAGCTGGGAGGGGTTGCAAGTGCTGTGGAGGATAGGATTAAAATTCAAAATGATCTGAACAAACTGGAGAAATGGTCTGAAGTAAATAGGATGAAATTCAAGAAGGACAAATGCAAAGTACTCCACTTAGGAAGGAACAATCAGTTGCACATATACAAAATGGGAAATGACTGCCCAGGAAGGAGTACTGTGGAAAGGGATCTGGGGATCATAGTGGACCACAAGCTAAATATGAGTCAACAGTGTAACGCCGTTGCAAAAAATGCAAACATCATTCTGGGATGTATTAGCAGGAGTGTTGTAAGCAAGACATGAGAAGTAATTCTTCCACTCTACTCTGCACTGATGAGGCCTCAACTGGAGTATTGTGTCCAGTTCTGGGCGCCACATTTCAGGAAGGATGTGGACAAATTAGAGAGAATCCAGAGAAGAGCGACAAAAATGATTAAAGATCTAGAAAACATGACTTATGAGGGAAGATTGAAAAAATTGGGTTTGTTTAGTCTGGAAAAGAGAAGACTGAGAGGGGACATGATAACAGTTTTCAAGTACGTAAAAGGTTGTTACAAAGAGGAGGGAGAAAAATTGTTTTTCTTAACCTCTAAGGATAGGACAGGAAGCAATAGGCTTAAATTGCAGCAAGGGAGGTTTAGGCTGGACATTAGGAAAAACTTCCTAACTGTCACGGTGGTTAATCACTGGAATAAATTGCACTGGGGGAGGTTGTGGAATCTCCATCATGGGAGATTTTCTACTCTGAACCATGTAAAAATAAATTATATTGCAAAATGTGGGGGATGGATAGCTCAGTGGTTTGAGCATTGGCCTGCTAAACCCCTGGTTATGAGTTCAATCCTTGAGAAGGCCACTTAGGGATCTGGGGCAAAATCACTACTTGGTCCTGCTAGTGAAGGCAGGGGGCTGGACTCAATGACCTTTCAAGGTCCTTTCTAGTTCTAGGAGATAGGATATCTCCTTTAATTTAAAAAAAAACATTTACTACCTAGAAAGCAATAGAACCTCTACGTGTCTTTGTATAATAACACCATCTGGATAAGGATTACAGGTCATTGGAAGAAAGATAGGATTTTCCATAACTGATCAAACCACTGGTCCATCAAGTGCTATTTCCTGCCTTTGGAGTGGCCAATACAAGGTGTTTAAGAGGCATCAAGCATCACAAGAAGAGAAGCATCATCAAGCAGTTTTTTTCAGCAGAAAACAGGGAGTTGGAAATATTCCAATTCTAGTTCTGGCTGTGACACAGATCCTTCTGTGGCCTGGAGCAAGTCACTTAAACTCTTTGGCTTAAATTTCCCCATTTGTAAAATAGGAATAGTACAATACATATCTCCTTTACAGAGGTGTGGTAAGAATTACAAAATTCTAGTTATCTGTGCAACCTGTCCAAGTTCTGTTCTCACGTACAACATAACTGCCCACTGTCCTTCATTTTAGCCCTCAAGTTTCTTAGACTCCACCCAGATTCGGTACCCCTATATTTTTATTGTTGATCGTTATTTACATTTAAAAAAATCATGAATCGGAGGTTAAAGAATGAGTTATTTCCAATGAAGTAAGGAGCCGCGCTGCATGAATAATTGTTTGTGCCCTTTTGGGGCTCTCTCCCACATTGTGTACCACAGATGGGCCCCAGCAAGCTAAGGCATACCAATCCAAAGAACTGAATGGAGTAACTTTGGTTTTCTCCTAGTGTAAGTGAGAGTAGAATTTGGCTCAGTATTTCTAAAGGATTTGGAATATGAAGAATGCTACATAAGTACTGAATATTATTCAATGTAAAAATAGTACTTAGGTGCAGATTCAGCAAAACACTTAAACACATGTTTAAAGTTAGGCATCTGCTTAAATGCTTTGTTGAATTGGGTGCCTAATCAGCTGTGCAATGCTGAGTATGTATATAGGTGAAATATCCTTCCTGGCCCCCTGCTGGCAATCAGCTTAGCTCCTGAAGCATGAAATTTGAGTGGCCTTATGTTAGCTTGCCTACTGTAACTACAAATGTTATTATCGATCATAAACTTAGCAAGCCCTATTTTAAAAATCCAGCCACAGCATTTTGCCTGGCTTTTACAGACAGTCCTTTTCAGGAACCAACTACTTTTTATTTTCCTATCTTTTAATTTTATTTGGTCAAATTAGGAAAGAGGGTCACAGTCAAATATGAACAGGTGAGTTAGCGTCATTTCAACTACATTAGAACAAACATTAACTACAAACTGCCACTTCCTGATGTGTAGCAATAACAACATTAGAATAAATACAGCCTGTACTTCCCTGGAGTTTTCATGAAGACTTTAAACCTTTTTACCAGTGGCGCAGACAACTTCAGCTCTTCAGTTACAGAATTTTCTAGCCTAATTAGAGATGCCACCTGGCCAGTTTTATACTGTCTCAACCCACAACTTGTGTTTGTTTTTCTTTTTTACATGAAAGGCCACTGAAGCTCAGCAGAAACCAGTTAATATTTTTTAAATGTCTTCAACAAATGCAAGTAAAGATAATTGGCCAAACTCAGAAACAGACCATTCAGTCAACACGTAGTACATCAGTGTAACTTTCATAATGACTGGAGGAGAAGAGGGCATAGCAGGGAAAGCAACTAGCAGGAGGACGTAAGAAGGTGAAAGGCAATGTGGCCTGCCTGGCTATCCACATCCACACACACACACCCCTACACCTGATATGTTTATCATACACAATGAGTGCCTTTATTTTTGGTCCAGGTGTTTTTTTATTTTAATTTAGCTTAAGGAAAACAACAAAGCAAGCAGGAATATAAAATCTCCATAACTGGGGAAGCAGAGTGCATCTCTCACTGTAAAAACTTGGCCCTCCTTCAGAATCCTGCCCCCTGGCAGACAAGTTCCCAGTGGGACCCTATCCACAAACTAGATATGCCATCTTCCAGTTTTTACCCTGCATCCATTCAGTTCACAATATCCATGGTCTTTCTAACATTTGTTTAAATAAAGCTAATTTGATCTAAAGCCTTCCCAAGTGGCTGACAGAAGTGGTAGTCAACTTCTTCAGACCTGGGTGCTGATGGCCTGGCCTAACGGACGCTAAGAATGGAAGACTAGGCAGTACAGGAGCTACATACGTAGGACCCTCACAGAGATCTTATATGACAGTTGCCATTTTGACCAGAAAATGAACTGGGGGCTACTGGAGCTAAAACAGGAGCGTCTACAGCATGAACGAAAGAGCCAAGATTCTCTATCTGGAACTGTATCAGACTCATGACCTCTGCCAATTGGGCTCCAAAGGGGACCAGTAGCACATACTGAACATGTACAACTTATGAGTCACTCAGCCATGTTCTATGGAGGCTCCCATGCACCAGTATAAATGAGTGGACAAGTATATGGCTAAGGTTCATTGATCTTAGCTAGAGGAGGCTAATAAAGGTTATGTTGGGGAAGTCCAACTTGATAGACCTAGCTAGTGAGTAGGGTTGTCAATTAATCACAGTTAACTCATGCGATTAACTCAAAAAGTTAATCGTGATTAAAAAAATTAATCGTGATTAATAGCACTTATAACAATAGAATACCAATTGAAATGTATTAAATATTTTTGGATGTTTTTCTACATTTTCAATATTGATTTCAATTACAACACAGAATAAAAAATGCAGTGCTCACTTTATATTATTATTTTTGATTACAAATATATGCACTGTAAAAAATGATAAACAAAAGAAATAGTATTTTTCAATTCACCTCATACAAGTACTGACGTGCAATCTCTTTTTTTATTGTGAAAATGTAACTTACAAATGCAGATTTTTTTTTGGTTACATAACTGCACTCAAAAACAAAACAGTGTAAAACTTTAGCACCTACAAGTCTACTCAGTCCTACTTCTTATTCTGCCAATCGCTAAGACAAACAAGTTTGTTTACATTGACGGGAGATACTGCTGCCTGCTTCTTATTTACGTCACCTGAAAATGAGAACAGGTGTTCGCATGTCACTTTTGTAGCTGGCATTGCAAGGTATATACATGCCAGATATGCTAAACATTCATATGCCCCTTCCATGCTTCGGCCACCATTCCAGAGGACATGCTTCCATGCTGATGATGCTCGTTAGAAAAATAATGTGTCAATTAAATTTGTGACTGTACTCCTTGGGGGGAGAATTGTATGTCTCCTGCTCTGTTTTACCCACATTCTGCATATATTTCATGTTATAGCAGTCTCGGATAATGGCCCAGCACATGTTCATTTTAAGAACACCTTCACAGCAGTTTTGACAAAACGCAAAGAAGGTACTAATGTCAGATTTCTAAAAATAGCTACAGCACACAACCCAAGGTTTAAGAATCTGAAGTGCTGTCCAAAATCTGAGGGGGACAAGGTGTGAAGAATGCTTTTAGATGTCTTAAAAGAGCAACACTCTGATGCGGAAACTACAGAACCCAAACCACCAAAAAAGAAAAGAAAATGCTTGCAGCATCTGACTCAGATGATGAAAATGAACATGCATCAGTCCGCACTGCTTTGGATTATTATCAAGCAGAACCCGTCATCAGCATGGACACATGTCCCCTGGAATGGGTGGTTGACGCATGAAGGGACATGAATCTTTAGCACATCTGGCACGTAAATATCTTGCAACACCAGCTACAACAGTGCTATGCAAATGCCTGTTCTCACTTTCAGGCGACATTGTAAACAAGAAGAAGGCAGCATTATCTCCTGCAAATTGTAACCAACCTTGTTTGTCTGTGTAATTGGCTGACCAAAAAATAGGACTGAGTGGACTTATAGACTCTAAAGTTTTACATTGTTTTATTTTTGAATGCAGTTTTTTTGTACATAATTCTACATTTGTAAATTCAACTTTCATGATAAAGAGATTACACTACAGTACTTGTATGAGGTAAATTGTAAAATATAATGTTTTTGTGTTTTACAGCACAAATATTTGTAATAAAAATAAATATAAAGTGAGCACTCTACACTTTGTATTCTGTGTCATAATTGAAATTAATATATTTGAAAATGTAGTAAACATCCCAAAATATTTTCAATAAATGGTATTATATTGTTGTTTAACAGCGCGATTAATCATGTGATTAATCACGATTAATTTTTTTAATTGCCTGATTGTGATTAATTTTTTTAATTGCTTGACAGCCCTAGTAATAAGGATTCCTAGCACATCTGTCCAACTCCCATGACATGAAAGTTTTTGGCTTAAAAAAGTAATAAAAGAAGGAAAATGTTTTGTGCTGAAATTTATGTTTGTACCTTTGACTTGAAAAATGCCACAAGGCTCTTAGAGGAGTTCAGTAGCATCTGAACTCAGAGAAGTGGAACAACTTTCGTGTGTTTGTTTTTGAATTTGGACTCTCAGATGTAAGGCTTCCCAGAACAATTAAGGGCAGTGCATACTAGCCTTCCTAGTTGGATGCTATTTTTAGTCATATATAAATACCATTTAGGTCTGATATCTGTTTTCTAAGGAATGAGGAGGAGGGGGGGAAAAGATATTGGAACTTTTTCCACTTACCCAACTCAGAGCATAAGTCAAACAAAGGAACCATGAGGTTTGATGTAATTTTGATGGTGAGAGCTGGGCTAGAAAACTAAAATTTTGAGGGAAATGATGATGGAGAAGAAAGGGAAGAAATAAAAGATGAAGAAAAAAAGGGTGAGACACAGGATGTCCTAATAAGCCTCTTCCTTCTCTAACCCCCTCACGCTGTTCTGCCCCCTGCCCTGATGCCTCCTGATCCCCATGCCCCAGACTAGACTGGCAGGGGGTCAGCTGGTGGTGGCATTTGCAGGCAGCAATCCTCTGTTCCAGAGCCCCTGGGACAGTAACTGGACTTTTGGTGTCCAGTCAGTACTTCTGACCAGACACCCTCAGGTCCCCTTTCAACTGGACTTTCTGGTCAAAAACCAGGCAGCTGGCAACCCTATTATAGGTCTGTGTAGAGAATCCTGGAATACTTCTGTCCATGCTATACCCCTTCTGTGAATAGACTACGGTCTCCAGTGTTCAGCTCCTTTTACAAACACCTTGTTCACTTTTTAAAAATAATTATATAAAGAGATCTTTTTCCCTGCCTCTTTTGAGAAGGGATGTGCCTCTGACAGGAAAAAACAGCAGTGCAAAAGTGGCTCTTAAGTATACTAAAAAGAAGTAGCTAGTTGGTAACTGGATAGCAGCTTTTTTCAATTTTTGCTAGAGATTGTGAACATTATTCAGAAATTCATGTATTTCAAAGTGTGAGGATACAATTATGTGCAAAGTGATATTGCATCTGCTTTATTTATTTATTTGCTCCCGATAAGACCAGATGAATTTGTGCTCCAAGGCTTTTATGTTAATGGCATCTCCTATTCAGCTGCATTCAAAATCCTCTTTAGAATGGGAACTGAAGGAGAGCACAATCGACTTTAACACTATCTGGATGATTTCTTTTATGCAGGCATTAATAAGTGTAAGAAATTGCTTCACACTTTTAAACACTTAGGAGGAGAATCTGGGGGTTGGGGTATCCATTTACTGAAGAAAAAGAGAGGGGAAATGCACCATTCCTAGGTAGGAAATAGGGTGTTAAAGCAATGAACACCAGATTGGCAAGAAGTTAAAAACTGACTGTGTTTTATTTGTTAGTGAATAAGTTTTCAAGCAAAAAGAAGTAACACTCAGAAAGCTGCTGCTCTGTTTTGATGACCTGATTCTCCCATTGGCTTCACTGAGTTTGGATCAGGTCCTGAGTTGGCCCGTGCTATTTATTTGCTCTCTCACAGGTGAGTGGGGAGGCAAGGTCCACCTCCCTGATGCCAAACAATCACATATACAGATGGGAAGGAAGTATCATAGGCACATTGTGTCCCACTCTGTTTTGCCCCAAAGGAATTCCTTTAATTGGATATTGGGGCTGACAATGTTAATAATGCACAGTCTGACAGGAGGTGATAGAGGCCCATCTGTAGCTGGCAGGCTGGACTGATCAGATCAGGAAGGCTGCTGGTCTGATCACTGGCAGAGGTTCAAAGCTGGAATTAGATTTTGAGACAACGCTTCCATCCTTGTATACTAAGGCTGAGAGGTGAAATTGTCCTTTTATTTGGAATGGAACTACCCATCTAGGCTATGCTCAGAGGTTGATATTTGGATTTTGGTCACTTATTCATATCCAGTTATGAGGCTGGATGGATAGATCAATAGATATATAATCTCCAAAAGCTGAATATGCCAAGAAGTCGGTATTTTTTTTTCAATTTAAATGCTTTATTGAACTATATATCACTCAGTGATGCAATAATAAAACAATCCATGAAAAACAAGATAGCAAGATACAGAATGAATGAAAAATTACATCCATAGCATACAAGGTCCTAATGGAACATTTTTGGGGCCAAGGGGAGAGGAGTAAGCATTGTATGAAATAATTAACTCACTACTTGTTAAAATACAAGGCATAATATTTTGTGTGGCCCTGTGGGCTGAATAAAGTGTTGGCTCCCAACATTTTTGTGTAGTTAAGGTTTCCTGGCAAGAGACCTTACAGATTCCATGGAGCATGTCAGAACCATTCCATGATGTGAAGCATCAGGGAATACAGTCACAACAAGGTACTTGGGTGAGCCTCATTTGAGCGATACATCCAATTGATCACTGCACATCAGACCGTGAAACTCTAAGGCTCCAGAATGCAAGGCTTGCATAGAAGCAGCATTTACATGTAACGGAGTGGCAGATTGGAGCTACTTTAGGAGGCCATGTATCCAATTTCAATGTGTGGCCAGAAAATTTCTTCCATAAATGTGCATGGACGAGAACTGGGGCTATTTCTCAGGCAGCATTATTTGAAATGAACAATTGGAGTTCATGCTTCAGCAGTCTGTGTAAAAATTGCATTTTTAACAGTCTGATCATGAGACTTTCCTTACTCTTTATTTGCACATGTATATAAATGTATGTTTTCATCATCAATGATCAAATTCTCGAGCCAAGAGTTTTTATTTACAACACATACTGAAGCAATAATAGCCAGCAGAGGTGGGAGTGAGAAAGGGTTATCACTCAAGACATGTTTTCACTTAGATTGGAATGAGGGACTGACAACTCTAAAACTTCCATCCATTCACCACCTTTCTTCAAACTGAAAGTAATTGACCGCTTCCTGTGTTGAAGCAAGGCTGGATAGTTACAAAGCAGCTAGCATGCTTTGGATACACATATGTGGGGAACTGCACTTTAGGACCCACTCTTAGCTAATGGAAAAAGCAAATGTAATTTAAAAGCGAGTTGGGGAGCTTCCCAAAACATTCTGCTTTCAGAGTGGAAATTTGGGTGGAAAAAACAAACCTATTATTTATGCTTCCAATATACAATAAATAAGAAAAGGTCACAGCTAGAGACAGGGCTCTGGCAAAATAGGAACCAACCCAACCCTTTAGTCTGAACATGAATCCAATATTATTTGAAGAACAGAGGAAAAGTTTTTACAGCATTGGTTTTTAAGCATAGGTTTACAGATCTGGGTTTCTGGTGAGTAACATTGTTTACCTTAAATGCAAATGCAGGAGATCGGCAGATTAATTTAATTTGGGGCTAGATTGTGCTTGGCCTTTACACAGGTGCACTGTGTAAAGTGAGTGAGCTGCAAAATGGCCAAGTGCAAGTCCCTGTGCTTGCAGCAGGAAAGGGAGATGCTCCCTCCATACCCTTCTATGATTACACAGCACTCCAAAGGGGGCAGGACAGAAAGAAGATTCTGCTGTGACTCGTGTCTGTCTTGCAGAGTCAAACCAGCACACATGGGGAGAAGTTTGCGGCACTCCATAAAGGGGTATAGAAGTGGCTATGCTCCCCCTTTGGCCAGAGCTTCCTGGAGAAGAATGTCTCTCTACCTCTAGTCAGGCTGTACTTTAAAGACATCATAGAGCCTTAAAACTTCTCCCAGCCTTCACAGGGCCAAGAGCAGCATCAGAGAAGGAGAACTCCTGCGATAGTCTCAAAACAGACTGTTGCTTTTAATTAGAATGTGCCCGATGTTGCCCTGGCTAGACCTCTCCTGTCCTTCAGCACAGAAATGGTTCTGTTCTGCTTTTCAGGTACTTGCCCTTTTCCATTGAGCTGCAGAGGAAAGCTGACTGGATTCCAAACGTGTCAGCCCACCAGCACACAGCAGGCTGGATGGGAGGGGGCGGGAGACATCCTTAGAAATTTTGTGTAGCTACATCTCCAGCTGATTCTTTTAAATGCTTCCTTGTTTAGCAAGAAACTAAAAAAGAAAAATAATAATACTCCTCCGGAGCTGTTTGTAGGAGCACCCTGTTGGGCTTTTATTTTGTTTTTGTTTGTTTGTTTGCAAGTGGTCAACGATTTTGGGAATGAGCACCATGACCGAGAGAGCAAGACAAAGTTGAACAGCATTCTGCGCTAAAACACACTGGTTAAGGAAGTGAGCTCCCACTGTGCTGTATTGAATTTTGATTAGGTATTCTGAAGAAAAGTAACACTGGCGAGCTGAGATTATTTAACCCCTTTGGCTCTAGCACGTCAAGAGATGTCGAGTGAACCGTGCTGTTTTCTTTCATTCCAGGGCAGGAAAAGATGACATGTCTACAGCAGCAATACCAGATATTTCTAAGCTGGTTTCATGAGGGCCTTGTCTACACTGAGGGAAATTTCCCAACTGAACAGGCTGAATGGTGGGCATTGTGCAGACAAGGCTCTGGAGGCAAGCCCCATTTTACCACCATTTTGAATAGAATTGCTTATCAGCTGTTTTAAATCACCGGTGTTAGAAGAGGTGAACATTATTTTTACTGCATTTTCCCAGTGTAGTGAAGGGAAAACAAATGAGAAATGTCTGGTATTGCTACTACAGAGAGATTTGGTCAGGGCCAGATCCACAGTTGGTGTTAACTGGTGTAGCTCCACTGAAGTCAGTGGAGCCATGTTGATTTACACCAGCTGAGGATGTCTGTGTGCATATACAGACACAAATGCACACATATTTATACCTGGGCCAAGGATTTATAGCGGTTTTATTTTCTCATTTTTCTGAGTAGGTGCCATTAGCCCAGTACATAGACTATGCTGCCTACACTATATCTCAGAAGAAACTGCTGGAATGCTTTCCTTCACCATGCTTCATTTTACTTCCTATGTGCCTGTTCTACTCTTTTCACTGCATTCTCTTCCCTTTGCCCTTTCTCAGCACTCACTGGCACACAGAGAGCGTCTAGGGTTGCAAACCATGGATACCAATTCTGTTCTGCACAAATAGGTATGTTGAATGAATTTTCTTACCTTGGAGCTTACCTGGGGTACCAGCTACTCATTCATGAGTATTGGACTCAAAGTCCCAGGGCATTTGCAAGTATTGCCTATGCAGTCTGGGAACAGGGAGCTGCCACTTCATTTATCTCTATCTCTTTTTGTTGTTGGTAGAGGTGATCTGCTCAATCTGCTGCTTCATTCTGTTCTCAGTTGCACTGTTTTGATGATTCCTGAGTTATCCCACACTCCATACGCTGCATTTTAGCATAGGTAACAAGAACGGCAGAGGCATTAGATGATTAGTGGAGCAGATGAATGGTGCAGCATATCACATGGTGCCTGAGCACTTCCAAAAACAAGTCACCTGGGAGGAAACAGATTCATTTCTCCACTGCATATTTATTCTTTTACTTGGACCTTACAAGTAATAGTGATAGGGAGACGAAACAATATTGTCCGCTGATAGATTGTGCCCATTTAACAAAATACATGCTGCTCCTGTTTGCTTTAAAGAGATTAATTCCATTTAAAGGTGTACATTAGAAGCAGGGCCGGCTCCAGGCACCAGCTTAACAAGCAGGTGCTTGGGGCGGCCAAGGGGCGGCACGTGCGGCAGTTCGGGGGTGGCAGGTCCCTCACTCCCTCTAGGAGCGAAGGACCTGCCGCCGAACTGCCGCCACCGATCGCGGCTTTTTTTTTTTTTTTTTTTTGCTTGGGGCAGCAGAAATGCTGGAGCCAGCTCTGATTAGAAGTACATTTTATAACTTATTCTGAACATCCTTAATTGGCTTAACTGCCAGGTGTTGCAGAGTTGAGGTAGGGTCATTCTGTACCGGGTGCTGCACGACACTGCAGATTGTCAGCTATCCAAAACAAATTAGGGTTGCTTAGCATCTCTTTCTTGGTATAGTTTTTTTAATCTAATAGAGTCTCTTGCTCTTTGCTATATTCACTCCTTCAAGTTGAAGGATCCCACTAACATAATCAATATCAGGGAATGATTTTAAGGGTGACACACCTAGTTACAAGCACATTTAAAAAATCAGAACCACAAAATATAATTTATTTCCACCATTTATTGCAGTACCATTGTAAGATAGACTACTGTAAAGCAATAGATTATTATTATATATTAAAACAATATTATTATAATACTATCCTTACCTACCATGAGGCAATGATCATCAACATTTTTTTCAGTTTTGCCTGTTGCCTCATTAACAGGATATTCCCACATGCTCTTACTCTAATCTTAAAATAGTCAATACTATTATAGTAATCTTATTATCTATTAAGTTCTATACTATAAAGTGCAGTGGTTGCCATTTAAAATCTTTACAATTGCTATTTGCCAGCATTTAATGTTACAATGATATGCCTTGTGGTGATTTGGTTAGTTCACTTAACCTGTGCCTTGGTTTCCCCATCCATTAAATGGGAATTATAATACTACGACAGCTATAAAATGAGGATATAACCTATCCTCACAACATCCATGTAATGTTATTTTCTTCACAGTGAAGCATGTTAGTTTATGAAATAATCTCCCAAGGGATGTGTTGGGAGCTCTAGCACTCGAGATTTTTAAAATTAGATTGGACAAAACAGCAGAAAATGTAGTGTAGGGAACAATCTTGCACTGGCCTTGAGGAGAATGGTCTGGATGATTTAATAGGTCTTTCTCCTTTTCTAAATTCTATGAACATCAAGTAATCTTTGTGTCACGATTTTCCCGTGTCAAGTTCAATACACTGAAAGGATAGAAGTAAAAAAACCAACAACTCTGTGTTAAAGTTAAGCTGATGCGAGAGTTTATTTAGCCTTTTAATTTTCACTAGTGTGAGCATTGCCTATGATTACGTTGGAATTCTGTAGATAAATAAAAGATTTTAAGGCTTCAGCAGCAGCCACCATCTTGGAGTCGGAATATTTCTGTACTAAAGGACATTTTGTTGGCACATTGTGAGGAGTGGGAGGTCTGTGGGACAATTAAAGAGATAGCCCTGTAAATGGCAAGGGTAAGCGTAAAATGTTTCATGGAGTTTTGCAACATTAAGTCCTAGTTCACATTTATGTTGGTGAATAGCTATATGCAATGCATAATATGTAGATAGCTATATGCTTTGGGCTTATACATTGCTTTTCAGCTCAAAACTTTACCTGTCCTCCTGTGAGGGTAAATAAGAGATCTAGGGTAGAGATCATTTCTAGCAATGGATTCAAACCAATCCTCCCAGATGTGAATTTTGGAGTAGGGTTAGGGGGAGTTTGTAAATCTGAATCTGGATCCAGATCTGAATGTACAGAATGCAGCAGGCCCCCAACAGCCTGATCCCCAAACCGCAGAACTTTGCAGAGTCCAAAATCAGGATCCAGATTTGGCAGTTTAGGTGCTCTCTAATTATTTCACCCAGAACTAGGATGGAACATGGGAGATCTTTAACAGTGAACTACTGTAAAGACATACATAACTATTTAAACAGTAGAGCAAGGGGAGTGAGATTTTTCAAAGCACGCAGTGTTAGGATAACTAAACTTCCGCTTAGGTCAGGGGAAGTTTTAACCTTGACTTCATTGGGAACAGAATTAGGTCAGTACTGTGTTGAAAATCCAACTTTAAGATGGTTATTTTCTGGGGTGCTCTGTAGCTCCCAGTTATTTCAAGTGGAGCTGGGGCTGTTCAGCACCTCTGAAAATCATGCCCAAAATATAATACATGAAACATGTGGCCATACAAGCCATGTTCATATTACTGCACACCTCATGAGGTTTGGGAGACACAATCCCAGAAGTTTGACTCAAATGACCAAGAAATCCAGTCATTATAGCCATGTAATCCACCTTACCAAAATACACTATCATTTAATTTTTAGTATTTTTAGAAACCTTGAGTTAAAAGAACACAGCCCTTTTTATAATTTTTTTTCACAACTGCATATAGTTCCACAAGCAAAAGCAGCTTCCAATCTTTTACACATAAAAGGCATTACACAAAGAAGAGAAACATTCAAATTGAACATTAACTTGTGCAATATATGACTTGGGAAGTTCAATCTCCTCCTAGTATATTCAATTGTTGCCACTAATGTTAGAAACCAGCCTGAGCACTTTTCCCATGTAAGGAATGTGCCTGCAGAGCTCTGCTGCAATTTGTTGATGACACTAAGGCTGATAGAGTCACCTCTTGCATTAGTGTGTGTTAAATTGGATGAGTAGCTACAATTATTGATAATACCATTTCCTCATTTCAAGCGACAGTTTTTATGAAAAACAAGACAACCCAAACCTATAATTATTAGCACAGAGATGATTGAAAAGGACAGATGCCTGCTCTACCTGGCATAATGCTGGAAGCTTCATAGCCAGGAAAGGTAGTAGTAGAGTAGTGAACCTAGAGAATGTGAACCCTTTTCTTATGCACAAGACAGAACATTATATTCTGGCTGAGTATGTGGACCTCCAGATTTCAATATTCCTTCCTAAAAGCCAGACGGAGATCCATCCTTGCACAAGAGTGCACACAGGAGGGGCCTGAAGCCTCTTTTCCCCTTGTGCCAATCACTATAGCAATCCCTGCAAGCCGCGACGGCTCATCTTTTCCTTCTCACTGCGAGCAAATAAAGCAGAGAACAGGTGGAACCAGGCCCCCTACCTCATGGTACTTTGTGTGGTCAGTACACCAGGGAGCCCAATCTGTACCATCCTAATGAGCAGCCATGTTTCTCCAAGGGCATTGCAGCTTTGCACTGTCCTCTACACGGGGCTTTGTGCAAATCCCCCAAGTGATAGCCCAGAAAGACCAGAAAGGCAAACTGTTGGAAGTAAGGCTTAGTGGCTGTTCACGGCAGACTTTGTTTCATTTTAGCTTGACATTCAATGAAAGAGATAGTGTTTACATGTGCATTCACAGTTCCATTTGCAAAGGGCACAGTCACATATCCTGCTTCTTTTACTTTGCTCAATTGCTTAAGCATCTGGCCAGAAGTTGCAAGATTACTGTCCTATTTCTGTATTGCATTTACTGGGTCTCCAGTTTCTTTCCCCTGAAACACATATGATAACCTCCTCTTCTCCCTCACTCACAATCAAACCATGTTGATTAATTTATCAATTTATTTTTAAAGAACATCTCTCACTTTATGTTTTTACCTCCTCTCACCCTCAATGCAGAAACCACCCTAATCACTCTCCAAATCTCCCTTACCGTGGCCACAGGAGCGCTCCAGGTGGGAGTGCCTGTTCTTGCACAAAAGAGAACACATACAAAAATGCTATCTTTCCCCTAAGGAGCCATGCAAACAAAACCTTACTCATGTGAGCATTCGTGGGAAGAAAAAAAATCAAATTTAGAAGGATTAACATGCTCAAAAGCCAAATCATTTTAGCATTTGACAGAAAGATCCCAGAATTTTTGTCACAATTTTCCCAGCTTTAGTTAAGTGTATATTAATGTAATCAGGCCTTAATCCTGCATGTAGCCATACCAACATGGGACACGGATTCCCACTGATAGCATGTATTTTACCTACATATCTATTTAGGACCTGGTTGAAGTCAATCTGACTAACCACAGGTGCAGGAGTCTGTGCTAACACATCCTGATGCCAGGTTGAGGTTTTAGAAAGGAAATCATTTTGAAACCTTAAATTACACTAGTCCCAACCAGCAACACCATCATTCATGAATGCTTGCTGAGCTAGCCAGTAAAATCATTTTCTGACTAGTACTTACTGCTGCCTTCGAATGAGCTTTTAAAAATCAAAATCTATCTTTTTTGTATTGAAGCAATAATTTATCTGAACTTTCCATCCTCTCAACAGAAAAAATTCTTTTACAAATCCAAAACTCAGCAGACCACGCAATCAAAAGTCCAATTGTTGAGGATTTTATTATTTGTAAAGAACAATCTTCCAAACAATTCAATTTCTCACCATTCCATAAAACCCAGCAGCAAGTAGAGTTGAACCAGTCTAAAAGTTGCCTTATCAAGTACATTCTTTCTCACAGACAAGAATATGAAGAGCGCCAGAATTGAAAAGCCATAATTTTTTTTTGTTTAAAAACCAATGAACATATCATCTTTTATATACTTATTATTTATAGATATGTGCAATAAGCATAGCATGTTGGGTAGAATACAAAATATGCCAAAGAATACCTATTGCATAAGGAACACTATTTACAAAGTTCTATTGGCTGTATAGCCTTTTCAACTGTGTGGATGTAATCTGTCTCTAGTTTTCCACCCAGCGAAATGCCTGTGTACTTCAAGATGGCTTCAGTTTTGTGCTGTTGGTGGTAAGATGGCTGAAATATGCTAGTAGCCCAGAAGACATGCCTCCATACTCAAATGATTGGTTCTTTCTTTGGTAGGATTTTGAAGTCACATCCAGGGCATTAAAGCTCCTTAACCAAATAATTCCTTATTTGATCATTTAGCTTAACACATCTTTAATTACTACTTCTATAAACACTCCTTGTGAATACGCTGTAGAAGCTCAGGTGCAACTGAAGCGCACTATCTGGCTCTTGTGGCCTTAGTGGCAGCACCTAACCACATGGCTCCACTTCTATCTCTCTACTGTGATGATTTCCATTTCATAACAGCACTGAGGCACTTCACTATATTCATAAGGGATTATTATTGCACTTCTTGGGTGGTTATATTTACTCAGCCTTTGTCTTTGTGCCTCATGTCATAACACCACCCAGCATCTGTGGTATCCTCAGTGGGGACCCGTGTAAAGGGATCAAGCTGCATGTTGTCAAGGATACCACAGGGCCCACAAAAAGTGTAAGGTCTCCTCCTCTTGTTCCATCACTTTTATGCTTTTATGCTATTCTCTCTTGTATCCTTAATGAAGGGATTTATTGGTCATACTTGATATGCCTTCCCCTTCTGTCAAAGTTCCTTCCCCACTCTGAACTTTAGGGTACAGATGTGGGGGACCTGCATGAGAAGCTCTAAGCTCAATTAATAGCTTAGATCTGGTCTGGCTGCCACCACTCCCAAGCACTAATTCCCTTCCCTGGGTAGCCTTGAGAGACTCTTCACCAATTCCCTGGTGAACACAGATCCAACCCCTTGGATCTTAAAACAAGGAGAAATTAACCATCCCCCCTCCTTTCTCCCACCAACTCCTGGTGGATCCAGATCCAACCCCCTTGGATCTAAAAACAAGGAAAAAATCAATCAGGTATAAAAAAAAGGCTTTTAATTAAAGAAAAGAAAGGTAAAAGAAAACCCTCTGGGAGAGATTAGCATACCAGCTACTCTCACAGACAACAGATTCCAAACACAGAAGATGCTCCCCTGGGCAAACCCTTAGTTACACACACAAAAAATACCCAAATACCCAATTTGACTATTCCTCTAATTGCACAAGACAGGTTACAAAGAAATAAACATAAACCTATTTATTTCCTTCACTAATACTCACTACTTAATAAGAGGCTGAATTCTGGAGCTTTCCCACTCTTGTCCAAAGTGAAAACTCAACAGACAAAGGGAACTTCCCTCCTTCCCTTTGAACCATCTTGTCCTCCCATTGGTTCCTCTGGTCAGGTGTCAGCTAGGCTAGGTGAACTTCTTAACCCTTTACAGGTAAAAGAGGCATTAACCCTTAACTATCTGTTTATGACACCGTCTATCCTGATGCCAGAGAACCTCAACCTATATGTTGCAGGTCCCCCCAAAATAGCCACTTGTCTTTCTTGTGCTTAAAGCTGGCCTTAGAAATATACATATATGTACAATGCATACGTATATACAGTATCTATACATATTAGTGTAGTGGGTACACACTATGTGTCTCCTTCAACGTAGAGCAAATTATTTACAACAGAGGTTTTCATGCAAAACTCCATTTTGGATGATGTTAAGAGATGAACTATTCCCAACTGCCATGACTACAATTACCCGAACTGTGGCAAAGTCAGCAATTCCCTTTCATGAGCTGGGAGAAGGCAAGCGAGGGTGTGTGTCTTGAAAATCCTTTCAATATACATGCATTCACATCCCCCTCAAAGTGAAAGTCTGCTTAAATTTAGTACTCAAGTTTAGCCTGATTTATGGTCAAAGCCGTGTGAAATCATTGGGTAGGTCTACACTGCAATTAACCACCCATGACTGGTCCATGTCAGCTGACTCGGGCTCAGGCTGTGGGGCTATAAAACTGCAGTATAGATGCCCAGGCTTGGGCTGGAGCCTGGGCTCTGGGATGCCATGAGGGGGGAGGTGTTGGAGCATGGGCGCCAGACCACGCCCAAATGTGTACACCCCAATTTACAGCCCCATAGCCCGAGCCCCGCGAGCCTGAGTCAGCTGCCATGGGTCAGACTTGAGTGTTTAAAAACAGTGTAGACCTATCCATTGAGTCTTGCATAAACTCTATTTCAAACAACTCAGGTTTGCTTGAAATTTGGTCCCTGTAGGCTAGAATTTCAACACACAACCCATGTTTTCTGAAAGATTTGTGAACCTTGCTAAATCTGCAGGAATTCTGGGGTTGAAATCAAACTCAAATTTGGTTCAGAGTCAGGTTTTCTTATGAAAGTGTCATACAAATTGCCATCATTCTCTTGTTTGTGTGGTTCCCCCCTGCCCACTAATCCCCAGGGCTGGTGCTTGTATTTTGCAAGTAACCCTCCCTCCCCCAACAAGTTTAGCTTTGGAGGCCCCTTAGCGAATTTCCATTCACTATGATCATACCTGTGAGAAAGAGTAATTGCATCACATTGCCAAGAACCACATGAGTAACCTAAAGTCTTATTCAACTGACCATGCATCAAGACAACCATCTTTCCAGCCAGGGCTTCTGGAGACATTATAGCCATAGATGAAATGTAAAGGTATATTTGTTTATAACTGTGATTTGCCTAAGCTTTGATAAAGTGATTACAAGCTCTTACCCATGACTGCTTCAGCCATCTGGGTTGATTTTCTCCTTTCACTCAACTTGACTCTCCCTAAGAGAGAGAATATCTGTCTTGCATTCTCTTATCTTTGACCTTACCCTAAGTAATCAGAGATGTTTCTCTGACAGCAGAAATAAGCATTAAATATTTTTCTTCTTTTGCAACATTTGAGGAGATATGTGGCTAGGCTGGGGTGATGCCCTTTTGACTAGTCACGCACTCAAATGGAAAATTCCCTGTTTATATCTTAGACTCATTCCTTTCTGGCTAAATTTGTCCCATTTTCCTTTTTTCTAACATGGCTTTGTCTTTGTACTGAGTGTCTATGAGCAGTGCATTCCTGTCATACCTCCAAAGGTTCCAAGACTCCAAACAGAATAAAAAATTATCATGTTGGCACCAAGAAATGCTTTGCATTTTGTGTCTTTCTTTCCCTTAACTTTTCTAACTTAATTCCATTGGTCAACATTGATGCATAGATATTCTAGTGATTAGGGCCTAAAATACAATAAAGACATACAGACAGGTGCTATCAAATGTGGTGACAAGAGTTCTTTCAAAAGTGTTAGAGTTCAGGATCAGCATATGTGCTTATCAGATGCTGTGCAAATATCTGAACCAGTGGGGTTTTCAAAACTGTTCTGAATCTCATACAGAAACTGGCTACTTGTGAGATTTTTAGTACCTCCAGGAGAAGCTGAAAATAACATAAGAAAGAAGCTTTCTTGGAATATATTGGCACCCCAAAAAGGGCAGAAGCTAATGAAAAATAGTGCAAATATAAAAGCTCTTTAAACCTCAAAGACATTTGGTTTTTGTTCTGGGAGCAAGTGGTACTAATGTTGCCATGGGAGAGCTTTCCGGGTAATCACATCATTGCCAATTGCCAAAGTCTTAGGGCAAGGGAAATCACCAAACTGACAGTGGAAACCAGGTAACAGAAAGAAAGCAGAGAGGGTTTTCTTTATGCAAAGCCTGTTGAGGCGTTCCTCCTTACTATACAGAATTTCTGCAGGTGGTGGAGGAGAGGCAGTGGTGAGCATATTTCTTTCGTTCTTCATTCTACTTAATTTTCCACAAATACCCAATATCGATATAAGATGCGAAGAGGTTGGCTTAACTACATGTGCTACTGTTTGTTGCTTGCCTGTATGGAAAACCCATCAAACCTCACCAGACACACTGCACTAATCTAACATTACTAAATACTATTGTAAGCACCACTCTTACTCTTCCCTTATTAAGGAGAAGGCAGAATGTTGACAGTTATCTGAAAAACTGAAAGAATATTATATTGGATATTTGACTATTTGCCCATGAAAAACATAGGGCTCTTTTGCTAGAGAACGTCCACCCAAATAAATACTCTCTTAGGAATCAATAGGTATATCTAATAAAATTGGACAAAATCACTAGGGGTGAAATCCATAACTGGTGCTGAGGGCCACCACTGGCCCCCTTGTAAGTGTAAAGCCTATAGGTGACCTGCTGAGCTGCCACACAGAGATGTCTGTGCATTCCCTCCATGCAATGGAAAGGATTTCCATATGTGGGTGGAAGCAGAAGATCAATATGAGGACAGCACAAAAATGGTCCTGGGTCAGGTTCCACAGTTACATATTAAGTGACCCCAATTCTGCCACACACACCCAGCAAGTTGGGGCTGCATCTGCTATGACAACCCATAGACTGGAGTAGCAGCTGCAAAGAAAGCTACACAGCACCCCAATACCCTTCCCCTGAGTTGGGGGTGAAATTTATCTCCCAACACTTCACACTTATTCGGGCCATATGTGGGTGAAGTGAAGAGAATTTTACCTTAGATTTCTACTTCTGACATAACAATCAGAAGTGAATTGGTCAACCATGCAAGCATTTAAATAATCATACATAAGGCCCTACTTAACTTGCGATATTGTGAAAATTGTGGATTCTGCAATATTAGGCTTCCACTGCAATTTTGACAGCGGGAGTCCTCACTCTCAGCCCTGGGTGGTTGACAGTGGAAAATCACGGTAAAGTAATAATAGACTTTGTTACTGCAAATAATAGGGTCCATTAGTACTTTTCCACAATTTTCCATGACTTGTCTGCAACTCAGCTGCAATTTTTTGACAATCATCCTGCAATTCAAGCAGGGCCTTAGTCATGTGTTTTAAGTAAGCAGCCTCTTAGGATGAATTGGAGAAGTTTGTGGAGACTCTCTCCTTTACACTACTGGTTCAGACTATCTGTTGCAGAAGACAGATTCAACAAGAAAATTATGCATCACTTTGCAATATGAAGATTGCTTTTTGCATGCAGGAGGATCCGAAAAAAATAATTTGCATTCATTTCTAAAATATCAGAATATATTAGACATCAGGAATGATCAGATTTTGTCACACAAGTTTAAAGAAAGTCTTCAAAGAATTGGCCAAAAAATTTAATATGAAGTTAAAAATGTATGAACTCAATGAACTTTCCAGTGAACAATCCACCATTTGGGCTAAGAGGCTCTGCCAGATTAATAGAAAAGCTTGTGTTGGCCCCTGTATTTTAGTTTGACATGAAAACACTTGGGCAGACTCAGCCAAGAGAGTGAATGAACAAGGGACACTATCCTCCTTTTTGTAAAGCTGTATGTGTAATGTAGCCTGTTTTATGTGGATTTAAATCTAATCTACAAGTGTACAGGACATATAAAAGAATAACTTGAACTAGAACACAGAAAACAATAGCACTGCAATAATACACCTCAGCCAACTTCATTTTCTCAGGCCTTCGTTTCTGTCAGAGTCCCTGAGGTGCTTTGCCGAATTCACTTTTGTTAGAAGTTGTTTCACTGGGTCAGGGTGCCGGAAAATGAAAATGATTATTCTCAGGTAGCACTCCCAGCATTGCTGGGTAAAAAGCACTGATGCATGTATAGCTGTGATTCACAAAGGGCCTGATCCTAAAGTTTTGAAACAGGCATAACTCCTTGTGAAGGTAGCACAGGATGAGTGAGTAAGGAAGGAGGCAGGACAAGGTACAAAATAGTTCCACACAAGACCTCCAAAGCACTTAACCCAGCAGCCAGAGACAAAAGCCAGCAGGAGCAGTGGGATAGTAATTATGTCATCAGGCTGCCTTCTATCATTTTGTTTCTGAACATCCTCTCCCCTGCGCTGATTGTTTGCTCCAACCCCCTCTCACTGTTCCCTCACAGTCTCTTGAACTCAGCCTCACTGTACCTACCCTCTAGGCTCCACTCTTCCCTCCCCTTCCTCTTCTCCTCAGCCTTCTCCCCTTTGCACCATCCCGCTAATGTTCAATCTCCCTTCTTTTGTCTTTCCGTCTAGCTAATTTCCTCATAGCAACACCCCACCCCAAAATATATCAAACCTACATCCCCCAAAATTGTTGGGACTAACATGACCTTTGCAGATCATCACTGTTTGTATGTTACATTCCTATTCTCTACTTCATGTCTGTCTTGTAGATATGATTGTTAATCACAGACACATAGAACTGTAGCACCTTGAGAGACCAAGCATTTGTACAGTCCCTATAACAATGGGCAAAGTTAGCTCCGAGGCACTAATATTATACAAATAAATAACATCACTTTGAGGTTCAATCCTGGAAATAAAACCAGCCAAGTTTTGTACAAGCCATTTTTGACCTCATGAAGGAATGAATAAAACCACAACAGCTATTTTATTTGTTAGGAGGCACACTTCCCCTTCTCTCTTTCTCTCATGGTACTGTAAATATCAAAAACAATTTAAAATACCACAGTTGAGCTACTATAAATGGTCCACTTAAAATTCAAACCAATAAAAGCAAACAAGAGAGCCCAATACAAAATAAGGGGAAAAGGAATGAGAGAGAAAGATGATACATGTGAGGTTAATCTAAACACATATTTGGAAAAAGAATTTTTTCAGATGCTTTTCAAAACAGAAATGAGATGACCTGAGACAGAGTTCAGCAGCAAGAGTAGATTCCACATCTACCAGCACAAGTTCATGAGGGTACTTTTCAACCTTCAGTATGATAGTAAGACAGCTAAATGACAGGTGGCATACAGTCACATATATCCAGCTGTGACAAGAGTTAAAGAGGGAGCCTGGTATATAGCTAATGCCTACACCATACAGGTTTAAAAACCATCATGAGCAATTTATAGTAAATCTGACACTTCATAAACAGTGAATTTAAAAAATACAGGGCAGGCATAATATGGTCACATGATATTACATCAATGAACAAATGCTGCTGTGTAATGATCTTTCACATGTGGTGCCCCATCCATCTGAAACATCCTATGAGCATGTGAACGTAACTCTCTGACATCCTGAAGTGTCCATGCTCCAGTTTCCCTGCCAAAAACAGTCTTCCACAAGCTCATAGGTTGCTTCAACCTTCCAGTCAAAGCACAAGGCTTTCTCTTGTGGGATCCAAAAAACAAAAAAAAAGTCTTATACAAAGTAAATCCTTCTGCACCACTTCTGCCAGTGTTCCAGCCAGGCTCTTACTCTTTCATTCCTTTCCCCCCCCCAAGGATTTCTACTCTCCATCTCCAGGTGGAGCAGCTGAGGTGTAGGAGTGCCCAGTCCCTCTCTCTATCCCGGGTCCCACTCACATGCTGTCTAGGAGAGGCCATCCACTCTGGCCTCACTATTCCACTTCATGTCTCATCAGAGACCAAGACCCAGGTGAGTTTAATCTCTTTGGAAAATATTTGGTCTTTATATAAATGCACAGATTACAAAAGGAGTCTTGTGAAGCAATTGAGTTGTGCATGTAAGTGTTCTGATTGCTTCACAGTTACATTGTATTGTGACTTTGTAATGCATGTCTCATATTTCAGAGCACTGGCAAATGTTTTGATTGCTTTTTTGTTGCCATCTCAGTGGGGGTTTGATTGTTTTCTTTATCTATCCTATTTATTAATACTTTTAGTTCGCTCAAAGGCATCTACTGGAAGCATTAAAAAGTTAGGACAAGGGTATCCATCCACATATTAGTTGGTGAGTGAGAATTTTAACTTGAGCAGAAACATTTTTGAAATCGTCAGTTGGAATAAGAAACGGCAGGCAGCACAAGCTAATTATGTGCTCAGAATTGTCTGCAGTGAAGTTACAAACACTAATAAAGATGAAGCTACACCATAAAATTATATTACATAAAAATAAATAATGCTTTGGTGCCTTTAAGGGATGAAGAAGTAGATTTATTTAAAATAAACTTAAATGCCATTATCAGCTTTCAGCAAATCCTTGCAGCAGCACAACCAATCCGGAAATATGCATGGTAAACTAAGAACGCTTTATAAGGAGGAGGACTGGATGGCTCAGGAGATTTGTAATGGATTATAGACTGCTACCCTGCTAGGTCACAAATTTAAAGCCTATCCAGGCCAGAAATGACTAAAATTGGGAGAACTATCTACAGGGAACAATTTATACAGCAAATGTTGCCGCTTTTGCTTGTTTGTGAATTGCCCATGAATCATTATTCATAATTATGTATCAGAGGGGTAGCCGTGTTAGTCTGAATCTGTAAAAAGCAACAGAGGGTCCTGTGGCATCTTTGAGACTAACAGAAGTATTGGGAGCATAAGCTTTCGTGGGTAAGAACCTCACTTCTTCAGATGCATCTTACCCACGAAAGCTTATGCTCCCAATACTTCTGTTAGTCTCAAAGGTGCCACAGGACCCTCTGTTGCTTTATTCATAATTATGCAACTAATGATTTATGCATTATTTCAGCCTATGGAATGCTTCTGAACTATTTGCTGTTCATAATTTGCTATTTGAATTCCCACAGAAAAGCATTACAGAATGTAATCATACATTTTCTATAGACTTTTCTGGAGCATCCTCTAGAATTAAATAGAAAGGTGTATCTCTGTTATCAAAACACCCTCGGAAAACAATATGTTATGTTGGAAGTCATTCAAAGCTGCCCTTAAGAAACAATTTGATCCAAAGATAATCACAGACCTAGTTAAAGCCTATGAGTTTGCTGACCACCCTCTTGTCGGGCTAATTAGTAGGAGCGATCAAATCCCTCCGTATAGTGAGATAGCTGGAAACAAAAAAAGCTACTGGCCAATGCAATGAGCTGTATGTCAAGGCCTAAGCAAAAACTAACCAAGACAGATTAACAAGGGGGAGGGATAGCTCAGTGGTTTGAGCATTGGCCTGCTAAACCCAGGGTTGTGAGTTCAATCCTTGAGGGGGCCATTTAGGGATTTGGGGCAAAATCAGTATTTGGTCCTGCTAGTGAAGGCAGGGGGCTGGACTCCATGACCTTGCAAGGTCCCTTCCAATTCTAGGAGATAGGATATCTCCATTTAATAATAATAAAAAAAGGGCTGCCTGATTGCAGGGGAAGGGGCTAGGAGTTTAGGTTTGCAGTCTGGGGTTAGAGACAAAAAATCCAGGAGAAAGTCAGCAGAAAGTGAGAGACGCCGTGGTGACCATTACTCTGAGCAGAAGGAGAAAGACAAAGCTTCTTGGGCACAGATATCACTGGAGAGGCAAGCCTGGGGATTTTTTGAGCAAGGAAAGTCCCTTCATGTAGTTAACAATAGAGGATACTGACCAAGAACTAGGCTGCATGGCAAGTCAGAGCTAAGATGTGTGGACTGAAATATTTCCCTGGTTGCAAGTGCAAAGAAGACTAGGATATTTGTTTGTAACCTGTGAAGTTGGAGGCAGAAAGCCTGGGGAAGAAGTTGTCAAGAATTGTCCACCTGATCCTCACAGGAAGCAGAATGTTTCTTGGTGATAGAGTTCAGTGGAGAGAGAGACTTGGGGATGTCTCAGCAGAGAAACTGCCTGCTGCTGTTTGTTGCTACTGTGTTCAGGGAACAGGACTTGGCTCATTCATTGTAAAATCTACCAAAGAAATACCTGACTTGTATCATCAATTTCTCCTCTTAACAGAAACAACCCAGTAAGGCCCTGAATAATGGCTAACCAACAGGGCCAACAGTATCATCTTCTGTTAAATTCTATAGGCTTGACGAGTAATTTCTATTAAACTCTATTGGTTTTATCCCTATTACATTGAATTGGTCTTTTCCATAAGGGACTGATCATCTAACTCACATGGGGTGAACATATCCCTGTGTAAGGGCTATGCACTTCTTGAATCTCATCCAAGTCCTATACTGAAGGACTAAGGGTATGTCTACACTACGGGATTAATCCGAATTTATATAATTCGAATTTGGAAAACAGGTTGTATAAAGTCGAAATGTATGCAGCCACACTAAGCACATTAATTCGGTGGTGTGCGTCCAAGTACCGGGGCTAGCGTCGATTTCTGCAGCGTTGCACTGTGGGTAGCTATCCCATAGTTCCCGCAGTCTCCCGCGCCCATTGGAATTCTGGGTTGAGATCCCAGTGCCTGATGGGACAAAAAACATCGTCGCAGGTGGTTCTGGGTACAGCCTCAACTCCTCCCTCCCTCCCTGCATGAAAGCAACGGATGGCAGACAACCATTTCGCGCCTTTTTTCCTGGGTGGGTGAACACTGCAGACTCCATACCACAGCAAGCATGGAGACCGCTCAGCTCAAAACAGCAGTCATGAACATTGTAAACACCTCGCGCGTTCTCGTGGAGTTTATGCTGAGCCAGGACCAGAAAAACGAGGCGAGGAGGCAGTGGCGGCGGCAGCGCAGCGACAAGCATGATGAGGACATGGACATGGACATGGACACGGACACGGATACAGAATTCTGTGAAACCGCGGGCCCCGGTGCTTTGGAGATCATGTTGTTAATGGGGCAGATTCTATCCATGGAACACCGATTCTGGGCAAGGGAAACAAGCACAGACTGGTGGGACCGCATAGTGTTGCAGGTGTGGGATGATTCCCAGTGGCTGCGGAACTTTCGCATGCGTAAGGACACTTTCATGGAACTTTGTGACTTGCTGTCCCCTGCCCTGAAACGCCAGAATACCAAGATGAGAGCAGCCCTCACAGTTGAGAAGCGCATGGCGATAGCCCTGTGGAAGCTTGCAACGCCAGACAGCTACCGGTCAGTCGGGAATCAATTTGGAGTGGGCAAATCTACTGTGGGGGCTGCTGTGATGCAAGTAGCCAAAGCAATCACTCAGGTGCTGCTACGAAAGTTAGTGACTCTGGGAAATGTGCAGGCCATAGTGGATGGTTTTGCTGCAATGGGATTCCCTAACTGTGGTGGGGCGATAGATGGAACCCATATCCCTATCTTGGCACCGGAGCACCAAGCCACCGAGTACATAAACCACAAGGGGTACTTTTCAATGGTGCTGCAAGCACTTGTGGATCACAAGGGACGTTTCACCAACATCAACACGGGCTGGGCGGGAAAGGTTCATGACGCTCGCGTCTTCAGGAACACTACTCTGTTTAAAGGGCTGCAGCAAGGGACTTACTTTCCGGACCAGAAAATAACCGTTGGGGATGTTGAAATGCCAATAGTTATTCTTGGGGACCCAGCCTACCCCTTAATGCCATGGCTCATGAAGCCATACACAGGCAGCCTGGACAGGAGTCAGGAGCTGTTTAACTACAGGCTAAGCAAGTGCAGAATGGTGGTAGAATGTGCATTTGGCCGTTTAAAAGGTCGCTGGCGTTCATTATTGACTCGCTCTGACCTCAGCCAAAGAAATCTCCCCATTGTTATTTCTGCTTGCTGCGTGCTCCACAATCTCTGTGAAAGTAAGGGGGAGACCTTTATGGCGGGGTGGGAGGCTGAGGCAAATCGCCTGGCTGCTGATTACACGCAGCCAGACACCAGGGCGATTAGAAGAGCACACCAGGAAGCGCTGTGCATCAGAGAAGCTTTGAAAACCAGTTTCATGACTGGCCAGGCTACAGTGTGAAATATCTGTTTGTTTCTCCTTCATGAAAACCCGCCCCCTTTATTGACTCATTTTCTGTAAGGAACCCACACTCCTGCTTCCCCCAGCTTTCTTTCAAACCAAATAAAGTCACTATCATTTAAAAATCATTTATTCTTTATTAATAGATTAGAAAAAGAGGGAGGGAACCCGGGTGGGATTTGGGAGGAGGATCGGTGGGAAGGAAAAGGCCACTAAAAAAAGGTAAAAAACTGACAGCCTTTTGCTTGGGCTGTCTACTGGGGTGGAATGGAAAGGCTTTACGGAGCCTCCCCTCCGCGTTCTTACACGTCTGGGTGAGGAGGATACGGAACATGGGGAGGGGGGAGGGGGGTACAGGGGCTGTAGCGGCAGTCTGTTTTCCTGCAGCCGTTCCTGAAGCTCCACCAGACGCCGAAGCATGTCTGTTTGCTCACGCAGCAGCCCCAGCGTTGTATCCTGCCTCCTCTGATCTTCCTGCCGCCACCTCTCATCTCGAGCGTCTCTCCTCTCCTCACGTTGGTCCCTCCTGTCCTCACGTTGGTCCCTCATGTCCTCACGTTGGTCCCTCCTGTCCTCACGTTCACTGGCTTCTTTCCTATACTTTGCAAACCGTTTCCTTCCACTCATTCAGATGAGCTCTGTCACTGCGGCTGGATTCCATAATTTCTGAAAACATCTCGTCTCGCGTCTTCTTTTTACGACGCCTTATCTGTGATAGCCTTCGGGATGGAGGAGGGAGGCTTGAGGAATTTGCAGCTGCTGTAGGGAGGGGAAAAGAGAGAATTGTTTAAAAAGATACATTTTGCAGAACAATGCTTATACTCTTTCACGGTGACCAACACTATTCACATTACATAGCACATGTGATTTCTGTGCAAGGTCGCATTTTGCCTCTTAATGCTGAGTGCCTGTGGCTTTGCTGCTAGAGATCACAGGTCCGGGCAACAGAATTCGGCTTGCATGCGGCCATGGTAAGCCATTGTCTTACAGCTTCTGCGCCCTCCTTTCCCACATACCAAGCATAGCCTGTAGAGTGCTGCGGTTTTTCTGTTAACATTCAGCAGCAGCAGAAAACAAACTAACCACCCCACCCCCCCCCTCCCGCCATGAATTCTCTGGGATGATCGCTGTACCCCTCCCCCCACCGCGTGGCTGGTATCAGGGAAGATCCCTGCAGGAACCAAACTAACCACCCCCCCCGCCGCCACCCCCCTCCCACAATAAATTCTCTGGGATGATCACGGTACCCCTCCCCCCACCGCATGGCTGGTAACAGGGAAGATCCCTGCTAGCCAAATGCGAAAAGCTCAGGGCCAATTTCCCATCTGCGCTTGGCTAACTGCAGGGAAGGATTTATTTTCTGCAACAGGCAAACAGCCCAGTAGGAACGGCCACCTCTGTCCCCTTAATTAAGTTCCCGTATTTCAACCAGGTTACCATGAGTGATATCACTCTCCTGAGGATTACACAACAAGATAAAGAACGGATGTTGCTTGAATGCCAGCAAACACTGGGACCATACGCTGCCAGGCTTTGTCAGGCAATGATACCAGATTACTTGCTGCAAGCATGGCATGGTCAAGTGTCCTACCATGGAGGACGGAATAAGGCTGCACTGCCCAGAAACCTTGTGGCAAGGCTTTTGGAGTACCTCCAGGAGAGCTTCATGGAGATGTCCCTGGAGGATTTCCGCTCCATCCCCAGACACGTTAACAGACTTTTCCAGTAGCTGAACTGACCACGAATGCATCCCAAGTCCTCAGGGCAAAGTAATCATTAAAAACCGTTTGCTTTTAAAACAAGTTTTATATTTTAAAAGGTAAACTCACCTGAGGTCCCTTCCATGGGGTCAGGGTCTTGGATACTGGCTTGGGAGGGTTGGGAGGGTACTTCAGTCAGGGTGAGGAAAAGATCCTGGCTGTTGGGGAGAACGGAGTGCTGTGTGCTCTCTGCAAGCTCATCCTCCTCCTCCTCCTCCTCCTCCTCTCCCCCATCGGCAGAATCCTCAGGTGTAGCTGATGAGACTATCCCCGACCCGGAATCCACGATCACAGGTGGGGTAGTGGTGGAGCCCCCCCCTAGAATTGCATGCAGCTCGGCGTAGAAGTGGCATGTCCGCGGCTCTGACCCATAGCGACTGTTTGCCTCCTTTGTTTTTTGATAGGCTTGTTTGAGCTCCTTGACTTTCACGTGGCACTGATCTGAGTCCCTATTGTGGCCTCTCTCCATCATGCCCTTGGAGATTTTTTCAAAAGTTTTGGCATTTCGTCTTTTAGAACGAAGTTCTGCAAGCACTGAATCCTCTCCCCATATAGTGATCAGATCCAGTACCTCCCGTACGGTCCATGCTGGTGCTCTTTTTCGATTATCGGCCTGCATGGTTACCTGTGTTGATGAGCTATCTGTGGTCACCTGTGCTCTCCACGCTGGGCAAACAGGAAATGAAATTCAAATGTTCGCGGGGCTTTTCCTGTCTACCTGGCCAGTGCATCCGAGTTTAGATTGCTGTCCAGAGCGGTCACAATGGTGCACTGTGGGATAGCTCCCGGAGGCCAATACCATCGAATTGCGGCCACACTATCCCTAATTCGAAATGTTAAAATCGATTTTGGCGCTATTCCGCTCGTCGGGGTGGAGTACAGAAATCGATTTAAAGGGCCCTTTATATTGAAATAAATAGCGTCGTTGTGTGGACGGTTGCAGGGTAAATTCGAATTAAAGCTGATAAATCCGAATTAAAGTCGTAGTGTAGACCAGGCCTAAGGGGTTGAATCTCTGTATGGGGGCTGAGTTCCATCTACAGTTTAATTTCTACTCAATGACTGACTTCCAAATCTACAAATAGCTTTCAAGATGGCCATGAAAGCACTCATAATATGAATACTCGTGCAAAAGCACATTCACACAATTATTTGTGATACTCCGTCAATCCGTGGACATACTTATAACCATAATTCACTTATTTGCAGGAATGTTAATGGAAAACCAAAGGGGTCACTGGTAGCTTCAAAGAGAATTCACAGTTTTAGCCAAACTAATGTCTGGAAGAAGAAGTTGTCAAGAATATTCCCCTGCTCCTCCTGCATGTCATAAGAGGTGAATAAAAGGGGGCTGCCTGGAGAGGGATGGGTTCCGTCAGGTTAGAAATTTGCCAGAGACACACCATATGATGAGCAAGTCAACCATGTCCATACCAGATTGGTCACAGCCCGGATTAATAATGACCGCGCCATACATCTCCCACCAGGGCGGACACGACAAGTATACTACTGGTGTAATCCCAACAAAGAGGATCCGTGGAAGGGATAACATCACCATAGCCACATGGAATGTAAGGACATTGAGACAAATAGGGAGGTTGAAAGAACTCATGTATGAAATGAAACAATACACCTGCACCTCCTAGGAATTTCTGAGGTCACATGGAAGAACTTTGGAGAGGCACTAACAGAAGAAGGGCATGTACTCTATTACAGTAGAGAGGACAACAGCATAGGATTTCTTGTGCATAAAGATATCAAGAATTCAGTATTAGGATGCCACCCAGTATCCAGCAGGCTTATTTCCATCTGCCTAAAGGCAGTACCATTTAATATCACAGTGGTACAAGTTTACGCCCCCACAACAGATTATGAGGATGAGCAAATTGAAGATTTTTACCATCAGCTCGAAAACACTATTGATAATGTACACAAGAAAGATATTGTGATTGTACAGGGAGATGGGAATGCTAAAGTGGGTACTGACACACAGGCAGATTGGTGAGATTATTGTGGCCCTTTCTGAAATGCAGTAACCAATGAGAGAGGATTGAGACTTTTGGAGTTTGTCACCTATAACAATCTGGTTCTTGCAAACACATTAAGAGCACATAAAGCATCCAGACAATCAATGTGGCACGTACCTGATGGTCTGCATCACAGCCAGATTGACTACATCATGGTGCAAACCCAATTTTGTTCTGGGATTAACAGAGCTAAAACAAGGAGCTTCCCCGGTGCGGATATTGAAAGTGATCATGACCTTGGGATTCTAAACTTTTGGCTGCAGCTAAGGAAAATCATCAGGCCAAAGTTCACCAGAACCAAGTTTCACTTAGAAAGACTCCGAGACTGAAACATTGCAGAGTCATTCCAAGCAATGATCAGTGGAAAATTTGCCTTGCTGCTTGCTCTAGAGGAAGATGTAGAAACAATGACCAACAATTTCAATGCTGTAATGAATGAGACAGCAATGGACATCCTTGGGAAATACCATAAGATGACAAAACCATGGGTCACAAATGAAATACTACAAATGTGTGACATTAGAAGAGAACTCAGTAGAGACAAGAACAGCACGGAGGGAGCTGATGAATACAAAAAGATCAAGAAAGGAATGATGGTGGCCAAGGAGATATGGATTGAAAGCAATGCTCTAAAATTGAAGAGTGTATCAATAATAAAAATAGCAAATGAGCCTTCCAGGTTGTAAAAGATCTGACAAAGGAAATATGGACCAAAGCTAATGCAATTCAAGACATAGTAGGGAACTGTCTTACAGAAGAAAGGGACATCATAAATAGGTGGACAAACTACTGCTCTAATCTATACAACCACTAGACAAATGGCAATCCTAGTGTCCTAGACAGCCCAGATTCAACAGAGGAGGATGACTTTCCAATACTGTGCAAAGAATAGAGACAGCGGTGAAATGACTCAAGAATGGAAAGGCTACAGGAATTGACAACATCCCAACCGAATTGATGAAATTCAGAGGAGAAATAGTAATAGATGTACTCACCAAGATCTTCACCAAGATCTGCAACAATATCTGGCAGACCCGTGAGTGGCCCTCCATGTGGACTCAGACACTAAACGTCACTCTGCCAAAGAAAGGCAACCTGCAATTGTGTCAAAATTACCGGACCATAAGCTTAATTAGCCATCCCAGCAAAGTGATGTTGAAAGTCATATTGAATAGACTGAAGCCACAAGCACAGAATATCATCGCTGAAGAACAGGCTGGCTTTTGTGCTGGAAGAAGTACCACAGAACAGATTTTCAACCTTCATGTTCTATGTGAGAAATACTTACAACACCAGCAGGACATCTACCACCTCTTTTTGACTTCAAGAAGGCATTTGACAGAGTATGTTACAAAGCTCTCTGGGCAACCATGATGAAGTACAATGTTGGTCATAAGCTTATTCTTACCATTAAACAACCGTATGCCAAGGTCAGCAGTGCGGTTCTCATCAATGGCACAATAGGAGAGTGGTTTCGCACCACTGTTGGGAGTCCAGCAAGGCTGCCTTCTTTCACCCACACTGCTCAACATCTATTTGGAGCGCATAATGATTGAGGCCCTAGATGTTCACATATGCACAGTCAGCATTTGGGGGCAAACAATCGCAAATCTTCGGTTCGCTGATGACATTGATGGCCTGGCAGGCAGCAAAGATGAACTTGCCAATCTTGTGAAACGATTGGATGAAACCTCTGCAAAATACGGCATGGAAATCAGTGCAGAGAAAACCAAGCTGATGACAAACAAACCATGATGGGATCAGGTCACCTATCACTGTCAGTGGACAAGAGCTGGAGACAGTGAAACAGTTCAAGTATTTGGGGGTAATCACTACTGATGAAGGATCAAAGGCAGAAATTCTGGCAAGAACTGTGCAAACAACAGCAGCAGTGGCAAAGCTAAAGCCAATTTGGAGGAATAAGAACATCTCCCTGGAATCCAAAATGAAACTGCTGTATTCATTGGTCATCTTCATTTTCCTGTATATGTGCGAGACATGGACCCTTACGGCAGACCTTGAATGGAAAATACAGGTAGTAGAGATGAGATTCTTCTGTAAAATCCTGGGCATCTCCTACTTGGACCACGTCACTAATGAAGAGGTCCACAACATCATCACCCAATGTGCTAGATCCTATGAAGTCCTCCTGATGACTGTGAAGAAGAGCAAACTGAAGTAGTTTGGCCATGTAACAAGATAATCTGGCCTATCCAAGATCATCCTCCAAGGGACAGTACAGGGGAAGAGAAGAAGAGGTAGATAGAAGACAAGATGGATTGATAACATAAAAGAGTGGACAAGAATGAACTTTATGGAGATTAAAGCACTGACACACAATCGTCATAGAATCATAGAATCATAGAATATCAAGGTTGGAAGGGACCTCAGGAGGTCATCTAGTCCAACCCCCTGCTCAAAGCAGGACCAATTCAAACTAAATCATCCCAGCCAGGGCTTTGTCAAGCCGGGCCTTAAAAACCTCCAAGGAAGGAGATTCCACCACCTCCCTAGGTAAAGCATTCCAATGCTTCACCACCCTCCTAGTGAAATAGTGTTTCCTAATATCCAACCTAGACCTCCCCCACTGCAACTTGAGACCATTGTTCCTTGTTCTGTCACCTGCCACCACTGAGAACAGCTGAGCTCCATCCTCTTTGGAACCCCCCCTCAGGTAGTTGAAAGCAGCTATCAAATCCCCCCTCATTCTTCTCTTCTGGAGACTAAACAATCCCAGTTCCCTCAGCCTCTCCTCATAAGTCATGTGCTCCAGATCCCTAATCATTTTTGTTGCCCCCTGCTGGACTCTTTCCAATATTTCCACATCCTTCTTGTAGTGTGGGGCCCAAAACTGGACACAGTACTCCAGATGAGGCCTCACCAATGTCGCATAAAGGGGAATGATCACGTCCCTCGATCTGCTGGCAATGCCCCTACTTATACAGCCCAAAATTCCATTAGCCTTCTTGGCAACAAGAGCACACTGTTGACTCATATCCAGCTTCTCGTCCACTGTGACCCCTAGGTCCTTTTCTGCAGAACTGCTACCTAGCCATTCGGTCCCTAGTCTGTAGCAGTGCATAGGATTCTTCCGTCCTAAGTGCAGGACTCTGCACTTGTCCTTGTTGAACCTCATCAGGTTTCTTTTGGCCCAATCCTCTAATTTGTCTAGGTCCCTCTGTATCTGATCCCTACCCTCCAGCGTATCTACCACGCCTCCCAGTTTAGTGTCATCTGCAAACTTGCTGAGAGTGCAGTCCACACCATCCTCCAGATCATTAATAAAGATATTAAACAAAACCGGTCCCAGGACCGACCCTTGGGGCACTCTGCTTGACACCGGCTGCTAACTAGGCATGGAGCCATTGATCACTACCCGTTGAGCCCAACAATCTAGCCAGCTTTCTATCCACCTTACAGTCCATTCATCCAGCCCATACTTCTTTAACTTGGCGGCAAGAATACTGTGGGAGACCGTGTCAAAAGCTTTGCTAACACAAGGAATAACACATCCACTGCTTTCCCCTCATCCACAGAGCCAGTTATCTCCTCATAGAAGGCAATTAGGTTAGTCAGGCACGACTTCCCCTTGGTGAATCCATGCTGACTGTTTCTGATCACTTTCCTCTCCTCTAAGTGTTTCATAATTGATTCCTTGAGGACCTGCTCCATGATTTTTCCAGGGACTGAGGTGAGGCTGACTGGCCTGTAGTTCCCCGGATCCTCCTTCTTCCCTTTTTTAAAGATAGGCACTACATTAGCCTTTTTTCCAGTCATCTGTGACCTCCCCTGATCACCATGAGTTTTCAATGATGATGGCCAATGGCACCGCAATCACATCCGCCAACTCCTTTAGCACCCTCGGATGCAGCGCATCCGGCCCCATGGATTTGTGCTCATCCAGTTTTTCTAAATAGTCCCGAACCACTTCTTTCTCCACGGACGGCTGGTCACCTCCTCCCCATATTGTGCTGCCCAGTCCAGCAGTCTGGGAGCTGACCTTGTTTGTGAAGACAGAGGCGAAAATATCATTGAATACATTAGCTTTTTCCACATCCTCTGTCACTAGGTTGCCTCCCTCATTCAGTAAGGGGCCCACACTTTCCTTGACTTTCTTCTTGTTGCTAACATATCTGAAGAAACCCTTCTTGTTACTCTTAACATCTCTTCTTAGCTGCAACTCCAAGTGCGATTTGGCCTTCTTGCATGTCTGAGCGATATTTTTATACTCCTCCCTGGTCATTTGTCCAATCTTCCACTTCTTGTAAGCTTCTTTTTTGCGTTTAAGGTCAGCAAGGATTTCACTGTTAAGCCAAGCTGGTCGCCTGCCATATTTGCTATTCTTTCTACACGTCGGGATGGTTTGTTCCTGCAACCGCAATGAAGATTCTTTAAAATACAGCCAGCTATCCTGGACCCCTTTTCCTTTCATGTTATTCTCCCAGGGGATCCTGCCCATCTGTTCCCTGAGGGAGTCAAAGTCTGCTTTTCTGATGTCCAGGGTTCGTATTCTGCTGCTCTCCTTTCTTCCTTGTGTCAGGATCTTGAACTCGACCATCTCATGGTCACTGCCTCCCAGGTTCCCATCCACTTTTGCTTCCCCTACTAATTCTTCCCTGTTTGTGAGCAGCAGGTCAAGAAAAGCTCTGCCCCTAGTTGGTTCCTCCAGCATTTGCACCAGGAAATTGTCCCCTACACTTTCCAAAAACTTCTTGGATTTTCTGTGCACCGCTGTATTGCTCTCCCAGCAGATATCAGGGTGATTAAAATCTCCCATGAGAACCAGGGCCTGCGATCTAGCAACTTCTGTTAGTTGCCGGAAGAACGCCTCGTCCACCTCATCCCCCTGGTCTGGTGGTCTATAGCAGACTCCGACCACGACATCACCCTTGTTGCTCACACTTCTCAACTTTATCCAGAGACTCTCAGGTTTTTCTGCAGTTTCATACCAGAGCTCTGAGCAGTCATACTCCTCTCTTACATACAATGCAACTCCCCCACCTTTTCTGCCCTGCCTGTCCTTCCTGAACAGTTTATATCTATCCATGACAGTACTCCAGTCATGTGAGTTATCCCACCAAGTCTCTGTTATTCCAATCACATCATAGTTCCCTGACTGTTCCAGGACTTCCAGTTCTCCCTGCTTGTTTCCCAGGCTTCTTGCATTTGTGTATAGGCACTTAAGATAACTCATCGATTGTCCCTCTTTCTCAGTATGAGACAGGAGTCCTCCCCTCTTGTGCTCTCCTGCTCTTGCTTCCTCCCAGGATCCCATTTCCCCACTTACCTCAGGGGTTTGGTCTCCTTCCCCCAGTGAACCTAGTTTAAAGCCCTCCTCACTAGGTTAGCCAGCCTGCTTGCGAAGATACTCTTCCCTCACTTTGTTAGGTGGAGCCCGACTGTGCCTAGCACTCCTCCTTCTTGGAACACCATCCCATGGTCGACGAATCCAAAGCCTTCTCTCCAACACCACCTGCGTAGCCATTCGCTGACTTCCATGATTCGACGGTCTCTACCCAGGCCTTTTCCTTGCTCAGGGAGGATGGATGAGAACACCACTTGCGCCTCAAACTCCTTTATCATTCTTCCCAGAGCCACGTAGTCTGCAGTGATCCGCTCAAGGTCATTCTTGGCAGTATCATTGGTTCCCACGTGGAGAAGCAGGAAGGGGTAGCGATCCGAGGCCTTGAGGAGTCTCGGCAGTCTCTCCGTCACATCGTGTATCCTAGCTCCTGGCAAGCAGCAGACCTCTCGGTTTTCCCGGTCGAGGTGGCAGATAGATGACTCAGTCCCCCTGAGGAGGGCGTCCCCGACCACCACCACCCTCCTCCTCCTCCTCTTGGAAGTAGTGGTTGTGGAACTCTCATCCCTAGGACAGTGCATCTTTTGCCTTCCAATCGGTGGAGTCTCCTTCTGCTCCCTTCCTTCAGATGTGTCATCTAGTCCACTCTCCGCATTAGTACATGTAGAGAGAACATGGAAACGATTGCTCACCTGTATCTCCAACCTACATGGACGCTCCTCTTTCTCCTTCTGGAGGTCACATGCTGCCAAACTTCTTCACCATCCTTCTGTCCCTGCTGCGCCTGCTCTGAATCTTCAGAACATTGTGGCCGTAGAAGCATCTCCTGACGTCTGTCCAGGAAATCTTCATTTTCCCTTATGCAATGCAGAGTCGATACTCATTTCTCCAGACCTTGAACCTTCTCTTCCAATATGGATACAGCTTTCACTTTGTACAGACAAAGTCGCTTCTGTCCTATGGAAGAAAGACAAACATGGCACAACCTGTGCAGGTTACAACAGCTGATCGCTCACCTTCCATATCACCTTCCTCTTAAGAGCTTCCTCAGCTGTTGCAGTAACTACTCAGAGAAACCCACAGATGTAAGCCTCAGTGCGTGGAGACAATTGATTGATTGCTCATCAGTGATGGTGCCCCAATGACCAATGTGGTTATGGGAGTGATGATGATGAATATTTAGAAAAAAATTCATATTTTCCTAGCTGTAATAGTGATGAAGGGTGATATCCCACAAACTTCAATGTGGCCAGGATTTTACCCCAAAGGACTAGTGGCTTGCCATTGGCCTATGTGAAATGAATGTGTTGTCTCAGTCCAGTTCCCAGTGGATGGGTGACACAAATGGAAATGTGTGAAATACTCATAACAAAAGCCAGCCTGAAATTCAAGGTTTTCCACATTTCATTAGAAATTACAAATGGGCCTATTTTTTCCTGAAAATGTTTTATGTACATATTTTCTAAAAGCCTATTTTCTAGCAGCAATGGGAAGTTTTCAACTAGCAGTAAACCTTGTTTTTGAGCAAAGATGGACTTTGCATCAACACCATGCTGCAATTTCCCTTTAAGCAATTTTTCATTGTGAAAAATAGCCATTTCACTGAAACAGTGAAGGAAATGGGATTTGGGAGTAGGGTGACCAGATGTCCCAATTTTATAAGGACAGTCCCGATTTTTGGGTCTTTTTCTTATATAGGCTCCTATTACTCCCCACCCCCGTCCCAATTTTTCACACATGCTGTCTGGTCACCCTATTTGGGAGAAGAGGGGGAAATGAAAAAGCAAAATAAAAAACAAACGAAAAAAAGCTGCTGTCGAAGTCCATGAATCGCATACATTTTGCACAGGATTAGCGCATGTAACCACAGAGTCTGAGAACTGTAACTATTTGGCACTTTTGCTGGCAGTTTTCAGAGTAGGTAGATCAAGGCATCATTGGATATATTTCAATTGACTTCAATGGGCTTTAGATCAGGTTCACTTCCGTGGAAAGTGGATTAGCATTTTATTTAAGAACATAAGAACATAAGCACGGCCGTACCGGGTCAGACCAAAGGTCCATCTAGCCCAGTATCCTGTCTACCGACAGTGGCCAGTGCCAGGTGCCCCAGAGGGAGTGAACCTAACAGGCAATGATCAAGTGATCTCTCTCCTGCCATCCATCTCCACCATCTGACAGACAGAGGCTAGGGACACCATTCCTTACCCGTCCTGGCTAATAGCCATTAATGGACTTAACCACCATGAATTTATCCAGTTCTCTTTTAAACTCTGTTATAGTCCTAGCCTTCACAACCTTCTCAGGTAAGGAGTTCCACAAGTTGACTGTGCGCTGCGTGAAGAAGAACTTTTATTTGTTTTAAACCTGCTGCCTATTAATTTCATTTGGTGACCCCTAGTTCTTGTATTTTGGGAATAAGTACATAACTTTTCCTTATCCACTTTCTCCATATCACTCATGATTTTATATACCTCTATCATATCCCCCCTTAGTCTCTTCTTTTCCAACCTGAAGAGTCCTAGCCTCTTTAATCTCTCCTCATATGGGACCCGTTCCAAACCCTTAATCATTTTAGTTGCCCTTTTCTGAACCTTTTCTAGTGCCAGTATATCTTTTTTGAGATGAGGAGATCACATCTGTACGCAGTATTCGAGATGAGGGCGTACCATTGATTTATATAAGGGCAATAATATATTCTCAGTCTTAGTCTCTATCCCCTTTTTAATGATTCCTAACATCCTGTTTGCTTTTTTGACCGCCTCTGCACACAGCACAGACATTTTCAGAGAACTATCCAAGATGACTCCAAGATCTTTTTCCTGACTTGTTATAGCTAAATTAGCCCCCATCATGTTGTATGTATAGTTGGGGTTATTTTTTCCAATGTGCATTACTTTACATTTATCCACATTAAATTTCGTTTGCCATTTTGTTGCCCAATCACTTAGTTTTGTGAGATCTTTTTGAAGTTCTTCACAGTTTGCTTTGGTCTTAACTATCTTGAGCAGTTTAGTATCATCTGCAAACTTTGCCACCTCACTGTTTACCCCTTTCTCCAGATCATTTATGAATAAGTTGAATAGGATCGGTCCGAGGACTGACCCTTGGGGAACACCACTAGTTACCCCTCTCCATGCTGAGAATTTACCATTTATTCCTACCCTTTGTTCCCTCTCTTTTAACCAGTTCTCAATCCATGAAAGGACCTTCCCTTTTACCCCATGGCAGCTTAATTTACATAAGAGCCTTTGGTGAGGGACCTTGTCAAAGGCTTTCTGGAAATCTAAGTACACTATGTCCACTGGATTCCCCCTTGTCCACATGTTTGTTGACCCCTTCAAAGAATTCTAATAGATTAGTAAGACACGATTTCTCTTTATAGAAACCATGTTGACTATTGCTCAACAGTTTATGTTTTTCTATGTGTCGGACAATTTTATTCTTAACTATTGTTTTGACTAATTTGCCCGGTACAGACGTTAGACTTACCGGTCTGTAATTGCCGGGATCACCTCTAGAGCCCTTTTTAAATATTGGCGTTACATTAGCTAACTTCCAGTCATTGGGTACAGAAGCCGATTTAAAGGACAGGTTACAAACCTTAGTTAACAGTTCCGCAACTTCACATTTGAGTTCTTTCAGAACTCTTGGGTGAATGCCATCTGGTCCCGGTGACTTGTTAATGTTAAGTTTATAAATTAATTCCAAAACCTCCTCTCGTGACACTTCAATCCGTGACAGTTCCTCAGATTTTTCACCTACAAAAGCCAGCTCAGGTTTGGGAATCTCCCTAACATCCTCAGCCGTGAAGACTGAAGCAAAGAATCCATTTAGTTTCTCCGCAATGACTTTATCGTCTTTAAGTGCTCCTTTTGTAACTCAATCATCAAGGGGCCCCACTGGTTGTTTAGCAGGCTTCCTGCTTCTGATGTACTTAAAAAACATTTTGTTATTACCTTTGGAGTTTTTGGCTAGCTGTTCTTCAAACTCCTCTTTGGCTTTTCTTATTACATTCTTGCACTTAATTTGGCAGCGTTTATGCTCCTTTCTATTTGTCTCACTAGGATTTGACTTCCACTTTTTAAAGGAAGTCAAATCTTAATTTTTCTAGAGGCAGCTCCTTGTGTCACACCTGAGGCATATTGGTGGGGCAGGGTGAGGAGGCTTTCACTGCCACTGCATGGGTTGTATTGGTTCCGTGGGTGAAATGAGATCATTTGTTTTTTAGGGTTGGCAACATGGCACCTTTTTGAGCAACGTCTGCGGCTCTGCACTTAAAACTAAAGTTTCTATAACAATGAATATTAAAACACAGCACTCTAAAGTATATTTTAATATATCATACTCCAGCCTCAGTATCAAAAAAATTCTTTTGAGAGCTGATTATAAAAATCAAGAGAAAAGGAGAGCTTAAGGCTAGATTTAAGAAGGGAAAGTGACTTGCTGTCTTGAAAGGTGAAAGAAAACTCCAAATTAGAACTAGTCAAATAGTATAAAAAGTCATTCATTAATATAGTCAAACAAAAATGGTGCCAAGTTCTCTCTGCTGTTATTCATGAAGGTCAAACTTTGATTTTAGGGAGGTTTCAGATTGGCGCCAGCTTATTTGTCATAATGTTCGTGAATCCTAAAAATTGCCAACATTTTAGCACAAATGATTCCCCTGTAAAACTGTACCAGAAATGCATTTGTTATTCACTATTCATCAGTCACTATTTTCTTATGTTAAAAAGAAATTTCAGTCTTCTGAAAAGGAAACAAATGCTATCATATGATGACCAAGGTCACCAATCACACAACAGAAGAGATGAATAGCAACTAATTGTAGACATGGGTGAAATCCTGGTCCCACTGAAGTCAATGGCAAAAACCTCCACTGACTTCAGTGGGGCCAGGATTTCACACAGAGTTTAAACCATTAATTCACAAGTAACCACAGACTAACATGTACTTGTTCAAGCTATTCTGCGAATACCTGTGAATAGGACATAAGCGTTACCATATTGGCTCAGACCAGTGGTGGCCCTAGTATGATATCCTGACTCTGAAAATGCCCATCATCTGATGCTTCAGAGGAAGTGGCATAAATAAACCAATAGATAACATTCCCATCGGTGACATTTTGCTGCTAGTGGTTGGCATATGCCCTGAAGCAAGAGTGTTAGGTGTGCTCACTGGGTGGAAGAAGGCAGTAAGCTGACACGTTATGGGTTTAATCAGGCCACAACTTAATTAGTCAAATTGTATCCAAGTTTCCTGTCAGGGGGCAGCCCAGCACAGTCACTCACACCCCGTGGATCCTTTGCCAATTCTTGGGGGTTCCCATTGCATTGAGAGCCAATCATCACACTAGCAGGGTCTCTTGAGTGCCTCCAATTGCTCACTAGCATTGCTCCCCCTTTTGGGGGTTGAGGCAAGATGGGACCTTGACCCCCAACCAGCACCGCCGCCAACTGCGCTGGCAGGGAGGTCCCCCCAGGTTAGCGCCCTTGCCCCTGGTTTGCATTTGCGCTGGGGGTTAGATGCCCGCATCTTGTAAAGAGATGCCTTCAAGATGCCCACTATGTTACCTTTTTGGATCTGGAGCCTAAATCAGTGAGTTCCTGCACTGAGCACTGCTGCAAGGAGGCGCCAGCATCTGCTTGGCTGCCTCCCCCGCCACCCCGCACAGGCTACCTAGAAATTTGGCCAACCCAAGACCAAGATCATCCAGGAACAAATCAGCCCCTATATCAGAGAAACACATTCTTTCCTCTCGATAGAGCTCAGCTGCACTGTGGGCTGATAACCAAGCCCTCTCAGGACTCCAGCCATGTCAATATTTTCCAGTTGCCATTCCTCTAGACCCTATCCACCTTTTCCATGGGTGGACTGCAGTCTCCCAAACCTTGAAGGCTAGTAACTCCAATTATACTATGTCTATGCCAGGAAACATATCTGCCAGCAGTCCAATATCCCTGTTAGCCTTCCAAATCAGCTGGAGTGTGTTTGCAGGTCGCTCTCCCTTAGGTGACTAACAGCATGTCCTCAAGGGGCACCAGTCCATATAAAGAGGCATGAACTTGTCCCAGAACATGCCCCATCTGCTGTGCCAAGACAAAAGTTACATCCAATCCCAGGCCCAGCCGCAAGCCCCTTGCTGAATTACATGCTCTCCTGTGAGATCAGTGCACAATGCTGTGCCTGCAAATCCATATCCCCAGCCATAGGCGTGCTCTGATATAGTCTATGTTTAGACATAGAGAAGGAAGCAGCCATAGGTAAAACCACGGATGCTTACGGCCCACCACCTGCATCAGCCTCCCGTCAGGCAGCTGCACATAGGACTTATAGGCCCTGGATCACCCATGCCCTATAGCCTGGACTTCTGATGTCCCCAGAGCCAACAGGGCAGCCGCTGTTGCAGCTTCTATACAGAACGAGTGGGAGCCTTACTCTTCCAGTGGCAAGCCCAAGAATGACAGCCCCTTTCTAACCACTCCCACAAACTGGAATTTGGTTAGTAACGAACAGTCCCCAGTGCAGGAACAGGGGGCCCTCACTGGGGTAGCCAGTGAGCTACAAATGCCTGCAGTGCCCATACATGACATAGGTCCTCCTCACCAGAGTGCTGCAGCGCAACAGCCTTGTTCGCCCTAGTTTGAACGGTTTTTGATCTGTAGACCTTGAGTTGTTGAGCACGTACTGTAGTTCAAGAGCCTGCTCTGAAGAGTCTCCATTCTGACCCAGACAGCTCCAAAGAAAGCCAACAGAAAGGCAGCCTTGAAGAATACAGCCTCACCCCCCAAACAGTAAATCCAAAGAAGAACCTCAACTAATTGCCTAAGGACCTGCAAGGTCACTGGCTTCCTGACATTGCTCTGCATCCCAGCAACTTGGGCCCAAACCTCCAACATCCTGTGGATCCTGAATACCTGGTAGGGGTCTGAATGACCCACTGGTCTGCAGTAAAAGGCCACCCCAGATAACTGGTTAGTTATAGCAAGACCATGAACCACCAAATTTGGGGTTCTGGTGTAGACCAGGCCCTGGATAGACCCTCAACCCCCCAAAAAACTCCTCAAGTGACATAGTTTTAGCTGAAACAGTGCACAGTGCAAGTGCTCTCTTGGCCGCGGCTGCTGGCATCTGTTCTGGCACTTCCCTAACCTCCTCTGCTAGTGCTCTGAATTTGCTGACCTCCAATCAAAAGAGAATCAGCTAGGCTGCTCTTAAGCCCAGGCACATGCTTGGCAGTGAAATGAATATTGCACGCACCTTTCTGTTTGGTAGTGTTAATTGTTAACAACTCTAAAGAGAAGAGAGTTTTTGAGAGCCTTAGTCACATTAAGGATTCCATGCAGGTAGAGTCACTTGTTCCCCTCCCTCTGAAGAGCTGCTGTGTCCCAGGCTAGGAAGGGAAATCTCTTCCACAGGGCAGTGGGTGAGACATGAGATCGAATAAGCCCTGGTGTCCTGGCATTAAATCAGCAAGAGTGGAGTTAAGTGTATTCCTGTCAGGGAGGACAGAGGAGACAGAGATGCCTCTGTTCAGAGCACAATGTGCACATTTCACAAAGTGTGGACCATTTGGGGCAAGTAGGACTCCATCCCAGGGGTAGTTCAGCTCATCTTAGCCCCTGATCTGCCCTCCCCATGCCCACTTCAAGGCCCACAAGGAGAGACATGGAAGAAATTCCAAAGTTGAGCCATTTCTCCCCATTCAGGAATCTGGTATAGTTCATCCAGCGAGTGACTGGTGCACTCAGACAGCAGCCAGTCTATGGGTCCATGAAACACCCATCTGACTGGAAGTATTCTGCACTGGCACAGACTGCAGGAATGGTATGCAAGGACAGAGGTGGACTCGCCAAGAGCCATTGAAGGCATAGTGTAATAATCCAGACATTGGCTGGGGAGGAGAGTTAAGCTCCCACCCACACCAATGCTTTGCCTTGATGCCCCAGTTAGGATATAGGACTCAGGGGAAGTACCTTCAGGTTCTGCCATTTAACGGACCAGACTGCAACCCTGCAAGGCTGAAGGCTGCATCATGCTTTGGAGGCATGGCTCAGTCTCATGAGCACTGAGGTACGGAGGTACGTGGGTGGCTGCCATATTTACCCATATCCCCAGCATGGCAGAGATTCCAGCATAGAGGTGGCGCCTTGGACTTACTCAACAAGCAGAGTCACTTTAGCTCTAAAAGTGAGGGTTCACTGGTGGGGAATGTCTCTGTTGAGACATCACACCAGCCACAATAAGCTCACAACCAGATCAGTTCTGCACAGCCTCACATACGAACCCCTTCCTGCAGCTCATACCAGTATTTGTTCAATGTGTGATTATCACAGGGCTTTCCAGGCATTTGTCACTAGATGATCTATTAACATCCCAATTGTACTGGCTTCCCTGGGGAAGGGTGGGTCTCAGCAAGGTGTGGGAGTCGTAATTTGATTTCCAATCATAGATGGATTGTCCTCCCCCTTATATTGAACATGAGAATTTAAAAGGCTGCATTCTCATGGACTTAGGGCTTGTCTACACTTGAAACACTGCTGAGCTACACCACTGTAGCACGTCAGTGTAGATACTACCTACGCCAATGGGAAGGGTTCTCCCATTAGTGTAGGTAATCCACCTCCCCAAAAGACAATAACTAGTTCAACGGAAAGATTCTTCAGTTGACCTTGCACTGATTACACCAGGGGTTAGGTTGGCTTAGTTGCTCAGGGGCATAGATTTTTAAAACTCCTTAGTGATGTAGCTGGGTCAATCTAATTATTTTAGTGTAGATTGGGCCAAAGTCTCCTGCAGTCCCGGATGAGGAGCAGAGATAAAGAGGAGACAGGCCTACTACTTTTTGGGGAGGTGGGGCGGGTAATGAGGAGGGGACTTCTTTCATAACCTCCGTCCTGTAAGTGTTGTAGGAACTGTTGGATTTATTGGCACTGACAGCTAAGTTCACTAGAATTCAATGGACAGTTGTAAGCACAGTATGGGTTAGGAGTAGAAATTTCCCATCTTCGGGGTGGGACAGACATGATACAGCCTCCTCAGTCTAAGGTGCTAACTACATTAAGGAAGTGTGCCCTAATGTAAATTACCTAAGTGTGCAAACCCCTAACTAAAGGGCATGATTCTGAAGCAGGGCTTTAACCCATTAAACTGCTGTAGGAAAGGATCCCAAGTCTATATTTGGAATGGAAAGGAGACACTCCTCGATAGGTGTCTGATTATATCAGTCTTTCTGACACATCTCAGAGAGACAAAGTCATCATTAACACACTACCTATTGCCAGTGGTTGGAGGTTTCCATTTTCACTTCCAAAAGTGCCAGTTTCTAAGCTGTGCATAGCTTTAGGCTCCAAGCATGGCTAGTGCTCCACAGGAGATTAGGGAGAGACCACACGCATAGGGAAATGCTCAAATAGAAAGGGGCTCGTCACCAGGAACAAGAATCACACTGAGGAGTGTCAGACCTAGTCCCAGATCAGGGCGGTCAACCCAGCCACCACACTGCCCTGCTGGAGCTGTGATGGGCCCAGGGTAAGAACCAACTAGATTAACACAGCAAGGTAGAGTCAACAGCTAAATTCCGCCCCAAAGGTAGGGGGCAGACTGGGCTCATTCCTGGAGGAACGTTTCGCTGGGGTGAAGGCAGCCAAGTGCACATACAACAGCTGCTGCTGCCACCGCCAATTCAAGTCCTGCAGAGGTATCAAGCAGCCCCTGGTGAGTATGGCCCACAGCCTGAGGTAGCCAGATTTCCCCACCAGGGTTCTGTCCAGATCTTGGAGTTCAGCACTGTCCTCCCCAGGAATTCCTAACCCACAACACCCTGAGCCCTGCCAGGGTCCTCAGCGGAGGGGAGGTATCTCTTGCTTTGGCCCAGGATCTGGCCCCAGAGCTCCACATGAGGCACCACATAAGCAAATTGCTTTGAGATAGTCATCCAGGCATGGTCCCGCCAGCTCACTCAGCTGTTGGCCCACCTGCAGCAACAGAAGGCAGAGCCCAGGGAGGCTGTCCCCTCCAGACAGGCAGAAGAAGGAGGGTTGACGGCTAGAAACCAGCAAACAGGAAGTGTCTCTGAGCAAATGGCTCTTACGGCGCCAAACCTTGTGCCAATCCCCTGAGACCTCAAACCTACCCCAGAATTCCTGTAGTGGTCTAGAAATCTCACGGGTCCCAGACTGTCCCGTCCTTCTTCCCTCTCTCATCACGGTAGTGACCAAAACACACACCTCGCTAGGCTTGGGGCCCTCTTGTATTCTTTTTTTGTACTATCAAATGTAACTGGAAGTCTTCATGAACCATATAATTGCGGTTTTTTAATCCTAACAAATACATGTAAATGAATCCTCCTGAATAATATATTCATTTAGTTAAATTATGATCTATTTGTGAATGACTGGCAAACACACACACACACACGCTAAATTAATCAGATAACACATTCACAATGACTAATTCAGCCAGCTGTACTCGTTATTTGTTTTTGTCACAAATGAGTGAGGCACACCCACCTCTGGAGAACCAGGTGACAGAGGTGAACCCCAGATTAAAGAACTAAATAGGAGAGTTAATAGGTGCACTTTTGGTCAGCAAGGTTGGGTAGCATGGGTCTCTGGACTGCTCTGCAAACAAGGAGAGCTATTCTGAAGTGAATTTGGTGATGAAAAGACAACAAATGAGGGTAATGGGAGAGAGGTGGTGGTGGTGGATGTGTGAAAGAGGGTGTGTGCATGTGTGACTGAAAGAGTGAGTCAATACTGTTAATTGACTAATTAACTTGAACTGTTAACTGGGCCAGATGATATACAGAATCCCTATTAAATGAGATTAGCATTTTCTTGTGGGAAATGTGAGTAATGTACACATAGATCATTAGGGGTACTCATACAGTATTGCAGAAATTACAGAGAAATGAATCACTTGTGAAGAGAAACCAGAGGTGATCTCATCAAAAGCTTGTATGTATCACCAGTACCATCTTGTAGTGATTCCACCAGGCCCCAAGCTACAGTTTAAGGGGTGGGAGCAATTAACCATTTTTATTTCTGAATAGAACTGAAGTGTTCAGGTTCTCTTTCCACCTGTTACTCTGTATAGACAGACATCCCACAGTGCACTAGCAGGGGTGGCACACAGATGAGATTCTCTGCTTATTAACTGTGTGCTGTGTGGACGTGAACTGTGATTATTGCCAATTTAGAGGAATGGTAAAAAGTTGCTGTGTGGCAAGGCTTAGTCTACAACTCCAAAACAGAAAATATTCACTGTTTTATTAAAGAGAATGGATTTCCTTTTATCACTGGAGATCTGGCTTTGAGGCCTGGGAAGGCCAATGTTAAAATAAATCTGGTGCCAGGGAGTGCCTTGTAGTCATTTGATTATGCCTCAGAAAAACTATACCATATCCACACAGTTTGTCACAACCTCATATGATTGTCAGCCTCTGTTTGAGAGACCTCAGAGTAGAATAACAAGGGGTAAGGGGTTGCATCCCAGAGCTGAGTTACATGTGTAAAGATATGTAGGAAAACTTGCACAGTTCCTGCTTACACGATCCTCATCGCCAGCCAACTCTATTAGTTACTCACTCATGAGCAATAAATTCAACCACAAATTATTTCTAAAAACAGCTTACTAATGCCTATTTGAATATTCCTACTCAGATTCCAGGTTTTGGCAAGCTCTTATCTGAGCAAAAATGGCATTTCCTAATCCTGTATTTGATTCCCTCTGCTATGAACTAAATCCTACTACCTAGATGGGTACACACCTAGGTAAAATGTGATATTTGTCTTTGTTAATCATGCATACCATCTGCAGTTCAAAATGTATGTAAAAATATCAGAGGAAAAAATCCTGCAGCCCTCAAATTCATCCTAGCAAATAAAAGTCCTGGATGAAATGAGCCCTATGATAATAGACAGTCTGTTGTCTTTGCCAGAAATTACTTTTGGCCCTATTGCCTACAGTGTGGGAAATCCCATGGAAGGAGGTTATAGGGGAAGAAATCTCTACAAGGTTTTTCCTTGCAGAGATTTTTCTCCTGTCTCTCTATTCTGAAGGTTGGGGAATGCCCCACAGTGGAACCGGCTGCATGGCTTGTCCACAAGCTTTGCAGCTCTCCTCAGATCCTCATGGAGATTCTTGTACTCTCCAAGCAGCTTTGGCTTAGGTCCTGCTGCTTAACACTGTGGCTCTAATAGCGTAGACATAGCCTTAGTTCTTAGAGGGGGAGCCCCCTGCCAAGATGAGGGCAAACAGAAAAGTAATACAGCCCCAGAATGTACGACTTTTCGGCCCCTGAACTGCTCAGGGTAGGACATGAAGCATTTCTTTGGCCTACCTCCAGTCCACCCACTCCTGCCCTGTCTGCATGGCAGGGAAGATCCATGGAAGGTACTCTCTGGACTGTGGGCTCGATTGGGAACTTTCTTACTAAGGCTATGTCTACACTAGAGAGCTTACAGCAGTGCAGCTGTGCTGCTGTAAACTCTCTAGTGTAGCAGCTCTAAGCCAATGGAGGAGAGCTCCCCTGTCAAATTAATTAATCCACCCCCAATGCGGGATGGTAGCTATGTTGGGAGGAGAAGCTCTCCCACTGCCATAGCACAGTCCACGCCGGCGCTTATGTCAGTGTAATTTATGTTGCTTGGGGGTGGTTTATTCACACCTCTGAGCTACATAAGTTATATTGTGTGTCCTGTGGCACCTTTAAGACTAACAGAAGTATTGGGAGCATAAGCTTTCGTGAGTAAGAACCTCACCTTGAAGTGAGGTTCTTACCCACAAAAGCTTATGCTCCCAATACTTCTGTTAGTCTTAAAGGTGCCACAGGACCCTCTGTTGCTTTTTACAGATTCAGACTAACACGGCTACCCCTCTGATAAGTTATATTGACATTCATGGTAGTGTAGACATAGCCTAAGAACTAACTTTATCTGTTACAGTGGCACTGGTGTGCCTAACTGGTTACAGGAACCAAGGGCCAGACTAGGCAGCTAACAATACTGAGCATAACTTATTAAAACATTCCCATAGTCCTGGCTGCAGACATCTGCCCCTGAGGCTTGACAGGCTAGAATGTCCCAGAATTCACTTGTAAAAACACAGTTAGGCAGTGCGTGCGGATGAAAAAAACCAGTTGTGACAGCAGAAAAGCTGCTGTTACAAACCACACCATGTAACTTGTAACCAGTTAAACTATCCGTGCCTCTAACTAGTTGCAAAATCACAGTGGAGTTGCAGGGTGGAGGACCCTTCAGAATTTTTCAGGCATGCCAATCTGCAGCTAACTAAACAGCTCCTGTATTCCTATCTGCCTTCCTCCCCCACTTGTCAAGAGAATGAAGAGATAAACAGAATAGTCTGCCATCTGATTCTAGCCGTGATCACATCCATCACTGCACCCACAATGTCAGAATAGGAGGTTTTCATAAAGAGCTGTTGTATGCCAGGTAAATTAGTGACTCAGAGTTCACTGATCCTCTTTGTTACAAAAGCTCAATGTCGTATCATCAGTTTCCTTGATAGACTATTGCAGCAACTACTTATTAATTCCCTCTGTGGAAAGCCTCCCTTTGAGGTTACATGGTAAAGCTGGAATTGGTACTCACTCCAACACATCCTTTGATAGGGCTTAAAAACCAAAAATGTTGAAGTAACCGCCACTTGTGCGTAGAGAATGAAATACTGCAGATAGAGGATGTAGAACTGTTAACTTCAGGTATTAACATTCTATAGATCAGTGAATTTTTACCAGTGGGCATATTCCAAAAAAGTCAGAGCACATTTTACTGTTCATCCATGTGTCACTGTGGATTTCATTTAGCTTTGTTTTATGAGGAAGCAGGAGCTATGGAAGGAAAGGGGGTGCTGAACTTTCTCATACTAGACTCAACTATTTTTTTTAAAAGTGAGGGGCTCTGCTGTCCCCACAGAAATCTGTTGTGTACCACAAAGGAATTAGCCTGTAAATCTGTATTATTTACAGAATTTTTTTTTAATTGGTGGATTTCCTCACATCTAGTGTATATTATTCCTTTGTGTGTGGACAACAACTTTACTTCATTAAAAAAATACAACTGTACATTCTTTAGTTTGTGCCTCCAGGGTTTTAAGAATCTGATCAGTTCTTTTCTGATTTGGTCACTGATTTTTCCATTCAGTAGCATTTTTTAAATTTTGTATTGGTCCTTGATAAGTCAGACTTATCAAAGTAAATTTTTAATCTTATTAAGCCATTAAAAGCTTTAAACTCCCCTGCATTTTTACAATAATGCTTCCCTTATTTATCTGAGATGCGGCACTAACTTCTGTCAAAGGCAAAATGTTCATATTACACTTCCCACATCCATCTTTCCAAAGCTGCACTAATGAAGAGGAGAATGTCCTTCACCCTGTCCTACATTGCTTTGATGGTATCAAGCACTGTAGTACTCTAATTTATTGACATCAGAAATATGCTGAATTATGAAATGGAGGTTATAGGAAATGTTAATTATTATATGAAAGGATCACTCTGCCATCCCAAGCTTCCTCCTTTGCTGTTTTGTGCAGCATACTCAACATCTGCTCCTTTAAAGGCTTCCCTTTACTTTTGGCTGTTTAGAGATTTAATGTGAACAGTGATCTTATCTAAGGACTATAGTCAACTCTCACTGAAGTCAATGGGAGGCTTTCACTTCACTTCTCAACCCCTTTCCCCATTTACATGGGGTCTGAGGTGCCTGTGATACTTTTGCCTCTTCTTCTGGTCCATGGCATTCATATGAGTTCCAGTCCTTTTCTCTTCATATTTCTCTTGACAGAGTCTTTCCATCATATCCTTGGTTTTCCACATCCTTTCTTGCTGTCCTCTTCCTCACATGCTTTTTTTGCAGGTCATTCTTCTCCTACTCTTATCATATGTCCAGCCCACCTAAAACATGGGCTCTCCAGACTATCTATCACTGAGGGCAAGTCTTCACTACAGCGGGGGGTCGATTTAATATACGCAAATTCAGCTACATGAATAGCGTAGCTGAATTCGACCTATCGGAGCCAACTTACCCCGCTGTGAGGACGGCGGCAAAATCGACCTCCGCGGCTCCCTGTCGACGGCGCTTACTCCCATCTCTGCTGGTGGAGTAAGAGCGTCGATTTGGGGGTCGATTGTCGCGTCCTGACGAGACGCGATAATTCGATCCCCGAGAGATCGATTTCTACCCACCGATTCAGGCGGGTAGTGTAGACCTAGTCAGAGTGTCCCAAATTAATCTACTCCCTAATTTCTTCCATGCACACTGACTACCCTCCACTTGCCTGCCATTCTCCTTCTAACTTCTTTTCTTCCATCTTCATAAGACCCACTGTTTTCAAACCATAGAGCAGGCAGGGACAAACCCACAGAGAAAACAATTTATCTTTTCAGTTTGGTATTTATTTGCCAGTCCCACAGTACTTCTGCTACCTTTTTCTCTGCCGTCCACGAAAACTGGGTTATTTTTAATTCTCCAGATCGCTCTCTGATGGTATTAAATGTATTTCCCAAGTACACAAATTCTTTCCTCTGATTCAGCTTCTCTCCTGAAACTTCAATCAATAGCTCTTCTTCCACTTGAATAACTTTAGATTTCGTCATCTTCAAACCATGAGCTTCAAACACAGATACCCATTCTGATCCATAGTTACCGTTACTTCTTTGCCGTCAGCCAAAAGGGCCAGATCATCAGCATACATTAGTTTTCTCTGTTTCCACAAGCTTGGTTATCTGACTAATAAGCTCCATAACAAGGATAAAGAAAAGTTGACTCAGCACACTGCTTTTTTTCCAAATCCCAGTGTGGGAGGCTTTCAATCAACTGCAACAGGAGTTGGATCAAGTGTTAAACCTTGAAGTGCCTACATATAATAATTGCTGATATGAGAGGGAATGCTTAAAAATCTTCAAAATTTGTGTGCATTTAGTGAAGATGGTTAGGCCAAGATGTTTAAAAGAATCAATTCACTCTATCCCAAGCTATTTTATGTAGCTCTCAAATGCAAATTCAACTGATAAGAGTTGCTGGAGAGATTTGATATACATTTATGATAGGATTTATTTTGGTTTAAGATAATCAACTCTTCTCGTCTTCCCTACCACAATTTCCCATCCTGGGGAAAAATGACTATTTAAGTATTTATCCACAGTAGAACAGTCATTGGTTCAGAGAGAGAGAGAGACTCTATAAAGCAGTGGTTAGGGCACCCACCTAGGAGATGGAAGACCCAGGGTCCAGTTCCCTTGCTCCATTCACCCTTTCAGCCACAATGGAACAATTACAACAGGAGAGATTGAGGGAGCAGCACTCCACAACAGAATATCCCATAGCTCAGTGGTTAGAGCACTCTTCTGAGAGGTGAGAGACTAAGGCCTGGTCCACACTAACCCCCCACTTCGGACTAAGGTACGCAAATTCAGCTACGTTAATAACGTAGCTGAATTCGAAGTACCTTAGTCTGAACTTACCGCGGGTCCAGACGCGGCAGGCAGGCTCCTCCGTCGATGCCGCGTACTCCTCTTGCCGAGCTGGAATACCGGCGTCGACGGCGAGCACTTCTGGGATCGATCCGGGATCGATTTATCGCATCTAGACAAGATGCGATAAATCGACCCCAGAAGATCGATTGCCTGCCGCCCAACCAGGAAGTAAGTGTAGACCTACCCTAAGGCTCAGGTCTTCAGCTGCTGTGTGTTGTAGTAGCCCCACTGATTTCAACAAAGCTACACTGATTTATTCTAGTCAAACATCTGGCCCAGCCTCTTTAAAGTACTGAAAGTTGATGTATTAAATTATTCATATTGTTGTCCTGAAAGGTTCTAATGGCCACCACCAGGAGTAGGTGTCAGATCCAAAAACAATCACAGACCTAATTAAAGCCAATGGCTGTGCCAAGCCCCTCTTTCAGGCTCAACAAAAGGAGCAATAAAGCCCCTTCATATAGTTAAGACAACTGCAAAGACAGCTACCACTCAAGGACTAGGCTAAATGGCACACAGAGCCTGTGTTGACTGAATGCTGTCACTGGTTGCAAATGTAGGTACAGGGGAAGGGTGTATGATATTGATTTGCAACCTGTGTGTGTTAGAGGCTGTGACTGAATGCACCCTTGTATTACCACGCTACACTCCACTGTAATAATCTTTGTATAAGATATGCCTTGTGAGGTATCATTTGAGAACTAATAACTTGCTGGTCAATAATATTATGGTGAAACATGTGTAGCAAAATATATGTAAAGTAATGAATTCCCCTGTTTGATGTTGCTGTCACATATTCAAACCTGTGTAGCATTGACCAGGCAGAAATTATTAAAAATGTCTATTCTAAACAAAGAAATGTGTTTACCTCCATTTAAATACAAGTAGTAAACGGGGTCCTCAGGACAGCAAGAGCGGGTAAACCAGTTCCTCTCAGACAAAGGACATGCTAATGCCTCTAGCCAGGGGTAAAAGTTGATTGGCAATCACCTGTCAAGTTGTCGTTATTTGGCAACAAAGTGAGAATAGGAACAGACTGAGCTGCGTTTTAGCAAACAACATGGAACCTCTTTCACCACTAGACTCCATGTCTCTGTCCTCAAAGCGGGAAGGAACTTTATCTAGGGATAAGCCCCAGGAAAATGCATTGCAAAGTGTGACTGGACTATAAAAGTGAGGGGCAAACACACACCTATGATGACAAAGGAATCAGCCTTTGGACTTTGGGGGAGGGGGAGAATCCAACCTGAAAATTTGGTCAGCAATATTGCTCACAACGCCTGGAAAGGATTTTATCTTGAACCAAGTCTAGTTTGTTAAGTTTTAGTCATTAAAAGGTGTTTTATCTTTATTTGTCTTGTAATCATTTCTGACTTTAATACCTTATATTTGTACTCACTTAAAAATCTCTCTCTTTGTAGTTAAATCAAAACTACTCCACTGTTGTGTTTAAACAGCTGTTTGGTAACTCCAATTAAAGTAGCAGCCTGTTCGGTACTGACCCCTTAAACGGGGGCAACGGACCTATAATATCTGAACTGCCCAGGAGAAAGTTGGACAGGGCAGAACACAGATTTTGGGGAAAATCTGGGGCTGGGAGTGTGCTGGGTCATCCTGCAAGTAGTAACCAAGGCTGCTGGAAGCCAGAGTGTGGCTGATGTGTTGCTCACAGAGGGCTGGGGTCAGAGTTGTTGGACCAGGACTGCAACTATGCACAGACACTTTTGTTGTTTGTGAGCAGCCCAGGTTGGGAGCTATAAAAGCAAAGCATTGAGGGGCACCTAAGGTTGCAGGGCAGGTGGCAACACAGCCCCTCACAGGTCTGTATTGCACCCTGGAAAGAGACAGAGGCAGGAAATCTGGAGAAGAAGTTGTGAGCATGACCCTGGCAGGAAGCAGAAAGACAGAACTGCTTGGGCACAGAGCTGACTGGTGTGGCACAGCTGAGAAGTTCTGAGCAAGGAAATTGCCTGTTGTTGTTTGTCTCTACTGAATTGAAGTAAACAGGACTTTGTGTAAATAAACAAGATTACTCTGAGAATATACCTGACTTATATAATTGATTTCTCATACTAATGGAAACAACCCTGCAAGACTTGCTCGGGCCAAGAGGGCAACACTGCATAACAACATTTAAACTGGAACCCTGAGGTTAAAGTGAAACAGTAGCATGGTGGTAAAGTTCACCCAACTCAGTGAGTTGGGTAGCAAGGAGGTAGTTCAAATCTTCAGTGCTATTTAAATAATGTTTTAAATATATTAGGAACAAAAAAAATCTTGACAATGGTATTGGTCCATTACTAGATGGAAATGATAGAATTATCAATATTTATGTAGAAAAGGCAAATAAAGTTTAATATATATTTCTATTTTGTAGTTGGAGGAAAAAACAGATGATATAGTCTCATTATATGGTGGAGATAACACTCTTTCCATTCCACTAGTATCTCTGGAGGATGTTAAACAGAAGTCAGACATTTTTAAATTAGCAAGTCCAGATAAGTTGGATCTAAGAGTTTTAAAAGAGCTGGCTGAAGACCTTTCTGGGTGGTTAATGTTGATTTTCGATAAATGTTGGAGCACTGGGGAAGTTCCAGAAGACTGGAAGAAAGCTAATGTTGTGCCAATTTTTTAAAAAAGTGTAAATTGGAAGACCTGGATAATTATAGGCCCGTTAGCCTGACATTAATCCAGAGCAAGATAATGGAGTGACTAATACAGAACTTGATTAATAAAGAATTAACAAGGATAATGTAATTAATGCAAATGTAATTAATGTAAAGTTATACCTCTAGGAACAATTAATTTAGGCAATCATTACAGGATGAGGGACTCTATCCTGGGAAGCAGTGACTCTGAAAAAGATGTGGGGGTTGAGGTAGATAATCAGCTGAACACAAGTTCCCAATGTGATGCTGTGGCCAGAAGAGTTAACATGGTCCTGAGATCCATAAACAAAAGAATTTTGAGTACTCTATTTGGTACTAGTGTGACCACTGATGGACTACTCTGAGCAGTTCCGGTGCCCACACTTCAAAAAGGATGTTGATAAATGGCAGAGGGTTCAGAGAAGAGCCATAAGAATGGCTAAAGGATTAGAAAACCTGCCTCATAGCGATAGACTTAAGGAGCTCAATGTATTTAACTTAACAAAGCGAAGGTTAAGGGATAACTTGACAGTCTATAAGTACCTACATAGGAAACAAATATTTGATAAGGGGCTCTTCAATCTTGCAGAGAAAGGTATAACCTGATCCAATGGCTGGAAGTTGAAACAAGATAAATTTGGACTATAAATAAGGCAGACATTTTAATGGTGAGAGTAATTAACCTTTGGAACAATTTACCAAGGGTTGTGATGGATTCTCCATCACTGACAATTTTTAAATCAAGACTGGATGTTTTTCTAAAAAGATATGCTCTAAAACTTATTTGGGGGAAATTCTGTGGCCTGTGTTATATGGGAGATGATCACGATGGTTCTTTTTGACCTTGGAACGTATGAATGAATGACATTTTGTACAGGATCAAGTTTATAGGACAGCAGGATATTGTTTTGCAATTTGAAGGCTAGATTTGCCAAATAAAAATATATAAAAAGTTCCAATTTCTATCAAAATCTTAGAGTCTCTGAGAAACTAATATAAGAATCAAATGCTTAGAAAAAAGAGCAATGTTGTACCCAGTAGGCAGAACCCTGAATGGGATAGTGAAGAGGCTGGATTGTGCCTTCTGATGAACATCAGGAATGACGGTGCAGACTGTAACAATCAGAAGAGACTTTAAGGGGAAATATAGTTCCTGTGTAATAGGAGTTACTATGGGAGAGCAATTTAGGATATGAAGAAGTTGTAGGTAGAGCTGCCTCTGTACAACCTGCTGTCCCTAGAGGGAAAGGGTGAGGGACCATAATCCTGTCTCCATTCTACATCCTTATGTAGAGAGTAGTCCTTGTTGTCCCCTGATTGTCGAGACTGTGATAGTCTCTGGCCCATACATGATGATGCAAAATGAGAAATGCAGGTATGGAAGGCTCCTAGTGTCTCACCCACCATTGGATACAAGGGCCAGTCAGAATTTTGGAGAGTAAATGCAAAACATGCTAAATTATGTAGATGACATTGGAATATTTAATGTTTTCTGGTGTAGGGAAGAACAAAAGGGATACAATGGCCAAATAATGGAGCATGGGAAAAAGAGGCTCATGAAACAGGACTTGTCTATGTTATTAGAGACCTTGGACATACAGATCTCTAGATAATGGGGCAGTGTGGTGAGAAAAGCAAAGAAAGTGCTGGAAGAGAGGACATTAGAGAGGCTGGAAATGGGATGAGGGAAAATGTATGTAGGATTTTGTAGCGCACAAGAAGAATATGATTTTGCATTGGATTTTAAAATACAAAGTCAGGTAATATTTCTGAGGATTCAGGTGAAATATAATCCCCGTTTTGGTACATTTTGGACAGATTAAATGTTGGTGATTTGGTGCTTTACAAATATAAAAGAAGAGAAGCTTCGGTTTCATGATGAAGTGGAAGTTCATGACGAAGGAGGCTTAGCAAGAGTAGCGACAGGGTAGAGTCTGATATGGGCAATACTTCAGGGATGTGGCTAGAGAGAGTTCTTTGTGGATGAGCAGTATACAGTCATCACAATAGGGACAAAAGTGAGATTAGAATGAAGCAGTGAGATGGTGGAGTTTTCACGGGGGATGTTCTTCTGGCCAATTATTAGGATACCAATTTCAGATACATTCACTGGGGTAAAGCTGTGTTGAAGCAAGGAGTTAGTGAAGATGAGATGATCAGTAAATTAGGGAAAGTTGACATTAGTGCACAAGTATAGATTAGGTATCAACACAAAAGGGATACCAAAGATCAAATTTACGAATGTGAAGCCCAAGATGGATGAGACAGACAGAGAATATTAGAAGACTATGGTGGCTACAAGTGTGAAGAGGTCTAAAATTGAGGTGTGTTCATTGTCAGTAACAAAGTCAGAGCAGCTGAATAGGTAAGACTGAAATTATGGAGACAAAATCTCTAAGAATCCAGCAGGTAATAGAGAAACATGTCATGGATGGTGCTTTGGAGAGAAAGGTGTCACTCTCAACTATGAAATTACTGCTGTCATTGGCAACACAGATAGAATAACAGAGAGAGCGTAATGTCAAGGTTGAATTTGTAGAAAAGAGTAAAGATGGAAGCGTCCCCGAATGAGTTTGAAAATCTGATAGAGTCAAGGAATAGAAGGAGAATGGAAACCTGAGAGACCTGGGGTTTATAACCTCATCATTCATTTAAAATGTTAATTCCCAGGAATTTTAAAAGATGCAGTGTATGACAGTCTGTTGTACTCTGGAAATCAATGGGCTACTGCTGCAAGGTTTCACTGGAATGTATTTAGTAGTTTAAAAGAGTCTGTAGTAAAAGTAATAGCCAGTGCAGTACTTTCTCAGATATCTCTTGTCTTGTGGTTAAGGAGTAGTTTAAGGGTTAGAAGATGCAGGCTCTATTTTTGGCCCTGTAACAGCCTGGTTGTGTGATCCTGGGCAAGTCACTTAACCTCGCTGCATCTGAATTTTCTCATCAGTTTAAACAAGGATCATCCTGCTTACCTAACTCACAGGGTGGGAGGGAGGTGGTTGTGAAACTTGATTAATATTTATAAAATGTTCTGAGATCATTAGTTGGAAGGTGATATACAGATGTAAAGTATTGTTGTTCTTTATGTAAATCACATTTAAATTGCTAGGAGACTCTAATCCTCAACATGGACACTCCTCTAACAATCGGATTGCATGTGCATAAGCAGTAGACTCTGTAATGTAATGCAACTCTGCATGCTAGTTTCCAGTACTCAAAAGACCTCATTTTCATGAATATGTAAATTTCATACATAAACATTCAAACTCCTGCCATCAACTTTTTTCTTGGGGTGGGAGGGGTGAGGGAGAAGAAAAGAGGTGGTTGAATTTAAAGCTTCCAGTTGCCCTGTGTTGTTTAAAGAAGAGATGAGGTGAGGTTAGTGACTCTTAACACAAGAAGAAAGAGTGGAGGAAATAGTGGATCAGCAGGTGATTAAAAAACACAAGGCAAGAGTAGGATGAATTCATTGTACATGTGTCAATAGCACATTAAGCCTGCAGGAAGAAGCCAAAACATTTATAATGAATCAGAACCAAATGGAGTGCAGTTTGCACTAAACAATTAAATCTACTTCTTTGAAAGAAGATTTTAAAACAATTACCTCATGTACCACTCAAGAGATTGTGTCCTCTGTTAGGTGGTCAATAAACTGCTATAAACCTGTTTCTCTGAACTCTGAATTAAAATTCCTGTCATCCTTTAATTTGATCTAGATCTCATATGAAGGGCATTTAACAGAATTAGATATTTGAAGTGACTCGTTGACAATTAGGTTTCTGATTCTGAACACAGAACTCTGTGTGAGCATGTGTGTGTACATGTGTGCAATGGGTGATGTTTTGGGGCTAACATTTCTTGTAAAAAAAAAAGAAAGAAACATTTCTCCAATAGGAAAATGCAAGTGAATATCTTGTGTGTAGAAAGGGAGCTTTTAACTTCAACTATGCCGAGGAAAGAGAATGTTCACTAAACCATGACAAGAGAAACATCCCTGCAAAAATTAGATTGGAACAGTGAATGGTATGCAATATAATTATATTAAATATGTTACAAAAATCCAGAAGCATAACAGCTGTTTTATATCTGAGTTGTGGTAAACAGAGCCTCAGCAGACTCAGCCTGAACCATGCAGATACCCAGAGAAAAATTCAAAGCTGGTTCAGATGAATATAGAGTGTATATATACACAAACAAAGTAAAAAGATATGGACCCACTTGGCCAGTTTCCCCAATGTGGTTAAATGTAAAGTTTAAAACATTTGGAACCCTTTTCGTAGGCTCAACTTTCCATAAACAAAAACAAATCGCCTATTTTTATTCTTGCCTCCTAAGAATTATACTCATTCCACCCCGGGCTACAGGCTAATATTGTGCTTTCCCTCTCACACACACACCCAGCTAGCCATGAGCCTCTCCGCCATGCTAGTGCTGCTGCCAGAGTTAGCCATATGTACTAACTGTGCTCTCACAGTGTGGCTGGCCCTGGCATTGGAGTGATCCTTATGCATCACCTTTGAATTTGTTCCTCAGACTCTAAGGACTTGTCTACACAGGGACATTCAGGGAAATTTAAGAGGAGTAAACTAAAGGTGAGAAGTTAAAGTGTATTAGTTAAAGCATATTAACACCCTGGGTGGACTCCCTCATTCAGAAGTAAAGTTGGTTTAATTAGCTTTAGCTTAATCCCCTAAATTTAAGGTCTGGTCTACATTACAGAGTTAGATCGACTTAAGGCAGCTTACAATGACCTAACTCTGTAAGAATCTACACCAAAATGTGGCTCCCCACTAATGTAACTCGCCCACTACACCAACTTAACTCCACCTCCAGGAGAGGCGTAGCGCTTAGGTCACTGTAGTTAGATCAACGCAGTGTGAGTGTAGACACTGCGTTGCTTAATTCTACTGTTGCTGCCTTTCAGAAACCTTAACCCACACCAACACTTAAACTGGTGCAAGCACTCCTGGTGAGGACGTGCACTGCTGACACAAGGAGCGTAGTGTGGACACGCAAAAGCAATATAATTACTGTGGTAGCTGTACGTTGACGTAACTTAGGTCAACTTAATTTTGTATCGTAGACTTGCCCTAAGTTAGTGAACTAAGGACACTTTACTTCTGAATCTCCTAGTATTAAGCCCAGGTCTACACTACAGAGACTGTAGCAGCACAGCTACAGCACTATAGCTATGCCAACAAAACCCTATAGTGTAAATGCAGCCTACAGTGACCAAAAGGGATTTTCTGTCACTAAAGGAACATCATCTACCTGAGCAATGGCCGCTAGGTCAGTGGAAGCATTCTTCTGTCAACCCAGCTGCGTCTACAGCGGGGGTCACATCAGCATCGCTACGGTACTCAGAGGTGTGGATTTTTTTACACCTCTGAGCACCAGAGCTATGTTTACCTAAATTTTAAGTGTAGACCAGGCCAGTTAAAAAGATATAAGGCCACTTTACTTCTGAATGAGAGCATCTACATAGCAATTTCGTGCACTTTAACTAATGTTTATTAACTTCATACCTTTAGTTAATTCTTGTTAACTTCCCTGAGTGTCCTCATGTAGGCCATGTCTACATTACAGAGACTATACTGGCACAACTACAGTGCTGTAGCTATGCTGGCGTAGTCTGATAGCGTAGATGCAGTCTATGTCAATGGAAGGGGTTTTTCTGTCGGCAGAGGAACACAACTCCCTGAGTGACGGGAGCTAAACTTTCTTCCCTCAACCTAGCTGCACCTACACTGGGGGTGAGGTTGACATAACAACATAACTCAGGTGGGTGGATTTTTTCAGACCTCTGAGCAACGTACCTATGTCAACCTAAAATTTAAGTGTAGATTAGGTCATAGATGAGCCCTAAGTGAGCACAAGGAAGTCTAAGATCATATGTAACTTAACCAACAGAGGGGTCAGAAGTGAGGGCAGCAAAAGCAACTAACAGGGGGACACAAAAAGGTGTGAGTTAGAATAGGCAACCTCTAAAATAACTCTCCTCCTTCCTGCTATGTTAGATTAAATTGAACTCACACCCATTTACCGATGCGGAGCTCAGACCCGTTAACACATCACCTCTGAATTTGGCCCAATGGTTTCAGAGTTTATTTGTGCTCCTGGGAATGATTTAGTTGTAGATAAGCCCATATGAATAAGCATTATATTTGCTTTTTATTTTCGTTCTCAGAAGTACGGCAATGATAGAGGGTTACATGAACATACCTGTTACACCCACTGGATCAGGAAACTTGAAACCTGGATTGACCAAAAACAGCAATTTCCAATCCCAGGTCAGGCGATGGACAAGTCACACATGGTAGTCCCCGTGGAATGCGAGGACTGCTTTTGAAATTTTGGATGCTACGAAAGGAAAGTGACAGACAACTCTCACAGCAGTTGGACTCCTCTGGAGTTCAAACTCAGATTGACCTGATGCTCCCATTTTCAGAAATGTAGGGACCCTTACAGAGTTTGTGCTCTGGATTGGCGGGTCTGTTCAATACAGGATTAATCTGTTGCTAGCTTGGGTAATGAAAAATGCAAGGAATCAATGGGAGCAAGATTAGGCCCTAGATGAATAAAGTAGCGTGTGATGTGGATAAAGTCTCCCATCCTTCCTTTGTATTTTTTGTGCATTAAGTTATATTCTGATCTGCCAAGCTACATCTCTCCATTCAAATCTGCCCAAAAGGCTCTTTTCTTCTGGGCTATAAAAAAAATCCATTCCAGTTAGTTACTCCCTTAGGCATCCCAGTGCACTCTTTCGACTCTGCGTAAGTCTTGTTTAAACACCAATTTACCATTATTTTTGTGGCTTCTGCAGAATAATTCTTACCACGTGCAAAACCAGGATTGGGCATAGTCAAATTGAATGTGTGCAGGTGCAACTGGGAGACAATTTACCCAAGATTTGTGAAGCTACAGAAAAGTTGTGCTGGTTCTCTTTGAAGTTGAGCAGGTGATTTTTTCTCCCTGCATAAACAGCACCCAATTCATTGCAGATAGCAAACTTTAAATAGAAAATAGGAAAAAATATAGCTGTATTGGGCATAAAAGGAGATAAAGCTTATCTTAATTAGAAAACCAGTTCAAATTTCTAATAATCATGGGAGGTATTTAAACATAAAAAGTTGTAAGCTTTAAATATACACACAGAGCATGCCTTGTTCTCGAGTGTTCATTTCCCAAATGGGATACATGAAGCACTGTTGGTCCATAGACACTGGCTGGTCACATGGTGCAGGCTTCTCTTCCTTTTTTCCCGCTGGTGCACTGAGCCTACATTTTCCTAATAATACTTTTCTCCAGAAGTAGTTGCCATACGGATATTATAGCACCATGAATGGAGAGAGAGGTGGCCTATGCAATTGTGACAGCTGCCATCTTGGTTGACACACTAGGGTTTGAACCAGAGGTCTCCAGAATTAAAAGCATGAGCAGCTACATCTTGAACTCAAGAGCCAGAGCTCTCTAAATAGGACTCAAACAGACACACAGCATCAACAGGTAGGGAGAAATTCATTATATTAAAGAACACCAAATAGAACTCCTCTTCCAGAATACATAGGTAAATGTTTGCTGGGCTCATGGTGTCTCATCATTCCAAGGACCTATTTATTGTTACTATTTGTCAATGGTTCTTTTAATTTCATGATGGTCTTGTATAATGGACAGTTGAAACTTGAAGATTAGCACGTTATCCAAAACAATTTCATAGGAAAAAAATAAAAAAAATACACATGGGCTTCCTTCTACAGCCTACAAACTACCATCTTCAAATGTCCCTGAGATTTTCCTAGCTGCTACAGGGAAGTAATATCTTCCTATTTACTTCTCGATATTCCTCAGGACATTTACTGTGCTGAGGGCTAAGAGAAAAGTGCTTTCTCTGGTGTGCATTTTCAGTGTCAAACTGCTAATACAAGAGGACAGTTGATATTGCAGCACTTCAAAAATGCATTCTTTTCTGTCACTTAAAAATGTGCATTATTTGAGTATATTAGTATTAATTACAGTACATTACAGAATATTAGTATTACTACAGCATAGTTAGTAGTAACATTACAGTATATCTTGTCTATTACAAATTAGGCACCGCCCTTAGTAAAGAGTGATGCATAAGCTGTCTCGCCCTAGGCGTAGCCCTTGGAGGAACTGTGACATGATTCCTCCCAGGGAATCATTCTTGCACCAGGGAGAAAGGAGTGAAGCTTACTTGCCTCTAGCTATCCAACCAGCACCACAGGCTAGCAAGGGGGAAAGGAGCCATGGCTCCTCCTGCTCCTAGATACTTTCCACCCCCTCGCTTGTGGGTGGGAGCAGTCGTTGTACAACTCCAGCAGGCTGCACGAGACCTAGACCCAGGATATCCCTAATGTGACTTTGCAGAGTTGGAGGGGACATCCTTACTCTGTAGCATTCTCTGCATGGCTATGTTGGGCAAGGGTAAATCTAGCCATAATGAATTATTATTATGAGAACATACATGTCTTTGTTATGTTTATGGCATACAAATAGTGAAGCTGGATAAAAACATACATTGCAAGCTTTCAGAAAGAGCATTTTAACACTACTTTATTTCTAAGATCCCAGACCTCTAACACCTAAGCACCAAAAAACACACACAGAGAGAAAGCAGGCTGCTCTCTAAAGCACAGAGGCACAACTCACTCCATCTTCCTCCAGGCTGGTTCTTTGCAGACTCACTGCTATTAGACCCAGATTTCACACTTCCTCTATAAAACTCCCTTGCCTGAGAGCAGGACCAAGAAACCTCCTGAGGACCTAAAGTAATTACTTACAATTTTAAATACAGTTTTTAATACAACACATTCTTTCATTGATCTTTACCTTCCCAGAGAATAACATTTGACTTGCTGCTATTTTTAAAAGCACTGGAGAAGAGTCTGTGTGTCCTAGACTCTGTGTCATACAAGAAACTGATTCTGTCTGGGGCCTCTAGATACAAATAATACATTTCAACAATAACTTCAGGAAACTTGAGACACACCAAAGTATGTTTCTGGTTCCAAACACAGCTCTTGTGCATGCCATTTAGGGTGTATTATTCTAAATGTAATCTCATTTTCTTCATTCTGCTTGCATATCGTCTCTAAAATAGCTTTTATAGTTTAAATAGCCAATATTCTAGAGCAGAAGAGTGAAGCCTTCTCCAAATCAAGGCCTTTGGCCAATTTGATGCATGTCCCATGATGTTGCATGAATAATGTTGCACGGGACACAAGACACCCCAAATTGTACCCCACCAGTTAATACACAGAAAGTGAAAAGCGTGATATGGCAAACCTTCTAAGTACCTTAATTATTTTGCCTGGCTTGTTCTAGTTACTTATCTTTGTTAGAAACAGATAAAAAGCAGAGGTTGGCAAATAACAGATTTTTTGAGTGTGCTGGCAATTTTTAAAAATGGAAAAGGAATTTTGTTTGGGGCCAAAACAAAAAAAATATTCAAAGTTTTTGGCAAATTGAAAAATGAAAACAATTCGTTTGGATTGAACAAAACATTTCATTTTGATTTGGAGGATTATTTAAAAATAAAATTAAAAGGAAATTTCTAAACAAACAGTTATTCTGAATTTAAAAAATCAAAACATTTAGTTTAAAAAAAAAGTTAAAATGAAACATTTAGATTTTTTTTTATTTTTATTTTAGGAATTTTTTAACCTAAAAATTTGGCAAAATTGACACAAGTTCATGAAATGTTTTGGTGTTGTCAAATCTACATATTTTGCCCCCCAAAAAGCAGCAGCAGCTTCAGTTGAAAAATTTCACCCAGCTCTTTAAAAAAAAAAAAAAAAAAATGGAAACAGCCAAATCAGTTGAGAGAATTCAGTACCTGTACAAAGAAATTTAGAGGCCCATGAATAGATTTGGTACTTGGACTTTGTGCCTGCAAGGGGGGCCGTGATACTGGCGAAAGAAAGACACTCAGGCCTGAGAGTAAAAAGCAAGGCTTTACTGAAGGAAGAACTTACACTCCAAGCTGTGCGGGGAGTCCCAGGGTGTGCGGAGGGGCTGCAGGGAACTCTGACTGTCCGGGACAGCTGGCCAGGCAGGACTCCACCGACAGGAGTCCGCTGCAATGCTATATCCCCCTCGCTTATCTCAAGGTTACATGGGGTCAACAGCTGGCTACATTCATTGCCTTCGAAAATCATACATATTATATAAGCTGACTTGTTTACAGACAAAAACATGCTGAACTATACTAAACTACATTTTGGCAGGATCTGCCAGACAAGGTTCATTGCACGGCCTTCAACTGCACGGCCTGCATCTTCCACTCACATTCAGTCACATACTCGGTCCGCCACTTAGCTCCTCACCAATCTTCCACAACCTTTCCCCTACAGACTTCATGAGTTGTTGCCAAACCTTTCTGGCTATTGCTGTCAGGAATGACAATTCCTGGATCTTCTGTCACATTACTTCTTGGGATGATATCATGGTACAGGACTCAATATAATGCAATGCTACACAATGCCCCCTTCTAGGAGGCTGCATGCTTACTGGTTAGCACACAAGATTGGGAATCAGAAGACCTGGGGTCTAGCCCCAGATCTGTCACTATCCTATTGTATGATCTTGGAGAAGTCACATAACCTCTCTCTGCCTCAATTTCTCCTTCAGTAAAATGGGAATAAAAATATTTACCCACTTTGCAGAGAGGCCTAAAGACACAGATATGATCCTAGAGGGATTTTCACTAGGCACCTATCTGCATCTTTAGGCATCTAAATGCATCTTAAAACATGGCCCTTGGAGATCCTTGGCACTATATAAAAGTACAAAATTTTAGTGCAAATTTGGTGTCTTGGAGACCCTGATCGATCTCCCCTAGAGCTAAATCAGGTAGCTGTGGTTAATAGGTAGTCAGATTATACCAAGAGAAGGTTGGAATCCAGTAGAAGGAGTCTTGATGCCTTGGGGAAAAGGTTCTAAGAGAATGTGGCGATTGGAGGGTGAGAACTGGAGTGAGTGGCACTCACTCTCATTTCCTGTGCTCTTTGAGGGTACAGCCACACAGTAATTAAACACCTGAGGCTGGCCCAGGTCAACTGACTTGGACTCGTGGGGCTTGGGCTGAGAGGCTGTAAAATTGCTGTGTAGACATTTGGGCTTAGGTCCGTGAGGTTGTGGGTCTTTTATTCCAGTCAAGGTGTGTCAAGACACACCTTGACAGTGCAGTACATCCACATGTTTAACCAAACTTTTCCTCCTAGCTAAACAAAATGACCTGCAAAACCAGAAAAGCATTAATCAGATGAGCCTGTTCCTAGATTAAAACAATGGGTTTGTGTATTCCCGCTTCTCCCCGGCCCCCCTCCCAACCATCCCCATTTTGGTTCCTGTTCAATTAAAGCTGAGAACCATAAGACTGTGTTTTATTAATCCTCTTCTGTTCTTCACCAGGTAGCCAGGAGAACCACGTATCATAATCCTCTTCTGAGTTTACCTGATGGTTGTCTCTTAGAAAAACAGAAAAATGCTAATGAAAGAATTTTAGTTGTTATGCTTTTGTGTCAAACTACCCTACATATTGCTTGGTGGGAGGAAGACAAAAATATAATTATGACCAATTTACTTTTCCGTTCTTAATCAGAAAGGAAGCTCAGGGCAGCTAACATGGCATTAACAGGACATAAGATAGCACGGGAATGTCACACTGAATATGAAATATCTTTCCTATGTCAGCCTGCAAAGGAGAGTATGACATAACTATAATACAATAAACCAAAATTAATTCCACTGCTGCAGATAGTGGCAAGAATGACAGGTCTGGTAAAGTACTTTGATTGAGCTACTTCTGTTAATAACGTGGCCCAGTCCTGTAGTCTTTACACAAAACTCTGACTGAAAAGAATTTGGCCTGTGCAAACACCCGTTGGACTAATGGTGGATTGGCTGATGGCAATCAAACTACAGTTTAGACTTTTCATAAAGTTTTAACTAATATTCTCTTAATTTTGCACACACAGTTAGATAAACAGGATGGTTCTCCACCTGATTATTGGTTTTCTTTAACAAACTTTGCTCTCAATATTTAGGCTATGTCTACACTTAAAAAGCTTCAGTGTCACGGCTGTACCGCTGCAACCATGCCACCGTTATGCTTCAATGTGGACACTTAGTAGTGACTCATCACTGTAGTTAAGCCACCTTCCAAAGAGGCAGTAGCTAGGTCCAGGTAATTTTTCTGTCTACATGGGGATTAGGTCAGAATAGTTGTATTGCTGAAGGATGTGGATTTCACACCCCTGAGAGAGGTGGCTATGCAGATTTAAGTTTTCAGTGTAGATTTGCCCTTACTCTTACTCAATACTTTCTCTCACACACACACACCATGAAATACCAATGGTAGGCACTTAAATTGCTAGCAGATCTCATGGCAAATTAGTTCTGTCTGAATGGGGCATTGACATTTCCTTATTTAAACCTCACACCCTTAGGGGAGTTTCTGTCACCAGGGCCATTAACAGTGATCTGGATCTAAATACTGTACTGTATTATCTGTATCCAGGTGGTATAAAAATGGAAATTTCTATGAGTTTCAGTCTTGACCTTTGGAAGAAAACCATTTCCCCCCCCCCCCCTTGTTACAGCCTCAGGTACTATGAGGTGTTTCTTTTCAAGCATAAAAGCATAATGGTGATTTATGATTAGCAAAAGAGAAAAACAGATTGCCCACGAGTTTATGACAGGGTAAGTATATTTCTTCTCCATTATTCTAATAAATCACTCTGTGGATTTGGAGTCACTCTGGAGTTTTGTGTGGGTGAGGACTTCAGAATTTGAATTCCAGTCGAGCAATTCATCCCTAATCAGCAAAACATTTAAGCCCATGCTTATGTCCCAAAGCACGTACATAAAGTTAAGCACAGGCTTAATTGCCTTGCTGAATGCTTTGTTGAACTGAAGCCTTGGCCCTATTTGTGTAAGTATAGAAAGATATCAGAATTACTGCAGGTACCTGAGGTGATGATTGTTAGTTCTTATTGACTCCCACTGTATGAAAAATCACTGTTGCCCTGCAGTTTTTTACAGGCTTCTATTTACTTACGTAAAAACAAAAATAAAAATGTGTCCTCTTATATTTAAATCATTAAGCTCTGATGCTTGATCTTTGTTGTTCTCCATCCTTTTCACTTACTTAGATCCAAGTCAGTTTTAGCTCAGTTATTTTTCTCTCTAGTGAATTTTCCCAACTTCCTCTTCCATTTGATATTGTTGTGACTGCATGTGGGCAATGACCTAGCAGTAAAAAGAGCATTGTGATTAATCATTTTAGCTAAAAGAAACATAAAAGCAAATGTAATTTGTTTTTTGACATCTCCTTACTTTATTGCAGAGAAGCATGTGAATTAAATTAAATGCACTTATGTAATTTATCTACAGAATGTGATTCTTCAAGATAATTTGTTGCATGTGATAATATAGAATCAATGTGGCTTGCAGGAGTCATTCTGTGCTGTGCACAACATGAGCCATGGGTCACTGTGACAAGTGAGCATTTGTGTCCTTTGGTTTAGTATTTAATGATTTACACCATTGTTAAGACTGAAAAGCAACACAGCGTCGTGGAGTTATTGACATGGCCAGAAAATGAGATGTTTCCAGAAGTACTAGAGGGTCCTGTGGCACCTTTAAGACTAACAGAAGTATTGGGAGCATAAGCTTTCGTGGGTAAGAACCTCACTTCTTGCATCTAAAGAAGTGAGGTTCTTACCCACGAAAGCTTATGCTCCCAATACTTCTGTTAGTCTTAAAGATGCCACAGGACCCTCTGTTGCTTTTTACAGATTCAGACTAACATGGCTACCCCTCTAATTCCAGAAGTACTGTAACTAACATTGAATTACTTCTGGTAGACATGGTAGCTTATACTTCTAGTAAAATCAGTTTAATCAGGATGTTGTATAAAAAAAAAGATACATCTGGCATCACATTTTCCCTGTTAGAAATAATGATTAGCACTTATGTACTGCTTTTCAAATAGATCTCCAATAGCTTCAAAAAGTGAGAAATACTTCTGATTTCCACTTTTGAGAAGGGGGTAACTAACACAGAGTTTAAACTGACTTACCCAACATCACTTACTGAGGCAAGAATATAATTCTGTATTTACTTCTAACCTCACTTTCTAACAACTATTAGACTGATAATGTGATGTCCTAAGTGTACTTTAGGAAAACATCTGTCAACCTCTCCATAAGAGGATTAGAGCTTTAAATTGGGTTAGTCAGAATGGTCCATTTAACTCACCCAATTGGCTTCTTGTTTTGAATCACGGTTAAAATGAATTTAAAAGATGCATCCATTATGATGGAACACAATGTTTTTGGAAATAACTTATGTGCTTGATTTACAAGTCCAGACAAAATCTTCTGCTGGTCAAAGCTAAATATAGATATTTGAGAAAAGAGTGGAGTAAATAATGTAGTGTCAAGCTCATTAGTGTGGAAATAGCATTGAAGATGGATGCCATCCTGTTCAACTTTGTATTAGCAGTATCCATTATTCAATAAATTATTAAATTAATAGACAGACAATAACAATGAGTTTATGTCCTCATTTAATTAATTAATGAGAAGGAACTCAACTCATGGTTATCTTCTGTCTATAGATTTAATAATTTATAGAATAATAATTTATTGATTTCCCACTATTTCTACAGGAGATAGAATTCTCTTTCAATAACCATCCATTATTGTCGGAAGCTATTATTACTCGGCATTCTGGTAGCGTTTCATGCTATAATTGCAAGATAGGCAAATTCTTCTGGGATTTCCTTCTAATGTTGAATCTGAAACACAATAAAAACTCTAAAATAACCTTACTGCTGCTCAATCACTAAAATGACCTCTGAAGAAATGAATATGTGAAGGGGTTAAATGATGTTATGTTCCATCAGTTTGAGTAGAATTCATTGGGCTCCTTGTTGATTTATTGGGCTTTTCTAATAGAACAAAGTGTGGAGTCTTTTTTGAAAAATCAGTATTTTTGTATGCTTTATCCTAAGCAGAAAAAAATTGTTTTCAAGTCAAAAATAAATCTTTTCAGTCAGTCATCTGGCTTGTTTTGAGTTGCTTTTTAGATTGAACATGCAAATTGTGAAATACTAGATTTAATTATTAACATGTAATAGCCATTTTCCCAATTTAGACTTTTTTATTATTCATATAATATAAAATTCTTTTAAGAAAAAGTACATGTTTCCCTTTTCTTTTATAGAGAAGTGTGTGATAGCTAGTTAAAATTCTTGATGTGTCTCAATTTAATTATACATTTTAGATAAAGTATTTTCATACAAATAATGCTATCGGAAGTTTGTTGGATGCAAATTACTGGTTACTCTGGCCTTGGCTACACTTGCAGCTGTACAGCGCTGTGAGGTTAAACCTGTCTTCATACAGCTGAGTAGGGAAAAGCGCTGCAGTCTGTCCACACGGACAGCTGCCAGCGCAGTGGTATGGCCACACTTGCAACATTTGCAGCTGTGTTGGGAGCAGTGCATTATGGGCAGCTATCCCAGCATTCAGGTGGCTGCAACGTGCTTTTCAAAACGGAGGGAATGGGGGGTGGATTGTGACAGGGAGTGTGGGGGGGAGAGAGAGTGCTTTTTGGAGCATGTCAGCTCTCTATTTTGCAAGTTCCGAACTCCCAGCCCCCTGCTCGTTCATTTACTCACTCAAAGCAAGCTGCAAACTGTTTGCTTTTCTCTGTGGTACGAGCTTTGAAACCGGCACTTCCGCATTCCTGCAGCCGGTCACAACAATGGAGAGGATTGGCCACTTGACAAGGTGATTAGTACAGCGCTGCAAGCGCTTACACTCACCCCTGTGAGTCGTAGCCACTCCGCTGCAGCTGTTATTCCTCTTGGAGATGTGGAGTACCTGCAGCGGTGTACCCAGGGAGATACAGCACTGTAAGTGCCCTGCCAGTGTGGACGGGAAGTGAGTTACAGCGCTGGGGGAGGCTTTACAGCATTGTAACTTGCAAGTGTAGCCAAGGCCTAAGAGCTAGGAAAAGAGGTATAGAAGTAAGAAGGGTGGTGGGAGGAAGTGGGAGTTGGACAAACTGAGAGCAAGGGGGAGAGTGGTGGCTTTAGATGCAACATTATAACTTGCTCCAGCAGTAAGTATTGTGCTCCTGGAGCTGGTCGATGAAGTCCTGTTGCTCTTTTAGGCCCCAGTTCAGTAAAACGCTTAAGCATGAGCTTAACTTTAAGTCAATTTGAAGTTAATGGGATTTAAGCAATTGCTTGAAGTTAATCACATTCCTAAGTGTGTTCCTGACTAAAGCCTGTGTTTTAAGTTCATCCCTAGCCAGGAATACACTTATGAATGTACTTAACTTCAAGCAACTGCTTAAATCCCATTGACTTAAAGTTAAGCTCATGCTTAAGTGTTTTCCTGATTAAGGGCTTTAAAGCACCCTCCAAAATTGTTTATAGTTGCATTGCACTGTACACCAGAGTAGCTGCCCCCACAAGAATCTTTCATCTGAAAGAATGATTCCCTTTAACAGCTGGAATGGTGCACAGAAATGGGATGAAGGTACATTTATTTAACTCTTATTTTATTAGCTCATTTTTCTGAGTAGCCCTTGGCACCCTGGTGGTGTAGTCACTAATGAAGAGACACTAAGAAAGAGATTTTTTTTTTCAAGGATTGGGCAATGAATCACCTTAAAAGGACAGTAAGCATGTTTGCATCAAAAAAGTGACATTTTAACTTGGTTCAAGTGCCCAATATTTTAATAATGTAGTTAATTAAAACATGTAATTTAAAGATGTGAGTAATATTATGAAACAATAAACATACAGGATATGAAGTATTTTAGCTAATTTTTAAAACTTCTTTAAGAAGCAAATTAACGTCTCTCGTAAGTAATGTTGTACACCATATATTATTAAGTACACAATTACTGTGTAACACAGCACAGCTATAAAATATTTAAATAGCTTTTCACTAATTGTAGTTTGGCAAAACTGCAAAAAAAATTCATAATTCAAGCATTGTTAATGCAATGAAGTAATTTTTTGACAGAGACAAGGTAACTGAGGTAATATCTTTTACTAGACCAACTTCTGTTGGCAGAAGTGACAAGCTTCTGAGCTTCACAGAGATCCTCCTCAGGTCTGCAGAAGGTAGCTAGAGAGTCCAACATAAATATAAGGTGGGACAGATTCTTAAGTGTACGGGGTTCACATGCGGTAGGAAATCACTCAACATGAAGTGAAAAAATTTAGCAGGCAGTCAGGTGGTCTTACAAATTGTTGTAATGAGTCATAAAACCAGTCTCTCTGTTAAGTCCATGGTTTCCAGCATCCAGCAGAGTTAGAAACATAGAATATCAGGGTTGGAAGGGACCTCAGGAGGTTATTTAGTCCAACCCCCTGCTCAAAGCAGGACCAATCCCCAACTAAATCATCTCAGCTAGGGCTTTGTCAAGCCTTAAAAACCTCCAAGAAAGGAGATTCCCCCACTTCCCTAAGTAAACCATTCCAGTGCTTCACCACCCTCCTAGTGAAAAAGTTTTTCCTAATATCCAACCTAAACCTCCCCCACTGCAACTTGAGACCATTACTCCTTGTTCTGTCATCTGGTACCACTGAGAACAATCCAGATCGATCCTCTCTGGAACCCTCTTTCAGGTAGTTGAAAGCAGCTATCAAATCCCCCCTCATTCTTCTCTTCTGCAGACTAAATAATCCCAGTTCCCTCAGCCTCTCCTTATAAATCATGTGCTCCAGCCCCCTAATAATTTTTGTTGCCCTCTGCTGGACTCATGAATTTAAGTTCCCAGGCTTGTCTTTTAGAGGTGTTCAGGTTTCCTTTCAGGATGAGGACTGACAGGTCAGATATGGAGTGATTGCTGTGTAAAAAGGGTTTACCCATGGGTGATATGGGGGTTTTGTCTTGTTGTGTGTGTGAGAGAGAGTTTAATCAAGAAAGTAGTGATTGTCTGGTTTCACCCACCATTGTTGTTGGGGCATTTGATGCATTAGCTGAGGAACACCACGTATAGTGACAGGCATATTTAGGACCCAGGAATCTTGAAAGATATGTCATGGGGAAGGTGGTATTGATCATTGTAGCAGTGGAGATATGTCTGCAGGTTTTGCATCTGTTGTTCTGGCAGGGTCTGGTGACACTTTGAGTTGGCGTGTACTGGTCTGTGGGAATCTTTCTTCTGATGATGAATGTGGCAAGGTGGGATTGTTCGAAGGCGAGAAGAGAAGATTCTGGAAAGATTTATTTCAGGATGTGGTCCCCATTGAATAAGGTTGTTTATTGATACTGCATATCATGGGTTATAATGAGGGGTGGCAAGTGACAACTAGGGATGAGTAGTCAGAGGGTTTCTTTTCTTTACTGAAGCAGGTTCTCCCAGGCCTATTCCGTGATGCAAATCTACATATCTGGTGGAGTGTCCCTGTTTAGTGAAGGCAGTTCTAAGCACATTTAGGTGTGTATCCTGGAATTTCTCCTTGGAGCATATTCTGCGGTATCTGAGTGCCTAGTTTTGAATAAGAGATTTTCTGATATATCTGGGTGGTTGCTGGATCTGTGGATGTGTGGTGATCCAGGGGTTTCTTATGTATAGTTGTCTGCAGGCTTCCATTGCTGAAGCTGATCATGAAGTCCAGGATGTTGCTGCTGGCGTGGTAGTGTTCTAGAACCAGCTTAATGGATCGTTGAAATCTATGAGGAGTTTGGATCATCTGTAGAGCGGATGAAAGTATCATTGATGTATCTCAGATACATGGTTGGTTTCATGGTACATTGAGCAGTGCTTTAACTATATCTGTTTGAAGCTGGTATAGTTAAAGTTATACAATCTCAGTGTGGATGAAGGTATATTGGGATAAAGATGCTTATACTGGTATAGTTTATTCCTGTAAATTTAGGGGGGAAGCTATTATGTCTAAGGCACCATTACACTAATATAACTGTGTCCACGCTAGGGATTATACCCATTTAGCTCTTCCAGTCAAACATCCTTAGCTGAAACAGTTAAATGAGTACAAAAACTATTTGTAGACCAGGCCTAAATCCCTTTTCAAAATTGGATTAAGGCCCCTAAATCAGGTACTTCTGAAAATTTTATCCTGAATCCTTGACACAAAGTTAGAAGAGATAGCAATTGATCTATAGTGCTTTGAAGTTCAAGGGAGTCTTTCCATTGACTTCAGTGGAATTTGCTTGGGCTGTTATTGTAAACAAGGACAATAATCCTTGTCACACAAGTTATGCTTTGTCTCAAAGTTAACTGATCATTCAAAATGTGTTAACAATATATTTATCTCTCTCTATATTGCTATATCAGATTTATAAATCAGCTCCTATTTTGACAAAGCAAATTTGAAGGCCAAGAGAGCAAACATTTTTCTGCTCTGATTTTGTCATAAATTGCAGCCAATTCTGATCTTTTCTATTACTGATGATTTCTGTTACAAAGAACGTTCCTTGTGGTACAAGCATAGTATTTACTATTGTTTCTAAGGGATTTATTCCTGATCATTTTTGTTCTTTTTTTTCCTATGTATTTTCTGGAAACCACTTTTGGTGGTGGTTCTCCCCCCCTCGCCTTATCTAATTAAACACCATTTGGCCATATTCAACTGGTCAATTTCTAGTTGGAAGGTCAACTCTCTGGGTTACTCATCCTTCATAATAAGTATGAGACAACAAATGTGTTTGGCTATAGGAGGTGGGAGAACTGCCTTTTGATCATTAGTGCCCCCTCCAGCTGTTTAATGAGTGACATTTATGATCTTTGAAGGGAAACACATTCAGTCTCTCAGCAAGATGCATGGTTGCCACAGTGCAGTAACTTAATGGACTAGGGAGGGGAGGGTAAAAAGGGAAAACTGGGATGGGGAGGGGAACATAACAAGAGTGTTGACAACTTTGACAAGGATCCAGACGACCCCCAGAAAATATAAGCCACCTCTGAGATACAAATTCTCCAAGTGGCGTGTTTGTTTTTGTTTGTAGTTTCTCTGTACCTAGAGAAAATATAACGACAGAAAGTTCTTTCTCATGGTATTTTGGACACATCATTGGACACACAGTGGCCAGAGGCATCTATTTGGGAGCAGTGAATCAGTGATGAAAGCACAGAATCTTCCATTCACTCACTAGGTCCAAAGCTTCCATCTACAGGCCATTCCAGAAAATTTTTCCCCTTCACAATATGAGGAGGTTTTTTATTCCCATGCACTTTTTGGCATTTATGAATTTTAATGTTTCGAATTAACCCTATGGTCCAGAAAAAAAACAACAAGATTGTGTTAATATTAGTACACTTTCCTGTCCCCACCCTTCACACAGCAAACACAGTGTAACTTGATGTGTCATATCTGGCTACATCAAGCACAGTATGTACATTAAGTTAATGCAACATGACTGATGCATGCAAGCTCATGTGACTTAACATAGCATTGCCAAAATGTGTGTGTGTGTGTGTGTGTGTGTGTGTGTGTGTGTGTGTGTGTGAGAGAGAGAGAGAGAGAGACAATTAGAGGAAGTGAGGCACCCGAGAGAAGTCACCCACAGTAAGGTTTAGGTCAGGTGTTTTGTGACTCCTAAAATCTTTCAACAGATACTTATGATGGATTAGCTACAGAAACATGCACTCTGTTTTCAGATAAATATTTCAGTATTAGGAGGCACCAGAAATTCCACCGATGTATCATTATCTCTGCAATATAGCCAGTACATTACAATTATATATTAATACTACAGGGGATTTGATTTGGATTCAATATGCTATAGGTAAATTTTGAAGTGAGTCAGCAAATGATTCTTGGTTAGGATTGAGGGCACAAACCATGAATAACAGTGAGATTTTATTTGGATTCCTTATAGTCTTCAGATAAAATCTCATTAAGATACACATATCCACAGACAGTAGCATCAGGGGCAACTGAATGAATGAGATGTCACCATGGTCTCTTTAAATCTATCACTCCTTGAAATACAGTAGAGCCCTCACTGACATACCTGTTCTCCACAGAGCACCACATCTAGAGCATGGTTTACTTCATTTTCCATTCTCCCAGCATTTCTCTCTGCAACCCAGTCAGTGAAGGAAGGGAAATGCAGTTAACTATCAGGTTCTGCATGGCATTAACTTTCCATGGACGACAGTGGGGCACTGAGTTACCCTCACCCCATACTCTGTAACCATCTCACCTTCCCCTCCATGCTGTGGTACAAAGGAAGACCCACAAGACAATTGGTTAGCTCATACCCCAGGATGAGCCAGTCCAGTAGAGCAGAGTTCCATGCTTTCTGGAGGCAGGAAGAAGGTACAGTGGAGTTGGGAACCTCGAGATGTGAATGAGACGTGAAGGTCTCTGTTCCTGTTCATCATCATCCTTCATGCACCATCAGTGCATCAGGCTGAAGTCAAACCTATCCTGGGCTCATTTTATCTGGCCTTTTATATTCAGAGGTAATAATGACGCTTCATCTCTGCTGCTATTCACACTAAGGAAAGGGATTTGTTGTCCTTACCACACTGTAACTTACTTGTGTTGATGCCTCCACTTCCCAAGATGGCACCACACTTGCTGTTGGGTCATTTGCAGTGGATAATCCACTATAATAATCTGATTTTTATTACAAGTGCCCTGGTACAGTCCTGCAGCTTAGTTTGGTTGCTGCCTGTAGCTGGTGCCACATAAGAAGGAATGAAGACAAAAATTATTTTGCTTGTTTTTTGTGTGTGTGTGGAAAAATACACCCTTATTCTCACATGCATACTTTAACAACTCCATTACCTATATATCCAAAAGTATATAGATAATATAATCAGATCCTCAAACACCACTGAGGTACAAGAGTAAGAGCATGCAGTATGTAGGGTATGAAGTGACAACTGGACCCTTTACTGTGACTGGGAGACTCTTTCCCCTTTATTAGGTAAGCTGTTAGACAGTCCGAGAAACCAAGCCATAAATGGGTTCAGGACCAGTCACAGTTCAGAAGAAATCTGTACTAAGGAGAGCCCTGCACAGGGAAGCTAAAGAGGCACTAGGAAACATTCCTGTAAGTGACTCTTTCGTATTTCGTGCAATAAAGTTCTATTCAGCTTCTGAAGCTTTCTGTGCTGTGTCTTCTCTCCCACTCCCCATCTCATCCACAGTGCAGCACATACACACACTTTTTTATAGTTATACACCTATAATTGGTATGTTCTCAGATGCACTCACTTTTCTTGAAGCTGAGTTTAATCTTCCTTGAAGGCTTAGATTTTACTCCTGTTTAATTTTGCTCAATAACATTTTTCACCATTACATAAAACCCCATTGGAAATCAAGCTGTGATATTCAATGCATATTACCCTTGACCTGCAGAAAAATTCCCTGGAAAGTTTTAAAAAAACCTGTTATCACCGAATTCTGGGAGTACTTAATGTTAGTTTTCAAAATGCTTAAACAACGTCAACAGCAGGATTGCTTATTGCTTGCAGAAGCGCAAGAGAGATTATATGCACTGTGTCTGAGTAAAGCCTTATTGATTTTTGCAAACCTAAATAGGTGAAAGCTTTACGAGAAGCTTCTTTTGTATCTCATCTCTCCGCATATATGTACAGTGTAAAATATCATTAATTAATATGGAGCTCAAATTATCAATAGTGCATTTTAATGGGTTGCAGACTCTTGCTCTGGTTTGAGGATCCTAGAAGATATATATATATGTTAATTTCTCAAACTGAGTATAGCAGGATACAATATTAGTTTAAATATAAACTGTGGCTAACTGTATGTATCTCATTCTGAAGGTACTGAGTCATGGCTGGCTCAGACAAGCTGTCTTGTTTCATTTCATTGTACTGAAGATTATGATTGTCAGATTTAGGTATACTAGTCTGCAGCACAGACGTGCACAAGAGGATAGGAGCACAAAACAAGGGGAAGGCATGTTAGATACCTGTCCTCCTGAGTTGTGGCATTTTGCCCTCCTTAGCACCAAGACAGCAACTGATAGCCAGAGCAGCGGGTCAGGAGAGGGTCCCTAGTACATATTGCTGTGGTGTATCTGCTTGATTAGGTGGACCCACTCACTCTTCTTTTCCTGTCACACACAGAGTCCACGCCTGGAGGGGTGCTGACGAGGCCTCCAGAGCAGTGGGTCCTAGAGTTAACACATTATGGAGATGAATGGGGCTGATTAGACCTCACAGAGCAACAGTTTTAGGCTGGATTCAGACCCAGGCAAATATCCTGCATTGATTACTCTTGTTTCACAGTTCCTTCACAATCAAGACACTTATGTAGAAACTTACTTTATCTAACAAAAGCAGAAATTCTGAGATTATTGCACAACTCCAGAAGTTAGGGCTTTAGCTAAGCGACTATAGAGTCTATACCCTTAACCCTTGATTCCAAGCCTGGGTTTATCGTAAGAATGATAGGCTTTCACTGTATGAGAGTACAGCTATTAAAAAGGGAAATAGCTACCCAATGTGAAAAGTAACTCTAAACTGGAAACTGTGTTCACCTATGTGTTTTTACGTCACAGGATCTGAACCCGATACAATACAAGTAATAATAATTATTTAAAAAGTATGGTCCCACTTATGCTGATCTGATAGTCTTATATCCTGCCTGGGAGAATTGAGAAGGAGGAACTGCCTCCCATCTTAGCTTTTCAGACAAACTTGGGTTGAACAGTTGGGTAATAAAAAAAGCATTCAAATCTCCGAGGTTCCCTTTCTGCGAAGTAGAACATCCCAAAGCAGTTAGCAGATATTAGAAATAAAGAGGAGTGAGCCCACTGGAGCACTTCTACAAAGGCTTCCAATCCCCCTGACAACAGCAAAGACAGCAGTGTAATCCTGAAGTTGACCTGGGCATCCGGAAGATTTTCAATAAAGCATGTGCAACCTGAAGTGTCTGCAGTGATCATCAGGATAAGCCCACCATAATTGCCAGAAATCTGTGTGCTTAAAATTGAGATGTGTTTTTGGTACATTGGAAGAAGATCACCAGTGACAGGGGAGCAGGTGTCAAAGGGGACATGTAAAATAATTCCTTGTAAGGACAATTTATCCACAGAGCAAATTCAGTGCAGAGAGGTGAAATATAAGCATCTTCACAGCAATCTCCTTATTTCATTAGTTCAGTATCTGTGCCTCACTGCCAAGTGTGCAGAACTGTACCAAGCTATGGGTCCACTACAGTAAACAGAGAGCAACAAAAGTGGGCTGGTTTGGGGAGGTAGGAGAGAAACCTAAACTAAAATTGGTATTTCTTAGGAAAAAGAGCCCAACTTCCCTTCCTGACCAAAAAAAGAATCTATTTTTGTTATATCACATGATCCATCCATCCATCTCAAATGCACTGAATGAGTTAGCACTAAACATCTCAATGAAATGTGCAGTACATAATCCATCCTGTGTGCCACCCCCCTGAAAGTTTGTTTCATTAAGGAAAACAAACCTCTTATTAAAAACAGCTAACATATAGCATTTCCTCTTCAAAAAAGCCTTCATCTAAAAGACAGCAACCTCACTGGTTAATGACATGCGTTGTGTGTACTCCAATAAATCAGATAAATAACACTTACAAGTCATTCTTTCTAACTTTTAATTAAAATACACTTTTTTTTCCTTTTTACATGCTTGATTATCCTCCTATTTGGAATGCTCTGAAAGTTTTTGCCAGAGAATAACCCTATGAAAGCATAATATTATTCTACACTGAAAGGAGCAATTTGAGAGTGCAGAGGGACTACTGGCAAGTTGTACCATTGTTTTAGCTCTCTCTTATGCATGTACTCATTGGGAACAGAAGAAAAAAAGAAAGAGACCAATTACTAACTAGGAGAAGAGATGAAGATTAGCTGTCTTTTTTATATCTTGGTTTCTTCTCTGGGCCAAGTGTTGCCCTTTTGACAACCATTTCCTTCACAGACTGACAGATCAGTACTGCTCTCTGCTGCCTGCGTGTAGCTTTTGCAGCAGCAGCTTTTCACCCAGCTGTGATAGTGAAGAGAGAAATCCACGGGGTGGAGGAAAACAAACAGATAAGCATGTTCACTTTTCAGTCGGTTCAGAGAGTTTAATTTTAAAATTAAGTCAATTCTCCCATCCATTTTTATCATCTTTTATATCAGGGTTGCTCTTTGTATTAAACTTTTTCTCTTTTTTGTATTATGCTGGTGCTTTCTATTTTGCAGTGTTGTTTTTCATCTTACAGGTTATACAAACCCATCTGGAATTAATCTTTAAAAGAAGAATGCCCCTCTAATTTCTTACATTAATTACATTGTACAAATTTACCCCTTCTACGTATTACCATGTTTGTCTGAATATAAAAGTTAGCTGACTTATTGCTGTTAAGGTTCCAATAAATTAAAACATTAGAAATAAAGCAAATCAGAGAGTTTCCAAAAATCAGGGGAACTTGTGAAACGGCACAGAGTGAATACACAGGGGATGGCTTTTTCCTTTTTCTTAGCCTGTGAGCTAATTGAACTGGGGCTCCGTTAGCCATCACTCTCTAGGAAGAAGTTATTACAGAAGCTGCTTTACGCCACTGAGCTTAGCAGTATCTCTGGAGGCACAACTGGTGCTTTATTAATATCATTGACACAACATGAGGCAATTGGAATAAGACAACAATGTTAGTCTCACCCCATCCATTATAAGGGAAATCAGCTGTATGATAGCTGACAATGTTGCTCAAAGTCATTTTCAAGTTCTTCCCAGCAGAGAAAAGAAACTAAGCAGCTCATGTCTGGAACAATGGCCTTCGTGGTACATTACACCTTGGTAGCAATAGCTAATGGAGGAAAGCTGAGGTATAGAATGGTAACTTCGGGCTTTTCTTTAAGTGGGCACTGGTGAGCTCCAGTCTGATCAAATACCATGCCCACTAGTTAATCTGACAGATCTGCGGTTAAAAGATTTACCACTACTAGCAGCAGATAAGGATACAGTACACCAAAATTAATTTCTACATTAGATGGCAAAGGAGGTTGAAAAGGAGGTGCACCCATGTGTAGACTATGTTTTAATAGAAAGTGGCAGCTTCTTCCCGCTCCTCCCCCCCCCCCATTTAAGAAGACAAGTTTGGGAAGAGGCTAAAAAAATGTGCACTCCCTTCTTCCTCTAGACATATCTAACTTATGGTATGGATACCAATGGCACATTATATATTAACTCAGGTGGAGTAGGAAAGTGGGTCCCACCCATCTAATAGTTATGGGCATCTTGCAAGGGAAGCTCACATCATTTATATAGGGAAAACAGCTTTGCAGGCTGTTGAAAGATAAGATTGAGTGCCACAATGGAAGGGTGGTCTTGTGGCTAAGGCACTGGCCTGGGCTCCCAGCTATGCCACAGATGTCCTGTGAGAGCATGTACAGTTAAGGTGACCAGATGTCCTGATTTTATAGGAAGTCCCGATTTTGGGGTCTTTTTCTTATATAGGCTCCTATTACCCCCCCACCCCGTCCCGATTTTTCACACTTGCTGTCTGGTCACCCTGTGTACAAGTCACTTCTCTGTGGCTCAGCTTCCCACCTGTCAAAAAGAACAAGCCCACCATTTCCTTCCCCTCCCCTCCCCCACACTCCTTTGTCAATCTTGTCTCCTCAGAATATATACACTCTTCAGGGCAGGGATTGTTTTACTACACGTTTGTATAACACTGAGCACAATGGAGCCCTGCTCTTTGTTGGGGCTTCTAGTTGCTATTGAAATGTAAATAGCTAATACGTAATCACCAATCTGAAATGTTACTTAATGAAGATCATTTTGATTTTTGCCTTTCCTTTGCCAGCAGATTGCACTCTTTCAAAACTCAAAGCCAGCAGTATGGTATTTCAGGCCTCCTCTGGGACTGTGATGATGAGGATTTAGGACTCAGGAAAGACTAGATAAGCAAGAAGTACTGTACACTATAGTGGCGACAGTGAAGGAATTGTAGTGTATTGGGGAGCATGGATTTTTCAGACCATTTTGTAAGTCTCCTCTTAATTAGGGCTCAGCCCAACTCTCACTGAGATCAATGGGAAGTCTCCCGTTGAGTTCAGTGGGAGCTGGATCAGGCCCTTTAGTAGACACATGGTTTTGTTAATTCTGCGTTCTACCTTCAGGGGTGGTTATTACAAGATGGTTGCAGAATGGACTTCCTGGTGGAGAATAAGTACCATCTGCTCCATCTGATTCCCATCAACATGTTAGATTTGCTGCTTCAGTGAATGAAGTTACCATTAGATTTTTTTTAATTGCCCACCTGATGTCAACTTTATTATTTCCACATACACCATGTGCAGCAAAAACATTATCACGATGTAAAAAACATGTTGCATAGGTATAATTGACTCATATTATACATGCAAGTTTTATTGTTGCTGTTACTGGTTAGCCAAGACTGTAAATCCCAGGAATAACATAAGGAATCCATCAAGCATGGTTCAGATTACACAGTGATCATTCATTCTTTCTAACAAGGCAGACACTGTTCGGTATTAAATGATGATGTTCAGATGCTGGCCTATGGTCATCCATGCCTGAGTTTGAAATACAGCTTATCTCCATAGAATCTACAGAACTTAAACCAAAGGAAGTTTGGTTCTCCCAGTCCAATGACACTTGCTTAAGTCAGTCAGATGACTTGTTTTGACTTGGCCAGGAGAAAAGTACAGGAAAACACTTTAAAAGCCTTTGAGTTTATTTAACAGCACTGCCATTTGGGACTGGTATGCAAAGTCCAGGACTGGCAACACAGGAAGAGAGAAAACCCAGGATGAAATGTCTCAGAGACTATCATTTCCTAGTGAAAGTGCTCCTCTGGTTTAAACATATGTACACCAACAGGGCTTATGAAAAATACTAAGAGTGATTCACTCCCCTTAGTCCTTTTTAGTATCATCTGGCAACATAAGTGGAGAACCAGAATCAAAAACTGTAGTTGTACTGCATTAAATAATTTAGCCTGACAAAGGCTGGTTAACAAGGAATGTTTCCAATGACAGAGTGGTTGTAAGGTTACATCTTGCACTGACTTAATGACTGTTTTAACTCCTAGGAGTCTCCAGATTTCTCCCGGTCAGGCATTCTACATGGCTCCCTGGTGAGTAACTTTAAGAGAAACCTAGTGAGTGAAAAAGGACTTGTGAATCAGGCCACATAATTTCCAGGGTTGTACAAGCTGCATCCATTTATTTCCAATGGATTACAGTGATCTCAGTTGTTCACTGACCCAAAACACATGTGCCAAGAAAAACACCCTCTGAAATTAAACAGGAAGTCCCATAAAGAATTTTCAGAGCTGAATTCCAGACCATATTACTTTAAAAAGAAAAACAAGCCTCTTAAGCCAAGAAGATTGACAGCCTCTCCTGACACATGGTTCCATCAACCCTAATGTCAGCATGTTAACTTCTTCACAGATTTCCTTACTAGTCTGCCTAAAGTGAGCGAAAGCACCAGATTTAAGGGGCCCCCGACTCCTCTCACAGCTTCGTCAACCATAACCCTCATTTTCCTAGCCTGGCTCATACAGACTTATCTAGGGAAGGATATCATAACTTTCCCCAGAGTGGCTCCCATATGGTTTGTATCCCACACACCAAATGAAAACAACAACAACAACAACAAAGGGAATAAAGGGGAGTAAAAAGGACCAAGCCATTTTGAGGATAGTTTTTTCACTGATAGTGTAAGGACATATACTCACACTTTTTCATACCTGTGGACCAATGTGCAGGCATAGGGAGTTCTGTGACTATCCGGTTTAACTCCTGGGATCCTTCATTCATCTCTTTTGGGTTGAGAGGTGGTTAAAAAAATGAAATCACTAGAGCCAACTGGAGGAAAGAACAGAGGGAGTGTATGCTTTCTACCTGGCTTTCTCTCAAGCCATAGTGCTAGTTAGCTGCATGCTTACCAGAGATCGACTGCTACCTCACAAGTCAACAAACCTCTACATCACCACTCCTTCTTAAGGTTTCATTTCTTTTAAAAGCACAGTAAACACAAAGCTTAAAGTGATATCCAAAATCTTTGCCCTTGGATAACTGGGAGAATAAAAAAGCTACTAGTAGCAATTGTGAAGCACTAAGCAACGAGGGTGAACCCTACAAAAAATAAATCTTAAAACACCAGAGTAGGCACTAGATATGAAAAGTAGCTAGCCCACAGATGTGGAATAAACTTTTCAATTACTTAAGTGTGTGACCAATAACTAGTTCACTAGATCCAAACCATGTTTCCAAGTTTGATTATCCTAAAACTTTTAGGATGTTTGAAATCTGGATTTGAATGTAGATCCAAATTTTGCAAATAACCTCATCTACATTCCAGCACACATCAGTTAGGTTGTTATATCATTTATAAAACAAAACCACTTAAAAACAAATAAGTAACTACTTAGAGGATATCAGAAATTTTACTTTGCCCTCATAGGAAATATAAATTATTCATTTTTATTCACATTGAGTACAAAGAAATTAATATCCCTTCATTACACAACCAGCTTAACTGACCAGTTGATTCTGTTAATAAATATTGTTATCCTGAATTCAGTATCTAAATATTTTCTGTTAAGAATTATATTTAGGTGGGAAATATCAGTTATTAAATGTATAAATTGACAGAATTATGAGTTTTTCTAGAGAATAATATTGAATATGTTATTTAAATAAAAAAGTATATCATGTTATTGATTTATGGTGAAATTATGAACCTAGATTGGCAATTGAGACTGATTAAAGTATTACTAATGTGTACATACATCATTTAAATGTGTTTTGTGTGGATTTTGTGTTGGGCTTATATTTGAAGTTTCCTACTGGCCCCATGCCTCCAAAACCACGTCTTTTCTGCTAAAACTATACAGAGATTTTGCTAGTTGTCAGCTACAGAAGGACACTTTTGTTCTTTCTAACCTACAAACAGAAACAGAAGGCAACATATGTGGTCATACACAAAGGCCACGATCTTGCAGAGACTCATGCATATGTGTAACATTTCTACTCTGAACAGCCCTATAGAAATCAAGCCAGGGTAAAGTTGAAATGATTGTGTCATGATGAAATATGCATCTCTTTGTACTTGATGTGAATAGATGAATAATTTACATTCATTATACAGACAGTGTAAAATTGATGAGGTCCTTAAATATTCACGTGTTTGCAAGTTTTGTAAATGATGCAACACAAGTACAGAAATATCATTTAGTAACCTGCCCTCCCCTCAGCCCCCAGTCGCTTTTTTTTTAAGCAGAGGTGAGGTCATTTGAAAAATTTGGATCCAAGCCTAAGTCCAGATTTTAAACATACTTAAAAATGTAGGGTGTTCAGTGAAATCAATGGAACTACTCCTGGTAGTAAACTTAACCATGTACCTAAATATTGGCCATAGTGTCCTATTCTGCTTCCACTGAAAAATGCAAAAATCTCCCACTGATGTTAATAATGATTTAAGGCAAAATCCAGAGGTAAGCTCATCACTAATGTTTACCAAGTACCTCTGACTCAGTATCTACAGTAGTTTTTCCTCTAAATTTCTTGGTACAATACTTGGCATCACTTCTGCCACTTGGCATATCTCCTGTTGCAAGGCATTTTGTCTTAATACATCGTTTAAAGCAATCTCAACCTCGGGAACCTAAAAGATATCTTTACCTTTTTAAATCTTTGTTTATTGGTGGGAGGTGTGTGTGTGTGTGTGTTAAAAGAGACAATAAATTGAAGCTGAAATGAGGAAATCAATTAAAGATGGCAGGAATCCACATGTGAGTAAAATTTGTAAGAATGCACATCAATACAAAAAATAAACCTATCAATCTCATTATGAATATATTAGAAAACTGTAGCTAGTGTTTTTTTCTGAAAGTATGAAATCAGTAATTCTTTCCTTTATCATTATAGATTATGACAGGACATGACTTAGGTACTGTATTGGGAAGATCTAATTATCAACTGATGAGTCATACTATACAATTTTGGCTGTAATCAGTCATGTTCTAAATGGAATCCAAGCTACATGATGGTAATTATCCATTGTGGATGGGAGGACATGGTGATTTATTTTTCAAAGTGGTTGTGCCACCTGATATATTCACAAAAAGGCTGCAAAAAGAGTTGGCTGCAGGACAAAATGTTTATACGGTGTGAAAAGGAACTACTTATCTAGAAGGCTAGCCTAATAATAGTAAACTATGCAGTTTTATCCCCAGCTCCATGCCAATGTATTATAAAGTTCCCGTTGAACACACTACAAATACACACTCACCTCCTCCTCTCTTTCTGCCCCGCTAAACATTTGGCTCCTAAAAAGCACAAGGTGCAGCACATTTGTGTACCAATATTGAAGTGCAGGCTGTGGCTGCTATTACTAGCAATTGGGAGTCATAATATTTCTTGGCGTGATCTGGCATGAGAATGTACAGGCACTGCCATTGGGATTGGTGTCTCAATCTGCTACCCCTTTGCAAACCTGCACAAGGGCCAGCTATAGCTCTGGCCTTATATTACCGACATTTTGTAATACACATAAAGCCAGGTCATCAGCTGGTATAGATTCATCAATTTTATTGGAGCTAAATTAATTTACACCAGCTAAGGAGCTGGTCCATAATCTATGGCATATTTTTGGGCATGATTATGAACTCAAGAATATTAACATTTGGCATCTCTATGGTACCTCCATTGGAAGAGCTCTAAAAACTTTTATATTCACTAATAAGTTGAGAATGTCAACACCTCTATGAGGAAGATACTATCCCCATCTTACTGATAATGTAGCAAACCTGTAGGAGCACTAGGAATTGATATCTTCACTCCCATTCCTGTTTTTCTAATGCCAGACCATGTTTCCGCCTCTTTTAAACAGGGAAGGCGGCCTGTGTGACCTTAGGCAAGTCACTTAGTCTCTCTCTCAGTTTCCCCATCTGTAAAATGGGGAAAACAGCATTGGCCTACTTCCCAGGTGTTGTGAGGATAACTACATTAAAGATTGTGAGGATCTCCTATGCTACTGTAAAAGGGGTCATAGAATGCATCAAAACCCAACATCTTCAGTTGCACCTGGAAACAAGTTGGTGCTATTAGCGAGAAGTGAACCTAAAACGTTTTGGAGATTTGTGCTGGTTTAATCAAATTTGTTGGATGCTCAGCTGGAGTCTATTTTAACTTATCCAGATTCCTTTAGTCTAAAAATTGCCAACAAATTATATGAAAACAGGTTGTTTTAAGGGGTTTTGGCATTCAGCTTCAAGTCATATTTGAAACTAGGCATTGCCACAGGCATGTAAAAGAGAGTGGGGGAGCGGAAATGTAATCACATTGTTGTCAATGCTCAAATAAGTTTAAGTTTCAGTCAGAGTTTGAGACTCATTTTATCCATATCGGTTTGATCTTCTTTAATAAATATAAACTCTATATTGAGTTTATAAAACAGGTATTATTTACTTAATAGCCCATAACAATTTCCAGAGAGAATTTATATTTCACAGATCATTGACTTGATATATTGTGACAGCTCTTCTGAAGATGTTCTGGTCTACTGGGTCATTATGGACACCATGCATAGATAGTAAATTAATGCCCTAACTTTCCTAGCAACATTTGTGCTCAAAATATTTTATCACTCAAGACCCAAATACAAAGTCAAATATTGTAAATTTATTTTTAAAAAGCAAGAGCAGACTATTTTCTTGCAAGCCTGTGTGGTTTTAAAAGTCATTTTATGAATTATATAATGCAGAAAGTATTTTATTTGTGTACTACTAAAGTGGGATAAGTCAGTGGCTCTCAAACTTTCCAGACTACTGTACCCCTTTCAGGAATCTGATTTGTTTGAGTACCCCAAGTTTCACCTCACTTAAAAACTACTTGCTTACAAAATCAGACATAAAAATACAAAAGTGTCACAGCACGCTATTACTGACAAATTGCTTACTTTCTCTATTTATCATATAATTATAAAATAAATCAATTGGAATATAAATATTGTAGTTACATTTCAGCGTATAGTATATATATGGCAGTATAAAGAAGTCATTGCATGAAATTTTAGTTTGTACTGAATTCGCTAGTGGTTTTTATGTAGCCTTATGTAGATGAGTTGACTCCCCACTACCTCCCCCCGGAAGACCTCTGCCTAGCCCAAGGGGGAGAACTACTGTGCTAGATAATTCACGGATGGTATAGGATGAAATGGTCCCTGCCCCAAAGAACTTACAGTCTAAGGCCCGGATCCCAAAAAGACTTGCACAGCTGATCTACTGCACATTTATGAATAGTCTCCCATTCACCTCAGATTACTTAATAGTGCATAAGTTTTAGCTCTTGGTTTCTGGACTGAAAATTCTTATCCATATGCATATTATCATTCACGTAATCAGCCCCATTGATTTAAGTGGGACTACTCATGTGGGTAACATTGTACCACATGCACACGTATGCAGGATCACAACCTAAATTTTAATGAGCAGCTGAACACAGTTCACAATGAGCAGAATGGCAAATGGAAAGAGACAGGCTGCGGGGGGGGAGGACAAAGGCTATAGCAAACATAAGCATGTTCTTGTTCAATTAGGATATGCACATTTGGTAATTCTTGTAGCTCTTTTATTAAATTAAAATAGAGAAAAATATAAGATGACAAATATTATTGAGTATCAGAGGGATAGCCGTGTTAGTCTGAATCTGTAAAAAGTAACAGAGGGTCCTGTGGCACCTTTGAGACTAACAGAAGTACTGGGAGCATAAGCTTTCGTGGGTAAGAACCTCACTTCTTCAGATGCAAGAAGTGAGGTTCTTACCCACGAAAGCTTATGCTCCCAGTACTTCTGTTAGTCTCAAAGGTGCCACGGGACCCTCTGTTGCTTTTTACAAATATTATTGACGCTCTCTTGTGATTTTAAATTAGCTCAAACAGAACTTTTTGTTTTTCAAATGTTATTTGAAAAAAATCACTTCTGGAATTGATATCATGTTTTGCCAAGACTTAACCTGAAGCAAGTTTTTGTGGCTCAAATTATAAAACACTAAAAAAAAATATGGAAATATTGAGACCTTGAACTGTAGTGATGGTAATGGAACCACTATCGACTGGTTTAACATACTGTTAATGTAGATTCAGTTGAAATGTATGGACTAATTAAGCAGTAACAAACCCCTGATGAGTAAATTCAAATTCAAAACAAGATATTAAAAACAAAGGAGGAAGGAATTTATTATAGAACTGATCCCTAAGCAGCTGCCTGTGAAGACAGTATGCAAAACATAATGAGTAAAATCTTGGCCCACTAAAATCAACAGGAGTTTTGTCATGGACTCCAGTGGGGTCAGGGTTGTATCCAAGGTGCATAGTCACTCCTAATTTCAGAAGGCTGACAGAAGTCAGACCTAAAGGGCCAGGCACTCAGGAGTCAATGGTCCATTTTCTTACCACCCAATTTAAAAAAGGTAATACTTTGAACAAACCACTGCTTGGAACAAGAGGAAAGGGGAAGGAACTAAATTGTCTAGTAGCCACAAGCAGGAATGGCAGTAGGTAGGAGGTGTGGATACCGTAGAAGACATTGGGAAAATAGAAGCACGAAGCCGAGTTATCTGAACTATGATAAATCATTCTTATGAAATTCAGAAGAAAGGTTGAGAGGGCATGAAAGTTTGGGGATATTCAAGATTCCAATTGTACTAGCCCCAGTGCGGTCAGCCATCCCTGGAAATTGGGATATAATGCTTCTCTCTCTAAGGTAATTTATATGGCCAAAGATGCCTGGAACAGAAGGATTCAAAGATAACAGTAGTATCTGATGGCTATTTGGTGGCCCACATGAAATAAATTGGTGGCCTCAGTCAGGTTGCTAATGGACAGTTACCCTAATTCAAATCAATGCAATTGTTTGGCAGGAGAGTGGCAAATGATTGAATGGCTATGGAATCTAATCTCTCAACCCGGAAGTCAGCCCAAAACACTTATTTATGCACAGTTACCAAACAAAACCATAGAGTTTTAAAATAGTTAGCGCTTCTATATATTCAAACACTAATTAATCACAATTACACTACACCCCGTGAGGATAAACATCATTCTCCTTCTACAGATGAGGAAACTAAGGTGAAGTGATTTGCCCAAGGTCACACAGTGAATCAGAGTTAGAGCAGAGTTTAGAATTTAGGACTACAGCTGGTCAAGAAATGGAATTTCTGTCCCATGGGAAATTCTGATATTTTGATGTTTGTTTCCATCCTAAACCAGGATTAAAGTTTAAAATGTCTAAAATTTTCACACAATGAGAGGCTTTCAACAATTTTTACATAGAAATATTGAAATGATTGTTTTGGTTTTTATTACACTTTCAGTCAAAACAACATTTTGAGATTTCAAAACCACATTTAAGTGGAAGTTTTGAATTCCCCAGTGGGGGAAAAAACCCAACATTTTAACCAAGGAAAAAATGTAATTTAGCAAAGCCACATTTTCCTGCCTTCTCAAATGCTGCTTCAGACCACACTATCTTTCAATAACCCAACTTCTCTGAAAACTTGGCCTACAGGTTGCCAGGAGGTTAGTGTACATCAGTGAAATTAGTCTGAGTGTCAGAAGTGAAATAAAACTCAAAACCAAGGCAGTTTAATCAGGTAAAAGTTTGCCATAAATAATGTACACAGCTATTCATCCCAGTCAGCCAGCACAGACTTAGTGAGACTATATACAAATCTTGACACATTTGAATTCAGATTTAGGAACATGACCTTTGGATGAGTTCAGATTCTTTTCATTCTGGCCCAGTTTAACCAGAGCTTGTCTGCTTTTTATACATAAAGGAGGGAATTTATAAAATGTTACCAATTATTTATATACCTCAGTAATGGCTAAGCTTCTTCATCTGTAGGAAAAATGACAGCATCTACTCATTCACCTAACACCAACTTCTACTTATTTTAATATATTTTAGGTAAATGTAATTGGCTGCTTACTTTAATATAAGTGAGAACATGGGTGAGTTCAACAGTTAGAAAGAGAGAGTAACCAGTCAAGAGAATGTCAGATTTTGGCTAAGAATCCATAGCTTTATGAGATCCCGAAGTAGATGAGATTAAAATACACAAGCTTTTACATTAGTATAGTAAAACAATGGAAAAATACAGAATAGAAGAGAGGTCCTCTTTATTCATTTATATGGAATGTAGCCAATGACAAGGACACTGAGTAGAGGTAACAACTGATTTATATGATAGATTTATCCCTTGTTTTCATCTGTGACTTATCCATGGATAGATTTGAAGTTGTACAAATCTGGTCATTACTCAGAATTATTGCATGTGAATGTACTTCAGCTTATGGGTTGTTATCTTATTGTTCACCTTGAGTATGAGGTGTTCAGAAAATGTGATTGGTTACCTAAGACATGGTATTTTTGCTCTCTGGCTGACTAACTGAAATTTAACAAACAGGAGAAGGGCTTGAAAAAAATCACTGGGACTTTGATTATTCTTACGAAATGGGTGAGTTACCAGGAGACAACAGGCAGGGCTGCTGGAACAATTTGTATAGTGGAGGTGCTGAGAGCCATTGAACCAAACTGTAAACCCTGTATATAATGGAAACCACTTCAAGCCAGAGGGTGCAGCAGCACCCCTAGTTCCAGCACCTATTCAAGCAGGTCTATGGAATTTTAGAATTCCTCTTTTTAATAAGAGTACTATTATTCTCACTCTATATGCAAATGCCAGCTTTTAAAATACCTGGGTTTCTCCCTGACTGAGGCAGACACACAAACCACTGAAAGCAAGATTTATTTCTGTTTACAATCATTTAAATTTAATTTCTTGTCACATTCACAAAGTAATTGTTTGTATGTGCATAATTCTGATGAAGGGTGAGGCAGACAGATCTTTATATGACTTATTTGACTGTGTTTGTGTCAGACTATGGTCAAGATTTTTGCACGGTCCTAGCTGCAACAAGTGTATTTACATACACTTCTGATTAACCATGTTAGTGCCATGCCCCTGACTTGGGGTTTTGAGAACACCACAGCCCCTGTCATGTTGTGCTGGCAAACACTCTTATCCTATATATATCTGCCAAGGGCATTTATTGAATGTACCTATCTCCATTTTCCGCTGACTTCAGTTCTATCATTAAGGGCCTTGACCATCCTCCTGGCCATATTCCAGGTACACAGACAGATACCAGGTGCCTTCTTGGTCCTGTAGTCCTGCCAGATTAGAAGATTTGTGTCCTGGTAGTAGTGGAACAGCAACCTTTCCATCTCCACCTCACAACTGCTTCTGCCACTGAAATGTATTTATTTATTCTTAACACTTCTGCAAAACTCTCCCTCCCTACAAAGAGCTTTCAAGACAGCTGTGCAAACACTTCCTCCACTAATGCCCTCCAATACGAGCTCACAGAAAAAATATCAGACTCTCTCATTTTTCATGAATATTACTGTGCTCAAAGTGTAACTTGCAAGAATGTTCCCCTAAAGCGAATAAAAGTGATTGTGAATGCTATAAAAGTGTACTTTTGGTAGACAAAGCCCTAGTCTAGGTGTGAGAAGACCCAAGTCCTCTTCCCAACTCTGCCACCAAACTGCTGTGTGACCTTGGGGGCAAGTGCCGTTATCCATTCCATTTAAATTGCTAATTCTTCAGGCCAAACCAACCTAATTTCCTTCTTTGACAGGGTTAGTGGAGGGGGCTAGCAGTAGTCATGCTATATCTTGATTTTAGTAAGGCATTTGACACAGTTCAACATGACATTCTTATAAGCAAACTAGAGAAATGCGGTTTAGGTGAAATTGCTATAAGGTGGGTGCATAACTAGTTGAAATAATTAATTAATTGTATTTAATTTAATAGTAATTACTTTAATAGTAATTAAAGAGTAGTTATCAGAGGTTCACCAGTTTTTTGGTGGTCCCAAGACAAAATCTGAAACTGAGGCCCCCCATGCTGCTAAAAAATTACCACTGAGGAAAGACAGGAGATGGGAGTGGAGGGGTTGGAAGAAAGGAAAAGGAATTTAGAGAGTGAACCTGCTTCTCAGTCACCCAGCAGTGGCATCTCCTGTCCCATGGGGCTGGGCCAGGTTGCAACCTGGTGCACTGGGGCGCAGGACCACTCAAGTTAAGTCCAGCTGCCCCTCCATCACAACGGAAGTGCAGCTGGTTGAAAATTGAGCAAGTAGCATTGTGACCTGGTGCACAGGGTTGCACCACATGTTTGGCCTGGCCACCCCTCCATCACAACCTAATCTTTTAAACATCCACCAGCACTGTTTGTACGCTGCCCACATCTGACCATTACCACCTGCTTGACATCAAATCTGGGCAGGTTAAATACCAAGCTAGAGGTTGCTTCATGGCAATGGCTACGGACTTAGTTTTATCTGGATTAACAACCAGACCAATGCATGCTGCTTCTTGCCCAAGCAAATACTCCATTAGCTGCATTGATTCACCAGTCGGAGACAACAAGACAATATCAGCATTTTGAAGATCTCAAAACAGAATGGCATTCCGCTTAGTGCCACTGACATCTTTGTTCTGAAGTTATCCATCAACCAATTAATGCTGATATTGAACAATGATGATCGAATGGAGCTTTTCTGAACTCCCATGGAGCTAGGAAACCATGCTGTATATCTTCCATTGACTATGCACATCTTTCCATTCTTCTATAAACACTGATTTTCAATCTTTTTTCATTTACAGACTCCTAAAAATTTTCAAATGGAGATGTGGATCCCTTTGGAAATCTTAGTCTGCTGACCCCCAGAGGTCCACAGACCACAGGGTGAAAATCACTGCTCTAGAGAGCTCTTCTTTCTATGACACTATCTTCTCAGGGATGCTGAGCCACCTCATCAGCTCTCAAAAACCTGCTTGGATGCACTGAATCAAAGGCCTGAAAGAAATTTATAAAAAATGATGCATGTGGCTTATTAAATTCAGCCACCTTCACAAAAAGCTGTCTCTAGGTAGAGATCTGGTTGACAGTGGAACAACCAGATTGAACACCACACTGAGTATTCCAGCCTTTGCTACAAACTCCATCATTGATTTGATATGTTAACACAGAAGCGAAGACTCTCCCTGGGACCAACAAAAGCATAATGTTTGGCCTTATCGCCCTTTTCGAACAAAGGCAGAATAACACCATTCTTCCAGCCATCAGGGATGATATCAATGTGCCAGAGGGTCAAGAAAAAGCCTATGCAGCCATTGTAAAACAAAACTCTCACCAGTCTTCAGCAACTCAAGGCTGATGTTTACAAACCCCTGGTGCCTTCCCAAACTTCAGCTTATAGACTGTGATCCAGATCTCTTCTTGACTGAAGGAAGGTGGCTCTACTGGAACTTCCTGCCCCTCTTCAAATGGCAGAGGGACTGTAGGGGTGGACAGTTGAGGAGCAGTTTGAAATTATCTTCCCTTTGATGCAACTGATTCTGCAGTTGATCTGGTTGATGCTGCTATCCCAGTTCTTTGCTGGACAAGCTGGTGCCACCTTCCCCCTCAAACACTGCAAAGTTAAATAGAAGGAACGGAGATAATGCTTGGCAGCAGCCTGCTCTAAACTGGCTGACTGAGTCAACTTCCAGGATTTTTTTCCTTTCTTGTTCCAAAGTCACACCCATGCAGTCTTTGTTTTTGCTCCTTGATGAACACGTCTGAAGACTCAAATTGTATCCTCGCCTTTTTCTTAGTTCTGACTGCAGTGAGCATCTCCTCACTGATCCATGGGTGATTTCTGAAGGGCTGCAACCCAGCATTGAACTCACAATGATCAGCTCTCATGACTCCCTCATCAGATGACAAAGAGAGTGAGACTTTAGTCTCTAATGCTTTGATAGCAGTTCAAAACAGAAAGCTGTCCAATAACTTGGTTGTACTACGAGCTTTTAGTTGACTCAGACAATTTTGGCCCATTAACTGGCTATCTTCAACGTCAGAGGTGCACTTTTGTCAGCAGAAGCCGATGGTCAGTGTCAAGTTCAGTATTGGTGAACCTTTGCATCTAGGACCATGACCGCCAATGACTGCTGACAAAGACATGATCAATGGCAGTCCTAGTGAACCATCTGGGCTGCAACAGGTTTGCTTGTGAATCTTTGGGTGATGGAAGAGTCAACAGCAATCACTATGTCATTGGTAGCCACAAAGTCCAGCAGTCCCTGCCTGTTCCTATGCTTCTGCTTGATATCACACTTCCCAAGTATACCTGCCCAGGTCTCATTATTCTTTCCTACTTGCACATTAAAGTCACGCAGGATCATGACAACATCTCTTCTTGGAGTTTCATTAAGCGCAATTGCTGGTGACTATTACCTGCAGCCACTTTGTTTGCCTTGATTTTGGTGTGATGACATGCTGTAATGCCCACAGCTGTTATGGAATCAGATGCTGATGAGTCATTCATTAATTACCTACCAAACCTATATTGCTTCTCTGGCATTTGGGTGAAAGTACAAAGGTCACCTCTTGCTGGAGCAAGCTGTCAAGGAGGCCTGATAACAAAAACCTATGGTCCTTAACTTTCCTTTCACCAGTCCTAGCCAGTGTACTTCAAAGAAAGTGCAAATATCAACATTGAGGCTTTTAAATTAGTTGACAAGGTCGATGGGTTTAGTAGTGACTGGCCTTTGATGCTCTAATAGTCTCATAATTTAAGTAGAAGCATTTCAATAGTGGCAAGTATATTTAGGAAATGAAGACGTTTATTTTTATTTTCATTTTTTCAGTTCACTTTGAAATTTGCCCTTACTGTGTGAATTTTGTGGGTCTGTAGGATTATGGGACTCACTTCTCAAGAGGCAGCAGGTAGAGCTAGCAAAATGCTGCAGAAGTGTAAAATGAGGCCTGCTAGATTTACAGCCTAAATATAGGGATTGAGAATAGGCAAACAACCTCCAAGATTTACCTTGCAATGCTGGGGAAAGTATACAACATTGTAGGGGATTACATCTCAGCATGAGAAATGGAAGTGCTAATCTGCAGGCTCCCATAGAGACCATACTTTTGTATATGCTCTTTTACCAAATCTGACTCATATTAAGTAGCTGGCATCAACCTCCTTGCTACCCTTAATCTGACCTGACATTGTGATGGGGTTTATTCAAAGCATTTTAAGGCCTCCAAATGGTATTGTTTGTTAATTTGCTCTATTCCTGCCCAAACCCCAATCAGCAAAGAAAGCATACTTTGAATTTTGATCCTAAGGAGGCTTTACATGCTCACAGAGGTGATAAACTAGAGAAGAAGTTGGGAATGATGCTAACAGGGTCATTTGTGCTGTAGAATATCTGCTAGCGGTTTGACCCAACCCAGGGAGTTAATGTATGACCTTAAACAGGTCTTCTAAATAACTATTGTAATGATAGTCTTGCGAGTGCCATACCACTGCCTGCCGATACTCAAACTTTTGTGCTTATTTTTGCACAAGTATAGGCACTATGAATTCCTCCTGTTGCTATTCAAACTGGGACTTCACTGAGTGATGTTCAGATGCCAATTTTGATGACATCGTGCCTTGCCATGTAATAGGGCAGACCATCAGAATGTTGTCATCACCTGTACCACCCTTAGGGAGGAAGGCCTTCTCCTGAAAACCAGAAAAATTATCCCATGCAATGCAATGATAAAATTCTTCCAAGTAGTTCTGATCAGTCATAGGTTTCATGTTTTCCTTGGTGAAAAGCTCAGCAGGCCACACACTCTCAATAATGGCTTACCACAGGGATCCTACCTAGAGCTGATCCTATTTAATATCTATACCAGTGATCTTTCCTAGACATCATGGACATTTTGTTTAAGCTGATGACATTGCTCTGATGGCATGGGATTTACCTACTGTAACACTGGCAGACCAGGCACCAGGTCACATCAAGATCCCTAGGCCTCACTGAACACCTACAAATGCATAGCTGGAAACCAGTCTTGTTTATGTGTGTGTTAACATTAATCAAAATAGATATTAGAGTTATAGCAATGTGTTTAGACTTTATGGAATGCTTGCAGGATGCTGCATGTATTAATCCTACTTGTAATATCAGTATCCCCTGTTATAAGGCAGGGGTAGGCAACCTTTCAGAAGTGGTGTGCCAAGTCTTCATTTATTCACTCTAATTTAAGGTTTCGCGTGCCGGTAATACATTTTAACATTTTTAGAAGGTCTTTTTCTATAAGTCTATATTACATAACTAAACTATTGTATATAAAGTAAACAAGGTTTTCAAAATGTTTAAGAAGCATAATTTAAAATTAAATTAAAATGCTGATCTTACGCCACCAGCCTGCTCAGCTTGCTGCCAGCCTGGGGTTCTGTTCACCTAGACCGGCAGCGGGCTGATCAGGGCCTATGGCCGGGACCCCAGACCTGGGGGCCGGGGGGTGTTTCAGGGGTCAGAGCAGAGGGTTGGGGGAGGGGGTTCAGGGCAGAAGGCTGGGATGTGTGTGGGGGGGTTCAGGGATCAGGGCAGAGGGCTGGGTGTGTGGGGGGGTGCAGGGCAGAAGGCTGGGTGTGTGAGGGGTTCAAGGGTCAGGTCAGAGGGCTGGGGACTGTGGGGGCTGCAGGGCAGAGGGTGTGTGGGGGTGCAGGGCAGAAGGCTGGGTGTGTGTTGGGGTGTGGGGGTTCAGGGAAGAGGGCTGGGAGGTGTGGGGGTGCAGGGCAGAAGGCTGGGTGTGGAGGGGGTTCAAGAGTCAGGGCAGAGGTCTGGGGGTATGGGGGGTGCAGGGCAGAAGGCTGAGTGTGTGTGGGGGTTCAGGGAAGAGGGATGGGGCTGTGGGGGTGCAGGGCAGAAGGCTGGGTGTGTGTTGGGGTGGGGGGTTCAGGGCAGAGAGTTGGGGTGTGGGGGGGTGCAGGGCAGAAGGCTGGGGTACTTGGCTCGTGGTGGTGCTCCCAGCCCCCTACCCTGAGCGGCTCATGGCAGGGTGCTGGAAGGGATATGCCCTGTTCCACCCCCTTCCCCCAGGCTCTGTCCCTACCTCTCTGCCTCCTCTACAGAGCTGTGTGCATGCTGCCGCTCTTCCCCCTCCCGCTCGCTAGGGCCATCAGCTGATTGGCGCAGGGACAGAGAGGAGGAGGGGCAGGAAAGCAGCACGCTGGGGGAAGAAGCGGGGGAGGGGGGAAGCTTGGCTGCTGCAGAACCAAGCTTCTGCCTCCTGCCCCTGCAGGGGAGAGCAGTGGGCGGTGGGGCTGAGTGGGGCTGGGGGCTGGGACTGCGGCAGGGAGCTGCGTGCCACTCAAAATCGGCTCGCGTGCCGTAGGTTGCCGACCCCTGTTATAAGGTAACGTTTAAATGTTTGCTCTGTAACTATCAAAATGTTTGTTAAGATTGTCAATTCCCCACAGTCAGGGAGAAGCAGTACCAACGTTAAATGTTAGGGTACATCTGCACTACCTGCGAGAGGCAGAAACGGAGTCAATGGGGGAGCGGCGGCCGTCGATCCTGCGCCGCGAGGATGCGAAGTAAGTCAATCTAAGTCAATCTAAGATTCGTCAACGTCAGCTACGCTATTCTCGTAGCTGAAGTTGCATATCTTAGATCGATTTCTCTCCCCCCCCCCAGTGTAGACCAGGCCTTAGTTTACCCCAAGAAGTGTTATCTTCTGCCAATCAGGAAGGACTACTGAATCCAAATGGGCCATTGTGGAACAATGACTTTGCCAGTTGCTCCCTCCACCCACCCATAAAGAGGTTACCTGCAGGAGTGCTTGTCCATCACCTTGGACTCTAGCTGTGGGCAGCGGCGTGGTAAAAATCCCTAACCAGAAGAAAGGGAAGTCTCTATGCTGTGTGGCAAAGATTCCTGGACATAAGCAAGAGATCCCCAAGCTTCTTGACTTGAGTTAGCCCCAAGGGACATAAAAGCTTGATTATTATAGAAGCTTCTATAACCTTTTGAACTTAAGATTGTACCTCTTATGTATGTGTATGCTTACCTGATTTAATCTTGTAAATAACTCATTTATTTTCTTAGTTAATACATCTTTAATTAATTACAGGGTTGACTCCAAGTGTCCTTGGTTTGAGATCTGAATACAACTGATTTGGGGTAAATGACTGGTCCTTTGGGACTGGGAGTAACCTGAATATTGATGTGATTTTTGGTGCAAAGTGACCATCTAGGACATAGTCCTCTTGGACATTCCAATCCGTCTGTGACTCCAAGCGTTACAGTGCTTTAGGAGTTCATACTTGTTACTGGGTTGGTGAAATCTAATTTTATAACATGCAACCAGTTTGGGATTTCTGGCCTGCCTTTTAACAGTCTGGCACTCATGAGCCATTCCAGACAATATGACACCTACCATTGAACAAAATCTAACTAATGACCTTAAAATCATGGAAGAATATTTGTTACATCGGAGGCTAAAACCAAACCCCAGTAAGACTGTTGTGTTAGCATTTCATCTAAACAATCAAAAGGCTAGAGCAGAACTGCACATAGACTTCTGTGACCCACAGATAAGATACAGTCCCACCCCCAAAATATCTTGGTGTGACATTAGACCGAGACCTTGTATAAATCTCATCCAGAAATTGGCAGAACTATGTAGGGAACCAATGGAAAAACTCCATGGACCTCTTCACTGGGCCACGTCTCCTGTACCATATAATACTTCTCACCCATCCAGATGGATAACTCCCACACATCACTTATTGATTCTCAATTTAACACCGCCATGCAGATCATTATGGGCACAGTAAAATCAATTCCAAAACAGTGGCTTCCCATACTGATACATATCCACCCACCCCAAATTCATCACAACATGAGAATACTTTGGGAGTCCCTCGCATTCAAGTGAACAAGGATCCTCCAATACATGAAGGCTTAAACAGTCAAGAGTCTGACTCAAACCCAGAAAACCTTTTCTGGCTTGCAGTGCAAGAGTTTGAAGACTTGGGGTTTTCCCCTGAAAATCAACGGCAAGCAAGGAGGAAGAATGCCAACATCCTGAACAAAAACCTCATAAAGGACCCAACCAAAGTACCCAGCAGCTTTTCACTTCCACAGAAAATATGGTCCACTTTGAACTGCATCTGCACATGACATGGCAGATGTGCTGATCTCCTCCACAAGGCCGGCTCCAGGGTTTTTGCCGCCCCAAGCAGCAAAAAGAAAAAAAAGCCGCGATCACGATCAGCTCTACCGCCGTCGCTTCAGTCTTCGGCAGCTGGTCCTTCACTCAGAGAGGGAGTGAGGGACCCGCCACCGAAGACCCGGACGTGCTGCCCCTCACCGTTGGCCACCCCAAGCAGCTGCTTGCTAGGCTGGTGCCTGGAGCCGGCCCTGCTCCTCCATAAATGGAGACTGCGGCAATGTCACTGTGTTTAAGCTATATGAAAAGTGGTGGTAGTGGCGGCGACGACACTATGAGCATTTTTTTTTTTACTGATTCCTATGTGGTACTGACTGGTAGATCACTTCCTCAGTCCCAGCAGATTATCAGTGGAGAACAGAGTATCATGAACAAGGACTAAAAGAGAATCAGAAGAGACCATGGGGCAGTATGCAAAGGGGCTGGCATAGCAATAGAATCATTAATTAAAAAAAAAAATACAGAGAGTCATCAAAGCCAGGATAATATGGGATCATCTAAGGATTGGGGCATTATAGAGGTGATAGCAGCAGCAAAAAATTTCAGAACATTCTGTGGAATATAAATGTCAAAACATAAAATTCATCTCTGGTGTAATTCCTTATACTAAGCAGATTTAGACTGGGGGTGAATTCAGTCCACACTATTTTCTGAAATGTATAGGATGAAATTTTATTTTTACAAGAGGCCACTATCTCTGTGATAAAAGGGAATGGGGGGAACAACCTACTTTGTGCCTTAATGTCATGCTTTGGTTGGTAACATTTTTGGAACACCATTCCTTGTGGGGGGGGAAAATACTACAGAATTCTGAAATAAAAGCATTCTGTGAAAAGTAGTTTAGGAACTGTAGTGACTCAAAAGAAAAACGGGCCAATTTTTGGTAGAGATTCTGTGGAACATCCTTTAGAAATTAAATGAAACTAGTTTAACTGGAAGTCTAAAGGAATGTTAGAGAGAAATTCTATAGACATTCTAAATTGAAAACATTGTCATAAATTGCCCTTTTGAAGTTCACTTGGCAGGACACAATAATCCCCTTTATCTATAAACAAGGCACGAGGCAGACATGATAAAAAAAAATGCATTTAGTCAACGCCTTGAAGGGGCATTGAGGACTGCCATAAACAGCAGTTCCTATTTCAATCAAAATTGCTGAAAAGAGTACTGGCTCGCTGCTGGAAGGAACCTTTAGAAAAATATAACTTAGTCTCTCAGATATTGACACTTATTTTTAAAAGGCTTTTTTTTTTAAACTAATACCGGAAACTATTGAAGTTATTGAATAATGCAAAATCACATTTGCAAATAAATGTATAGGCTTCACTCTGTTATACGGGGGGTCATATTAGTCAATATTTGAAAGTCCTCTGATAACTTCTGGGTATTCATGAAAATGTTTCCAGATCTCAAGAGTTTTAGGAATTTTAATAAAGAACAATAATTTGTCTGAACTTTCATACCAGATGCGCATTATTCATTTTTTGCTATTTGTTTTTTCTGTATAAATAATTTCATTCATCTCCATCAGGGAGCAGAAACAAGATCATGTAATTTGGAGAGCCAACTGCAGCCCATGAATAGCAAATGACAGAATCAAAATGTGTAGTTTACAGTCTACAGTGGGAGATACAGTTGCCTTGGAATTCTCCTGTATGAGAAAATCCTCAGGTGGTGGTGGGCATCTCTCCTCTCATATTAGTGCTGGGTGAAATTTTTCAGTTGAATAATGGAGATTCAGGTGGACTGAAACATTTTGCAAATTTGTGTCAAATTTGCTGAATTGCTTTGATTAAATAAAACCTAAAACCGTCCAGAAAAAATCCAGCTGATTCACTTTGACATTTTCAAAATGAAACTCTTGATTTTTTTTAAATTCAAACTGACTTCTCATTTCAACATTTATTTCAGTTTTATTTTAAAAATAAATGTTTAAAACAGCTCAAACCAAAATGTTTCAGTTTGGGTTGAATCATTTATTTATTTCAATTTTTTTTTGTTTGTTTTCTGGAAAATTTTGAAATTTTCATTTCAGGTCAACCTGAATTATTTCCCCCCCCCCTCCACCCCCCACCCAATTTTATGGAACGGCCAGCAAACAAAACAAAAAAAACAGTTATTTTGCACAGCTCTATAGGCAACCAGTACGGGGACATTCCCACGGGAAGGGCCTCAGGCATCTATATGTGCCGGTGATCCCTAGCTGCCGAAATGGTCCCTTTAGGCCCGGGAGAGTAGACACAAATTAGGACCACACTCACCCCACAATTGGAGCACCAGAAAGGTAACAAAACTTTGCCTCCTTCTGAGCCAATCTTCCTTTAAGAGAGCAAGACCTGTGGATATTGAATCTTCTGCCAAGAACAGAAAACAACATAGGAAAGTTTGTCCCCAGGAAGAAGTCAATTGTAAGACAGTGCTACCACAGATGGTGGAAGTTTTCACAATCCATTCTCACCTACTGTTGTAATGGAATTACCAATATCATGTAGTATATGAAGAGCCATATGTCCTGTCTACTGTTTGGTATTGAGTAATTAGCTAAATCTCACTATTGGAGATATAATGGTGTTTCAAAAGTCAGTATTCTTCAACATTAGGGAGGTTTCAAGGACACTTGTTGAACTCTAATATGAAAACTGCTAGCTATGCAGGAGAGAATATATAACAAAAGTAAACACAATTTGGAAGCAATATCTGTATCAGAGTTTCAAAAAATATTTTTCAAAATATGGTTAGAGTTCTTAATGGAGTGTCCCTGCTCTCAGAAATGAAGTGTCTTACCCTAAAATATTGTGACTGCAGGCGTTTGCCACTCTGTAATCTGGTCTAGGGGGAGAACTTGACTCTTTTCAATAAAATCATGACAATATAGCATGCCTTACTATTACCTCTTGTGGTACTGAGCTATTGTAATGATGAGCTTCAGAGGTGGAATGGTGATATTTTACCTGATCATAATTCTGGTGGCTGCCTTATAGTTTCACCACTAGATACAAGCAAGTCACACTGAACACAGTGGGCGGTGCTTCTTCTCTGTATTTGAGAACAGGGTGCCTGGACTCTAGCTTGACCATTATGAATTGCAGTCAGTTGAATCATCATGACATGTTAAAAAATCAAAATTACCATTATAGCACATTGACTTTCAAACATTTCTCATAATTCATGATGGAAAACAATGTTTTTTTCCCCCAAGGATCAGATACATAGTATGCTATTCTATTTATTTATATATATAATTATAATTACAATTCAAATAGTTATTTAATACATACATTATCCTCCTGTTTATGGTAATATAGGGGAACTATAATTGCATAATGTGAAAAGTCATGGATGTATTTTTCAGCAACTACAGATAGATGAACTGGTTCCAAAAGCCCAAATACCTCAAAGGTGGTCCCAAACCTTTAGTGGTACCAAAATTAAGTCTTCTATAGGTTTAGAGAACAGTGTAATGGACAAGCACCCTAAGCTCTCCCTCAGGCTTTTGCATAGACTACAAGGAGAATAAAGTATCCAGTCAAAGTGCCAAGACAGTATTTCTTGATCCCATCCATTGCGCTTATTGACCTATTAAAGAGATATAATTACTTTATTTCCAGATTTTAAAAAAATAGAAATGTATTTGTCTTTTTTTCAGACAAGGGATCTCAGGAGGCAGGTAAATAAAAACCAAAGTCTTAGGCTTTTCAATTTTCCATTGCAGGTAAGTCTGAGTGAGATTAGTCTTCATCTTTGATGCCACAATATAGTTCTGATCTCTGAGAGACAAAATCCTCCCTTAAAAACTAAGATATAAATATGGGACCCAAAATATAAGATGATAGAGAGAGAGTTCCCAATACCTGCTGGAATCGCAGAAGTGGGCAACTGTTTGCCAGAGTCAGAAATATACCAGGGCTAGAAGTAAGTGTTAGCTTCTTACTATTCCAGCTGGATCAGAGAGCACAATGGTAATGCAGACACGGTCTTAGAGAAACCACGTGAACATGGCTTCTGCTGAACTGAGCAGCCCCCAGAATGATGATGTCCAAAACTGGAAGTGACAATGGAGGGGAAAGACCTGGTTATATTGGTTGATCACAGGATGACTATGAGCTGCCAATGTGATGTGGCTGTGAAAAAGGCTAATGCAGGCCTTGGATTCATCAGGTGAGGTATTCCTAGGAGAGACAGAGAAGTGTTAGTACCATTATACAAAGCACTGGTGAGACCTCATCTGGAACAGTGTGTGCAATTCTGGTCCCCATGTTTAGGAAAGATTAATTCAAACTGGAAAAAGGTGCAGAGAAGGGCTACTAGGATGATTTGAGGAATAGAAAACCTACCTTATGAATGGAGACTCAAGGAGCTTGCCTTGTTTAGCCTAACCAAAAGAAGGTTGAGGAGAGAGGAGTTATGTAAGTTAAGCACCAATGTGGACACAAGAATAAATGGATATCACCTGGTCATCAACAAGTTTAGGCTTGAAATTAGAAGAAGGTTTCTAACCATTGGAGGAGTGAACTTCTGGAACAGCCTTCCAAGGGGAGCAGTGGGGGCAAAAAAAACCAACCCATACTGGCTTCAAGACTGAGCTTGATAAATTTATGGCGGGAATCATATGATGGGACTGCCTACAAAGGCATGGGGCCCATTGGCAACTGCCAATAGCAAAAATCCCCAATGGCCAGAGATGGGCCACTAGATGGGGAGGGCTTTGAGTTACTACAGAGAATTTTCCCAGGGGTCTGGCTGGTGGGTCTTGCCCACATGATCAGGGTTTAACTGACTGCCATATCTGGGGTCAGGAAGGAATTTCCCCCCGGGTCAGATTGGCAGAGAGCCTGGAAGGTTTTCACCTTCCTCTGCAGCATAGGACATGGGTCACTTGCAGGTTTAAATTAGTGTAAATGGTGAATTCGCTGTAACTTGAAATCTTTAAACCATGATTTGAGGACTTCAGTAACTCAGCCAGAGATGGGGGGTGTCTATTAAAGGCATGGCTGGGTGCGGTTCTGTGGCCTGCAATGAGAAGGAGATCAGACTAGATGATCATGATGGTCCCTTCTGACCTTAAAGTCTATGGGTATGTCTACACTATGAAATTAGGTCGATGTTATAGAAGTCGATTTTTAGAAATCAATTTTATACAGTCGATTGCGTATGTCCACACTAAGCACATTAAGTCGGTGGAGTGTGTCCTCACTACTGTGGCTATCATCGGCTTACAGAGCAGTGCACTGTGGGTAGCTATCCCACAGTTCCCACAGTCTCCGCCGCCCATTGGAATTCTGGGTTAAGCTCCTAATACCTGATGGGGAAAAAACATTGTCGCGGGTGGTTTTGGGTACGTCATCACTCTCCCCTCCCTCCCTCTGTGAAAGCAACGGCAGACAATAGTTTCGCACTAGGGCGATTAAAAGAGCACAGAAAGGTGCGCTGAGCATCAGAGAGGCTTTGAAAACCAGTTTCATGACTGGCCAGGCTTCGGTGTGACAGTTGTGTGTGTTTCTCCTTGATGCAAACCCGCTCCCTTTGTTGATTTTAATTCCCTGTAAGCCAACCACCCTCCCCCCTTCAAAATAAAGTAACTATTGTTTTGAAACCATGCATTCTTTCTTTATTAATTAAAAAAAATGTGATAATGGACAAGGTAGCCTGGGTGGGGTGGGGGAGGAGGGAAGGACAAGGCCACATTGCTTATTGTAGCCACACTAAAAATTTAACTGTTTGAATGACAGCCTTCATTCTGTTGCTTGGGCCATCCTCTGCAGTGGAGTGGCTGGGTGTCTAGAGCCTCCTCCCACCCGCGTTCTTGGGCGTCTGGGTGAGGGAGCTATGGAACATGGGGAGGAGGGTAGGTGGTTATACAGTGGATGCAGAGGGAGTCTGTGCTCTTGTTGGCAGCTCCAACAGATGCTTCATCATGTCCGTTTGCTCCCCCATTAGCCTCAGCATCGCGTCCTGCCTCCGCTCTTCGTGCTCACTTAATTCTTTCCTGGCCTCTGCCAGTGAATGCCTCCATGCATTAAGCTATGCCCTATCAGTGCGGGAGGACTGCATGAGCTTGGAAAACACATCATTACAAGTGCGTTTTTTTCGCCTTCTAATCTGCGATAAACTCAGGGACAGAGATGATAGGGGGAGCATAGAAACATTCTACGCTCTACGATTATTGGGGGACTGCATGGTCACCTGTGCTGCTGAGTGTTGCTGAGTTCACCACACTGACCAAACAGGAAATGTAATTCAAAAGTTCCCAGGGCTTTTCCTTTGTACCTGGCTAGTGCATCGGAGTTCAAAGTGCTGTCCAGAGCGGTCACAATGGAGCACTCTGGGATAGCTCTCGGAGGCCAATACCGTCGATTTGCGTCCGCACTACCCCAAATTCGACCCAGCAAAGTCGATTTTAGCGCTACTCCCCTCACCGGGGAGGAGTACAAAAGTTGATTTTAAGAGTCCTTTAGGTCGACGGAATGGGGTTGGTTGTGTGGACGCAGTCATTTTTAAATTGACCTAACACGGCTAAATTCAACCTAACCCCGTAGTGTAGACCAAGCCTATGAGTCTATAAAACTGAAAACTACTAACTGAACATATTAATATAAAGTCACCTAACATTAACATGGAAATCTCTCAGAGGGCAGGTTGTAATGTTTTCTCCAAAAGCTCGATAGGCTTCAGTAATACATGCCTTGATAGAGGGTTTCATAGAATATCAGGATTGGAAGGGACCTCAGGAGATCATCTAGTCCAACCCCCTGCTCAGAGCAGACACCATTAGGTTTAGGCACCTTCTCTCCTTTAACTGAAGAGAAATATTGATGAAAAGAGCTGTGGATCTCCGATAAGGCTTTGTGCACTTGAGATAGATTTTTAAGTGGTCTCCTGACATCCAATTTATGCTCTTTGATTTCCTTGGGATGCTTAGGAGTCAGGCAAAAGAAGGCAAAACCATGTCTAGTGACTTGTGGAAAATCATGTCTTTAATTCTGGTGGATGGATGCATCTTTAATTAGTTTGGTTTTATGGAAAATACACAGATAAGGCTCCATAGACAATGCTCCAACTTCCAATACCCTCCTAGCCAACGTGATTACTACTAAGACTCACTTTGAGAGATAGAAAATAGGCCAAAACAGAGTGCAATGGTTCAAATGTATGGTTTTTTCCATTAAAGCTCCTAACATCAGATTCAATTTCCTCAGGAGAACTAATAAGTGCTGCTACTCTAAGGAATCTTTTGATGTGGTGATGACTAGGAATCATCTTTGGTTCCTTGCAATTCAAGACACTTGCCATGGCAGCAACCTGTCTCCTGAATGTATTGGACTTAAATCTCGTAGGAAGCCCATCACGTAGGAATTCTAAGAAATCCTTTACCTGGTCTGTCTGGGTATAAATACACCTATTGTAGCATAAGGACTGGAATTCACTCCAGGTGATTCCATGTATCTTGTTGGTAGAGGATTCTTGTGATTTCAGAAGAATATCCCAATACCCTCAGAGTACCCCAAAGACCTCAGTTCTCCCCTTTCAACTGCCACACTGTTACTTTTAGCAGGTCTGAGTAGTTGATTGATCCCTGGCTCAGAATTCCTTTCCAGGGCAGTAGGAGAGAGGGAGGGAGATATTTTAGCTATATCTATTATTAGGGCTGTCAAATGATTACAAAAATAATCGCAATCAATCACAATATTTAAACAATAGTCACAATCACAGTTTTAATCCTACTGTTAAACAATAATAGAATCCCAATTAAAATTTATTATAAATATTTTTGGATTTTTTCTATGTTTTCAAATATACTGATTTCAATTACAACCCAGAATACTTAACATTTATATGGATAACACGGACAACCAGACTTAGATTAGTAAGGAGTACAAAAATAAGAATTTGAAGAGCTATAAACCCTCACGCTTCAGGCACCCATCCACTATCTGAAGGTGTTAGGAAGAAATTGCCCATGGGCCAGTGCAGAGGTAATGCTCTCCTTCTTCTCTCTGGCTTGGGGAGGAGCGCTCCCTCACAGCTTCTCCTCCTCAGGTGGCGGGTGAGATCCCCCCTCTCTTTAACAACAGAGCACGTTTACTCCATAATAGCCCACTTCAGGATTTCTTACATTTTCCTCTTGAGCACCTGGGTGCAGGCCACCATTGGAGACAAAGTACCAGACAAGATGGAGTGGTGGTCTGATCCAGTGTAAGAATTCCTATGGTCCTCAGTTCCTGTGAATATCAGACATTTTCAAATTCTTGCAGCAAATAATAAAAGTTATTAATCTTTAAGTCAGGAAAAAGAGGTGGAAAATGTTGACCTTTTGTCAAAAAAACAAAAATTTTCAGCTGAAAACTAAGATTTTGGCCAAAATATTTTTGACCAAAATTCCAAAACTCAATTTTGTTCTGCAGAAAGCAGACAGACACTTTTCACGGAAAGTATTATTTAGTCAAAAATCCAATTTTTCCATTGAAAAACAGTTTTGACATAAAATGTTTGACTAGCCCTACTAGTCATTTGCTAGGATTTGGGAAGCTAGAGCTTGAGGTGACACTTTCTGCAGAAAACAACTCTAATTTGTTATTTAAAATCCTGATGAAAACATAACTTGAGAAAAGGATATTTTAAGGTTTCCAATACACCTGTCACCTTTTAATAGTAGTATCATGTTGAACAGTGTTCATCTGTCATACATCATGGTATCCTTGGCCTGTCACCTACTATGCCTCTATGTGATATAAAGCAACATAAAGTAGCTTGTAGGATCTGACTGAATGGTGTAAATTTTGATATGGCAAGTGAGGAATCTAAAATGTCAGGGTGGGGCAGTATTTTTAATTTATCTTTCAAAAAGGGAAGTCATCGTTAAGAGACAATTAAAGTGACTTATTCAGAGATTGTTTTTCTTACAAGGTCTGAAAACAAATTTTTAGTGATTTGCTAGACTGAAAGCAGTAGAATTTGCTGTCTATCATCATTAGGGCAGAAGCAGCATTGACAAAACACTGCCCACCACTGTGCTTCAGCCAGAAATTTTAGGGGAAATAATGTCTGGGGTCAAAAGGTACACAGATTCTACAACTGTGTTTTAAGTGCAGAAATTGGTCTTTGGCCTCTTCGCTGAAAATAACAGCAACATGCAAATTAATGCCAATTAAGATGCTTTGTTTTGTGATGTATACTCAAGGAATTAGACTGAGAATAAAAATCCTTTCACATAGACTGCAAACAGCTATCACTGATGACTTTTGGTTCCTACACACCTGATCAAATGTTTTTTAACCAATGACCAATGAAAGATTTTGGGCTCTGGTAGCAATTCCCTGAGCCATGCCATTCCTGCTCAGGGGTTTCAATCTGCTTTTAGCCTCCTTAAATTTTTATTTAGGTCACAATACAAGGCACATTTGTTGTGTTTATTTGCTTATCTATTCTTGTTTTGTGTTTTAATCCCTATAATAAAAGTTGCCATAGTGATGGGCACTACAGAAATCAGCAAAATAATAATAAATTGGTATAATATCTAAGTACCCACTACCATCAGGGAGAATAGGCTCCTGAATTTGTGCTTTATAGAACAGCTGACAGCAGAACTAGTGATAATAGATCACACTGACAACTTTCGATTTATATAACAGATTAATCCACTTTGCAGATTGGGTTTGCATATATTCTCTGTGTGAGAGAGAGAGGATGATATAAAATATGCATATTACACTGTGTACTATTACATATATTATACATTTTATGTATTGCATATAAATTTACACTTACATTTTTAAAAGGCTTATACCAATGGTGGGCAACCTGCAGCCTGTCAGGGTAATCTGCTGGTGGGCCGCGAGACAGTTTGTTTACATTGACCATCTGGAGGCACGGCTGCCTGCAGCTCCCAGTAGCCACAGTTTGCCATTCCCGGCCAATGGGAGCTGCGGCAAGCGGCAGCCAGCATGTCCCTGCAACCCACGCCACTTCCCGCATCTCCCATTGACCAGGAATGATGAACCATAGCCACTTGGAGCTGTGGGCAGCTGTGCCTGCAGACGGTCAATGTAAACAACTGTCTTGTGGCCAGGGGCAGCTCTAGCTTTTTTGCCGCCCCAAGCATGGCAGGCAGGCGGCTTTCGGCGGCGCCCCTGCGGGAGGTCCGCCAATCCCGCGGCTTCAGCGTACCTGCTGCCAAATTGCCGCTGAATCTGCGGGACTGGCGGACCTCTCGCAGGCACACCGCCGAAGGCTCCCTGACTGCCACCCTTGCAGGGACTGGCAGGCCTCCCCCTGCAGCTTGCCGCCCCAGGTACGCGCTTGGAGCGCTGGTGCCTAGAGCCGCCGCTGCTTGTGGCCCGACAGCAGATTACTCTGAGGGGCAGCGTGCAGCCCACGGGCCACAGGTTGCCCAGCACTGGCTTATACAGTATACTATAAATGTATGTATTAAATAAGACACACACACACACACGCACACAATATCTGGAGGTGAGAACCATGTGCAATGAATTTTGAGTAATTCAATTGGCCTCAGTCCACTAACCCATGCCTTAGGATTTATTCTAATGTTCCAAATCCTTGAACAGCTTTGGACAACTACCAGTTTTCTTTCTTTCAACATCCTACAAACATATTTACAGTCTCCACAAGCTATGGAATTGCCCCCACAAAACTGCCCCTGCTCCAAGTTGGGCAAGATTCAGATCTGGGCCACTGACAAGTTGTCCATAAATGGAACTGTCAGTTTCAGAACAGGGATGAGACCAAAAACCTGAGATAGCAAGCATATTGTGCTCATAAATTGCCATAATTATTTTCCTCAGGAAATTTTTAAAATGTCCTGTGTATTTATCCTAGGCACTTATATGGTCTTCATTACTATGGTATCTGCAATGTAGGGAAGTGCTCTTATCCTTATTATACAGAGTGGGAACTGAAGCACAAAGAAGCTAAGTGACATGCCCCAGGTCACAGAAGAAGTGTGTGGCAGAGCAGTGAAATGGACCCAGATCTCCCAAGTCCAAGGCTGGTGCCCTGGATCATCCTCACCCTCTTGTTTTTTAAAAACCATTTTCAGTTACAACAAAATGGGTTTTTGTTTTAAAATTTAGGTTTAAAAAACCTATCTGCATGTGTTATTTTTAACTGATTTTTTTTTCCAGGTTTCATTTTTTTGTTCTTAAAAAAAAAAAATCAACTAATATACAGTAAAAGATTTATTATCCAGCATGTAAGGGCAATAGTGGGTGCTGGTTAGTGAAAAATTCTGGTTAACTAAGAATTATACTTACCAATGGATTACCAATTTTCAAAGAATTAGAATACAATAAAATGAATAAACATTCCTATTCTCGCCCTTTTCAAGACGTGTACAAATATCTATTTTCTGTTTTTATGTCAACAATTCTCTTACGCTTCTCTTCTTTGCTTTTTGCTGGTATTTTGGATGCCATATCGGTAGGGTGGCATTGATATTTTATGATAAACACCGGATAATACACCGAGTAATAAATGGACCGATCACAATGGTGGATACAAAAGGAAAGAACAGCATTTGGCTCTTCTCGGCTAACTCGAACGTAGTCTGACTGTTCTCAGAAATACTTGGTTCTCGAATAGCTTCCGCATCAGTCCTGGTTACTAGGTTATCAGAAATGCCAGTTTCTAGAGCTTTCCAGTTGGTAAAGTGCCAGATAACACAGCTTTTACTGTAAAAGTGCCCCATGTAAATATTTATTCTGGTTGAAAAGCCATTTTGGGTCAAAAATATTCCAGCCATCTCTATATCATGTTTAATGGAGACAGGAAAAAAAATGACTCAAAGAGCTGTACACAGCTATGACGGCCCTGGAGGGTTTAGAGAGCATGATTAATTTCTAGTTTAGCACAGGTACCTTTAAATAATTAGTCAGAAATAGCCCTTTGAATATAGTAACTTTACGTGAACTTTGACCATGAAACTGAAATAGTCCGCTGTAAGTAATACCTACCAATAATCAACATATGTAATATGTCTGAACAACTGCTGCAGTTGTTTTGATTTCATTCAATAAGTCTGTAAATGGAGCTGGGTCCATAAATAACCATTTTTGCCACTCACCAATATTTCTAAAATTGAAAACAAAGAACGTGAAATACAACAAGGGCTCAATAATGTTCTCTGATGCTTGAGTACAGTTTCACCTCATGTTAATAGGAGGCCTAACTGTACAGTACTGGAAATTTAACCAAAAATGCCCGTAAGTTGCATCCACAAACGGGTAGTTACAGATGCAAATATGCATACATAATTTGTGTGCGCAACTACAATCATGAGTTCATATTTTACAGAAGTATCCTACGTGCCTTTTTTTCAAAAACGATCCGGATTCTGCTCTGTCTTAATGAAATAAACAAGGCTTACTTCATATAACCCTCATGTGAACCTTTTACTTCTATGGGGTAGCTGGACTGTAAAGGAGAAAATAATCTGGGCTAGAGAAAAAAAAATCAATGTGAGTTAGACAACTAACTCTCAGGCCCCTCTGAAAGCTCAGCTTTGTCTGTTATATAAGTACTGGTTAAATAAACATAAACCCACTTCCTTTGTATTCTGTTCTGCCATTTTTCTTCCTCCTTTCTCACATCTTATTTGCATCTCCTGCTCCCAGCACACCCTAGGAAACTTTCCCACTATCTGTACTAATTACATGGCAGTTTCCCAGGAGAACGGTGTTGCATGATCTTTTCCCATTGCATTGACATAGGCTTTAACCGGTCTGAAATGCCAGAAGACAGAGTTTAAGTCAGCTGAAATCAGCAAAACTTGCTGTCTCTTGATTTTCCTAGATCCATCTTCTTGCTGAAGGATGAACAATATTTGCAGCAGAAGAGAGATTCATTACTTTAAATTGTCTGAACAGAAAATCTTGTGAGCGGACGACATTTATCATTTTTGCCCCATTACTTACAGACATCCTGATCAAGGGTTACCATTAACTGTAAGTAATCCTGAAAATTACAGTACACTGGATTGAAAAGGAGCTTATGTTTGGTTGCCTGGGCTTCCTGTGTAGGAGATAACAATTGACTTGCTTAAGTTTCCCCACCCCAAAGTGCGATTATTGGAATCAGTGGGAAAAGTAACTACAGTAACTAGCAAGATTTGAGCTGATAGAAACTAATGGCGAGGCCAGACTGCTCCTCTGCTGTGATAAAAATACAAATTACTCTAAAAAGAGTACGCGAGAGTGAAAGATTCAAAGGATCAAGGAATGAGCTGCGAGGTAATCAAACCACAAAAGTGAGGGGGAAAAGTAATGAGGAGGTTTTAGGGAAGTGATATTGCTGAATCTCATCCTCCACTCTAGACTTTGCACTTTTATATTCAGATTATTGCTCACAGCAAGTTCCCTTGGCTTCTGGGTTTTCCCTTTGTCTCTGCTATGATTATAGCGACAGATATTCCCTCCAGCAGTTCCTGCTCTCTGCTGCGCTGTCTCCCTCGTGAACTTGATGCTGCTCTTTCTGCCTCTCTCATTATTTGTTCAGGCTTTCAAGCCCTCTGTGACAGCATTCACAGAACAAAAGGCTGCCATTACATTTATCCTTATTTATCCTCCTTTGATGCTGAACTGAATTTTGCTCGGTCAGTGTAGAGAACACCAGAGAATGAGTCTTCATCTTCTTCCTCAGCTCTGTTCTGCTTAAAACACCCTGAATGCAATGGAATTTAGCCCCCACATTTATCAAAAGCCACACCAACCAACAACTTCCCATTTAAAAAAAAAAATCCATGTTCTTTTTCTAGCAAGAAAAATTATGCATGTATAGACATGCTGGATTTAAAGTGCCCATGGACATCTCTCTCTTATAACTTGAAAATCCCCAGCGGGATACATAATGGCCAATTAGCCATCTGTGTGTGCAGGTAAGAAGAACAGAACAAATACCAAAACTAAACCATCTTCTTGCTTTGTTTCAACTCTCACTTTTTATGGAAAATCTGAAAAATCCAGATGTGAAACATTCTCTCCTAAATCAAACCTAGGCAGGAAAAGCATTGAACTGGGACCATGTGAAATAATCCCCTTTCCAGCCCATCTCTGAATTAATTTAGACTCCCAGAGCTGACTCCTAGAGCCATTCCTCCCCCATCCCGAACAACATTTTAATTGTGATTAAGTTGAAATAGTTCTGATAATTGGAATTAGGACTTGGTGAAATTTGTTGTGAATGTTTTGTAGATGAAATGTGTCTGGATTTATAGTTCTTAGGCTTTCCAAGGAATTGGTGCAATTACATGATATTCTGGAATTTTTCAGAAACATTGGCACAACACATTTATCATTACATGGATTTTTGCATGAATTCAAGAGGCTACTTTTTGTTGGAGGTGGTGATGGCAGAAAGTATAGCATTTATGAATTTATTTAATTATGCTTCTCCATCCCTATAAAGCAGGAAAAATATGATTTTCCCCAAATCATAGATAAGAATATTGAGGCTAAGCTAAGTGACATCCAAAATCACACTGGCAAATTAGATTTACCATTGGTAAAAGCTTAAAACATACAATCTCCATTGCAGCATGTAGTCAGAGACTATTAGAACATCAGTGGTTAAACAACCCACTCGAAATCTGCAACAGAAGCCAAGATTTTCTGAGAGGAATAAGGCACTGGTATGAGAGAAGCTAAGACACTTCTCTTCCATAGCAGCACTGAGGTTGTGACTGGCATAACTGTTCTCAAAAGTGAGTCGGAAAATCAAGCTGGACAGCAAACCCATGCACCAGTTAATGTGGATAACTCACATCCTATTATGCCGCAGAGGCAACTTGCATGTCCGTTTAGTAGAGCCCTGCATGGATAGAAAATTGATATCCACAGATGTGGATATCCCGGGTTAGAAAGTGGATATCCAGGGAGCTGCGGAGTTCTACCAGGAACCACAGCTGCCAAAGCAGCAGTATGTCGGGCCACCACTCCCAGGAGCCAGCACCCTGTGCCGGCAGCACTTCTGGCATGGCTGTATCGCCCCAGCCCTGCACACTGGGGTGGGCACCAGGCTCACCAACAGCTGTCCCTTGTTATCCTAGTGTGTGCAAGTGGCTCGCACCCTCCCAGACAGGAGTCCCTTCACACAGTGGTCTGTGTCTCCTGTCCAGGAGCATGTGAGTCACTTGCACACACTAGCATGAGCAGGGACAGCTGCCAATGAGCCTGGCACCCGCCCCAGTGGGCCGGGTTGGGGGTGGTTCAGCCATGCCAGAGGAGCTGCTGGTGAGGGGCACTGGCTTCTGCGAATGGCAGCCCAACATCCTGCTGCTTTCGCCACTGTGGTTCCTGGTAGAGCCCTGTAGCTCTGCAGATAACGATCTATATCCGTGGATGCCTGCATTCATGGATATACATTTTGTATCTGTGCAGGGCTCCTCCCTTGAGATAGACTTTATAAGGGACCAGGACGTTAGTGGTTTGGCCTAATGGTTACAGCTGGGCTAACGTCCACATGTCAGGGATGGTAGTAGGTGAGCAGGGGTCAGAAGAACCACTAGAGCTGGGTTCAATAAGCAAGAGTCGGGGTCAAAGTCAGGCCGGAAACCGAAGAGAGTACAAAGCTGGAATCAGGAGGCGGGAATCAGATCAGAGTCATGCCGCAGTCAGAGACCGGCGATCAGAGAGAGTGCCACACTAGAGTCAGGAGGCAAGAGTCAGGATCAGGCTGGAATTGAAGACCAAAAATCAAAAGACAAAAGGAAGTCTAGAGTTCCAACAGGCCCAAAGTCTGAGTTGTTGCCCAGACAACTTCCTGGGGCACCCTCCAGGGTTAAATAAAGTGGTTGGACAATCAGAGGTCTGCCTGGTACGGTCACTTTGGGTCCCTCGGACAGTACTTCCTGCGGTGTCTATTCTCCGCACTTCTCCCTGGCTGTGGCTCTGCATGGCCTCCTGGAAATTCTGTGGGAACATCAACCATCCCAGAGACTGCAGACCCACATTCTAATCCCCACATCCCTGCAGACATGGTTTGAAGCATAACCCACATTTGGCTTCATGGATCAAGAAATACAAAGGCCCAAATCAGGGAAAGAAACAAAAGGGGAGAGGAATACCCCACACACACTTTTAAAAGCACAAAGTGTGCTAAAACCAAAAAAATACTATGAAAATAAAATTAAAAATTTTAGCAAGAGGTGTAGCAAACCACGAGGCCAGGTAATGTACCTTTCAATGCTCTATCTTCAAGCCACAGTCAGTTGAGAAGGAACTGGAGTGGCAGCAGATCTGCCCCTCCCTGTATGCCCTGGTACTGGAGCAGGAAGGGTCTAAGGTGCAGGTGTGGATCTGTGGATACTGCCCCTGTGCAGTCTCCAATCAAGAGTGCACGGTTGCTCACCCATCCTGACGTGGAGGCTACTACTCAAAGAAGAACTGAAACTTCCCCACCTCAGCTCCCCCAAAATCATAGCTCCTTCCAACACCCCCAAATAAAATTTTACAACCTTAAACAAACTTCATCCTTCCGCAAATAGATAAGCCTTGTATCATACCCTACAGATCAACAAATTCAGATTCAGGTATTTATCTGGTGTAATTCTGTATGTATTTTACATAATGGCTATTGTGACATTCAGGTTTCATTTATACCAATGTAGACAAAGTAACCACTGATTTCAACAGGGTAAGCATCAGAATCTATTTCCTGCAATTTAGATACAGTCCATTAGTATAGTCTGTGTGTTTAGACCCCACTCCAGCAATGCACTTACACATGGTGTTTAATTTTAAGGGAATGAGTAGTCCCATGACTTTTATGGAGCTACTCACTTAAGATTCAACAGGCACCTAAATGTTTTATTGTATCTGGGCCTTATGTTTTTGCAACAACAAAAAGTTACCATTCATATGTTTAAGTGATATTGCTAAAAATTTCATGTATTTAAATAAAAACAAAATTGAAATATATAAATCCAAAGGCAGCAGTTCAATTTATAGACTAGAGAATCACAACATTTAATTTAAAAAAATAAATCAAATTGATTTTTGAATTAGAACAGAAGAAGGTGAAACCATAAAAAGAAATGCATTTCTTCATATATAGCTACGCTTATTTAAAAACACATTACAATTAAATAGCGAGAGAACAAAAATGCTTCCAAACAGAGACTTAAGTGAAAAGCAGGTCTCAGCCCTGAGTGAATTTGCACACCCTAGCAATAAACCTCTGGAAATAGCATTTTGAGGGGGAAAATAACATACCTTGAGCAGTAACATCTCAATCAGCACTCTCTAATGGACCAACACATTTACAGTCATTACATGGCCTGTTAAAATGGAAAGTAGAGGTCAGGGTCTTCTTGTCTTTTATACAACAGTCATCTATACACTTATGATGTTAACAGATTAGTATTAAATAAAATCATGTGCCCATTTGCAATATAAATGCATTTTTTGCATTTACTGATGTGTATTATTTATACTGTGGTAGAACATAGAAGGCTGAGCCATGGGCCAGGGCCCATTGTGCTAGGTACTGTACAAACACAGAACAAAACAAAGGTCCTCACCCTAAAGAGCTACCAGGCTAAGCACAGTGTACAGACAGGGTGCAGAAATGTTTCATTTGGACTTCATAGCTTGAAGTTCCATTCTCACATTGCTTGTTGCTATGCAAGGTAAAATAACTGAATTAGTGTGAGAGGGCATTACGTTCTTTAAAACGGATTGTACTGCTAATGAATGATACCTACTGACTGCTCTGGAGATTGAAGACATCTCTTTGTCCACAAAAGGAGTACATTGAAACCACATTGTCTCACCTATATGCCACAGCCCCGGTAGGTTCAATCTGAGGGTAGTTCAGACTCCAAGCCTGTTCATGCCCAGAAGGGTGCCAATTTTTCTGGTAGCTTTGGTAGGGATTGACAAACATCCAAAGGCGGAAGGTAGAGTTAAATTTGGATGGTTATTTCTACAAGGCTTATCTGAGCCTTGTTGATCTGAAAATTGAAGAGAACATGCGGTCTTGTGAGATGTCTTGTACCTCAATTCTGGCTGGGTATGAAATGCCAGCACAATGGCCTTTCATTTGGGGACATTATTTCAATTTCCAGCAAAGATCAGGAATTGCAATACAGGCAGATCCAAGCAGTATATCTGAAAGCAAGGCGTCATGGTGAGAGGCAGGCCTTGACAGCGCAGCGAGTCAGCAAGCAGCAGTCAAAAATTCATCCAGCTAATGGGCACCAATCCAAGGAAAGCACTTCAGCAGATACTTAACTTTAACCATGGGAATAATCCCATTGAAATAATGGGCTTATTCAATGCTTATAATGCAACATGTACCTAAGTGCTTTTCCAGAGAGGGGGCATAGTGGTTGGGTGGCCTCTATTGGTGCTTAAATCCCAGATGCCTGCCTTCCTTCCATCTTGCAAGCCATCGTCCAATGAGACTGAAGAAAGGAAAGGGAACAAACAGTTGCTGAGAGCCATGTGGAGTTCAATATGCCACCCACAACTGATATACGGCTACATTATTATATATGGGTAGGAGCAGAAAAGCATAGGTGGATTTGAGCCTGCTTTGGTCTTAATATGCCTCTGGAGTGAGGAGGCTTGCAAATATGGGGTAAAATAATTAACTGAATTGGGTGACAGTTTGATTCTGCAGATTTTTACATATAGTGACTTACCAAAGTAAATTACTTTTTTTTTTCCGGTCAAGATACATAAAATTGAATTTTACTTTTTTGTGAGAACAAGTACTTGATAATATTCTAGGGCTTAAAGAGGCCAAATACTCATGATTCCAATCTTTCGATATACAATCCAGAACATACACGTCAGCTGTCACAGTTTTCTGACCAGCTGTCTTGCATCACTTTTATTTTGTTGAATGTCCAGTGCCCCTTGTGATGTTATATGTCAATAAAATCTACGATGAGATAAAATGATGTGAAAATTAAGAAATTTCCTTTTTGGAGGAGAAGTGGGCTGCACAGCTGCTGTCAGCTTGGATCCCGGGTATCTAATGTAAAATGGAAGCAGCAGTCAGCAAGTGGTTTGTGGGGGATATGGTAATGGAGCTATGGAAATTGCTGCAGACTAGCAAAATTACATTTGACTGCTTCAACATTTTCATACCATTTATTTGACAACAATGAAAGAGACACCCTATCTATGCCTCTAACAGTACCAACAAAACAAAACAAAAAATCCAAGTCTGCTTGACAGTCTCAAGACATGTTCTGCAGGTCACACTGACACCAGAAAATGATCACAGAGAAATACATCATTTCTAGTCCTGGGTGAAACTTTTATAATAGAGCCCCAAACCAGGCAAAGTTCCCTTGTCTCTGCAGATGACAGGCATGAGAGCAACACTGAGCCATTGGAGGGACTGCTGGGTAGAGTGCTTCATTACCCATTGTTCAGGAACATTAAATAACCTGACGATAGCAGGCACTGCAGGCTGGTAAGAATACTGTGCCCAGAATACGCCAGCACCAGGAAGCTGCCTTTGAGTGATATGTTTTCTTAGAAACTTTGAGGGCATTTCTGTGTTAGCAGCTGAACTCTGAGTGAGCTGCTACTCCAACCTGCCTGTAGGAGTAACCTAGAAGTGACCAATGTGCCCATCATTTATATTCACTGAGCCTACTTAAGTATCTTTGCTCTTGCCATTTTCTATTACTGCCATCCTATGATGCCCACTGCTTTTCCCACCAGTGCTCAGTTCAGCGTGGCCCAGAGGTTTGCCATGCCAATAAGGACTCCGCACATTTCTCAATGCTCAGCACTCTTGCTGAGCTGCAACTGAGTGCTCAGTGCTACCACTTCTCCTCTCCACACTTCCTTCAGCAGTCTGCAGGATTGCAGTCTTAATTCTAATGCTGTAATTCAGGCCAGATTTGTAGAAAATATTATCACTGTTAGGTTCACTAAATGCAGATGAATTTCAAACAGCAAGATATGGGCTGATTTCCTGTATTGACAAAAACAATGAGGCGTCCTTGTGGCACCTTAGAGACGAACAAATGTTTTTGGGCATAAATTTTCGTGGGCTAGAACCCACTTCATCAGATGCATGGTGTGGAAAATACAGGAGCAGGTATCAGGGCCGGCTCTGGCTTTTTGGCCGCCCCACGCAAAAAATAAATAAATAAATAAAACGGGGTGGCCAGAACGGCAAAGCAAAAAAAAAAAAAACCCTGCGGTGCAGCCGGAGCGCGGGTGCAGGGGGACTGGCTGGGGGGGAAGAGGAGGGAGCGGGTGGGAGAGAGAGAGAAGGGGGCGGCCAGGGCTACAGCAGGGGCGCTTCCACGCGGCCCCTCCTGCTGCGCCGCCTCCTGCCTCCGGTCGGCGGGGAGGGAAGGAAGAGGACTACCCTGTAGGGTGCTCTGGTTCTCCACGCCGCTGCCCCCTACAGGGCAGCCGGAGCGGAACAACAACAACAAAAAAGCGGCCGGGCCGCCCTAGAATTGGACAGAATGCCACCTCGAACAATCTGCCACCCCAAGCACCAGCTGGTGCCTGGAGCCGGCCCAGGCACGTATAAATACATGAAAGGATGGGAGTTGCCTTACCAAGTGTGAGGTCAGTCTAATAACCCTGTATTGGGTGCTTGTGACTTCCTGGAGTACAATCCAGACCAGTGAGGGCTGTGTCACTCCTGCCCTGTAACCTGGAGTGCCTTACAATGCTTTTCGGTTGTGGCCTCAATCTGGACAAACAGCCACCAGCATTTAAGACACTCCCAAATGTGTTTGTGTAACTGCAGCCTGCCAGTCACACCCTGGCTCTCACCAGCCTTGACCCCAACACACCCCCAGTCCTGGATTTTCCCAGAAACATATGTCTTATACTACCCAGCCCTATCATGCACAGTCCAAATATATTAAGTCTATTATTCCTTTAGGGGAATAAATACACAACAGCTTATTACCTTCAATAGAATTACCCAGACACTTTAACTGAAACACACCAGATTAGATCAAACAATACAAGAAGTTTATTAACTACAAAGAGAGATTTTTTTTGTGAGTATAAGTAATGAGGCATAAATTAGAAATGGTTACAAGAAAAATAAAGATAAAATGCTTTCTAGTGCCTAACAAACTATATCAGATTCAAGCAAAGTTTCTTACCACATGCTTCCAGCAGTCTTACTAACCAAACTCTTCAGGTCAGGACCCCTCCCTCAGAGTCCAACAGCTGTTTCCTTTGTCTGCTCAGGTGCGGAGAATGAGGTGGTCAGGGAGAGATTTTTATAGTTTTTTAGCCCCTCTTCAAAAAGCATTTCCAGCTGAGAACCAGGAGACAGGCAGTCTTTTGGAAGAAGAATGTTCCGTGCTGGGCTTTTTCACCTGTGTGAACTTTCTTTGTTTTCCCCCTTCCCGCTTAATGACTCTGTTTACTGCTTAAATGCAAACTGAAACAAGCATTTATTCCTTTGTTCAAGACAAATCTGTTAGTCCAGTTTGGTGCTACATCGAGTCTGAACATGTATTTTTAACATAATACAGGGAAATTTATAACTTTACACATAAAGCTGCTACACATTTTTTACCATGATATTACTGATCAGCAAGTTATGAGTTTTCAAATGATATTGCACGCGGCATAACTTGTACAAAGATGACTGCAATAATGTGTAGGGAGTGAACACAGAGATGTATTCCGTCCTAGTGGTGACCATGCTAAAAGTACTTTTGATTCAAAAGCAGAGGGAAAACCTCTTGTTTTGGAGAGTTATTTAAACCTGAAAAGCCAAGCAACATTTCTGGGATATAAATGTATGAGAATAAAAAAAAATCAGGAAAAAAAGAGTTTGCAAGAAGCCCTGAGATTCAAATCTATTGATTTTTGCCTGGTTCCATTAGTTTTATCATGATCTAGCCATTCTCTGCCCCCTTCTAGACCCCATCAACCATACATGAATATAAAGTACACTTGTAATATGTTACTTCATCATCAGCAAGATGATGAAAACTCTATAAAGTAAAAAAATACAACATATCTAAAAGAAGAGCTGTTTCTTTTATAGAGTTTTGTATCATGTGTGAAAGCTGGAGCTCCAAGGCCTAGCAGTCAGACCAGTTATCACAATTATGGTACTGGTAAGCAAGGAAATTCACATTTGTTTGTTTCTATGGAGCCCAGGTCACACCTCTACAAACTGTTCCTCTTTGGGGGTATTAAAAGCAGAGGATGGGTTTCCAAGGAATTCAAATAACAAAGGTGAGCTGAAAGCGTTACTGCACATCTTATATATGAAGGGATATTAACTTTGGTGTCATGTTCAAGCTGTCTAATATAGTGATCTCAATCAACTCCCTCAGTATTCTCAGGGGAGATGGCTTGATAAATTGACGCATTACAATATTTTACACACCATTTTCCAGGTCAACCATAAAGCCAGACATCTCTCTCTCAATCTGATACTGCACATGCACACACACATACAGAGCAAGGCCGGCAACAGGATAAAGGAGAGGGGAAAAACCTGTCGCAAGATATTGATGATGCTTATCTTAAAATGGAACCTGCAGTTTCTGAAAACATCTGCAAATCACACACATTATGATAACCAATGTAACACACTGCAACAAAATAAAAAGTAATTATGTATTCCTTCTCAGATTTTAAAACTATTTCTTAAAGTCTCTGAAAAAACAGCATTGAGAAATAATGAACAAACAAAACTCTCAATGTTTCATTCAGAAGAAATGTAGATTTAGTCTTAGTGGATTGCCTGCTGGAACTGGATATGGCAGGAAATATTTTGATCAGAATTTATCACAAAAAAATGGATGCGGCAGAGACGTTGAATTCTATCACAATATCCTTATGCAACAACGGTTAATGCTGCCACATTTTTTTTTTTGGTTGGGTAAAGAAAGAACATTAAGCAACACAAGTAGGAAAATGTGGAAAGCAAATTCAAAGTATGTGAGAAGCAGTCTAAGAATTGAGAGCTCTCCAAGAATGATAACATGGCACTCTACAACGTGAGATAAAGTAAACAAGGGGGAAAAACTCCTATATAGAGAGTAGGGTGCACTATACATTACCAATATTAGACTGATGATTGTAAGAAGTTAAGGAAAGTTACACAAGCTGGAACATTTTGTGCGCGCGCGCACACACACACACACACACATGACCTCTTCACAGATTAAACTAGGTTGGTGTGGCAGTTAGCATAGAAGACAAAATACACTCAACCTTCAGGTTCCTTTTGAACAAACATCTTCTTTGCATGGGCATTAACGGGGATTGACATTTAATACTTCGCAGTGGAGGGGGGGAGATAGTGCCCCCGGATCACGCTTGAGCTGGAGCACAACAGTTTGGCATCCCCTGTTGTGCATTACACAAGGGCTTACAGGATTTGAGGCCCGCAGGAGTGCAGGGTCAAATGCCTCCAGGTTAGTGTGGTAGTATGGGAATTCCTACTGAGCACTCATGAGTGTCCTTTCCTCCTTTTTTGTATGTTCTTTTTTGTTAATATGTTTCTGTTATTGTTTATCTGGATGTGCATTTCCCTATTGGATATGATATGTGAAATACATAACTGTTAAACACAATCTTTCTTGGGCCAAGTCTGAAGCTGGCTTGAACTAGTGTAGCTCCACTGAATTAAATGAGGCTATTTCAATTTACATCACTGAAGATCAGGACCATCATGTTGAGAAAAAAATCAGTTATGAAATGCAGGGATGAAATCTCATCCTACATCTGATTTTGACTCATTATTAATAATCACCACAAGTGTGCTCAGTAGCATACAGAATATTAAGACAGACACGGCCTTCCCCCCACACTGTTCCATAATATCCTATCATGGTCCTTTAATAATGAAATAAAAGCAATAGTATTACACTAACTTGCTTCCTTACTTCCCGCTCAAACTGAATAATTCCTCCTGAATGCATGCACTACATTTTGTTGCATTTCCTTTGCAAGTAGCACTAATCAGAGTAAACATACCAGTACTGCCTGGGATACTAATCTTTGATTCAGAGTAGCTTTCCTGAGCTAAGGGCCAAAGCCTGGATATACAAAACTAAGCAAGAAAAACAAATTACAGTTTTTAGCCCTGTTGCATGCCTTGTCTCACTATAACATCACGGGCGGGCGGGGGTGTTTGGGAGGGAGGGCAGCCTCTGATCTATTATACAAGTGCAAATATGGAGTCAATACAGTGAGTTTAGTAGTTATTTCAGATTTACACCAGTGGAAAGATATCAGAACCTGGCCCAATACCCTTACTTTCAGTATAAACATCTCAATAACCCTGGCCATTGCAATATACTTCTCCTATTCAGAGGAACTATAAAAAATGCTCCGTTAAATCTAATCTGATGGAAGCAGCTGCGACATCCATGTGAACTATGCTGATTTTCTCAGTATTGTAATGTGTTGTTAACTGTGCCTTCTCATCCCCACTTAGTGCCAAAGTGTGAGGACAGCCTGACAGTAACTGCTGAGAAGGCACTGAAAATATTGATGATCTCAACCTTGTACCCATTTTGCCCCATGGGTGTTGACACAGCCTTGTAAGTTCAGCTTGTTTCATTTTGCTGCCCCTCACTTGTACAATTCCCTCACATCTCATGTGGAATCAGCTGAGAGAGTTAACTTAGCTACATTTAAATCCTCACTTAAAACATATATGCTTTTGTGGATTTGTTTGCTGCTGTTACTCGTACCCTTTTTGGGCAGTGTGTGAAGCTGGACAAGGTGATCCATTGTGATCGGCAACGAAGACGAGCTCTGTGTGAGCTCAAAATCTTGTTTCTTAACCCAACAGAAGTGGGTCCAATAAAAGATATTGCATCACCCACCTTGTCTTTCTCATATCCTGGGACCGATACAGCTACAAACACAGTTTATAGTGGCATCTCTATATAATGTATGGAATTGTACACTGTACAAACAAATTCAACCAACAAACCGTGAAATGCAAACACTATACAGTGTGCTACATACATACAGAATAAGAGAGTCAATATAGTCTTTCAGTTAAGCTATGTGGATGTACTGTACATAACCAACAGGTATCAGTTATGTCCCCAATAGACTCTCACAGAACCAGCCATTAACGCAGCACATGAATGATTGCCTGAAAAATCCTTTAAAGGCTATCCAGTTTTAAATACTTAGTTTTATATGCAAGTGATTTGTTTTCCTTATAAAATTATTCTCAGAGGGTTGTACACATTGTGTGTTGAAAAATTACAGAATGTTCATTTCAATTGACTGTAAAATGCCTTTTATTTTATTTTATTTGTTTGTTTAAGGATAGAAGTCTCTAAAGCTCTGGAAAATCAAAGCAGCAGTAGAACCATAATCATGCTTCTTGCTAGCTGCTCTACTGCACAACCCAGTTTCTAGACCAATTAAACCTAGGTGCAGGCTAGAATGGTAGTAGTACCAATGTATCATCTTTTGTCTTTTCCAAGTTCTTCTTGTGAACAGGGACAAATACTTGGTGTTTTCATAAACCCATGTTCAATGAAGGTATTAACCTTTAGTTTCTGGATTAGCGCACTAAACAAAATAGACATCTAAATCCAAGAAAGAGAAAAAAAGGGTGCAATACATTCTCTAGATGTTGACCATCACGTTATATTCAGTAGAATGAGAAAGAAATTGGTGCCAGGTTTATTAATGTACATACTGGAATTGCATACTACTACCAAGAATACTAAAATATATGTTTGATATTGGAGTGGACTGACACAGTATTAAAGGACATTCCGAGGATGTATTGAGATGCATACATTTATGTGAACAAGGGAATGAAGTGAGCAATATGTAGAGAGAAAAACTGGCACACAGGGTCTTCTTCTCCTGACCAAATGACTATTCATTGTTATTATGAATAGACATTGGGCCAAAGAGTGAGAATGACTCTATAGACCTGCAGTTAGGACATTCACCAAGGATGTAGGAGAGCCAAATTCAAGTCCCAGCTCTAATGACTATTTAATTATTTAGGCACAGTGGACCGGCTTCAGCAGAAGAGCTGGAGAAAAACCTCACACCAGAATATCCCAGCTCAGTGGTTAGGATGTGCCGCTGCGATGTGGGAGATCCAAGTTCAAATCCCTTCGCCACATCAGACACAGGGAAGAACTGAACCTGGGACTCTCAGGTTACATCTACACTGCAATTAAACACCCATAGCTGGTCCATGTCAGCTCACTCAGGCTGTAAAATTGCTGTGTAGACATTTGGTCTTGGGCTGGCTTCTGGGACCTTCTCATCTCACAGGGTCCCAGAGCTCGGGCTCCAGCCCAAGCATCCACACAACAATATTGCAGCATGAGCTGAAGTCAGCTGACATGGGCCAGCCATGAGTGTTTAACTGCAGTGTAGATATATCCCCATGTGCCAGATGAGCACCCTAGCCATTTGACTATGCATCCAGCTGTTTCTGAGTCTAGCCCTTTAAAAATCCTTGAAACAAAATGTTTCACGTCAAAATGGATTTTTTTGATTCACTGAAATTTTTCACAAATTGTGGCTTCGGGTCGGGGTCTAATCAATTTTTGACTTTATTTATTTTTCAGAACTTCCAGAGAACTGAAAGATCAGTTATCTGCTTAACTCTACATGTGGTACCAGTGCTCACAGATCTGCACTGGTTCCCTTTTGATGCTGTCTGATGTGGCGCTATTTACCAATAAAGCCCTGAATGGTTTAGAAACTCTGTCTGATGGAGAGAACATCTCTCTTCCTGTGCCATTCTGCATAAATGTAGTCATGGAGGTGCTTAAACTAGAGCCCTCAGGGTATAAATGAAGGGACGTTGCCAGCAAGGCATTTTTCCCGTGGGCTCCTCTCAGCTTGAGAGGCGAGTTCCTTCCTTGTTTCAAATTAGTCTGGGGTTGTTGATTTTAAGACACACTGCAGTCTGTCACTTTATGCAGGCTTTTGAGGCAAGGGCATGTAATGGGCCTGCAACTTGTGGGGTCTGACAAGACATCATTTGGGTGCAATTGTTATCTCTGATAGAATGCTTTCTGGTTTTAGGGAAGTTGCTGGTTTGATCTTTTACAGATGGATAAATTTTCCTTTAGATTAGATATGCAACTAAATGAATCATATTAATAAACACATAGAGAGGATGCAAAAGACTGGGTATAGATGTGGGACTTGGGTGCTTTCTAGAACACATACATATGAACATTTTCATTGGAGCTGATAAATTCTGAGTGAGAAAACATTTCATGAAGAAACAGTGTAATTCTTATGTGGAACACATTATTTGACAGGAACTTCTAGGACGACTGTTTGTGAAAGATTTTCTTTTAAATGCACTTAATGGTAATTATGATAACCCTGCAGACTGAAGGATGGTGATAAAGTCCTAAAATTAGTAAATTCTTAAAATAACTAGGTTTTGCACCCAAGAGAAACTGAAAGCCTCATGAAGCAGAAAGTTAGGAAGAAGAGAGGATAGAAAGGGCTGGGAATGAAGAACTGTATGGTGCAAGGAGGTGGCTAGAATGCAGCAGTGAAGAAAAACATAATACACTGGGTAACATACGGGAGCAGAGAGAACTAAGGGACGGTAAAAGATTTGAAGATGTATGTGAGAGAGAAGAGGATAGAGGCAGTTGCAGAATGCTGTTTTACGCCAAGGGTTAATTTTGCTCTCTGTTATACCTTTGCAACCCTGTATAAATTCAGGAGCAAAATTTGACCCCAAGAATATGTAACTTGGCAAAGCAATAATTAATCAGGGCTATAACTGCCTGCAATGTTATTGAAAGGGCGTAAAAAGCAAGAAAGTAGAGTAATCGTCTAGCATAGCCCAAGAGACTATAAATAAGAGTAATGAGGAGAAATTTAAAAGATGGACAATTTAGGCTGAATATCAGGAAAAACTAGATTAATTAGGCTATGAAATTGTCTCCAAAAAAAGTAGTGGAAGCTACATCTCTTGAGACACTTATATCTAGATTGGACAAAGCAGCAAAAAATCTACTGTAGGGAACAATCCCGCATATTGGAGTAGATGACTTAAGAAGATTTTTATGTCTCTAACTCCTATGATTCTAAGGCACTGCACATTACTAGAAAAAAGAGCAAGCTGGTTAAGGTCATGCAAGGCCCCACGTCCTCATGTAGGTGAAACAGGATAGTAGCCTTCCAACCAAGGTTAGAACTCAGAAAATGCTCTTGTGACTTTAATAGGCCGTGCATAATTGGTTGCACAGGAAATGTTGTTATTGAAAAATGGGTGGGGGGAAATCTACTTTTATTGGCATAGCATGAACTGATTCAGTTGAGAGTAGAAACATAACTGAATTTATTTGCATAAATGATGTCCTCCATACAAGCCAGTCAAGAACAAAAGGGGGGAGATTATTAGTCCTGGGAAAGTGAAATCAGCCACTCCAGTTAAAAAATAGAAGGATCAGAAACTCTGGAGGTTGCACATTATAGAATGACAAGCAGAGCAGAAGGGCAGGTGCCAGGACACAAGAAGTTCAGCTCACAGTGCCAAGCGCTATACGTGGGCTATTCTGCTGCAGGAGACTTGAGGAAAGAGCTAGTTGCGGAAGCTGAGTAGGAAAAATCGAAAGAGATCTCGGTACTATTTGGGCTGCCAGGACTGTGGCGAGCCAACCAACCACAGTGAGCTGCCCGAGCACACTTCCTGAAAGATGACATTCACTCTAATGAATTGTGCTGGTTCATGCAGCCACTGTAAGGCTCAGAAAAGCTAAAATACTCTCCATCGGGTTTGGAACTGATAAGGAACCAAGGACTCATGTCCTTTCAGTATGAGCATGTGGGGCTAAGGAACTGGTTGACTGGACATACCGTGGGCTGGAGAGTAGGAAATTGGGAGTCTACTTACTGAAGTAGGATTAATAGTTAATTCATTGTTACATTAGATGTATTATTTGATGGGCCTGGACAATTATAGTGCTGGTATGGTTATAGAGTATTACTTTCATATCAAAATATCAGTGAACATCTCTCAACTATTCCTCATTACAAAGGACATTCCTTATTCTAAACTTGCATTTATAACTATGCCACACAGACCTGGTGTTATCACACTTTAATTCAATACATTATTCATCTCTGTAAGGCTGAATCAGGAAAATGAGAATAATCAAAATGCTACAGAAACGAAACCCACATGGGTTCTAAATCTGTAGTCTCTCAGAAAAAACTCCCATCAAAGTTAACGGGGCCAGTCGTAGGTACAGAAATGTCACCAGAGCACAACCAACAGTAACTCACGTACATTAGTTTAGCTAGCAGAGCTTTTGCTGAAATTTCTAAAACGTGCTTTTCCCTAGCCCCTGAGCAACACCGCAGGCTCCTTTCGATGGAATGAGTGAAACAGCAGAAAGCCAAAAAATAGTCTAAAAAACTTTATTCCCACCTCTGCCTCCTTCAAATTGCACACACTGAGCCCTGCATTATCCGGTGTATGTGGTTCCCCTCTTTTCCCTTTGGGCACCAGGCTGAAATTCCCCAGGGTAGGTTGGTCTGCTAGAGGTCTGGTTTTACCAAGCCTGTGTCAGGAATCAGCACCTGCAGCGGAGTTAGTCTCCAGGCAGTCTCACCAGTACAGCTGGCCTGCAGCAGGTTGCCTGATTAGCTGCACCGCATGATTGGCTGCAGAGGCCAACAGGATGCCTCTTAAGCCAGGAGCAGCAGCAGCTCCCAGGATTCTCAGTGCTCATGCCCACCATTGTGCCTGCTCCCACCTTACCTTATTCCTGCTGCTCCTGCCTTTCACCCAGACTCGCCTGTGTCCTGCCCCTGCCTTGAACCCTCACTCCATCTCCTGCCATCCAGTTTGACCCTTGGCTCTGGCTCCTGATTACTGATACCAGCTCTGACCCTACCCACTAGGCCTGACCGCCTTCATCCCGGGTGGCTGACAGTCTTCTGCTAACGCTTCTACAACCTTGTAAGCTGCATAAGCTCTCCTCAGTACTTGGTCAAGGAAAGGTCTGCCTGATTAAAGATGGCAGGATCAGCCATTATTTTAAGCTTACTGCCCTTACTTTTGCTGTGATCTTCCAGTTCTACACCTCACCCTTTCAGAGCCCTTTGTAAGTGGAGGGACATGATCAAGAATTATCTGCCTTGTTACACGACACTGGGATAGCAAAGCAATCAAAATGCAATTACTATTGAGAAATCAAGGCTCCATTTGAAAACTCAATAGCAACAGGGAATATTAGCTGTCAAAGTAATTTTATTATTTTCAGTGCAGTCCCACAGTGTGGAGCTCTGTTACAAAGTCACCTATGAAGTTAGAATACCGTACTGCAGCTTACAACTTCCTTGGGGGCCATTGTGAATGGTCCTTCAAAAGCATGCAGTGGAAATTCTCTGGCTTCCAAAATATGCCGTGGATGTAAAAGGAAGAAGTATGTATGCTAAACACAGGGCCGGTGCTACCATTAAGGCGAACTAGGCGGTTGCCTAGGGCGCCAAGATTTGGGGGCGCCAAAAAGTGGTGCCCCCAATTTTTTTTTTTTTTTTTTTACAGAGTTCCTTCCTGAGTGCGCGGTCGCCGCTCCACTTCTCCCGCCTCCCAGGCTTGCAGCACCAATCAGCTGTTTGGTGCCGCAAGCCTGGGAGGAGAATTAGAGTGGGGGCGGTGTGCTCGGGGAGGAGGCGGAGCAGAGGTGAGCTGGGGTGAGGGGCCGCCGCACAGGGGGGTGCCTGAGGGCAGAGGGGGGGAAGCTGCCGTGGAGGGGGGGGCACCTCAGGGTAGGGGGGGGCGGGGAGCTGCCGCAGGGCTGGGGCGCAAGGTGGAAGTTTCACCTAGGGCCGCAAGGTGGAAGTTTCGCCAAGAAACTTCCTTGCTAAAGATGCCTTTAAAATTGGTATCTTTACATCCATTAGCTCAGTATATATTAAATCATAACAACTAATTTGGTACTTTGAAATAAAATAGTGAATACTGAACTAGAATACAGTTCTATTGACTGAGTTATCATAAGGAGTTTGCTATTTGGTAACTTCCCAGTATTCTTTCCTACATACATGCTACTTAAAAGGAAAAGATTTGGTGCCAAGATACAACTAACTTTGTTTCTCTTTACTATTGACCCATTCTCTAATCAAAGACTGTCAAAGAGGGGAAAAGAACAACCATTCATCAGATGGATTGAAAACAGCATTTGTTTTTTTTAATTTTATTTTGCCCTATTTTGAGTTTAGCAATTAAGCCAACCAGAAATAAAAATGAGCCTGCAAGAACTGGTAAATCAGGCCATTTTCATTAATATTCATATGTAAGAAAAGAAAGCCTATTCAATAGGTCTAACACCAGCTTCTGCTAACAGTGTAAATCCAGAAAAGAGGTACTCTAGGTCTGCACCATTCTAAATAGGAGCAGAATGTGGCCTTTATTCTATAGTTGAGATTAATGGAACTGGAGCAGACTGCTGGGAGCTCCTTGTTAAAATTCCATAAACAAAATTAAAGAGAGGGCTGGGGCAATGATTTCCTTGCCTCTGATAGAATCTTTCCTTCTTTGGATGCTGCTAAATCATCCCTGACATAAATTGTTTGTGTCCTAAAAATATTTCTGAACAGCAAATTTTTGTCTTTGCAAGGAACCAGATTTCACTGAGTAGCAGGTATTTTCAAAACAATTTCATAAGAGGGAAGAGTCTAAAACCCTTCACTCCCTCCCTAAAACCCTTCAAATCACAAACTGAACACTGTACTATATTATTAATATACACTGTGTATTTCTCAGGGACAAAGTCTTAACTGTGCCAGCAATATTTAGCTAATACTATTCGTTCACCCAGAGGTACTGAATCTTTCTCCTTGATTATAGTTATGAGAAAGTGTTTTTATAGGAATACTAATAAAAAATTCCTCCATTCCCCCTCCCTTCCCCCCTCAACAGGCATGCCCCAGGATGCAGATTTTAATCACATGCTAACAGCAAAATTACTGCAGAAGCCCAATGTTTAAAAAACTGGCACCACATCACTGGTTTCTTAGAGCCAAATGCTATGCTTACTTACATCCTGTGCAACTCCATTGACTTCAGTGGAGTTGTGTGGCCTTTATGGAAAGTTCTATATTAAACCAGCTGGGTTATCTGAAAATGTGAAGAGGTTTCTACAGAAATTATTTACAGAACCAAAGAGAGGATGATACTCATTCTATAGCTCTTTTGAACCATTCTACGGAATTCTCTAGCTTGGACATTCTTATTGGTTTCAGTTGCATATAACTTTGCAACACTTTCACCATTTGGGCTGACATTTTCCATGCTGGGTGTCCGCTGAATATTTTTGGAAATTTTCAGCCAGAATAGTGCAGCCATTTCTGAGAATATGGGTAGAGAAAAAAAAAAGATGCATTGTTTTGCCTGTGTTGAATTCTGGGGACTTTTTTTTTAAAAAAAAGCTCCAGGCCCTCACCCCCATTTATGGTGCAGACTTTATTTGGCAGGTGGGCATTTGTACCAAGGATGTGCCTCCCTGTGAAAATCCACTCAAATTTGGTTTAGTTATAAGTTTGTGAGGGAAAAAAAAATCACAGTTCAGACATGCTCAGTAGAAACCAAAAATCTCCAAAGATTCTATACTCAATAAGCATTCTCAAGCTTCTCTCAGCTTCTAATGCTGACCAGATTCTGTGCACACTGTCCCAACAGAGTAACTCGGCATACTCCAGCAGCACAGAGTTATAGGTGCTCAGCAGGACGTTCCCTATAATCACTGATCCAGGTTAGGGTGGGGGCCAGACACTAGAACTGAGAGCCTGTCTCTCCTGTGCTGTCAATGACCACCCTTCCAACAAGTCTCCTGGCAGCATGGAGGAGGAAGCCTCTGATACAGAGGCAGAGGTGACAAAAGACAGACCAAGGGGAGGTAAAGGGACAGAGAGTCTGGTGAGACGGGAACTGGAGTGCAGAGAAAAACTGTGACTAAGAGTTGAAGTGGGGAGACTGTGACTGTTTGGACAAGGAGACTGGGAACCAGTGAGGGAAATGGGGGAACCAGGAGACAGTTGGCTGGGGGGCACTGAGATTGGGCAAGGAGCTGGGTGAGGTTGGGGAGAGAGGGCCTGGCTGAACAAGGAGACAAACTAGGAACCGATGGGGTGGGGTGTGGGATAGGCAGGAGGTAGGGTACAGACAGACTGAATTAGGATCCCAGGGAGGGAGACTGAAGCTGGGAGCATGTGATCATATAATTAAAGACTGTATCATAATGCATATACACAAGGGGGTCACATGAAGATTGTTGGGGTTGATCCTGCTTTAAGCAGGGGGTTGGACTAGATGACCTTAGATGTCTCTTCCAACCCTAATCTTCTATGATTCTATGATACAGGCAACCTTAATTATGGCATTTTCTAACTCTTGAGTGCTTGACTTTGCAACTTTAGTAATACTCTATTAACATAGTTTTTTGTGTATATTATCTATTAATGATATAGAATGATTAAGGAATCTTATAGAAAGGTTAGAATGTTGTATTAAATTCTTTAGGGAGTTTTCCATAAAAAGGGGCATAAATGAGAGCAGAATTAGCATTTACTTTGCTATATCAGTTGTAATCTGCCCTCAGATACATCTGTGCAATTTCAGGGAAGTCACTTGGATTGCACAGTATCAGGGAAGGCGAATTTGGCCACATGGCCCAGATTCTGCTTTCATTTACACTAGGTGAATCTGGAGTAAATCGTTTTATCCTTGCAGTTGTATAATGAATGCATTTAAAATAGTGCTGACTATCACAGTTATAGCTTTTTCTAAAGGAGGATACTTTTTCCTTTGCAGTTCTATTGGTTTCATGGATAGCTGTGGGATTAAGGTTTTATGTTAAAGATGGCATAGCTGTTTTTGTCTTTAGTCAGCTCCATTAAAGCAAACTACCAGCAGAGTTGAGGCATATAAATGACATATTTACAAGAGCAAAACTTCTTTGTATCATGAGCAAAATAGTAAGTTAGTCATAACCAACACAATCTTGTATTGAAAAAAAAAAGAGAGAGAGAGAGATATGAGATGAGATGACAGGAGACAGGAAGAAGGTATGATGTTTATATTTATTAAATGTCACAGAGATAAACAAGTTAATAGAGAGGCATCTGAAAACTTGAAATACAGACAAAAAACCAAGTTAAATAGTGAGTCCTTGGTACATCCAACATATTGCAGTGATTAAAAAAACCCACTCATAGTGCCTAGAAACAGCTTAGACATTTGGAGGCTACAGATGCCATCACATAGGGTATGTAGAATTATAAATCACTTGTATACACAGAGCGAAATGCTAGTGATTTTAACTGTTGCTGTTGAAATACAATTAATGGTAGAACTATGCCGCTGCTTCAGTGCCTTCACAGCACTATCTGAGCCCGCTGCCTTCCCAAAAATCAAACTTGCCTTCTGTTGCTGCAGGAATATCATAGATGAATAAATATAAGAATTTACTACCTCGAAATAGCAGTAATCACCTGTTAAATATACGGAGACATATTTGTCTTGTTAATATCACTTGTATCTGCCAACAGTCGTTTGGAAGAATCCCTAGGGCAAAACAATTAAGTCAGCTATAGCACTTCAAACATGTACGAGGCAAAGTATGGCATATGGATTTGGGTGTCTGGATCTTTCTACAGTACTTGATAGGAATCATGGATTTCCCATTTATCCTGTCAAAAAAAGAATTATGAGCTGCTCATCCTGTGGCTGGAAGGTATCCACATGAGAACTATAAACTCTCAATTTAAAAGGATGTATTTCTCTTCTTCGAGTATTTATAGGTGCTATGACATCATAATGCTGGGAACTGTAGTATTTATATGTTTTCTGTAAGGGAATCATTTACAGTAAAGCTATTACAGTAAATGAAGGATAGAAGCTAGCACATCAACAAATGCTGTACAACACAAATAAGAAGTCCTACAAAACAAAGAATTAGCCTAGCAATGGACTATTAATCACACATTTTTGCCATAATTAACATAAGCACTCGAGGAAAAGTAACCCAGTGCAATAAATATTAGGAAGGAAGGAAGAGAAAATAGAAAGAAAGAATGTTTTGCCTAGAATATATCTGTCTCCTATTCACCTGCTGTACTAATTGTCCTTTGGCTTTGTCTTAATTTCTCTCATGACACGCTCTTATACTGTTCCACAAGATAACTGATAGTCATTATATCAAATGTGGGCTCGCCCTATTCTTGCTCCTCGTAAATGCCTGTAATTTGAAAAATGTTTGTTTTTCCAGGCATGTAATAAAGTAGATGTCATACATGGCAATTTTGGATGATGCTACAATATATTCAACAGGGAGCGACAGTTGGCACAAAGAAACCAATACAAAGAATAATCCACTTTTGTATGAAATCAAGTTCTAATGAAATTGTCATTAATATTTATGTTAACTGTCATCAGAACCTAAAAGACATGTTAACATCAGACTCTGAGCAGCCTGGAATCACATTATACTCTAATTTCAGAAAAAATAAGCTGCTTTAAATGCAAAAGCTCTGTGATTTCTGCTCTACTGTTGATTGTTTCCTTTTAAAAAAAAATTCCATCTTCCTTCCAGATGCTCATGAAGCAAACACAGAGTGGTGTGGATAAATGAGAGCATTCAGTTGTAAGGATAAATTGGTTGTTTTATTCACTAACAAGTTGCTCTAATGAGGTCTTCTGATGCCTTAACATCAAAATCCTGCCTTTGCACTATTCACAGTTCTCCACATATTACTCATATACAGCAGCTTGATTTACAAATATCTTGTTCTTTAGTGCATATAATGCAGACTAAGTCTTTGGTAACCATCAGATGAACTCTAATTTTGCACTTTGGGGATCATGGTGTGGGAATCTATAATTAACATTTTGAAAATAACTTTGTTTATGGTGGTTGGTACATCATTAACGTTTATACTTCTACCAAGCTGAGGAAACATATGGAGAAAATAATTTATAACAAAACATGTAGTATCTAAGTGCTAGTATGTACTATATGTATTGCATGTGTGCAAAGAGAGGGAAAATGTCATCAGCTCCATAATTGGAGATTTTTATCCCCCTCCTTTCAAAATACACTATGTGAAAAGTGGGCATCTTGATTTCCAATGTAATGAACACTGCTCGTTCCTTCTCCATCTCCTCCTCCTGAGCGAGCAGCCAATACACACAACAGGTTCTGTCCTAACTGGCTCAGAATATGGCCAAGAAATCCAACTACTGCTGTTCATCTCTTCTCCAAATGGCATTATCAGAGAAGCTGTTAAGATCCTTTTATAAAAGCCTGGTGTGCTCTGTCCATACAGAGCTGGATTAATCAATCATTTTAGTGAGACTAAAAGTACATTAAATGATAAATGGACAGCAAGTCAGTTGTGGACACAGCAAGGATGGTTTAAACCAATGTCCGACAGCTTCTTATTTTCAGGGTCATTCTCTGTCCATATATTTATGCATCTCTTGATATAATGGCCACTTTAACTCACAGTAAGCATAATTCTCCTGCTCAGTGCCTGGCAGAGTTTTCCGTTCCATGTGGCCAAATGATATCCCCCTTTCCTCTGAGCTTGCTAAAGCCTATCTGCAAGAGCTCTGCAGGGAGGAGGATGCAGAATAAGGGGTTGAGGAGGAAAGGGGATCTCCAATACTTCAACCTCACCACAGCCTCACTACTAACATATTCCATTATTGCCAAAACAGGACATGCACAGGATGGGGTAGTGGGTCATCGGCAGCAATCAGAAGATGTTGTGATAGGAATCACACTGCAATGAAGGCTGGGAAGTGAGAAGCAGTCTGGAAGCACAGAACCTCCACACATGGGTGCTAGCCTCTGGCAGATCTCCTTAGCTCTCAGGAGAGCTTCAGGTTTTAGGGACCTGGGCCATTATTCAGGTCTGGCTCCAGGCACCAGCTGAGCAAGCTGGTGCTTGGGGCGGCAGATTGTTGGAGGCAGCATTCTGCCCAATCCTAGGGGAGCACGTCCACTTTTGTTTTGTTTTGTTTTGTTCCGCTCCGGCCGCCCTGTAGGGGGTGGCGGCGCGGAGAACCAGAGCGCCCTGCAGGGCAGTCCTCTTCCTTCCCTTCCCGCCGACCGGAGTGGAGCCCTCGTGGCAGGCGGCGGCACAGCAGGAGGGGCCACGTGGCAGCGCCCCTGCTGTAGCCCTGGCTGCCCCCTTCTCTCCCCCTCCCCTCCGAGCTGGTCCCCCAGCACCCGCGCTCCGGCCGCACTGCAGGTTTTTTTTTTTTTTTTTTTTTGCTTGGGGCGGCCAAAAAGCCAGAGCCGGCCCTGCCATTATTTTATAGAGGTTAGAAACAGGCTTATTCCATCACCACCACAACTCGGAGGAAATAATGAGGTAGAGGCTTTATTTGTCAAAACTCAGAGTCTTTTCCTCAGTTCAGAAATCTCAGAGAGGTTGATTAGTCCCAGAGGTCAAATTACCAAAAACAAATAATCAAACACACCCCAAAAATTAAGCTCTAAAGTCCATGTTTAGGCATCTAAAGGTGTGGCCTGATTTTCAAACGGGTTGAGGAAACAGCAATTCCCCTGGACTTCAATGGGAACACTTTTGAAAAATCAGGCCACTTCTTTAGGCACCTGAACATGTACATACAAACCTAAATTTAGACACCACTTTTCGAAAAATCTTCATCGGGGTCTCTTGGCTATATTGTAAAAGTTCTCCTGTTGAAAATATTTTTAAAAAGCAAAGAAAGAAAACATGTAGCATTTGCACAATTTTGATAAACACTGACTAGAATGTGAAAAACATGACAGAATGAAGTCAAATCAAAAAGAAATAGTTAAAGGAAATTTAAAGAAAAATTTTCTACTTCCAGTGTTTTTGCAATCCAAACATCATATCATTTTACAAGTGCCAAAGAACCAGAGAATAAAAGAGGCATAGCCAACTTGAAAACAACATTTTAAAAAATTATACAAGTACTATCTAAGGATGGGTGAAGAGAAGAGAAGAGAAGAGAAGAGAAGAGAAGAGAAGAGAAGAGAAGAGAAGAGAAGAGAAGAGAAGAGAAGAGAAGAGAAAAAATGTTTATTTTTTTCCAATTTATTCTCATTGTTAATGTGAGTTAAAAGTATTTTTAAATAAAGTGTTTTAACCTGAAAATGCCTACTTACACAGATGTTATTTTTCAATTATTTCTATTTACATTCTGGTATTAAATATGGTAGTTTTATCAAGAGACATGGCTGGAGGAGTCAGAAGCATAGAGTTTACTGCTGTACGTTATCTTCTACCCCAAATCAAATGGTGGACAGACCAGGGGAATTACATTTGCACTTCACCTCACAAGCCAGCTGTGAATAGATTTGGAATGGTCCCCTTAACAAAATTAACAGGAAAAGTTTTTGTCAGGAGTTTTTGGTTGTGTGTGTGTGTGTGTGTGTGTGTGTGTGTGTGTGTGTGTGAAGTAACTTGTAAGAGTTGGTTTCTACTTTTTTTTCTTCTAATGACTAAACTTTTCCTTTTAATACTATATTTGGTCTCAAAAAGTCCACCTAAAAACAATAAAAGGAGAAGTATATTTTGGCCCAGTTACACCTAAAAATAACTTTATGCATCTAAAAGCCATCCTCAGACAATAGGTGCTTTATTCTTCCCACACTGATGGGTGTAACTCTATTGACTTCTCTGTTGCATCAGTGTACCTGAGAACAGAATACACAATAGTCTAATTGTCACATAAGCAGCACTACACTTATGTGGCAAAACTTTGTGCTAACAATGAAAGTAACAATGAGGCAAGTACTGAAAGATTTTTTGGTAATTCTCAAAGAACTTGGAACGACTACAGGGTATGTTGTCTACAAACCCATGAAGTCATGTGCTATGTCTGTTTGAAGTTTGGCTGACTTCCAAATGTAATGTTAGTTTTATATCTTTGCACTTTATTATTGAGCGATCTCCTAATCTTTCATTAGGTCAGACTGGCTGGGTTTTTCTCCTTCCTTGGCAGTGTAGGGCATGTATCACTTGCTGGCTTGAAGCAGAGAAAATGGTGGATTCTCTGTAACTGGAAGTCTTTAAATCAAGATTTGAGGACTTCAGTAACTCAGCCAGAGGTTATAGGCCTATTGCAGGAGCAGGTGGGAGAGGTTCTGTGGCCTGCAATGTGCAGGAAGTCAGACTAGATGATCATGATGGTCCCCTTTGGCCTTAAAGTTTATTTGGGTTTTGTTTACCCGCCACTGCTATATCTCTTAGTTTTCATTATTAACACCTATCATCTCCCAGCTTTTTTTCCTCCTAAATATTAGTGAACTGAGTGCTAACAAAAAGGGCTAATCTGACAGTGCGACTAACTGAAGGCCCCTATTTATCAGAAGAAAACACAATGCAAGTTTCCCCATACTATCCAGCCAACATGCCTCACTCACTCTCCAGAAGAGCCACTTCTAAATGTCAAAGTGAAAGTTCATCTTTCTACTGAAGATGCAAACATCATCATCATTTAGGTGGTAGCTTTTATAGCCTGGACATCTGCTCACTAGAAAGTGCACATGGACCTTTCAATTCATCTCACTTAGGACAACAAAAGAGCCATCAGCCAGTAAAGGCTTTCAGTCAGTACTGATCTAGGCTGAACCAGTGATGTAGAGGCGAAAGGCTCTGTATCTCATTACCAGTCCCTTAAATCATCCAGGCCCTTACTTCTCCACACTTCTTAAAAGAGCTAAAGATTAATGCAGAAAACCAATGGCAGACACACAAATTTTGCTATTAGTGACATCCATGCTACCCCATAAAGTCAATGGGGTTCCACAAATGTAGCTGAGGGAAAAACAGTTTGCATACAACTAAAACTCCATAAATCCTAATTATGTTAATTGGTCTCTGCTAGAGCTTTCTTCAAATTTGAAGGGAGGGCAGGTAGACAATTTTCATTTTTTTTTAAATGTTAGAACATTAAGTTTCATTGCAATCTTTCCAATTCTAAAGTAGACAACTCACAGTTCTTGAAGTCAACACAGTTAGTCATTTAAAGACATTATAAAAAGATTAGATGTTTATGAAGTGGCAATTTCCTAGAACAAAATGAAATCCACTAATTATCATCAGAACTACTTGTTGCTTATCTTACTTTTGAATTTTAATGATGGGTGCTGTGGGGGAGGTGGGGCAAATTAGAAGAAAAAACATCTTGCTTACCTGCTTTTCTCTATATGTTAAATTTGGACTATTATTTCAACTGAAGCACAAAACTGGATTAATTGATTTTAATTTAGTTACTTTGTATAGAAAAGGTCTTTGTCGTCCTTTTTAAAACTGTAGTTAAAGATTGCACATAATGCTCAGGTCCATTTCTCATGGTCATCAACTGCTGTATTGCCATCACATTTTGATCCAAATCCTTTGACTCTTTTTAGTTTGAGGGGTTTTTTTGTGTGTGTGTGTGTGTGTGTGTGTGTGTGTCTGGTATAGCTCAGCTGAAATTCAGGACACACACACATACACACACAAAATTTTCCCCATTTCCAGCTGGAGGCTGATGTTGCTACTTATACAAGCAAACAGGTCATTCAAAATAGAAAGCAATGAAAAATATGCTGACGCTAATGCTGACCCTACTATTGCCCCACTTGTTAATTTTCTGCAGCCTTAGATGTTGGCATGACATACTGTATCACATACTGAATCAACTATTCATTCTGTAGCTCTCCCCCTACCTTTTGCTTAGTGATTCTGCTTAGTTACATATACATACCACAGTGCTTAGGTAAGTTATTATGAATTTAAGTAGACTGTATGTGGATATTTGTAAAAGATGGGAGAAAAATAAACTGTTTTCAAATACTTAATCATGAAATGAATGTTTTGTAAAAAACAAATGCATGGGAGGGGCACTCAGGATAGCCCCACGTGTCCTGTTTTTCCTTTGGGAAATATGATCATGATGCAATAGCTATACTCTGAAGTTCATGGGCTGGCTGCACCTTTGGGGTGTATAGATACACATAGGCCAAACCTATATTTTAGCTCTGAAGCTAACACAAGTAATTTACTATATTGCTTTTCTATTGAAAGACACTGTTTTCTATTCACACACCTTCTAATCATTCCTAGAGCTGGGGGAATACTGCACAAACATCTCTGCAAATATTCACGCAATTGTTTAAATGAATCTGATTTGACAGTGTGTGTTCCCCTTTTGCCTTCAGTATCCACCAACATTTGAGAAATTGAGGTTTACATGCATGAATGTTCACAGAAAATAATTTCAAAGTAATTGCAAAAACTTGAAAAAATTCCAGAAGTGTCACATGCTGATCCAAACAATGCCATGTCATTTATTTAACCAGTCGCAACAAAGAAACATAGTTCAACTAACAAATATAGACCACTCCCAATGAACTATTTGTGATCAAGCCACAGAGTAAAACCAAATATTTGGAGGATTATACTCAAATAAATACATTTGAAGGAGACAGCATGGTCTAGTGCTGTGGTTCTCAACCAGAGGCACGTGTACCCCTGGGGGTACAGAGAGGTCTTCCAGGGGCTACATCAACACATCTAGATACCTGCCAAGTTTTACAACAGGCAACAGAAAAAGCTCTAGCGAAGTCAGTACAAACTAAAATTTCATACAGATAATGACTTGTTTATACTACTCTATATACTATACTCTGAAATGTAAGTACAATATTTATATTCCAATTGATTAATTTTATTATATGATAAAAATGAGAAAGTAAGGAATTTCTCAGTAATAATGTGCTGTGACACTTCTGTATTGTTACATCTGATTTTGTAAGCAAGTAGTTTTTAAGTGAGGTGAAACTTGGGAGTATGCAAGACAACTCAGATTCTTGAAAGGGGTACAGTCGTCTAGAAAGGTTGAGAGACACTGGTCTAGTGGACTGTGACTCAAGAGACCTGGACTCTATTCCCAGCTCTGCCACTGACCTGCTGTGTCACCTTGATCAAGTCACTTCAGTTCTGTTTTGCCCTCCCCACCACTTATCAGTTTGTCTATTTAGCTCATAAGTTTTTCGAGGTGGACATTGTCTCATACTGTGTGTCTGTACAAAGGCTAGCATAATGGAAGTATGATCTCAGTGGAGACCTGTAAGCTCTACTCTAAGAAAATTAAAGAAGAAACCAATATGATCTGTTCATGGAAAATAGAAAACTAAAAAAGAGAGAGAAAGAAGAAAGAGGCTAAATTTCTCAGATAAGCTATTTGATTCAAATTATTGAATCAGTTATTCAGTTAATTAATTCTAGGAATCTGGGTATTAAATCCAGGCTATGATATTTTAAATTGTCTATATAATTGTAGTCATAAGGAATTAAATGCTTCCCTCCCACCCCCATCATTTTGAAGCTGAGCCAGACTTCTCTCTCAGAAAATCTATAGCTCCTAGAACTAATAGAAAATTAGCACTGCTTAATAAAATCCATGGATGGCTTGTTATTGCAGCTCCATATCCAAAAGAGAACAAATGTATTGACTAGCACGTCTTGCTATAGCATCTCTACATTACCGGTATTTGAAATAATCTTGAGGCAAAAAAGATTGATGGTGATATAACTCTTTGTCAGTAGAAGTTGGTAGATAGGTCACAGGATGGGTGTAGGATGCAAAAAAACAAAACCCTCTGGGTTCTTCTTTTTCTTCTTCATTATTATTAATTATTACTATTGTTTATATTACTGTAGTCATGGACCTGGAGAAACAGAACAAAAAGACAGTCCCTGTTCCAAAGAGCTCACAATCTAAGTATAAGAAAAGAGACAACAGATGGATATAGAGAGGTTGACAGGAGAGGACAAGGCAACAATGAGACAATATTGGTCAGAATGATAGGCAGTGGTTTCAGTACATCAGCAGCTTAATGGCTGTCAAGTTTCTGTAGGGATCATGGCAAAGAAGTGCTTCAAGGAGAATGATGAGTTAGAGTTGCAGATGTTTATGAGGAGCTTTGCTATTGACTCACTCGCTGATCATGAGGGAATCACTCGGGACATGTTTTTAGAGGTACTTATTACTCCTAACTCCAAGTGAAGTTAATGGAAGCTGCAGGCACTCACCAGCTTTGAAAAACAGGGCCTTAACCTCTGTGCCTCAGTTTCCCAAAGTACTTCACACATCTTTTTAGAACGCTTGACAATTACACCTCAAGTGTGCTATATATACACACAGTGGTGTTGTTGTGTGCTCCACTTTTCAGATCTTCCTACAGAAATCCAAAACAGTTTGTTAAATCTGCATCTAAACCTTGCTTCTCTGTAAGGCCTCAAAGAGAATTTGTGTTCATTACTATATATATGCATCTGCCCTCTGTGGGATATTGCTAGCTGAGCCAGAGTTCTTCATCTAATCCTAGCACATCAAAGGATATTAGCAGCTCTGAAATGAATAACTAGAGGGTTTCATGACATGGTTTTTATACACATATATAATGTGGAGAGCCAAAGACATTTGCAGTCCCATAAAGCCATTCACATTTCAGAACCTGTCTCTCGTGTCTCCTTTACGCAAGTCTTCAAGTAATTAACCAAATTCAGCATGTTCCCTAACTGGCCACCTGATGCCATTAGCAAGACTGACACAAGAGGAATGCCAATTCATTCCCACCCCCTAGTCTTCTTCCAAATTTCTGGTGAAAGCCCATCTGCTGCAATAGTTCTCACCACACACTAGGCAATGCAGCGTTCGTGGTGTGCTCTCCATGATAGAAATGCAGCATGGGACTTTTGTAAGATCTGCACCGGTCCACATTCAGAAAATGCAATGGAGCTTTCCACCCCCTCGCAAAATTAGAACGTAATTAGTTACAAAACAAATTTGCTGTGTTACAATGGAGACTTTTAACTCCTCAAAAATCTGAACATACATATGTGACCGGGGTCCTAGTGGGGGCCAGCTGTGGCCACTCAATTAGGGTGAACTGCAAAGAATGGGGCAGACAATCCCCAAAAAGTTGGTGGATATTCCAATACTTAGATTTACCAAGCCAGCATAAAACAGCTTCTTTATTACCTTACTGGTTACTCAGAAGTCCAAACAACACAGTTCCGTTAAAGTGATCCAGCCTCAGGCCTCCATCCAGGTACCTAAGTCAAATATGATGATTTCTGAAAAGTTTATTTCATCATATAAAAGAAAAGGTTCTACCAATCCCAAAGGATTGGACACATGACCTCCCAGGTTAATTAATGTTTCAGCTCTTACCCAAATACATGCTACAGCCAATTCTTATTAACTAAACTAAAATTTATTAAAAACAAGTATGGTTAAAAGAGCTATATACATACAGACATGAGTTCAATTAACTGAGGTGCAGATTCATAGCAGAGATAGTGAGCTTTGTAGTTGCAAAGAGTTCTTACAGAATTCAGTTAATAGGTTATAGTCCAATGTCCAAATCTCATATTCAGGGCGTACCAGCATAATTGGGACCCCAGTCTTGCAGGGGTCAATCAAACTTCCCCTGATGAAGCTTAAGCAGATCTGAGATGACAGAATTGGGACCCAAGTATCTTTTATACAATTTTATGTCCTCTTTGGCAAGCTGGGAGTTCCTCTGGGAACAAAAGGTAATTAGGATGACTTTGAAGGTGGTCCATCACCGATACTTAACTATAGAATTAACATAAGGCAATTTGCTTGTTCCTCCACCATTCACAGATCATTTTCTATACATTTCAAAGAGAGATGAATACAGAAATATCCCATGTTTACAATTCATTTACATGCTAGGATGCTCTTTTGATCTCTGAATTATCAGAATACAGCATAGACAGGGACTGTTAATTACATTGTCCACCCTACTCATACCCTGTTTCCCCGAAAATAAGACATCCTCCGAAAATAAGGCCTACTTACAGTTTTGCCTCTCGTTGTAATATAAGGCATCCCCCCGATAATAAGACCTCCCCGATAATAAGGCATCCACCGATGTGTACCGTATTCTTCTTCATTGAAAAATAAGACATCCCCTGAAAATAAGACCTAGCGCATCTTTGGGAGCAAAAATTAATATAAGACACTGTCTTATTTTCGGGGAAACAGGGTATATATGTAAATATACAAACACACAAACATTATCTCCCCACATATCTTTTGAAGGTGGTTTATTTTGCAGGATGTTTAACCCTTTCTAGCCATACATCACAATATAGTTATGCTTCATAGAGCAACTAAATCTTTGGGTTTCCTTTGGCATATGCACTCCATGCTGCTTCCTATACAGGGAATGTCTTCCAATTCACCAGCCTCTCCTCTTGTAAATGCCACCTTGAGCCTCTTTTCTGCCAGATCATATACAAGAAATAGCTCAATGTAAAAAAGTTACGAACATGAATTGCAAACAAGATGCAACTGAATCTGAAAATGCACAGCTGCCAAAGCTGAGTGGTTGCAACTGTAACCATAGCCCTTCCACAACTTTCCCTCTCTATTAAATGCTAGTCTCTCATCGCATCACATTTTAAATTAGACCATAAGTTCTGTGAGGGTGGAAAGGAAGTTGTCTTTTTTATATGTTGCTGCAAACCTTTTAGCATACTTTGGGGCACTAGGGCCAGAATGTTCAAAAGAGCTCAGAGCACACACAATCTGAGCCAGGTTTTTCAAAAACAACTCCAGTCTCATTTAGGCACCAAAATAAGTGACCCGATTCTCAAAAGATCACAGCAGGCTGAGCACACATTGGGCACTAAATTCTCTTGAAAATCTGATCCAAAGTGTCATGATCAGAACTGCTGACTGCAGAACATTTTTGAAAATTTGGCCCTTATTGAGGCACCTAAATGGGAGCTGAGTTATTTTAAAAGTCTGTTCCCAAATGGGGCTGAACATTTAAAAATCTAGCCATATCCATGTGAACTACAACAATATACAGTATATTTTAGTACTGATAGAGCATTATATATGAATTAGATCTTAGGTATGTGAAATGCATTCATACTCTTGTTTAAAGAGACAATTGCTAATGATTTGAATGATTGCACATTCAGATAAATGCATGACATTCTGCACGACATTCAAATACTATATATTGAGCTGGTTGGGAAATTTCCATCCATTTTATTTTTTTGACAGAAAATGCAGTTTCCACACAATCGACGTTTTCCACAAGAAAAGGTAAGATTTTGCCAAAAGCTTGATTTTCTGCAGGAAAAAAATAAAAAAAATATTTTGCTTCAGGTCACTCCATCCTAAACCAAAACATTTCAGTTTGTTGAATCAAATCTAAAGGTTTCTGATCAGCATGCCACTGAACTGTGTCCACCTGAGCTTCTGCAGTGCCTCATGATTTTGCAATTCAGGTGCCTGATGCTTGCATTTAGCCCTATGGCTGAGCTCCCTAGCTGGAATACATCTCCATGATGTGCCAGTCTCTCTGCTCAGCTGCCATAGAAGTCATAATCCAGCCGCAGATCCTGGCCCATAGAATATGGACATAAATCATCTGAACCACAACTCCCACAAGGCACCACAGGTTGTGCAGACTAACAGTCCGCTGCTGACCCAACCCAAAACATTTACACATTTCTGAATTGAAAATCTTTGGAACTCCTCATTCTATGAAAAATTCCAGCATTCCTATATTTTGTCCCGATTTAGGACAAAAACGAAAAGTTGACATATCAGAATTTCCCATGCTAAGTAGGAATTTTAAGTTATCAAAGAGCAAAAACATCTGCCTTTTCGTTTAACTGGCCGGATCCCCTCCCACCCCCCAACACACACACTTGTATTATGGGATGTTAACTGTGGTCATTTAAATATCACTGTCCACGAATATCAAAAAGGATCCCATTAGAATTTAATCAAACTTTTTAAAAAAATCACTTTTAGGCTAGGAATAAGCATGAGAATTCAAGCAACTAATCTTCTGGCTTCCTCTCCTGCCTATATCCTCAAGTGGATGTCAAATATCTATCCCTCATTTTTCAGAGGGGTAGCCATGTTAGTCTGTATCAGTAAATACAACAAGGAGTCCTTGTAATTTTCCCTCTGTTGATATTCACCCCTTCTTGTCTACTGGGAATGGGCTATATCCACCCTAATTGAATTAGCCTCGTTAGCACTGACCCCCCACTTGGTAAGGCAACTCCCATCTTTTCATGTGCTGTATACCTGCCTACTGTATTTTCCACTCTATGCATCTGATGAAGTGGGCTATATCCCACGAAAGCTTATGCATAAATAAATGTGTTAGTCTCTAAGGTGCCACAAGGACTCCTCGTTGTTTTTACTTATCCCTCATTTTGTTACACCTGTTCTATTCCTCATATCCCTTATCCACTTTTCTGCACCCCATCCATTAGCAAATAGATTTCAACATCATTGTAATCATGAAAACATTGTCTCTGTACCTGGTGGCATGGGCAGTTCTGATCTGGGATAATAATATGCCCACTGGTCCAGAGCATCATTATCCTTCTGGACCTAAGCTGCTGTACAGTAGACAGTCTCTTAGTCTGTCAGTGTGACAAGTCATTCATCTGATACCTTTATATCTGCCTTAGGCTAAGACCAGAAAGAACAGAGCAAAGCCAAAACCTGTGACTTTACTGGGCTGTTTTTGTGCAGTTATATAGATATCAATCCATTCATTTAGTTGCAGCTTGCCATCTGACTACAACAGAACTCCAAGAGATCAGCAGAGATCAATATCTTAAGAACTTTTTTTAAAAGAATGCTCTCACTTGATAAACTTTAGAATAAATACAAAAGTAATGGAAGGTAAAAAACAACAACTAAACTGGGACCTTGAGAGAAGAGGAGAGGAAAGAATAAGAATGAACCACTCTCAAAGATATGTTCACAATGAAATATGTTCATACTACCCCAAAATAGCAGCAACAGCTCAACCACCAGCAGCCCCCACCATTTGCTCAGTGTACCCACCCCACACTTTCTCTCTCTCTCTCTCTCTCTCTCATACACATATACACACACACACACACACAGGTCTACAGGTTTTCCACAAGCAGTTTGTTGTGAGTATTTGACATGCAAGCTATGATGACCAGGGATCCTAGAAATCAGTTTGCCATGGAAAAACGTGGAATTTTCACAGAGAATTTGTAGTTTTTACATTTTGTGAAAAAATAAAAACAGATCAACTAAATTTTACCGAAAGTACCAGTGTCACTTATTCAATGTGCACAATCTCCCCATCTTGTGGTTGACTTTTGAATGAACCTTACATTTACATAGCTAAACATACTCCAACGAATTGCTTATAGAGTATAGAGGTTACTCAGCATATAGAGGTTTGTGTTTCAATGCAGCTCAAATTTCACTTCAGCCTCCAGACGCGAGTAATTAAAGTTATGAAAAGATGCCGAAAATTTTAAAAATCACACCTAAAGACCATGTCACTGAGTTTGGCAAGGACAAATGTCACGTTGATGGTAACGTGCTGTTCTGTACTGCATGCAGCAAGAATGTAGATTATGTTCAAAGGCAGACAATTGTAGAACACATGGAAAGCACTAAACAAACTGAATGAAAAGGAAAAAAAAAACAAGAGGCTGAAACAGCAGGGCCATTGACAAGAGTAAAAAAACAATGAAGTGTAACTAGGTTATTCCAGTGTTTTGGTGCATTTAAAAAAACAATTTTCTGAAAATATAGGATACAGATATAGAAATATTTGGTATATGTAAGAAATACAAATTGAAGTTCTATTAATTTTATTATAATGATTGATGGTACAGGTAAGCTTCAAACTTCCTTAAAAATTGTAAATATATTAATAAAACATTGTGTTTAACTGATACCTAAATATACTGTGGCTAGGGAAACTGAAATTCAGTGTTTCATTTTAATTGTGGAAACATGCAGATTTTTATTCTTTTTTTTTTAATCATTAGAGAATTGTGGGTTTTTTTGTTTTAAATCGTGGAAAACTAGGATCCCTGGTGATGACTCATTAGGACAGACTCCAGCATGTTCCTGTCTCTGAGTGAGCTGACTCTTAGGCCTGGTCTACATTGGGGGTGGAAATCAATCTAAGCTGAAGTCGACATAGTTAGATCTACTTACCGCAGTGTCTTCACAGTGGTAAGTTGATGGCTGATGCTCCCCCGTCGACTCCGCCTGCACCTCTCACCCTGGTGGAGTACCGGAGTTGACAGGAGAGTGCTTGGTGGTCGATTTATCACGTCTAGACTAGATGCGATAAATCAACCCCCGCTGGATCAATCGCTACCCGTTGATCCAGCCAGTAATGTAGACAAGCCCTTAGAAACCGGTTTCCAAAGCCAATAGTTCTGTTTATAGTTTTAAAATAGTCTTTCTGTAAATATCTTCTGCCCTTCACTTACAATTTTCTGTTTCCATGAGAGATCATGCTTGGGAAACGTGTCTGCTAGAATTTTCACAGGAAGCAGATGCAAAAGGAGTTTGAACTTAGTCAAAGTGAATTTTTTCCCTAAATTCAAAGAAATCATGGACGTTTTTTGCACTGTTTGGCAGATCTACATTCCAGTAACAAACTTCTCCTGAAACTCAGGCAGATTTATTGGAAAGAATTTACTTCCTTATTCTTCAGGTCTCCAGAGGAAAAAAAAATTAAAAAGTGTCCAGTGGATTTAGGAGCACAAATCCTATTAATATTTTCAGTGCTGTGTGCATTCCCATATCCCTTAGGCACTTTTGAAAGTCTTCCCCTGAATCATTAGTGGTTGATCTTATTCATTTACCAAATTGCATATTTCTAAATACAGCATAAATCTTCTCTTAACCAATACCCAATAACTCAAGAAAGACTTGTACATTTAAGTTTCCTATTCATTTTATTTAATTTAAATGTATTTATAGGCATTGGTATAACACTCACTGTCATATAACTTCAATAGATCTTTTATTCAGTAATGAAACAGCAGGAGACACCATTCATATGGTGAATACTTCCTTTACATTCTGCCTGTTTTCAGAAATTCTACTGGTGGCATTTCTAGTTTCCCTTCCTACTTACTTGAGCCTTTATAGATGTAGTAATTCATCTGGTATTTTAACTTCCCACGTGTGGGGCTTTGTAAGTATATATTATTGCAATTTCACTTTCTGCCCCAGGATAATCTATCACAGTCTCTGGTATGTGACCTTCAGGTGCTCTTGTGAATAGTGTGGTAAAGATTCCATTCCAGCTTTTAGCAATATTAACCTCATCTGTCATTAACTTCCTAGTCAGATGCTTTAATGGCCCCATTGACTCTTTGCCGAGCTACATATTTCTTGTATATGTAAAAATACTCTGTTTGTTTAACTTGATTTCTTGTGTTATTTTTACTTCATTTACCATTTCTGTTTCCTCCTGGCGTCTTCACACTTCATTACCTATTTTCTATACACCTTTTCACCAGCTTTCTCCTTCAATATTTTATACTTCCAATAAGCTGCTTTTGTTACCTTAATCAGTTAATAAAAAACTTTAATCAGCTGCAACAGAGTTTTTTTCTTAAGTTTTTCTTACACACATATGAACAGAGCCAAATGTGTTGGTTTCGACTGAAACCATTCTTTCATTACAAAAGTTTGAAGATGCTTTCTGCAATCCCCTGGGGCATCCTTCTGATGTATTTTGAGCACCCAAAGGATCAGGGTAGTACTGAAGAGAACTGCAAAAATCTGAACAACACTGGAACATGAAACATGGCCAAAAGGAGCCTTGAAAAAGGCTGGGAAGACAATGACTAGAGGAGTAGTCTGGAAGAATGTCAGCAGATCAGGAGAGGTTAAGGAGCCTCAGGAGACATGGTGTAAAAGGGAAGACCAATTACAGCCTCATTGTGATTTCCTGGGCACTCAACATCCCATCAAACTGTGGTGAATTTGAGTGTGCAAGGAATGCAGGTTCTGACCCTTACAAAACAAATTCATCTTACTGGACCATTTCTGTAGCATCTATTAGAGGGGGGACTGCAGCTACTTTATTTTCTAGGCCTATTAAAAATAAAATAAAAGATGTATATTTAAGACAATTGTGAAGATGACAGAAGGAAAGAAAGAACTTCTGCTAGAGTTTCAAACTGTATGCCTATTCTCTCATTGGTTTCTCTGTGATAGAGAGAGCCAACAAGTATGCCTTTTTTAGCATGTGTGATGTGAACATCTGCCACTAAGAACTAGACTGAGAGTCACCAAAACTGATTTCATATAGGACAAACAGCCATCAGAGGGCAAGAGAAAAGCTTTGGTTATTACCACATCTGTCTGGATTGGAAAGAGATTAAGTGAAAGGTTCTACATCACATTAGCAATCCCTTGAGCCATCCACTGCTCCCAACCCCTTTCATGTCTGTTTCAGAAACAGCTCTAATTCACAATGATTTATATTTATTATATAAAACGGGCCTGGATATTCACTTTTACTATAGTATTTTGTTGGTATCACAAGCTAAGATTTTTAATGTTTTGCAAAGAATTTGGAGTGTAAACTTAAATTGTTATTCCCTGGACAATGTGTGTGTTTAACCTTTGAGGGCAGCATCTATTACTAAAAAAAATTGCTTCACTTTCTTTCCTTCTTCAATTTACAGTATTATTATTAATTATTATTATTTACATTCTGGTAGTTTCCACCTGATCAATATATGTTGTGTGTACCCTGCTAGTCCCAATTCACAGAAGATATGAGACTATTACAGCCTCAATTTAAGTACCTAGCTCTTTAGCTTAAGTGATAAAGGCTCATGCATTTTGCTCTAAAGGTTGCCAGTTCAATCCCCAGTATGCTGGCCAAGATGGCAGCTGTCACAGGAGTACAGCAGAGCCCTGATTCAGACAATAATTATCTCAATAGAGTTGGTTCAAGCAAATGTGGAGCCTTCTGCAAAGCCATTAAATTGGTCCCCTAGATAAAGAGATCAGGGTTTATCACATGGCTTTCTCTCCTACTCTGCATCCCCTCTTATACTGCTCTGCCACGGCAGAGAGGGAGGATGATGTTCAGTTGGAGGGGGGAAACATCCAGAAATTATCTACTTTTCCCCTGGGGCTCAAAATATCATCACTGAGCTGTCAATCAGCACCAGAGAGTTTGTACTACACACCAGGTGGCAGTGGAGCATGAGAAGAAAGTGTCATACTAGCCTTTCAACCTGTCCCTTGCAGGTAGGGGTTCCAATGATAACCTGCAGGCCTGGCAGCATTGTCTGAACCAGTGCTGCTCCTTAGAGAGCTAGTTAAAAGCTTCCACCCAAATAAGGCATCACAAACTTATTTTTAACATTTCAGCTTTATTTAGGAAAGTTTTCGAGACACGGTGATGTAATGCTTTATAATAGTCTTCAGCCAACACGGCGGCAGACAAAATGGGGTCAGACAAACTAGATGAATACACACTCATACTAACGATCAAGATAGTAAAGAGAAAGTATTTCAAGTCATTTTGTACACATGCAACTTATTTCTAGAGAGAGCAGGCTGGGAAAGCAAATATACCATTTACTTACTTACACAATTGTGTTTAGAAGGGATATGATGACTTCATATGGGATATGATGATCTGTGTTTAGAAGGGATATTGCTATCTTAAGGGAGAAACTTATAGCTGTATTGCATACATATCTAGAAGTAATTTATTACATGCTGTGGGTATTCCATATAAATTGCCATATAGTGTTTTCTACTTTCTTCCTTGTGCAAAAAACAAGAAAAAGTTATTCAGAGACCAAGCAATAATTAGACTCCACCTGCTATTGGTAATTTAGAAGTAGAGAGAAAAGGGCAGTCTTTTTCTCTTGTCCTCTTACTGAAATCTATTGTAGCAATACTGTGTAGGTCAGAGGTGGGCAAACTACGGCCTGCGGGCCACATCCGGCCCGGCCCCTGAGCTGCTGGCCTGGAAGGCTAGCCCCCTGCCCCTCCCCTACTGTTCCCCCTCCCCCGCAGCCTCAGCTTGTTCTGCTACCGGTGCAACACTCTGAGCAGCAGGGCTGCGAGCTCTTGGGGCAGCGCCGCTGCAGAGCCACGGCCTGACCCAGTGCTCTGTGCTGCGCGGTGGCATGGCTGGCTCCAGCCGGGCAGCGCGGCGGCCTGTCCTGGTGCTTTGGCTATAGCGCCACCAGCCACGCGGTAAGGGAGTGGGGGGGTTGTGGACAAGGGTCGGGGCTGTCAGAGGGCAGGGAACAGGAGGGTTGAATGCAGGCAGGGGTCACAGGAGGCAGTCAGGAAGGAGGGGGGGGTTGGATGGGGCAGCGGCGGGCAGTCAGTGGCAGGGTTCCGGGGGCTGTCAGGGGACAGGGAATGGGGGGTTGGATGGGGCAGGAGTCCTGGGGGGGCTGTCAGGGGGCAAGAAGCAAGAGGGGTCGGATAGGGGGCAGGGCCAGGCCACGTCTGGCTGTTCGGGGAGGCACAGCCTCTGCTAACTGTCCCTCCATATAATTTTGGAAACCCGATGTGGCCCTCAGGCCAAAAAGTTTTCCCACCCCGGTGTAGGTTGAAAAGTCAGTCCAGACATTGAGCTATTTTGTTCAGATTGCTTGACATATGCCATTAGCACTACCTACAGTAGTTTACAAGTATCTCAGAAACAAGGGGTAGGAGGAGGTTTAAAATACTTTATAGTAGGTTATGACCGGCTGGTCCAACTCAAATTGAACAAGGATTCTCATGCCTGGATATAGTTTGAACATCTGGAAGGTGGATCTTATTTTCAGCATAAAACAATATCCTGACTCTTTATGCATTAATAGACTTTTTCAGAAGTGGTCCCCAAAAACTCACAAAGGGTGGCTCACTTCAGCAGTGTCTGAGAATATCTGAAGCGTGGTTTGCTTAATCCAAATACAATGAGAACACGTTTATACAGGAAATCAGACTAGATCATAACAGTCCTATCTGACCTTGGGATTTATTAATCTACTAGAAGCAAAGACATCACTCTTCCTGGAGCTTCACCTTTATCAGTATGAAAAGTGTTATTAGCATCTCTGCTTTGGTTCAGAAAAGCATTAAAAAATGACATGGTTGTACAAACTCGTATCACTTTTAAAATGGAGTAAGATGGCTCATGATGTTTCTGATGCTTCATAGATCTGATCCCAAATTAGTACACCACCAATATTCACTCCACATTCCATTATTTCTGCTTCCTGTCCACCCAAACCAGGAAAATCAGAGAGGCTTTACATATAAGAAAAAGTAAAGGTGAGATACATTTGTTCAAATTCAGTTTAATCTATGGTGAAAAGGGAAGTTTGGGCTGGTTCTTTGCATATCCAAAGCAATTTACTCAACTATCAAATGTTCATTCTTGGAAAGAGGCTAAGGCAAAAGATCCTGGCATCAAAACTATGGCCCCAATGCAGCACAGTACTTAAGCACTTGCTTAACTTTGGGCAGGTGAGTACTCTCATTGACTTTAATTGGACTCCTTATGCCTTTAAATGTTACACATGTGCTTAAGTACTTCAATAAATCACGACCTATATCTGGTATTCTTTGACCAGCCTCACAGGTCACTATAATCAGTGACAATCTTCCTTTCAACATTCTAGGCCTAAATATTTACCACGCATTTAGATTTTGTCCTGGGGTTTTCCACTATTGTACTTCAGTCTTTCATTGGGACAAAACTTGCAGTCTTTACAAAGTCCTGCTTCAGGGAACATGCCCACTGAAGTGAGCAGGAGTGCAAGATTCGGCCCATTATATAACCAGGACATTCTCTACAATTCCAGCATATGCCTGGGTGCTGTTCTGCATTTGTGGTGTGTACTTGCTGCTTTCTGTCTTTTTTGCATCCCTATCCTCAAATCCTTTGCTATCAAATTAATGGGCAGTGTATATTCATCAGGGTATGCTATGGATGAATATGTTCCTGCATATGTAATGTGTGCTCTTTTACTGCTGTGTCCTTTATTAGGACACCTGAATATTAGTGGCCTGAACCTGATATGATTAAGGTTTAATCAACTGCTGATTAGCACTAATGAACACAACCGAATACATGTTTTATTAAATGATTTGTCTCTTTTAAAATGAAAGTAATGGTGGGTCCATTAATAAAAATTATTTGGGTCATTTCTGAGCAACTGTTGCACTCCTTAGAGAAAAAGATAGAAAGCAGCCAGCCAGCCATCCTATTAACGTCTCAGCATGTCTCATCTAACACATCAGCAGTCAGGGTTCATGGGCTCTATTTTCTAGGGTTAGTTAGGTTGAACATAAGGTTAGATACAATTCTATAAGTGTTCTTTGACAGCATAAATATGCTGTGTCTTTATGCCATGAAGGGATTCAGGGTTGTATGGGATGTAAGTCAGGGTATGGTTTTGTCCATTAGCTCCAAATGATAAAATGGGTATAAAGGGTAAAAAAAACCCCAAAATGATTAAAAACAAACAAAACAAAAAAATGAAAAGAAAAAGTGAATTGGTTCTTGAGGAGAATCTAAACAAACAGAATGCAATTGTCCCAATTATACTGACTGGAGATATGGCTAACATTCTTACTTTACAATCAACAGCCATGGGATCTATAATGACAAGTGATCAGAACCATAGTTTTGCTTCACATGCTAAACAAGGGCCTTCTGTAGCACAGTGCTCCTTAGTGCCATGCTGGTGTACTGGCATATCAGTACTGACATACAGTGAAGATTGCCTCCTAACAATTACCAACGCCACTTCCTACATTACTTGGATTTTCTGAGGAGGACACCTTTCAAATTACTAACCTTGCTCTTAGTGGGACAGATCTGACAAGATCACCGCCCACAGTGATGTCGTTTAGACACTGCAGTACCAGTTAGCAGAAATTCCTGTGTGAATAGATGACTTCACTTCTCAGCATTTAATTGCTTTCTCATTTACTCTCCTGCTCAGTAAAATGTGTATTTACCATTTGAACAGTATAGCAACCTTGAACCAATCTGTGTGTATTTACCCAGCTGCATGCACAAGAACAATGTGTGCCCTGATACTGCAGGTCAATCCACTGAAATCGGACAAAGGGTCACCCACACAGAGTGCATTGCAAGACTAGGGCCTAAACATGCACCTGTAGACTAAAAAGAATATTGTATTGTGCATGCTCGGTGTGCACGTTTGAAAGTGTTCATATCTTTGCTAAATTAAGACCAATTATTTTCAAGACAAGCAAGGGTACTAGTGAGCAAAACAGAACACAATATTGCAGTCCCGGTATGTAAACACCAGACCCAATATCGCTCACATATCAGCTGGAATGATTAATGTAGAAAAACTGCAGCACAAACAGAAAGACTAATGAGACATTTACAAGATGATTTTCATGTAATTAGCTACAATCACTATATTCTGCTCTTATTTGCACCAAAGTAAACTCAAAGTAATTGTCAGGGAAATTACTCAGATTACAATAGATTTACTCTGTATTTCACAGGTGTAACCAACAGTAGAATTTGACCTATTGTCTAGGTTACTGACTTAGCAAAAACATCCATTTCTCTCCACCATGTAACTAACTAAATGAATTTACAAAGTCTCAAAATTGATTTATTTGTAAGGTATTGGAAAAAGACACATGGTTGGCGTGGCTGCTCAGTGGTGGAGGGCTGAAGCATTATGGGCCTGATTCAAAGCCCACTGAAGTGAACTGAAAGACTAGCACTGACTTTAATGGGATGTGGATCAGGATGTGTATTCACGGGATGAGGATAGCATGCTCATGTTCTTGAACATCTTTGGTAATTTAAAGTGATGGCTGTTGACATTGTGTCCCTGCAACAACAAACACTAAGGGAGGGATTCTCCCATCTGCTGTGGCCCCTTTATGCTGTTGAAGTATCACTGAAGTCCTGGATCCATCAAAGAAAGAATTCCCCTGGCACAGAAACTGAGGACAGCTGATTCCTCTTTAAAAAGCTCAGGAGTAGAGAATGTGCTGGTGACATCTTGGGAGGCAAAGGGAGCAGGGTCATAGTGCACATTCCAATGGTGATTCTGTGCTGGGATCAGGACCGGCTCTAGGCACCAGCAAACCAAGCACATGCTTGGGGCGGCACAATTCCAAGGTGGCATTCCGGGAGGTTTTTTTGTTTGTTTTGTTTTGGCAGTTGCGCTCTCAGAGGTTGTTTTTATTTTTTGTTTTGCTTGGGGCGGCAAAAAACCTAGAGCCGGCCCTGGCTGGGATGCCATTCATAGGGAGCTTGTTTTGGGCTGCTTAAGATAGGCACCTACATAAGACTGGAATGATTCTCAAAGGTGCAGAGACACCTGCTAGAAAACAGAGTTTCACATTTCACAGAATTCAGAGGGCACACAATCTGTGGCCTGCTCCTGCCTCCCACCAACTGCTGTGGAACTGCAGCAGTTCCACAGTATATTGGGGTTTTCTCTGCATCAGCATACGGAATAGGCAGCATTGGCCCTTGATCTGATAAGCCAGGATTGTTCAATTCAAATACATGTGATATATTTTTTGTTGTACACTCCCTTCCTTAAAGAGAGACTTTTCCTAATGGTTTACACTGAAAACGTTCATCTTGATTTGTTGTTGGCAGTGTTTTTGTAGCCCTGTTGGTCCCAGGATATTAGAAAGACAAGGTGGGTGAGGTAATATGTTTTATTGGACCAACTTCTGCTGGTGAAATTTTGAGCATACATAGAGCTCTTCTATGATGCCCAAAAGCATGTCTCTTCCACTAATAGAAGTAGGTACAATAAAAGATATTACCTCACCCACCTTGTCTAACCTTGATTTGTGAATTAAAATGCTGCGACTCTAAAGCCTATTAGGCCCAATTCTGCCATATATAAACTTGTTAACACCAGTAAGAATGCAAGAACATAACCAAATTTGGCTTTTTTTTTAAATTACGATGTTGAACAAAGTTATGATGATTGCATTAACCCCAAATATATTCATCCAAAATAAGTGGGCTGCTGTGCCTTCAGACATTTAAATTAACAAGAAAATTAACTAAGATGTTACATTATTTCTAAGATATACTGCTCCCACAACATAGACCGAAGTCCTGAGTGTGTAAACATTGTAGAAGAAAAGTAATAATGGTTTTGAGAAACTGTCATTGTAAACACTAGTTTAAGGGCAAGTGTTTAATATAGGATAAATCAGACTTGTCAGGGTAAAAAGTAACCATTAACTGGTTGGGATTAGCAAGAAACATCAGCAGTGGGCAGGTTACTTCACAATGTCCACTATAGGACTTCTAGCACCTTCCTCTGAACCATCTGGTTCTAGCCACTGTTACATTCATTATAATTAACTACTGCTCTGAGCCAGTGTGGCAACTCCTATATTCGTATCAACTAACAGGCTTGTCATGTTTTGGCTGCATTTTTTAAATCATATTTATATTTTTTAATTATGAAGGAGTATAAACTGAACTAGAACCAGCACCAAAAGAGCTGTTTCATTTCAATTAACCTAGTCTTGCAACCCTGCTCTGTCAATGACAAAATGGCAATTTTTTTAAAAAGCTCGTGACATGAAAAAGGAAGGGTAAAGTTTATGTCTAACCCAATGTCCCACATTTATTAGTTAATCAATGGCTTAATCAGATTTAGTTTTATCAAAAGAATCTGGAAGTGCCTTGTTATAAATTTAGAAGATGCATGTCTTTTCACTGAAACAAAGAACCGACAGCCTCTCTCCGCAATGCATATTTGTATATAGAATTAAATGTATAAACCACTTATGTTAAGAAAATTCAAGGGAGTATTCTCCTAACTAAGTAGCATTTTTTCATTATTATTTTTTACTCCCCAAATACATTTCTAGTTAATAAAAGGATAGTTTGCTTTTTCTGCATTAAAAATCTACTTTTTTTTTTAGGAAAGACTTCTCAAGGGTTGGAAAACAGCAAAGAAGAAATCAAGGGCCCAGGAATATTTTTTTTTAAATGCCTCTTCATTTCTGATGGCAGAAAAATAAGTTTTGGATTATCTCAGCATCTTATAAAACTGAAGTTATGTACCTAAAAGCATGCATTATTCATAAGATGTAAACCATGTGCCTTTAAATGGTTATTTCCCTTCCCCCTGAATGTAATTAAACCTAAAGGCATACAGGGCATATAAGACTAGTAAACGAGAGTGGGAAATAAAGAATCAAATAAAAAATTTCTTGGTAAATTTAATTGACAAGAGTTTACATTTATCAGGGATTCCAACATACCAGAAAAAAATTCTCAGTTTTCAACTGCTAGCACAACGGTACCTTAAAAATAATTTGTTCGGAAGAAGACACAGCTAAATGCAGCAAAATCTGCTCTGATTTAAGCAAGGCCAGCAATTCTCAGATTTAAGCTTTCTTTCTTGTGCCTGATGATTGAAAGCAATGTGCAGTTTGAGACACCTGTGTTTAGTCTAAGAGTGGCAGCCTGACACTCTCAAGGGACTTTTTGAGCTTGTAACACGGGCATATGGGTCAAAATATTTATTTCACACAACAAGCATGAAACTTCATTCATTGCTTTTATTTTCTTTCTAATTAAAGACTCATTTCAAAGCAGAGTGGAAATAATGTGTCTGCTGTGGTTAATATTTTATCAGTAATCGAGCGTACCAACCATGTATACCTCGTAATAGCCCAGGGTCACTGCCCCACTTCCCTGAGATGCCATATGGCTTGTCCAGAAGAACGGAAACCACAAATGACCCATCACTAGTTGAGTGATAATGTGAATCAATGGAAATAAGTATGTGGTTTTGAGAGCTGACTCATCCATTGTGGAAAGAAACATTAATCTTAACAACCTTGAGTGTTTTACATCATAACATGAGATGATACATTCTATTATCAGGACTTTCCAGCATAGGAATCAATCACTATCAACAGGCCGATTTCTTTCCTTTCTTTGGAAATACCTGTTCCATTAGAACCACTTCTTGTTTCTAACTATATTAAGAACATCTAACCTGTAAAGAAAGGAACACTGAATCCAAAATTAATTGATGAGTGCCAAGGTGAAAAACACATCCAGGACTTTTAGTGTTTAATATTAATTTAAAATAATATTACTTTGCTATGTTTAAACTTATTTTTCATGGAGAAGGCAGGCAGTACGAGTAAACTTCTGTCAGTGCTTTAGTTTGAACAAAATATCATCATAATTCATTGCTGCTGTGGAACCACTTGTTCATCTTTTCTCAGTTGAGCAGGTTGTAATTTGATCATCTTTATTTTCTGTTGAGCAGCTAGCAACAAAAATGTGCAAGCTTAACAACAGTCAAAAGTACTGCAGATATACAGGTAAATTCTGCTCTCACACTGGTGTATGGAAGTGATCCAAAACCCACTGAAGTCAATGTCAAGATTCCTACTGATTTCAGTGGGCTTTGGACAGGCTTTTAAACCCCCATTCAGCAATGTACTTAAGCATATGCTTAACTGTAAGTATGTAAGTAGCTCCATCTCTATTCTATAAAGCCCTTAAGCACATGCTTATCTTTAAGGTGAATAGTCCCATTAAAGTCAGGCATGCACTTAAGTGGTTTGCTCAACTGAAGGCTACAATAGAAGATCATGAACTCCAGAACACACATCATGGGCATATGGAACAAATATACAAGGCCTTCTCAGGCTCCTACTACCAGTGGTTTTACACCAATGTAACTCCACTTACTCCAGTGGAATTATTTCTAATTTACGCTAGGGAAACTGAGAAGAAACCCCACCGTTTTTGAAATGTTGCCTCCGTTATACGGTAAGTTATTTAATCTACAGAACAGATATATCTACTCTTGAATACTTGCCTAACCAGTTGGCAATTTTTGGTTATTGCAATGTAGAACCACTTTTAGCTGAGTGTGGATCTCTGGCCCCCTCTAGTGGCTAAACCACATAGGTTTATGCACCTGCTACTGCCTGCAAAATAGGTTTCCAAGCTAACTGATCTGGTCTGTTTTGTTAGCTAAAGCAGTAGACCCTCATCCCTTTAGTTCCAGAGGCTTTAGGTTCAATCCACATGGGCAATCTATCCAGGGGCATCATTGCAATATCATCTGACTCATAGGGTAATAAAATGCCAACTGGGAAGTTCTGCTGAAAAACAGATAGCACCATGTAGTCCAGGGTGAGGTTTAATCTATTAATTTTTTAAAGGGTTTTGAGATCCTTGTAAGAACTACATTATAGAAATGCAAAATAGAAGTTGTAATAATTATTAAGAAGTAGGCAAAGATCTATAGGATTCCATTCCTGTAATGGCCATCTACTGCTCCAAACTAAGTATTTTAGCTTGAATTCCTTTGGAAGCTTTGCCAAATAGGAAATCATTCTGTTTAAGAAAGATTATTTTTGATAGTGAATATATTGCCCCAGATCTTTCCTACAGCCATTCTAGGCCCATATTCTGCAATTTGATCCACGCCAGTAGACCCTACATATCTCTGTGGAGCTAGGTGGAATTCAGTGGGACTCCATGTGACAATAAGTAGCATTGCCCAATCTTGAGATTTTATCATGCATCTCATGATATTTGGTGTTTTCCATCAAGCCCCAGCTCCTGGAATCAGGTGGTTCCATGAGAATCTCAGCTTTCACTTAAAAAGGTTCTAGCCAGGAAAAAGAACAAATGACGTGTAGATATATTGCTTAAGATAAACTGGAAAGTGTTCAGAAACTGGTGATAAATGTGATACAAGAAACTATAAAGAATAGACTAGCCCTCATAACTGCATCCAAAATCTGGAAAACATAAAACCAAATGCTCAAAAGCCCCCATTTATTTAAACACATGATCCTTTTAAGTGTCTTTTAGCGGAGGGGGGGTGGAAGGGGGCTGAAGAAAGGGTTACTCACCTTGTGCAGAAATTGTGGTTCTTTGAGATGTGTCCCCCATGTGGGTGCTCCACTGCAGGGGTATCTGCATCCCTGCACCTCAGATCAGAGATTTTAGGTAGCAGTGTCTGTTTGGCCCACACATGCGATCTCCTTGTCTTGGGCTCTGCCTCGAGGCTATCTAGTGCTGGGCCGATGAACTGCTTTTAGTTCTTTCTTTACTACAGAGCCTATTGATAAGAACTCTGAAATAAAGAGGAGGAAGGCAGCACCCATGAAGGGGGGGGGGGGGAGGGAAACACATCTCAAAGAACCAGATTTACCACAAAAGGTGAGTAACCCTCTTCTTTGAGTAGTGTCCCTATGAGTGCTCTGCTATAAGTGACTCTACAACAATACCTCTGCTGGAGGGGTGGGGCTTTAGAGTCGAGTCTAATATTGTGGGTAATATGGTGAAGCCAAATGTGGAATCGGATGCGGAGTCATTGTTCAAAAGTATGAGCAGATGCACAAGTTGCTGCTCTGCATATTTCTGTGATGGGAACATTTTTGAGGAAGGATACAGAAGTGGAAAGAGAGCTCATAGAATGAGTTCAAAATCCAAATGGAGGTTGTAGGTACAATAGTAATAGGTAATGCAATCTGACATCCATCTAGAGAGAGTCTTTTCTTAGAGATTGAGGATCCTTCAGATCTCTCTGTAATAGAAAGGAATAGTCTAGGAGATTTTCTGAAAGGTTTAGTTCTATCCAAATAGAAGGCCAATGCTCCCCTGACCTACAGTGTATGTAATATTGAGCCTTTCTTGTCCTGGTGTGGCTTAGGGAAAAAGTCTGGGAGGTGGATAAGTTGGTTTATGTGGAAGGCAGAAGACATTTTCAGGTGTTGAACGTCTGTAGTGGGAGAAAGGCTCCTATGAATTCTAGATGTTGTACTGGAGTCAGAGTAAACTTTTGAACATTTAGTTGTAGTCCCAGCTGCATGAATAGATCTACAGTCTTGCATGACTGACTAGGCATCAAAAGGATAGTATGTTGAGTAAGCAGTCATCTGGATATGGAAATATGTCATAATACCTTGGTTGTGAAGATGTGGTGCTACCACAGCAAGGACCTTTGAGAACCCACTGGGTACAGATAAGCCAAATGGAAGCACCCTGTATTTAAATTGGTCTTGACCCAGGATGCATCTTAGAACCTCCTGTGGATGGGTGGATTGTGATATGAAAATAAGCATTTTCTAGGTCAAGGACTGATACTAGTCTCCATGGTCCAGAGATGGTATTATTGCTGCTAATATAACCATCTTGAATCATTGTATCTTTACATATCTGTGAATGAGCTCAGATGGAGACCCATTCTGGATTTGCTGTTTATTTGGTATCAGGAAGTATTTGGAATAGAAACCCTTCCCTCAGTGTTGAGTGGGAACTGGTACTATAGCATCCAGGTTTAGGAGAGAATTTGTCTCCTGATGTAACATGTGCTCATGAGAAAGGTCCCTGAAGAGGAATGGGGAGGAAGGGTGGTAAAGTGGCTTGAATATCCCTTGGAGATGATCTCCAGAACCCACTTATCTGTTTTTCCCACAAACAAACAATTTGGATCCTTCGAACGGAAGGACCTCCACAGTAGTTTGGACTGCTCTGGGGAGACTGGAAAGGTGAAGCCACAAAGCTCTCCATTACTACTGCTGTTGATATGGAATGAACAGCTGTGTCAGCAGCATCTAAAGAGGTCTAAAATGGATGTCCTCACACGCAGCTGACCCTTAGAAATACTGGTTTGGTACCACTCTCTTCAGTCATTTGGGAGATGTTCAATAAACGCGTTGAGCTTCGAGTAATTGATGTGATTATATTTAGCCATAAAGGCCTGATAATTAACAATCCTAAATTGTAGGGTTGCTGACGAGTATGGATTTCCTTATAAATAAGTCCAGTAATTTCTAGCCCTTGCCATAGGATCTGGACTTAGCCTCGTGCAGTCTGCCACATTTATTTACAGTGTCTACAACAAGGGAATTTGGGGATGGATGAGAAAATAAAAAAAGTCCACATCCTTAGAGGGGACATAATCTTTATCTGCCCTTTTGCATGTGGGTGGTATCGTGGCTGGTGTCTGCCAGATTGTTTTTGCTGTGTCTAGCAGGGCCGCATTGATAGGGAGTGCAATACGAGGAACGCAGGATGTCAAGCAGCTTGGGTTGCAATTCCTTCACTTCAAAAAGGAAATCTGTAGTGAGTCTGCTACTCTCTTAGTAAGGTCCTGGAGCTATTTGAAGTAATCTGCCATGGTTGGTGGAGAAGGCATAACAGCTTCATAAGCCAAGGATGAGGAAATGTTTGTTGCTGGAGTAATCTTCTTGTCTGGTTTTGCTTCCTGTTCTTCAAAAGTCTCCTCTTGAAGATCAAGGAGTCTAGAAAGAGAAGCTGAGGGAGACAGTCTTCCTGTGTTCTGATATGAAACCCTCAAGTTCCTAGAGAGTTGGTGTCTGTAGGCTGCCCAGTATGGCCACTGGGTTGGTGCAAAGGGCATGGGTGGTGGCACCAAGGGCTCCATAGCAAGTGGAAAGGTATGGCGTTACTATGACTCAGACTGCTTCAGGGTGACTGGTCTCTTGATGTTGCCCTGAGGATCTTTCCACTGCGATTGAATATATGTCACCCTTGTCGCTTGATAGAGATGGAGCAGTCAAACGTGCTGATGGTGATTCTCTCGGTACCCTAGGGAGTTCAGGAGACCATGATGTAGTTGGTACTGAGTAATGGGGATTCCAGTGTTTGAGACCAGCGGGTCTTTGGAGAAACAGAATTATTGTGGTAGCAGTTGGCACCCATAAGGTCTGCTGAGAGGGGGCCGATGATGTAGAGGGAGTCAACGGTACCTGAAGTCTCCTGCATGCCAATGAGTGTCCAGAATACAATACCTTAGTCTTTTGAGTGGTATAAGTGCTTGGTACCAAGGCTCTCTGTCTCCAGCAATGCCATTTTAGTGGATCATTCTCTACCACTCCTTTCCTCTGACGATACTGATGTCCCCAAGCCTGTGCCCTTCAGATCTTTAGGCTTACTAGTAGTACCAGTACCTGAGGAGCCTATAGACTCATTGGTACCCAGTCACAGATCTGTCGGTACTGAGACCAGGTCAATTCTTTTGTTTGGGCACTTGCAGCATGCTTTTTGGAACTTTTCTGAGAGGAATCACCAATTTTCCACTTTGAAGTCACAACAGAGTACTGCACCAAGGACATTGACGTAATTGCTCTCATTGGGGACTGCTGTACCAGGGGGTCCTGGATCGAGGGTAGGAGGCTGGTCTAAGTGATCTTTTCATCATGAGTCATCTGAGATTCGGCTCATGATTTTTTCTTGATTTTAATTTGGGACAGAAAGTGCACTGCTGTGGTATGTGGGACTCTCCAAAGCAGTGAATGCAGCATGAATGGCCATTGCTGACTGAAGAGACAGCATTTAAACCCGGGACAGCCAGGCATACCCTTTGGGTTTCACTTCCTGAAAGGGAAGAAATGAAGAAAAAAATTAAAGACAGGGAAGACAGTTAAACTGTCTTCAAACACAATGAAAGACAAAGATTTTAAGAAGAGAAAAAGAGAAAAGAAAAGGTTGATTATTAACCTAACAAATGGAAGCTCTACTAGCTACACTATTAACTGGGAAGAAAGTTCAGCAATAAATTGTCACTTGGACTCTGCTAATGCTCTGTCTCAGGCCAACAGCATTTGAGATGGAACTGAGGGTGGTTCAGTGCTAGACAGCTTCGATGCAGAGCACGACGCAGGGAGAGCACATGTGGGCCTAATGGACACTGCTACCTAAAATCTCTGATTTGAGGTGCAGGGACGTGGATACACCTACAGGGACACTACTCAAAGAAGAATCATGGTTTTTGAATGCTAGGAATTGACAATACTGACTAAGGGTTCACCCACACAGAACCAGTAACAGGATCAGGACCTTCATTTGATCCAGTAAAATCAGAGACCGATCAAAGTGAATGTAAAATATAATGGTTGATTTACTCCTTGCAAAAAGGTGTTTTTATTATTTTTAAAGTAAATTTAAAGGGTACAGTATACATACACACTAATTCCCCTCTTCCTTCTCTGCCTAGTTCCTACACACCAATTTTCTTGGTGAGTAGGAAATCAAAACATCCTTCAGATGCATGTACATTACCAATTTGGGCTCATGGTAAACAAACTAGTTATGGATGGAGGTGGGCAATCTTCAGCATTCTGGGAGTTCCTGTTTCCAACCAGGATGAATATGATGTGCCTGCATGGAATAATACAGCACAGCAGTGTCTGATCAGCACTCTAGCTGTTTTATTTTGTTTGCACTTGATGGGCATTTTTCATTTTGTACGTTGTTCAGAACTTGATGAAGTGATTTCAGAAGTTACATAATGGTGTCAGATGCTCGCTTAACAGCAAATATTTTGTTGGAGCTATTTTGCTGATGGGGTTTCTGGAAATGTGTTTCATGCAAACATGAATGGAGAAATAGGTCCATTGAGGGTGTTCGACTTTCTGGTTGAGTCTCTTTAGGTTCAACGAGGCTGCTCACCTGACTAGTATACTACATTAGTGATTACTGTTTGGCTGCTTAATATGTTGGCCTGTTGATTCCAGTAAATCTCATTAGGTATGGATTTTGTCTACATTCCCAAAGTACAGCCAGCCTTTTTTGTCTTCTATATTTTAGTGAAGTCTGATTTCCCCCGTCTGCTATTCAATGCTAATAGTCCATATAAAAGTTCATTCTCTTTATTAAAACATAAAAGGTAGTGGGAGAAAGACACACAAGGGAAATATCAGGGCATGGTCGTTGCTCTGAGTCCCATCTCCTAAATTTGCTAGGCATCTGACCACCCAGAATTAGAGAGGCATGTTACATTACTGAGGTTCTGGCCAGAAAAATGACCATCTCAAAGCACTTTACGAGTACGAGTGAACCATGCATTACAACACTTCTGTGAAGTGAGAATTACTATTCCTATTTTAAGCATGAGGAAAATGAAGCAAAGGGAGATGAAAGGACTTGCCCAGGGCCACATTCTGCTCCTACTGAAGTCAATGGTAAAACATTCATTGATGTCAACAGAAGCAAGATCAAACCCAGTCTGAGGCACAGCTGGAACAGAATCCAGGCTTCCCAATTCCCAATGCTTAGCTTTCAGGCACTAAGTCATGCTTCTTTCCAAAGAAAGAACTCTTTCTGAGGTACAGTTTATCTACCTTGATAAGGTACTTATATAGCCCCATGACTGCAACATACAAGTTCCACAATATCTGAGGTAAGGTATTTATTTTCACAGCACCCCTATTAGGTAGAGAAATATTACTACTATCCCCATTTTATGGGTGGGTAACTAAGGCCTAGGGAGACTTTGGCTTATGGTGCCATGTAGAGTACAGGCAATACATGGGTAGCTACAGGCTGAAAGACTCTGGCTTTCCCTGCTGCCTCCCCCCGACAGAGCTGAAGACTTCAGCTGTGAGGAACTCCCAGAACCTTCCCCTACTTCCTCCTCCTCCTCCCACTGTTGCAGGAGGCGGCAGTGGGGAGTGTAGATGGGGAAGGCACTGCTTAGGCATGTAGAGAGCTGTGTTGGGTACATACCCAGGGGGTTGAGGTGTGTAGGGCACTTTACTCTACTTCCCTAAGCCGTGCCTGACTACTGTTTATACCCATGCTAGCTGGGTGTCCAGTGTCTGTAGTCTGCACACTGCCGTAAGTGCAGAGATAACTTAAGTGACTTGCCAAAAGTCACACAGAAAGCCTGTGGCACAGCAAGGAACTTCTTTTTGCGGATACAGACTAACACGGCTGCTACTCTGAAACATATCCCCCAAGCTCTCTGCTAATGCCCTAACCACTGGACCATCCTCTTTTTTCAGTGCTGAGTGCTAGAGATGAGGTGTCTGCAACCGGCGAATCATATAAAGGAACTGAAAAGAAACAAAACTAAAAATTATCAAAATAACTTGGTTTTCTTATGGCAGTGGCAAGATCATGCAGAACAATCCGTGTGCGGGACAGGAGATTCCATCCTGTGAGGTGATAACTTCACTGGGCAGATGAGGATACTCAGCTCCTTTCAAGATCAGGCCAAATTGGAGGAGATACTTCTGCTATCTAGCCACCTGTGCTACTGCTACTAAAATTTCTGCATCAGCTTCTATCTCTGGTCATGTCAACATCTACATCTTATTCTTTTAGACAGAAAGCTCTAAGGGAAGTATTTGTGTTGGGACACTTTGAGGTTAATAATGTCCGATTGCTAATCTTCACATGGTGTCAGTCTGTGGAAATTCTCTGAGATTTCCAAGTACCACACTTAAGAACATAATATAAGACCACAAGAACGGCCATACTGGGTCAGACCAAAGTTCCATCTAGCCCAGTATCCTGTCTTCCGACAGTGACCAATGCCAGGTGCCCAGAGGGAATGAACAAAACAGGTAATCATCAAGTGATCCATCCCCTGTTGCTCATTCCCAGCTTCTGGCAAACAGAGGCTAGGGACACCATCCCTGCCCATCCTGGCTAATAGCCATTGATGGACATTTCCTCCATGTACATATCTAGTTCTTTTTTGAACCCTGTCATGGTCCTGGTCTTCACAACATATCCTGGCAAGGAGTTCTACAGGCTGACCATGTGTTGTGTGAAAAAATACTTCCTTTTGTTTGTTTTAAACCTGCTGCCTATTTGGTGGCACCTAGTTCTTATGTTATGAGAAGGAGTAAATACCACTTCTTTACTTACTTTCTCCACACCAGTCATGATTTTATAGACCGCTATCATATTCCAAGCTGAAAAGTCCCAGTCTTTTATTAATCTCTCCTCATACAGAAGCCATTCCATACCCTTAACCATTTTTGTTGCCCTTTTCTGAAACTTTTCCAATTCCAATATATCTTTTTGGGGATGGGGCGACCACATCTGCACACAGTATTCAAGATATGGGCATACCATGAATTTATATAGAGGCAATATGATATTTTTCATCTTATTATCTATCCCTTTCTTAATAATTCTAACATTCTGTTTGCTTTTTTTACTGCTGCTGCACATTGAGTGGATGTTTTCAGAGAACTATCCACAATGACTCCAAGATTTCTTTCTTGAGTGGTAACAGCTAATTTAGACCCCATCATTTTATATGTATAGTTGGGATTATGTTTTCCAATGTGCATTACTTTGCATTTATCTGCCATTTTGTTGCCCAGTCACCCAGTTTTGAGAGATCCTTTTGTAACTCTTCGCAGTCTGCTTGGGACTTAACTATCTTGAGTAGTTTTGTATCATCTGCAAATTTTGCCACCTCACTGTTTACCCCTTTTTCCAGATCATTTATGAATATGTTAAATAGGACTGGGCCAAGTACAGACCCCTGGGGGATACCACTAGTTACCTCTCTCCATTCTGAAAACTGACCATTTATCCGACCCTTTGTTTCCTATCTTTTAACCAGTTACCAATCCATGAGAGAACCTTCCCTCTTATCCCATGACTGCTTACTTTGCTTAAGAGCCTTTGGTGAGGGACCTTGTCAAAGGCTTTCTGAAAATCTAAACACACTCTATCCACCGGATCCCCCTTGTCCACATGCTTGTTGACCCCCTCAAAGTGAGAAAGTTACGAAACTTAACAGAGCAACAGTGTCTCCTGGAACACTCTGAGTGCCTGCTGCAAGTAAAGTGACACAACTTGAAATGAGGACAATAAAAAGCAAAATATACTGAAAATTCCCCAGCTGGGCAGTCTTGGAAGAAGTTCATCACAAAGCATTATGTGAACTCCTGTTACCTTGTAATGAAGTTTCCAGCAAACATTAATTTCTTAGATTGATTGCTCTGGATAATGTGGGGTGGGTATTTTTGTGTTTGTTTGTTTTTTAAGAGACTCTTATTAGGAAAGGGTTCAAGTCACAAAATTTGGATCCAGCTTTGGCATACTCTCAAAGATTGCATGCTTTTGTATCCATAGTGCTTGAATCTTCCACAGAAATAGGGGCCATTTGTAAAATTTGGATCTAAACCTAGGTTCAGGTTTTGAACATCCCGAGTGTTCAGAGGTGTTTGGATCTAGGGTTTTCGGTTCCAGCCCAAATGTAATTCTTATCCAAAGAGACTTGCATAGTCCTAAGAAGCCATGCACTGAAAAAGTTATTTATGATCTCCAGTAAACTTAGGGATATCATGTGAATGTTACCTCAGAAAGACAGTCTTCCATAGTCAAATAGTAAACTTCCATATGGACACACTTACATTTTGATAGCTGTGCTCTACTGTGACAGGAGACACTTTCCTCTTGAGCATCTCTTTGTGCCTGGGTGTAGTATTGTGGTGCTTTTTCCTGCTCCTGACGTCCTCTGTAGGTTGCCAACCTGACTTGGCAAGGCTTTAGTGCTTTGGCCTTCTGGCCAAGTCAAAGCTGAATGAACCCCTTCGGGGGGTTGTAAAGAGCCCAATAAATGAACAACCCTTTTGCCCTCATTATGCTCTCCAGTCCTGCCTCTTGGCCTTCCAAATTCAGCCCTTGATTGGGTTCTCAAATAAGCACCACCACCTGCGGTTTATGCCATCATACCGTGGCCACTGGGGGAAGCCTGACTTGGTCACTACTCTGGGTTCTAACCCAGGGACTATATAAACAACAGCTACAAACTGCTCAATTTCATTTTGTTGCTCCTTCTTCCCTGCAACTCTTCCTACCTGGTCCCTTTTAGTTTCACCCTTTTCCTGGTTAATGCTCTCTTTTCTAAGGCAATTGTAGTGACCATGGGTGGATATACTTGTGGGTTGTTTAATCCATATATTAAAAATAACAGACACCCAGAGCACTGGATAGATACATATATGCTTATGATTGTATTTTAGAAATGAGTAGATTAATAAGCAAAGCGGTTATAAAAGCCTGCTGTGTGATCAGACTGATCCAGAATTCATTTGGAACCTCCTTGACCCCACCAGATTCACTCTGGCATACAAATTTGTTACAGTCAAAAGATGTCAAAACACATATTGTAATCCACACTCTTCCACACTGCTTAAACGTGGTCATGAATGATTTGCTTCCTGTATTAAAATGAAGGGAAAGTGCTTCCTAAAATCTATGAATATGTTCCCCAGTTCCACCAAAGATAGAAAAGATATAACGTAGATGTGAAAGGGAACTACTTAGGGGGGAAAACAAAAAACAGTAGGCAGGAGTTGCCAGCTTGTTAAAGTTGCTCTACACATTACATGATTAAGAGGCTTTAGGAGCAACAAAGTTGAACTTAATCAAGAGCCAGTCCTGTACATACAAATAACTTTAACTTCAGCAGATCTGCTCATGCATTGTGGGGCTACTCACACACTTAAGCCTTTGCAGGACAGAGTCAGGAAAAACATGGTAGAAAGCACTATATCCAACTGGAATTTTACTGCCTATTCAATTACCATATATTTATAATGGAAGCATTCAGTCAAGTGCTCTCTGGGGTCAGCTGTTTGTATACATAAGTGGAAAATATATATAGTGCAAACCAAGTTTGAAGTAAAGGAGACACTGCTTTACTAATGCCATAAACTAGAGATTTAAACTTGTAACTGTAGCTTCTGACTATAGGTGGCGTCAAATATTTGAAAGGGTGGATTATGTCACAACAGCATCTGACCAATGTACCCAAAATTACAAGCACAATTTTTTATATAAACTGATCACTGAACAGATCGTCTTTTAAAGACATTGCTTGTTATCTGTAGTTCTGTTTCTACTCCTAACTAGATTTACTTAAACCAGACATGTATGCATACAATACAATAGGAGACTGACTTGAAAAATCATGGAAGAAATCTCAAAAATAGTTCTAATCACACTGAAATAACACTGCTCTACAGCCAATATGCTTCTGAAATAAATGTAGTCAAACTTTACTAATTCTGGGACACTGAGAAAGAAAATGATGCTTACAATTGTTGATTGGCTCTAGTTTTCAAGATATGCTATTGGGCCAGTATATACGACCCTTGACTTGGGAATGGCGGAGCATAAGTGAGTTATAAAGGGAAGGGATCTCAATTTAAACCAGAAATGACTAAAATACATCTTTGACTGGATCTATGAATAAATCTATGACTGGGTTTGGACAGTACTTGCTTTTTAGGCAAAACAATGAATGATGCAATCTGAAGCTGGTATTGTGTCATACATGACATGAATTGCATCATGTTATTCCTAGAAGTCATGGATGATTCAATCATAACGAAGCTTACATCACTCTGCTGAACAAATTGCCCTATATCAGCTCTAGAAATCATACAGTGTCGTGCTCTCTTATTTGTCAGTGTTTGATTTTGCAAAGGGACACATTTCTGTTTAGCCAAAGTGAGCAGAGATGCTTCGTACTTGTGTGAACAATGCAGATAACTTCTGCTATGTTTGTGGTGAAGTGACTTTTGCATCACAAAAGCGCAGTATAACCACTACCACCTTTATTTTGGCTGCAAAATTGGGGATCAGGACGAGAGGTGGGCCCCACACATATGCTGCAACACTTGTGCAACAAATCTTCGCCAGTGGTTGAACAGGAAAAGGAAATCTATGCCTTTTGCAGTGCCAATGATTTGGAGAGAGCCAACAGATCATACCAGCAATTGTTACTTCTGCATGGTGCTTCCAGTTGGGAAAGGTGTGTCAAAGAAGAAAAAGTGGACTGTGCATTATCCAAACATTCTATCAGCTATACGCCCAGTACCCCACGAGGAAGGACTGCTGGTTCCTGATGCACCAGAATCATTCTCACTTGAGTCAGACAAGGAAGAGGAAGAGGATGGTCCTGAACCATCAATGTCACAGGACCTACATTTTCTCCCATCCTCCTCCTCTGAACCACATCTCATAACACAAGATGAACTGAATGACCTTGTCAGGGATGTGGAACTACCCAAGAGTAAGGCAGAGCTGTTGGGCTCCAGACTACAGCAGTGGACTCTCCTGGCAGGTGATGTTAGGGTTCCATGTTCTGTGACCGTCAAAAGGATCTTGTCCCATTCTTCTTCATGGAAGGTGATCTTGTAGCCTGCAACAACATCTATGGTGTGATGGCAGCCCTCAACATCGTTCACGATCCAGATGAGTGGAAGCTGTTCATTGATTCATCAAAGACGAGTCTTAAAGCTGTTTTACTGCATAATGGCAATGTTTTGCCATCAATTCCAGTTGGTCATGCAATCCATATGAAGGAAACCTATGACAACATGAAACAACTTTTGAGGTACATAAACTATGACCAACATCAGTGGCAGCTTTGTGGCGATTTGAAGGTTGTTGCTCTCTTGCTTGGTCTGCAGACTGGATACACAAAGTACTGCTGTTTTCTCTGCGAATGGGATAGTCGGGCAAGAGATTCCCACTACATCAAGAAAGATTGGCCACTCCGACAGTCATTGGAGCCTGGGAGGAAAAGTGTTTAGCATCCACCACTTGTTGAATCAAGGAACATTTTGTTACCACCCTTATACATCAAGCTGGGTCTGATGAAGAACTTTGTCAAGGCCATTAACAAAACACAAGCAACTTTCAAGTACCTCCATGGAAAATTCCCAAGGTTAAGTGAAGCTAAGATAAAGGAAGGTGTCTTTGCTGGTCCTCAGATTCGTGAACTTCTTCGAGATGATGCATTTGACCATGCACTGCGTGGCAAGGAAAAGACGGCATGGAAAGCCTTCCAGTTAGTGGCAATAAATTTTCTCAGAAATAACAAGGCAGACAACCACAGGTTGTTGGTGGAAAACCTCCTCAAGGCATACAAAAGCCTTGGTTGCAACATGTCACTAAAGATGCATTTTTTGCACTCTCATCTAGATTTTTTTCCACTGAACTGCGGAGCAGTGAGCGATGAGCACGGTGAGCGATTTCACCAGGACATTGCAACAATGGAGAAACTCTATCAGGGCAAATGGAGCCCATCAATGCTTGCAGACTATTGCTGGACAGTGACAAGAGATGCTCCATTTAATGAATACAAGAGACAAGCCAAGAAGCGCCGAGTAGACACTGAATAGGACTAAGCTATGTACATAATAGTTTTTTGCCTTTTGTTTCATAATAAATTTCATTTATATAACCCTTTTGCTGATTTTTAAAGTGTTACATAAACAGGACAACCTACCTATCATACATGTAATCATATAAAGAAACCATAAACATGAAAAAACCTAGGTTTACAATTTATGGTTAAAACTCTACTATCTACACAATATACATAGACATAAAATGTAAAAACTTAAATATCTTAGAAACAGTAGCCAATCAGTTTTAATTGTCATATTTGAATTCAGCACATCAAAATACGTAATAAATAGCACATTTTATCTCTGAAGCAGACGACTTCTCAAAAATTGTAGACTAGTGTAAGCAGCAGAAAAGTTAGTGAACCAAAGTTCAACACAGTATATGGATAGTTTGGACATTATCAGCCAATCATTACTAATAAAACCTCTATGTGGCTTTATATTAGGGGAAGAACATGCTGACTGAGAAAGGTTTACAGTGGACAGCGAAACCCTTTGATTGTGCTGAGGAGCAGTGGCCAGTTCTCTCAACCAGTATTCCCGCTAAGCTGCACGGCCATGTGGCCGACCCAGAGTCAATCAAGTGCCGCGCACTTGATTAGCAGAGCCGCGCACAGCCGGTGATGTGATCAGGTGCCCCTCCCCCCACTACTCTGCAGCCATGCTGCTCCTGCCCTCTGCCTTGGAGTCCCTGGCCAGCTGCTCCTGGGACACTCCTGCTTGCTGTGCAGAGCGGAGGGGGGAAGGGAGGGGCACTGATGTCAGGGTGTCCCCCTCCCTCCCATGTACCCCACCTCTGCAGAGCGGGAGAGGGGGGACAGGGCTCAGGAGCAGGATGGAGCTGCCGGTAGCTGCTGCGGTCTTAACGAGCCTTCTGGTGAGTGGTGCTGTGCTTAAAGAGATTTCCCCAGGAGCCAGAACACACACACACAGTGTGTGTGTGTGTCTCTCTCTCTCTCTCACACACACACAGTCTCTTTCACACATGCATCCGAACACATATTTGTGTTATTATTGTTACTTCTCGGTACTTCCTGCAATGCTCATATACTCTCTGTAATTTTATTCTTTCAGAAGGCTTGTTATTTTAGTTTTTGACTGACTGGTCTATGCATTTCATATTTTTTTCTCTAATGCTTAAATTTAATTCTTTGAGTAGTGAGTTCTAAAATGCCTAACCTGTCCTGGCTGGAATAATTATCCCTATGGCAACTTTTTAAAAATATATATATATTATATCCAGGTTTGTTTTTACTGGAGGCGCACATCCGCACATTACCTTGATATTGGTGCACATAACAAAATTCATTCCACACATGGATGGAAAAAATTAGAGGGAACATTGCCTTCAACCTACCTATCATACATGTAATTAGATTCCATCTTCAGTGTTGGTGATGGCTGAAACAGAATATAAACCAACATAGAAAATCTCGGTTCCCTAAAACTGAATTTAGAAAACTTCCCAGATTAGGTGTATTCTCTCTAATTCCCACCTAAAAGGAAGGGATTTAAATAAGGATACATTAGAACAGTGTTTCTCAACCTGTGGCCCAAGCATATAGTGCAGCCCAGCTGTCTGCTAAAAAAAAAACCCTGGGATCTGGATTCCGTCTGTCTGGCCCCACTCCTGGCCCCACTCTGTGGAACAGGGCGCTGGGCACAAAGGTCTGTAGGGGGCGCTGTGGATCTCAACCTGCAGCCCCCATAACACATTGTAGTCCACATATGTGACCCACAATGATAAATAGGTTGAGAACCACTGCATTGGAAGAATGAATGAATCACTCTATGTTCCTTCTCACACACGGGGCTTAATCTCTACACAACAACTGTGTACAAACCCTTTCAAACTTTTATTTTTAAAATGGATTTGTTTCCCTTTTTACGTAAAAATTTAAAAAGTTTAAAAAACATATTTAGTCCTAATCTCAGACTTGTCTTTCAGCCAAAGGTTCCTCAAAATCCTGTTTGCCCTAGAGACTGAAGATACAAATTTACCCAAATTAAGGTTATTTTTTCTGCCAATTCAGTTTGCAAATCTTAAACGCTAGCTCAATTCTCCAAGCTGCTTAGTGCCCTCAACTTCCATTGGGCCAGACTGTCAGCTACTGAACTTTGGTTTAGATCTAGTGAAGTCAATGGAGTTATGCCAGTTTATATCATATATGGTTCTGGTCCATTGATTGTAAACCCTTGGGCCCCAATCCCACTAACATTTAATGTACATGCTTAATTTTACCTCCATAGGTAGCACCACTGAAGTGATTTCTCTCACTAGTTTTGCTCGTGCCAAAATAATGGAAGGTTAACATTCTAAGACCAGGCCAATGCCTTTATTGCTAACAGCTGGGAGCTTCTGTGACTCTGGAGAGCCTCAGGGAAGAGCTTGGCTGGAATCTCCCACCCTATCCCTAGACCCAGAGGACAGTCCCCATCCTGTGATACCACAAGGGACAGGTGGTCCCCCAGCTCTTGGAGAAAGGAAATAGAGAGAAAGCTGGATCACACTCCCAGCCATCCGCCCCGAACCCAGCTCTTGGCCCCAGCAGCATCCCTGCAAATCTCATGATCCATAGTTTATTTCTTATAACCCGAGCTTTTAGTGAGAATTTTTAGTTCTTATGGTTGCAGAGAAAAAAAAAACTTGAAAGCCATGACAGACAAAGGTTAAAGAAAAAATAAGTAAATAAAAAGAGAAGGCAAACAAATAGATCCCAGCCCCACCCCTAACTACTTTTTTATTTAAAAATAGAAACTCATGATTTTTAAGCCAGTCTAACATTATTTTTGGATGCTTGAGGTTGGTGATATTGTAGACCAGGGCAGGATTCTACCGAACACACACACATTTAAATTTCAGAGTAGCAGCCGTGTTAGTCTGTATCCGCAAAAAGAACAGGAGTACTTGTGGCACCTTAGAGACTAACAAATTTGTTAGTCTCTAAGGTGCCACAAGTACTCCTACATTTAAATTTGGGCATAAAGGCTAATGCCCCAGGTAGTAATATGAAAGATATCAGAATACAACATCTCCTCAGAAATATAAAAGAAAGCATGGAGGGAAAACATAACCAAAGTGAAGAGTGTTTACCAGTTGCAAGACAGTTACAGCAGTCAGACAGCAGTTGCAAAACAGCCACTTTAGGACTGCTGCTGTTTAAATTTGCCAGAGTCAAAAGGCAGAAAGGCATGCTGGGAAAAAGAATTATTCTGAGAGTGTAACCCTGTATTGCAGAGTTAATTCAAGCCATGTTGTCCAAAAAGAAAGTAGGGAAGGATGTGTTGCATTGCATACTGCCAATGCCTCATAATACATTATTCTATACAGCATTCAGTACAAATGTGACACATTAACAAATATGGGTCCTGATCCTGCAAAAACCTACACCTGTGCTTACCTTTACAACTGTGAGTACTCCCATTAAAATCATTTGTGGTAGTAAAGTTAAGCATGTGCATAAGTGTTTGCAGGATCAGGGCCATGGTAGAAGCAGGAAAGAAAGAACTATTTTAGAGCATTCAAATATTCTGAACCTAGTGCGAGAAGGAACATGCAGAAAGTTTACTCCAACAGCATTCTAAAGTCTCTTCATTATTACAATTATATGATTAGGATGTTTTTTAAAAAGTAGAATTTAGGTAGGCCAGTAATAAAAATAAACTTGGGGAAAATTCACAAAAGTTTGTATAATGTTTTCACTATTTTGACCTCCAAAAAATGTGATTAAAAAAATTGAGAAATTGGACATATTTCACATTAAAGTATGGAAAACAATTGAAAAGCCACTTTATCACAAGAACGTGCACTTGTAAATGTCCTTATTAAGCAAAAACATGTCTGTGCACCCCCTGGGGTAGTATTAGTTTACTGGATTGAAATGGGGGATGGGAGTCAGGAATTCCTGAGCTCTATTCCCTTTTCTACGTAATGGAAATAGCAATAATCTGTGCAAACCACCACTTAATTGGATCTCTCTACCCCCTCCTTAGGTTGGTAAACACCACTAACCTCATTTAACAAATAGGGACACTGATAGAGAGTTAAGTGTATATGTAGACAATATTGTGAATTGGTGGATTGGGACTTGCATTTTAATACTAATTATGAAGATAATTTTCTGAAGCTATATTCTTTATCTTTTAGGAGTTAAGTGATCCCTAAATAAATAGGGTTTGTAAAGTGCTGTTTAAAGGCAGTAGTAGTTGAGTTAGGCAGTGTGCTGTTTCTAGAGGATAAACACAATATGGACCTGATTCTGATCTCATGTACACCCATTTTACACAGGTGTAACTGCGTGTAACAGCATTGCTTGTTCCCTTTAAGGATAGCTGTGGCCCTGGGGCTAACCAACCCTCTTGCAGGGCTTGGCAAATGCAATGCAATAATAATCCATACTTTAACACTAATTTTGTTGTGGCTTTGAAAACAGGCAATGCCATTAAAAAAAAAGCCAACATTTCAATTTCATTGAAAAAAAATTCATTATGTATATTTCAACTAGCTTTAATTCGCAGTACTGTACCTGACACTTATACTGCATAATGTCACAAGGTAGTGGGCTGAATGCAGATATAAAAAATAAAGGATTGTTTCATAACACATATCAGGATACAACATCTCCTCCAAGGAGATAAAAAGAGAGAAGTGAGAGGTGTATTTCAGCAGTGTTAATTTCTTTTCTGGGACAGCCCAACACTTCGAGACATATTATGTACAGTTCTGGGCACCTTAATACCAAACTAAAGTCAACACATTGGAAAGAATCCAGAGAAGAGCAACAAAAATGATTAAGGGGCTTGAGAGATTTTGACATGTGAGGATAGATAAAATGCTCCAGAATAGTTATAGCTCAGCTAAAGGCTAACGAATAACGTATATTATAACAGTCTACAAATATATAACTGTAAATACTAAGGCGGGAAAGGAATTGTATCATGTGACTAAAGTGGTAACAAGATGAAACAGAACAAAGGACAATTTACACTGAATATCAGCGAGGTGTATTAGTTTGGGGGTGTCATTTCCCAATGGGAATGGTAGAAGCCTCATTGCTTGATGTACTTAAAGCCAGACTGCACAAAGAAATGGGGAATATAATGGTGAACAGTCCTGTACTGGCAGTAGAATTGACTATGGCACTAATCCTGCAATGCCAGTGCAGCAGTCTGCCTACGTAGATAACAATGCGGGATTGGGGCCAATATGTTTTGGTCCCTTCCATCATTTCTAGCATTTGGGGCTCTGTGTAGGTAGTGGAGCAGACAACTTCCCTGGGATACTGGATGATGAAGAAAGAGTAAAAAAGGAGACTGATCATTAATAGCAGCTTCCAACTGCTAATACTGGGGCACCCCCTTTTCCATACCATGACCCACCTTCCCCACTTTTGAATATAGCCAGTAGCCCTTTCCATTTAGCAGTGTGGGAAAGGCATGAAGGTTATTACAACCCCCTGACACCTGCTGGCAACCCCCAGGTTGAGAACCCCTGTTCTAACATTTATTTATAGAACTTTATTTCTTTAGTTTAATTTATATTTTAAAATTATAGTAATTTATTTTTTCCCTCCTTCTACCTCAGTAGCACTGATTTAACAGAATGCAAGTTCAGGAAGTTCCTCCCAACCACTTAATGAGGCATTGTTAGGAAAGGCATTACATCTATCTTGTCATATCTGGCAAACCTCAGGGCTGGCCACCAGGGAAATATATGCTTTAGAGATTCTTCTGATGAGGAGCGATTCATGGCCAAAGAAAAGAGAAAAGACAATACCAGTAACTTTGAAGAAGAGGATGAAAGAATAGTGAATCTTGAGTTCAAGAATGGGAAGCCTAGGCTCTTTTAATAATACCAGAAAGATTTATAATGGAGATCCTGTGTGAACACCTGGAAGAATAAATATGGGTTGAATTTTAATCTAGCAATTTATACCATTTCATCTTTTTGCTTTTGTTACTATGTTTTATGATTTGATCCCCCCCTACCCCTGTATTACAAGGTAAAATTTCCCACACACATTATCTAAATAGTGAAAGATTGGCTTCATCCAATTTGTTCAGCACTCTGTATAATATATGGCACAGTATGATCCCTATTGAAGGCGACACAGATCGTTGTGCACGAGAATCTTGCTTGCAATTTGACAGATCGCAAAAGTATAGGCGAGGATGGAGATTGTGGTTTATGTTTTAAAATTCGCACCTTTGGGTGGTTGCCATCACCCATAAACACAGTCGAAACTGCTGTTACAGTGGAACCTTCTAATGCACATGTCCTAAAACTGTATTTTTTGATTTGATCACAAATAAAGATTACTCCTCACCCCTCAGCACAGATGTAAGCTGATGCTGAGTGGGTGAAAAGCAGATCTAATGGATAAGGCACTGGATCAGGACTAAGGTCAATTCTCACTTCAGCAACAGACCTTGGGCAAGTCACTTAATCTACTCTGTGTCACTATTCTCCATATGTAAAATGGGAGGTAAGGATAAAATTAATCAATGATCATGAAGTGCTCAGATGCCACAATGATAATGGCCCCTAAGTACATAGCTCGATAGAAATGTCTCATTTAGCAAAGAGTCTATTGCTTTTACAGTATTTACAGTGCTTGTCCTTTAAAAGCTTGCCAGTTTTGCCTTGGGATCAATACTCAGACCTCAGCATTTCCAGTACTCTTATATTTAGTATAAGGAATACTAAAACGCATTGCAGACACCGAGGAAACTTTTTATTACCCTTGTTTCTACCTTAAGAACTAAATGGTTTTAAATACAGAATTGGGACCCTAGTTATCGAAGACAGTTAAAAATGCTTTTATGGGTGACCTCTTCATTACTATAGCACATCATAATTACAGCTGCACTGCGACTGAAAAAACAAAGAGAACATTTTGTGATGCATTATTCTAGGGCTTATCCACTTGCTAATTCAGAAAACTCAGTAATTTGTAATGGGTCTCCCAGTCATTAGTGCAAATTAACATGGTTCTACTGTATTTGCATTTAATTGACTTTTAAATTAATTTATTTATTTTAATTTCTTGAAAATAATTTGTTACAGGATGTTACTTTCCCTAAGAGGGTTTATTTCCCTAAAAGAGTTGTTCTGGTTTTGTGGTTAAATGCAGATTTAGAAGGCATTTTCACGGCATAATATTGACTCCATATACCTGTGCTCATGTGTTTTGATATGTTGCATTCTCTAGGCCAGATTCTCCTGTGCGCCCTAGCAGCTTTACACTGCTCCAGTGGAGGAAAGCAAGCCTATAGCTGGTTTAGCTAGGCAAGGGGTAACCTTAGGTGGCAGAGAGCCACTCTTATGGCTGCTACACCACACCTCTTCATTCCTATCCACATTTTAAAGAATTTAAAGGGCATGGCCTGGGTGTTTACACCCTGACTGCCACAGCAATACCTTGGGACCATTTATCTAAGGCACTTGTATGGACCCCATCTCTACCACAGTTTGAGTGCCTCAAAGACTTGCATATATTTATATCTTCACAATACCTCTATGACTTAGGGAAGTGCTCCACTTTACAGCCAGGGAGTTGAGGAACAGACACCAAGAATACTTCCTTAACCTCTGACCTATCCTTCCTCTCATGTGCAGCTTATGCACCATTCAGCATTAGATTATTAGAGCATCCTTCAGGCTCTTCTAATTTATACAGGAGACCAGCAGCTGGATGGTCCTAGAATTGGAGAGGTCACAAAAGTGGTTTAAAACCACCTCTAAATCCTTCCTGAGCTGCGATGAAATCAAGGTTCTGGGACTATTGCTCTGTTGACCTTAACAATTCCAAGGTCATGGGTAAATATATTACTACATGGTGAAAATTGATACTGTTTACTCAGCAGACTATGAAATTCTTCAGTATATTACTGGCTATCAGTTAAATGTGTGCTTAAAGATGTGAATAAAGCATTGCACATTTAAGTGAAATGTACATTTCAACCAGCTGTTAGAAGGCAACAGGTTAGCTTTTTGGAAGGTGACACTTCAAATTTCCTGAAAGTAAAAAAAAAAAGAAAGAAAGAAAGAAAGAAAGAAAAAAAGTTTGCTTTGTGAACCATTCGCCTTTAAAGTAGCATGCCTCAAGGCTGTTTAAAATAACTGAATATTAATATTCCTCCCCCATTCAAATAAAGTATGGGTAAGAATCACTGAAGCAACCAGCAGGTATCTAAGCAGGGCCACAGACTGCTTTAAAAGCTAAACAGAATTTTAGTTTGAGTATCAATAAAGGTTTTCATATATATTTTATTGAGATATATTGAGGCACACTTATACATTTGTACGAGCATCCAGATTTAGAGAAAATAGATTGTGTTACATATGATATTCTATGTACAAAGCAAGAATCAAAAGAAGCTGGATACCAAATACAACATTATTTACAATCCTCATATGACTCATGATAGCACCTAGCTGTATTTCATTTACTTATTTGTTGAGGACCAGCAATATGCTCTGCAGTGTACACAATGTAAGAAAAACATGGTCCGTGGCTTGAGGAATTTACACCCAAACGATGGACCATAGATTAGACACAAGCATCAGAAAAAAAGAAGATGGAATAATCACATAGCCATATAGCATTGCTTGTGAAAAGGGAGTGTGCAGCCGGTATAAAGAGAAGCATGAAAAAGTCTGAAGATGAAGGATACTGAATGAGTAGTTAAAGTTAATGAGGTATTCATTAGTCTGGGTTCCATGGGGAAGCGGGGAGGGAGAGAAATACCAATGAATGCAAAAATTTTTGATTTTGTCAGTTTTCAGCAGAAAATTTCAACTTTGTCAAAAAATGAAATTTTTGTCCAAAATGTTTTGTTTGTTGAGTTTTCAATTTTCTGATGAAAAGATTTTAAAAAATTATCATGGAATGTGTCTGCTTTTGTTGAAAAGCAGATTTTGTGTTGGCAAAAGGTGAAATTTTCATCCAGCTTTCCTATGCATGGCATAAAAGAGAAGGAGAAATAGATGAAAACAGAGATGTGCTGTTGAACATAAGGATGAGGAGCTTACACCTGATACAGATGACAAGAGATAGCCACCCAGTACTGGTGTTTCAGGAGGGGAGTGATGATTTAATGTCATTATGTGGGGTGGACTGAAGGGGCCTCAGGTGGGAGTCAAGGAGGCCTGCAAGGAACAGCATACATTGGCCAAGACAAAGACCAGATTTTTGTTGATGGAGATGGAAAGGAGAGAGCATTTTAAACATAAATGACTAGGAACACTGACCAGACCACTTCTAAGGAAAGTACATAGAAAAGAGGCTCTCTTGAGCCTGATATAACAAGCTGAATGATTTAGTCAAAGAGCAATCCCAGTTTGTTCTTTTACCTTCCATGTTTGCAGGATATTTCTGGCAATTAATGATGTTCTGAGGATAATTATTTTCTGAGCAGCAGATAAATTTTCCCCCTAGCTTGCCAACAAATCTAAGGATAAATGGTAAGTGATCAGGAGAAAAGATCCCCAAATTGAATTAAACTGTGTGCCAGAAACTGAACTACCTGGCAATATCATAGCTTGTGCCTGAGTGCAACCATTTAACTCACCATATTTGCACCAGTAACTTACTTTCAACAGTCAGATTTTCCAGATTTTCTGAAATCTAGTGGATCTGAAAAAGGGACTATTTTTAAACCCACACCTGCTGAGGATTTAATGAGGACCAAGAATCTAGATCCAAATACAATTTCCTGTAGGCTAGATCTGAAGCTAATTGAAGTAAATGGGAGTTTTCCTGTTGACTTTAATGGATTTTGGTTCTCACTAATTAAAATTAATATAATTTGCATTATATGCTCCAAGTTGTGGTTTAGTCATGACATTTTTTGATATCCCAGCCACTTATTTAGGCAGGATGGGTTACAATATGAAGACCCAGTAATCACCATGTACGTGAGAGCCTCAGACAGGACCCCAGTAGTTCAAAAAAGGTCCGAATTTTTAGGAAGTAAGCTGTAACTCTCCTTTGCTGATGATTCTCAGCTGTGACCACGAAGTGCTGGGTACCACTGTGACACTCTAACTCAGAATAGCATCCTGGTACCACCATATTCACCACTGTGATATGATATGTTTTGTACAGAGTATGCCTTGTGAGGTATCATTTAAGAAGTCTCAATCTGTTGAACTTTAATATCCTGTTGAATTGTGTATACTCTCATTGTATCTGAAGTTATGAAGTTTTGCTTTGTGTGTGTTAATGAAATATGTTGTGAGGTTGGGATCCACTAAACACTAGCCAGACAGTGTTGATGGCCCATTAAGGAGAATCCACTCTCCCAGTGGCCCTCCCAGAGACTCCTCAGAGAAGGCACGTATGCAATGGGGACTGCCTAAACCCAATGTCACAGCAAGGATCTTTCTAGCACCTGGACAGAAACTGTAAGTGAGGGTCAATGACATCACCACTTGGCCTCTCTCCTCCCCATCTCAATGCCTGGAAGATCATTTGGTAGAAAAACACTTTGAAGTAGGGAGATCAGTCCCAGGCTGGGAAAGGAATCCAGCCTGTGTAATAAGAACTGTGCGCTGCCTGTAACATCTATTAGCATGAGAAACTGCTTGATTCAACTCTTGCTTAGTCTGTAGAATTTAGACTGCATTTTTATTTTTATTTCTTATGTAACCAACTTTAATGCTTGCTACTTATAATCACTTAAAAATCTATCTTTCTGTAGGTAATAATCGGTTTTATATTTTTATCTAATACTGTGTTTTTGGTTGAAGTGCTTAGAGAATCTCAGCTCAGGTTAACAAGGGCTATTGCACGTCCCCTGCCCTTTGTTGGAGTGGCAAACTAATTAATGAACTTGCACTGTTCAAGGGAGTCTTGAGCCATATAAGATGGTATATTTCTGGGGTGCAAGGCTAGGGTGATTGGCTGGTGCCTCTCTCTGTATAATTCACGAGTGGCTTGGAGAGCTTTCATGTGATTTAGCTGGGTGTGGGTCTCCACATGCTTATGAGTGAGTGATCACAGCACCTGGAGGGGTTTTCTGTTTTGTCAGTGGCATAGCATTGTGAGAGACAACCCAGGCTGGAGAGTTAAGGTGGGGGAGGGAACAGTGGTCCCACAGTTCCAGGTTGTACCCCAGGGATCCTATCACAACCACCACCTTGGATAACAATACAAAGGAGCCATTTAAGCCCCTTCTTTCCAATCCTAGGAATGGTTCTGTGCCAACCCAGTCACTGTCATAGTTTGGAGCAGCCTCAAGGTTGCCAGTTGCTCCCAGCGATCATTGAAGGAGTTGAACATCTCTGGGGCAAAAGGATGCCTAATCACATCCTCTTTTCCCCAGCCACACCCTCTATATATAAGGCCTTGTGAGAGTTATTGTAGGAGCCACTGCAGGGGCATTATGCCACTGCTAGATGTCCCAGAACAAGTACAATCTTTCAGCAGCTGGATCTGCTGGCATTAGGGTAGCTTCACACCGGGAGACTGGAACAAGTTTGCCATAACAGCCCACTGAATTGCATACATAGCCCATAATAAGGCAATTCTGAAAACTCCCTTCGTTACTGTGCTGAGAGCCTCTGATAATCTGGGTAAAGCTCCCTGAAATTCTGCAGACGTGTTTGGTTTTGAACCTTCTTATGGCATATCCAACATCAGGGCAATTGGCTCTTCTCCATGAGTTGAGACAACAGGTGTTTCTGAAATGGATCTAAAAAGGATTTCTTTGGATAACCTTACTTTATGTATACTTCAAAAGGACAGTAATGGAACAATGGGCTCTGCTCTCAGTCACAATAGGTGTACACTGGTGTATCTGCACTGGCTCTGGTGGAGTTGTTCCTGACTTACGCCAGTATAAATGAATGCAAGGTTCATTGAATCCAAAAGAAGTCTACAACTATTAGGCTCATGATTGGCACCCACAGATGGCATTGCATTTGTACAATCTTGTACCCCATCAGATTTCATATCTCCAAATGAACCAGTGGAAGCTTATTGTAGCATTTCTGCTTTTGCTTTAGGTGCGTGGAAGATAAAAACGAGCCAGAACCATCATGTCTCCCCTACTGTTTTGCAGATCATTCATTTGCTCAGTATCCTCATTGGGAACGACAGTGCTTTAAAGCTCTGAAAAATGAATGTTGTAGAGGAAATATTGAGAGACTTTAACAAAAGTGACCTGAAAAAAAGCCACTACAATAATGTCAAAGTAGCTAGCAAATGATACTGTTTTGAGCATGCCACATAAAATATTCTTTGGACACAGAATATTGTAGTAGAAAGGGACAAGTTTCAGTTAGTCAAAGACAGCTTTACTAATAAGAGCAGCAGCTTCTTTCCCTCCCCCACCGGACTTTCAGATATCAGGTAAGTCAGGTTGCTGTATGCTGCAAGTGAACTGAAGCCTCCAAATAGCTAAAAGATGTTTGACATGTGTCATAATGTTGAATCTCTTGGTTTCCTTTCCTGTATTCTGCACAAGACTTTCCAGTAGCATGTGCTATTTAAAAAACACAATCAAGGCAGGTTACAGGTGAACTAGTAGTTCCATAACTTGTTCCTCTGCTTGAGTTTTTATGATTACCTCTCCAGTTTGACAATATGTGTAACAGAAATGCTGACTGTTTGAATGTTCTTATTGTAACTTTTAATGTAACCACTTTATGTCTCCCATTCTATTTGCCAGTAATGCTAGACCCCACAGGCATTAGTTATTATTAGTTAACTAACAACCAGTTAACTAACAACATTATGTTTAAAAATAGACATGACAAAGGAAGAGTAGGCCTCTGTTCCAAAGAATTTCTAACTTAAATAGACACTCATACACAATGAATGCACTAAGTGATCCAAAGAATCATTTTCTTTCACAATGACTCTCTTTCAATTATGGTTATAAGCTATATAATATACTACATTTAGGACAGATTCTGCTATACATATTAATGGTGAATAGGTCTTACTCCATGAGTAGACCACTAATTTCAGTGAAAATTAATTTCAGTTTCAGGTACCATTCAGAGTTACTAAGGGTGGCAGAATCTGGCCTATGAAGAGTGGACACACTTTTGTAGTCATAGGTTAGCACGCAAGTAAGCTTCACAAGTATGAAGTGAGTTTTAAGTAGGGATTTGAATAGAGAGAGGAGGGGACATTGGAAGACAGTTTATGAAAGGAGGGAGCATGGATGGGGAAGTAGTAAAAAGTTAGAGCAAAGAAGTAGGCAGTGGCAGAATTGCATAGAAATTGAAAGTGATGCAGAATCTTAAATTTGATGAGGAAGCCAGTGCCAGGACTGGAAAAGGAGAATGACCTGCTCAGAATGGCAGTCGAAAATTATCTTGGCTGCTGCATTTTTGGATAGACTAGAATGAGATGAGACTCCAGGAGGAAAAACTATGAGGTTGCCGTATTCAAGATGGGAACAAGTGTTTTAGCTATGTGGACAGTAAAGAAGGGTCAGATTTTTAAAGGAGTAATGGGAAGAGAACCAAAAAAATGTAGTATCAGACTGTGTGAGTGGGAAGAAGGAGAGAGGAATTCAGAAGTGACACCAACAAGGATTCCAATGATAGGCTGGGATGGATGCTTATAGAGAAGGGGGAAGATGAGAAGGCTTGGTGGGAAAAAGATGAGGATCTCTGACTCTTCGATTTTGAGTGGGACCTGGTGTAGGACATCAGGATTATGTCAAAGTCAATCAGATGTCAGCAGGGAGATAATAGATGCTGTTAAATAAGCAGATGAGGTCGCTCAGGTAATGAAGCAGGAAAAAAGAAGGAGTCAAAGAACAGGGCCAACAGTAAAAAGCCAACCAACCAACCCACCCAAACCCAACACTCATCTTAAATTAGGCTTCTTATTTAGGCACCTAAGTGGCCTGATTTTTAAAAAAAATGCTGAGTACACAGCAGCTCCAGTTAAACTTCAGTGAGAGCTGCTGGGTGAGTAGCACTTTTGAAATCAAGCCACTGATTAAGGTGCCTTGGGGTAAAATTTTCAAAAGTGGCTAAGTATGCATTTAGGCAACTTAACTTAGACTCTGACTTTTTAACATCTTGACCCAGAAGACTGAGAGGACTCAGAGATGAAAGCATGGAGGTGAGAGAACAAGAAGGAACTATCATAGGACAGGAGCAAAGTGTTAGAATCTGTCCCTAATTGACTGCTGCAGAATTACTCCTCGGTACAGGATCTCTCAGCTGGCAAGAAATGTAACCAGCTCCTATGCCAGCTGCTCCCTCACACCTTGCCATGGGGGTGAGTCAAGGTGAGGCAGGGAACTGCATGCTGCCAATTCTCAACTGGACTCCGGTCTCTTGGGACAGAGCCAGCTGGCACAGGGTAAATCGGACAAGAGCTGCTCTAACTGATTCTCTGGATGCCCCTACCTCATCTGTTGTGTCACATGACCCCGGATTTGTTCCAAGTGGATCTTGGCACTAGCGAGAATCTGGGCCATAATGTGCATATTTGAAGAGTTTAATACAACACCATTTGAAGATTGGTAAATTGCTTGCAGTTCCATGGAAACAAATGGCTAAGTAATTGCATACACGAACAAAGGAATTTATGTAAATTTCTCTCAGTGCGTTAGCTGAACTTTTCAGTGCATGCAACTCCCATACAGGGAAATTAAACTTGTAGAAAGATCCATCTTCTAATCTTAGCTCTTTCCCAGATTTCCAGCTTTAATTGTGCAGACCTTGAGTGTTAAGAATGTTGTTTTCCATTAATTATGATTTACAATGCTGACATGAGGTCATCTCTTAATTTAAATTCCTTGACTACTGCTAAAAGGCAGCAGGAGAGGGGAGAGAAGATGAATACCTTACATCTCAAGAGAGAAAGAAAAACAATTACATACTTTTAAATAAGAAGTCCTCTTTCTAGAAGCCAGAAGTGAGAAAAAAAAGTGGTGCGCACAGATAGATGACTCAGTCTGTGATTACATGAAGATTTTATGAAGGAATATTCCCAAGATCATTCTCCAAGATCATGGGGGTTGAAGTATGCTGTCTGATAAGAATCCTGTGTTTGTGCCTCTACATGTACACTGCTAATTCCAATTATATCATGTATCCATAAATGGTGCATCCTGCAGATAAACATCTGAAAGGACTAAGGAATCCATGTGCAAAATAGGTCTGTTAAATGCTATGGTAGAATTTTATACTCCTGTAAACATAGTTTGTAAGGGCCTGATCCAAAGTTCATGAAAGCCAATAGAAAGACTCCCACTGACTTCAATAGCCCTTGGCTCAGGCTGTAGGTTTGCATGCATCAGACATCAGTGTACTGTACAATTTTTCAACATTTCAAAATGGAACCAAATTGCGGTCACTTAAAACTAAACAGGTTGTAAAGCAGTTTTAAACTAAGGGCTGGGGGAAAGCTGACAGGTACGGAGGAGCATGTGGTTCAGACAGGGATATCCCTTAGGGGAGGATTTATTAATGGAGATTCTCTATGTTCTAGTAAGGAGGAAAGGATGGAAGATGATAAAATACAGGTGGGATCTGATGAGAAACAGTCAGATGAAAAAGAATCCCATTAAATTACATCATGTAATGGCAGACAGCTAAAAATGACAATTTTTTTAAGTGCTTATATATAAATGCTAGAAGTCTTAATAAGAAGATGGGTGAACTAGAGTGCTGCATATTAAATGAGGATATTGATATAATAGGCATCACAGAAACTTGGTGGAATGAGGATAATCAATGGGACACAGGAATACCAGGGTACAAAATATATTGGAAGGACAGAACAGGTCGTGCTGGTGGGGGAGTGGCACTATATGTGAAAGGAAGCATAGAATCAAATGAAATAAAAATCTTAAATGAGCCAAACTGTACCATAGAATCTCTATGGATAGTAATTCTATCTTTAATAAGAATATAGCAGTCAGGATATACTATCGACCACCTGATCAGTATGGTGATAGTGACTGTGAAATGCTCAAAGAGATTACAGAGGCTATAAAAATAGAAACCACAATAATAATGGGGGATTTCAACTATCCCCATCTTGACTGGGTACATGTCACCTCAGGACGGGATACAGAGATAAAGTTTCTTGACACCTTAAATGACTGCTTCTTGGAACAGCTAGTCCTGGAACCCACAAGAGGAGAGGTAATTCTTGATTTAGTCCTAAGTGGAGCACAGGGTCTGGTCCAAGAGGTGAATATAGCTAGACCGCTTGGTAATAGTGACCATAATATAATTAAATTTAGCATCCCTGTGGCAGGGAAAACACCACAGCAGCCCAACACTGTAGCATTTAATTTCAGAAAGGAGGACTACACAAAAATGAGGAAGTTAAACAGAAATTAAAAGGTACAGTGCCAAAGTGAAATGCAAGCTGTGTGGAAACTTTCCTGCACAGTGCATGGAAACTTTTTAAAGACACCATAATAGAGGCTCAACTTAAACGTGTATCCCAAATTTAAAAAAAAAAAATAGTAAGAGAACCCAAAAAAGTGCCACTGTGACTAAACAAAGTAAAAGAAGTAGTGAGAGCCAAAAAGACATCCTTTAAAAAGTGGAAGTTAAATCCTAGTGAGGAAAATAGAAAGGAGCATAAACTCTGGCAAGTGAAGTGTAAAAATATAACTAGGAAGGCCAAAAAAAGAATTTGAAGAATGGCTAGCCAAAGATTCAAAAAGTAATAGTAATTTTTTTTTAAGTACATCAGAAGCAGGAAGTCTACTAAACAATCAGTGGGGCTACTGGACGATTGAGATGCTAAAGGAGCACCCAAGGATAAGGACATTGCGGACAAACTAAAGGAATTCATTGCATCAGTCTTCATGGCTGAAGATGTGAGGGCCCCAAACCTGAGCCATTCTTTTTAGGTGACAAATCTGAGGAACAGTCCCAGATTGAGGTGTCATTAGAGGTGGTTTTGGAACAAATTGATAAACTAAACAGTAATAAGTCACCAGGACCAGATGGTATTCACCCAAGAGTTCTGAAGGAACTCAAATGTGAAATTGCAGAACTGTGGTTTGTAACCTATCATTTAAATTAGCTTCTGTGCTAAATTACTGGAGGATAGCTAATATGATGCCAATTTTTAAAAAGGGCTCCAGAGGTGATCCTCACAATTAAAGGCCAGTAAGCCTGATTTCAGTACCAGGCAAACTGGTTGAAACTATAGTATACAAAAATATTTGTCAGACATATAGATTAGCATAATTTGTTGGGGAAGAATCAACATGTTTTTTGTAAAGGGAAATCATGCCTCACCAATCTACTAGAATTCTTTGAGGGGTCAACATGCATAGGGACATGAGGGATCCAGTGGATAGAGTGTACTTATATTTTCAGAAAGCCTTGACAAGATCCCTCACCCAAGGCTTTTAAGCAAGGTAAGCTGCCATGGGATAAGAGAGAAGGTCCTCTCATCGATTGGTTAAACTGGTTAAAAGATAGGAAACAAAGGGTAGGAATAAATCGTCAGTTTTCAGAATGGAGAGAGGTAAATAGTGGTGTCCCCCCGGGGTCTGTACTGGGACAAGTCCTATTCAACATATTCATAAATGATCTGGAAAACAGGGTAAACTGTGAGGTCACAAAATTTGCAGATGATACAAAACTACTCAAGGTAAGTCCCAAGCAGACTGTGAAGAGCTACAAAAGGATCTCTCAAAACTGGATGACTGGACAATAAATTGGCACATGAAATTCAATGTTGATAAATGCAAAGTAATGCACATTGGAAAATATAATCCCAACTATACATATAAAAAGATAGGGTCTAAATTAGCTATTACCACTCAAGAAACAGATCTTGGAGTCATAGTGGATGTTTTCTGAGAACTATCCACACAATGGGCAACGGCAGTCAAAAAAGCGAACAGAATGTTGGGAATCATTAAGAAAGGGATAGATAATAAGACAGGAAATATCATATTGCCTCTGTATATATCCATGCTACGCCCATATCTTGAATACTGTGTGCAGATGTGGTCGTCCCATCTCAAAAAAGATATATTGGACTTGGAAAAGGTTCAGAAAAGGGCAACAAAAATTATTAGGGGCATAGAACAGCTGCCATATGAGGAGAGATTAATAAAAGACTGGACTTTTCAGCTTGGAAAAGAGACGACTAAGGGGGGGATATGATAGAGGTTTATAAAATCATGACTGATGTGGAGAAAGTAAATAAGGAAGTGTTATTTACTCCTTCTCATAACACAAGAACTAGGGGCCATCAAATGAAGTTAATAGGCAGCAGGTTTAAAACAAACAAAAGGAAGTATTTTTTCCACACAACGCATAGTCAACCTGTGGAATTCCTTGCCAGAGGATGTTGTGAAGGCCAAGACTATGACAGGATTCAGAAAAGAACTAGATAAGTTCATGGTGGATAGGTCCATCAATGGCTATTAGCCAGGATGGGCAGGCATGGTATCCCTAGCCTCTGTTAGCCAGAAGCTGGGACTGGGCAACAGGGGATGGATCACTTGATGATTACCTGTTCTGTTCATTCCCTCTAGGACACCTGGCATTGGCCACTGTCGGAAGACAAGATACTAGGCTAGATGGACATTTGGTCTGACCCAGTAGGACCGTTCTTATGTAACATTACCTTTGATAATAAAAAAAGAAAACAAGGAAGAAATACCTATCTTCCTGTCTCTGTTCTGTTTCTCCTTCCCTCCAATTTATTTCTAAGATATGGGGTATTTCTCCTTTTCAGTTGGTTTTCTCCTCAGTCTAATTTGTCCATCTCTATATATTTATCCTTCTCCTATATTTTCCTTTTTCTGTCCTCCCTATTCTTTCTCTTCTTCCCTAATCTTCCATATACACCTCACTCTCTACCACATCCACAATCATGCCTTGTTGTGTTCTCCCATCATTCTTCCCTTCTTGTTTCTCAAACAAATAACTGTAATTAATTAGCCTGTTTATATTTTGTCCTAGATAGATTGTGTGGTGTTTCACAGAGAAAGCAGACATGTTCCCTCCCTTAAGGAGCTGACAGTCTAGGTTAGATACAACACAGCTAGGTCTGGTTGAAAATGTTACATTGAATTTTTTTAATGGAAAATTGAGTTTCTGACAAACATTTCACAGAAGGCATCTCTTTTCCTACAAAACGCTCAGTTTTTCATTTGAAATCCATTTCCCCCCATGTTTTGAGATTTTAGACAAAAAAAGGTGAAATCTTTTGCTAAAAATTCTGATTGAAACAATTTGTTCCCCATTTTGTCAAAATTTTCAGTGAAGAAAAAAAATTCTCCAAACATCTCAAAGTACAAATGAGTCAATGTGGGCTAGATTCCTGTTTCCAAACTCATTCTCACTCCTCACCTACATCAACCATATTCTGACATTGATTCTTACCCACTCCTTGCCCCACCCTCAGTGGAACAGGGCTGGGAGAGGGACTGAGCATCTATGAAACAATCATCAGCAATGGTCAACTACAGCTGACTCATTCTGGTTGGTTCTTACTGGTTTTAGCTCCCCCAGGGAATAGCCCTTTCTGATCAGGAATGCTGGTTGAACTCTTCTCAGATTTCTGTTAAAAAGACCCTTTCCAGAATAACTGGGGTCCATCATATTAGGTGTATTACTTAACTTTTATAATTTCTTTGACACACACTCCTCTTACTTTTTGGAGTTGTTTCAGTAACATTTCCTTGGTGGACTGGCATGTGCAAAGTTGTATTTTTTTTTTTTAATAGAAGAGCATATCTGGAATTCTATATGGTTTAATTGCAAGGGAGATCTTACTCAAGAAATGAAAGTCTATGTTGAAGCTGAGGAGACAGATAACCTTCAAGACAGCCAGAGCCTTCAAAAGGCTTACAGAGAAAAATGGGAATGTGAACTATTGAATCAAATATTTCAAGCTACTGCTATGAAAGAGAATCTTGTCCATTCTAAACACCATCTGTTTGCTGAGTGTACTTGCATATTTTCAATTGCTTCATTCCACAAGCTGCTATTTACTTCCCTGAAATGTCCCTTGGTGTGAAGATAACATTTCCTAATAAGCTGCTTCCATTTTGGGGCTACACTGTTTGGGGGCTGTGCAGTGATATTAGGATTACCAACTTTCCCCAAAAATCAGAATAATGGAAACAATGCAATTAGTGAAACTTGCAGAAAGGATGACAAATATGCTCTCCTCTGTGAAATACAAAAGGGAAAATTACAAAAAACAACAACAATGTAGACATTACGTCTTTCATTGTGCATACTTCCAGATTGTCCCTTCATGCCCACAGTTTCTATATTTTGATAATTACGAGAGCTGGCACTGCACGAGTTCTGATATGAATACTAATATTAAAAGTTTCCTAATCAAAACAATAGTTTTATTTCCTACCTTTAAAAGGCTCTTTCCTGCTTCCCTTCTCTTAAGATTTCATTTCTGATGCAAACTGAGAAGTTCAATCATATATGGATGTAGCTCTATAGATAAATTTGAGTTAAATTTTGGATTGATTAAAAGCACGAATTCAACCTTTTTCTACATAAGAAAGGATACACTGTATCCTACAAAAAATCACAGCACTTTCTCTTGGAGCACAAAATATCAGAAGGGGCAAGGCTGTGTCATATTTTCAGCTGGTGTAAATGGACATATTCACTGCAATTGAGGATCTGGCCATGATCTGCATTGTATTTTAAAATACATGTCACAGTATAGCATATGGTCAAATATGTGTGTTTTTGGATGCTCATAGTTCACTGGTCATATAATGGTCACACCCTTACATTGCCAAATTGCCTCTGTTGACAGTCTCAGTGACTTCAGTCAGCCTTCATGCAGGCACAGAACGAACTGCAAAATTGGGTCCTTAATAATATTACCTGTATGTGTTTGCTATCCCCTAAAGTCTAAATATTACAACCCTTACTCATGGGATGAGCACTTACTCCTGCAAAACAAGCCCCTGAAGCCAATAAATTTACTCATCAGAGTAAGCACTCATCATGGGAAGTGAGGACTCTACAAGTAGTCTATTAAGAATTCAGCAAATATAGATTTTTATTATTTGTATTACTGTAGTGCCTAAAACACGGACCAGGAACCCATCATGCTAGGCACTGAACAAACAGAACAGAAAGGTAGCCACATTATCTGTTTATGTAAGGCAAAACTGCAGCATTTTAAGCACAATGATTGTACCTGAAACAGCTCTTATGTTAAAATGCTTTCAAAATGAAAGCAATTGCTACAGAATGAGGGAAAGTTTCCCATCATCATGAAGTAAAGAGGCTATATATCAAAGCAAACATGCAATGCGGTAATTTTATTGTATATAGAACATAACCACTGATGTATAGCGAAGTCAGTTGCAACATACCGTAAATGAATGATGATGAGGCCAGAAGATGGAAAAAATGCCTTTATACTGCTATATAATCAGCTTGATCAACTTACATTAACACTTTGGCGCTGTTTTGGACACAGTGCTATTAGTGGAAAAGCACTTAAAGAAATCATTCTGACACTTGTCTTCTCTAGTTATGGTAACGTGTTCCCTGCTCTCTTACAGTTAATAGAAGATCTTCTATTTCCTAGATAATATTGTTTCACTATTATGCAGTTTTCTTTTTAATATCCCTTTATTTGATTTATTTTAAATAAAAATCTGGATTATTTATATTGCACTGACATCTGGTGGACCTCAGTCTTGATACAGCAAGAAACAACTGATGGTTGAAAACATTGGTCAAGGTCAATTGAACAATGCTATTGCACTCTGCAATTTAGCACATAAATTAGAAGTGATATTGAGGATTTCAGCTTTTATACTAACATGAAAAACAAAAAGGCCCACACTTCAGGATACGTAATGAAGTTGGCTTTAACACAGAACTGCCTGGAACGAAAAGCCTTCTGAAATTCTTGTGGAAATAGAAATTGGAAGTGCTGCTCCGGGACGCATTATACACTGGCATCTTGTACACCTTCAAGATCTGGAGGTTTGGTAATTAGATGCATCACTGTTTTGGGGTGCAATAAGTCCACGGCTATTCTGTGGTTATTGAGAAATGCAAATGTTTGTATCATTTGTGCCTTTTACCTATATCTCAATATTATGGGTTACATAGGGATGTGCTTGGGGTAACAGAGTACTGGAGGGGTGCTGGGAAAGTATTGTATTTTAGAGTGTCTGAAATGCAATTCCTTTGCCACTCCTTTTTTCCACTGGAGTGAGCTGGAGGATGAATGCTGCATCAACCCTTTACAAGGTTCACACACTCCTTCCCTTGCATCAGCTGGCCCACAGGGGAATGGATATGGACCATGGGAAGAAAAAGTTGGGCACAAAACCACTCCCCTACACCTGACCTCGATATCCAGGTAGGTCAAATGCCATCATGCAGGGAGCCTTACTGCCTGGCATAGCAGAGCCAGGGTACAATCTGAATGGAATTCTAGGGCCACTTTTATCCAGGAAGTCAGACTAGATGATCCTAATGGTCCCTACTGGACTCAATCTATTAATCTAGCCCTAAACATGTTGGTTATATTAATGCAGAAGATAGACGATTCAGGATGGTGTGGGGTAGTATAAATATTGGTGTCCCTTCTTCTGACATTAGCGTCCTGATCTCACACTAGTGTTGCCACTTTGGTAAGTAATAGCAAATGTCCGGCTGCTTGTGTGATGGGTTGGATCCCAGAAACCCCCTTGGGAACTGCCAACTGATGTGCCAAGACTATTTCTGCCCCTGCTTTCCCTGCCAGCTCGGGACCTCAGCACCCTGCCTGGTTTAAGCCAGACCCGCTAGCCTGCTGCAAACCCAGACCCAGGATCTGAACCACGTCTCCTAACAGCTGTAGGCTTGACTGAAAGCCACTTACAGAAGAGTTCCTGTCTTTAAAACTCAGATGTCCAACTCCCAGTGGGGTCCAACCCCCAAATAAATCTGTTTTACCCTGTATAAAGCTTATACAGGGTAAACTCATACATTGTTTGGCCTCTATAACACTGACAGCTGTTCCCCCCCTCCCCAGGTATTAATATATACTCTGGGTTAATAAATAAGTAAAAAGTGATTTTATTAAATACAGAAAGTAGGATTTAAGTGGTTCCAAGTAGTAACAGACAGAACAAAGTGAATTACCATGCAAAATAAAATAAAACACGCATATCTAAGCCTAATACAGTGATACAACTGAGTACAGATAAAATCTCACCCTGAAAGATATTTCAATAAGTCTCTTTCACAGACTGGACGCCTTCCTAGTCTGGGCACAATCTTTTCCCCTGGTACAGCCCTTGTTCCAGCTCAGGTGATAGCTAGGGGATTCCTCATGATGGCTCTCTCTTTTCTCTGTTCCAACCATTTATTTATCTTTTGCATAAGGCGGGAATCCTTTGTCCTTCTGGGTTCCCATCCCCCCCTTCTCAATGGAAAAGCACCAGATTAAAGATGTATTTCAGTTCAGGTGACATGATCACATGTCACTGTAAGACTTCATTACCTACTTGCCAGCACACACACATACAGGAAGACTTACACATAAAACAGAGCCATCTGCAGTCAATTGTCCTGGTTAAGGGGAGTCATCACGATTCCAAATCACCATTAATGACCCACACTTTGCATAATTACAATAGTCCCTCAGAGTTATATTTCATATTTCTAGTTTCAGATACAAGAGTGGTACAGTTATATAAATAGGATGATTACACTCAGTAGATTATAAACTTTGTAATGATACCTTACAAGAGACCTTTTGCATGAAGCATATTCCAGTTACATTAGCATATTTTCATAAAATCATATAGAGTGCAACATCACAGCTTGCAAATTGGCTTTCCAGTAAAGGAGAAATCAGTGATGCAGAGTCTGCTTGTACATTTAGTATAACTTGTTCAATTTACACCTATACACCCAGGGCCAGCTCCAGGCACCAGGCAACCAAGCACATGCTTGGGGCGGCTCCTGGTAAGGGGCGGCCAATCTTGGGGTGGCGGGGGACAGCGCGGCGTTCCGCAGGGGGTGGGCTCCAGCGGCGCAGCACTCGGCGGAGGGGCGGCACGGGGCGCGGTGCTCGGCGGCGGGGGGGGGAGGCATTTTTTTTTGCTGCTTGGGGCAGCCAAAAAAGTTAGAGCCGGCCCTGTATACACCAGTCCCGGACTAGAGATATCACAACAGCACATAGGCAATGCCCTTCTTTCAGTAATCTGAGCCCTACACCTAGTTCCCAGGAAACAACTCTGCCTCAAGAACTGACTCTAATAAAAGACCAAGGCAGAAAGCAAATTCTCCTGCTGCTCACACAGCTCCCTCTCCAAGGACCATTGCCTCCACACAGAGCTTTGCATAACAATTAACAATATAGCAGGCCTATCCCAGACTGAACATTTGCTCTCACACTTAGGAAAAAGAACTTGAAAGATTATATGTAACAGTACTATCTGCCAATGCCTGCCACAACTGTATTTTATCAGCACTCATTTTGGATTAGTACGAACAAACATTTAATAGAGTAGCTCTTACAGGCCAAAATCAGGATCAGGACTCCCTTGCTATAGGCACTGTACCATTACCTAAAATGATATTGTCCCTGCTACAAATAGCGGATAGTCTAAGAAGAGTCACAACTGCGGAATCCACAAGTGAGGCTTACAGGTCCTCCCAAATCACCACCAGATACATTGTCTGGTCTGTGTATGAGCACATTTTTGAGAAGCTACATTAGAGGATTTGAAAAAAAGCTAGTGTTACTATTTTGTGTCCCTTCCTGACTCATTTTAGCTAGCTAGACAAGATTACTCTGCTCATCACGATAAAAATCCATGTGCCTCTACATTGGCACCCTGTGACTTTGAGTCACTCATCTGCATGTGGAATGGCTAAAAAGAGGTTTCACTGTTGCTTGCAATGCTAAGCCAATGTTGCAGTGCGAGAGTGATCTGGAGTCTGTTCTGTCCAATTCACGATTGCCCTTCCCCACGCATAAGTCACTTACACCATTACAGATTGGATGAAAAACACTCACTATCATTTGATAGCATTTTACATCCATTTCCCACTAGGGCAAATGGCCTATACAAAGGGCAGGGAACTAGTGAATGGACCCCAGGATCCTCAGCTAGTAATCCTTCAAAAATACACTGGACTGGGACACTTGGACATTCCCTTAAAACAAGATTTGTGTAAATAAATCTCATGAGTTTATTTTGGTTTTGAGCTGTAGGGTTTGTCAACTTTTCCATTTGCAGAGTGGGAAGCACCACCACATCAAACTGTCAAAGCACTACAGTCACTTCACTCTCCCCAGGTAGCAATTTCAGACATTTTCAACATCAGGGAAGGGATTTTCCAAAGTACACAGCATTGGGAACAGAAGTAGGCCAACAAAATGAATGGAATTTTACTTTTAAAGAGAATGGAAACAGTTCAACGTTGAGCACTCCTGAAAATGGCACTCTTTGTTTCCACTTTGCTGCTTCTGTCTATGGTGAGATCCTCACCTGAGGCAAGTTGAGGTAGCTCCATTGATTTAAATGGAGCTATGCTGGTTTACATAGCTGAGACTCTTACACTAGTATTTAAAAGCAGCAATAGCCACATTACAGCTGCTCAAACTGTCCAAATTATATTTAGTTAGGACGTAAATGGACAATGACATCTGCAACCTTTTGGGGCCACATTTTGTGGTAACTTATGTCTTGTGCAATCATCACTGACAAGGGGGTGAACAGAACTGGCCCTGAGGCCTCTAGGTTCTTGCTATATGCAAATATGTGGCAGCTTAGTTCTGTCTAACTTAGGCACTTCTATGGCCTCCATTACTGTAGTGTCTGAGCACCTCAATCTTTTAATGTATTTATCCCTACATCATCACTGGAAATATTATCCCCATTTTATAGATGGGGAACTGAGGTAGAAAGAGATTTACCTAAGGTCATACAGGAATTCTGTAGCAGAGCAGGGAATTGAATCTGGGTGTCCTAAATGCCAAGTTAGCACGCTAACCGCAAGACAATCCTTCCTCTCTGATATAGCTAGAAGGAGATGCCGGAGAAGAGGCACATTATACATCACCATTTTAGATGATTTTATTCTCTATAATTCTTTACTTATCTTTTGCAACCCTGGGCCAGATCTGTCGGCCTGTATATATTTCTACATGGGATTAAGAGGTTCATCATCCAACCAGCCCTACAGCTTTTTCTGGGTAAGCACAGCTTGTCATAATGGAGCCATGATTCTTTTTCTGGCCTTTAAAGATAAGACAGCATGGGCCTATTCCAATATCTGAATGTCTGTTTTAACTTCTAAATGTCTTATCAGGCTGGGGCAGAGACAGGAGTATTCTTTCTTTATTGCTCTTACGTGCAAGTATTTGGGGTTAAGCTAATACCCCGTGAAGCCGATGGAATGACCCATTGATTTTGCTGGGAATTAAATCAGGCCTATACTATCATGCATCTTCTGAGGACATCCACAATCCAAATATCAGTACCAGTGACCGTGTAACTGGCACACAGGTGCAGAACTGGTTTCTGGAGCTAATAAATGTGAATTTCTTCCCTCATCTCCTTTTCTAATGGGTTTAGCCAATCCATTTAATTAGTCCTTGATAAATAGGGGAGGGTCCAAACTCGCTCTGTCATTTACTGATCAGTTATCACCAACAACGTGGAAGGGCAGTTTTGTGGTTAAAGCGCAGAACTGAAAATCAGGATACCTGGCTGATATTCTTGGTTCCACCCCATACTGCGTGTTCGACTGGGAACAGGTTGTGCCTCATTTTGCGTATCTTTCAAAAGGGTAATAATTATCATCTATCTCCCAGGAGTTCTGAAGCTTTGTGTGTTACTGTTCGTAAAGCACCCTGAAATTTAAGATGGAAGGTTCTGAAGAAGCATATGAGCTTTAAAAAAAAATTGAAAGCTTGTGTATAAAATAAGTAGAGCTTACTTAGTCACAATTTTTCAAATTCTGAAGTTAAAAACATTGCAAGAAATTTGACAAATTACTACCTATCTCCCCACACCCCACTTTTCAACCAAATTAAGTGCTAGTCAAAATTGTTTTGGTATTTTGAAATTTCACTTTAAGAATCCCAAAATAAAAAACCCTCCATTTTTCAATTACTCCCCTAGCCAATATTAATTAACCTAGCTAATATTATATACCCCAAAAGACGTCTGCAGAAAATGTTTTCCTAGTGAGGGAGGGCAGTACATAGCTCCACCCTATCCTAGCATAGGGCCTTCTGGGAATGGGTCTTCCCAGATAAGAGTACTTCAGTTTCCCCCATATACTCAGTTGTTTATCTGCCATCAGGAGCAGAAAGCACACACCTGTTTAACTAGATATTTGGTTTTTAAATCCACACAATTTTCCTCAGAGGGTTGTGTGAGATGAGAAAGGATGAGGACGGATGGTGTTGGAAGTCTTCAAGATTGGTTTAATTCATAGCCCCTTTCAAAACTTTTAGAAATATATCAATGTCATCCCCATCTTTACATCAAAGGTGATCATCTGTGCTACCTGAGGAGTTGTATGTACAGTGTCTGATTTCACTGAATCCATATATCGCCGGCTGCAGAGTCATTCCAACCCTAACATGCGTCATTGTTTCGATTCTCAGCCAGATCTGGCCTTTTCAAGGTTAGTTAGCCCCTGTGTCTGCAGCTCCAGTTTCTCTCTGTTGCACCGCCTGAGTATGAATGCAGGAGGGTCAGATGGGCTAACTGCCCAAGTACAAGCCCAAGTTGCCACCAGTGCCAATCATCTACAATGCTATTTACAAGTCAAACAACCACGTATCTCTACCCATGTTGGGAGGCACACTCCCAGCTGCAGTGTAGACATACCCTCGCTTTGGATACCCCTCTGACTGGCTCAAGAATGCCCCATCTCTGAGCACAATCACCATATTGTTCAATAGTTTCTTTGCCTCAATATCCAGATGTGAGCTCTCCTAGTACTTCAGACTGGGTAGTTCTGGTCAGCAGAACCTTTAAGTATTTATGAAAAATAAGCAGGATCCAAAGTATACAAGCTGTTCAACATATATTCAGCTGAGAAACAAATATGTACTGCATTTATCATATATGCACCTCAGTCAGAACTCTCCAGCTGGCACTGTTTCATGCAATGCAACACAACCACCTCTGTTTACTTTATTGCTTATGGCAATGCTAGAAAACTGGGATTAGTATGCCATGGACATATAAATTAGGGAACAACTTTAAATCAGGAATTAGGATACATAACCTTCTGAGAGCGATTATGATCTTCTGTTACCAGCTGTATCTATATTTCACACTTATATGGCCTACTTTACTATAATATCGGAACGTTTCATAGCCTTTAAAGCATTTGCCCTCACAGCACCCCTGGAAGATAGGGAAGTGCTATTATTCCTATTTTGCAGATGGCAAAGTGAGGCACAGAGAAGCTAAGAGACTTGGCCCATGTCACACAGGAAGTCCATGGACTTGAATGCAGCTCTCCCAGATCCTAGGCTAGTGCCCTAACCTCTGGGCCACTCTCTCTCTCAACGCTAGGCATTCTAAGTTTGGGGGCTGAACATCTGTGAGCAAGCTAACTTTGGTAAAATGTTTGGCATCACCCTTGCGCTATTTCAGAGGCTGCTCTATGCACAGGCAGACTGTAGCATTCCAGGGGCTGCCTAATCTGCTTGTTCTTGCTCTCACTTAGCGCACAAACTTCCACTGTCTGTGGCAGCCAAGAGAGCCATGGAAAGGAGAAGGGAGGGGCAACTGGCCTTCATGTGACAGTTCACATCCTGATTGGCGGCGAACACTAACAGATGGAAGGGTTCTATCTATGCCTGGAGCCCCAACCAACAGGAGTCCATGCCTAGAGCAGGGGGCTATAGACACACCAAAGATCCCTCCTCTACCCCCGGCAAGGAGCCCATCCTGATGTGGGAGATCAAAGCAGCTTTCCCATACTCTGTCACCTATAAGAAGCAAAATTGCTAGGCTGCCAGGCTGAAGCAGGAGACAGGCAGATGAGATGTCTACTTTGCTGCCAAGTGAGAGCTATTTCCTCACACAGTCTGAAGTCTGTATGTACATGGGAGAGGCAGAAATAGAAATAAATAGAAAGAACGAATTGGAGAGGAGAAGATAATGTGTGTGAGAGAGAATGAGAGGGACAGAGAATAGGGAGACCCTGGGAAGGTGAAAGGGAACAAATTAGAGTGGGTGTCCCTAGGGAAAAGAGATTCATTGGTAAGGGAAAAGAATATGGAGACCCAATTAAAAAAAAAAGGAAAAAAAAGACAATAGCAGAAAGAAGAAAAAATTGCAATTTTAGATCAGAGTAAAGAGTGAAACTGGGAGACATAAGAAATAAAGGAATAGAAGACATGGTCAAGGGGCAAGAAAAACTAAAATACACATAATCAGCAATGACACTGAGGTAGCAAAATGCTGTGTTTTGTTTTATTCATTCCTATCTGCTAGCCCACTTTATTTATTTAATACTTATTTATTTAAAAAATTCAATAGGTTTACAAATCCTTGCCATGTAAAAATCAGAGACAAATCACCACCACCACAGTGAGCTTTTTAGAGAAACACACAGTAATAATAATAATAATAATAATCAGATCTATCTATTTAACACGTTGTTACCATGTTACAGAGTGAGCATCTTTACACTACCTATGATATGCTGTTTCTAGTGATTTCATTACACTGAGTGAAATTAAGGGCGGCTCTCAGGGATGAGCTCTAGATACTTTAAAATATTTTCCTCTCCTCTCCTCCCCTCCCCAGCCCTGTTTTTGATAAAAGAGAAAGTAGTGGGGCACCAAAAGATTGATTTATTTTTCCTAAGCACAGAGTCCAAGATTTTCATAAGTACTTCGAGTGCCTCCATTTCTGGGTGTGCAACTTGTGATGCCTTAAAGGGGTCTGATTTTCAAGAAGCACTGAACACCCATTGTGGTTCAACCCAGGCAAGCAAGGGGTTGTGTCATTGCCTGCTCTGCAAGTCTAGGGGCCCTAAATGCTGTGCTGCTGTGGCTTGGAGTCCTGACACCATTAGCCAGGCCTTACGAGCATTCAGGTCACACCCTGGCTTTTACCATCTGGTTACTTTCTGCAGAATTACCCCAACTAGGGTGACCAGATGTCCCACTTTTATAGGGACTGTCCCAATATTTGGGGCTTTTTCTTATATACGCTCCTATTACCCCCCAACCCCGTCCCGATTTTTCACTTCACTTGCTATCTGGTCAGCCTAACCCCAACATCATTTCAGTCCTGAACTTCCTCAAAACCATCTCTCTCTGCAGTGTCCAGCTCTCTCCTGGAATACTCTCAGAAGTTTAATTAATTGATTGCTCCTTTAAAAAAAACAATACACTGCAGCTCATTAATTTAACTGGTGTTCAACAAACACTCTCATTTCAATCACAGCACTGAATTGGTTTATAGTAAAACAAGTTTATCAAACAAAAAGTCGTAAGTTTAAGAGATACCAAGTATAAGGGTGTTGTGGGGTAGGTGCACCCAGTCCTCGGATGCCTGACCACGTGTGGTCACAAGCAAGGAAAGGGGCTGTACGGTGGCCAGTTAGGTCCAGTGCTAATGACCTTACTGGGAAAAAGGGTAACATGGCCTGGTGGCTGGAGCCAGTAAAGTCACTCTTCCACACTGGGCTGTGTGGCCCAATGGCTCGGGTCAGTGAAACGGCCTTTCTATTTAGGGCAGCGTGGCCTAATGGCTGGAATCCATAAAACAACTCTTCTAGCCAAGGCAGTGCTGCCTAATGGTCAGAGTCAGTACAAAAGCCCCTCACAGTCAGGGCAGCGTGGCCTAATGGCCAAAGTCAATAAAGTCGCACCCCTGTGTGGGGTTAAATGGCCAATTGGCCCATTGGGGAAGTGGGGAACAACTCAGGGGTGTGTGGCACCCCGGGTAGGGGGAATCAGACCCTCCCTTGCTCCTCCAAGCGCCATCCCAGGGCCCTGGCAGTGGTGGGGTCACTTGCCACCAAGTCAGCAGGGATCCTCCCGAAACACACTGACTGGGTTCCCGGTTCACCTACCGGAGCAAAGTCTAAGTCTCCTGGGCTGCTTCCTACCCTGTCTTCGCTGGCGATGGACCACTGTTCCCACGGGTCTCCGGGGCCCTCACGCGGCATAGCTCCTGATGGCACGGCCTCCTGTCTGGGTTGGTCAGGCAGCCTGGAATCCATCTGGAACTCGGCAGGCCTTGCTTCTGGGGTCAGGTCCTTTAGCAGCTCCCTGGAGAGAGCCTACCACCAGTGTCCTCTGCCTTCAGCAGCCCCCCAGACTGAGCTTAGCTGCTTCCTTTTGTATCTTGTCTCCAGGCTGAGCAAGCCCTGCTGGGGTGAAGGGGCATGCCTTCCTCAGCCTGCAACGTACAGTTAACCCCTGCAGAGCCAGGGTGGGGTATGTGCACCCCGTCACAAAGGGATAAAGATGAAAGGGTTACATGCAAACAAAAGTAAAAATATGTAAAAATAATTTTAAAAAAATTAGTTTCAGCAAGTCATAATCTTTGCTCAAGCAGGTTTCTTACCTAAACTTACTTTCCAGAGACTTCAACCCCCTTGGTTGAAGGGCCCAATGTTCTGTGATTTCAAGAGCTCCGGCCCCTGGAATCCCCCAAGTGGTGGGCCACTCAAGCCTTTTTTCCCTCCCCCGTTACATCATCCCAAACTTCACTGTGTGTTTCAAGAGCCAGGAAGGCTTCCTGCTGTTCTTCCCTTCCTGTGGGCTTCCCATCCCGCTTTACATTACATAATTCGTATGTAACTATGGCTTCCATTGTTTTGATTCCATACTGCTTAATATACATTAGAGTCAGGTAGAGAGCCACCTCTCTTCCTGTGAGAGTATCTGTAATTCCTCATAGAATGTTAATACATTAATATCATTGTGAAATGTATCACCATTGTGTCACTGACTTTCACAAAAAACCTCACTCAAACTTTTTATAATACAGGAATATTGTATACAATCAGTTGGTTCAATTGCTTGTCATATGAGGTTCAACCCCCTTGTCTTTATAGCGCAGTACACCTTTGAAATGTATTCTTTGAGAAGGTAAGCCCAAACCAAACTTCTCTCTCCTGCTGGGGAGTTGAGTGGTTATCCCTCCCCTTGTTAGTTTGATGGCTTTGTTTACCTTTTATGTTTACCTTGGGGGACACATTCAAGCACATGGAACCACTTTCCTTTGTTTGGAGCAGGCATGCCTGCTACAAACACATTTTAAGAACATAATGTTAGCACATATCTATAGCCCTTTGTACACACCCGGTACATACACCGTGAGATGATTTTTGGGACCAGCATATTACCAATTTGTACAGGATCCCTACATGACACTTTTTAAATATACATTATGACAACAGTGCGTTAGGCATCGGGCAAGGTTAGGCATGACAACAGTTGATTATACAGATTAATGAACCACCAATTGATCTGTGTCACATCCACCTTCTGAAAATCAGGCCCCTGTAAGGTGTCAAGTTGATCACCCAAAATTGAGACACCCAAAGCCACTAGTCACTTCGGAAAATTTTGCCCCAAATCACCAAAGGCCAGACCCAGTGCCTCTTGCCAGGCCACTAGCGCTTAATTTAGACAACTTTCAGGACTCAATACAAGACCCATCGCAGCGCTAGTATGAGAGTTTCCTTCTCTGATGTGCTTATTGGACATTATTAATCTAAGGATTGTCTCTTGCTGCTGTCAAATGTAGGCAGAGTGTTATGAATGTTTGATGTTTAATTATGTTTGTAAAGATGTAAATGAACCCAGAGGCTTGGGAAACAGGCTCATGGTTTAATAAATACTGACACAGGTTAAAAAAATAACACATCAGTGGGTTGGACTAAAAGGGTGAATATTTAAAGCTTTCTTACATTAATTATTGCTCTCTTTTCATTTGATCTGGTTAGCGACTGGATTCAATAAACAACTTGGGCAGGACACAGGAATAGTTGGACCAGATAGCTGTTGTGCTATGACGATTGCTATGTTTTTATGATCTCTTGTGCCGAAGCAAAAAAAGAGAAACAAAAAAATCACACAAATTGATTTGTCAGAATGGGAAAAATACACACACACACCACCACTAACTTGCTGCCAGAATTGTAACAAACATGAGAAACCATTTACCTTCTGGCTTCGTAGTCGTCAAAGCCCCAGTGAACATTCATGGTTTTTACTGTTTGTAATTTCAAACAAAGAGGAAAAAAGAAAAGCACAATCCCCAAATAGAAATATCCCTCTGTGTATGTGTGTGAACACTCAAGTTCTGCATTTGCTAGCCCCATAAGCAGCTATTACTGCTAAGAAGCACTGCAGCTGTGCTCCCCTCCCTCCACTTTATTTTGACTTCTTTTAAAAATAGAAATTCAATTTTATTTTAAAAGAGATTAGATTTGGGTTTAAGAGTTGTGGTTGGCTAAGAGTAATGCATCTCCACATAACCACAAGCAGACAACCTTCTGTCCCTCTCTTTTCTGCCAGGACAAACTTTTGCAGAAAGGCAGCAAAAACTGCGTGGTTTCTATGCTACAGTGTCAAGCTCCTCCCATTGCTTGATCTCCTGGGTGCTCTTGACCCTCCCCATCTGCATCAGCCATGGATGTAATGCAGATATAGTATTGCTGTCTCTGGCTAATGATCCCCTTGCAGTGACTGACCCAAGTAAAATGATCTCACTGATGTTAACTCTATCAGTCTATGATAACATTCAACATGTAATTTTGTTGATTTTGACTGCAAAGTCCTGTAGGAGCAGATGGTCAGACCCTATAATGGCTAACTTCCCTTCCTTTGGGAAAGCTTTCTCAGGTCAGTAATGGCCACGCAAGCTTCCTCCCCAAGGCTACTGACTTGTGCTGTCATAAGTGATTCCATTTTGTCACCTCTCCTGTTCAAACATGTGCCCATTCAAAAAGACAGTGGGACATTTTGCTCTGCAAACTCCCCAATACGTAAGGGACACTCAAATCCACAGTACACATCACTCTTGCCAAGCCCAGATCTTAGTCTTGGTGCTCTCCCAGTGCATTGCAGGTTGAGAAGTGGCTGGGAGAAGACTAGATTATGATACAATTGGGGAATTTGTATGAGGTCTGCGCAGCACATTCAGGTAGTGGTGGCTGGCCTTTGCCAACCCAATGTGAAGTCACGGGGTCCTTTTGAAACAACTGCCATTCCCGGATTCTTGACTACATTCGAATCTCTGCACGTAGTGCCTTTAAAAAAAAAAGGCATCTATGGTTAACCCACAGGCTGTTACAGTTTTTCTCTCTGCAGACCTTGCCACAGTGATCTGTACCATTGTATCCTCAAGGCTAGAGATTAGTGCTGTGCACTGTACATGGAAATACCCTTGAAGGGGGCTCAGAGAAGCTTCAGCTAGCGAATAACGCAGCAGTTCAGGATTGTTCCACTTCAGATGTGTATGCATTGCACTTTCTCTTTGTTTATTTCTGAGTTAGTATTCAAGATGCTTACCACAATCTATAAAATATGGTACTGAATCCAAGTACGTAAGATGGCTTCTCTCATGTCCTGTTATGAGTTACTCTGCTGCATTGCCCTTCCTGCTATTTTGTGGGTCTCCATTGCTGAAACTCAGGTTGACAGGCTTGTGCTTTTTTTGCTTTAAATGTGTTATATTGATGAAGGCCCACAGGTGCTAGTGGTTGGTGCCAAGGTTTGGAACATTTTTAAACAGGTAACATCATGCCAGAAATCTCACAAAAACAGCCTAACAAGATTTTCAGTTCTTCCTGGCTTTGGCCAAGACAAACGCCGCAAGAGTATCTTTTAGCAACTTGAGTTCAAGGTGAAGACAGAGACAAACTGATCAGTGGGTTGAGCTTCTCCGATTTCTTTCTTAAAATTACAGAACTTTATCAAATTTCAGATCATCTTGAATCATTGTAAAAATTTAAGTTGGCTCATATATTAGTCCAGCTTGTTCACCTACCTCATAATTCAGTTTATAGTTAATTCTCTCCATCTTGACACAAGCATCTCAGAAGTTCCCATTATCTAAACATAGGGAACAAAGCAAAGATGCTTCATCTGTACAGCTGAAAGAAGAGTCTTAAACTCTCAGGTAATACAGCAATTTATTCTTCCCTTCTTCCACAGAGCTCAAACAAAATAGCTTTCTTTAAAATGGTAGCATTTAAGATATGTTCAGTCTAACTTTTAACAGCTTGCCAAAAGCTACATCAGACGTGTTGTCTTGCTACCGTGTTTGGGACGTGGTTCTATTGCATCAGCTACCATTCCAGAAAAAAAATACTCAGGATCAATCAAGATCTTCTTTATCCTAATGCAATTATTGCTTCCATGGTAAGCCTTTGGTTGAAGAGAACTACCCATAACGCTGAGATAACCCTCTACCTAAACTATCTCAGTAATTCCCAAGTACTTTGACCATGTCCCCTATGTTCGCCGGTACAAGTCAATAGTGGTGAGAGAGGGATTACAACAAATATATAGACATCTCAACTGATGCCTTTTCTGAATCTGCCAGTGTAAGTGAGCCATATGGCTTGAGTTATGGGAAAGCTTATCTCGGCATAGTGGTCGATTGAACAGCATTGTACGTTGGTAGACAATAGGCATAGTGCTTAGTCTGTTAAGCTCTAATATTGGTGAGAAGACCCCAAAGATAATGCATACCATTCTAACATACAGCCTTGGATAGTAGAACATCCACTAGGGAATTCCAATCTGTATATTATTGTCAGAGGCAAAACATTTTTTTTGTTTTAAGCTATAACTAATGACCTGTAAACATCAATGGGATGTTGTATAGCGTTAAAAGGCTCAGTTTCCTGTGTAAAAGCTTAACTGATACTAGCCTTGAACATTAACTGAAAAATAATTCCTATAAGACACTTTCAAATAACATCTATCAATCCAATAATAGAACATTCAACTGGAAAAAACAAGATAGGCACTGGAGTAACATGGGCACCGTTAGGCTCCTAAAAACCTGCTGGCCCTTACCCTGCAACATATTGCATGCAGGCAGACTACTGCACCCACACAGATCCCCATTGGCTACATACCTATACATCTTTACTAAAGGAAACTATATATAGTAGCAGTTACACATCCTAGGAAAATCACTTTCAGACCTCATGAATTTAACAGTGACAATACATTATAAATCTCATTCATATCCAAAAAAACCTATTAGTGGATTTCCATTCCACCTCTTCTCCCCCACCTTATATTTTTTTTTATACTGGAATCATATACAATAGATTAAGCACTAATCTATGACTTAATTTAAAAAATGGCTGTGCACATGAAAAACTGAGTCAAATTTGGTTTCAAAGATTTGTCTTCAGCTTATAGTTTTATAATTAACCTCAATGTTTTAGTTAAATGTGTAAGCAACCCTAGGGGTATGCTTGTATTCTTAATCAGAATGAATAAAAATTCTAGGACAAAACATGTCCTCAAATACTCAGGGTAAGTTAATGCAAAATAAAAAATACTGCAAATAAAATAATAAAAAATAAAAAAAGAGCAGCAGCGCTTGACCTCCATAATCAGAGAGGCAAGAAAACACCAGACTTAAGAACTCAATCTAGACTGACCAATCTTTTTAGAAGCGAGTGGCATTTATATCCACACTAGCTCAGTCCTCTTGAACAATACAATCATATTGCTAAACCATACAATGCTGACCCCCCTAAGCACAGAGCCACAACTCATATCTCATAAATTGGACTTGAAAAGCATTACAAAGGTTAAACAGTGCAATATCATTATACTGTTGACTTAAAGCCAGATCTTCAGCTGCACCAGAAACTCCACTTGGCATAGCTAAAGGCACTACCGCCTTTGAGCGCCCTCCAATACCGGAAGCTGACAGTTACTGGTAAAGCCCATGACATCAGAGAGCAGCCCTTTGGCTGCCCTAAACTATACCCAGTGGCCCCAGTAGGGAAATTTCACAGCTGGGGACTGAGGGTGTGGTAAGTGCTCTGGCCATTCCCCTTTCTCCCTGTGTGACCTTGACACACCTCGACTGCTAGGGCAAGGTGCAGTGGTGGTGTACATGGGTGGTCTAGAACTAGGGAAATCCCTATATGAAAGATTAAATCTCCTTTAAACCTATTCTGTGCTGCCAGAGTACCACAAAATTTGTCTTATTCGGGTCCAGGATCTTAATATTTGCCACTCAAATATTAGCAAATTCAACTTTTTCATACATATGTGATTGTTCCCCCGCTTCCCCGCACAGTTCCCCCTCTCAGTAAATAACTGCCATGACTGCTGGCAGAAGGATGGCATGTGTACCTCCGTCCTTTCAAATGAAAATTAATGCAGCCTCATTGACTCCCTAGGAGTGGTAAATTCTAAGCATTGGAGGTCTAGCAACCTGTGCGTCTCTGAAACCAAAAATATCATTCAGGTGGTGAATCAGAGCTCCATTAGCGAGGCAGCAGGAAATCTCCAAACCCAGACAATAGCAATTGTATTTCTACTATCCCCAGAGTGGCTCTTGGAAATAGCTATATTCAAATTCAGCATTCATCGAGTAAGTTCAGTAAAAGCTAGAGTCAATTGCTTCATCAAACATTGATATTGCCAAGTTGATGTACCACACAACTGGACCCAGTCCTCAAATAATTATTTAGGCAAAAGTCCCATTGACATTCATGAGAGTTTTTCTTGCAAAAGGACTTAGGGAACGTCTACAGTGCAGATGGGAGATGTGATTCCCAGCGTGGGTAGGCACATTCACACTCCCTCTACTTGAGTCAACATGCTAAATAGCAGTGTTGATGTTGCAGCATAGATGGCCACTCGGACTAGCCATCCAAGCTCAGATCCAGGGATTCAGGTGGGTTTGGATTCAGGTGGCTAGCTCAAGCCGCAATCCACTGCTCAAGCTGCAGTGTAGACATCCCCTGAAAGAAAAGTCCTATTGTGAGCATGCCATCCATCGCTCTAGACAGACACTGAGTCCCCTTGGCTCTCTGGTTCCCAGGTTGACTGTGCCACATAATGTTACCTGACAAGGTCCCCCAACTCATCTCACAGCCACTGAGTCCAGGGCGGTGAAAACAAGATGGCCTCTCAGGCATTTTACACTAGCCCAAATCTTTGGTTTTAATCCAGTCATCTTCTCTTCCTGATAAGCCATTTTATGCACTAGAGAAGCACAGATGCCTCTGAGATGTCAACCAAAGCCTGTAGCAATAAGGCATAAGCCAGCTTCAGAAGGCTGTGAGAGAGGGATTTTCCAAGAAGTACTCGGCCTTGGCCTCTCTATACCCAGTGAAGTAAATGGGATTTTTAGCCCTGAATTCAATAGGGGCAGTTAGGCCAGTACTGAATGCTTCGGGGTGGGAGGGGGCGCGAAATCTCACTTTCAACACACTTACATGTGTTAAGAATGCCTGTCACCACCTAAGAAGTGCACCAGTAGCTTGTGACCCTGCCATTACTTATTGCTATTACACGGATACTTTAAATATAATTAAACAGAAGTTCTGGAGGGGCATGTACAATGTAGCTTTCTACGATGAAAAATAGTGCCAAGTGGACAGATAAATTCAAATAGTGCGGGAAAGGTTCTAAAAATTTTTCCTTCTACTATTTTCAAAATATTTTTTGTAAAACAACCTTGTTATAAACAACTGCACTGAGCACCTAATTTAGTTCATCTTACTGGAAAGTGTATGAAAAATGGTCGATGAACCAGCCTGCTGCTGAATGAACACCTGGGCTCAAGGAGGCAAGAGGAAAGTGGTTACTGGTTCCCCCCGTCCAGCCCATCCTTTCCTCTCATCCCATACCTCCTCTCCTTCCCCCTCTAAAATTCTTAAGAAACTGATGGCCAGATCCTCAGCTGGTGTAAGTCTGTGTAGTTCATGGAGTTTAACGGAGCGATGCTGCTTTACACCAGCTGAGGAACTGGCCCTGCAATGGGAGCAGTCAAACAACCCCAAATTCAGATGTCAAAACTAGACATCTAACATCCCATTTAAATTCTGCCAAGCCACTTCTACAAAGTAGCAACTGGGTAAATGCAGGGGGAAGCGGGGGTTTTCTTCTGTGAAACTTGAAAGTGAAGGCACTACATTCTCCACAGACCAGCTCCTGCTCTCCAAAAGTGCTTGGGTAACTATGAAGTTAGATGTTAGTGAATAGATCTGAACTGGGAGATGGTTTAAGGCTCAGTATGTGAGAATTTAGGGAAAGGGGAGAGGAGATAGCAGGTGGTTGCTGGCAGAAGATGCTGGTCAGGATTTATCAGCCATTTCTTTCTTTTTGTAAAACTTGGCTTAAAAACTAATCCCATTTATTATTTTCTAATGAGAGTCTCCTGCTGTCATCTCCCTGCCAAGATTTTGTCTTGCAAATGAAAGCCAACCCTTCACTGAAACTGGCACTGAAGAATGCTGCGAATTCTCATGGGGAATGTTTCCCCATCTAACATATATATTCCACTTAATACATTTTACTCATTGTTTGTGATTTTCTTTTTCCTTGTATGGGCTGCAGGGGGGCTGCTCAGCTCTTCCATGGGGTTACATTACTCTGTGCAAAAGCTGTCTAGCCCAGTCTTGCAAAACTGTCATTACCATTTACTAGCCCAGATACCAAATCTATTCACCTGCCCTTTACCATGATATCTGATCATGAAACAAACCAAATAGTTTTAGTTGCCTGGGACAATAAATGTTTGCAAGGCTGATCTAAACCTATAAAAACTCCAGTCCTGAAATGCTTTAAGAGGCCTTCTGAAAAACGTTGACTGCCTTCGTAGATTACTGATTCCATTGGCATTTTTAGAAAAACCCAACAATCTCTTCAGATTCTCTAGATAGGATGTGGGATCCATGACAAGGTCACCAGTGCACTGAGAAGTAAATTGTAAACAAGTAGAGCAGGCAATGGGAGCTCAGCACTGCTTTGTGTTATGAATGTGATGTGGGGCTTTTTGAATGTGATATATTATCAAATTCACTGCATTTTAAAAAGTCATTTAACGTCAAGTGTTTCTACAAATGATACTTCAAAAACAATAGATAATAAAAGGCATGTAGATGGGAAGAGAAGAACGGAGACAAAGCTGGTCAACTGTAATTTTCTGCCACTTAATTGCAAGAATCTGCATATGAGAGCAATCTGAAAATGAATCAATGAGTAGACAGGGTTTTTTTTTTATTTTTGCTTTAAAGAGCTTTAGGGATTTGATAGTAATAGCAAAGCCTTTTCAAAATATGTACAGGCAGGTTATTTCAGAGCTGATGCTGAATTTTCTCAGCTGGGAATTCTGTGACACGTTAGTGCTTATTTTTAAAGGAGGCAACAGGGGAAAAAAAGCAGACATCAAATTTCTGAACATTCTGCAACATTCCCTTCTATGTCAGTCTACTATGTTCAAAATAACCTATTTGCTGCTGTCACATGAGAACCTGAAAAATATCCTACCCTCTTTGTGAGGCTATTTTCATCTTGAGTAAATTGCTATATATAGCAATACACAGATCTACTTCAACTGAGGATCTGGCCCAATATATGTAGCAGCAGGTAAATAATATATCCATTTCGTAAATGGGAATGCTAACATACACGGTGGTTAAATAAATTGTTCAAGGTCACTCTAAGAGCCATTGGCAATGACTCAGAACTTCTGGCTTCCTCTTTCTTCTGTATCATAGGGGTGCTACAAAGATTAATAGCTTCTAAAGAGCAGTAGCATCCTTTGATGAAAGGTGTGCTATGTAAGTCCAAAGTATTAACGTATCATTATTGTTGTAATGGGGTGGGGGGTAAATTCTTTTCTCTGCAGTGTGTCAGAAGATGGACATTACCAAAACTGTTACATTAAAACATGTGAAAATAATTTTGAAACCCGTTAAAAACATAATTCAGTTCTGTTTTGAATAGATGTCTGTATCCATTTCCACATTTACAAACCCAGACCATCTACAAGGAAAGTATGTGAATATTGCTAATAGCCAGATTTAGTTTAAAAAGCACAAAGAGGAAATAGTCACAAGGGAAGCAGGCAGATCTTCCAGTGTGAAGATCAGTTGAGAACCAATCATAAAAAACAGCATTCCCAGTAGACTCTAGGAGTACCAACATTTCTTCTTTATTATTTAATTGCAAGCATTGCTGGTATTTTCTGGCTCCACAGAAAAATGCTGATCTGAGTATGTAGAAATTGCCCAATTACAGCAGTCTAATTGCTTTCAGAGTAAGTTTTGATATGTTCTGTGTCAGCGGTATTTGCCATTTTGTAGTTCTGTTAACCTTTGGTGGAATGTGCATTTACTTCCATCAATACAGACTGAGCCACAAAAAGCATATTACATGTATAAATTCTCAAGGAAATGGGATCTTTAGATTGGCATCAGTATTTATTAAGAGTGCTTTTAGACTGTACAACAAGTTATATAATGGGGAGTCTCAAAACTCAGTGCATTTATTCTGAAAGTCTTGGTACGTAAGGCAATATAATTGTATGAAAATGTGGAATTTTCCCTTTTTTCATTTATCAGCTGGGATTTTAAGACATTATTGATGCACTGTTTTATTAGCCATAATGAATAGCTGCAGTTGGTAAGATGTGCAATAAACTTGCTTAACAATTCACTCCTGAACTGCAAGTTGTTACAAATGCTATAAATTTTTACACACTAATCCAGAGACCCAAGTCTTTTCCATAAACAACGGATGTGCAGAGTTCAGAAACATAAATCTGCCAGAGCCAGGGTTGCTGGGCCTGTTTGGCTCTGAGGGTCTGGTCATTAGTCCTCAATCAGATTAGGGCTTATGATTATCCCATTAGGCACAGTCTCAAGCCAGTGAAAGGATGACAAAGATGAGGATGGTCAGTTTCTTTATTTTTCTATCATTACTTAGATGCTGTACTAATGAGAGAGAAACAGTGAATTGTGCTGACATTTATAGATGACATGGTGTAGCTGCTGAAGGGGAGGAACATTTCTTTGCCACACATCTGCCACTGCCTTTCCTATGCTTCTTGATACCACATAACCACAATAATGATCGCATCAATTTGCTACATTTGTTCACTAATCAATTTTGCATCATTCGCTCAACTCTAACTACAAGCCTGAATGTAAGTACCAGTCCTAGAGCTACTGCTTATGAGCAAGAAACTACACTGATTTTTACTTACTGTAGCTTCAAATTAAGGTTTCCAACAGAATAAGCATTCCTCCTCTGCCAGAATGTCACAGAATCATGACTTGATATGATTACACTGCAACGTCATGTCATGACATCATGATGTTATAATGGACACTTGACAAGATCACATAAGACTCACTGTGACAATAGATCAAAACTCAAAGATGCATGCTTCATTGTCCCAATTAATTCAGGAACTTTGTAATTTGTTCACAAATGGAAAAGAGGTGACACTGGACCAATACATTGTTTGATATGTGTTGTCAATAGTTCTCCCCACTTTGGGATGCAGGATAGTGACAGCTGGAAGAAGTTACTCAAAAGGGAAAAAAGTAAAGGTAAATTAAGAGTAAATTCTCAACAGAAGGGGAAAAAAAAGCATACTCTGATTCACAAGAGGAAGCACGGCCTGCCATCAGTAGTGCTAATTTATAGGTCTCCTGTACTTTCATGAAAGGACATATTCCTAAACTAAGATGTGTTTCTGCTTGGATTCCCCATCAACTAACTAGTCACACTGATGCACATAGGGCTGGGTGAAATTTTTTTGCCAAAAAATGCAGATTCAGAGTAACTGAAACATTTCACAGTTTTGTATCAATTTTGCCAAAATTGCTTTGATCAAAAACCACTCTCTCCTCCTCATAGTTCCATTTTTTTATTCAAATGGATTTTCATTTAGAAATTTCCTTCAATTTTATTTTTTAAAAGAGTTTTTAAAAGCTCAAAATCCAGACAAAACAATCTAGTTACACACTGAATTATATGTTTTCTTTGACCATTTAAAAAAAATGGTTTGAGTCAACCCAAAACATTTCTCCTTCAATTTTTCATAACGGACAGCAATCTAAATAAATAAATAAATAAATAATATCAGTTATCATATAGCTCTCAAACTATACCCACCTCCCATACATGGACAGGTAAGGCTATTTTAAGCTTCTCCAAGCAAACTTTCTATTTCATCACTGTAGCATAGGGAGCCACCTCTCAAGTGCCCCCTTGTAGGCAGAGGTCCATCTACAACATCCTGCCTATTCTCCCCCTCTTCAGGGCCTCTTAAGAGCTCCTAGCTCACAGGTAATTCAAACAAACAATTTCCTCAAGGGATCCCATTTATTTACTCCTCTGAGAGCACATTGACTCTTCGGACCTCACCCCTAGTTCAGTCGCTCTCCCTCAATAATCCAAAACACTAAGAAGTCTTTGAAAACAAAACACAAACTCAAGTTTTCATCCTAGCTTCAGCTAGGCACAACCCCTTATGCCCCCAAAGGGTCTATCTGCTTTCCAGTACCTCCTGCCTGGAGTTTGTCCTTCTCCCCAGGCATTTCCAGCTCAGCCTTTGTAGTCTCTCCCTGCTTGGAGAGCTTTCCCTACTCTCTCCTACCTCTTGAGCTTTTCCTCTGATGACTTAGGGCCTAGCAAGAGCATCTCACTCCCTGAAAGGTCTACCCACACAGCTGCAGTTTTCTGGGTTTCCCCTTCAATGCAACTTCCTGCTCCTGTTGCATGGGAAAGCACCTGACTCCTCTCAGGTGGGGCTCACTGTGTAATCAGGGTTGGCTTAGCCCCAGGCTCTCCAGCCTCTGGGGCAAGCCACCCTGTTACAATCAAACTTGGTTAATCTGAGAAAAGTCAATCAGTTGAAGGGTGAACCAACAATATACTCTTCAAATTCTTAACAGTGCCTGAGGGGTAGATGAGTGTCTCAGCCACCTTCCTGTTACCAAGACAGTAGTGCCTACATGGTAGGCATACACACACTTATTGAGAGACCATCTCTGCCTCAAAGAGCTTCCAGACTAAAGAGACAAAACAGAAAAGGGGTATGAGGTGAAACAAAGGGAGAGAAGTGACTTACCCAAGGCCACCCAGCACCAGAGCCAGGAATAGAACACAGGTCTCCTTACTGCCCTGCCAGTAAGCTATTTACTTGGCAACACTGTAATGACTCCTTAGCTTCATTACTGTTCACGCTCCTGATGGAGTGACTTTTCTAGAGTTCTGCTTACTCTTGCCCACTTAACTTTACTTCTGTCACTTGTGGAGGGAAAGTTCTATAGTGAAAGGCTAACCTGTTCTACAAACATATATCGTTAGGCCTCATGTGAGTTGCCCTGCTAGAGTCATTGGTACTACTCCCATGCTTAAAGTTAAGCAGAAGCAACTGTTTGCAGGATCTAAGGCTTTGTTTGGAACACAGCTATATCACAGGTTTTGAATACAAAACAAGGCCAGTAAAAGTCATGTGCCTCAGGTTTTGTGAGCATGTAAAACCCATTTCCTTTTCACAGGTGCAATTGTATGGAGTTATTCAACAGCACCGAACAAACTCTACAGAGAACACACAGCTTGTCATTGACAACTAAACTTTCATTCAAGTTCACAGCAAGTGCCATACACCACTGTTGCTGTTGTTAATAGGAGTTATGGATGTTATTCTCCATTCAGCACAAAAATAGTCTGTTCTACGTCATCAATAGTTATAGGCAGCAGGTCTAGGAAGTGGCTGTTCTCCAATAAAAACAGAATAAAATAACTCACTTTTACAGGTAGCAAAGGATATATTTAAAGGAGAAACACAGAGGTGAATTATTATCTAAGGAAAAAAATTAGTCCTTATAGAGTTTGTATACATCCACACACAGAGACCTTATAAAAGATTGGGAAGTATTACTAAAATGACATTCCAGTTTGGTGCCAGACATTCACCTAAACTATTTTAATACTGGGCATCTGTCTAGTCTTCTGAAGTCCCAATATCCCCCTGAAATAAAAATGGAATATTATGACATACATGATAAAAGAGGCAGTTCTGGAAGTATGTTTTACTACTCTATCATTTCATGTCATTAAACAGATAAAAGGAATGATAAGGGTCTCATATGGCCATAGTTTTGCATGTAGAACGTACACTGACTTTCAGTGTGACTTTTCATAATAATCCAGGAAAGTATATGGCCTTTGGGTTGGTTGAACTATCATTGGAAAGAAAAGATTTTTAAGGATGTGATATTGATCCAGAGTTTGAGTTAAAAGGAAATAATTTTACTGTGTGAGCAGATGCACTTCCTCTGGTTAAAATAAAGAGATCATAAAACAAACACAACTCTATGAGGAGACAGAGTTCCAGCTCTCTTTTTTCAGCATTTACTGTTCCAGACCCAAGTGGACCCATTTATTCCATCTAGGCTAAAATGATCCTCTCTCAACAACCCTCCCCCTCCCCCTCCCCCTCCCCCCACACCTCCAAAAAAAGCAGGGGGAGGAGGAAAACTACCATGACATTTGTAAACGATTACATTGCTAAATCTGCATATATGTTATAGCCCTTTCTCTCTCTCTCGTCTGTTTAGATTTTGAGCTTTTCAGGGCAGGGCCAGTCTCATATTCCAATTAGCACAATGAAGTCCTAATCTTGGCACTTGACTAGGCACTACCACAATACAAATAAATAATAATAATAATAATGTTATGCAGGAAGGTGTTAATGGCTGTCATCAATCACAGACCTGGTTATTATAGCTGATGGGTGTACTGAGCACTTTCATTCAGGTTAAATTAAGGACCAGATACAGCAAGAGCTAAAACAAGAGACAGCACCACCCAAGGCACTGGCCAGCATGGACGGCCTGAATAGAAGCTACAGTATATGGGCTGAGGAGTTTCCCTGGGCACTGATTGGTTCTAGCTGCATAGGTCAATGAAGGAAAAGAACATGAGAGAGGCAGTGGCGAGAGCAGCCCTGGGAGGATGCTAAGAAACAGAATTTCTTCCACAGTATTGAAATGGCAGACTTGGATTACTGGACAAGGAAACTACCAGTTGTTGATTATTCCTGTTATTATTAGGACACAGGACTTTGTGTGTATTCTTTGTAAATAAACAGGATTGCACCTAAGAAATACCTGACTTGTAGAATCAATTTCTCTTTCTAACAGAAACAAGGCAAGGTTCTGAATATTGGCTAACCACCTGGGTCAAGAGGCATCAATAGTAATGATCCATAATCAATAGTCAGTCAAGACCTTGTTGTTACATGAACAGGAAATAAGTGTAATGAAATTCAGGGGTGGGGGAGGGGGGAATAGTCAAATGTACTGATGCTTTCTTTATATGTACTTAGATAACATTGTGATGGAGGGAGAAAGAGAGCATCATATATGTCCTGTAATGGTTGTACTGATGCTGTTCATGAAAAGAGGGAAATGCTTTTGTACGTTGTTTTCTTTTTCTTTTATTAGCCAAGTGGAAAATAAAGACCCTTTAAAACACTTGCATTGAAATTGTTTTAGCAACAGAAAATGTTAAAAATTCTGGATCCTAGCAATCAGGATAAACCAGAGCGCGCGCACACACGCACAAGCCATTCAGGGATACACGTGTGTGCAATGACATTTTGTAAGCCATTCACTAATGTGCTAGGACTATGCATGCTGAAGGTATGTCTACACTGCAATTAAAAACCCACAACTGGCCTATGCCAGCTGACTCAGGCTTGTTGGGGCTCGGGCTAAGAGGCTGTTTAACTGCAGCATAGATGTCCGAGCTTGGGCTGGAGCCTAGGCTCTAGGATCCTGCAAGGTGGGAGGGTCCCAGAGCTCAGGATGCAGCCCAAGCCTGATTGTCTACACAACAAGAAAACAGCCCTGCAGCCTGAGTCCCATGAGCCTATGTCAGCTGGCATGGGCCAGTTGAGAGTGTCTAATGACAGTGATGCCATACCCTGAATTTTAAACAAAACACACCTAAAGTTCTCAGTGTCCCTGCTGCTCTTGTGCAGAACTACAGAGCTCAGTTCCCTATTAGTGTAACCTCTTCTGCCTCCCGTCAACTGAGTTAAGCACTGGATAAACCCAACAAAGCTCTTGATAAGCATGTTAGAGTCTAAAGAAACTAAGTGGCATGTGGGGATTTACAAAACCTGATTTGGTAGGAATAGGACATTTTAAAAATAGCCCTAGTAAAGTGATACAGTAAAGGCTCACACTAATTTAGGGCATGAACCAATGCTCATTGCTGTCAAAGGGAGTCTTTCCATTGACATCAATGGCTTTTGGATCAAGACCATATAATTGTTTACGGTTTCAGTTCGACTTGTGCCTAAGCGTAAGCACATGAGCAGTCCTATTACCTTCAGTGAGACGGCCCACATGCTTAAAGTTAAGTATATGCTTAAGTACCTTGTTGAATTGGGCCAAAGGGCTCAGTTTTAAAATACACTAAGCCTAGTGCTTTACAAGCACAGTCCCATTGACTTCAAAATGGACTATATCCAGTCATACGTTTGCAGGATCAGACTCAAAGGAAGATGAACAAATATTCTTTCAACATCCACCAAAGTACAAGTGGCATATCCTTGTTACCTTGTGGATGTGGCTGAGAACGTGTGAGATTCCTTTTCATTTTTTGAGTGTTAATGGGGATCTGTTTAGTGTTGATGGGATGGTAGATTATTAAGAAATTTCCTTATGCTGGTTCCAGTTTCTTTTCTTGTTTGCACATACCTGTTTTGAAATGCTTCATTTTATTTATTTCACTTGTAGGTGTTCAGAGGTGTTTAAGCTCTAGAGATGCAAAAATGTGTTTTTATGTAGTAGTTATTGAGTTATTTAGTAGTATGATTAGCAACACAGAGAACATATATGATTAGTGTTGAAGTTAGTGCAGCAACCCCTGCTACTTCCACCTACTAGACAACCAGAAATATCTATGGACCACAATAAATAAGATGGTGAGTCAATAAACAGCTAAGGATGCTCCAAAAACTCTCTCTTCAGAGCAATTTTGGATGAAATATTGAAATAGAGGCTGGCATGGGAACTCAATTGAACAGCATTTCAGAAAGAAAGGTCTCGCTTCAGATTGATTTGATTTAACGTCGAGAACTTGAAAATTTTCTGAGCATGGAGGCAGTGGACAAACAGGCAAACAAAATCCCAATGCATTGCAAGGATGAATAAGTTTAAGCTGGAAGCCCCAGTTTAGTGGGAGAAAATAAATCACAGCCATAATCATATTTTTCTAAAAGGTCAAAAGGTCAGATGTCAGGAAATTGGACAAATAAATAGAAAGTGCTCCAAATAAAGGGAGATAGGCAAAATCTACGGCATTTTTCAATAAAAATGATAATGAGTGGGGTCTTATATAAGACTAAGAATAATAAACAGAAAGGTAATCTGACAATAAATTTCTGCATTTACTGAAGAAAGAACTTAGACAAGACTTTTTTTGAAAAGAACTCAGAGGAAGAAGTAGATCTGGCCGGGGGATAGGTGGAACAGAGAAAATAATGGCCAGGGGCTCAGCAAGATCTGGGGTTACATGAGTTTGCTTGTGACATCAATAGTCCTTAGGGGCCTCTGTCATCAATGGTATAACAATTTGATTTAGACTTTAACACGATTGGCACTGTTTGCTCACAGAAGATCATCCAAAACACAGCAGGGGAAATTGAACTCAATGGGCTATTTGCAGGAGTGAGAATTATTCAGGTGATCAGTGGTTGCAGGATCAGGCCAGTAGGTTGGAAGAAGGTGCTCAGGAGAATTATAGAAGGAAGTGTTGTTAACACTAACAAAACGTTTCACTTTTTATAAGTGCTAAACTAACACCGCATTATTAATTATGGTTTTATTTATTATTTGTCAAGTGTTGCAAATATGCTCTATGTAATAAAAATACTAATCACTCCATGCATTTCTACAATACCTGTCATCTAAAGAGATAAAGGTGTTTCAATTTATTTCATGTATTTATTTTTCATGCATCAGAGTAATTCATATAAAGATACAATGTGATAACTAGCATTGGGAGTCATGAAAGAAATCCCAATAGCATAACAATCAATGCATTGAAGCCTGTGAAATCCATTCATGACTTATTCCATTTGGGGAACAACAGGACTTTAAGATTAACTAAGGTATGTTCCTTAATGATTATTGAGGGATACAGAGAAAAAAAAATAAACCAACAAGAACAACCGGATCCACATTAAGGCCTCAATCCTACAAAGATTTGCAAACTTTATACACTGTGAGTAGAACTATTGACATCAAGAAAGTCAACTATGGGTAGAAGTCTTTGTAGAATCAGGCTGAAATCCTGGACTTTACCTACGCCTGGAACAGTAAACTAGTGACAACAGGTCTAGGGGTTCTCTGAACTATTTGAGAAGATGCTCAATTTCTTTATCCTCAATTTGGGAGAATATTCTAGATATATTTCATGAGAGCAAATAGCTTTTCAACAGTTACAACATCTATTTGTTTAAGGAGAATTATCCTTCCATTTTACCAAAATTCCTTTTTTACTGCCCACCATAAACACTACCAAATGGTGTGTTTATTAAATTTCTATTATTAATTTTCCATGTGTCATCATAACTATTAATTGTAATACCTTTTTCTAGCCCCCTCTTTTCCACTTTCTTTAACACTTATGTGGTCTCTGAGATGGGCATAAAACTTGGTCATAAAATGGTTTATTTATTATTACTTTAAAAAAATGAATGTTGTCATGGCAATAGTACAAATTAAGGCCCTGATGTCAATGGGAACACTCCTGTGTTTAAAATTAAGCACAAAATAAGTTTTCACAGGATTGGGGTCCAAGTCAGGACCTTTCATTTTTTGTATCAAAAGCTTAATTTGTTGATAGCATGTAGAATTATTTTTTACCAGATGAAAATGTCCTCTAATCTCCTAAAACATGTTTCCCAAAATGTTTCAATTTTTATTTCTCTAACAACCTTTAGATATTATTCAAAGTCTGTACCAGAACAATCCCACAATCCTATCATTTGTCTGACACAGGCAAAAGCACATTTTTACAATGGAAAAATGGTTTGTGCTACTTAGCATAAAACTGCTTTACAAATATAAAGTAATGAAGCTGTAGAAAACCCTTGTGAGGTAGGTAAGATATTCATGTAAGAATCCGTTCACTCACCACTGAAATGCAGCCACCACAGGAATTTGTCAATTTAACAGCACCTGGCCACACTACATGACAGATTAGGACAAGACATGAAGAATACCATGTACAGTGGAAACTACAAGGGGAATCCAGGGAACTCGTGTGGCCTGTTTCGAAAGTTGGCCAGGATACCATAGTTTATACTTCTACTGTTACAAAAAGTGCAATGGGAAAATGGAAAGTTAAATGTTTAATGACCACAAGTGGTGAAGGCTTTGGTTTTACATCTCACTCAAACGATATTAAGAATCAATCCTTAGCCATTCATTTTTAAGAATGTCAGGAACAATCATGCTGCATCTGTATTTCAAACCAAATGTGTTGACATTGAAGTTAGAGATGATGTTTGAGAAATGATTACCAGGAACATTGTAAAAACATAATATTATTGTAGCAGCACATTCGCACAACTCAAGGTAAGGGTCTGTCCGCATTTCCCTAATAAACCATTATTTTTGAGAGATTATAACTCAACTGTAAAAAAAATTATCTCTCTGGGCTCATACTTGCTTTAAAAATAAGGAGAGGGGTAATTCAGCCTGACAGCAAATTGCTTTTAGCAAATATGAAAAATATAAGATGGTAACATAACATTTCCCCTCACCCATCCTTCCAGAAGGCAGGGGTCTCAAATGCTTTTGCTGTTGCCATAACTACATTGCTACGGCTCAAATTGAATTTTTTTTTTATTTAAAATGGAATTTTATGGGGCACAGTCTATAGCACAGACTAGTGTTCTGGGATATTTGAGGATGGATTAGAGGAGAGAAAATAAATACAGATGACTGAGATATTCCATTTGGAAATCTGGTTTGCTGTGTGTTCACTCATTTATCTCTCCAAAAAAAAAAAAAAGAATCATAAGAATTTTGAGAAGGTGGACTTAGTGTTCATTTGTGACAACCAAATAATCTAGGAGTTTAAGAGTCTCCCTATTCCTCTAAACCTACTTTCAAAGTGATTTTATTATAGTGCAATTTTTATGTATATAGCTGTGGACTTTTCAAGTAATATTAACTGGCTGATAAAATAAAGCATCCATTCTTTTTCACAGTGGTTACTGAGAAGCCAATCATTTGTATGACTCTTAATTGACAAAATAAGTAAAATAAAATAAAAATAATGGCAGCAGTAAATATGTGTATGAATTATAGTCAGGACAGAAGTAGGAATGAGACTGTAGTATCCACTGGCATTCCCCCAAATTCCGGTCCTATAGGAACAGTACCCACAGATATGCTGAACTATAGAAACTATTACATTGTGTTCTGCAAAGAAGCTCTAGATTTATGAGCTAATAGTCAATAGTTCTAGGTTTTGCAGAACACCAGTTACAGGATATGGCACTTAGAGCAGCTCTCTCTATAACAATGATAAATTATTAGACAAATATATACCACACCAATGTTTTAATGTAAATTCCAGAAGCAAAACACCCAGAAGGAAATATTTCTAAGGCACAACTGCTTTCAGTTGTGACACTGGCCTACTCTGTGAGGTCTTTAATGGAATTACCTTTCATAGAAGCTCTATTTGTTGGAAAGACACTATTCACTAGAGAAGGTCCTGACTAAAATGTTGGTTCTAAATACCCTTGAGTCTGAAGAAATCCACGTTTTTGGAGGTGGGGGGGCAGGGGCAAATGGCTCTATCTTTATAACAAGACAAATCAAAATCTGAATCTAGAACCTATACACTGCAGCATGAGCCCATCTCTGAATGCTGGTGCTCACTACATTGGAGTAATGTCAGATATAGGTAATAGATGCACAGGTTTTGAGCATCATCATGTTTACTTTGTTTTACACCATTGTTATGCAGAAACAAATCATGTTTGAGAAGAAACCAGTGGCTAATATAAAAGTAAGGCCACTTAAAGATTTAAGAAAATCTTGCCATTTCCAAATGTTCAACTGCTTTAGGCTCTGACAGGCTATAAAAAGAAAAATCTCAGACCTGTTTGAAAATAATTCAAAATAACCCTAATAAATAAAGATTGCTCTACAGGTAACAATGACATGCAGTATAAATTAACTCAACATGGGGCTTTGGCTGAAATATATTTCCTACAGTCTATTACTAAGGGGTCATTGGAAGCAATTGAAAGAAATTATTGCTCACAGTGCAAAGGAAGTGCACAGAAAGAGAGGGGAGTTGCAGGAGCCAGCAGATAAGGAGGAGCAGAAGGGGATGGGGAGGGTAACAAAGAGGGAAGGCAGCAGGAGCTGGTTTGGGGTGAGTGGGCAGGAGCAGAGGCAGAGGGCTAGATAGGAATAGAGAGGAGGTGGCAGCAGCCAATGGGGAAGTGGATAGGAGGAGAGAAGGCAGAGGAGTATATATGCACGGAGAAAGAGGGGGATAGCAGCCAAGAGATGGGTGCTAGAGATGAGCAGAAGAAGTCGGAGAAAGTAGTAGGCAGGGGGTAGATAGGTGCAGAGGGGCAGGGGGAAGAAATCAGAAGATTGTATAGGAGAAGAGAGGGGTCGGGGACAAGAACCAGGGGTGGGACTGGATAGGAATAGAGGGCGAGGGTGCACAAACTGAGGGAATGGGTAGGAGCAGAGCAGAAGAGGGACAGGTTCTGGGGTCTGAGGGGGGGGTGAAAAGGGAGCAGAGTGGTAAAGACACACACTATTAGCAAATAGCTGTCAAACTCTCAGGCAAAGTATGGCTGTGAAACTCTCATGGCACCTGTAATGACTGGTCCATATTGAGGACAACAGCCTACTACTGCTAGCAGTTACTTCATTACCTCAAACGTATTAGAGGTCTGTGCTGTAGATCTAAAGGCCCAAATTTAGGAGATCAATATATAAGAATGACAAAGTAGGTCGCATTGGTGGGGGATTGTGAAATGCACAGAGAGATTAGAGAGGCTACAAAGGCAGAAAACATAATAATAATGGGGGAATTCAACTATCCTCATATTGACTGGGTATATGTCACCTCATGATGGGATGCAGAAATAACATTTCTAGACACCATTAATGACTGCTCCTTGGAACAGCTTGTCCTGGAACCCGCAAGAGGAGAGGCAATTCTTGATGTAGCCCTAAGATGGTGCACAGGATCTGGTCCAAGAGGTGAATAGAGCTGAACCACTTGGCAATAGCAACTATAATGTAATTAAATTTAACATCCTTGTAAGGGAGAAAAAAAGCCAAAGAAACGCAACATAGAAACATTTAACTTCAAAAAGGAAAAAGCATAAAAATGAGGAAGCTAGTTTAATGGAAATTAAAAGAAACCATCATGTGGGTGAAATACCTACAAAGTGCATGAAAACGGTTTAAAAGCGCCATAATGAAGGCTCAGACTAAATGTATGTCCCAAGCAAAAAACAAACAAACAAACAAAAAAACAGGAACAGTATCAATGCACCATTGCTAAACAGCAGAGTAAAAGGGGCAGTTAGAGGCCAAAAGGCATCCTCTAAAAATTGGAAGTCAAATCCTACTGAGGAAAATAGAAAGGATCATGAACCAAGGCAAGTCAAGTGTAAAAGTAGAATTAGTCAGGCCAAGAAAGAATTTGAGGCGCAACTAGCTAAAGACTCAAAAACTAACAGCATTTTTTTAAAAGTATATCAGAAGCATAAAATCTGCCAACAGTGAGCAGGGCACCTGGAAAATTGAGATGTTAAAGTAGCACACTTTATGTTGGAGAGATTCCCAGACCTGAGCCATTCTTTTTAAGTAACATATCTGAGGAACTGTTTCAGACTGAGGTGTCAATAGAGGAGGAACAAATTGATCATTTAAAAATAATAAGTCACCATGACCAGATAGTACTCACCCAACAGTTCTGAAGGATGTAGATATGAAATTGCAGGACAACTTATGGTGGTAAGTAACTTATCACTGAAATCCTCCTCCAGATGACTGGAGGATAGCTAATGTAATGCCATTTTTTCAAAAAGACTCCAGAGAGAATCCTGGCAATGACAAGTTGGTAAGCCTAACTTCAGTACTAGGCAAATTGAAACTTTAGTAAAGAACAGAATTATCAGGCTGAGCATTGCTAGAGCAGCAGTTGCAAGTCCAATTCTATGCTGGATCTCCAAATGATGTTTAGCGTCCCTTGTAGTACTGTTACCTCTTCTTGTGATGATCCGGTCAGATCAATATCATCAGTGAAGCAGACACATCTTTTTTGAACATATACATTGCTATAAAAATGCTATGTACTCTGAAAAATCAGTGCCTTGGTGTCTCAGAATGAGCACTCAAAATTAGTGGATGCTTATGACAATATTGACTTCAGTCTCTCTGTGTCTCAGTTACCTAGCTGTAAAATGGGGATAACATCATCATCTAATCTCACAAGGTTATTACAAAGATAAATTCATGTGTGAAACATTCCAGAACTATGGTTAGTGCACCACAGAAAACACCAATAAGTAAATGAATAATTTTGTATTCAGTGCAGGATTTGGATGGTATGCAGTAAAGACAACTTGGGGCCCAACATTGAAAGATGAGGATTCAAGAAAATATTCAATAATCCATTCACTGACTGAAGCAGAAGTCCTGTGGAAAAAAATAGCATGTGATCATGTAATGAAAGACTGTATCATAATACATACACACAAGGAGGGCTGAATTAAGGTTGCATAGCAACCTTAATACTGACATTTCCTAACTTTACAACTGTAACATTCTTTTAATGCAGGTTTTTTTTTAATGTAGTACAGTACATTGTTATTAGAGCAGCAGCAGAGGGATGAATAATGCAAAAAAAGCTTGCACTAAACCTTAACTAAATGTGTCTTTTCTCTAGTTCATGAGAACAAGTATGCCAGCTCTTATTTTTGTCAAGAGCGTTGGCATTCGTTTATATGAAACCGTGTTAATGTCAGAAAGTGTCTCACAGCTGTGTTTTGTACTAAAAATTTACTCCTCAGAGAAGGAGTTTCCTGGACACTCTGTAAGAGAGGGTTCCATGGACAACTGGGTCAAGTAAAGTCAGAGCAACAAGATGTTATAAAAGACACAGCAGCATGAATGTCAAAGATTCCAGGGAAGAAGAGACAACATTTAGTATTTAGAGTAAAAGGCAGAGCAAATTCATCCCTGGTATCATTCCACTGAAGATAATAGTTACACCAGATGCAAATTTGGCCATCGGATTCCATTTTGACTTCTTTGATGACCTTTGGAAAGATACTTCGACCTCAAACCTGTAACATATAGAGCACCCTGAATTCCCACTGATTTCAGTGGAAGTGGAGACTGCTCAGTATCTTGTATGAGCTAGTGAAATCCTGGCCCCATTGAAGAAGTCATGGTAAAACTGCAATGGGGCCAGGATTTCACTCCTAGCCCTAAGGTAGCTATATCACAGTGTGTTTTGAAGCTTTATCAATCACTGTCATTGAACTCAAAGATACTTGTATCTGTAAGTGTTTGCAGAGCAGAATTTATAACTATGTCATATTACTCCTGGGGGAATTCTGCACCATTGTGCAATGGAGAATTTGCACAGAAATTAATGTTCTGCACAGAATTTCCTCTCCCCCACTCCCCCAGAAAGGGGCTGCAGATCTGATTGCCACCACTAGGGGCTTCTGGACCCTGCAGAGTCCAGCTTGCAAATAGAAGACACTACCGGGAAGAGAAGCTGAAGGGTTCCCGGTAGGTACAATTCCAGGAGCGCCCCGAAGGAAGGAGACAGCATGCAGGAAACTCCACACAAGCCCAGGACCCAGCATCAGGCTCTTTCTCCCTCTCTATTCCTGGACTCTGGGGGTTAGAGGGTGCATGCAAGTGTCTGTGCTGGAGGGAGCTGGTGGGCTCATGGGGCAAAGGGATGTGAGTGTCTGGGTTGGGGGGTGCCCTGCGGCTGGGCTCTGGGGGAGAGGGGATGTGGGTGTCTGGAAGGGGGGTGCCCTGCAGCTGGGCTCTGGTTAAACATGTAGCTTAATACATCTAGTAGGATTCAAAAGGTGGTTCAGTTAACCTTATTTTCTTGCCAAACCTAATGTCAATAAATGCTGTTAGATGTTAACTTTTCTAAGTATGTTGTGCCATCTTCTTCACATAAGATTTATTTATAAATTAATTATGTCTTTGCATCTGTGTTTGAGAGATTTGCTTTGCTGTGCCTTCAAAAAATTAACATTTAATACTATTACATTTAGGATTTGATCCAATCCAGTACCCTTTGAAGTCCATGGGAGTCTTTCCATTGATTTGAATGGACATTGGAACAGGGCCTTATACAGAACATTTTATTCTGAAGGACCCCAATGTTTCTCAAAACATAAACAGACACAGAAATCTTAATATATACATTACTCTTTCCAGCACTGAAATGCAGTCAGCTCTGGGATGAAATGCAGCAAATGTTTAACTGCACACACTATAGTTTGTGACAGGAACAGGGAGGGAAGAAGCTTGCCATATCTAGTAACTGAAGAGGTAGTGGAAAATTAGGGAGGTAGTATGTAATTAGTAGAGCTCGAATTTAGCCAAGACACACAGGCTAACACTACTACTTTTACAAAAAGCCACAAGGAATATTAAGTGACCAGAGGAGGTCCTTAATTTGATGTTTTATCCAAAAGACTGTGTCACAGGTCCAGACGAGTGTCCCTTCTTGGCCACTCACCAGACTGCTGTGAGGGGATCCCGTTGCTGAAACCCTGAATGTTTCAAGTCCCCAGAGTCCAAATAGTACCAAGGTTTTGTCACTCTCTTTTACATGGTCATGCTTTTGACCATTACCACTCTTACATACATTAAGAAGAGGCTATGTGGCAGATCCACACAGTTTTGCCTCAAGATGCAAACGTTCTGTCTGGTATCTTAGGAGCTTGAGATCACACAGCCCCCCCCCCACCCCGCCCAGCCCTTAGAACGACTGCTGACCATTCAAGGCTTTCCCCATAGCTTAAACACACCTTCTCCCAGCACTCCCCCCAAAGGTGTGAGCATTCTGGTTTACCTCTTCAAGGGGGCATGAGAGCTGTAGTACATAATACAACACTATTGCTCTTTTTTTAATAGCAGGAGAAATTAGGGTTACCAGGCATCCAGTTTTCGGCACCCCAACCTCCTGCCTTAGTGCTGAACTCCCTCCCACACTCCGAACTCCTCGCCCCAATCCTGGAGCCCACACCCCCATTTGGAGTCCTCACTCCCTCCCACACTCGAACCCCTCATTTCTGGCCCCACCCTGGAGCCCGCACCCCAGCTGGAGCCCTCATCTCCTCCCATACCCCAACCCCTGCACCAGCCTGGAGCCCCCTCCCACACTCTGAACCCTTCGGCCCCAGCCCAGAGCCCCATCCTGCACCTCAAACTCCTCACCCCTAACCCCATCCCAGAGCCCTCACCCCCTCCTGCACCCCAACCCCCTACCCCAGCTCAGTGAAAATAAGTGAGTGTGGGGGAGAGCGAGCAACGGAGGATGGAGTGAGTGGGGACGGGGCCTCGGGACAGGGGGTTGGGGGCAGGACAAGGGTGTTCATTTTTCTGCAATCAGAAAGTTGGCAACCCTATGAGAAATACACAAATCTATACAAAAAATTATGCACACATTTCCTTGACTCAGTTTCCTCAACACTCCAGCGCATTCTTTAGTCTGATGTCCGGGTCATCTGGAGCCATCCAGGACCCTCCTGCTCCAATGCATGGCTTGTGTTCTGAAAATGGAGACTTGTCCCCCCAGTTCAACTTCCCTGAGCTTAGCCAACCTGTCCCCTTCCCCTCTCCTGGCTTAAACCTCCCTGTGTGGCTCCCTGAGTCCTTTTATAACCTCCTGATTAGGGAATTTCCACTCTCTAGATCCTCAGCCTCCTATTGAGGGAAGTTGGAGAGAACTGAATTTCCCTAGAATGAGGTTATTTTTTTACTCTCTCCAAGTAAGGTCTTAATAATTGGCTATTGTCCTTGGTCTGGCTGAGAAGTGCTCAATGGCTTGTCAGCAATGGGGGATACACAGAGATAGAGACACTTTCCATGATACAGCAATTTCAAAACAACAGCTTCATAATACAGCCAGAATTCACAAATTGAACAGTGAGACTCTCCATAATCACCACAGACAACAACTCTGACAGCACAGCACACTGCATTGCACCATGGTTATGTATTAAATGTATCTAGTTTAATTATTTTTATATTACTTTTAACCAGCCTGGGTAAAAATTTAGTCACCAATCCTTGTTATGAAGACATTAAAAAAATAAAAAGCTATGGGTGGCATTTTCAAAACTGCCTAATGGGTTTAAATACCCAGTTCCTATTATAAAAGTAATATAAATTAGGCATCCAAATCCCCAAGACAGCATTCAAAATCCCACCCTAAATGACATTCATTTTTGCCAGGGTAGCAGATGAGTAGGATTTTGCAAGATTGAGTTATATTTTTAAAAGATTCAGTGCTCATACCATGATCCTTTCATGGTGGATCCAGGGCCATCCCTAGGCATGCGCAGCAAACATGTCTGCATAGGGCACTGGAAAATTTGGGGCACCATTCCCCTCGCTGGCCTTGGCTGGAATCCTCTCTTCTCTGGCCCGTCCCCTGCGCTGGCCCCTCCCTGCTCCCAACCCCGCCCAGCTCTGCTGTCCCAGCTCCAAGGAGACTTAAAGTGACAGTGCGCTCACCATCTCTCACACTTCCCTAACACACACACACACACACACACACAGTCTCTCTCACACACAGACTGGCTCTCACACCCACATACACTCTGCCTCTCATGAGTCACAGTCCCCCAATACAGATTGTCACACACACACACACACACACACACACAGATATTATTATTGTTATTACTGCTTGGTACTTCCTGTCAAAATGCTCATGCTTAGCCAGGAGTGGCGAGGGGCTGCAAGAGGGCCGTGGGCTCTGGCAAGATGCAGCCCCCGTGTGACAGCAAGAAGCCTCTTGAGCCACTGCCACAGCATCTGCTGCGTACAAAGCTTGGTGTGTGTCAGCAGTGGGGGCAGGGGGGATTCTGGGGGTCCACAGGTGGGGTTGGTCGACACCCTGGAGTCAGCAGTGCTGTCTGGGGACCGCCGTCAGTGGAGCATGGGGAACCAGTTTAATACTATTGCATAGAACCCCATAAATCCTAATGACGACCCTGGGTGGATCCTTGTACTCACCTTCGAAGGAGAACCCTCTGAGTCCTGCTCCAGTCTTCACCCTCCTTGAAGACTCCCAATATCCATTCGGGATCTGAAAGAACAAATACTAATTTGAGGATTGTACTATTGTTCCCAAGCTGTAATTCACCTTTGTGCTGCAGCTCCAACTGCCAACAAACTCAGCAAGGCCGTTGCGCCTATGCTAATTGAGACCAGTGTAGAAGAAAATAAAGGAGAATTGTCAGAGATTATCAGCTGGGAGTGGCAGCAGAAAGGACTCCACAGTACATCTGTATGGGCGCTAATGCTAACAACCACAGAAAGGCTGATAGATAGTTGCTCGTTTTAGAAAAAAAGAAGACATTAAAGAGATGAAAGCACACTCTCTTTTGAAAACCTATCCAAAGCATCATTGAAAATATGGATATATATTAAAGTCAAAACCAGACACTGACACTGCCAAATAATGAAGAGGGATGAGTGTGTGGGGGAGGGGAAGCAGAGAGAGAAAATGTGTCTATTTATTATGCTTTCAGCACAAAAATAAAATAAAGTTCTATGGTTCACTAATAAGACATGAGCCATGTGAAGAAGTCTCAATGAACTTGAGTAAACTGCAGAGGGTAAAAGATGCCAAAGTCAAAGATTCAGTACGCCAATTTGAGCCAGCAAAGTGCCATTAATGATCTTTTTCTCTCTCTCAAGCACTATTCCTTCTTCCCATTCATCTTGTATAGATAGGCAAGCCGTTTGTTCTTTCTTTGGTGTTTTCCACTATGGATTCTGTTTATTAAAAAGTGTTATGATCTTGGTGCATTGCATGATGAGCCTGTGCAGTTTCTAAGTGTTCAGGCCATCTTAGTTAGAAGGTTTTTCTTTTATGTTCTGATCCTGAAACATGAGAGAGACTCAGTTTTCTCTGATGAGTCTAATCCTGCGAGAGGCTGAGTACCATCAACACAATTAAATTCCCAATGGCTCTCAGTACCTTACAGGATCAAGCCCATAATGAATGAGAAATCTTTGAGGGAAATCTACTCAGCCAGTCTACATATTATTAATGTGTTTTACATTCTCTCCCTGACCAGCCTCAATAATAAAAAACCTCAAAGCCTATAGGTCTGTCTGGAGTTCCTTAAATCTATTCTTCCTTTACAGTGAGAAGCAAGAAAATGGCATTACATCAAAACCTGACTGAAACAACTATATTAATATTTTATCTCTCAGCATAGATCAGTGTTTACATATTAAAGTCCATTAATGAGGTGTAGAAAATAATCCATTTTCTAACTTTTTAAAAATCTATGGAAAACTCCTATAGATTTTAAAAGGGGTGAAACCAACAGGGTTCTATGGAATGTAATAAGTTACTGTAAAAGTTATTCTAAAAGCTGCAGAATTTAGTATCCTTTCTACAGAATTTCAATAAGAATTTTACATTCCTGCTAACAGATTCTATTGGTTGTCTGAAAAATTCTAAAGAATGAATGGTCATTACCCTCTGAACTGCTATAGAACATTTCCATAAGTGTTAAAAAATTAACTGGGGAGAGGGAAATTTTCCTATCTGCATGGGTAGAATTGACATGGATAAGGCTCATTACCATTAATGAGAGCTACCTGTGACCAACTCCATGCAAATATAGGAGAACAGAACATGTACATACACCTCTACCCCGATATAACGCAACCCGATATAACACTAATTTGGATATAACGTGGTAAAGCAGCACTCGGGGGTGGGGGGGCTGCGCACTCCGGCGGATCAAAGCAAGTTCGATATAACGCGGTTTCATCTATAACACAGTAAGATTTTTTGGCTCCTGAGGACAGCGTTATATTGGGGTAGAGGTGTATTTAAGTCCCATTAATGCTAATAGGGTTATATGTGCAAATCGCAGCACAACAGGAAGCTGAAATGATATGCACTTGAGCATCCACATGGTTCATATACTAAGCTGACAGATAGCAAAAATATTCCTGCTCCCAGGGGTTAGCAAGAGCAAGCAAACCAGAGCACAGGGACTGATGTTCTGTGCAGCCCTTCAGCTGCTGTGCAGTGATGGGGGACGTTTCTTATGTAGTTCTCTGACCCTGCAGGGACTTCACATAACCTAGTCCGTAGCATTCTCAAGACATCATAGGTGTATTATTATTTACAGGTTGACAAATACAACTTGTATATTGTTTATTGTCTAAAAACAATTAAGCCAACGCAACAGTCCTAACAGACATCATCATCTTTAGATGGAGAAAAGTGAGGCAGAGTATTTAAGTGAAAATTTGTCCAAAGCTGCAGAAAGAGTCATGGGCTTAGAACTCAGGAGCTGGTAGCTCTCAGGCATATGCTTAGGCCACTGGACCCTACCTCTCCATACGGTGGATTGCCATAGGCAACACAAGTCAACAAAGATGATTATTCAGTCAAATTCCCAACTTTCTGATTAGCGGGACTAGTTAGAACGGTCACAAAACCTATACTAAGCCTGAACCCAAAATCTGCACCCAAACTCTGAAGCAAAACATGAGTTCAAATTAGAATTATCTCAAAATAAAAATCATTACATATAAATCATGTAGTCTAGGAGTAAGGATGGTGTTGGCCCTATTTTCTGATGGCGCAAACAGTTGGAAAGTCTAAGGATTTAATCGGCATTTTCCTCAATCTCTAACCAAATAATGAAATTCCACAAGAATGTTATCCTAGTGCTGATAACAGAAAGTGCTGGGATTGCGGTAATACTGTTTTATGTAACAAACAAACAAAGTGCACGTTCCCAAGATTGACAGAATTTCTGGGATGACAAAACAAAGCTCAACCATAGCACGTTATCCCATAATCACTGCGTAAATACTAATGACACAGAAAGAACTACTGTACGTTACATTTCATTTCTCGATAGCTGGGAACTTTATTGAAGGAGCATGAGGTGACAGAATTATTCTTGCTAGTCATGGAAAAACAAAATATCCTGTAAGACACTGTTCACTGATACTTTACAGTTTTTCTATCAGGTTTATTACTAACATTTGAAATAATACTTATAAAATGGTATTTTCGTAGTTAATTGGTTTAAAAGGGTTTTTTCCCCTATTATTCTGAGTAAATATCCTTAACCTCAACACATTAGTCCTGAGTGCTGAATTCAGTTCTAGCTTGATGTTTAGAATGATGATGATTATGGTATTATTTTGAAGGATATCTTTCACAAAGCTGTGAAAAATTTGGCAATTTCACCTCACATGGGTTTACATGAATATTTTCTTCAATTATGATGTGTGATTTCACACACTTCAGGTTGTGAAATTTAAATGTTGTTTAGAGCTTTGTGGCGAATACACTGTTTTGCTAATATACAGCATGGACATAGATACACATAAAGTGTATGTGATGTATGCATATATACATGTAAAGTACAGCACAGATATATTTATTTACATTTAAATTAGTGCAGCATCACAGCAAATCCTAATTTATATTGCTTCAAAATCATCCAATGTATGTCTCATTTTTGCACTACTGTGAAGCTAACTCATATACATACATATATACCAAATTTGTAAAATTGTATATTATTATATTACACAGTTGTATCTGATCATACCACAAACGACCTCATTATCATGCATACAGTGGAAAGGATACCATTAATGATCAATATTTAGTTAATTTAATCCTTAGCCTAAACATTTTTGTAAAATTGCTTGGAAAATGGCATTAAATTATCTTGCACATTTTTCTGATTTATTTTCCCTCCTCCATCCCTTTTTTAAAACAAAAATGTAGATGGAAACATTCCAACTACCTGTAATATCAATAATGTGAATATTGATTTTAACATTTAATTTCTGTTGTTTGTTTGCTTTTGAGAAAAAGAAATCCATAGGAGCAAGCCCTATTGATTTTAAGTAGGAATTAAACAGGTAGGACTCTATATAGAAATTAAATATGGTTGTTAAATTACCCTATAAGCTGATCCTCCACTTTTATACCAGTTTTACACCAGTTGGACTAATAGATCTGATTCTCATTAACACTAAGGTCCCTTTACACTGCTTTGGTGACGTAAAGGTGACTTTAAAGTGGGTACTCTCAGTTACACCCATGCAGACCCATTGCAAAGAATAAGGACAACCATCATGCTTTGTAAATTGTTCACCATGAAATTCTGGGGTAGGGACAAATATTTTAAGTTTGTTCAGAGAAGCCCATAAACTCAATGCTAGGCTATGGCTGCAAATCATACCTGGGTATTGGCAATACAAAACACTTATACCTATATATGGGCTTGTTTCACCTGAAGCAAGACTAGTTGTGGAAAGAGAAAAATGTACAAAGCTTAAGTGCTTTAATTGGTTTGGAGATCTGCGTTTGGGCATACTTAAGCTGTCTTTAGGCTTGTGAGCTTGTACAGCCTCAGAAATAAAAAGAAAGCTTAATCCTACTATCTAAATATTTTCATGCCCTCTCATATCTAATTAACATGGATTTACACCGATGAATTGAGTCTACACCTTTAAAAGCGTAACCTACATGCTGGCAATACACTGTTCTTAACTGTGCTAAATTACAGCCTTCCATATCTAACTACCTTTAATCATTTCTTCCAATTTTAATATTCTTTTTCAGGCATTTACACACAGAGAATCCTTAGTGTTTTCAGCAGGATGGTGACAGTGCTAAAAGAATTTTAAAATCTTTCTTAATCCCTCCTAATCTTTACCAAGCGTCAAGATCGTTGAGCAGCTTAGTTATTAAAAATTCTCACTCAAATTTTCTATATTACTAAATAATTATCTGAATAATACTTTGAGATAATTAGATAATAAATCATTTGTTTTGGAGATTATGTGTCTAAACTATTCCTTTTTTTAATTTCACGTGTTCAGTCATGAACATTTTCACCTATTCTTATAGTCAAGATATGTAATTAGTCTTTGTTTAAATGATTCAAACAAAAGGAAAAGGAGTCTGCAACATATACAAGAGGACTGATTCAAATTTCATTTACATCGATGTAAATCAGGTGCAACTCCACTAAAATCCACCAAGTTATATTGGTTTAAGTAAGATCAAAATCTGCTGCTGTGCAAAGCCTTGATTCTACAACTGACAACATGTGGGCTAAGCAGGCTGTAGTGATAGACTGATCTGAAACAGACTTACTCAATCAACTCTTACAATAAAGTCCTACCGAATTTTTAAAAAATGATTCATCCAATAAATATTCCTCTAACAACTTATGAAAAGTTAATAAAGAACAACAATCCATTCTGTAGGATTTTTATTATCATCCTATGAAATGGGATATAATTCTCCATCAAACTCTATGGAATGGTTAAAAAGACATAGAAAAGTTATCATAGTCTATTACACTTTATAAGACATTAGGCCTAATTTTGATATCCCTTACACTAGTGTAAATGAGGAATAACTGCACTGGCAGTTACGATATTGTATAAAAAGCGTGCTAACAGAAGCAAGCCCTTTTATTCATACTGTATATTATAGTAGCTGCCCTCAGTCTTGTTGCAAAGAAAGATCTTTGTCAGTGGCAACTGCATTTTCACAAACCTCACTAAATTCCACAGAAATGTCAGCATTGAGACTTGAATGCAAATGTCTATAATTTGACAGCTTGTACCTAACAATCCAAGCCAGAAACCTGAACATGAATATCCTTCGATTTGGCAGGGGAAGTTCAGATCTGGGTCCCAACTTGCAGTTTCAGCCCATGTCTAATGCATGAGTTTAGAAGATGAGAACTGTTTAATAGGTAATGCACCATGGAGAGAGTCCAAAACATGAGAAAAGGTAGGACAATCATGAGGCACGACTAGGATTTCACAACTATGAGGAGCCCTATATACAGGGAGGATGGGAGGAAAGGTAAGATAATACTTTGCCTTAGAGATGGACTAACACCTCATAAAATATATGTGACTGTGCATTTAAATCTATTACTGTACTGGATTTGGGGGTTTCAGAAAATGTTCTAATTCAGTGGCAGGAATATTCCCAGAAACATGAACCTTTAATCAAATATTATAGAATATTTGAGGAAAGAAAAATTTGCCCTGGAAACCTGCGTCTCGGTGCTACGTTCCTCCAATCAGGCAACAGAAACTATACCACAAGACATGCATGCCAGCCAAACTTAACAACAAAAACTAAAATTTTGGATACTGAAGACTCCCAACAAGAAGCTTAAATAAGAATGATCATCAACTGCTCACAGGCAATTCACAAACAAAAAACACGAAGAAAGACCCTGCAGATCCATGCAGCACCTCTGACTTTATTGAGGGTCCATATGGGCTCAGAGGATCACAGAGGATCATTGGGTTGGGGCCTAACTTGTCAAAACAGATTTTTATCCACAAATTATTCACCCACTTCTACTTTTCACGCACATGCTCCCTTTCATTTAAACATCTCACAAACATTAGGTAAGTCTCACAATGCTGAAGACAATTATTACTTTTCCCTTTTGCAGATGGGTAAACTGATTTGCACAAGCTCACATGGCAAGTAAGTGGCATAAACGGGGATAGAGATCCCCATTCCTGGTCCCCTTTTTCCCCCTGCAATCACTAAACTATTTTCCCAGAGAAAGAATTTAGTCCACAGTTCTTAGGGGAGCTAGAATCGAAGAGGGCATCTTTCAATATAACCTTTGTACATATGAAAAGAATATGCATTAAAAGTGCACAGAACACAAATGTCTAAAAACCAAAACTAAAATGCACATGTCTGTAATTAAAAAAATACATAAATCCTGTCCAGGATTCCCTGTCAAGGGATATTTCTTGGATCAGCTGCTAGGAGGCTAGAATTTCAGCCAGACATTATTGATTATTCCCAGGATACAGTTAGTAAGATGTCCAGTGCTATTTCAGGTAAATATTTGTCCTGTCAAATAACATTTGACAGTCAAAAATCCATGTTTATAAAGACAGAAATCTAAGGGGCTTCATTCCATGTGAACTACAGCACAAGGAAATGTAAAAATCAATACAATCCATTCCCCTGAAAACATTTTGTAGGCAACATATGCTGTATCTTATCAGAAATGCAATGAGTAAATTCAGCCCTAGTGTAGGTAGGTGCAAATCCCACTGAAGCCAATACTATTTGTTCTCATTTGTTCCAGAGCGAATCTGGCCCAAAATTGTAGACTACTGATAATGTTTCATATCTTAATCATGTCTCTCCTGATCCTAAGACAAATTTCATACATCGCAGCAATACAGCATATCCGGATATGGATTTATTGCAACAACCTCTGTGAGCAATTTCAGTTCTGATGTAGAAATCCTAGCATCATAGAACTGGAAGGGACCTCGAGAGGTCATCTAGTCCAGTCCCCTGCACTCAAGGCAGGACTAAGTATTATCTAGACCATCCCTGACAGGTGTTTGTCTAACCTGCTTTTGAAAATCTCCACTGATGGAGATTCCACAACCTCCCTAGGCAATTTATTCCAGTGCTTAACCACTCTGACAGTTAGGAAGTTTTTCCTAATGTCCAACCTAAACCGCCCTTGCTGCAATTTAAGCCCATTGCTTCTTGTCCTATTCTCAGAGGTTAAGAGCAATGATTTTTCTCCCTCCTCCTTGTAACAACAGTTTTCAAGTACATAAAAGGTTATCATGTCCCCACTCAGTCTTCTCTTTTCCAGACTAAACAAACCAAATTTTTTTCAATCTTCCCTCATAGGTCATGTTTTCTAAACCTTTAATCATTTTTGTTGCTCTTCTCTGGACTTTCTCCAATTTGTCCATATCTTTTCTGAAATGTGGTGCCCAGAACTGGACACAATACTCTGTTTGAGGCCTAATCAGCATGAAATAGAGCGGAAGAATAACTTCTTGTGTCTTGCTTACAATACTCCTGCTAATACATCCCAGAATGATGTTTGCTTTTTTTGCAACAGCATTTGACTGTTGACTCATATTTAACTTGTGATCCACTATGAGCCCCAGATCCCTTTCTGCAGTACTCTTTCCTAGGCAGTCATTTCCCGTTTTGTATGTGATTGTTCCTTCCTAAGTGGAGTACTTTGCATTTGTCCTTATTGAATTTCATCCTATTTACTTCAGACCATTTCTCCAGTTTGTCCAGATCATTTTGAATTTTAATCCTATTCTCCAAAGCACTTGCAACCCCACCCAGCTTGGTATTGTCCGCAAACTTTATAAGTGTACTCTCTATTCCATTATCTAAATCATTGATGAAGGTATTGAACAGAACCAACCCAGAACCGATCCCTGAGGGACTCCAGTCATTATACCCTTCCAGCATGATTGTGAAACACTGATAACTACTCTCAGAGAATGATTTTCCAACCAGTTATGCACCCACCTTATAATAGCTCCATCTAGGTTGTATTTCCCTAGATTGTTTATGAGAAAGTCATGTGAGACAGTATAAAAAGCCTTACTAAAGTCAAGATATACCACATCTACTGTTCCACAAGGCTTATTACCCTGTCAAAGAAAGCTATCAGGTTGGTTTGACATGATTTGTTTGACAAATTCATGCTGACCGTTACTTATCACCTTATTATTGTCTAGGTCAGGAGTCGGCAATCTTTCAGAAGTGGTGTGCCGAGTCTTCATTTATTCACTCTAATTTAAGGTTTTGCGTGCCAATAATACATTTAAACATTTTTAGAAGGTCTATTTCTATAAGTCTATCATATATAACTAATCTATTGTTGTATGTAAAGTAAATAAGGTTTTTAAAATATTTAAGAAGCTTCATTTAAAATTAAATTAAAATGCAGAGTCCCCCGGACCAGTGGCCAGGACCCAGACAGTGAGAGTGCCACTGAAAATCAGCTCACGTGCCACCTTTGGCACGCATGCCATAGGTTGCCTACCCCTGTTCTAGGTGTTTGCAAATTGATTGCTTGATTATTTGCTCCATTATATTTCTGGGTACAGAAGTTAAGCTGACTGGTCGTAATCTGTTTTCAAAAAAAAAATCTGAAACAATGAAAGCAGAGGAGCAAGAGCAGATTTTCAGTGATGAAACCAAGGAAAACTTTGTGGTTTCATATGGATGCTGACAAAGCCACTGAGAAATGACATTTACATTGTGCTAGGAGCATCTCAAAAAGAACAGATATGCAGGGTCGGGCTCCTCACTTCATTATACCTGTTTCATGGCAGCACAAAACAAGTGCATAAATCAGACCTATGGTTTGGAGAAAAAACAAGTGATCTGAAACCTTGACCCCCTACAAATCAATGGGAGTTTTGTCACTGACTTCAATAGCGCCTGGATTTCACCCTAGAAATTTGCGCAGTTCACATAGAGATGTCACTCTAACCAATAGCCCTCACTCAAACATCTCCCAAACTTTGGCAGAGTGTGGAACGAAATCTGAATTTCTCATCTCACAATCTCTGGGCAAGATTGTGTGCTGCCCCCCATGAGGCCTAGCACACACAGGCACAACCCAAGGAGGGCTGTGGGCAAGAGAAAGTGTATAAGGTGGCTCTGTGCCACCTTTGCCCCCTCCTGATTCCGAGCTGTTCTGAGAGCTGGTGAGATCCCTCGGTGTCAGCTAGGCAGCCCTGGGCTTAGCCTGGCCCTGGGTGTCTAAGGGTGGCAGTGTCCCCCTAAATCCCTGCAATGCACACTCTGAACATGCCCCTCCCTCCCATGGCCCTGTATCACCTCTATGCTGGGACTTGGGGAGCATTCTACTACAGCAGCTACTGCAGTGCCCATGCTGGGGGAATTCTCAGCCAGCTAAGGGATTTTTCTCGTGCCTTTACCCTGACACTGCAACATACAGAGGCCAGGCTGTGGAGGAGAATCCCTCTTTCCCATTTCATCTGAACTTCTTGGATCTGTAAAATTTGGCTCAGACTCTCATGAGCATAGGCTTTTCTGGTGCTCGGTGAAATCTGTTGGGCCAAGTATGCAGTGAGAACAGCCTTGTTCAAACATTTTGTGACACTTCTGCTTCCAGTCCCGGCCAGAGCTAGGAAATACAGGAGCACCTGAAAGTAACAAATAATGAGGGGGGAAATAGTTACCATTGTCAAAGCGTTAGATGAGGTGTTGAGCTGGTAGATTCTTACTGTCTAAAAGCAGTTCACCCACCCCTGCTTTTCAGATGCTGCTGCCAAACCTGCGGCCAAAAGGGGTCCCTGGCTCCTAAGGTCAGGCTGAAATACCAGGGTTCTGTTTACAGCACCTACACTACTGTTGCATGGCAAAGTGCTTTGTGCTGAATTGGGATATGCCATCTCTCTCTCTGTCCTGGGCAGTTACAAGTTCGCACTTCCTCTTGTTTAATAGAAAATGTCCATCCACTCTTCCCCTGAGCCCCTCCATGCACCATGGAACTGAGCGCATAAAGACTATGCTGTAGCTCCGAGAGCAGGTGAATTTGGCGCAGATGACGTGGGGATATTGGGGTTTTTTGCTTTTCACACAATTAAAACAATACGACCAAACCACACAGTTACTGTTGGATCCCAAATAACTGTGTTTACTATATATTGTTTTTATATCAAACCACACAAAAACCTAGCTAAGTCCATACTGGGAGTTTCCAAAAAACAAACAAAAAACACGGTGAGTTCCTCTAGATGGTTCACAAAAATTTTTAATGGGATTCTACCCTATTGCTATAGAGATTATAACCTGAATCTTTCACCTCATACTCAGAGGGTCTAACTGAAAGAACTGGCAAAGAAGACCCACATTTGCTTGAATCATCTTTGTTCCCTGGTAATATATAGGGACGTTTTGTCTCTCATTAAAATCTTCAACACAAAAATTTCTGAAAATCTCTCGCTCTCTATATAGAAATTTACAAGCAATAGTTAACAGTTTTTCCTTACTCTAGTAGCTGAATTTTAGATGCATGTTTTGCACTAGATTTCCTCTAAACTTTTAAAACATGTGCATAGATGTTGGATTTTGAATCAATTTTCACCAATTTATATAAATAGTTTTGAAATAGCATGTCACAAAATACAAGAAGTATTATTTTCTGTAATTTCTTCTAACTTCAGAATATGGCCAAAACCACATCATTTAACTTTTTGACCCAGACACAGAAAATTGTTCAGTTCAATAAAAACCCTGGGGAAGTATTCAGTAAACTAATTTATTTTTACATGTTTTATTATTCCTTACTATATAGGAAAGGATAACTTGATGACACATGCATACACAGAGAAAGTTAAAATTATTTTCATTTTCTACTTTCAATTAAAAATAGCAGGTAAAATATCCTTTTTCAAACTATAAGAATATAAGAAATGGAGTGCTAAACCAAGATAAAAGCAAACAAAACTAGGATCTGAACATTGCCAAACTTTGGAGACTTTTGGATCCATATCTGAATTTTACAGGTCAGACCTTTCTTTAGGTGAAAACCTGAGCCAGCACTACAATTCCTCAAACTAATTAAGAAAACCCAAAATGAAAAGAAACTTGATTTCTTGTGTGTGGCTTTTATGACAAAAATCGGAATCTTGTTCTGGTTCATCATAGTCTATGAGAAAATGTAGAATGACTATGATTTCAATTAAAAACCTTGAGCAATGTAGGGGCTCAGCTTAGTTTCACATTGAGTTTTGTAGCTTGCTTGAGTCCAAAATTAACATGAAACTTGCTGTAGGTAATAAAGCCAGGCAAACCAAAAACAAAGTTTGCATGAAGCCTCATAGCTTTAGATGAAAAACCTCAAGAGAGACTCCAGCAATTATAGAAAATGGAAAAGTGCCTATTTGTTATTAGAGCCACTTGGGAATTTTCTAACAAAAACATTTTTTTTGTGAAAAAGCTGATTAGTCAAAATCAAAACTGTTTATAGAAAAGGGCTGGTTTCAATGAATCTCCTAGTTTTAAAAGAATTTGAAATTGTTGAAACAGGACATCAAAACATTTTGGAAAGGAAAAGTTTTGGGGTTTGGTTCAAAATTATTTTTTGTTTAAAAAATAAGTTAATTTATACCAAAAAAGCTAAACGTTTAAAAGGTGAAAATCTAAACATTTTGAAATAATCAAAATGAAACATTTCAACTGACCTGATTCACCCCCTCCATCCCCCCCACATTATCAGTTCATGAACATTTTTGAGATTTCAATTTTTTGTCCCAATTTGGGATAGGAAAGATGTTTGACACTCAAAGAATCTCATGAGATAGGAAAATAATTTCTGCCCAACTCTACTTGCTGTTCTCCTTCCCTTAACTTCTTTCTTCAAATTGTATGCCCCTTGGAGCAGGAACTGTCTTTCTTGAGTGTTTCAAAAGTGTCTTACACATAGTGGGTGCTGTCATAAATGAATGATGATAATAATGATGGGGAAAGGGAAAAGCAGATAACCCAGAAGCATTGTACTGTACCATCTTTGAGGCATCAGGGGTTCCAGGAGAAGAAAAGCCGAGAATACGATATGGGCAGAACCCTCAGCTGCATGGAATTAAGTGCTGGGTGCAACTGAGGTCAGGACACACCATAGAGCCATCTGAAGCTCCCCAATCCTGGGGCCAGTTTTCCACCTGCATCATTTGGAATTTTACTAAATTGTGCCAGCTTGTAAAAATGTACACTAGCCAGGGATTGCTACAGCACTCCACATTGTGGCTGAGCCTCTCCGGCTCCTAACAGTGGGAAAGGAAGGGATTGAGAGAGAGAGTGGTAGAGTAGAACAAGTATAGCCAGCTCTCAACTAGCCAAGCGCTCCTCATGGAGCACCAAAGAACAAGTCTAGAAAAGCATGGAATTAGGGGAAGTCAGATATTATCCACAAACCAAGCAATTTCTGCACAGTTATTCTTTGAAAAATACGATGGAGAGTAGCTAGGAGTATTGCTATTAAAATGTATAGACACTTGTGTGCTTTAATTGGAGTAATATAAATGAGCATATCACAGTGTTCAGCAATGTAACATATCAGCACATTTGTCTTTTGTGCATTACAGATTGTCAATATCTGAGCAAAAACTGTGAATAAATCAATATTCATCTGGGTTTTATTATTTTAAACCATCTAATCCAGGGGATTGGGTAGTTCGGGAGGCTGGTAATTTGCATATCCTGTTTACTTTTCCACCCTGGACAAAAGCTATTATCACATGAGCAGTAGTTGTATGTGAAGTGAGTTGGTGGTCTCAGACAAGTCCCTAATGAAATAGTGTCCACTCATAGGTTCAGATAGAGTAAGAAGGATGGTCTAGTGGTCTAGCTAAAAATACCTGCATGGATGTTTTACCTCTGGTGGAGATTCAGGTTAGCTACCTGAGTTCAGACCCAGGGGGGTCAGGTGGGTTTAAGAGCCCAAGCCGCAACAGCCACACTGCTATTTTTAGCGTGTAGCTCACGCCAGGCTTGCCCGAGTTTGTCTACTTGGGGGGCTCACTCCCAGCTGCAGTTTAAACATAGTGACAGTGTAAAACTGACTGTATTTTGTTGCTACCCAAAATTCAATGTCAGTTATAAAAAAAAAAAAGAGGACCAGAATGTAATATTATAGATGAAAGGAAAGTAACAAGAGTACAATCTATTATAAGAAATTACTTATGAATAAATTGCAAGAAAGTCAGAGCTAAGAAAACAAGAAGGGAATGACAATGAGATAGGAAGCCTGGGGAGGTGTCTTTTCTTGATTGAGAACAAGGAGTACATCAGTTGGCATTTAAAAGGTCCTGTAGTGGAGCGTGGGATTTATTTATTATACAGGAATGAGACAAATCACTGAAGTAAAGGAAGAAAACAGAATTGTCCTCCTATAATTGTGAAGGGGTTAAGCAGACTGTGTGTTCCTTCCTGTACCCTCAAAGAGGACAACAAAGACAACTGCTTACAGAATTAGCACTGTATTTGAAGGAAACCAAAATGCCAAGTGTCTCCTGTTTACTAACCTTAATAAACAAATTACTGGGGGCTTGTAATACAGATACCATGCAGCTGTGAGACTCCAACCTAATAAATATCTATAATAGAGCCTGGTTTATCTGCAATTCCTTCATCAAAAACTCCCTATTATCCATAACTGGGCTATGTCTCTCATACACATCCCTTGCATTGAAAAATCATTCATTTATCCAAAAGCCCACTTAGCCTAACAAATTGTCATTGTATTCAGAGAAATGGTATTCTATAGAAGGGATTTATTAATATTTCTGTACTAAAGAAGCTGTCACACTTACCATCACAAATAGGCTACTCACTGTAAGTTAACAATGATACAAAACCAAGCCATCAGAGCGGGATGCAAATTAGGAATGAGCAAACTAGTTTAGACATTCGAGTCAGAACAGACGCAAACTTTTCACCAGACACAGAAGATTTTAAGAGTTTGGTTAATACGTTTTATAATTTCCACAACCTTCTGCACTTTTACTTTGCTTGAGACCTTATGTGGAAAAGTAATATTCTTGCTGAATTTTCAACTCAGCCAACTCCACAAAGTGCAGGAAATGTCAAAAAATGTCTGTTCTTGGGAGGTTTCTCACATAATATTTTTGGCTGCTATGGAGTAGCTGCCTTACATTTTAGAAAGGGAGAGTACTCTGTAGCTGTTATGGTTGGTCCCTGGGATTGCCTTCATTACCAAAAGCCTTTTTTAATATCAACAAAGTTAGAAAGAGAAAACAAACAAATATATTACAAGCTTAAAAATAACAATGATCCTTTTAGACACTCTGTGATGGGGTATACAAACCCACTGCTGGAGAGCAAGGGGTTAAGGAACAGCTTTGGGCCCACACGGCCCCACCCAGACACATCTGCAAAGCCTGCACAAGTTGAAGGCAGAGCTCTAAAAAGAGAAGCAGAGCAGTTGAGAGGAGGGCAGTGGAAGGGAGAAAGTGGCTTCCCTGAGGGGGAAGTACTGCCCAGGAGCCCATTGCCTGGGACCTGACAACACAGACCTGTGCAAACACACAGAGGAGAGGTAGGTGACAGAGTGTAGGTCAGAGACTTGACTGGAGTATTATATTCTGGGAAGTTGAAGGAGACCAGGGTAGGAAGTGGTCTGGGGGGGAAGTGTCTTAGCACCCCAACGTGTTGAGTGTAGCTGCTCCCCATTGGGCCCTGAACTGGAGCCCAGTGAAGTGGGCAGGCCCGGGCTCTCCTACCCCCTCCAAGAGGACAATAGAATAGCAAGAGCCTTCACCCCAGGGTAAGGGGCCAGCTGGAAAAGACTGACTGTTCAAGAGCCCAGACCCCCAAGCCTCTCTGCTAAAGGGGAGGCCTGGAAACCCTTGAGGCAGGAGCGCTGAAGGATGGGACTGTGCTTCAACGGGAGATGACCGGCCAACACCCACCTGACCACTAGGCAGCATTGTTGGCAGTCCTGCAACTCCTACACACTCACATAAGGCAAAGCAAAAACAAAAACAAAAGTCTTCCAATTCAATGGCTCATTCAATCAGAAGGAATATTAGCTACTACAGGACTGATTATATTCTTGTGACACTAATTGAATACATCATGTATATGCACCATGATATCAGATAGGACACAGTTCCTTTCCCCCCCCCCCCTCACTTTTTGCTCATGCTAGTTTGCCATCAAAGAAGCTATAGTTTTGATCCAGCAAGGTGGTGAGCTCTCTGGCCCCCATCCAGCAAATCCTTAATTTTAAGCATGTAGGTAGTACAGTTTGTCCATTATTACTAGCATAGATACTAGGCTAGATTGTGTCTCTAAATAGTACAGGGAAAGTCCTATAGGAATAGCATGCAAAATTTTCAAAAGTGCCTAAGTCCCATTGAATTCTAATGACAGGTTCCTTACTCACTTAAACAAGAGGGTTGCAGCCTTTCCTTTCCTCCGGGGTTATGAAAAAATGGGGGGGGGGGGAAGAGGGGAGCGGGAGGGTAGGATTTACTCCATCTCTCATTTCTCCCAGTTGTGGTGGTGGTGATGGGTAACACAGCACCATCACAGCAGGAAATCCCAGACAACTTGGTTGAGATTCTGCACTGTGCCTCTACCAGATGCAGTACAGAATTTGAAGTCCAACAGGAGGCAGGGGATAAGGTGGCTCAATGGCTAAAGAGGCCCCTGACATAACTTTCACAGCCCTGGGGGCCAGTTTATGTTATGGCAGTCTCCCCAGGCTGCCCTTGGGTAGAAGTTCTGCCCCAAATCTTTATAGTGCCACATGCTTTGGCTCCACTTGACATGCCTTTCCAAGCCCTAGCCCCACCCCTGGTACATCCCTACATTATGGCTTGTAAAGAGGTCCCACAAGGCAATCTTATGGCTTTCTACCATAGTGCCCACTCTGGGGAATCGTTCTCTGCCCAGATGGAGGGCTTTTAGTGGTCCTTTCTGCTAATCTGAGAGTAAAGGTCAGCAGCATTCTAGTGTTCATTGTGTCAGCTGTGTCATAGACATAACCAGGATTACACTACTGCTGTTTCTGTGGCAGTGGTATAGATTTTATAATTACAGGCTTTGAATACCTGTTCTATGGCAATCATTAAATACAGAAGAAACTATCAGAGGCCTGATCCAAAGCCACTGAAGTCAATGGAAGTCAGACTTTTAGGGTGCTGCTGATGATGATTCAAGTTCTCCTATAAAGTGATAGCTAGAGAGGCATTGCCTGTTTGGGGGGTTAGACAACAGTGTTTATTCTTACCAGTACTCTCTTCCATTAATCCTTTGGCCAGATCATAACAACCCCATATACACAGTCTTCTACGCTTTTTTTGAAAGCGCTCCAGTAGTAAAAGGAAAATCAGGCCAACCTTGCAAGCTTCTCTCCAGATACAGACAAAAGAACCTTCCTTTCCCCACCTCTCCACTTGCCCCAAAACAAAAGAAAGCTACACAACAAATCAATCTTTACTTCAAGCAAAATAAGTCACAAAATAATGCAAACAAAAATGAACATTATATGATTTCTGGCCCTGGAAAACATCACAGCAGGCAGAATTTATCTTTGACCTTCACGCCTACACTCCACTGAGAAATATACAGTCTTCATCACTGGATAAAAAATGCCTTTCATTTAGAACAAAGGAGGGAGAAAATGAATCAGCAAATCAAGGATTTTTTTTACTTTTTAAGATGACAGTGGCTATGGATGCGGACTATGGCATAGTTTTATTTTGATTTCTGGGGGGATGGTCAGCCCCCTCTTGGTGACAAGAAAGGCTATTTACAATTCTTCATTGAATGACTCATTAACACATTAACAGTTGTAGCATGTGTAGTAATCAAATGTTTGAAACATTCATGATGAAATGCAAAACTGTCATTACACTTCTGCATTTTGTTCAAACTTGAAAATGGGCTCATTTCTGTGAAAAATGTCACTAAATGATACATATTTTGAACAAAACCATGTGGATATGTTCATTAAACCATAAACACGAGGTATGGATGGGTGGGAATCAACATTTCATATGTTAGTATGGCTGTTATTGCATGGACATCAAAGGTTGCATAAAGCAACATTTGTGGTGGGGGCGAAGGAAAGTGAAATTGCACGAAAAGAAATGATAAAACTTGTTTGCCCTAAAACCCTCCAAGTAAAATTTTAGACTTTAGCACAGATGTACGAGAGGCGTGCAACCCTCAAAACATCCAGTACTGGATGCTGTTCAGATATGCATTCAAAGCTTATCTGAACCTTTTGAAAGACCACAACAAACTACACAACTCTTCTTATTCAGCTCCACCACATTGGAAGGATCAAAGGAAGTGAGTTAAAGGGGTCATAAATAACAGTGAAGTGCACTCAGTTCTAGTTGAACAGACGAATGCTTATCAACAGGAACTATAAAAATACATATAAAGATAATTGTTTTTACTTTTAGAATGCACCATTGGCAGGTAGGTTCAAGAGATTTATTGGAGGAAGACACTCTCAGACATCCTTCGTGTCTTCTTACATATACTCACCATTCAAACTAAACATTGAATTATACTGTTAAATATTGCTGGGTAGAAAGTGGCAGAGAGAGGATTTCTGTGGGGAAAAAAAAGTCTTTTTATTAAAAAACTGTACCATTTCAGCCAAAAAACTACAGGCTTTCTTTCTTTTTCTGGAAACCAAATTTTTACTTTTTGGTAAAAAGTTTTTTACAAAAATCCAAACTTTTCTGTGGAAAGTATACATTTTTTTACTCCCCACCCTCCCAAGTCAAAACCTCAATTTTCTATTGAAAAATAGTTTGGATGGAAAATTTTCAACCATTCCTACTATTTGTATACTCCAGTGTTGCCCAATCTCACAAGTCTCACAGTATTTGATGTTTTTCTTAACGTCGCAACTGCTCAAATGACATTTAATGAGAGACACATTTTTCTTAAGTTTATAGCCCTCGTGGTTGTAGACAAAAGTTTGAAAAAATGAACAAAGTGCACTCTAAAGCTTCAGAAACAAGAAAGCAAATTAAAAGAACCCCAAAACATATTTTTTTTAAATCTAATTTTTAAGCCAATCTCATGGGTTTTGGGGGCCTGCTTCATTATTATTAAATATTTGGGGCTTGGCAATACTAATACTCAACTTGCTATTAAGGAAAGGCTTTTTTTAAACAACTAACAAAATCATCCAAAGCCCAAGATTTGGTGGTGATGGGGGACTTCAACTATCCAGATATATGTTGGGAAAATAACACAGCGGGGCACAGACTATCCAACAAATTCTTGGACTGCATTGCAGACAACTTATTATTTCAGAAGGTTGAAAAAGCTACTGGGGGGAAGCTGCTCTAGACTTGATTTTAACAAATAGGGAGGAACTCATTGAGAATTTGAAAGTAGAAGGCAGCTTGGGTGAAAGTGATCATGAAATCATAGAGTTTGCAATTCTAAGGAAGGGTAGAAGGGAGAACAGCAGAATAGAGACAATGGATTTCAGGAAGGCGGATTCTGGTAAGCTCAGAGAGCTGATAGGTAAGGTCCCATGGGAATCAAGACTGAGGGGAAAAACAACTGAGGAGAGTTGGCAGTTTTTCAAAGGGACACTATTAAGGGCCCAAAAGCAAGCTATTCCGCTGGTTAGGAAAGATAGAAAATGTGGCAAAAGACCACCTTAGCTTAACCACGAGATCTTGCATGATCTAAAAAATAAAAAGGAGTCAAATAAAAAATGGAAACTAGGAGAGATTACAAAGGATGAATATAGGCAAAGAACACAGGAATGCAGGGGCAAGATTAGAAAGGCAAAGGCACAAAATGAGCTCAAACTAGCTACAGGAATAAAGGGAAACGAGACGACTTTCTATCTATACATTAGAAGCAAGAGGAAGACCAAAGACAGGGTAGGCCCACTGCTCAGTGAAGAGGGAGAAACAGTAACAGGAAACTTGGAAATAGCAGAGATGCTTCATGACTTCTTCATTTCGGTCTTCACCGAGAAGTCTGAAGGAATGCCTAACATAGTGAATGCTAATGGGAAGGGGGTAGGTTTAGCAGATAAAATAAAAAAAGAACAAGTTGAAAATCACTTAGAAAAGTTAGATGCCTGCAAGTCACCAGGGCCTGATGAAATGCATCCTAGAATACTCAAGGAGCTAATAGAGGAGGTATCTGAGCCTCTAGCTATTATCTTTGGAAAATCATGGGAGACGGGAGAGATTCCAGAAGACTGGAAAAGGGCAAATATAGTGCCCATCTATAAACAACCCAGGAAACTACAGACCAGTTAGTTTAACTTCTGTGCCAGGAAAGATAATGGAGCAAGTAATTAAGGAAATCATTTGCAAACACTTGGAAAGTGGTAAGGTGATAGGGAATAGCCAGCATGGATTTGTAAAGAACAAATCGTGTCAAACCAATCTGATAGCTTTCTTTGATAGGATAACGAGTCTTGTGAATAAGGGAGAAGCTGTGGATGTGGTATACCTAGACTTTAGTAAGGCATTTAATACCGTCTCGCATGCTATTCTTATCGATAAACTAGGCAAATACAATTTAGATGGGGCTACTATAAGGTGGGCGCATAACTGGCTGGATAACTGTACTCAGAGAGTTGTTATTAATGGTTCCCAATCCTGCTGGAAAGGCATAACAAGTGAGGTTCTGCAGGGGTCTGTTTTGGGACCGGCTCTGTTAAATATTTTCATTAACAACTTAGATATTGGCATAGAAAGTACGCTTATTAAGTTTGCGGATGATACCGAACTGGGAGGGATTGCAACAGCTTTGGAGGACAGGGTCATAATTCAAAATGATCTGGACAAATTGGAGAAATGGTCTGAGTTAAACAGGATGAAGTTTAACAAAGACAAATGCAAAGTGCTCCACTTAGGAAGAAAAAATCAGTTTCACACATACAGAATGGGAAAAGACTGTCTAGGAAGGAGTACGGCAGAAAGGGATCTAGGGTATATAGTGGACCACAAGCTAAATATGAGTCAATAGTGTGATGCTGTTGCAAAAAAAGCAAACATGATTCTGGGATGTATTAACAGGTGTGTTGTGAGCAAGACACGAGAAGTCATTCTTCCGCTCTACTCTGCTCTGGTTAGGCCTCAGCTGGAGTATTGTGTCAAGAAAGATGTGGAGAAATTGGAGAGGATCCAGAAAAGAGCAACAAGAATGATTAAAGGTCTAGAGAACATGACCTATGAAGGAAGGCTGAAAGAATTGGGTTTGTTTAGTTTGGAAAAGAGAAGACTGAGAGGGGACATGATATCAGTTTTCAGGTATCTAAAAGGGTGTCATAAGGAGGAGGGAGAATACTTGTTCACCTTAGCCTCTATGGATAGAACAAGAAGCAATGGGCTTAAACTGCAGCAAGGGAGATGTAGGTTGGACATTAGGAAAAAGTTCCTAACTGTCCAGGTGGTTAAACACTGGAATAAATTGCCTAGGGAGGTTGTGGAATCTCCATCTCTGGAGATATTTAAGAGTAGGTTAGATAAATGTCTATCAGGGATGGTCTAGACAGTATTTGGTCCTGCCATGCGAACAGGGGACTGGACTCAATGACCTCTCGAGGTCCCTTCCAGTCCGAGAATCTATGAATCTATGAAAGAGGTGCAATGTTAAGCATTTCCAGCCACATTCACTTAATATAAATTTGTTTACCAAAAGGTGTTTACCTTCCCTTCCCTCCAGGGTTATGAAAAAATGTGTGTATGTGCGGGGGGAGTGAAGTAAGCGGGAGTAGGATTTACTCCATCTCTCATTTCTCCCTAGTTCTGCAGATGAACTCCTGGCACACAAGCTTAAGGCTCAGGCAGAAGGAGAACTTTTATCAGACAGCCTCATTGCAATAACATAAGCAGATCTCTGGTTTATAGGACATCATACAACATATGTTTATTTGGCTTGGTGGTTTTTCCCTCACATCCAAAATTCCAAAAATGGCCCTCACATTCAACTGACTACTGCAGTTTAAATGAACAACATAAGTCACAAACTCACCGGGAGATGGAAAAGAGCTATTCAATGAGAGATATTTAGCACCCTGCCAGAGCAAGACACAGTTCACACTCTATTCATCCCACTACTCAAAAAAGCATATCAAACATGTAACCAATAACATCACAGTTTATCTGTAACATGATTGGGCTATGGCATGCTGGGAGAAAAGGCTAAGCACTGACAAACAGGCTTAGAAGACTGGAAAGGAGGCAGAGTATCATCACACACAAAAAGTTTGACTATTCCTTGAATATTTCTTGGATGGATTATTAATCCACCATGTCAACATTTTCAGTCACTTATCTTGCAATTATTACCTGGGGACATCACTGGATTAGACTTTTTGCAATCAGAAATCAATTTTAGAGGAAATTATTTTCAATCCAAGTACAGTGTGCTTTATTGCTCTGATTTTTTTAAACAATTCCATTGTAAAAGACAACGGGCTATTTACTGCCTATTTTTTGGTGATTATTGAAGTTTTTCAGATACCATGAAAGTTACATTGATGCAGTTCAGTGTGATACCACATATCATCTGGTAGCAAGCTGTCCTGTCTGGCAGTTTTCTTAAACCTGCAGTTGCGGAATCTATTGCTTTGTGAAACCCTAATTGTGAAACTTCACAATTATACCTTGCTTTGCCCATAAAGATAAGGTCATCTATTTGTATCCCAAATCTTCATGGATAACAAGGGGCTGGGGATACTCCTGCTAGGTTGACATTAAAGTTTTTATCTGGTGGCCAATTAGAAATAGAATAGTACCTCCCATTACGCTGCAACATAAAGTAGAGATTCTAAATTGTCAATTGTTGGTTTCAGCCTTAAAGTGCTACCTGACCTATCTTCTTGCCAAAGATAGATTCATCAGTTTTTACAATAGCAACCCATCCTGCTAAAAGAAAAGTTGAGTAGCACTTAACAACAAATGGTCATTAATCTGTGTTAAATTGCAACGAACATTCTTCAGAATTGCAAATTATAGCCATATTAATACCAACCGAGTTCTCGATGAAATATAAATGCCAAAGGATTTTTTTTAAATGATTAGCCACCTTTTGTAAAGCGTTGCCATTTACAGCAATGCAAATTTCCTGCCTGGCAGATCAGATATAAATTAGAACACTAGGAAGCTGGCTCCTATGAATAGGCTCAGATAGTACTAATTATACACCTGGCATACCATAATCATGCTTAATTTATATAACTCCTTTAATGCAATATGGTTGAACCTTGTGAAGCAAATTTAGCTGGCAATAAGAGATTTCTTTGCCTTTGTCTTTTCACTTTGATGTGGGGCCGGATGAATCATGAAATATGAATAAAGAAATGATCAGAGCTCTCAGTCTCCAACACAAGATGATTTGTTGCTATCAAAGTATTGAAATGCTCATGCAGAAACTTACACAACCTATCTGAAACTAAATGTGCCTGAACTGGTTTGGGAAAAAGATGGACCCGCACTTAGCACCAAGCTGAAGATCAATCTTTCAGGTCTGGATAAGTGCCCCCTCCCAACTCAGTCTCTCTCTTTCCTTCATCTATCACCAGACTCATTACTATCCTAATCTCCCTCCTATAAAAGGCTCTGAGCTGGGGAAACCCTCCAGGAAAACTGAGTTGAATAGAACATTTGCCCAGCAGAAAAAGTGCCATGTCAAAATGCCATGTCAAAGGCTGGGAATTGTTGTGTTGATAGGTGTCTCAGGCCCAGCAAGGGAAAATTCTTGGTCACTTTTACATCATGAAATAGTTAGGTGCCCTCTGGGGTTTCATGTCTAGGTATTGCTGGCATACTCTCCTTGTAAGAAAAACCATGAATAATCCTTTCAACCTTTTATTAAAGAAACAGACTTGCCCGGACACCTTTCATAATCAAGATGGTGCAGGCCAAGTGGTGTTATGATGGATCTCAAATTTGCTAGGACATGATCATAGAATATCAGGGTTGGAAGGGACCTCAGGAGGTCATCTTGTCCAACCCCCTGCTCAAAGCAGGACCAATCCCAAAACAGATTTTTACCCCAGATCCCTAAATGGCTCCCTCAAGGATTGAATTCACAACCCTGGGTTTAACAGGCCAATGCTCAAACCACTGAGCTATCCCTCCCACCCTCATAATGTGGGTGGCAGTTACAATGGTAAAGTTTACTCCTTTCAGCCTGTGTGTCCTCACCCACTGCCACAAAGTGCCCACCCCCCCGATGAGATATATCCAAGAAGGGGTGGCAACCTCATCCATTGACATTAGCCAATCAAAACTCATTTTGATGATTTCAACTATGCACATTTTCTCCCATCTTTGAGTTTATTTATATGCCAGTCTGTGACATTACCAGGAGCCTTGAATACCCCTTTAGCACAGTTCTTTTAACTTAAACAATCCAGTTTGTACCAATTTATTTGTTTCCAACTTTTTTCTGACTTTCATAAATAATTTTATGTAACAGACTGAGTTAGACTTTTTAAAGTTGAATAACTTAGAGTACAGACCCCTGCACAACAGGAGCGTGACTATTTAGCTAGGGAATAGATGTCAGTCAGAAGGAGGGAATGTGCTAGAGAAAAGGATATGGGGAGACAAGAGAAGGAAATGGATGGGAGGGAGAAAGAAAGGGAAAAAACCCTCAAAACTTTGAATGAGTATCAACACTTTTTGGTGCATAACTGAATTAAGTTTGATATTGCAGCGGTTGCATAGACACTGCTAATTATTTAGATGGTCAGGATTGTTTCATTCTTCTCCTTACCCTTCCTCCCATGTCTTTGTTTTATCCACCTATTGTCTTATGTACATTGGCTTCAAGCTCACTGGAGGCCGGGAATACTGTTGTAATAACTGGGCCAACCAATTTACTGTAATTGTGAGCTCAACTGTAAAAAGCACATAATTAATAAAATGTCACAATAACTTATCATAACAAATGTTGATGGGGGGGAAAAACACAAAAAAGCTGAATTAGTCCAACAAAAGAGACCTATGATATAACTCAAGAACTGTATTAAAATCATGCCTGGTAAACAGGAAAAGTGCAAAACTAAAAAACAGTGAACCAAAATTTGTCTCTCAAAAACTAGGTCTAACTGATAGACAAATAAGGGGCTGGGCTATTCCACCCACTGCTCCCTTTTGGAGTCCTTAAAGACAAACTTTAGGGGCAAAAATTGGCTACTAGAGCAAGGTTTGCCAACTTGGGAGGAAGGGTAAGGAGAAGAATGAAACAATCCTGACCATCTAAATAATTAGCAGCATCTATGCAACCACTGCAATATCAAACTTAATTCAGTTATCTTTTGGGACCCAAGGCCTTCATTGTCCTGATCCTGAGAGATATCCAGACAAAAGAGAGAAGGACCCAAATGATATCACCACCACCACTGGGTGAAACCTGACCACCACCTGGGATATAGGACTTTCTCTCTCCCTGCTCCCCCTATGTGTCCTTTTCTTCCCCATCTTATTTCTTCTCTTTCCTATCCCTCCTCTTTTTTTCTTTCTGTCTAATAAGCATCTGACTTACCCAGCCAACGCTGCATATTTTGCATCACTGCTGTAAGGCTTGAAGAAAGAGGCAACTTAAAGCAATGCCGGAAACAGGCTGATACTGGTACCAGGTTTCGAAGTTTGCCAGGTTTCAAAGTGTCTGATCAGGCCCTGTGCTGTGTCCAGCAATAAGTCTGCAAAAGAAATAAACACCAGAGACAGAACCTGCATCTTCTATTTTGTTGGGATTTTTTTCTCTCCCTTGTGTATGTATTTGTCTTGTTTTGTCTTCTAGGAAACAGGATCAGACTTCAACAACAGTACCAACAGTTCTGACCTATTGCTACTCACTTTCCCCAAAAGCAAAGTTATGATCATCTTTTAATACTATCTCAAAAGAGGCTGTCAAACAAGGCAGTTTTACTTCAAAAAAATCTCTCTTCAGCCAAAGTGGGGGGAAAAAGTTGTTAAAATAAAAATCTTATTCAATGCTTTACATTTCAAATGCTTTGTTTTTTCTTCTTTTCTGTATCTTTAATACAAAGGTTATTTAAAAAAAATAATGTCTGTCATAGTACAAACCAAGCTGAAATCTCTGTTTACCAATCCCCAGAACTTGTTTAAAACTATTTAATGTTAAGCAGTAGCTAAGTTATGTTAGCACTTTTAGCCTGTATATTCCATCTAAATTAATACAACGGGGCTGATAACAATGAGGTTCTGATTCCTGATTGGTGCCTTTAGTCACTACCATAAACAAATCATCATCATTTCAGAGGCTTTGGAGATTCACCAGTCACTGTACCATATGTGGTTTTAAAAGAGAGCTTTTAAAATATAGCAAATATAGTTTCCAGTGTGTAATAGATAAACTGTTAACCAACTTCTGCCATTAGCTGTGCATGTGAAAAGATCCCAATGAAGTCAATGAGAAAAACACGTGCATCTGAAGGCCTTCACTGACATTATAGCAGCCTTTTATCAAAGAAGAAACAAAATCATCAAAAAGGAAGCAAGCAAGCTAGCAGACAGTTCACCCCTGCAACATCAGGATCAAACAATTTGTGAGGCTTCCCCTTCACTTCTATCACCTGCCAAGTTAGTCTGTTTAGGGGAGGGGCAGTGGTAGTGCAGTGGGGCTTTGGGCAGCCAGTGCTGTGCTTTTATGAAGTTACCTCACTATATTCATTAAAATAAAATGAACACAGCAGAATCACTGGGTTTGTTTGTTTGTTTTTTGCTACTCTGAGTGACATCATGAGAACCATACATAGACGGAATAAAAATGGGCATTTTAAAGACTCCCTCTTTGGTGATGGTGGAAGAACATCAAGACTGGATGTCTTTCTAAGATATTCAGTAGCTGAACCAGAAGCTATGGTCTTGATGCAGGGATTACTGGGAGAGGTTCTATGGCCTGTGTTATGCAGGAGGTTAGACTAGGTGATCATAATAGTCCCTTCTGGTCTTAAAATCTATGAAATATCAACACAGAAATCAGTGTTGTGGCCCCATTCAATTTCTGTATGAAACAAATCTGTTCAAGGCCCAATATTGTCAGCCACTAAGCACCCTCCATTGCCAATGATTTCAACACAAGTTGAGGAGACTGTGCAAGGTTGGGCTTTGAACAGTTACACCCTACTAACAGCAAAACAAAAATACTTTGCTTGCTCTTGCATAGCAGAATCAATAAAGTGATTCACCCAGGCATACATAAACTTGTTTTGTGAATTATGCATTACACATCTACCAAATTAGTTCTTCGGTATCTATTTATCACATTAATGAATTGGCATGACAATGCAACTTTATTATTATAATGTTGTCTTTTTCTTCTTTATGCTAAAATTAAAATATCATCAATAGCGTTGTGTAAAGAGTGTAAAATGTACATAAATGAAGAGAAATATATATATATATATTACACAAAGACCAAGTGAATTTATTTGAAATGCATATAAAGAAGTTTGGTTGCTAATAGTTAGGCTGGGTATAACATATCTGCTCATCAGTAATGAACTTCTTGAAAGCTTAATTTATTTTGTATAGGGAAAATTGAGAAAGCTAGACAAGAGAAGGAAAGTTCTATTTTTCCCCCTGAAGTTCCCTGAGTAATGCTTTAATTGGAAAACTTTATAATATGTGGGCTCAACATCTACAATGATCAAAGCTTTTATAGTCAAAGAACCTGCTTCAGGATGAGCAGCACATTTCATATTAGTTGTCGGTTTTGCTCTGCAACAGAAAAACCACACAGTTTAGTATGTTTGCATCTAACTTATTTATACATCATGAGAGACTTAACAGTGATTCAGAGTGAATGTATGTGTTCTTCCACCTACTGTTATGGAAAAAAATAGTCCCTCCTATTTATTTTTTTTAAGTTTTCTAAACATTATTAAAATCTGGAATGTGGAAACAGCAAATAGAATAAAAATTGTCAAATGTTCACAAATAATTTATAATTTACTTAAATTTACTTCAAAGCTAGGCTAATTAGCGGGGTGGGCAGAGAGATCTGTCTGGTGTTCTCCTGCACAATCTTATAGGCAAGTGCCAGAAATATGTAAATCCATTTATGTGACAGGGTTCTGCATAGCTGCCAACAGATACAGCAGAGCTAGAACTCTCTTAGGGTATGTCTACACTACGGGATTAATCCAAATTTATATAATTCGGATTTGAAAAACAGGTTGTATAAGGTCGAAATGTATGCGGCCACACTAAGCACATTAATTCGGTGGTGTGCGTCCAAGTACCGGGGCTAGCGTCGATTTCTGCACCGTTGCACTGTGGATAGCTATCCCATAGTTCCTACAGTCTCCCGCGCCCATTGGGATTGTGGGTTAAGATCCCAGTGCCTGATGGGACAAAAAACATCATCGCAGGTGGTTCTGGGTACAGCCTCACCTCCTCCCTCCCTCCCTCCCTCCCTGCATGAAAGCAACGGACGGCAGACAACCATTTTCGCGCCTTTTTTCCTGGGTGGGTGAACACTGCAGACTCCATACCACGGCAAGCATGGAGCCCGCTGAGCTCAAGACAGCAGTCATGAACATTGTAAACACCTCGCGCGTTCTCGTGGAGTTTATGCTCAGCCAGGACCAGAAAAACGAGGCGAGGAGGCAGCGGCGGCGGCAGCGCAGCGACAAGCATGATGAGGACATTGACATGGACACGGATACAGAATTCTGTGAAACCACGGGCCCCGGTGCTTTGGAGATCATGTTGTTAATGGGGCAGATTCTATCCATGGAACGCCGATTCTGGGCAAGGGAAACAAGCACAGACTGGTGGGACCGCATAGTGTTGCAGGTCTGGGACGATTCCCAGTGGCTGCGGAACTTTCGCATGCGTAAGGGCACTTTCATGGAACTTTGTGACTTGCTGTCCCCTGCCCTGAAACGCCAGAATACCAAGATGAGAGCAGCCCTCACAGTTGAGAAGCGCGTGGCGATAGCCCTGTGGAAGCTTGCAACGCCAGACAGCTACCGGTCAGTCGGGAATCAATTTGGAGTGGGGGCTGCTGTGATGCAAGTAGCCAAAGCAATCACTCAGGTGCTGCTACGAAAGTTAGTGACTCTGGGAAATGTGCAGGCTATAGTGGATGGTTTTGCTGCAATGGGATTCCCTAACTGTGGTGGGGCGATAGACGGAACCCATATCCCTATCTTGGCACCGGAGCACCAAGCCACCGAGTACATAAACCGCAAGGGGTACTTTTCAATGGTGCTGCAAGCACTTGTGGATCACAAGGGACGTTTCACCAACATCAATGCGGGCTGGGCGGGAAGGGTTCATGACGCTCGCGTCTTCAGGAACACTACTCTGTTTAAAGGGCTGCAGCAAGGGACTTACTTTCCGGACCAGAAAATAACCGTTGGGGATGTTGAGATGCCAATAGTTATTCTTGGGGACCCAGCCTGGACAGGAGTCAGGAGCTGTTTAACTACAGGCTAAGCAAGTGCAGAATGGTGGTAGAATGTGCATTTGGCCGTTTAAAGGGTCGCTGGCGATCATTATTGACTCGCTCTGACCTCAGCCAAAGAAATCTCCCCATTGTTATTTCTGCTTGCTGCGTGCTCCACAATCTCTGTGAAAGTAAGGGGGAGACCTTTATGGTGGGGTGGGAGGCTGAGGCAAATCGCCTGGCTGCTGATTACGCGCAGCCAGACACCAGGGCGATTAGAAGAGCACACCAGGAAGCGCTGTGCATCAGAGAAGCTTTAAAAACCAGTTTCATGACTGGCCAGGCTACAATGTGAAATATCTGTTTGTTTCTCCTTCATGAAAACCCGCCCCCTTTATTGACTGATTTTCTGTAAGGAACCCACCCTCCCCCTTCCCCCAGCTTTCTTTCAAACCAAATAAAGTCACTATCATTTAAAAATCATTTATTCTTTATTAATAGATTAGAAAAAGAGGGAGGGAATCCGGGTGGTATTTGGGAGGAGGATTGCTGGGAAGGAAAAACCCACAAAGAAAAGGTTAAAAAAATGACAGCCTTTTGCTTGGGCTGTCTACTGGGGTGGAATGGGAAGGTGTACGGAGCCTCCCCCCCCGCGTTCTTACACGTCTGGGTGAGGAGGATACGGAACATGGGGAGGGGGGAGGGTGGAACAGGGGCTGAAGCGGCAGTCTGTTTTCCAGCAGCCGTTCCTGAAGCTCCACCAGACGCCGGAGCATGTCTGTTTGCTCACGCAGCAGCCCCAGCGTTGCATCCTGCCTCCTCTGGTCTTCCTGCCGCCACCTCTCATCTCGAGCGTCTCTCCTCTCCTCACATTGGTCCCTCCTCTCCTCACGTTGGTCCCTCCTCTCCTCACGTTGGTCCCTCCTGTCCTCACGTTCACTGGCTTCTTTCCTATACTTTGAAACTGTTTCCTTCCACTCATTCAGATGAGCTCTGTCACTGCGGCTGGATTCCATAATTTCAGAAAACATCTCGTCTCGCGTTCTCTTCTTACGACGCCTTATCTGTGATAACCTTCGGGATGGAGGAGGGAGGCTTGAGGAATTTGCAGCTGCTGTAGGGAGGGGAAAAAAGAGAGACTTGTTTAAAAAGCTACATTTTGCAGAACAATGCTTATACTCTTTCACGGTGACCAACACTATTCACATTACATAGCACATGTGATTTCTGTGCAAGGTCGCATTTTGCCTCTTAATGCTGAGTGCCTGTGGCTTTGCTGCTAGAGATCACAGGTCTGGGCAACAGAATTCGGCTTGCATGCGGCCATGGTAAGCCATTGTTTTACAGCTTCTGCGCCCTCCTTTCCCACATACCAAGCATAGCCTGTAGAGTGCTGCAGTTTTTCTGTTAACATTCAGCAGCAGCAGCAAACAAACTAACCACCCCCCCCTCTCGCCATGAATTCTCTGGGATGATCGCTGTACCCCTCCCCCCCACCGTGTGGCTGGTATCAGGGAAGATCCCTGCAGGCACCAAACTAACCACCACCACCCCCGCCGCCGCCCCCCTCCCGCCATGAATTCTCTGGGGTGGTCACGGTACCCCTCCCCCCACCGCGTGGCTGGTAACAGGGAAGATCCCTGCTAGCCAAACGCGAAAAACTCAGGGCCAATTTCCCATCTGCGCTTGGCTAACTGCAGGGAAGGATTTATTTTCCGCCACAGGCAAACAGCCCAGTAGGAACGGCCACCTCTGTCCCCTTAATTAAGTTCCCGTATTTCAACCAGGTTACCAGGAGTGATATCACTCTCCTGAGGATTACACAACAAGATAAAGAACGGATGTTGCTTGAATGCCAGCAAACACCGGGACCATACGCTGCCAGGCTTTGTCAGGCAATGATACCAGATTACTTGCTGCAAGCATGGCGTGGTCAAGTGTCCTACCATGGAGGAGGGAATAAGGATGCACTGCCCAGAAACCTTGTGGCAAGGCTTTTGGAGTACCTCCAGGAGAGCTTCATGGAGATGTCCCTGGAGGATTTCTGCTCCATCCCCAGACACGTTAACAGACTTTTCCAGTAGCTGAACTGACCGCGAATGCATCCCAAGTCCTCAGGGCAAAGTAATCATTAAAAACCGTTTGCTTTTAAAACAAGTTTTATATTTTAAAAGGTAAACTCACCTGAGGTCCCTTCCATGGGGTCAGAGTCTTGGGTACTGGCTTGGGAGGCTTGGGAGGGTACTTCAGTCAGGGTGAGAAAAAGATCCTGGCTGTTGGGGAGAACGGAGTGCTGTGTGCTCTCTGCAAGCTCATCCTCCTCCTCCTCCTCCTCCTCTCCCCCATCGGCAGAATCCTCAGGCATCGCTGATGAGACTATCCCCGACCCAGAATCCACGATCACAGGTGGGGTAGTGGTGGCAGCCCCCCCTAGAATTGCATGCAGCTCGGCGTAGAAGCGGCATGTCCGCGGCTCTGACCCGGAGCGACCGTTTGCCTCCTTTGTTTTTTGATAGGCTTGTCTGAGCTCCTTGACTTTCACGCGGCACTGCTCAGAGTCCCTATTGTGGCCTCTCTCCATCATGCCCTTGGAGATTTTTTCAAAAGTTTTTGCATTTCGTCTTTTAGAACGAAGTTCTGCAAGCACTGAATCCTCTCCCCATACAGCGATCAGATCCAGTACCTCCCTCACGGTCCATGCTGGTGCTCTTTTTCGATTATCAGCCTGCATGGTTACCTGTGCTGATGAGCTATCTGTGGTTACCTGTGCTCTCCACGCTGGGCAAACAGGAAATGAAATTCAAATGTTCGCGGGGCTTTTCCTGTCTACCTGGCCAGTGCATCCGAGTTTAGATTGCTGTCCAGAGCGGTCACAATGATGCACTGTGGGATAGCTCCCGGAGGCCAATACCATCGAATTGCGGCCACAGTATCCCTAATTCGAAATGTTAAAATCGATTTTGGCGCTACTCCGCTCGTCGGGGTGGAGTACAGAAATCGATTTAAAGGGCCCTTTACATCTAAATAAATAGCGTTGTTGTGTGGACGGTTGCAGGGTAAATTCGAATTAAAGCTGATAAATCCGAATTAAAGTCGTAGTGTAGACCAGGCCTTAGGCTCTGAACAGCAATCCTGGGACTATGACAGCAAGTTCCTCATTTCTACTTTAGGTGGCTCTAGTCCACCACCACCTGCAGCTGTAGTGGTGCATCACAGCAGAATTTGGTTTTTATCCTCACCCAATACCACTGTTCTTTTAACTAGAAGAGAAGTGAAGGCAGATGCTAGTGCAATTCAAGCACTACTAGCTGCTTTGCAGGAAGAGAAAGGGAACGGAGTGTCTGGAGCTGCTACGACAGGAAGGAGAGAATGAGGGACTGGCCCATGTGCTGCTGCTTCCTTAAGAGTAGTGGAGAGAGCATGAGAAAAAGAGGGTCTAGTTACAGGAGGAGAAGCTGGGAAGTCAGGAGTCCCCTTTGAGCCCCATAGAATAATGGGGTATTAGCAGTGGCAGCAAAAGCAGATGAGTCCTGCAAAAACATGGAGGAATGGCACAGAAGAATTGGTTGACTAATTGGGGGAGAAATAATCAGTTTGAAAGTGCCTACTTACCCTGGAACAATAGGTCCAAATCCCAGCAGGATGGATTCATTCTTTCACCACTCCAACGTACATAAATTCAGTACTATGCAGTTTACTCCGGGGTCGGGTCTTAAACAATTAAATATCATAAACATAATTTAAAAATTAGAGACTGGGCTAAAATCAAAAACCTCAAATATGAAGAAAAAAATCTTTAGGGGTTGGAGGAAGCAGCATCTAAACATGTTTGAGAATCTGGCAGCTGGTCCCTCGCTGCTGTAATATTCTGTACCAGTTTCAGAGTAGCAGCCGTGTTAGTCTGTATCCGCAAAAAGAACAGGAGTACTTGTGGCACCTTAGAGACTAACAAATTTATTAGAGCATAAGCTTTCGTGGACTACAGCCCACTTCTTCGGATGCATATAGAGTGGGATCAATATTGAGGAGATATATATACACACATACAGAGAGCATAAACAGGTGGGAGTTGTCTTACCAACTCTGAGAGGCCAATTAAGTAAGAGAAAAAAAACTTCCACCTGTTTATGCTCTCTGTATGTGTGTATATATATCTCCTCAATATTTATTCCACTCTATATGCATCCGAAGAAGTGGGCTGTAGTCCACGAAAGCTTATGCTCTAATAAATTTGTTAGTCTCTAAGGTGCCACAAGTACTCCCGTTCTTTATTCTGTACCAAACTCCCTCTCACCACTCAAAAGTCTGAATTGCTCAAAATCCAGCTCCAAATTCTGCAGCTCAAGATAACCAAAACACTGGAAAGCCCTTCAAAGCAGCATGATTGAAAAGGAGGAGGAGCCATCATGCAGAGTGTGGGGATGGTGACCATGACAAAACACAGCTCTGAAAAAATAAAATCTGTAGGAGTTTCTGTAGGTAGCTGTCTGAGTTCCTGTGAAATGACTAATGTTGCTGAGATTTCATCGTGTAACTAATGATGTTATGGCACCTACAGCCTTGGATAGGCATCTTTTTACATTTTTAAATCTAAATAAATAGCGGTGTGAATCCCCCCCCACACACACACACAAAAAAATAAAAATAAAAAAAAGCTTTGAGGAATATGCTGGGACAGATGTTCAGAGACTGAGAGAGCCACACCATAGGGGATACCATAGCAAAATTTCAGGCATGATGGTGGAAACCCGATCTGTGGGTGGTATAGGAGACAACATACGCACTAGGACTAGGCCCAAGGAGTGGAGGTCTCCAATATATGATGTGACAGACCCAGACCAATGGGGTACAGGAGTCTGGTAGAGGGCAAATATACTGGTCACTGGATGAGTAGTTTTCTGTTCCCTGAGTGACCAGAGCAGGGGCTGCACTAGCGTAATCAGGAACCTGCTAAAACCAGTTAAGGCAGGCAGTCTAATTAGGACACCTGGAGCCAATTAAGAAGAAGCTGCTAGAATCAATTAAGGCAGGCTAATCAGGGCACCTGGGCTTTTAAAAAGGAGCTCACTTCAGTTTGTGGTGTGAGTGTGAGGAGTGGGAGCAAGATGCGCAAGGAGCTGAGAGGGAGAGGGAGAGGCTGAGGCTGAGCTGTAGGACTGAGGAGCACAAGCGTTATCAGACACCAGGAGGAAGGTCCTGTGGTGAGAATAAGGAAGGTGTTTGGAGGAGGCCATGGGGAAGTAACCCAGGGAGTTGTAGCTGTCATGCAGCTGTTACAGGAGGCACTATAGACAGCTGCAGTCCAGAGGGCCCTGGGCTGGAACCCGGAGTAGAGGGCGGGCCCGGGTTCCCCCCAAACCTCCCAATTGACCTGGACTGTGGGTTCTTCCAGAGGGGAAGGTTTCTGGGCTGTTCCCCAACCCACATGGTGAATCTCTGAGGCAAGAAAATCCGCCAATAAGCGCAGGACCCACCAAGATAGAGGAGGAACTTCACAATGGACATATCTTGAAGTTCTTATCAACCTGATTAAGGACATTCACATCTGGCCATTATCCTGTTGTTTCTAGAAGCAATGGACTAGGACACTGTTTTCTTCTGAATATTCCTGTTTTGGCAGAGCCTTGTGGTACATGACACCTCATGTATATCTTGTCGTAGTTTGCATTTTGTCTTTAGTAATCCAGAATTATAAAAAGACAAGTAAAGCTGACTCATAGGCGGCGGACATGTAGTTTTGGTTTTAAATCAGTTAACTTTCCTTCTTTTGTTCTATATATGATGTAATGCTGAGTGATTTTGTAATTGGTGTCCTACTCTTTTCTATGCAACATTAATGAATGCACTTTCAGATCTAGAACTGCTAGAGTGTTTTGAATGAATAAAACAACATTCAGAAGGAAAATTGGTAAGCAGCCCCAAGGAAGAAGTGACAAGTAATATTAACACTCCATGCTTTTCTCATTAAGAAATTGCTAACAAACAACTAAAACTGGAAAAAAAATTATTCACATACAGTTTAATAAAAACGTTATTTGACTGCACAGGCAAGAAATATCAGATTAACATTTAGCTTGGAGATGAGGTAAAATGCAATACTGTGAAGGAGCAAATAAAATACTGTCTTGCCGTACAGTTTTAGATCTCTCACCTAAAAGTCTATAAGATGAGTGTCGATGGTAATTGTGAACTTAATCCTTTTAAGCCAAGAACTGGGATTTCCTGATGTGACACACTATGCAAGCACCAAGAGATTAATGGTGGAAATGACTGAAATGGTAGTAAAAGATTTTTTTCTCTCTTTTGCTAGTAGGTAATATGACCTGATAATTACCTGTAAAAATTCAACTGGGCATTCACTAACAACATTTTCTACCTATCAAATATGTCTTCATGCCAAACTTGTCAGTAAGAAAGTAATTATAGTGATTTTAATGTATTGTAGTCAGAGCACCGAGGTATAGTATCAGTCAGAGCGCCGAGATATAATATCAGACATAATACTGTAAAAGAGACATAAGATGGTGGGAAGTGGTGGGAGCAGAGAGGGGAAACCCTGGATAAATAGGAAAATAGTTACATAGTGGGATGGTTCTAGATAATGAAAAACCTGATTATTTCAATGTGATCAAACATACAAGATTAGGGGAGGATGAGGCCCTAGGGCAATATAAATTCATGATCACACATTTCTACCTAGTGCCAGAAACGTACATGGTGTTTTACAGAGAGAAGAAAGACGCTAGTCCTGCCCTAAAATGCCTATTGCTTTCCTACAGCAGAGCAGAGATTCCACAACGGGAGCGTGTGGACCACTAGTGGTCCCCTGAACTTATCTTGGTTGGCTCACCTCCTTGTATCCACCCCGTACAAACAGAACTGACGAGTGGGGGAAGATGCAATGAAGAACAAAAGCAGATGGTGATATTTTCTTTTATTTCCCAAAATTACAAAACATCATAGTATGGATAGCTAAAATACATAAATACTATGGCAATATTACTTGTCCATATAAGTAATTGACACAGATGTCATAAAGAAGGTGTGGGATTGTGAATGAGGGGAAAGGAAAAGATGGTATGCATGATCCCAAAGTTTGTGTCCATAACACAACCTCTCTGTTAAGCTATGGTCCACACTATGAAAAAATGTGAGAACAGAGCAGTGTAAAGCAAGTTTAGTGCATGTGTGAATCAGGCCCTAAACATCTTAGCAAAAAGTATATTTAAGCTTGGTTCTTGCTAGCAGAAAGGTAGCATGGTTTCTGTGTCCAGACTGAATCCTGGTCATGTGAATGGTTAAGCTCATATAACAGGGATAGCTTAATGAAAAGCATAGAAACGTACTTGAAGAAATCTTATGCTTAGCCAGTTAAAGTAGCACCTGGAAATGATCTGGGTGTTCTGGCTCTGGGTCTTCAACTGGAAGTGATGATAATGAGCATTTTTAACATTTTATTTAAGCATTTCCTTCCCCTCTCCCAATATAGTTGCATGGAAAATCAGAGATATAAGATTGGGGAAGAGACTTTTGGGATACTGGCTATGGGTTACTGTGATTAAGTTTAATAGCAACCAAATGGGAGAAAAGGCAGGCTCTAGAGAAGAAGAGATATCTCTACCATCCCCTCAAATGGTACCAAAACAGTAAGCCCATAAAAGAGCCTTATTCAAAGCCCATTAAAGTCCATGGGAGTCTTTCCGTTACAATAATTTCCAAGTCAAATTTGTTCAGTTTACAAGTGAAAATGATAGATTGCTAGCTGTCATCCCATTAATTTCACTCCAGAATCTAGCAGTCATATTGGAGTCTTGATGGCTTGTGCATCATCACTAAAAAATAAAGCTTCTGTAGGCCAAATTCTGCCCTCAGTTACCACATATAGCCTCATTGTTTTCAAAACCTGCCCTGAGCAGTACCCGATACCTTAAGCCATTGTAATGTGATGTAATTCCAATGAACTCAGTAGAATTAGTACTAATTTATACACCAATGCAGTGTAGTTTTTCCACTTGTAAACTGAGTACATTTGATTTAGAAATCCTTGTTATGCAAATATGGAAAGTCACTTCTCAGAGCAGAACCACACTTTGAGAGAGCCAGCACTAATCAAAATGTTGAGATGGCAGTGATCAGATCATTGTAAAATTTATGTTCTTGTAATTAACTACAGATACAATTCTGTTGGTGTCAGAGTGAACAAAATATTGGGATCTGTAGCGTAATTTTGTTATGCAAAGTCATTTATGTAGTATTCACTTTACTTGAAAAACATACAAAATAATTTACAAGAAACCTTATCATCCAAGGTATATCATCACAAAATCATAGAAATGTAGGGCTAGAAGGGACCTTCAGGGGTCATCAAGGCCAGCCCCCTGCACCGTGGCAGGATCAAGTAAACCTAGAACATCCCTGAGAGGTGTTTGTCCAACCTGTTTTTAAAAGCCTCCACTGATAGAGGTTCGACAACCTCCCTAACTACCCTGATAGTCAAAAACTTTTTCCTAATATCATACCAAAATCTCCTTTGCTGAAGATTACGCCCACTTCTGCTTGCCCTACATTCAGTGGAAAATGGAGAATAATTGATCACAGCCCTCTTTATAGCAGCCCTTAACATATTTTGAAGGCTGTCATCAGGGTCACCCCTCAGTCTACTTTTCTCAAAACAAAATGTTTGATTTTTTTTTAACCTTTCCTCATGGGTCAGGTTTTCTAAACCTATAGTCATTTTAGTTGCTCTCCTCTGGACCCTCTCCAGTTTGTCCATATCTTTCTAAAATGTAGTACTCCAGCTGAGGCCTCACCAGTGCTGAGTGGAGTGGCACAATCATCCAAGAAGAATCCTACAAAAAGTAGACACATGGGCAAATTGCTAATAGCACAAGCATTAAAACAAATAGAACAAAATCCAAAAGGCTGAGGCACGAAATGAGTTACACCTAGCAAGGGCCATAAAAGGCAATAAGAAATAAGATCAGGAGCAAGAAGAGAAGAAGGAAAGTGTAGGATCCTCTACTTATTAGGGAAGGAAAGCTAATAATTGATGACATCAAGAAAACTGAGGTGTTTAATGACTATTTTGCTTCAATCTTCACCAAAAAGGTTAATGGTGACCACATACTCAACACAATTAATATTAACAAAAAGGGTGAATGATCACAAGCCAAATTAGGGAATGAACAGGTTGAAGTATATTTAGATAAGTTAGATGTTTTCAAGTTGGCAGGGCCTGATGAAAATCATCCTAGGGTACTTAAGCAACTAGCTGAAGCAATCTTGGAAATGTTCTCAATTATCTTTGAGAACTCCTGGAAGAGGGGTGAGGTCCGAGAAGACTGGAGAAGGGCAAACATAGTACATCTCTTTAAAAAGAGAGCAAAGAGGACCAAAGGAATTATAGGCCATTCAGCCTAACTTCAATACCTGGAAAGATACTGAAACAAATTATTAAACAATCAATTTGTAAGCCCCTAGAGATAATAGGGTATAAGGAAAAGCCAGCATATTTGTCAAGAACAAATCCCACCAAACCAACCTATTTTCCTTCTTTGACAGGGTTACTGGCCTAATGGATAGGAAGGGTGGGGGGAGTAGAAGATGTGATATCTTGATTTTGGTAAGGCTTTTGACACAGTTCCACATGACATTCACATAAGCAAACTAGGAAAATGTGATCTAGATGAAATTACTACAAGTTGGGTGCACAATTTCTTGAAAGACCGTGCTCAAAGAGTAGTTATCAATGGTTCACTGTCAAACTGGGAAGTGTATCTAGTTGAGTCCCACAGGGGTAAGTCCTGAATCTGGTATTATTCAATATTTTCATTAATGGCTTGGATAATGGAATGGAGAGTACACTTATAAAATTTGCAGATGACACAAAGCTGGGAGGGATTGCAAGTACTCTGGAGGATAGGATCAGAATTCAAAACAACCTTGACAAACTGGAAAACTGGTCTGAATTCAACAAATGCACAGCTACAAAATGGAGAATAAGTGGCTAGGTGGTAGTACTGCTGAAATGGATCTGGGGATTATAGTGTAATTTAAACACAGCTTTCAATACACCACACAGTGATTCAGGATTCCTGTTTTTGGTTCCCAACTGAGACACCTTAAAGCTTGATTTTCAGAGGGTGGGATCTCAGCACCTTCTAAAAATATGGTGCCTTTAAATTGTATCAGATTGAACAACCAAAAAGACCTGAAGCTGCTAAATTCACTAGTCACTTTTGAAAATCTTGGCCATGTGTCCCACTATTTCTCAATGGGGCTTGTGCTCTGAAATCACTACGGTCCTTTTAAAAATCCAACTCCCAATCCCAAATTTCAGCCAGCACTGGTAGTAATAGTTAAATGCATAAAACTAAGGCTGAGATTTTAACAAATGCAAGAAAAGGGAAGTTATAGTAATGCATATAAATCAGAAGTTAGAAACTGTAGAAAATTGATAAGGGAAGGAAAGGGACACAAGAGAAATCTATGGCCACTAGAGTGCACAAATGCAATAAAGGTAAAGTTAATAGTAATGAATATAAATCTCTCTCATATATATATATATATATAATATATATAATCTGCCATCATTTCCCCTCTAAAGCAGGTTCATTTTTTTTAAACCAGCATGACCTTCTTCCTCAATTATGGGATTCTAGCTTTTGGGGCATCTAGTAAGTGTTCTTAAATTAGTCCAAATTATGATTTACATTTTTCCAATTAAATTCATCCTCCCAGCTGATTTGATTGTTTTCAGCTTTGTGAAATTGGCATTATCAAAGCACCAAGTGTGTACTGCTCTGGACTTTATTCTGTTTGCACATTATAAATGTGATCAAGACATGATTGTTTGTACCTAAGCTACAATTGATTTTTAGTTGTGTGATCAGTACCTCTTTATCTGTTAAGATAAGGTATAATAAATTTCTCTATGTTGGCTGCAACACTTTTTGAGTTAGAAATTGTCATCTATTATGTTTAGAAATTCCAAGGATGTGTTAGTACTAGCAGCATGAAACTTCCAGCATCACACCATTTTCACCCCCCTACACATTATAGACAGATGCCTAAGAAGTCAGTCATCCTGTTCCCTAGTGTGATCTGGTAGTCTGTAGCAGACACCAACTAATAGCCCATCTTGTGCTTTATCTGTTAGGACATTGATCCATAACTTTTCAGGATCATTTCCTTCCAAGTTCCAGAAACAGGTAATACCATTTTTGACATAGAGTGCTACTCCTTCTCCCCTTTCAGTCCTTTCTAAATATGTTATAACCATTGATTTTAAACATTCCAGTCATGGGAATCATCCCACCAAACTTCAGGAATACCAACTAGATCAAAGGTATTTCATAAAATGAGCAATTCCAATGCCTCTTGCTTGTTACCCAGGCTCCTAGCATTAGTGTATAGCATATTCAAGAATTTCTTCTCTTCATATCCTTTTGTTCCTTGATTAATTTTGTTCTCAACATCTTGATTTACTCTGAGTGCTCGTCTCTTCCCTATTCTTACCCTCCCCTTTTGTTATTCATTTAACTTACCCCGATTCTTCTAGACAGCCTGTCCCTGAAAAGATTGGTCCCCCTGCTACCAAGGTTGGAGGCCATCCAAACTATACAGCCTCCCTTTCCCCATGGAAGGTAGACCAGTGTTCCAGAAAACCCAAACCCTTCACCCTACACCACTCATCTAGCCAGTGGTTCACTTCCAGAATCTTCTACCTTCTGTCTTCCTTCAATTGTGGGTCAGGAAAGACCATAGATGACTTGGACATTCTTCTTCTTCAGCATGCTTCCGAGTTCCCTGAAGTCATGTGCTGTCTGCAAGATATCCTGTGATACAGTGTCATTAGAGCCAATATGAACCATCACCAATAGATCTTTGCCTGTCAGCTTCCAATCTTAGAGTGACATCTGGTGCCTTGGTTCCAGTTGTCCACCTGTCCCTTGTAAAATGTCCTTGAGGTTCTTCTGAGTATTGAATCTCCAACACGAATAATCGGTCTTCCTTGCATGACTGGAGAGCTCTTTGTGAGCAAGCTTGATTTTCCTACAGGTTGGGCCAAGCTGCCATCCACAGGTATGTCCTGTACATCTCTCCCTTTCCTTGGACCTGCTGGATCTTGAGAGGTATCTTTTAAAGTTTCCACATTGAGGACCTGGTATTGAATTGAAACTTCCAGCTGTGTGGAATTCCTCATCATCATCTTCTTTCTGATGGCCAAAGTCTGCCCATCCTCATTTATTTCCAGCCATGTAGAATGCCACTATCACCTCCTGCCTCCTACCAGTCCTCCTCTCTAACTTCCTCTCTCTCTGATTTTCTAGCGGCCAGCTCCATTCTTCCTTGAACCTGGGGTACTGGTGTTTCCTGAACCTGGCTATCTAGGAACTCCTCAGATTCTCAGTAGCATCTCTACTTGCCCCTCCAAGCCAAGAATGTTCTCCTCCAGCGCAGCCACCATCTTGCACTTCATGCACATGCATCTGAAGAAGTGAGGTTCTTACCCACGAAAGCTTATGCTCCCAATACTTCTGTTAGTCTCAAAGGTGCCACAGGACCCTCTGTTGCTTTTTACAGATTCAGACTAACACGGCTACCCCTCTGATACTTGATTCATGCACATGAAATCCCTTCTGTCCTCAGGCAGGAAAGAGAACATGGCACATCCCTTGCAGGTTACCACCACTAAGTTCCTCTGAAAAATAGCACACTTTTTAATCTACTTAGATGTAAAAGGATGCTAAGAGGAATTTAGGAATTTAACTGAAAGACTCCTTTGGGGGATTCAGAAATAGCTGTGGGAAATTGTAGTTATTAAAAGTTCTAAATAGAACAATGAATGGGGCCAAATTATTTATTTATTTATTTTCTCTTACCAAATAGGGTATTTAAAGTCAGTCTGTATCTACACTCAGCAAAGAAGTGCTGTGCGTACTCCTCTATTTTAAATGTAGAAGCAGTTCAGCTCTTGACAGCAGGAGAGAGTGTGTGTATACGTGTTTTCAAAAATCATTTGCCAGACTCAACAGCTTCAATCAGTTTAAGCAAAACTACAGACTAACACATGCTGTGTACTTGCAAAAATTAAATCTACCAACCAGGCGTTGTTTTCCCTTCCTCTGAATGACAACAGAACAGGAGCTGATCTTGAGAAAACAAACTCACTCTCCACAAATATCACAAAATAAAGTGCACCAAACGAATCTTTCATTCCTTGGCTTCTGGAAGGGACTATAAAACTTGTGTTTTCTTGGTTCTACCCTAACTTTGTTATGTGGTGCAGTTCTGCAGGGATGCGAAAGTTCCAGAATATCCTGCTTTGGGGGAAAAGAGGTGCTAATGGATATTAGATCAACCATGTACTATTCATCAGCAATACAGGAACGGAATCTCATATTCGAGTTTTCTCTCTCTCTCACACACACACACACACACACACACACACACACACGCTTTTACTCCTGATTCACTCTCAAAAAGGAGAAGGAAGAAAAAATAATTAATTAATTAACCCTGTGTCGGAAGGCAGTTTTCCACAGACCTTTCCTTGGCCACACACTATTTTAGGACAGCTACTTCAAAAACACATGGAATGGTTACTAAGGAAACCAGAAACTATGGTAACTCAGAGCAGCCTTTCTTGTCCCAAGGAAGGAGGGGGGAAAAAAGCCATTCATGCTATATTCCTTTATTTCTGCATTCAGCTGGAGGTCCCGCCTTCCTCCTTTCTTCAGAGAACAGCTGCTGCAGAACTTTTGACTCCTGTCCCTTTATCTTTCTAGAGGACCATAATCCATGAAAGCTCCTTCTAAGATACAAAAATGGGATCGGAAAGCTTCAAATAGTGGATAGGGCCCAGACTCGGGTCCACCCCACTGGGTGTGATTTGAGAGTTTTAGATCCGCCAAGGCTGACAAGGTGGCAGTAATAAAACACATGATTAAGCACCCTGTGAATGTTGCAGCATCAGTGTGACACTTGATGCAGGAGGATCATAGCCTGTACTAACATGAGGATGAGACGCAGCGTTGTATTAGGTTTTTTCCATCCTTTGCTACGATACTATTGAACAAGACTTCAAACTCTTTGGAGACGTTAACCCATGAGTGTGAGCACTAATCCATGTGGCAAAGTGGGAAGAAGCTTGACTTTCACTCTGGAACCCAGCTGTAGGTTTTGTTTGTCAACCCACCAGAATTGGCTTGGAGTCTCCAGGAATTAAAGATTAATTAAAAATTATGTCATGTGATGAAACCTCCAGGAATACATCCAACCAAAATTGGCAACCCTATTTGAAACTGCTGGCTTTGCCATGCCAATATGTACATGCATTTGAAATCACCAAGCTTGCATGCTTTAAAGCAAACAAACACCAAACAACATTGACCTTGAGAAACAGGTGAGACCAGCCATCAGAGCTAAGCTAAATCAAAACTGAGAAAATAACTTTTTATTTCACCGTACTATTAAACAACTACAAGAATCAGTGGTAGAAACTGGAGGTGAATGTCCCTAATATCTTATTAATAAAGTGACCTCACCAAAAATGTCCCTGTTCACTCCTCTCAATTTTCTAAATATTTGCAGCTTTAGAAAAGAAAACCCAGAGCATTAACATTTAGCATATTGTTACCCAAGTTATTCGTGGATGCATCTGTTAAAACAATACTTTCAAAAGTCAGATACATTTGAAAATGAATATCCTATAAGTCAGCGGTTCTCAACCCTGCAGCCCACGGGCTGCATGTGGCCTAATTAGCACAGAGCTGTGGCCAGACTGGGAGCCCAGCTAGGGGTCCGGAGCGGATGCATAATGATAAATAAATTGAGAATCACTGCTCTAAATGCACCCTGGTTTCTGTACAAGTCACCAGCATTACTGAAAACATACGTGCATTTTCTGATGATGGCAGAAGCAAAATCGTTCACGGAGGTTTCAGATTCATTTAGAAAAACTAAGGCCTCAGCACAGCCTCTACTTGCTCAAAAAAAAAGTGATAAAATGGGTTTGTACGCATGTTTTTCACAATTATATTCTGTCACCTGCACTGTGAATGAAATTCAACTCTGTGCAGAGGGCCAGCACAAAGGCTAGGCACCATTCTGTTCCTTATTCAGGGGGTTGAGGTGAGACCTCAGTGTGAATAGGCCTCATACAGGACCTGCCGCACAGGGATGGATTTTACTCACAGGGGTTCGTACACAAAAAAGACAGAATAAACTGCACCACCCAAACAGAGGGGGTCACCTGAAAATCAAGCCCATCATTTTAACACATAATTAGCTGTTCATCATTAGCCATATAGGGGAGGCCCAAAGCTACCCTTCTACAAAAGAGGTGTTTCACTGAGTTTACACCTCTAGAGAGAAATGTTGGAGTTCTTCAGTAAAAGAAAAAAAAATCCCTTTAATGGTTTGTGTCTGAGTGACTCAGAAATAAAGCAGCCACTCGGGATGTTTGGACCCAGAGTTTTGGCTCAGCCTGTTACAAAGATAGGTACCCATAAGGCAGATTGTGACCCATCTCCCCTTGCTCCATGCAAAATCCAAAAGGTAAATAGATCCAGGGTTTTGACCCAACATTTTGAACTCAAGCAAAACAAAAAGAAATAAAGACCAACACAGGAAACAACTTAGCTATGTCTATTGCTTCCACCTGCATTAGCTACTCTTCAGATAATTGCAGCTCCTCCAGCCTCCTCCTCTTCCTTCTTGACAGGTTTTTAGAGTGATGAAGCCATTTGCTCTCAATCATGAGGTCAGTCCAAAAATAAAACAGACATCTGCCTTGCCTCAGCCCAGCAAAGCTGGTGAGGGAAGCACTCCCACCTAGGTCCTCCACTAGACTCTACGGTCTGCCTTAGAACCCACCAGACACAGATAAAATCTGGACTGGAACTCAAACCCAGTTCCTGGGGAGAAGCAGGTGGCTTCCTAGACCAGCACTGATGACCCAATGGGTTCATGGTTGTATTCCTCAGTGGAGAAAGGGAGGTATGTTGCCATTGGCTAGATGAGGGCTCTCCAACTAACCTTGAAGTGCTTGTATACTCCATCACATCATATTCAAGCAACAGCTTATTATGAAGTCCCCAACCTCCTTGCTGCACCTGTAAGAAGAAGAAAGGGATAAGAAGTCAGTAAAAGAAAATCATGTTTCAGTTTTAAGGGCTTGATGGTCTAATCGACAGTCTTTAAATCGGCCAAGTCTTCATATCGCTCTTTCTATGAAAGTGAATCTATAAAAAAGCACAATTTTTGCTCAAATTGGCAGAAGAGCTCCTCACAGAGATGAAATAAAGCTGATTTGTTGAATCTGTACCTTTGGAAAAATCTGTTCCTCTATTAAGAAAAAGTGCCCAGCTCTATAAATCCTGATAGAAGATAAACCCATCAAAAGCTGCTTCTTTTCTTCCTTCTCTGCCTCCAATGGTACAGCAGCATTTTTTCCTAATGTCACAAGGGGTGTGCTCTGCCTGTCAGGTAATTTATATCACCTTATAATCACCTTGTTGACTTCAGAAAGAAATGCACATGGCATCAGGAAGGAATTTTCCCCCAGATCAGATTGTCAGTGACCTTGGAGGTGTTTTGCCTTCCTCTGCAACATGGGGTATTGGTTCCTTGCCAGAATCATCTGGGTATCTCTCACTTAATCATTTCCCTGCCATTGCAGGAGCCTCTGGCACTTGTGCACCTCAGTCCCTCCTATTCTCTGCCTGTGGCACATAGTAGTCTAGCCTCCCAAGAGCTGTAATACTTTGGTCTAATTTCTGTTGTTGGGTTTAGCATGCGGTTGTTGGATGGCATTGGTGGCCTGTGATATACAGAAGGTCAGATTTGATGGTCCCTTGTGGCCTTAAACTCCATGACTCTATAGACATGCCTGCACAGCCCATGGTCATGAGCCTCCCAGACCTGGTCATAGACTCATAGTGTTAGAAGGGACCGTTAAGGGTCATCTAGGCTAACCCCCAGGGTTAGTCAACAGACTTGGGCTTGCCAGGCTCACCCTAGCACTCTAAAAATAGCTGTGTAGACAGCTCTTATGAAAATGTGGCTCAGGCTCTGAAGCCCAACCCCCCACCCCCCTGGCTTCAAGTGCCCAAGTTCCAATCCAAGTCGCAACTTCAAAGAGATGTCTACACAGCTACTTTTAGAGTGCTAGGGTGAGCCCAAGTCTGTTGACTTGGGCAGACAGTTCTCACTGACACAGACTGTTTAGACATACCCTGTGTGTTCTGGGACTTACCCACATGTGCTTTAACTGACATTAAAAGTGTTTGGCTATAAATCCACATACCTTTACCTGATACAGAAACCAACTTGCTTTTTAGGTGTGTCACATGACAAATCTTATGCGTGACAACCAGGAAATGTAAATGCATGATTATAAACAAGACCCTGTGTACTCCACAACAAACTGAACTAAAAACCATGTGCAAAATTCCTGGATATGACACATTCAAGTGCAGCACATCAGAAATTCAATGGTAGCTTAATTTAAATTAAAAAGGGTAGGTTCTCAGTGATTTAAATATGAAATTGAATAATAAAACCACTACAGTAACCCCTGTGTTATTTATTTTGATATTAAGTCCAATTAATTTTATGCTGGCTCCAGTTTTTCAGTTTTTGATATACCAGATATTTTTGTATTGATAAGGCATAACTGCATGGACATTACCAACGGGAAGCTGGAGGTTTTGGCAGCTGGGTAGGGAACAGTTGTGGCATTTGGACCCGGGAAGACATTTGAGATTGTGGGATAAGTACGCTTCCTCGATCTTCCTGCTAAAATGATCAGCAGTGACCTATGAAATTTACATATTCATTATTATTAATCATTTGTATTATTATCGCACCTAGGAGAAACAGGACCCCATTGTGCCAGGTGCTGTACAAAGGCAGAACAAAAATATGATCCCTGCACCAAAAGGTTTACAACCTATATATAAGGCAAGAGACAACAGATGGACGTAGATAGATGGGGGGATACAAGGGAACAATGAGACTGTACTGGTCAGTATAATAGGCAGTGGTCTCTGCACTAACTGCTATAGACTTCATTGCAGACAAAGTTGTATCTGTGTGCATGGTTAGGAACAGCCAGGTCTTAGAGATGTTCTGTAGAAAGAATCTGCAAGACTTAGTTATGGCCTGGATGTAAGGACCTAGAGAAAAGTCCAAATCGAGAACTATACTTAGGTCATGAGCCTAAATTCCAGGCAGGATAATAGTATTGTCGTTCAGAAGGATTGAGAAAGATGGTAGTGGGGAGGGCGTAGGAGGAGGAAACATTAGAGTTTTATTTTTGCCATGTTTCAGACATGACATAACTGGTTGAGATTAAAGGGATAGTTTATCTCTGAGCTTTTTGTTTCCAGCTGTCTGCAGACTGAGGAAGGTAATGCTATACCACAGTTCACATTTTCATGATTTCTTCAGAACAGTAAGGGCTAGATTTTTAAAAATGAAAGCTTAGATTCTGGAGCACAATTATGAGATAAATTCCATAGGTATGGAAACACAGAATGCTTGGGGCATTAGTCAGGATCCATGCAAAGTTTATAACATTTAGCCAAGAGACGAATGAAGTCTTATATCCTCCAGCTGCACCTATGCCCAAAACAACACGGTGTTAAGCAAGCTTATCTCTAAAGATAAATAAAATGGTAGTCATGTAAATCATTTATCCAGCTATGAATTTAGAGATAATTCCATGCTCTGGTTTCCTGATTAACACATTGAGTGAGGAGACTGTGAAACACTGAAATAGTCTCACAAACCAAGGAAACAAAAAAAGATCTCCCAGTTAATTTGATGCTGATTTAATTTAAGGCCTAAACCTATGACTTACTGAACATTTTATGAGAGGTGCCAATGGCTCTCAATTCCCATTGACTGCAGTGGGAGTGGTGGGTGCTTGGTATCTCTTAAAGGATATTCAGTCCCTTACAGTGAGAAAAGCCAAGGAATTCCAAGAGATGCTGTTATATTGTGACCTATAGTTCTAAAGTATTTAAAAATAATGCTACATTTGTAAAAGTCGTGAAGAACCAAAGTTGGTAGAAGTGACAAAAAGGCATCTTTATCTGTAAATAGCTATTTAAAGCCATTGGTTAAAAAGAAACACAATTTGGATTAAAAGGCATTGATTGTACTTATTGAGTTTAAGCTAAAATGTGATGGTGAGGTCTCCAGTTGACTCAGGATATATAAACATTTCTCCGAAATGGAAAGAACTGCCTCAGCTTGGGAATAGGGAAATTTTTTTAAACTTATCAGGCTGAAGGGACCAGTGATGGTTGTCCAAGTCAATTCTGGACATTGCAGAGAGAGAGAAGCACTGGGACATCCTTAGGATAGTATAGTCTATGAGAGTAATGGAGGGCTTCATATCCTCCAGAAGAAACCATCCGTGGACTGTAAGTGGATTCTCTAATATATGTAGGCCACAGACCAATAAGGCCATTACAACTGGATCAGCTAACACTATCCCCATTGCTGAATCCTAAGCAACCTCTGCAAAATTCAACATTCCTGTTTATCCTCTCCCTCACATGTTACTTCATCCCTGTTCTATATTCTCTCTCTTCAGTGAAACAGCCTATTATGCCTCCCCAGGTGTCGGAATGCTTTCAGTTTCACGCCCGAGAACTTCTGTGATGCAGTTACGTGTTGACAGTACAAAAAATTTTGGCATGTTGCAAACTGAAAATAGAGGATAGTGCAAAATAAACTGAATTTAACAACAAATTAAGTAACACAGAGCAGCACATGCACTGATTGTGTTATGGAGTTTCAAATTTAATTTATTAAAACCCAATACTTTTTATTGTAAGAGAAACTGCTGCAGAATTCCCAGTCTGCTGCAGAATCCAGGAGCCTAGCAGCATAATCAAGGTTCAGCTTGCTGTGGAGTATATGGAGGCTTAAATACTCTCAGGGCAACGCAAAGGGAAACTTGTACTGCCTCTGCTACTCTTAAATGTGTGGGAAATCAAATGTTATTCTCCAGATCTGTCAATCTTGCATCTTTCATATTCAGTGAGGAACAGGTCTTGCTCCTGTGGAGGGTTCTGTGGCAGAAGATCTGGTGTACAAAACACCAGCTACTGAACAGGGGCCACTCCAGAGCTTAAAAACTAGGAGCTGCCACAGCACGACCTAAAGAGCCAAGGTTGTCCAGCTGGAGCTGCAAAAGATTCAGATCCTCTGCAGATCAGGCACTGACAGGGACCTGTAAGATGCACTCACCAGTGGGTTACAGGTGCACAGAGCCCTTTTCTATGGAGACTCCCGTGCAGCAGTGTAAATGAGCAGATAAGTACATGTCTCAGGATGAGGTGGGCCATAAGATTCACTACTTCACTGATCTTCTGGTTCTCTTCTCCACAGAGAAGGTTAACAAGCATGGTGTAGCGGTAGTGTAGCTTGACAGACCTAAGCAATAAGGTTTCCCAGCACATCCGCCCAGCTCCCATGACATGATTTTTTTTTGGGGGGGGGGGGGGGGGGAGGGGTCCTAAGGAAATTAATAAAAGAGGGAAAATGTTCTGCATTTTGATGATTTAAAAGAAAAAAACCTTTACATATCACTGCATTTAAGATTCAAAATCTCTGGGAAATTCAACTCCTTGAATCAGCATCTGTGAAAAGCCTTGAGGAAGTCAGAATGCACTAACAACTACACTTCTAGGCACAAGTTGTTCAGCCATGCAGCAATGGACTTGTTTTGCCTACAACAGCGTTAGTGTGTGTGGCTTTGCTGAACACTGTGTGCCTGGGAGTAGCGAGGCATTCAGGGGCATTGCTAACAATGGAGGACTCTCTGCCAAAGCTTTGAATCTTTTAGACCCAGCGCAAACAAGGAAGCAACAGTAATATTGATGCAGCTGCCTGAACAATGGACAAGAGTTACCCCGGCCAATACAGTTTCCCCTCTGGAGGCAGGTGGAGGAAGAACTGCATTGGAAGTAATTAGTTTTGCAATGGAAAACAAATCAATTGCAAAAGCAAATTTTCAATCCTCTAACACAATAACAGGGGGTATAAAATTGATTTTGTTTTCAGGTTTTATTAGTCTCTGGTCAGGTGGGATTATTCTTGTCCAGAAGGTGACAACCTTAAGTGAGTAAGGACATTGCTAGTTCCCTGCCCCATATCCTTCAGAGGTGCATTTTCAAGGTACTATGCGTATATTTAACCATCTAACTCCCAGTGACTGTGGCCTCCAAGTCAGGGAAAAACATAAGCGGTATCTTGAGTCCATCTCAATTCAGGTCAGAATATATTTATTTTTAGATTTAAATATTAGATAAAAAGATACTTATCCAAGGCTCTTAATGCTCTAGCACACCACTAACAATAATATTATATCTCAGCAGCATTAAATGATTAAGTCAACAGGAGCACCATCAGCCAGCCACCTACAAAAACTCCTTTCCACATCATCATCATCATCTAGGAAGCATACACTCAACCTTCAAAAACCCAGTTGAACAGGTTTCTTTGCCCAGAATTCAGATTCAGAATGCAGCTGAACTGACTTAGAGGGTGGAAGGATCTGTATAATCAATGACCAGTCTTCTGATCCACCCCATATTTTTCCTCATTTCATTAAATCTTCCAAAACATGGTTACCGTTAAACGTTAAAGTTAAACATTAACTTTAAGCACATGCTTCAGCGGGATTTGTGCATGTGTCTAAGTGCTGTCCTGAAGAGATGCTTTCCCGAATCAGGGCCTTCGTGAGTTCCCCGCATCTGCATCTCTGAAAATCAATCCATTACTAATGGGTGCAATGATATTTTAGAACATTTAATACGCTGAGAAAAGAATTGGGTGGATCAAAAGACTGGTAATTGATTACATAGATCCTTCCCCCCTTAGGTTCAAATCCAGCATAAGATTTTAGTGAGCCCAGTCCACTTCTCATGGGAGAAGTGTCCATGTCACACAAGCTTGTATTAACTGGAAGTGTGTTTGGCAGTTGAGCTGAGGGGCCCAGGACTGAGTGGGTCAGGACCGGAAAGCAAACTATATTAAAATATATTTTGTTTACCTTTTTTTAAATTAGGTCACACAGAAGCAAACATCAGAAATACTCACAAACTCAGAGTAAGTAGGAGTTCAATAAGCAGTTCAGCTATTGTGAGAAAACATTAAAATGACCTTCCAGAATATGAAGCCAGGCTATTACAAGTACTACAGTGCTTCATCAAAGAGTGAATGTGCCAAGCAAATCTGAGGAGGTTAATAATGTTGATTTACAGTTGCTTTAATTGTGTTGGGAGGTTACCTCCACAAATCAGAGTAAAAGGATAACCGAGCACAAAATCCTACATCAGTATTAAAGAAACAACAATAATAATAAAAAAATACAGGAAGAATCAGACAGTAAATAGAGAGAGAAAATGGGAAGACTTCATCAAACTCTCCAGTAGGCAAGTACAACATGATATATTCTAACATTTAATGCAAATTATGAACTATCCTTAAAGATCCCTTCAGGACAACATTAATACTTATTTACAAGGTAATGCAAGGAAGATTGCTGCCTAAGCATTAAGAGTTCCTCAGAGGATTTCATTGTTCTGGGATGCAAATAGGCAGGATTTTGCCTGAAGACGAACTGCTGTGACCAAGTAGCTTCACTTACCGACTGCATTGAGGCAGGTTTCCAATGTAAGTTGAAGACAGGGATCATCCTCGTTGATCTGTCTTCAGCACATGACTCTGTCTGGAGACAGAGCCGTCTCCTCAAGGTCTCCCATGCCATTCACTCTCGGCGAATGATCCACCTTCTGGCGGCAATGACTGGGGGTCCTTGCTTTAAGGTACACCTTAATGGCCAGATCAGTAAACCAAGAACTCTTAACTCCAGCATCCCTAAGGGCTCTGTCCTGGCTCCAATACTTTTTAATCTATACACCGTGGATATACCAGTGATGGAGTGAAGGAAATTCATCCAAGCAGATGACATTTCCCTAGTTGTTCAGCATACAAGCCTTCAGACACCAGTTGCACCCTAACCCAAGATCTTAGCGGCACAATTGCTGATTATTTCCAAAGCTGGAAACTTAGGCCTAACTCAACCCTTCCTCCCCTTCCCCCGCATGGTAACCACTTTTCATCAGAACAATAAAATGGTTAATACCAAACCTGATGTGCAGTTCTGTGGTGAGAGCGTCAGCCACGAGGCTAATCCAAAGTATCTTGGCATTACACTGGACTGGAGTTTGAACTTTCAACAACACCTCAAGAACACCCGTGATAAGGTCAGGTTTCATGTCACGCTTATCAGAAAATTGTGTGGAACATCACAGATCTTACGAACCGCAACATTTGTCTTGTTATATTCTGCAGCTGAATATTGTTGGAGTTGTCGTTCAGGAGCCTGACGCCACAAGTTTCCCATAATGATCGTGTAGAGGAATGCACTCTCCCCTGTGGCGCCTCCTGCTGGTCGTCCAGGGAATTAGCTCATTCCAGCTGTTGGAGCACCCTCTGCAGGTTGGTGATCCACCTGTCCTCTGGCCTTCGTGTCCCTCTCTGGACCCCGGTGCCCTTTTACCTGGGGTGTTGCCCCGCCAGCAGTAACCCCTCAGTCTTAGGGTCTCCCCTCCCTGGGGAACCCGCACCCACTATTCCCACCTCACCTCAGTATAAGGCTACTGCCAGTCATCGCCCTGGGGCAGACTGCAGTATCAGCCTACTCATCACTGGCAAGGTGGCAAGGTTGGGTTTGGACCTGCTGCCTTGGCCTACCCCTGGGCTGCCCTCTGCAACCCCCAGTACCCCTTGGCCTTCTGCTAGGCTGCAGCCTGGGGCTTTCTAGGCTGGAGCTCCTCAGCCTTTCCCCAGTGCTGCTCCATTCAGGTACTCTGTCTTTAGTTCCCTGCAGCAAGGCCCATCTCCCTCTACAAACAGAGAGAGACTGTTTGGGCTTCTGGCTCACAGCCTTTTTATACAGGCCAGCTGCAGCGTGATTGGGGCGTGGTCCAGCTGCAGCCACTTCCCCAATCAGCCCAGCTCTTGGGGCTGCAGCCCTCTTTCAGGGCTGGTTTCAAGCCCTTCAGGGCAGGAGCATGGTAAATACCCCGCTACAGATCCCCCCAAAAAATCACGAGACTCCCATGATGCACCCCACTGCTCAGTCACAGGGCAAACCAAATTACATTATGGGAGATGTAGTCCTTCACAGAACCCACCCATAAGAGAGAATGGGGGCCTGAACTGCAAGACCCATAAGGCACTGCACTGATAGTGAAATGCAATTTAAAGTTTTGTTGAACTGATTTGAAACTGTTTGGGGTCAGTTCAAAAAACAAAACAAAAAATTGATTTGGGTTGAACCAAACCCAAAATGAAATATTTTCTTTCAATTTTCCCAATAAAAAATTCTGACTCCTAGTCATAGAATAATAGAATCATAGAAGATCAGGGTTGGAAGAGATCTTAAGAGGTCATCTAGTCCAACCCCCTGCTCAAAGTAGGACCAACACCAACTAAATCATCCCAGCCAGGGCTTTGTCAAGCCAGGCCTTAAAAACCTGTAAGGATGGAGATTCCACCACCTCCCTAGGTAACCCCTTCCAGTGCTTCACCACCCTCCTAGTGAAATAGTGTTTCCTAATATCCAACCTAGGCCTCCCCCACTGCAATTTGAAACCATTACTCCTTGTTCTGTCATCTGCCACCACTGAGAACAGCTGAGCTCCATCCTCTTTGGAACCCTCCCTCAGGTAGTTGAAGGCTGCTATCAAATCTCCCCTCACTCTTCTCTTCTGCATTCCTGGCCACTGGGAGCTTCGGGGGGCTGTGCCTGCAGATGATCATCGTCAGCAAAACGTCTTGCAGCCCGCAATAAGCTTACCCTGATGGGCCGAATGTAGCCCACGGGCTGCAGGTTGCCCACCACTGGCCTACTAAAAATGGACACATGTACTACTATAGTACAAGCAGTAAACAACAACTTGGAAGACTTTTCCAAATCTAAGGCTACGTCCTCACTACGGGGGGGAGAGGGGGATCGATTTAAGATACGCAAATTCAGCTACGCGAATCGGAGCCGACTTACCCCGCTGTGAGGATGACGGCAAATCGACCTCCGTGGCTCCCCCGTCGATGGTGCTTACTCCTACCTCTGCTGGTGGAGTACAAGCGTCGATTAGGGGATCGAATGTCACATCCCGACGAGACGTGATAATTCGATCCCAGAGAGAGCGATTTCTACCCGCCGATTTAGGCAGGTAGTGTAGATGTAGCCTAAGGAATTTCAGACAAAAATCTTTTCAAAAAGTGTAAGTGGAAAAATGGGGTCAAGATCCAGCTTACACTGCAACTATTCTTTCAGTCCCTACTCTGGAGTTGTAACAGCGAGTCCTTAATAAAACAATTGTTTCTCTTTAAATCTGCCTCCACCATGGAAATATGGATCAACTTTGAAAGGCTTTTATCAACCCATTAAAAATTAACTGCTTTTTTATAGATTAGGCAATTTGTAATATGAATATCTTTGCAGTTATTAAAAAAAAAACCCTTATGCGAATACATTCCTTTTGCACTGGTCAACAGGGAGCTTTGATGAAGCGAGATACAATTTAAATGGGCTATTATTACTTCCTATATCAATATTTTAAAGTAAGATACTTTAATGTCATGTCTCTGAATTCAAAAATGAAGAGGCTTCAGGGCATCAATGCCAATGAATGTTATTAAATAAAGCTGAGTCTAGGACATGCCGTGAATGGAACACACATCAGTCAGCATGATTACCTACCCCCACCCCATGCCCCCCAAAATAGCTTTTTGCAAAGACGTTGTACAAGGTAAAGCAAGAGGCAAGCTATACTCAAACAGAAGCAAATATGTAGTGTTGTTGAAGCCGTATCACTCCCAGGGATATTAGAGAGACAAGGTGGGTGAGGTAATATCTTTTATTGGACCAATTTATGGTGGTCTCTCTCACAGACAGAAGGTGGCCTAATAAAAGATATTACTTCACTTACCTTGTCTCTTTAGAGGCAGATATGATAGTTTTGAGCCAATGCAATTTCAGTCCAATATTATATTTACATCACTGACTGAAATGATACATGATACCATCACCCCTTTGCCAAGAGGTAGCAGATAGGCTCCCATTAAAGGAGAAGTCAGTGACTACAGAGTCTGGTACAGTTTTAATGTAACCTGCTTATTTACTCACATCCACCAGGCCTGTAACAGAGGTGGTCACAAACAGCAAGCAGGCAAAGCCCCTCTTTCAGGGATCTTAGCCCATTCAACAAAGTCCAGTTCCCAGGAACAACTCAAGAATTGTCTCTAGTTAGAGAGATTAAAGCAGATAGCAAACTCCCTTGCTACTTGCAACAGTACTCTCAGAGAAACTGTATTAGAAAACCAACACCACAGAATTTCTTCTAGGACTAAAAACTTTTTCACCTGATAAGAAAAAGAACTTAAAAGACTACGTGTAACAGTGCCTTTTGGTGACTTCTGCCATAAAAATATGATCAGTTTCAAATATAGTATCTACGGAGACAAATTATAATCTCTTCAGAATCAGTCTATGAAAGCTTGAATTACCATTAGACTCTAATCTACTTTATCATTTAAAAGATTAATTTTGGGAAACAACTTGCCTAGGACCCACAACTGCCAATGAGAATAGTCATGTAACTCAGATGTTCAGAATTTGGCAAAAAAAATGAGGAGTCTTTGTGGCACTTAAGAGAATAACAAATTTATTTGGGCATAAGCTTTCGTGGGCTAGAACCCACTTCATCCAATATATGAAATAAAAAAAATACAGGAGCATGTATAAATACATGATAGGATAAGGGTTGCTTTACCAAGTGTTAGGTCAGTCTAATGAGATAAATCAATTAACAGCATTATGCCAAGGAGGAAAAGTAACTTTTGAAGTGGTAAGAGAGTGGCCCATTACAGACAATTGACAAGAAGGTGTGAGTAACAGTAGGGAGAAATTAGTATTGGGGAAATTAAGTTTAGGTTTTGTAATGTCCCAGCCACTCCCAGTCTTTATTCAGGCCTAATCTGATGGTAGAATAAATACATACATAAATAAAATAAATAAAGACTGTATTTTTTACTTCATACATCTGATAAGTGGGTTCTAGCCCACGAAAGCTTATGTCCAAATAAATTTGTTAGTCTCTAAAATGTCACAAAGACTCCTCTTTTTTTTGCTGATACAGACTAACACAGCTACCGCTGAAACCTGTCAGAATTTGGCAAGAAGTCTTTCATTATTCTTCCCCAAATTTGTAACTCTTTCAAATAACGTAGCTGAAAATTGGAGTATTAAATAGTTGAAGCTTTATAAACCTTGAAACTGTCATTAAAAGATATAAGACAAAGAGTAGACTGAAGAGTAGCCAAAAATTAAAGACAGCCTCAAACTGGAACCCGGGATCTGAATCCTCTGGAAATTTGGAGAACAAGGAACATGTGCCTACTTTTAGGAGATAAACCAGCTTTCCGCCTGTAATCAATGGGACTGTGGTTACTCAGCCTTGAGTCAGGCAGTTTATCAGTTGTCTTTCTACAGGGATTGTCTGAACACTCTTTCCTTACAGGCAGCAACTCCATTTGTAGTGTTGCAAGCTGACAGCAGATCAATTGTAGGGAAATTATAAAGTTCTCTCTGTCCCAATTTTCCTTTGTTGTTACCCTGTACACACCACCAGCATGTTACATCATTTGCTATGCTACAGCTGGACATCTTTTGCAATCTGGTTTAGTCCTCAATTCAAACAGAACTGAGAAACACCTGGGAGTAAATTGTGTACACGTATCATTAGCAGATCTGAGCAGAAAAATGGTTCTCATGACTTGTGTCTTGGCTCAGCCCTGGAGAGCTGGCATGTCCAACTCCTAAAACAAGCCTTTACTCTGTATTTCTTTTCAAAATATTTTTAAAATGTAGATTTTCACTGAGGCTTAGCATATTTACTTACACAGAGAGAAGTGTACAGGAAATGTATAACTACGTTTCTAATTTCAAAGGGTAAAAGTGATTTTTGCAGTTAGATGGGACTTATTCCTCCTTCTGGTTTTATTTATAATTCACCAGAAGGAGAGAGCACTGGCTTCAAAATATGGGTTCTCCTTTACATGGCTTTCTGGTTAAGCAGTAATTTCCCTAATTCCCTTTTTTAACTAGAGCAGGATTAACATATTGGGCAAATCTACACTTCTGGGCCCCTACCTTGTTGGAGAAGGAAGCAATTTCTTTATCCAATGTCCTTCACTCTCTTTGGCTCTGTTGGAAATGGCAAAAATAAGTCTCAGTAATGTGTGAGGATTATCTCTGCTCACTCTTCCACTGGTGCGGATATGTGTGCAAATTGAAAAAACTTCACTTACTTTAGTGGTGTTGCAACCCATGTGCCAAATCGCAACGCAACTCACTGAAGAGAACATCTTTCAGTTTGCATGAAAATCCGTATTGTTAAAGACAAACGAAAAAACAAACAACAAATATTCCCCACCACCACCACCAATATTTGGGATCTAGGCACATACCAAGTTTGCCTATGCATTAGTCAGGCCCTGCCTTTATCTACCATATTTATTCCCCCTTCTCTGCAACCTATAAAGCTGAAACAAGGATTCCATTCTCCAAAAGCAACAGCAATATGCACAGGCTGCATGGGTGGCTCTCTGAATACCAATTAGACAGAAGCGAGATGTCCAGTAAAACTTGTTTGCCTTCCCGTCTCTCCCATAAACCCAGCTGAACCATCCACGAGATCCAAATTGGCTTCTTCAAAGACACCACTGTCAGTCTGCCTCACTGAAAAGATCCTTTGCCTGTGATATTTCATTATTGGTTACAAATCCCCAGCTGTTTCGCCATTCAATAGTGCCTGTGCTTCTTTCCTCATTCATTACACGACTATTGGCTGCAATGAACACTGCTACATGAAACTGATTTTGCAAACTGTGAGGACAGGATAGAGAGGCGGGGGAGAGAACAGACTTTCTTCATAACTGTTAGATTTTATTCCTAGCCACCTGGAGAAAAGAAGGAATCTGGGAAGCACAGGGTTAAAATATGTCCTGCTTGTTTGGACTTCATAGGGAAAGGTTTTGAGCTGTAAAAGGCTTATAACTAGAAATATAACCCCTCGAGGCAACATAGAATCAATCTAGTACCACGCTAGGGCAGGAACAGAAGAGCCTCACTGCCATCATTGGCTGTTTTTTTTCCCCCTCACATCCAGGAAATCTAACATCTGCCCACAGGCAAGCACCACACATTGCCTTTTAGGCAGAAAATACAGTAGAAACTCAGGAAGGCCTGAGAGAGGCTCTCTAGTAGTCCTAGGAAGTAGAGATCCCAATGTTACAAGGGTCTGAAACATTACCCAACACTGCTTCTTCTTATCAATTATTTATACAAAGCCACAAATGCACACAGCACTCTACAGTAGGCAAATAGTGCCAAGATATTGATAGTTCCCAGGCTAAAATGGCTTACAAGCTTATGCCTCTAGCCCACAAAGACTTAAGCACCAGGCACAATTTTGTGCCTGTGAAATTCTATTAGTATAATTCACATGCACCAAGTTACTTATGTCTTTACAGGATCAGGTCCTAAGGCCCAATCCTACTCCCCAAATTAGTGGCAAAGTTGTCATTTACTTCAGGGGAGGAGGAGCAGGTGCTGAAGGCATAAGCAACATGAAACAGGATAAGACAAAAACTTTTCAAGCAGCCTCCAATCCTCACAATATTTGGGATTTAGGGGGGAAATGGAGCAGTTGGAAGAGATTAGTTTTGCTGCAAAATGCAGTTTAGTGGCATTTAGGAAGACAACTGAGGATTCCTTCCGTTAGTGAAAAGATGACTAATGCCACAAAGCTCAGGCTAAAAAAATAAACATACAACCTAAAAAGACAGCTTCATTATAAAGGGACATTTCTGCTCTTTTCTTCATGGATTGAAGAGGACAAAATATCATCAACATGCACTTGACAACCCTCTTTTTATCTTTTAATAAATACACAGGGTTTTAAAAATATTATTATTACATATTGAATTCAGAAACACTAATCATTAGATTAAAAATTAGGAAGAAAATAGATAATGGCGTGAATAGGCTGGAAAGGGATTCATTTTGGGAATTAATTTACAATGCTGAAAATATAATTACCCACTGATTAACACATTTTTTCCTCTCTCTTATGGACATTTATTTTTAATTTATTAATTTCAATGCTCATTATACCTTGATTACACTCTCTTTTGGGAGGAAATAAGATTTGAAGTGCCTTCTATTTTTTCTCCCTTTATTGTTTCCCATACAGTAATTGTGGATTTAACACATACTTGAATCCATTTGTACTTTCCACCTTTTGAGCTTCTATTTTGAGTTGATTGTATTGGGGGACGGGAGACATTTAAGGGCACTTGGTTGCAAATCCGTCACTGAATGACAAGAGCCTATTTAAAGTGGTACTAGCATCTATTTGCTCTTGGAGGCTGGTAGTGCTCTTGGGAGTTGCCAATGCACTGTATACATCAAGGCAGAAGCAAACTTGGAGCCTAGCCATAAAAGTGCTAAAGTTTTAGGTAGATTTTTTTAAAGTAGTGTCATTTTACTGCTTCGAACAAATGCTGCCTTGTCCTAGGCTAATCTAAACACATTTGTCAACCAGCATTTCTAAAGTCCCCCTGACTGTAGTTTCTACATACTGCACATGGAGTAAAAGAAAAAAAAAAGTCTTCCTAAGAATGGACAGTCCATTTTCCATCCTAGTCTTTTGGTTTAATTATCATCTAATCTTGAGCAAGTATCCTGGTTTTTCTTATGCTCCACTTATTTGGAAATGCTTTCATGAAGTATTCAACATGACTTGGAGATGGGTAGGATATTCTTTTTCTGGATCACTGGGGGAGGCTTTGGGTGTGTGGTTGGAAAGTCCCTTCCTTCACCTTCCTCAGGCTCTGCTAGCTGCAATGAAGGATGGAGATCTTGCACTTGTGCCTGTCCCATTTAGTAGTTTGTAGGTGATTACCTGAACCTTGAAGTCGATACAATACGGAATCAGGGCCAATTGGCAATTATACAAATCAGCAGACAGGATTTTTTTCCCCTAACCCCATGCAGTTAGTGTTTGGCTTGTACAGTATTGGCATCTCCCCTAAAATTCAAAATGTTATAAGACTGGCTTAAAAACCATGACATTTTTAAAAAATATATTTTTATCTTCTGTTTTCTGAGCCTTATACATGCACTCACGTTCCATTTTTAAGCTTTGCAACCAGGAGGGCTAGAAACTACTTTTTTCAAAAAATGAATGCAGAGATCCTCAGATGATTGTAGCAGCTGGGGCTGAATTTAAAACATCAAATGTTGCAAGTCCCACAATAAAATCATGACAGCTGGCAACAGGTCTTGTCTCCAGAAATGACTTTTTCTATCTATTATAATTTATCCTAGCTAGTAAGAATAATCCAGTTATAATATTGATATAAATACTTAGTTCTTTATTGAATCCTGCTAAGCTCTTTGTCTTGCTAATATCTTGGAGATGTGAGTTTCACAGATGAATTACATGTTGAGTAAAGCAGTAGTATCTTTAGTTTAATTATCTGTTTGCTTGTTCTAGTATTATGGGAAACGGTACAATAAGAGCACCTGACTGACCTCAATACTATTCCTGTTGTATTCTGTTTGACATAAGAACAGCCATACTGGCTCAGATCACTGGTCCATCTAGACCAGTATTCTGTCTTCTGATAGTGGCCAATGCCAGGTGCTTCAGAGGGAATGAACAGAACAGGCAATCATCAAGTGATCTATCCTCTGTCATCTTCTCCCAGCTGCTGGCAAACAGAGGCTAGGGACATTCAGGATATGTCTACACTATGAAATCAGGTCAATTTTATAGAAGTCGATTTTTAGAAATTGATTTTATACAGTCGAATGCGTATGTCCACACTAAGTGCATTAAGTCGGCGGAGTGCATCCTCACTACCGTGGCTAGCATCGACTTACGGAGCGGTGCACTGTGGGTAGCTATCCCACAGTTCCCGCAGTCTCCGCCACCCATTGGAATTCTGGATTAAGCTCACAATGCCTGTTGGGACAAAAACATTGTTGCAGATGGTTTTGGGTACATGTCGGGTCAGTGGCCCCTCCCTCCGTGAAAGCAACGGCAGACAATCGTTTCACACCAGACACTAGGGCGATTAGAAGAGCACAGCAGAGCAGAGAGGCTTTGAAAACCAGTTTCATAACTGGCCAGGCTTCGGTGTTACAGTTGTGTGCATTTCTCCTTGATGCAAACCTGCCCCCTTTGTTGATTTTAATTCCCTATAAGCCAACCACCCTCCTTTGAAATAAAGTAACTATTATTTTGAAACCATGCATTCTTTATTAATTAAATGAGCTAACGGACAAGGTAGCCCGGGGGGGAGAGGAGGGAAGGACAAGGCCACATTGCTTATTGTAGTCACACTAAAAATCAAACTGTTTGCATCACAGCCTTCTGCTGCTTGGGCCACCCTCTGGCATGGAGTGGCTGGGTGTCCGGAGTCTCCCCCCCCCTGTGTTCTTGGGCATCTGGGTGAGGAGGCTATGGAACATGGGGAGGAGGGGAGACGGTTATACAATGGATGCAGAGGGGGTCTGTGCACTTGGTGGCTTTCCTGCAGCTCCAACAGATGCTTCATCATGTCTGTTTGCTCCCCCATTAGCCTCAACATCACGTCCTGCCTCCGCTCTTCGCGCTCACTGAATTCTTTCCTGGCCTCTGCCACTGAATGCCTCCATGCATTAAGCTGTGCCCTATCAGTGTGGAAGGACTGCATGAGCTCGGAAAACATGTCATCGCGAGAGCATTTTTTTCACCTTCTAATCTGTGATAACCTCAGGGACGGAGATGATAGGGGGAAGCATAGAAACATTCTACGCTCTACGATTCTGGGGGGACTGTATGGTCACCTGTGCTGCTGAGCGTGCCATGCTGACCAAACAAGAAATGAAATTCAAAAGTTCCTGGGGCTTTTCCTGTGTACCTGGCTAGTGCATCGGAGTTCAAAGTGCTGTCCAGAGGGGTCAGAATGGAGCACTCTGGGATAGCTCCCGGAGGCCAATACCATTGATTTGCATCCACACTACCCCAAATTCGCAGCAAAGTCGATTTTAGCGCTAATCTCTCACTGGGGAGGAGCACAGAAGTCGATTTTAAGAGCCCTTTAGGTCGAGGGAACGGGCTTGGTTGTGTGGACACAGTCATTTTTAAATCCACCTAACATGGCTAAAGTCAACCTAACCCTGTAGTGTAGACCAGGGCTCAGAGCATGGGATTGCAGCCATAGACACCAAGTCCATGGGTGCTCCAGTCCTGGAGCACCCACTGAAAAAAATTAGTGGGTGCTTAGCACCCATTGGCAGCCATATCCCCCCAGCTCCGCCAATCAGCTCCTCCCCCCCAACAGTGCCTCCCACCTGCCACGATCAGCTGTTCCGTGGTGTGCAAAAGGCACTGGGGGGAGCAAGATGGGGTTGGACTGGGCAAGAAGAGGCAGGGCGAGGGTGGAAGAGACAGGATTGGGGCTTGGGAGAAGGGGTGGGGTGGGGCGGGGCCTGGGATGGAGCAGGGGGTTGAGCACCCCTGGTGTCCAGAGGTTGCATCTCTGACCATCTTAGCTAACAGCCATTGAGGGACCATCTGCCAAGAAATAGAGGTTACCAGAAGTGAATACAGTTGTAAATACTCTGATGTACAATTTGGGGAAACAGAAACAAAGATGTTTTAGACTAAACTCTCCTATGTCTTACATGGTTTGGAGGGAACGAAAGGCAGGGCAAGAATATGGACCTTAGTGACTTGTCCAAGGCCCTAGAGCATCAATGACAGTATTAGAAATCATGGGTGCAATCCTGGCCCCACTGAAATCAATGGGAGCATCAATACTGACTTTGTTAGCAGCAGGATTTCACTCCATTAGTTTCTGGCTTCTGGTTCTGTGCTCACAGTACCAGACCCTCTCACTCAAGAAATCAATTTTCTCCCTCAAGAGCATCTTATGCAGTTTAGGTAAACTTTTCAAAAAGGCTTATGTGACTTAACATCCTTTTCAAGAGTGATATAGGGACAGATTTTCAAAGGTATTTAGGCACCTTAAGATGTAGATAGAAGCCTAGGGCATGTCTACACTTACTGGGGATTGACTTTGCAGCAATTGACGCACCAGGGCTCGATTTAGTGGGTCTAGTGAAGACCTGCTAAATCAACCCCAGATCGCTCTCCTGTCGACTCCGCTACTCCACTGGAACGAGAAGCATAAGGTAAGTTGATGGAAGAGTGTCTCCTGTTGGCACAACACGATGTAGACACCGCAGTAAGTTGATCTTACCTACGTTATTCATGTAGCTGGAGTTGTGTAACTTAGGTCGACTTACCCCCGTAGTGTAGACAAGGCCCTAGTGGGATTTTCAAAAGTACCTAAAGCAGGTTAGGGAGTTAAGCACCTAACCTGCTTAGGTGCTTTTGAAAATCCCACTAGGCTTCTATCAACATCTTAAAATGCCTAAATACCTTTGAAAATCTGGCACGTAGTCGCTCATTGACTAAGTCACTTTTGAAAATGGGACTGAAGCTCCTAAATCACACATGCATTTTTGAAAATGTTACCCTTCATCTATGAACATTACCATAAAATGAGATGGACCCCACAAAACTCCAAATCCAAATGGCCCCAAACTTTGAAGAAAGTCAGATCTAAATCCAAATTTTCAAACTGAGGTCCATCTCTAGTTCTCTGATGATCTAACTACAACTAAAAGGAAGGTTGTGTGATGAAAATGTATCAAGTGGGGAACGGAATTCATTTTCTCAGGGAAGGTCAATGATCTTTGGAGCAGATACTTCACATGCACCTGTCTAGGTGTGGGTGGATGTCTCAAAAAATAATCATCCCTTTCTTTTCAATACATTTTCTTCTATGCACTGGACCCATTTCTACTCAGCCTTCAAGCCTCTACATAGGACTTCCTCCTCCTCCCACTGCAGATGCCTTGCACAAAGATGTTATTGTGGACGGAAATATAAGGAGGAGTGTAGGTGGATATTTATTATATAATTATCAGTGTTATTTTTGCTGGGGGGAAAAAGCTGAATTTGGCATTTTGAAATGCTAAATATAAGCTTCAGATGAGGCATGTAGCTAAGAGATTAATCTACTCCTTTCCAATATTCGTTACCCAATCAGATTGCCTCCTTGGTCTAAATAATTTTAATTAAGCAATTCTACCTTCTGTAGCAGCTATTACCAGAAGATAATTGACTGCATCAGTAATGAAATATTTTGAGGATGCTAAACAAACAGCAAGGTTAATTATTTGGCAGTAATGCCTGTGATGGAAGTGCAACACTGGCCATCCAAGTTTCCTGTTCCCCTGCAGTACCCTTTCAGTAAATCACTATAATATCCGTGACTATATATTGTATTACTGCAGTAGCTGTATGTAACTGAGGAAAACAGGAAGCCACCAAATGGCCAGAAGTACACAGTAACCAATACGCAGAAAAGAGAACTTATAGTTGTTTTATTCAACTGTTAAAGTGGGAGAAAAAAATTAATAAAACAAACAGAATTCAGACATTAATTCTCCAGTTATGTACCAGATTCACCCGACAGCAAAGATGTATTTTGATTAGAGACACAGTCCAGATGGTTTCATGTTACCCAATATATAATCCCAGAGTGGATCTGATATTTTTAGTTTCACTCCACTTCTGTTTTCACCTTCTCGGAAACTCATCCACTTGCACTGAATTATCTATTGATATAGATTAGATAGATAGTCTCTATTTATTCTTAATAGTATTGAGCCAAGATTATTTGACCTTTAACTTGGGAAAAGGTCAGGAGTTACTCTTTTAGTTTTGTATTTTTGCTAAGACAGACTCCTAGCTCTGTAGCATGAAGAGTTTGCAAATAGAATATCTTCATTCTCAAGACCACAAGGTTATTCATGCATTAATTTTAGCCTCTCTAAATGTAGAGCCTTGTTTTTTTATGTCAGGCTTAAAAAAATAATAATCCAAATTTAGCTGCAGTATGGGAACAACCAAATATTATACACTGGCATTTAGACATATGAACATCTTTCTAAATAACTTTATTGCACCACTCATTATCTATGTTTGAAAGATCATGCAAATCAAATATTCCAGATACATTTGCATAGGGGAGGGAGTTCTAAGCAGAAATCCCGTTTGTTAATGGTGTGTGCTCTAGTAACTCAATTACTCTGCTCCAGATTCAGATATCAACTAGTGATGGAAGAACCTCACAAGGTTCAGCTTTTCTATGGATTCATCTGAATCCCTTTGGTGTAGAAATTATGCTAGAAATCTCATGAGAACAGATTTCACTGAGAGATCCCCAGCACATATTGGGTTGGTTAGAAATAGCATGAGGCGAACCTTTCTTGTAGTATTGTGCTAATTACATTTCCTCAGGAATGGCAGAAACCTCTGGTTTTGTATTAATATAAAAGGCTCTAGAACTTTTTCAAAAGGTAAAAAAATGTTCTGGGTTCAAAATGTGGGTCAAAAGTTCAGCAAAGAAAGGTTGCTCCTCAATGACTACAGTTCTTTGACAGTGTTACCTCACTGCATGCATACGTGTGGGATGCCTGCCAAAGACCACAGATCTCTGAAAAACGCATGGAAAGCAGGGTCTTCGGGGGCTGCAGGAATGCCCTCAGGTTGCACTAAATATTTGGAGCGGACATGATGAAAGGAGGGGGTAGTATGAATATGCATTAGCAACACTCCTGAATTAATACAGCTACTGGTGAGTAACCTCTCTTTCTCTGAGGTGGCCTCTGCATATCTCCAGTTGTGTGAGTCTAGTGAGCAAGTGCAACCCCCAGGAAGGTAGGCTGAGGAGTTCGAATTAAACAAGGATTGCATAACTATCTTCCCCAAGCCTAAGAGGCCGCAGTGCCTCTAGCAGACTTAGATGCTACGGTGATGGATACTGGCACTGGTTTTTCAGTGCTGGGGTGGGGTCCCTGACATCCCTAACTTCAAAGCTAACAGGAGCTATTCTTTCCTTATAAGAAGCAGAAGGTCTACAGGTCCAGATCCTGCAGGTCTCTTTAGTAAAGAGGATAAAGGGCTTTCATTGTTCAGTATGTAGGTTAAAAGACGCCATGCACAGAGGAACAATCCAGGGAACAGTCTTCCCCAGGCAGAACAAACAGGCATGCACATCTGCTTATGGAAGCAGGAAGAGGTCCAACACACGCTGCTTAAGCCCATCCCCCTTTTCTGAATCCTCGGACCTGGAGATCAGACAAAAACAAGAGTATGCTAATTGGCCATTTTACTATATATAGATTATGAGAGTTTTGGGCAGAGGCCATCTTTTTTGTTCTGTGTTTGTATAGAACCTAGCACAATGGGGTACTTGTCCATGACTGAAATTCCTAGGTGCTACTGAAATACAAACAATATAAACGTCAAATCTAAGAGGGATTTGGGGATAGAGAGCCATAGCTCAAATCGATGGAATAGATCCCTACACATCCCTCCTTCTACCTATAAAAGGACACCTTATATTTGTCCTTATTCCCACCATCACACAAACCACAGGGTATTGCTAGCATGATTATTATTGTCCCCATATTTGTGTCATTTCCTCATTACACTTTGGGGGGTTAGATTCCCTCACAATTTGTTTCACAGGCGAACAGTTTTTGGTGGTTTATCATATACCTGCAATATTTTAAGATGGGTATTCTTGATCCCCAGCACCCCAAGTGACTGTAGTGGGCACTTTTGAAATTGCATTTGCGGGCCAGCCTCTGAGCCAACCTCTCTGCTGTACTGAGCTTCCATGATCTCCCTGGTGCAGCTGAGCTTTGCAGGCACTGGAAGTTAAGTCCTGAAAGAAGAATGATCTCCACAGCAACAGCCAAACAGCTATTGAGCCCTGCTTCTAATCCACGAGAAGGAATCTATAGCTCTTCCCTCTCTCTGCCAGCATGGGGGAAGCAGAGGTGAGGATAGCTGAGGGACTCCACAACAAAGCTCCTCTGCCCAGGAGGACAAAGCCTGTTGGAGGTTGAATGCATTTCATACAAAGGCTTCTCTCTCTAAAGGTATGTCAACTCTCACTTTCACCGAGTTCGCTCAGGATGATTGAAGCACTTGGGAGAAGAAACAGGGCCTTCTGCTCGGACTTTAAAACCTGAACGTGGAATTTGCTGGTTCCAATAAATATTCCAATACTTTGTCTATAAAGAAAGGGAACCAAGGCAAATGTGATTTCAGCAAGAGAGCGGGTCTCAGTTAATGAATGATCCTCTGAGATTTGAGACAGCTCAACTCAGACATGTGCCCAGTCATGTGATTGTTTATTTGCGCCTTCTCCAAATAGATCTGAATGTCCTGGATCTGCAAAAACTGGGTCAGAAATACTCTAACAGCCTTGTTTGAGACATGCTGACACTTCCACTTGTGCACAGAGCTGGGGAACAAAAAGAATCAAGGAAAATAAATCAGAAGAACTTGGCCAAACTTTCCTGTACCAGGTTTGGTTTGCATTTAAGGTGAAAGCTAACAGCAATATTTAGTTTGCCCTTTCCTTATTTCACTGTGGCACTGCTGACTAGAGAGTATCTTTGGCCACATAGCCAAGCAAAAGTCTAGATTTCTGAAGCCCAGAGTGTTGAGCTATGAATCAAGGAGAAGGAAGAACCAGATGCCAGTAAGCTGCAGGCAGTTTCTTGTCCACTCCAGTAGTGTAATCATTAGCTGGCAGCTCTCACACAAAAACACTCTGCTCTGTTCCTTTGGAGAATGTGGGCATGTACATGCAAAAGCACAGTTTTGCACGCAATCTCCTCTTGCGTACGGGAAAACTGTGTGAGGCCCAAACTATGAGGAGTATGAACGAAAAAGAGAGTCTTGGTCCTGCAGTCCTACACAGACACAGCATTGTTTGAAAGGATATTATAGATTTGTATATTTTAAGCCCAGAAGAGACCATTAAATCATCTAATCTGACCTCTTGTATATCACAGGCCATAGAATTTCATCCAGTTTTTGCTGAATTGAGCCCAATAACTTGTTTAACTAAAACATATGTATATTATGCTCCATCCCGGTAGTCAGAGATTTTCGGTCCAGGATCAGGACCCCATATAAAGGGTTTGTTGGCTTTTTTTTTTAGTTTCTTCCAACATACCCTTTGATGATACAGGACAGAAACTTACTTCCCTTTTCCCTAAGTAGAAATGGCTATTTGCAGTTGTGAGAAGCAGAATGTTTTGCATCCCACAGGTCACCAATGCCACAATGATGGATGTGTTGTAAACACCTAAGTAATATCAACATGTGTCAATTTCAATTTGAATGGGAAAGTGTTTGCACTGTTTTACTTACCACCCGATTCCAACCATGGTCCGAGGGTGTGTCTACAAGACAATCACAGCTCCTGTAGATGTACCTGAGTTAGCTTTCATCTAGCTGGTTCGGGTACCAAAAGCAGCAAAGCTGCAGCCCAGTAATTACTCAGAGTTCCAGGAGGGCCTGTACAGCCAGCACTGAACCATGCTGCCTTGGCTTCACTGCTCCGGTACTCAAGCTAGCTAGATTAAAGTTAGCTCAGGTATGTCTTCGCAAGCTGCAATCACACTCTATGACTGAAATATTGACTTACCCTAAGTTTTGAGATCAGCAGCGTTGAACTGGCCTGAACATTGAAACAGCACAAAGTGGACACCAGCCAGGTGTCCTTGAAGAGAGCCCAACACATTTCCATATCATCTGCAAATAACAACGTTCAGGTTTCCGCAGCATATGGCGGCACCGAGTAAATGCCAGAACAAATAGCCCGTACTTTGGAGTCCTGGAAAAACCTAAGCATATTTCACAGCAGAAATAAAATGAAGCAGCACAGCAGTAAGACCGAAGTGTCACAGAAGGGAGACAGACAAAAGATAAGAAGCGAATGTATTTGCCACTCTTCCTTAATTTCATCTGAAAACAAATGGATTCCAGTCAATTATGAAAATAAAGAGAAGGGAAGAAAGCAGCCCTGGGGTAAGAATGCGCGTCTCAAAACTGCATCTCTCTATTAGTTCTCCGCAGTACTGACAATGATCTTTTGATGTGGCTGTCACAAGACAGCTAGAAAAACAAAGCTTCTCTGATGCTGTCAGGAAGGTTGAGAATAATGCCCTTGGACATGTCTAAAAGAACATTTTAAAATTTCAGAAGTTTACCTATATTTGGATGAGCTGAGAATTGAACTGGTTTACACAAATGATGCTGTGTTCATAAATGAACCCACTGTTGAAAGGTGAGATAGGAGAGAAAGACAATGGAGAGGGAGAAATGTGGCCAGAAGTAAAAAAGGTGGATTTGAAACTCAAATTTGTGTGGTGGTGGAGTGGTCTGGATTCCTTCCCCTCAAAACAGGCTGTAGGCTATCAAGGAATCCTGTCAAGAGCTTATTCTTCATTTTACTAAGCTTCTCTATTTTTGTGGATGAAGGCCTGCTAGAACCAAGATAGCTCTAACCCCACGTTTTGTCCTCTCTCTCGTGAATACCTCAGAGTAGATCTGTTCAGAAAATGGAATTTGGTTCCTCCCACTCCACCCCAATGGAAAGTTTCAACTTTTCCATAAAGAGAAAGAAAAAAGAAAAGAAAAAAACAGTTTTCTGCTGAAAACTGAAAGTTCAGTTTTTGGCTTACAATGGAAAGTTTTTGGTTCTTGGACCTTTTTTTATTATTATTACAAACTCAATTATCCCACAGAAAGCAGATGCTTTTTGTGAAAAATCGTGTCCGGTCAAAAACCCAATTTACCATGGAAAAAACAGTTTTGATAGCAAATGTTCTGCCAGCCCTACCCCAGAACATGCAATATTTCCACTCAGGAAAGTGTTTGGTGCTGAGCAGAGGGATTACCACAGCAGCTGACTCTTGCAACTTTACCCCCCCCCCCCAAAAAAAAAAAAGGTATAAGAGGGCCTGGGTGTGCAAGAAACTTTTCTTTCCTGAGTCTCAAAGATTTTCATTGTATTAGGATTTGCTGGGTTTTCATTCAGAATAAATCAATTTGAACAGCTCTAGCTGAGCAGCAATCAATGTTGTTGGCAGAGAATACAATACAACCCAACCATTTAGTCACAGGTATGTCCCCTGCAAAATGACTATATGCATCAGCCTCTCCCTCCAATCCTCCACATATTTTTGGGATCTTCAAGGCTATTTTGGCCATATGAGTTGTACTGCACCTATTTTTCATAAAGTAGGTGTGAATGGCCATGCACAATACTCTCTTTAGAACGGTGTAAAAATCTGATAAACATCCTGCATAAACAATAGAAGGAAAGTGCTTTGAATGTTCAAATACAGTCTGAATCACCATAACAGACCATTTCCATCCATAGAGAATCCTTCTTTTCAAAAATGTGCTATTCCAAAGCAAAAAAACCCATAAGCAATAACTCATTAGATTGCAGCTTTTATTAAACTTGGTAGAAGTCATTTAGGTCAAACATAAAAAGAATGTTGTAAATCAACTCTGACAAGACACTGTAATTCAAGTAATTGCTATTCTCTTGCTGCTTATTGTCCATATTTCATTTCCAAAACTAATAAGTTTGAGCCCAATGCAGCTTTGAGAACTTTGTGACAAAGTGAGGATTATGTTCTTCCAAGTAGATGCCACAGTTCTAACATACCCAGGTTCCATATGCCCCCTAAACATCACATGCCTTACTATATTATCCAAAACATAGTGACTTACAAAGTATAAATTATGCAAATAGGGTTAGTGATAGAGAGAGAATGGCTCTGAGCACTGGTAATTGACCAACAGGTGACTGGTTTGAATCTAGACCAGCTTGGTAGGCACAGAAAGTTATTACTCATCTGATACCTATGAGGAATGAGTTGGTGGTCTCAACACAGTTCTTATGATACCTGAAAGTGAATGTTCCAACTTGTATCAAAACTGGTTACCAGTTAGTGCACCAGGTAATTTTAATAGGAAAGTTACCAACCTTATAATTATTAGAAGCTAATTATCAGGAAACTTCTGAAGTTTGAGTTACCAATAGCTACCTGATCAGCATAGCTTAACTATACTGCTTCTCCAGACTTTTTATTCTGAGCTGCAGATTATCTATTGCCTGTGGAGGTTTTAAAGGCTCTTCAGAAAGGATCCAATCACACATGATATTAACAGTTATGACTGACTTTATTCTAGGAAAAAAGAAATTGTTTATTTCACTCAGCCAAATGACAGCTTGCAATACTCATTATCATAAATTCTCCTTATTTCTTAAAAATTTCACGGAATTCAATTTTTAGTCAATCGTTTATTATACAGCAAAACCATTTGCAAGTCCCATTCCATTAAACACATGGGAAACATCTACTTGTTTTGTTTTTCATAAGATTCATACATTTGATACATAAATTCATACCTTAAACTAGCCCTGGGACTAACAATTGACAAGCAGTACATTGTCTCCCACTCACTCACTAGATTTAATTCAACCAAATCTGAGCATTTCAGAAAAAAGTAAATACAATTCTTCATTAACATTAATTTTTTCAAATTAATGAGCATGAAATTGCTCTGTCTGACTGAGGACTCAAACGCATTAGGAATTGTTCTAAAAAAATTATCTGCACTGATTTTAACAGTACTTTATGTTGGAGTGAAAACCTTATGTGAGGAAGGATTTTGCCCCCTTAAGTTTTAGTTTCTTCATTCCCCTTTGCAATCCAGGGGTTTAAAGAGTTATGATATCGGAGGGTAGATTTACAATTGAAATCCTTATCTGCCTTTCAAAAGTCCTCAAAGGGTAGAGTGACCAGATATCCTGATTTTATAGGGACAGTCCCAATTTTGGGGGCTCTCTCTTATTACCCCCCACCGCCGTCCCGATTTTTTACAATTGCTATCTGGTCACCCTATCAAAGGGAGTAGCTGTGAAGTAGACTTTACTTGCCATTTGATTATTCCTGGCTGAGATTGCTGTGTTGTGTGTGAAGGGCCTGATCTAACACCCATTCAAGTCAATGGAAAAAGATATTGGATCAGACCCTAGGGTGTGCCTTCTCTGCAGTCGAATGTGCAATTGCAGCTCAGACAGACAGACCTGCACTAGCTTCAATCTAGATAGCATGGTTAATAATAGTAGAGAAGACAGCTGCCAGAGACTTCAGCATGGGCTGTATAAGCTCAACTGGAATTCTGGGTGAATACCTGAGTCTGTAGACTACCCCAGGTTCCATTCTGCTGCATCTTGACTGCTATTATTAGCTATGTTACTTAGATTAAAGGAGCTGCCATCAAACCTTCAACATACCTAACTGATGAAGGGTGAAATCCTTGCTCCACTAAAAATCAAGGGAAATTTTGTCATTGACCTGAATGGAGGCAGAATTTCATCCAAAAAACTCCACCATGGTTCACTTAATACCCTTTGGCCTCTCAGTCTGAACTTTGCCTCTTATTGGTCAGCAAGTGGTTACTGATAGTAGTAACTCACTGTTCCTCTCAAGAACCTTTGGCATTTCTCATGTTTCATCCTCACAAATACTTGGCTCAGCTATGCTTACCTTGTGTTCAAGAACTCTGCCTCCTCTTTATATTTTCACTCTCATAAATGCTATAACCAACAGAGGTCACCATCAAATAGTCTACTGTTAGTAACAATTACCACACAATACTATCAGCGGTCAGTTTTTCCTATATTTAGATTAGGGAATATGATGGTAAGTTGATGGTATCCATCTGGAAAATGTTTTACATTTTTAATAACGGCAGTATAATATTCTGAGTTGGCTTCTTGCCTCATACCAACATGACCAGTCTTAGTCACTAGCTACTAGCCAATATCAAACATGACCGTCTTTAAAACAATGGTTTTGATCATCGATAAGTACTGCTACCAATCCTCCAATTAAATGTATCGGGTTTGGGGAATTTTGGTCCATTTGTCTATTCGTAACAGGAGTCATCCTGTTACAGCCCTACACAGAGGATCAGGGAGTGGTCTAGGCAGGAATTGCCTGTGGTGCGAGCCTCTGCTATGGGCATGGGGAGCCATGCTCCCACTCTCTGCACCAACCCGCAGAGTTGCCAAGGCATAGTGTTGAGGCGTGTGATTAAAGTAACAGAGAGTCCTGATACGAAAGTAGATTCCATTTCCAGGTCCCAGTCATGTGATCAGGGAATCTAAGGCCAATATACTTCTCACATGGCGGGGCCAATATTCACTGACTACAGAGGCTTCTGTTACATGTGAGCAGAATCCATGCTGCACTCTACAGAAAGGATGATAGAAACTAAGTGCTTTGGAAACCTAAAGGTAGAGCTATAGGTCTTAAAGGCAGAGGGCCAGATTGTCCGCTGGTGTAGACTGGTGAACTTCACTGAAATCGGTGGAGCCAAGCTGATTAACGGGATCCTCAGCTGGTGTAAATGAGAACAATGGAGCTGTCCTGATTCACACTTTCCTGAGGATCTGACCCAGAATCTGCACTTCTGCACTTCAACAGCTTCAGGTACACGTTACTGTGCTGCCATAGAACATTAAGCTGGTTTATCATTTTCCCCCTTTGCCAGTCAAACCGTAGATGGAGGATGCCTAACAAAAATTAGAGATGTAACAATACAGCATGGCTAGCACTGCAGGACTGATTACTCTGTTGCACTGCAGTTCCTGCTATTAAAATATTACGCTTGACATTAACGCATTATACCTTTCAGACTAGTGTTTGCTAAATCAGACCAGATTTAGCCAAAGGTATTTTTCCCCCAGAAAAAAATCCTCACAGACAGTGTAATGAGCAGCACTTCTTCCCTAGACGCTCTAATATGGAATAAAGTCTATGCAGTAATTAGTATTGGGAAGTAAATGAGTTCCTTAAATTATACCTTAAATCACAAGTATATGGTATTTGAACTACAAAAATGCAAAATAAAGCAATATAATAGACACTTATATACATAGTGTGAATTTTGGCCAGCTTGTAGTATACTATTTTAGTAAACTGAAGTTAATTTTGTTTTTCTGCTGGCATTAACACTGATCTGTTGCATTTCTATTTTAGCCACATGAAGCAGAGAGGATCCAATTTCAATACTACGGTGTTCTCCTAAAGATCGTTGATCAACACAATACATGACCCAGTGTCCATGAATTGCCAACATTCCCACTCCTCCAGTGCAATGGGAGTACTCTCCCTTCCTGGGATTCAGAGAAAACATTAACAACTAGGGATAGTTCTTTGCAACAATGAAATATTTGCTACAACCTGTGTCCTAGAAATGGATCGTTTCAACTGTTACTAAAATGATACCAACAGTGTTGTTGGAATATGAACATATTCCAACAACACATCTCAAAATAGTTAAGAGTAGATAAAATCTCTCATTCCATATGTAATATATAAATAAAATATGAAGGCTAAAATATTCAAGTCGATGACTAACATTAAGCTCTTAAAACCATATTGGAGGCACCTGAAAGAAAGATCTGATTTAGCCTCTCTAAAAATCTGGTCATTTATTTAGATACTTAAATATGGATTTAGCTGCCTAACTTGAGGCACCCAATTTTCAAAACATTGGCCTTAGAATCATGTAACAATCATAAAAGCAAACAGTAATCCAGGCAAATGTAGCAATTTCTCCACAACTGATTATTTATGTTCTTATTAGCATTTGATGTTTCCTGCTCATTGCCAGATGGTGTGGTGCAAAGCACACTGCATCATGTCATCAATATCTTGGTTGAAACACCACATTTTACCTCTCTGTAAATATGCATCTTTGGTTGATAGAGTACAAATAAGGAGGAATAATTCTTTCCCTTTTTGTCTTTTCAGATGTTGACATAAATCCAGTTACATTTTTTAGGAAGGGGAAGGTGTAACAGGGTGCTGGCTAGGAGAAACAAGCCAGGCCCCTGTTAGCCCTGTTCCAGAGGAAGAAGGATATTAGTTGGGCTGGCTGAAGGGCCACGCCCTAATTACCAGAGTGGATCTACCTGCAGGCCTGGGTAGCCAGCCTGCCCTATAAAGCTGGCTAAGAGACAGAAAGCAGGGGGAGACAGGAAAGGGAGGAGCGTCGGCTCTAGATCCCTGCTGGCTGGGAAGCTCGTAGTCTCCCAGAGTGTTGGTCCCTGTAAATAATAGGTGGTGGGAATGGACACAAACAATAGAAGGACACGGGTACTGCACTTCAGCTGGTCTCTTGACTGCGTTTGTGGAGGGGCCAGGAGCAGGCATTGCTACAGAAGGGCACAGCATTCTTTGTGTTATAATTCCTCCTAGCCCCTTTCTTTCAGAATAAATGTAGCACTGGTGAAAAGTGACAGAACGACAGTCCTAGAGACTGTAGTCCTTTGTTCATCTAGAGCTTGATGCTTCACCAGGGAAGCAGAAAATTGCAGGGCCCTATCAATGCACCGGAAACGTTAAGTAGCCATAACTATGGGTGAGACGAGAGGATAATAAAATCTCCATAGCTTAAACAATCACCAGCCCCTCTTTTAAGGGCTTTTCTACATGATGGGGTAATGCTCTCTGAGGAAATGCACTAATATGTTGTGCATTTATTGGTCTGTGTAGACAATGCTAGTCCTCACCAAAGGTTCCCTAGTGTACTTTAATGTTGCGTGTGAAATAGCACTATGTTAAAGTGCACCAGCAGGGTCTACAGAGACCAATTAATGCACAACACAGGGATGTGATTTCTAATGTAGAGTGCATAACCCCACCCCGTTCACAAGCTCTAAGATACCTGCAAGGATGTTAGTCATTAAAAGAGGTGGGATATTACACTGAGACCAGCAACTTGTTTCACAAATGCCAATGAACAACCAACAGATGGTACCATTTTTTTCTCTTAGTTATCTGGTGTAAGTTAAAACCTGGTAAAGTGATATCCATCTGACAAACCCCCTAAACCATCCAATATCCACTTTTCCTTCCCCCCTCCCTTCTAAAATACAACGAGCATGTATTATTTCACTTTGCCTCTCTCCCACCGCTGAGTGCTAAGACAGGGACAGACTGCCTATCCAAGACATAGGTGACATTTTAAATTGAATTGAAAACACATCATCAAGCTACATGTAAATAATTTAACTCCAGATACGAAGTATTAACTTGTATTTGAAGAGTTGCATTCTGCATCAATTATAAGTGGAGTCATTCACAAACTGTTAATTATGCAATATTACAACAGTCTGTTACAAAGCAGGACAGTTATTTTACATACCAGTATCTCAAATGGAAAAAGACAAACACAAAATTTTATGTCATTTTAGATTAATGTGCAGAGGGACACTTGAGACAACCCAGTCCTTCAAAATGATCAGGCAAGAAAATGTAACAGTTTGCTTTCATATAAACAAGCCTCTATTTGTTTTCTGTATCAGTCTCGAAGCTCTAATATCTCTTTTCTGAAGTATGAGAACCTATTGGCTCACCAACATTTGGCTTGATTTCTCACACAGTCACAGAGTGATAAAAAATAACCACTGAAGAGCCCCATTAAAAATATGGACCAGTGGTGGGCAAGCTGTGGCCCATCTGGGTAAACAGATTGCGGGCCTCAAGACATTTTGCTGACATGGACTGTCCACAGGCATGGCCCCCTGCAGCGCCCAGTGGCCGCAGTTCATCATTCCCGGCCAATGGGAGCTGCGGAAAGCGGCGGGCTGCAGGGACATTCTCACAGTCCCTTCCCGCAGCTCCCATTGGCCGGGAATGATGAACTGCGGCCACTGGGAGCTGCAGGGGGCCATGCCTGTGGACAGTCCATGTCAGCAAAATGTATCGCGGCCTGAAATCAGCTTACCCTTGTGGGCCGCAGGTTGCCCACCATTGATATAGACCCCCATCCAAGAAAGCATTTCTATTCTTTATATGCAGTGTTGTGGCAGCCGTGTTAGCCCCAGGATATTAAAAAGACACGGTGGGTGAGGTAATATATTTTATTGGACCAACTTGTGTTGGAGAGAGAGAGACAGAGAGAGAGACAGACTTTCGTGTTTACACAGAGCTCTTCTTCAGGACTTGCTATTTCCTACAAAGAGCAGAAGGTGGCCGTGGTAAGGGAGAAGCTCAGGAAGCTGCAATGAGTGAGAGGTTCCTGGAGGGAAGACCCTGAGAGCTGTGGAATTGCTACAGTTTGGAAAGGCTGGGAATAGCCTGCTAGGGCAGGAAGGACTGTGACCAAACCAGAGGAATTTGGGCTGTACTCAGCTGCAGGCTGGAGGAGAGACTTGTGTTTAGTCCTGAACTTTAAGAAAGTGAATCAGACCTTAAGGAGGGCTGTTGTGAATGGACTGGGAAAACCTTGTGTGTAGTTTATTTGGGGGATCCAAAAAGGGAAACTGAGGTGAACAGCTGTGTGCAGGGCTGCCCTGAGGCCACCAGGAGGTGTTGTGGCAGGGCCACTCATCTGCATAGCTCTTCAACTCTACTCTTACATCCAATAGGCAGACCACTACTGAATAGATTCCTTACATACACACACACCCTCATGAGTGGTGATTGTTGCTCTCATCCAAAGGAAATGCTCTTGGATGCTAGTCATAATGACTTAACTAATATTAGATATATAGGATGCTATACAGAGAAGATGTGTTGCTTGAAATACTTATAGCTCTAATTTTCTACCCACTGTGTCATTACTGGCAAACAGAGCTCTGCAGATCATAGATTAAAAAACATTGGTCTAGCTTTAAAAAAAGATACAGGCTGTTTACTTTGCCAGGAACCGCATGGCTGACTAAGTATTAATTTTGAATCCTTTCCTGGACTATGGTGAGGAAAGAGACAAGCAGGACTAATGTACAGCAGCATAATTAATCACAGTTAATTGACTCTTTGTTTATTGATTTTTAATGCAGCCATATCTCTCCCTTTAGTGTAATATGTGAAGTAGCATTCAGTTTTTTGTTTGTTTCTTTGCTTTGTTTAAAGGGTTTCTAACTAGTTATTCCCTTGTGATTTATTTATTGTTGATCTTTAGTTGAAGTCCTGTTACATGCAAGTGAAAAAAAGAAATCACTGTAGCTGAACGGTAGAGGGACAGGATGGAAAGAAAATACAGATGGATTCTCTAATGAGATCCAGCCACACTGTGTTACTCAGGTGGTGTAAAGGATAGTCAGCTGAACACAAATTCCCAGCAGAGAATTCCCTGGTGTAGAAGAAATGGCTGCCACACGTAACTAACAGACCTTAGTCTGTGCCCCTGGGATCCATTCCTGGAAAGGGGCTATACTGGGGGAGGAGGGGTGCATTGCAGAACTCTGCTTTGCTACACCAATCCTCTGCACTGGCATGGGATTAATTAAGGACCCTATAGCAGTGGCACAACCTAGAGCTGCTGTAGGACAGCTCTAAAGTGGTGCTGGGGCCAGCTGGCAGAAGCAGGGGACTGTAACCAGCTCTGATGCCATCCCCAGCAAAGTTCTGGCACAGGAGAGAGTCTTTCCAAGTGAGTTTTTTTTTCTCCTCACACTACTAACTGAAATACCCCATCAAAACCTTTTACAAACTGGGGTCCACAAGTTTTGAGAACCTTTTCCTCATGTCACCTCACCCATGTCCCAGCTCACACTTCTCTCTTTTTTAATTTTAAAGGGGTCTTTTAGATAAAGATACTTACCTATGTTTAAAGCTAACTAACCTAAAAAATGGAAATTCAGAACCAGAGCACCGTGGAATTAATGCATTATGGATAGTCCTGGTATTAGAATTCCTATTCATGCACAATACAGCCTTGACATGGGCACACTGCACTGTCCCTCCTCTCCTTGTCTGCTTTATCCTGGTGGGTGGGCAAACAGTTTGAAATAACCAGGATTCAAGCTCCCCTCGCACCTGTTCACAAGAACAGAACTCACCATCTGATATGGAGGGTCAGGACGATGGGCAAATATAAACAAACAAATAAGCAAACAAACCAGCCCAGTAATGCCCAGTGTTATTGTTCATTGATTGGTAGCCCAGCAGAGAAATATCAGGGTTATCAAGCTTACATCCTTTTCATTGGGAAGATGATAGCTTTCCTGGAGGCAGGAGGCAATGAGAAAGGAATGGTGCCTAGTAGGTAGGTTACATTTTCAGCCGGGCATCCTTGAGAGTGGCCTTGAAGGTGGTGAAACTTCTTTAATAAGTTTTTGTAGCAGACAGACACAGACACTCTCCCCTCCCCTTATTGTAAAGGGACTAAATTAATTCCTGATGAAGCTAAGCAGTTGCAACCACTGAAGAATTTGTGCCATTATATTCATTAAGGTTAAATTCAAGAGCCCATCACTGAGCCAAAATAGGCCAGGCACTGAGAAGGTGCACAGATGGGATAAATCCTCCCGCTGCAGGCTGGTCTGCCAAGGCTACTTCAAACTAAGTGCATACAAGACTCAAAAGCACATCCCTCCCTGCGAGCAGAAGAGGAAACCGGTAGATCTGAAAAGTTGCAAGATCTGCAGATTTAAGCACCATCCTTTCCTGTACCACTCCCCAATGCCACACAGAGGGTTAGTGTCACGATTCAGATTCGTGCAGCCAGCGGCGGCGGCTCCAGGCACCAGCGCTCCAAGCGTGTGCCTGGGGCGGCAAGCCGCAGGGGGCGCCCTGCTGGTTCCTGCAAGGGCAGTAGTCAGGCAGCCTTCAGTGGCTTGCCTGCGGGAGGTCCCCGGTCCTGCGACTTCGGCGGCAATTCAGCGGCGGGTACACCAAAGCCGCGGGACCGGCAGACCTCCCGCAGGCCTGCCGCTGAAGGCAGCCTGACCGCCATGCTTGGGGCGGCAAAAAAGCTAGAGCCACCCCTGCATTCAGCCTCTGAACAGCTCCACCTATCTAGCCTCATCTTGCAGAGCAGAGCCATACTAGCCCGTTTACACAGGTGACTTCTGCTGCTGTGGAATAGAACTGGTCAGAAAAAAAGGAATTTCCACCCCTTGGGAAATCAACTTTTTAGGGAAAAATTATCCAGAACTGATACAAAGAATCAGAATGGAAATTCCAAAATATTATGATTTGGAAACAGTGAAATGACATTATCTAAACAAAATGCTTCTAATAAGGTAAAAACATAATATCCGCTATTAAATATAATTCCAGAAGTTTTAAGTTTATCAGTTAAAAATTTAAGTCAAAACAAGACAAAGTGAGAGTCTAAATGAAACAAGAAAGTCAGAATGAAATATTCCATTTGGAGTCTGAATCATTCTGAAATTTTTCCATCCAAAATTTCATCTAAAATTGACATGTTCCAGTCAAATGTTTCCATTTCAACACAACACTATTTTGTGACAGAAAACTGTTTTGTCAAAAAGTTTGACCAGCGATGAATACAGGGATGGATTACCCCTAAGACACTGGCAATTTAGGTTTGAACCTTTGGGTTTTTTGAGTGGCTCAGGCACAATGTCTACTGAAAGGAAACTTGATAAGGAAACTGCAGCATTGGTTAAAAAGAAAATCCAAGACATTTGTATCATTGCTGCTTAAAAATCAAGCAAATGTTATCTGAAAAGTTAGATCACGTATGTATGTGATGTAAAGAAAGTAATAATTGCAAACCAGTAATCATGAGGTTAGACAGACAACTTTACATGACAATAGATAGACGCTGATTGAGAAAGTCAGACACAAAACTGATCAAACACAACTTAAAGACCTCAAAAGTTCTGCAGAAGCAACAGAACTCATGCTGATGCACTCCGTCATATCCATAGACACAAATGTTTTTCATTTGGTATTATTGAAGCCAAGAGAGCGTTAGACTGAGATTGATAGCTGTCTGCAGTACAGTTAAGAGGAGAAAGTGAATGCATGCATTTGTCAGCTTCTAGCTGAGATGAGTAGACACGTAACAGAAAGGGTATGTAGCCATCTCTTCATAGATCATGATTTACTAGAGCAGAGTGAAACTTTTGTGTTGAAATCTGAAATTAGGAAAATGTTGCCATACTGATTTTAGGTTTCATTTTAAACTAGAAAATCAAATTAGGTTTGCTGAAATATTCATAAGGCTGGGCTTAATTAATTTTGGATTGGCTGCCTGGATATTGAAGTAAAACAAGGCCCAAACTCACATTTTTGACTAATGAATTTGAGTTCATAGGGTATTGCATCCCCTGAATTTTGAGTCTGAATACAGAGGAACCGAGAAAAGGGTCTCACGAACCTAGACCTGAGTCCTGAGCTGCTCTAAGGCTAGCACAGGGACATTTTTGGCATGCCAACAATCGTCCATCTCACTATGCATATAGGCTCAGGTTTAGGAAAGCATTCTTATTCAGGACAGCACTTAAGCACATGTGTAAGTCCCAGGAAAGTCAACTGGACCTAAGCACCTGCTTAAGCGCTGCCCTGACTCAGGACCATGGCACAACAAAAGGGGAAAAGAAAATTAACGTATCTTTAAAAATCAGTTTAATCTAATCTGGGACCACACAAACTAAAACGCCTTAATCATAATCATACCATCATCACATGGCTTCACTACAGGGCAGAGTTACGGTTGTTTGTGTTCCTTTCCCTGCAATGTGTATGTCCTACGCATGTAGTTCCCTGCACTGTGTATGTCCCACTGGGTTTAACACTTGCTTTTGGGCTAACTGCAACACCCGTGTAATGTATTACTCTAAATTACTGATATTGAATCTAAACAATAACTCCATTCTGGGATACTAAAAATTGTGCAGACAGAAGTGTGATTTTTAATTTGACAGCATCCCCGGATTAGAGTATAGTTAGTCACTGATGTCTTAGTTTAGAATTCCGGACACACAGGATACCTAAAATTTTGGTCTTAAAAAACACACTCACACTCACTGTCTAAAAGGCAGGTAGTTATTATTTCAGTGCTGACCAAGGATAAGACCTGCAAGCCCTCTCCTAGCAGCTGGTAGCCTGGACAGAATACACACTCAAGTCTTTAGGTTGCATGCCCCTGCCTAAAGACATTATCTCAGTCTTTATTGAGATTAATCCTCATCCAGCATGTTCTCACTCAGGCCCTAAATTTCCAACAGACACTGAGCCATCCATTCCACTACTCGCGCCAGATCAGAGGAAACGGAGACATACATCTGGGTATCACCGGCCCACTGACAACAACTCAGCCCATGCCTCCTTACTAACCCCTGGCTTTCTCTGCTCCACTTTAAAAGATTCAAGTGTGGATGTCTACATTGGTCTGAAATTCTTGTTCACATTTGGGCTTGTAACCATATTTAAAATGGTTATCAAAACACTGCTTCACCTACCTACTTCTGAAATAATTGCCACCCGGTCCTTTCCCAACTGCTGCAATGATGCCATTTTGTATCTTGAGAGGCTTGCGGTTGTTGTTCTGAGTATGCAGAAGCATGAGGGATCCAATCCTGCAGTGAGACATACTGGTAGAGCCTACATAACTTTAGCAGAGCTCTGCATGAGTACATGATCTAGCCACATGGAGCTCATTGCAGGATCAGGGCCTAGACCACTGTATATCACAGGTATACCTAAAATTAGACAGCCACCACCCTAGCCAACAATGGGAATTGAACTTCCAGAGCTAAAAGCCTCTATTACCAAGCTAAAGATACCTTTAACAAATTCACATCGCGTGTGTCAGACACCACACGCTGACCCGTGGGTTACAAGGACATTTCTCAAGCATCCCCAGGACTCATCAGCCCAGGCTATTCCATACAAAGGCTTCTCTTCAGCAAACGTGCTAGCTGCCCAGCAGGTAGATCAATTTACTGTTTTGGATATATGAGTAGAGCCGTGCAAATCAGATATCCGCAGCTATAAAGCGGATATCTGCATCCCACAGATAACTGAGGACCATGTTTGCGGATCGGATGCATATACAAATTTTGTATCTGTGCAGGGCTCTATATATGGGGGTTCAGAGGAAATAATTAGATTAATTCTCAGTTATGATTAAACCACAAATTGAACTCAGGTCTCTTAGGTGACAGACACCTAGCTCAGTCCATTACAAATTTGATCACAAAATGAAGTGCTTCTATTTATATGGAAATGCTGCTCTGAAATATGCCTCAGGAAGAAGGGTTTAGTTAGGCTCAAACCAATGTTTATTTTTATTGATTTATATATATAATTGTATTGATTGTTCTAATATTTATTCGTTTCATTTAATTTTATTGTGCTGAATGCAGTCTGCATTAACCACAACTGACGCAGTGATTGTCAAATACAACTTTTCCTCCTATTACTCAATATTTGCCTTCACTAATTATTGGTTCTACTAAATTAATTTATTCAGTAATAGAGTAAACATCCCATACTATTTGAATAAAATCTCTGAACTCTTGCAAAGTTGCTGTTTCCTTTGGTTATTAAATGTAATGGACTATACACTTAAATATTTTACTTCTATATAATTTTTGGGTTAATGATGTGTTCCTTACCAAGTTCAGGTCTGTTGCATCTTACGCACATTTAACATGCGCAAATTCAGCTTTACGCGGTCGTCAAAAACAAAAAAGCAAACAAACGAAAAAGAGAAAAACAACAATTTAAAAACTGTTCCTGTAGTGCGGGCAATTTCGCCCGCCATTACACTCAATGTAATTTTGACTATATGCGGTTTTCGCTTTACACGCTGACCACAGAACGTAACCCCAGCGTAAGATGAGAAAGACCTGTAGTGTTCATTACAATCAGTTTCTACTAAATATTCCTATAGTTCAAGGAATTGCAGTGTAGCACCACGTCCTTCAACCATCTCCTTTAAGAAGGAATTATAGTTTTTCTATTTTAAGAATAAACCCTTTCTTTAAAATTCACTGCACTAAATAATATGAAGTTTGTGACTAGAATTCCTTCCATACACACTGTTCTCATTAGATGTTACTGATTTGTACTGGTGATTACATCCATTCACACCACTATGGTGGCATACTCAATTTATGAAAATTCACATCTAGAATGCTATAGCTACCAGTCAAGAAGCAGGCATGAATCATGTTTCACGCAGGTGTAGAATTTCCCATGATTAATAAAAGATTTGTAGTCACACTTTTCCTACTTACATGATAATGTGGAAAATGCAAATGAACTAAGAAGGTTCATAGGGAGACACTTTTTGCCAATAATTTAAGAAAGCACAGATTTTAAGAGAATTAACAGCAGAAGCTATTTTAGCATATATTCTTGTGGTAAATGTGATGGTGTGTGTGGGGAAAGCTGCTCCTTTAACGTAGGTTCAGAGCACATTGGGTAAAGTTCATATAGACACCAACTACAGTAGAACCTCAGAATTATGAACACCAGAGTCATGAACTGACCAGTCCACCACGCACCTTAATTGGAATCGGAAGTATGCAATCAGGCAGCAGCAGAGACTGCAGAGCCCCTGCCCCCCCCCAAAAGCAAGCACAGTACTATGTTAAATATAAACTACTAAAAAAATAAAGAAAAGCAGCATTTTTCTTCTGCATAATAAAGTTTCAAAGCTGCATTAAGTCAATGTTCAGTTGTAAACTTTGAAAGATCAAAACGTTTTGTTCTGCGTTATGAACAACCTCCATTCCTGTGTTCGTAATTCTGAGGTTCTACTGTACTTGTATTGCCCTGCATTTCATAGCTCACTTTTTGTCCCTACCTGTCAAAGATCCAAGCTATAGGGTGGTATTTTCAAACACACTCAACGTTGGTTTAACTGTGTTCCCATGGGGTCAATGGGAACAGAGTTGGGACAACGCTGAGAGTGTTTTTGACAACCACCTGAAATATTTCCCTATCAGAGCATTACTTTGAATAGATATGAATACACATGGGGCTTGATTTTTGATTTCATTCACATCAGTGTAAGTCAGCAATGCCTCCACTGAAGTTAATGAACTTTCACTAATGGTGTGACTCTGGTGACTTCAGTGGAGCTCCTTCCAACTTACACTGGCATGAGTGAGTGGAGAATCAGTTCCTTAGTATCCAATTACACTGCTCTACAGCCAAAATGCTTCTGAAATAAATGTAGTCAAACTTTATTAATTCTGGGTCACTGAGAAAGAAAATGATGCTTAAAATTGTTGATTGGCTCTAGTTTTCAAGATATGCTATTGGGCCAGTATATACGACCCTTGACTTGGGAATGGCGGAGCATAAGTGAGTTATAAAGGGAAGGGATCTCAATTTAAACCAGAAATGACTAAAATACATCTTTGACTGGATCTAGGAATAAATCTATGACTGGGTTTGGACAGTACTTGCTTTTTAGGCAAAACAATGAATGATGCAATCTGAAGCTGGTATTGCGTCATACATGACATGAATTGCATCATGTTATTCCTAGAAGTCATGGATGATTCAATCATAACGAAGCTTACATCACTCTGCTGAACAAATTGCCCTATATCAGCTCTAGAAATCATACAGTGTCGTGCTCTCTTATTTGTCAGTGTTTGATTTTGCAAAGGAACACATTTCTGTTTCGCCAAAGTGAGCAGAGATGCTTCGTACTTGTGTGAACAATGCAGATAACTTCTGCTATGTTTGTGGTGAAGTGACTTTTGCATCACAAAAGCGCAGTATAACCACTATGGTTAAGAAAGCCTATCACCTTTATTTTGGCTGCAAAATTGGAGATCAGGAAAAGAGGTGGGCCCCACACATATGCTGCAACACTTGTGCAACAAATCTTCGCCAGTGGTTGAACAGGAAAAGGAAATTTATGCCTTTTGCAGTGCCAATGATTTGGAGAGAGCCAACAGATCATACCAGCAATTGTTACTTCTTCATGGTGCCTCCAGTTGGGAAAGGTGTGTCAAAGAAGAAAAAGTGGACTGTGCATTATCCAAACATTCTATCAGCTATACGCCCAATACCCCACGAGGAAGGACTGCCTGTTCCTGATGCACCAGAATCATTCTCACTTGAGTCAGACGAGGAAGAGGATGAAACTTCTGGTCCTGAACCATCAATGTCACAGGACCCACATTTTCTCCCATCCTCCTCCTCTGAACCACATCTCACAACATAAGGTGAACTGAATGACCTTGTCAGGGATTTGGAACTACCCAAGAGTAAGGCAGATCTGTTGGGCTCCAGACTACAGCAGTGGAATCTCCTGGCAGGTGATGTTAGGGTTTCCATGTTCCGTGACCGTCAAAAGGATCTTGTCCCATTCTTCTTCATGGAAGGTGATCTTGTAGCCTGCAACATCGATGGTGTGATGGCAGCCCTCAACATTGTTCACGATCCAGATGAGTGGAGACTGTTCATTGATTCATTGAAGACGAGTCTTAAAGCTGTTTTACTGCATAATGGCAATGTTTTGCCATCAATTCCAGTTGGTCATGCAGTCCATATGAAGGAAACCTATGACAACATGAAACAACTTTTGAGGTGCATAAATTATGACCAACATCAGTGGCAGCTTTGTGGTGATTTGAAGGTTGTTGCTCTCTTGCTTGGTCTGCAGACTGGATACACAAAGTACTGCTGTTTTCTCTGCGAATGGGATAGTCGTGCAAGAGATTCCCACTACATCAAGAAAGATTGGCCACTCCGACAGTCATTAGAGCCTGGGAGGAAAAGTGTTCAGCATCCACCACTTGTTGAATCAAGGAAGATTTTGTTACCACCCTTACACATCAAGCTGGGTTTGATGAAGAACTTTGTCAAGGCCATTGAGAAAACACAAGCAGCTTTCAAGTACCTCCGTGGAAAATTTCCAAGGTTAAGTGAAGCTAAGATAAAGGAAGGTGTTTTTGTTGGTCCTCAGATTCGTGAACTTCTTCGAGATGATGCATTTGACCATGCACTGCGTGGCAAGGAAAAGACGGCATGGAAAGCCTTCCAGTTAGTGGCAATAAATTTTCTCGGAAACAACAAGGCAGACAACTACAGGTTGTTGGTGGAAAACCTTCTCAAGGCATACAAAAGCCTTGGTTGCAACATGTCACTAAAGATGCATTTTTTTCACCGAACTGCAGAGCAGTGAGCGACGAGCATGGCGAGCGATTTCACCAGGACATTGCAACAATGGAGAAACGCTATCAGGGCAAATGGAGCCCATCAATGCTTTCAGACTATTGTTGGACAGTGACAAGAGATGCTCCATTTAATGAATACAAAAGACAAGTCAAGAAGCGCAGTGTAGACACTGAATAGGACTAAACTATGTACATAATAGTTTTTTGTCTTTTGTTTCATAATAAATTTTATTTATATAACCCTTTTGCTGATTTTTAAAGTGTTACATAAACAGGACAGGTGAAATATCATCATGTAAAGCAACCATAAACACATGAAAAGACCTAGGTTTACAATTTATGATTAAAATTCTATCTACACAATATTCATAGACATAAAATGTAAAAACTTAAATATCTTAGAAACAGTAGCCAGTTGTTTTAATTGTCATATTTGAATTCAGCACATCAAAATACATAATAAATAGCACATTTTATCTCTGAAGCAGACGACTTTTCAAAAATTGTAGACCGGTGTTATCAGACTGATGATGAATTACTTCCAGTAAAGCTGACAGGCTAGTAATACTGGGTGAAATTTTTCAACCAAGACTTTCAGTGGAAAAAAAAGTAATTTTGGGAACACCAAAGCTCTTTCACAAACTTGTGTCAATTTTCCTGAGTTGTTTTGGTCAAAAGACACCCTAAAAAGTCCCACCCCCCAAAAAAACCTAAAAAGTTTTTTATTTGAAACCGTTGATATCAAAGTTTCCTTTATTTTTTTTGTAATTTAAACATGAGACATTTCATTTACCCCAGCTATTTGGTTTTTTTCAAACTTTACAACACACTAGAAATTTTAAAAAGAAAAAATGGTTTTCGGTTCAACCCAGAACTATTTTATTATTGCCAGTTTTATTATTATAGTTTTTAAAGCGTTTGCACTGGTCTGAATAACAACTGATGGGTAAAAAAAAATAAGTCATACTTCTAAAAGTTTTCAGAAAGTAGTTGCTGAGGTGAATAATTCATTAATCACCTTGTGCATCAAACTCCCCGCCTCCCTCCCCCCACCCAATATCAAGTAGGATTTATGGAGGAAAAAATAAAGTCAACTGTTAAAATCTACAACTCTGTCAATGACTTGCTAAACACATGAAAGTATAGGTTGATTAATGGAGGAGGGGGAGAAAAAGCAAGAAAGATGGAAACAGTGCTTGAAATGACATGGCGATAATGAGCACTGAATGTTGTTAGAGGATGCCAGTCATCTAGCCATCTGCTGAAGACAGACAAAAGAACAAACAAGGTTAAAGGGAACAGAACACTGAGAAAATTAATGGTTCGCTCCACTCTGAATCTGAGGTTTTTTTTATTGCAACACATCCTTGTGTTAAGAGTCTGCAGAGACTCTAGGTTCCCAACTTCCTTAACTCTTGAGGGCTACACTCAGGTAACTCCCAAGCAGGGATATAAAATATATGCTATTATTTTCAATCCTTTTTGCCCGATTAACACAATGAATTGCAGTGTGATTATAATTCAAGATAAGAAAAGTTATTACTAGAACGCTCCTTTTTAAGATGCTCCAGAATATCTAGCTTCTAAGGATAGTTTTATAATGAGGATAAAAGGCACACAAGGTTATCTTGATAGATTTAATTTGCATTGCCAGAGAACCTTAAAGAATTTAGTTTTCTTTCATGGTTAATTTTTTATTTACTTGCAATAGGTGTTCTTTTAATCTTTTTTTTTTTTTTTTTTTTTTAAAGGTGACGTCAAGAAGCAAAATAATTGGATTTTTATCATAAAGCAAAAAAAAGGGCAAGGATTGGAAATATATTTTATTACCTTCATTTTTGGCTTATTTTACATTAAAAATTCAGGTCTCATCAACCTCACTATTTTGGCAAACTAGTAGGATTGTGACATCACAAGCACCAAGACGTGGCAGCTAAGTAATTCGGGGTGATAGGGATTTTTAAATAGACTGTTTAAAACTCTGAGTGAACTAGGTGTTAAAAAACAAAAACTCCCAACAACATTTGGGAAGAAATATCTGAGGTAAGATTCAAAAAAACCATACCCCTTCAATGAAGAACTAGGAATGTTCCCATTCTAATTCCCTGATCCTCCAATGAGACCAGTAGGAAAGAAAAAATCTTGATAGTTCTGATATTTCCAGGGTAAAGAATTTTTACTGCATCATGAAAAGCAAAACGCGCACTTTCCCTCCCCATTTTAAGTTTGCAAGTCACTTTTAAGGTTTAACTAATATGTAGTGGAGCACACTGATAGGTATGATTGGCTGGAAAAGTATGATGATAATGGCTAGGAGTTGTGTATGGTGTTTTATAGATGTTACATTTATTTTCTCGTCAGGCAAAACCCCTGCCAAGAAAAGCCTGCCCTCAAAAAGGCCATGTGAAACTAGCAACATTTCTACAAGCATTTAGTGCCATTTGTCACCACAGTAATGTGGAATACAATCAGACCTGTAACTTCCCCACAAACTTCTGCTACCTCTTCCTACCTATGGCTTTTGGGGTCTTTTATGTCATCCAAGCACATCTTATGTCATATTTGGAACCTTACCTCAGCTCTTTACATTGGAGAAACAAGCAGACAGCTGGCTGATGGATTCAGAGAACCTCCCATGCTAATTAAATATGATTATTCTACTCTGCAATGCACATTATTCTTTTTAATATCAGAATATAACTTTCACAATGACCTTCTTTTCAATGCGACAAACAAGATTTCAGGAACCCATTATAAGAAAATCCCTTAGCTAGAGTACAATGTGCCTGCTAATATGTCTACTGGCTTCTTGCAACATACAGAAGTGTAATCATAATTCTTATCAAGTGCCAGTAGTGTCTGAGAGGGCAGGTGGACCGTTAGCTTATGCCATGATTGATTAGTGGTCACGATTACCCTCTGTTTATGATGTTCATTGTGCTATATCATTAACCCTCTCTGATGTTATTCAGCCTGTTGTATCCTCCGTAGTTTTTAAATCAGGCACATTCCAGTGTCGTCTTGTTAGATGTTCAAAATAGTCTCCCTTCCTCCTCCTCATTTTCTCCAACAAAAACTGCTTTATTCTGCATTGCTACTACTGCAGCAACACAGTTGTCTTCTCTCAGAGGAGTCTTAATTTTGCTGTATGGAAATGGGGCCACATTAAATAAATACATACATAGTTACCCCATTCTCATCCTGTTGCTTAAGGTATTTTTCAACTGTCTCAGATTACACCAAGGTTAGCGCCTACCTCTCAGGTTTCCTGACATAGTGCTCAGAGAGTATGTCTACACTGGAGCTGGAAAGTGTATATTCCAGCTTGAGGAGACATACCTGGTGCTAGCTCTGATCAAGCTAGCATGCTAAAAAATAGAAGTGTAGCTGTGGCAGGATGGGGTAGCTACCCTGGCTACACTTTTTAAGCACGCTACCTTCTAGCTCCAGTGCAGACATAACCATCATTTGTTTTCTCACCCATTTACTACATGCTACACCCTGATTTCACACAACAGAGCAGAGCGAGATGGTCAGAGGAACCTAACCTGGTGGAAACCTGGAAACAGCATGAGGAATTCTCTAATATGGCAGGGAAGAGGGATAGACAATGTAGTGAGGAAAAGTGGCATAGAGAAGGGCAAATACTAGGAAGCCAAAAGAGGGGGAGAAAAAGTAGGAACCAGTAAGAGTGAAGGAAAGGATACATATGTTAAGGACAATGTACTACTGCAGTTAACAGTTACATGCCATTACAGTACCCACACTTTTGCAATTAAATATCAAAGTTCATCTGCATCTTTTAGTACTATAACTAATTATATGCTTGATTGCCTATCTTCTTGCCCCATGACAGGGGGAAGGGAATAATATAGCTATAAAATAAATAAGAATGCTATATATAAAGCATTTCAACTTGTTAAATCTCACCTCTTCCACAGAGCACACACACTAATCGTAAAAAACAAAAACAAAACAACACACCATGCTATTACAGAATTGATGTCTTCAGAACTCAAGAGCTAGGGAATTCCAGAGTTAAGGTTGCCAGCGCATCCTTCCTTCAGCCCCCTTGTGCATACACATTATGCTACTGTTTAATTGCATGACCATACACAATCCTACCCCCCCACACACTCACATGTGTTTTTTAGAAGTCTATAATATGTCCAAATTTGGATGGATTTTCATGGGGACAGCAAAAGGCACTTTCCTTGGCCCAGGTTGACTCCCCCTGCTAAATTCCAAGTCCATACCCTATTAATGCATGCAGGTGCTACAGTATTTTCACAAAATGCCTGTAAGAATATATTTAACATGGACAATGTATTCCCCCCCCATCTTATTCTTTGAAATGGATGAGCCATTTTAGCTCTACTTTACCAACAAGTTCAACCTGAGGCAGACACCCAACCTAACTAGTTAAAAGTTTGTCAAAGTTATAAGCAAGTGAAAACACAATCTTATCATGCAAGGTATTGGACAACTTCAGCTCCAGGCAGCATTACTAGCTCTGCCTCTAGTGTTTCAAAAAGTTGTTCTAATAAGTATCATTGCTGGAGGTCTTCCACTGTCCATCTGCATTGTGTGTCTAAAGGCAGGTCTAACTACACTGTATAATTACTTCGGTATAATTATGCCACTCAGAGGTGTAAAAAATCCAGACCCCTGAGCAATGTAGTTATACCGACCTAAGTGCCGGTGTCGACAGCGCTTCATTGGCTGGAGAGCTTTGCCTGTTAATATATCTACCACCTCTTGTGGACATTGATTAACTCAGCTGATAGGATATGGTGATGGTGTCCCTAGCCTCTTTTTGACAGAAGCTGGGAATGGGAGACAGGTGTGGATCACTTGATAATGTTCTGTTCATTCCGTCTTGGTCACCTGCCATTGGTCACTGTTGGAAGACAGGATACTGAGCTAGATGGATCTTTGGTCTGACCCAGTACGGCCGTTCTTATGTTATGTTCTTAGGGCATAGAGCACCTTCATTAAAGTGATGCAGCTGCGCCAATGCAGCGTTTTACACGTAGACCTGTCCTAACTCTCATGAGAGAGAGAGAGAGACAGACAGACAGACAATTTGAGTCTCTGGGCCTAAATTCATTGGGGCAGAGGCCACATGCAGATACCAAAAGGATGAGCATTTTGATTTGTAATCTAATCTAATAGAGATTAGACTAAACATTTAATCAGGCCTGGTCTACATGTAAAAATTAGGTTGACCCAACTTCATCACCAAGGGGCCTGTGAAAAATTTCTCTCCTTGTGTGACATTACTAGGTTAACCTAATCCTCCTTCTCCCTCCACCCCCACTTCCCAAGTAGATGCAGCTAGGTGAATGGAATAATCCTCAGAGAGGTGGATTTAAGTACATCAACAGAAAACCCCTTTCTATGAGTTTAGGAGAAGAGCCTACACTGTGGCACTACAGTGGCACAGCTGCAGCACTGTATCTGTGCTGCTGTAGTGTAGACAGACCCCTAGTTAGCTTGCTGTAACTTTTTTTCACCTCTGTCAACAAAATCTTTGATCTCCAAACAGCCCAACACTCTCATTCTCACCATTCTAAGTCACTGGGGGGATTAAAAGAAATCCATAACAACTAACAGCGGAAACACTGCCCTCAGCTAAAATCAGTAACCTAGTTCACACAGACTAGAGACAAATTGGCCCACATTAGGCAAGGTGACAGAGGAGTTAAATTTAAGTTTGCTATATACAGCTTTTTCCTCTTTTCTATATAAGAAAACTCTAAACAGCAAAACCACAAATTCTAGTTTTGTTTGCTTTCAGTACTATAAATATATTGAATAAAATTTCAGGGGAGGCTTGTCCACAAACTTATTTTATTAAGGAGGCTATATGGCTCCAGGAAGAATAGCTGAGAATGAGGAAGTTACTCTTGGGAATGAGAGTGACTATGTCAGGAAATGAGTACTGCCCCAAAATGAAACTATCCCTTCTGTGGCACCTCCTAGAAAAGCAATGTTTCTCAGCCGCATAGTGCCATGCATTACGGGAAATATACACCAGATAGGCAAAAATCATGGAGTCATGCCAGAGCTGAATCTGACTCTGGGTGCCAAATTCTTTGCTGGAGTAAACTGAAGTCAATGGAGCTGCCATTTACTCCAATAAGAACTCGGCCCAATGCATTGTGAGGTGTCCAAAGTCTGATTTCAGCTTCTTCTAGTTTTTACATTTCCCCACTTTACAAATGAGAGGACATTGCAATAGGTTTCGTTCACAAACCCAGCACAACTGCAGTTCATGTACCTGATTATTGCATTTGCAAAAATCAAAGCGAAAGATCAATATGGCATCCTAATAAGAGGGAGCTCAAAGTATTGTATCACAGCACTGCTTGTTACAGTTAGTTAGTGGGGGGATGGAAAAGAGGAAAGAAGAAACATCTATGTTTAAAGCTACTCCTGCAGAGAAAAGGAGAGATTTTTTTGATGTTTCACTGGGAGGGGCTCAGATACCTCAGTAAATGAAGCTCACATGGAATACCTACATAGATATATATTTTACATCCATTTTAAGCTGTGTCATATTCTCTCCCCACTCCCCACCCCACTCTTGCCCACTTCTCTTGTTTTTATTGCTTGCCCTGCCCTCTTTAGGAAGAGGACCTGCCATTTTTATACTATGTAGGTAAAGTGCATAGCGCACTTTTGCAGTCTGTTAAAATACATATTATTAATACAAAGTTACTTAAGCAATCTCACAAAAGAAAGTTAATATTTTGTTAATATTTTAGAAAATAAATGCTTGTGATGTAATCTAACAGTTGGCAGACAGTTCTATAAAGAATGTGAAACATTATCCTGGTGTTCTCATGGTTCACTCACGGGGTGAAATCCTAGCCCCTTTGAAATCAATTTATTCTGTGCCACCCATTGAAGTCTATTGAGATCAGTGGGGCCACAACTGCACCCCTCAGTGTTTCCCTGTTTACAATCTGCAAGTACATGCCTCAGAGTTTGCACAGTGTGCTGCAGCTTCCTTTCTCTTCTGCTCCCAAAGGCTAGAAACAGAGTTTTACAAAGTCATAATTTGTGAACTCACTTCTATATATATCCAGTTTTCAGGTTTTGTGTCTCAATAAAAAAAAAATCAACAGAAGAGGGAAATCTTAGCAGATACAGATCTAAATTATTTGCAGAAAGGAAGGGGAATACATCTCAAGAGTAGACTTTCTCTGAAGCAAAGTATTTCCTATTCCCACAGGGCTGAATGCCAAAATGGCACCAGAGTTCCAGATTTACAATTAAAAACCTACTGTCTATCTAGCAAGGGTAGATATTCATATACTGGAATTTCTACAGCAATTGTCACAGGAGGATCTAGGCCATATAGATTAGTTACAGACTAGCCCACACCTTGTAAATAGTTTGTGTGCTCATGTAATATGTAAAAGGCACATTTATTAAACTGACAGGTCACATTTAATCCAAGATTTAGGTTCTATAAATAAGTTACTACATAACCTTGTCTAAAAAAAAAAAAGTTTCCATTTTGTTTTGTTCATTTCAGTGGAAACAATTTTTAAATAAATATTTTCTTGCATAGTTGATGGGGATAAGATTCTAAATTAGCTTCAGGTCTAAGACCAGCAGTCACCCAGTTATAGAAGGAAAGCTATTTGTGTATTATTATTATTTTTTCGGGAGGGGGAAGGTGTTATAGGACAATCTATCATCAAATCTTCTAAACAGAGTTTTCAGGTAGTTCTGACCAATCAACCAACCACTTCATACATTCTTACATATAATTTGCACAGTTGGCAACTCTTGTGATTTTATTGTTTTATCATTGGACTTGTGATGTTTATTATTAAAGTTTCTCATGATCTCAGAATTGCTGGCATTAAACGCAGTTTTTGCCCTTATTCAAAATTTCCAAACCTCATTTCCCCCCCACCCAGCCACCCCCAAAAAGAAGCCAGAGCTTGCCCGTAGTTTCAATTATCACCATTTTCCTAAAGCCTTTTCATATGGGAGAGAGAGACAGCCTCTAATAAAGACAGTCGGGTATCTCATTGTTTGGAATGGAACAGAAGAGAGACTGACCTCAGAACAGATTCTCTATCTCCCACAAGCTTCCCTTTTGTGTGTGTGGGAAAGTACAATGAACAGAGCAGAAAAACAAAAAAACCCAGCCAACAAAGAGTTCAAGTCTCACCTCTCTCAACTACTAGTATTAATAGTTCTATGCACTTCACAACCCTTATGACTGAACAGGTCTTCATTTGTCAACAAAGTCAGCCAGGCACCTTTCAACAGTACTAAAACCATACACAAGTCTATGAAGCCCCAACAGGCCCTGCCACCCTTTTCCCTAGCCTATCAGGTCATGGGCTCACCTCCCTTCTTGTTGCTTTCTTGAAGAAGGCCTGGTGACTAACCACCACCCTCTGCAGCAACCCATAAGTTCACCTCTTTCCACCATCTCCAGGGGGCAAATCACAGGCCTGGTTTCCCAACCAGCATTTCTATAGGCGTGTGTGTGTCTTACACACCCTTCCCAAGAGTCTCACCTTCCATTCACTCCCAGTGACCCCTCCCATTGTCAATCTGCCCCTGCTAGCCAGGGTGCATCTCAGTGATCTCCTCTCACCGAGGTAAGGTCAGTTCTTGTACCTGTATTTTTAATTCGTTTTACTGTGGAAAAGCTTCTGTTCTCAGCTCCTGAGATTTCCAAGGTTACAAATGAAATGCTAGTGCAGCACATACAATACCTCTGAGCAGCTACAGTGTGGTGGCAGATTATCCTGAGAAGAAAACAGTTCACAGAGATTTCCAAAGGGACAAGAGGATCAAGACCTTAAGCAAGCAGACTGTAAACCACCAGTTTAAATAAAAGGAGTTGTTATTTTTGTGTTTGCTTCCAGATACTAGGGAAGGCTTGCTACCCTCATGCTGCTCTCCTCCTTTTGTTTTTGTATCAGAGAACACCTTTGGCAGTAACTGCTGACAAATGTATTCCAGTCTACACCACCTACCCTGTATCCAGTGTTCTCTGCATGTAGCTAAGTAAAGAAACTGATAATGAACATATGTACAGTCAAAATCTGGCAAGCATGCACATGGGTTCTCGCCAGAAAGCCTACCCCCAGTAGCTGAAGCAAGAACTGTAAATTAGCTGTTCCTATTCTGGGATCTCCTGAAACTGGCTAGAGACTTCTGGCAGTAACACTGGGTCAGATCCTAGAATCTAAGGGGTGTGGATCATTCAATGTTGCTGATCCTAAGAAGCCTTCAAAATCAAGAGTCAGGTTCCCCCCAAAATTCATGAGATTTTTATTTAAAAAGTGTGTATTTTTTTAATTTGCCTTCTGTTATTTCTGTATGTAGAGGGTATACCTTTACAAACATTTTTAAAATGAAATATGATATTCCCACCTATCTATGCAAGGCTCTCAACATGCCTTTGAGGTAGAGAAGTGCTATTGTCCCCATTTTACAGATGAGGCACTGAGACCCAGAGAGGCTAAGTGACTTGCTGAAGGTCACACTGGAAGTCTCTGGCAGATCAGGGACTCGAACCCAAGTCCTAGACTAGTACTCGCTGTACAATCTTTCCTGCCTAACCCCATGAACAAGCTTTGGCTCATTTCCTATAGCGTATCTCTCAGAGGAATTTGACACATTTTTACTAATTTATTTGAGCTCATTCTCTTTGGGTGTTCTAGAAACACAAGAAAACCTTATGATTACTTCACCCCAAAGAGGAGCAAAAAGATCTCTGTTCAGCATGTAGGGCTTGATCTCACATTGTGGAGCAATTATAGTGGTTCACAAGGCTGAGCGGGGCTTTTCCTGCCGTTGCAGTTCTGGATTACTCTGGGTTTCCTAGAAACGAGAGCAGGAAGACCTCTGTTCCCAATATCCCCCATGTTGACAGCCAGGCAGCACAGAGGAGGAACCAATCTGATTCAAATGCAGATAACGCAAAGCCAGATCTCCAGGGAGGAGTGGGAAACTAAGACTGTGAGTTGGGGTAGGAAGGGAAGGAGACAGAGATTGGATGAGGGGCTGGGAGGGAAAGGGGGAGAGATCTGACAAAGGACAGGGAGAACTGGTACAAGGAGCATTGAGGGCACATATAAATTGGATGAGATGCACAGCAAGGGAAATTGGGACTGGGAGCCAAAGGTGATGGGGGCTACAGTAGGTCAGGGAGAGGGAGAGAGAAAGATCTGATGAGAAGCAAGAAGGGGAGGAAGTGGGACTGGCTGGGGACAAGGAGCTGGGTGATGGGGTGGCAATGAGAATGGTTGGGCAAGGAGACTGGGACTGGAATGAGGGGGGAAAACAAGAACCAAGACAGGGAGTCCTGAGGAGTTGCTGGGCAAGAAAGACTGGGATGAGAATGGAAAGACAGGAATGGAAACTGTTTGTGGCTAGGTGAAGAGAATGGGAATGGGTCACTGAGCCAGAGGTTAGGAAGAGACAGGACAGGGCAGAACGGAGACGATGGGACAGAAAGGTTAAGCTTAGGGAAAACAGGCAGAGGAGTTTGTGCGCACACTGCCCTCCCCTCAACATCCTTGAGTCTCACTATTACTCTGCTGTCACCAAATATCTGTGAAGCCCACTGAGCAAAGTATCCCATTCTCCCCTAGTTCTGGTCCACATAGGAGTAGTAAGTGGTCATGCTCTATTCGTTACATCATTAGCTCCAGTCAGGGCCAGCTCCAGCATTTCTGCTGCCCCAAGCAAAAAAAAAAAAAAAAAAAAAAAAAAGCCGCGATCGGTGGCGGCAGTTCAGTGGCAGGTCCTTCGCTCCTAGAGGGAGTGAGGACCGGCGGCCCCCGAAATTGCCACAGGTGCCGCCCCTCTCCCTTGGCCGCCCCAAGCACTTGCTTGTTAAGCTGGTGCCTGGAGCCAGCCCTGGCCCCAGTGGCAGAGGAAATGAAGATTCCAGTCCTGTTGATTACCCATGTGGGTGTCAATCTGACTCCACGCTATAGAATTGGTTTTTCCGTTTGCTTTTTTAAATAATGGAGAAATTACTCAAACAAGTACTTCGTTAAAACCACATTAAGGTTGCAATGTTAAGCACTCAAGTTAATGTGTATGCATTAGGATACAGTCTTTAGTTACACAATCACATAGTATTTTTCCACAGGACCCTTGCTTCATTTGTTGCAGAAATTGGAAGATGTGCAGTGAATGAGGCTAGGGATTGCAGGAAAAGAAAGGACAGCCTCATAGCTAAAAGAGCTGAATGCTGCCCTGGAGAATTGGATTCTATCCCTGCCTCTGCCCCAGCGTTCCTGTGTGATGCTGGGCAAGTCACTGAAACCAAACTTCTCCCAGGTTCAAGGCCGGCTCCAGGCACCAGCCCAGCAAGCAGGTGCTTGGGGCGGTCAAGGGGAAGGGGCGGCACATCGGGCTGTTCGGCGGCAATTCGGTAGCGGGTCCCTCTTGGAGGGAAGCACCTGCCGCCGAATTCCAGCCGAAGAAGAAAGCGGCGTGGTGGAGCTGCCGCCGGAGTGCCGCTGATCGCAACTGCGATTGCGGCTTTTTTTTTTTTTCCCGCCGCTTGGGGCAGCAAAAACCCTGGAGCCGGTCCTGCCCAGGTGGTCAGTAATTATGTGTTCACAATTTCTTCGTGCCTAATTTGGTATGCTGGAGCCAATCTGCAGAAGTACAGAGCAGTAATATCTGTAACTGAAGTCAACAGGAGCTGTGTTTCGAACATATAAAATGCTCTATAATGCTAAGTACTCTGAAGAAATCAGGTCCTAGGTGTCTCAAATTGGGCATCCAAAGTTAGCAGATGCTTGCCCTCAGTTCCCTATCTAAAAATGGTGATATCATCACCCACTCATCTGACAGAGGAGTTGTGACGATTAATTAAATGTTTGTGAAGCCCTCATGCTATAGTGACAAATGCCATAGAAAAGCCCTTGAGAAGATTAAATAGTTGTGTATTCAGAGCAGGGTTTGAATAGCATACAATAAATAAGCCTGGGGCCAGACACTGAACAGTGAGAAGAAAACAAAATACTAAATAGTTGCTCATTCAGTGAGCACCTTCCACCCTGGGCGCTGTATGAGGTGCAGGGCCTGTGGAAAAGATAGTATGTGATCATGTAACTAAAGGCTATCAATCTATATACACATACACAAGGGACTGAATTAAGGTTGCACAGGCAATCTTAACTCTGGAATTTCCTGACTTTTGAAGGCTTGACTTTGCAACAATAGTAATGTTCTTTTAACTGTGTATGTGTAGAATACACACACCCCTACACCTACTTTATATTACATTCCTCCCATCTAGCCATAAGGAAAGGGAGGGTGGTCATTGTCACGCTGTCTGGAGTAGCTCTCAACTGTGACGGGCCTACTGCAGGGCAGACTGTCCCAAAACAGGGCAGATACCCCAAACTAGTGGTATGTCCTATAATTAGATTTCACCAATGTGAACTCCTGGATCACTAGAACAGTCTTATCATGGAGTCACAGACAGTCCCCTTAGACTCACCAGTCTATCTTACCACCCAGACAAACTGAACTTTGTGATAAAAGGTCACAAACCAAAAATCACATCAGATTGCTCCCAGTCCCAAGAGACCAGTCACTTACCCCAGATCAATTGGTACTCTAGATCTTATACCAAAGAAAATGCTGGCAGCCAATTCTATAGTCAACTAACTATAGAATTTACTAGCTAAGAAAAGGAAGTGAGAGTTATTGAGAGTTTAAAGCAGATAAAATATATGCACAGGTGAGTCACGGTTTGTAATTCCAAATGGCGGCCATGATGTAATAAAGTGCCAGTTTCCCAAAAGTCTTTTCAGGGTTCCCAGATCATCTCTGGGGATCTCCACTTTGCACTGGTACCCTTCCCTATAAGAGTACAAACAGCCCAGAGACCCATGATCTTTCCCTGAATCCATACTTATAGTTTCTCCTCATAGAAAACAAACTGACAGCGTCATTACCCCATGAGTTTTTTCTTTAATGCTGGAGAGTGAGGAATGCATTTTGAGTCTTTGACTTCCATTCATCACACACTTGCTTTGAAATTAGCACTTTTCTTTTGAAGTTCTTCATTTGCATTCCACAAGGCTTCTTTCTCCTTTGATGGGTTATTTAGTTACAGGGGTATACACAATGTAAATGTTTGCCAATACATTATAACGGGATACAGATAAGTAAAAACAATGCATGTGACATCCCATTAGCTTTCTTGACATTTAAACACCAAATACACTCATACATTTAACAATCACTTTGATCTATACTAAAACACAAGTGAATTGGCCTGGGCTCCGGGATGAGCTGGCACCCGGTCTACCAGTGTCATAGTTATATTCCTCTGAAATCTGATGGCAACCCCAAAGTTGGGAACCCGTGGTGTAGATATTTATAATGCTTTCATCACGGTGGTATCCAAAAGCATATCTATGTATGTGAACACTAATCATGCAGACAGATATGCAATACCGTGGCCATGGTCAACTACTTTCCAAAAAAGTAAATGGGTTCAGATTGAGACTAGATTAGGACTAAACTGCATAAACAGGTGTCTGGTATCATGTTGGACTAGATGCAGATTGACTACTATGACTCAACTGGGAGGATAGCAGGCGACTCTAGTCACCCTCTTCTCTTTTACCCTTGTTTTTTCTTTCCCCTTGTAAACCCCGTTCTTCCTCTTCTACTGTTCTGACTACCTTAAGATTTCTCAAATGATACCTTGAAGAGATGTAATTTATAAAGATCCTCTCGGAACTGTGTGTGCTCAGAGCTGTAAAAGAAAAAGGGAAAGGGCACAGGATGCTGTGTACACATTGTCGTATTCATGAAGAGATCTGTGTAGGCTGAGATTCCCTGGCTTGTTCTCTCTAACCTTTATCCAAAATAAAGATTAGAAATAAGTCTTTTAAAAAACCATTTTCATTGCATGAGACTCAAAGAGCTTTTAGTCACCAACTGGACTGCCTGCAAATTGGGCAAATGGTGGGGGGATGGGTGAGACAGGGAGTGGGATATTTATGAAATTAATTAGTTAAGAGCTGGAGTACATGCCTGAGAATGTACTAGAACCAGACTGGGAAAGGCAGGGTCCAGAAACACTGCTTGGGGAAGATACTCCAAAGGGAGATTTCAGTTAACATGCTAAGGGACCTTTTCCCCCCACACAAATCATGCACTTTTGTCACAATGTACATAAAAAAGGGGACACAGAAAGGTCTGCTGCAGATCCAAATCCAAACCTCTGTGTCCTTCCACATCCAGTTAACCATGCTCATTTTTTGTAAGCATGGCAATTTGACATCAATTCAAATCTGAGTGAAGGAATGCTTGTCTGATATTCAGAGCTGCCGAGAGTCGGGGGAAGGCAATGGCAGCTGCGGCTACTCAGTACTTCTGAAAAGCAACACAAAAACACAGACCATTCAAAATGTGGTTTCATCTGATACGTTGCTCCCTGGAGAAGCTAGGGTATACATTTATTTTTACAAGGAGGAGAGTGCTGCTGTGGTTTTTCCACAGCTCATCTTCAAATGACCTGGGAAATGACAACTTTGACAAAAATTGGCTTTTCCACAAAGCAGAAAAAAAAACTTTTTTTTTTTTTTGAGAAAGAGAAACATTCTGTTTCCATAGATAATTATCAGGTTTCCATTGAAAATCCAGGTTTCTCCAAATGAAAGATACAATGAAAGGCTGAAGAAAATTCAAGAAGTTCGGAGATTAGCACCCAAGCAACCTGGTAGTGAGGGGCTAAGAGGCGAAGAGTTCTGGAACCTAGACACCCCATTCTCATCTCAGTCAAAAGGGCATGGAGAGAAGGGTTCACTCTGCAAAACAAAAGCAGATACGTCCCAAGGGGAGGATTGAGAGACAAAAAACAAAAGAAGTGGCGGTGGTCTGATGACATTACAACTAGCAGTTCATTAAGATTGTTCTATCAATCAGATAAATAGATTCATTCACTGGCTCTAGGCACCTTTACTGAAATTACCACTTAAATCATTAAAAGTAAAGCCAGCAGCTACTCTACGCCCACAATAACCCACATGCTAAAAAACGATGCTACCCATCATCCCCACACAAACCGCAAGCCCTCTAAACCACTTCCTCTCCGAAAGCTTTGGTCAGTGTGGAGGCTGGGATTTCTGAAGGAGCCTAATGGAGTGGTATTCTCAAGTCCCATTGGCTTTCAATGGAGTTGAGTGTTAACTGAGGCTACATTGAAAATCTCAGCCATAGGCTTTGCCGTGTGCACAAAAGATTAACAAAGTTGGAGTATTTCAGATGAAGAGGGTTGGGGGAGGAAGAGGCTCCAAAGCTGAGGACTCTTCATAGGAGCCTCCTTTCCTTTTTTCTGAGCGGCTGGGAAAAGATTGCTAGCTGGAGCAGCATGTTGAACCTGTAATCCACTGGCCACAGGGCAACCTTGTGAGATGTCAATTAAGTTCATCCCAGTAGTGTATACATTTCATAGCAAGTGAAAATTAAACCCTTTTTCTTCCCAGGCCCAATCTCTACCTTTTCCTACTCTGTCGCTGTTTTTCTCCATCATTTTTCTTGCAATCACAGAAGCTCTTCCACTAACACCGGTTCCTCTACACTTGTTGCAGATCATAAAGATCTCTGTGAAACAAACTGACAAATTTGTCCTTTCAGTGATCAGTTCTACTGCCCAGCAAATTGGAGTAATAAATCATTTAAGTGGATGGATTTGTCAGACGACTCTGTAGCAGCATAACAGACCTGAACAGCATAAGTAATAAGACTCTGTAACAGCATAAGTGACATGACGAAGAGCACTGTGTAAGCTCAAAAGCGTCTCTCTCTCTCAGACCACAGAAGTTGGTCCAATAAAAAATATTACCTCCCCCACCTTGTCTCTAAGAGCTTTACACACAGCGATTCTTCGAGGAATGGGAAGAGGCTTACAAAAAATAAAAGTTAGAACAATACAAAGGGCATTAGAAAGAATCAAGTCAGAGTGGCAAATATTCAATTATAATCTTCAAAACTGAGATGGCAAAATCTCAACTGACCCACGTATTTTTGGTTCATCCCTACTAGCTACATTCATATCCGAAACTTGTTGAAACTGAATATATGCTGTCAGCATAACATCTGCTCCCTATTTCTACCCTTAGGTGACTGGAGTAATTACCCGCTGCTACCTGTACCAGCTTCACTGCTGTGAAATGTTGCTCATGTAAAGTCAATCATTCCTCTGTTCACAAGTGCCAAGTGATTGGCTGATAGTTGAATTGTACCATCTCTGCCTGACGTACCGATTAGTTGCTCTGTTTCATTTCAGGCTTACTTCAAATCAAGTGGCCCTCAAGACATTGCTGCCACAGCTCTGTACAACACTACATCAGCTACTAGCAACAAAACTGACTTGTGGTATTAATTGACTTAAAGGAATTAAATATTTTTCATGCAGGTAAAATTTCAGAACAGTTATGCATGCAGACTTTTCCATTACTTATTTGTAGTCAGTCCTGGTGGGAAACATTTTGTCCAACAAAAAAAAATTGAGATTTCAAAAAGTTTCCTGTTCTGCATCAAGATGAAACAAAGACCTTTTTAAAAAAAAAGGGAGAGCAAGAAAGACTGGACTCTACAGCCCAGTAGCCGGGCCATTTACCTAGGCTGTGGGAGAACCAGGTCCAAGTCTATCACAGCTGATTCCCCACTCTGGCACGTCGAGTGCAGAAGGGGGGGGAGCAGCAATGATTCTAAAAAATAATACTGGCCACTCTAGGCTTGTATTAAACTCCTAACATTACAACTTCTCTCTGATCTTGGATGGGTAGATGCTGCCACCACTCAAATGCAAAAAAAAAAAAACCCTTTGAACTCAGAAAGGCGCCCTTGGGAATTCCTCCCTGTGGGGTACCCTCAAAGCCCTTTCACCCCTCCTCCAGGGAAGAGCTGAGAAAGGAAACAAAGGAAATCAGCTGTTGCCACCAGCTAATTAAACAACATATGCACAAACCTCTTAGGGGACACAAACCCAATCCTGTTCTTAAAAAAGGTAAATTTTGTTAAAAAACAAAAAGAAAGAAAATACAGCTGGAATGTAGGCTATTGCTAGGTTTAAAAAAAGAGAATATAATAATTAACCATCAAGAATGCTTTTCTTGAGGTCCAGTTTAAAGGTTACAAGCAAAACAAAAGCACCTGGGGTTAGCACAGAGGAGTCCACAAGCCATAAAGAGATAAACCCAATCGCATCTTCCTAGACATTCCCTGATCTACTTACATATCTCGGGTTTCAGATAAGTAGTTTTGAGGTATGAGCTGATGATTTTCATATCTGGATTAAAGCTTCTTACAGCATTGCTGCTCTGTGTCTCCTTTCTCCAGAGAACAGACAGAAAGAAAAAGGGAATTTTTTTTCCCCAATTTAAAAAAGTTCTAGTCTTCCCATTGGCTCTTTTGGTCAGGTGCCCACTCCCTTCCTTTTACCTATGGGCTTTTTTTTTTAAATGCTTTACAGGTAAAGCAAGTAGAGAACAGCTACTAACAGGGATTTTGTAGCTAACTGGCTGGCTCGGTGTCCATAAAAGGGAGCTACCTTCCGCTTCATATCACAAAGTCCCTGCTCCATTTCTATTTATTTATACAAAGTGGAACAACTCCAACAGGAGAGACTGAAAGCACATCTTTAATGTCCAGTGCTTAAGGCACTCACCTCGGATGTGGGAAATTCAGTTTCAAGTCCCTCCTCTGCCTGAATCAGGCCAGGGACTTGATCCTTGGTCTCCCACATCCCAGGGGAGTGCCCTGGGTATTTTAGGGTGGGCTTGCTCACTCTCCCACCCCTTCCAGAAATTCCATCCTGGACTTAAACATTTCCTGATTAAAGCGTTAATAAAATGGGACATTCCTGGGGGTAAGTTTTGATAAAAAACAGCATTTTTTTAAAAACAGAAGTCTGTTTCAGGTGAGGTATTTCCAATAGATAGGGAAGAATTATTGCCATTGAACAAGGCACTGGTGCGGTGTCTTCTGGAATACTGTGTACCATTCTGGTCACCCTGTTGAAGCAAGATGGGTTCAAAGCGGAATAGGTGCAGAGAAGAGCTATTAAGATGATTGGGGGACTGGAGATCCTATCTTACAAGAGGAGACTAAAAGAGCTAAGAGGGGAAATGATTACACCAGGGAGAAGAGCTAATGGGCAATGTTGGCACAAGCGCAGAAAGTATGAACTGGCCATAAATAAATTTAAGCCAGAAGGCTTCTATCAGAGAAGTGAAGTTGTGGAACAACCTCCCAGTAGGAATATTGGGGGTAAGAAACCTAACTGGTTTTAAGATGGGGCTTGATATGTTTATTAAAAGGGATTATATGGCAGGGTTAACCTGTGATATCAGGGAACTGGATTCAGTGACTCAGGAGGTCCCACCCAGTCCTATGTTCTGAGGAAATTCCCACCGGCCCCAACTGAAAATAAGGCCCTGCTGTGCTAGGTGCTGTACAAACACTATAGTGAGAGATGGTCCCAGCCTCAGAGAGCTTACAATCTAAACCCACAAGAAAAAAAGGGCAAGACAGGAAAGCGAGGAATATACAAGTGAAGTGATTTGCCAAGGGTGTTATCCAAGCCGGGGGAAAAACCCAGGTCTCCTGAGTCTCTCTTTAGGTCAATATCCACTAGACCAGTGTTTCTCAACGACCAGTCTGTGGACGGACGCCAGTTCCTGAGATCTTCCTGACACAGTTTAGGAAGGTCCCTGGTATCAAAAAGGTTGAGAAACATTGCACTAGACCATTCTGCCTCCAAGTAAAAAACAAATATATTATGCTATTAAAGGCTTAAGCCGCATCAGGAAGTATTGGATTGCTACTCATCCCGCATGATAATGCAGTGCCACATTTCCTGCTGACTGACTTCCTTCGACACAGAGAAAAGAACCAGTAGCCAAGATTAAAACACAGAATACAGCTAGGCTGGATTACAGCACCATCAGAGCTGTTTACTTCATATATAATTCCTTGTTGTTACATAAGATATCCTAAATCCCCACCCCTTAGTCATTATTGAAATACCACACACACACACACACACACACACTTGCAGCAAGTCGAAGGAACATCTATCAGATTAGCTATGGCAGAGTTCCATGCTTTCATGAGGTCCGTGACACGAATTGAAGCCTGACAGATCATCATTGCTTAGAAGTCTCTAAGTCTGTGGTTCTCAATATTTTGCTCATCATGAACCCATTTTCCATATTGAGACACCTTTCCCATCTAGCCAGGATATAGCTGAGATTCTCCTGCCATTTAACAAGATGGGAAAGGAAGGGCACTTGTGAGCTCCAGGTTGAGAACCCCTGGTGTAGGTATTCATATAATGCTCACCACTGTGATATCTGAGCACTTTGCAAAGTCACATTGATATTCTCTTTTTTCCCCCTCAGCAACAATTATAAAAATAGAACTTTTCACTTACACTGCACCAATCTGAGGATCTCAAAATGATTTAGAAACATCGTAGGAGCATCAACACCCAATTGAATTGTTTAAGTATTAATAACCCAGTGAAGGGTGTTGGTATTAATATCTCCTTTAATTATGAGAACAAAGACACGGAGAAGTGACTGAACCAAGGTCACCCAGCTACAGCTGTATTCTTCCCTCCAATGGATTTCTACACAACAGAGAGTGAAAATTGAATCCTCTAAATTTTGGTTTGGGTCTCTGACTTCAAAAAGCCCCAATCTAAGAAACAAAGTTAGATAAAAAATTGTATGATTTGGACTGGTCTTAGGTAGAACTCACATAAAACAATGCTCTGTTTTTCCATTTTATACAGACCCGTTTTGCTCAGAATTCTGCCTGGGTGGTTCAAAGAAGGGTACCCAACTCTCTGAATTTTTCTGCACACTTGATCCAAGTATCTAAACCTGAAGCCTGGAAAGAGAGACTTACACAGCTGAAGCTGTGACTATCTCTGTGCTGTAGTTAGGTAGGTCAGACTAGGCCCAATCCTGGGTTATGCTCAGCACTCAGCTCCCACTAACCAGCACCACACAAGTTCAGGCCCATCCTGCCCCACTCAACACAGGATCTGGAGGAAAATTGCACATAGCTGATGATGGATCGGTGCCACCCTGCCCATTCCATTTTGCTAAATGGGACGAGGGTCCCAGTATGGAAAAGACTGAACGTTACTGCTCCAAAAGAAAGTTCTAAAGCATCTCTTAGCTATTTCTATGAGAAAACATAAGTAGTGTCTGCCAAATACTGCATGGATTTGCATCTGCAGATGGGGGGCAGGGGCTGTGCTTTCCAGTGCCCATTTGCAGGTGTCATTACCTCTTTCTCCTTGGCATGAAACAGTACCATTTACTAATGCATTCTTGCTACTGTTTAAATGTGGGCCAAATACTGAGAGATAATATGGCACATCTGCTGAGGACTCAACTTCCACTGAACACTGAGTGTCAAAGGTATTCCACACTTCCTGGTATCCAGTCCTTCATTTTCAAGTTGTGAATATATAGTTCTACACTGTGAAGGTGAATGCTGATTGTAGTGTCGGTGTATGTAATTACGGCACCACCAGTGCCAGGCTTACAGAGAGGATACTGGACATACCACCAGTCCCTGCTAACGGAAAACGCCTTTAATTCAAATAGTAGAGGTCTGCTTTTTATTTTAAACTTGAAGGACAATTTTCTTCCCAGTCGTAACAAGAGGACAGGTTAAAATACTCCTATTTACTATCCCAGTGGAAAGTTAGCAAATGACATGAGGGGATTTTACAGAAAGGAAAGTATTCTTTTTCCTTAAGCACTTTGTTTTTATGGAAAAAAAAAGTCTACAAAATCATATGAAAACCAAGTATTTGCTATATAAATAGATTCCAGTCTTCGCATGAATTTCAAAAAGCTTTTCTTCTACCTGTGATGTGCCAAACTCTCACTCCAGCACCTCACAGATTTACAGAAAGAGCCATAAATATTAATTGGAATTTCAGTGGGTTAACCTCCCAGTGTCTGCACTCCTATTCAATCTGTGAACAGCATGAGGCAACCGTCTAGTCAAAGCACAGCAGAGGTTCCATTTGTGTTGGTTTACACATTCACCGCAGCTGGGAGAGGCTCCCATATGAGCTAGTAGCTTTATGAAATCTTTGGAAGTTATCTTTGTGCACAATATGGTTAGCTGCCAGGACTCAGAGGAAGCGTGATACCTTGGAGATGACATCAGAGTGGGTACCAAGATATCTGGGTTCTGTTCCTAGCTGCGCCATTGATTACTTTCTGCAAATCACTCAACTTCTGACACTCAGCTTCCCCATCTGCAAAGTGTTGATAACTGATACTTCCCCAGTTCGTTAAACACTGAAATCTATGGGGAAAAAGCCCAACATAATTACTAAATAGTTTTACTTATTGCAATGACATACACTGAATTCAGTAAGTAGAGATGAAAAACACAATCATAAAAGAAATATGCAAAAAGGTTTTATGGTATCTGAACTGCTTGGGAAGAGAGACATAATCAGTGGTTCCTCTCCACCACCAAAATAAATTGAAATAATATTATTCATGGAGCATCCACCATGTTCAGGAACTGTACTTTAGTGAGGTCACTAGCTAGATAGATGGGGGCGGTGGGGCTAGGTTATAAATGAACAATTTCCTAAAATTACTAACACTTACTGATAGAATTGAGGTGTTAAAGCACTAAGTCATTGGTAACTCACTCTTGAATAACATAATAATCCCTGTATCGAGAGAAAAGGCACACTCACTCTGTTTATTATTATGGCATTATAAACAGCCTTATGTTTCCAGACAAAATAATCCCTGTAATCAGAAAGGTTACTCTTCCTCTTTCAGGGAAGTTTAAGATTCATCTACACTCCTGGTATTATCCATCAGAGAAATAACACAATGAAAATACATTTTACATTAGACAGATACAGATACCACATGTGAGGGTGATATCTATGTGGTACAGTGCAGAATAAACTATATGTATCCAGAGCCATCCTCTGGGACTCGTGAAGTCTGGCTTGAAGGAACTGTGTGTGTAAAACAGGAGTCGGCAACCTTTCAGATGTGGTGTGCCAAGTTTTCATTTATTCACTCAAATTTAAGGCTTTGTGTGCCAATAATACATTTTAACATTTTTCGAAGGTCTATTTCTATAAGTCTATAATATATAATTAAACTATTGGTGTATGTAAAGTAAATAAGGTCTTTAAAATGTTTAAGAAGCTTCATTTAAAATTAAATTAAAATGCAGAGCCCCCCAGACCAGTGGCCAGGACCCAGGCAGTGAGAGTGCCACTGAAAATCAGCTCGCGTGCCGTCTTTAGCACGCATGCCATAGGTTGCCTACCCCTGGTGTAAAAGATAATCACAAATTTCATTTTTTAAAAAGTTTCTAGCTCTTTTCCTTGCAGAGATAACCTTGAAAATGTAAATGGATATAAAGTGATAAACAGATTGCTAGGGCTGAATGGAACAAGCAGCTGTGCTCAACTTCAGCAGAAGACTGGTTGTGAGGTGCTTAAAGATATACAAAAAGTGTGTGTGTGTGTGTGTGTGTGTGTGTGTGTGTGTGTAAGTCAGTTATATTTGAACTCTCCCCACCTCCTCCACACACTTCAAAGCAGCTGCACCTGTATTCTCCCTTTGTGGTCCCTCAAGGGCACCCACTCAAGGCTCCTCAACCATCACCTCTCTTGGGCAGAAAGATGTGACTCTCCCAATCCTCCCCCTCCCCAGATATTAGGGCTGCTCAGTCCCCTGATTTTCACTAGGATATTCCCAGGAGACCAAGCTGCCTAAGACATGCTTCCCCTCCAGAGGCTATGAACAGAGTAATGCTTCCAGTTATGAGTTACAGCTCTTTATAAGCAAGCATATTTATTTTTAAGGTGAAAACATTACAGAGACAACACTGAAAACCAGTACAAACCTACACACATGCTAAAAAGCTCATCAGAGGTCACCCCAACTTCAACCTCAGGATCTAGTAGATGTCAGGCCTTCAAAACCCACATCTGGGTTTTCCCCATGATTACAAGTGCATAACTATCTCAGATATAGAACCAAAACCCAGGCTAGGCAGTTCAGCTGTTCCTTTATATGGGTCAGGCCTTTGATCTCATCTATTGGATCAGCAAACAGTGACTCACCCTTCAGGGCATAGCTTCAAAAGACGGGTTCTCTCATAACTGGGGGTGGAGAATTTGCATTAACCCCACCTTACGCATTTCCCAGGAAATCCATTTAGCACTTATTGTCCCAAAAGTCAATTCTTGTCTGGCACATTTGCAATATAGCCCTTTGAATTCTCAGGCCTCACACCATCCCCATCCCGCCCCCATGAGAGGTTCCATACCATCCTGGCCCATAATAATACATAAACTTAATAAAATAAGGTTTCTCAAGGATATTGCAGGAAACTGCCAGAAACTGAAGGTCAGATCCTCAAGCTGGTTACATGACAGGTAGTTCCACTGACACTAACTGAAGATCCAGTCTCCTGTGTCCAATGATGGTAGATAGGATAATAGTATTATAATTTATAATAGTAGACACCAACCTGTTACATTTGGCAGGAAGAGGAGGGACAAGAAATTGTTCACAGGCCTATCCAAAATTGTGAAAGATTGCTCTATTTATCATGACCCTTTCACCACTTCAGTGCACTCTTCCTACTAATCCACCTTCCCCCTGACTTATTCCAACATTCCAAACCCTGGAGCAGTTTCAAACAGCTGCCATTTTGTTTAAATCAACCTGGCAGAGAAATATTTCCCTTTACATATAGGAGAGAGAAAGAGCAAGAGTGTGTGTGTGTGCGTGCACACATTCCAGCTGTCTTCAAGTATATAGTGATGTTATAAAGAGAACAGGAATCAATTGTTCCCATTAATTAACGAGGACAGAACAGGAAGTAATGAACTTAAGCTGCATCGGGGGAAATTTAGGTCAAACAGTTAATGTGGGAAGTTTCACACAATAAGAACAGGAGTTAGGCAAATGAACCAATTGTCAAGGGAGGTTATAAAATCATCATCAGTGGGAGACAATCAAGGTTAGAAACATCTCTCAGGGATGTTTCAGGTATAATAAAGTCACTCCTATTCTCCAAGCAGAGGGATCAGCAAGGATACATTCTAATTCCCTTTCAACACTAATGATTCTCCTTTACTCTTTCCTTATTCTTCTATAGCACTCATTTTCTCCTGGTCTTGTCATGTTGTGTAAGGTCCCCTATATTAAGTTAGTGATACCCTTTCAGATCCTTGGATAAAAGGTGTTTTGTAAGTATTGTTATTTATTATAACCAGTCTCCCATTTTCATGGCAAGTCCTAATTTCTTTCTGTATTGCCAGGACTTCTGATGGCAGTGCTGCCATTCAATAACTTACAGCAACTACTGATTTCAGAGGTACCCAGCCACAATATCAAGGGGAAGGTGATTTAAAGATCTGCAATGTCTATGGGAAAAATTCCAAAAAAATGTTTCTATTGTCTTCTCTTCTTTGCTTTTTATAACTATGAACATTTGATATTCAGTTAGAGCATTTAGAAACTGGGGGTTCTCCCCCCCCCATGAAAATCTTCATGAAAGATTTTATTTTTGGATTCCCCCCCCCCCCCCCCCCGTTTTGGTGGAAAAGATCTCACTGTTCTCACTTTATTTCCCCCCTTTTATTTATATTGGCAATAAGGTAGGGAGGAGAGTTAAAAAATGAAATGAAAATGGTGTGAAAAAAAATTAGAAATTACACTGCCAAATAAGTCAAAGCTTTACTTTCTCTCATTTAAAAGGGAAGTGTTACTCTGTCTCTGAAAGTAACCCTTAAAGGTAACAGTTAAATTCACTTTTAGCATTTCCATTTTAAGTATTAGTTACCTTTTGCCTTTTAAAGTTGATAGCTTCTCACTTTAATATCCCCACCACCATTTTAATACTGCTGAAAAAAAGGAGGGGACATTTTCCCCACAACTGTGAAATGAAAAAAAAAATCAAAAATACAAATAAAAAGTTGAGGCTTATTCAGGAAATTTTACAAAAAATAATTTTAAAAAGTGGAATAAACCCATGTATGACAATTTTTTTTTTAAAACAAAACCATCTCCAATTATTATTTATATCACAGTAGCATATAGAGGGCCAAGCAAGTTCAGGGCAGCAGAGATAGTCCTCTTCTCCCAAAGAGCTCAGAATCTAGACAGACAAAGTGTGGGAGAGAAAACCAAAGCACAGAGTGGTGAAGTGACTTTCCTGTGGTAACAAAGAAAATCAATGGAAGAGCCAGGACAAGAATCCCAGTCTCTTGACTTACAGTTCAGCATCTTAAGTCACGCTATCCAACGTTGCAAAGAAACCCACATCCCGTGTTCTTCCACTCCCCCAGTATTGAAAGATCTGCTCCCACATCTTCAATCTGTAGGAGTAGGACTATACACATTCTGCTTCACACAAAGCATCTCTCTTAGTCAGTGTAACTCTACTTTACTCTTTCTGACCCTGTTCTGTAGTCCCTAGAAGGTTACAAAAATAGGTGGTTCTTCCTTGGTTGCCAGCCTCACCTCTGGAGGAGCAAGCTAAAGTCAGTGATAAATGAATGTACATTAACAAACAAACAAGCAACATGGATGATCATCTGGCCAAATGGTGATGAACATTAAATTAAAAAAAACAGGAGTACTTGTGGCACCTTAGAGACTAACAAATTTATTTGAGCATAAGCTTTCGTGGGCTACAGCCCACTTCTTTGGATGCTGTAGCCCACAAAAGCTTATGCTCAAATAAATTTGTTAGTCTCTAAGGTGCCACAAATACTCCTGTTCTTTTTGAGGATACAGACTAACACGGCTGCTACTCTGAAACCTGTCATTAAATTCAAAGTTCACAAAGTTACAAAATTCATCCCATTCTATGAATTTCTCTTTACAGAGTTCAGTGTATTTGGGGAAAAAAATAAAACCTAGCCCCAGCCCAACCCTCGCACCCCCCACCCACACAAATCAAGGTTCCATATATCCCCTAACAAATCCTCACACACAATCAGGGACAATGGATTGTCTAACAAATGTCTCTGAAAGATATCTGTCTATCTTCTTGAGATACTTAAGTTGCAGATTCTTACATACTGCCAGTTCCTATGGTAGAAGTAACAGGAGATCTAGTCTTTGCGGACAATTCTTTTCTCCTACTCTGGTATTATAACAATCCCAGTCTTCATCAGAGATGTCAAGGGAGAATAAGGATCAGAGTTCCAGTAAGTCTAGGGAGTTAATGAGAATTAGGCATCAGGACCCTTTAAGTGCATTTGAAAATCTTAGCCCTAATTTGTAAACATTTATAATCTAATCCATCATTGTATTTATAACAACTTCTCTCTGACTCCCTTTACAGCTGACCTCCAGCTATTGGAATAATGCACAGCACATAAGGTCTTAACATTTTTTTCAGCTCCATTTCCCTCAATATATGTTTTCAATTTTTCTTCCAAAGTGGTCAGTTCCCATTACATATATTTTAAATAAAATAATCCAGCTCATACCAAATAATTCCTTTAAATAGTCTCCCTTAAGCATATTCTCATAGCTTCAACATTCAGAGGAATTGCCATTTGAAACATAAGATCAGTAAACGAACATATAATATACACACAAGTTTCTGGCTGAATTTATTTCTCTTAAAATAAGTAACACTAGTTTAGCAAGGCACAGCATATAGTCACTTACCCATGGGCACAAAAGGGGGAGGATGCCTTGGCCTCTGACTGGAGCTGGTAGTGTAAAGGCAGAGCATGACAGAGGGGTGGACAGACCAAATTTGAGTGGCATTGCAACCCCAGGCACCCACCCCCCCTTTGGAGCCCTTCCAGTGGGCAGGGCTCTGGGTAGCCTAGTTAGAAGAAGAACGGGGGGCATCAGCAAACCCCAATTCCCAGGAGGGTGGGAGGATTGGATCCAGGCTTTTGATGCTTTCTGGGAAAGTGGAAATAAAGAATGATGTGGTCTGGGGCTCCCAGAATGGCCTGGGAACCCTGGTGTAGGTGGTACTCAGCAGCCTTACCACCTCTCTAGGTAAGTGCACAGGGTTGGGTGCAGTGGGGAGAGCTCAGAGCTGGGTGTGGGGTAGCAGGAAGGGAGTGTGTGGAACTGGAGGCGTGGGGGAGACGGGAGAGAGCACAGGGTGCACAAGCAGCCAGAGAGTTTGAGGCTGTTTATGAGAGAGCAGGGAGTGTGGGATCCGGATGCAGAGCAGCAGAGGGAGAGCTCTGGCCCCCATCCATAGGAAAATTCTGGTTGTGCACCTGCACACACCACAGACACAATTCAATACAGTTTAGATTTCTGAGAGTCTAAAGGTCTTGATCACTCCCCTCCTCAACTCACTGTGAAGTTACTTTCTTTTCTGCTCACAGATCTTCTCCATAGAACAGTTGAAGTGTTAAAAAATCATGAGTCAGACCCCATAAAACCATGAGATTGGTTTAAGAATAATACATGTTGGATACTCCATTAGCCTGCTGGTCTTTGAGACTTCAGGGCTCATGTTTTAAAGCTTTTCTCCTCAATAATCAGGGATGGAAACTTAAAAAAAAAAATACAGAGCTGGAAATACCACCTAATCACATGACTCCAGGAGCAAGGGATTTAAGAAAAACACCAATTATGGAACTGGCAATATCAACCCAAACAAGATGGCTACTCCATGCACAGACATCTCCTGCCCCACCCCCATTTTAACTGGAGCAGGGACATGAGCCTGGCCCTTCCACATCCCAGGTGAGTGCTGTTGTGATAATTGGGCCTAAAAATGTACTGGAATTGCAAGCTCAACTATAAAGGTATGTGAAAGTTCATGAGCTGTCACAACAACATAACAAATGCTGATGGGAAAAGGTATGGAAAGGCGACAGAAAACCTGAATTAGTGTAAATAAGAAGGCCTACTGACATTGTTCACGGATTGTGTTAAAATCATGCTCGGTCAGAGACAGAAGATGTAGAACCAGAAATCAATGAACCCAAATGGGTATGTCAGATATTCTGCCTAACTGGTGGACAAAATAATGAAAGGATGGGTTATTGCTCCCACCACTCCCTTTCTGAGTCCTGAAAGAAAAATGGGGAGGGGGGCCCAGGAGGAATTGAGAAGCTTCACCATCATGGCTGCCGCCACCACCACCATTTCCCTAGGAACTGGAGGCCTTTGTCACCCTGATCCCGAGAGATGTCCTGACCAGAGCAGGCTAAAAACAGAGACCTGGACAACATCACCACCCCTGCCAGCTCAATCCTAACCACCCCCTCAGGTAATAATGGATCCGACTTTAATAGCAGCAGCAACAAGAGCTCCAGCATATCTCAACTTACGTCTTCCATTTTACCCAAAAGGACAATTATTACTATTTAAAATTCCAGCTAAGAGACTGTCAGAAAGGGTTTTTTTTTCTTCTAAGAACTCTCTCCAGCAAAAGGGAAAGGGAACAAAAAATGTTAAAATGAAATCCTTAATACTTTACATTTCAAATGCTTTCATGGGTTTTTCTTCTTTTCTGTATCTTTAATAAAAGATACAAAGGATTTTTAATGGTTTGCGTGCCATGTTACTAAGAGGCTCAGGTCTCTGTATACCAAACTCTGGACCTTATTTAACACTGTTTAATGTTGGACAGTGACTAGGTTATGTTAACACCTTTGGATCATTTATTCCACCTAAATTAATGCAACTGCGCCCTAACTACCAGGTTATACTGGGAGCTTTCTTTTTATTTTATTTTTTTAAAGAGTCTCATTTTTATTCCAACACAGAATGAAAACAAAGTATATTTTTAGAGTGTTAAACTTTTCCAAGGTCTACCCTGGCATTAGATAAAGTTGTCAAAGGCCTTCCAAAGAGAATCTGGCACAGAATGTGAAAGTGCACCACAGGCAGGGCTGGCTCCAGGCACCAGCTTACCAAGCAGGTGTTTGGGGCGGCCACTTCGGAGAGGGGTAGCACGTCCAGCTGTTCGGCGGCAATTCGGCAGACGGTCCCTCACTCCTGCTTGGAGCGAAGGACCTCCCGCCTAATTGCCGCCGCAGATCGCGATCGCGGCTTTTTTGTTTGTTTGTTTGTTTGTTTGGCTGCTTGGGGCGGCCAAAACCCTGGAGCCGGCCCTGACCACAGGATGGTGTATAATGCCTTCAGGAGGAGGATGAAGATGAGGACAGTTTGTAAGGTTAGAAAAATGAAATGGGAATGGGAGATTGGAAGAAAAGATACAGCTTGGGGAAAGAGAGAAGGCAGACAGAGGTGGTGGAAGGAGATCCTCAGGGGGAGAAAAGGAGAAATGCAGAAAGTAGAAAAACATACGAGTCAGAACATAGGATAGAGAAGTACAGACACAGGAAATCCATCTTGACAGCAACAGATCTGCCTGTCAGTGACAAAGGGGAAGCGCTGCCCTGAGAAAAGCCAGTTTAGGCTCAGGAAGCGTGAGATATGTCAGGGGGGATCAAATTACCCAAACCTAACATAGGAAACCCAGAAAAAAAAAGTTGTCCTCCCACCCCCCCATCAAACAAACAATGCCAACAACTTAGAATAAAAGGAGACTAGATAGACAGGCTGTGTTTTCTCAGTTATCTTGTGGTAAGCTCTGTACTGCCTTAGAGGAGATTCAAATTTGATCACTATCCTGTTTATTTCCTCCCTAGTCCAAGACGGGCAGGTGTGTAAAGGGAAGACGTATTATCATGGCTCTGAAGAAAGAAAAAAGAAAAAAAAAAAAAAGATGTAAAGCACCACTCCTAGGCAAAAAAAAAAAAAAAAAAGGAAGTGAAGGCTGGGATTCTGAATGACGATATGAGACCTCAGGCCCGTTTTCAGCTATGCTGTTGATATCTGAATGTGGTCTATAGTATGCCTGACCTTCCATTCAATTGCTCACTGTCCTAAGTTATCCAAGCAGCAAGACACAATTGGCCCTAATAATGTTTATCTTGGACTATATGGTAAAGATACTTGAAGTAAGATACCTGGTCACCTCTGCCTATAAAGTTGATACTGCCAATGTCTTACCCCTGGTCAATAGACTAACAAAGTTTTCTTACACACATCACCATCACTTAATACTGATTCTTTTAACTCCTTGAAATAAGGAGTCTGGATTTTTCAGCTGCATGCATTAAAACTCCAAAACTGATTACACTGAGGGGTTAAAACAGTATAGTTGGATCATCGTTCTGTGGTTTTGATTTTAGGGTTTTTTGCTTTTATCTTCCAAGAGAACTCCTGAAGAGTCTTGCTGGTGCTTGGCAACATGACATCCCTTCTTTTCTTCTACAGTAGAAAACGTATTGCCTCACCTTTAGTGGGATTGTTATAGGCTAACCATCTGCATACAAAAGTAAAGGGAGGGAACCATCCAAAGACCTGTGGAATCCTTGTGCTGAGCAAAATTGCTCCCTCTAGGTTAAAAATTGCTCATTTAAAATTAAAGAAATTGTTCTAAAAACTATATAAATTTTTTAAAGCTCACTGTATACAATCAAGTCAGAAAAGAACAGCAAAACACTTCATCAGGCAACCTCACTACCACTAATACATTTCCTTCTGATTTTATACATGCTTTTCAAATCACCAAATAGAGAAAATGTGACAGTACAGGGTTGCCATTCTGCCAAATGCACATACAGAGCAAGAAAAGTAAGAGCAATTTAATTTCTGATCAGGATCATAATTTAACTGTAGGTCCTAGAACTATTATCAGTGAAATCCCTGAGCATTGTAAAATAGTCACAGGATTGTGTTCCATGAAGTACTATATGTGGCTTGCCAGCTGAAGGCCTGTCACACGGTCGTATCTGGTAGTTCCATCCTATTCCAGTGAAGGTGGAACATTCCAAATGTCTCTCTTATAAGGGTAAAGAGAAGGAAAAAGAGGAATTAATAAAGGTTAAACAATGATCCATGTCTTTCTGTTGAATAAAATGGAGAGATTCCAGCACAAAGCACTCTAATCACTCTCCCTTGCCTCCTTCACCAGGCTAAAACCCTTTGAGCACTGACACAACTTTGGCTTCATTTCTGCAGGGAAAAAAGTTTTATCCTATCAATAACACCTCCCCCCCGCCTCACTTATATGCTGTGTAGAATAGACTTTAGTTTTAGACAGCATCTTTCATCACAATGTATTCTCACTGTTGTGATTATAGGTAAAAGCCATTGTGCATTCATTATGCCATGTACCACTGTACCTTTTGTGTCTCAAGTGTCATACTAACAAACAAGCAGATCCTTAAAATGACAAGCACCTAATTATTGATATATATGGCTAGGACATAGACTTTCCTGTTCTTTCAAAAAAGAGCTATGGGATTAATAATTCTTTAACTACTAAAGAAGGACCAGTAGTTAGGGCCTTAGCCTGAGACTCAGGAGTCCCTGGTTCAGTTATCTGCTCTGTCAAAGGCTTCCTATGCAACTTTAGGAAATCACTTACTATCTCTGGAACTCAGTTCCCCATCTGTAAAACAGGGGTATAGTCCCAGCTTCTCTCTCAGGAATGTTGCAAAGATTAATACATTTACAACTCTGAGGTGTTCAGATACGATGGTACTGGGGCCATTTAAGTACCTAAAACAGAATTCTACTTGAAGTTATCTGAAATTTGGTTTCATGTGTCCTGCAAAGAACACTGCCTTTTATAAAGAAATGCTACCTTATCATGGCTCTGAGCTGTATCCATGTCACAAACACTAACATCAATGAGAGGAAGTCGCATTTCTTCTTTTGATCTACTGAAAGGAACAACTTTCAAAAAAATTATCTTTTTAGTCAATCTTGGATTTTTCTGATTCTTCGTCAGAAATCCCACCCCAGCCTGTGTGGCCAAGTCTTTTCCCAGGGCTTACTGAAGCCTAGATTGTGTAAGTTAGTCTGTTTTGTCTGTTCTGATGCCCCATGTACAGGGCCCGCCGCTTCCCCCCCCCCCCCCCGCACGGCAGGGGAGGGCGCTGAGCCCGGCCTCGGGCCCGCTCTCCCTGACCGGCCAGAGTGCTGGAGGGAGGGCGGCGAGCCCGCCGCGGCTCTGCTGGCGGCCGGAGCTCCGGGAGGAGGGCGGAGAGCCTGCCGCGGCTCTGCTCTCCCCAGCGGCGAGCCCTACCGGGGCTCCGCGCTCCCCGGCGGCCAGAGCACCGGAGGGAGGGCGGCGGCGAGCCCGCTGCAGCTCTGCTCTCCCCGGCGGCCGGAGTCGGAGCGCCGCGCCGTGCCCCTCCAGGTGTCGCCCCAAGCACAAGATTGGTGGGCTGGTGCCTGGAGCCAGCCCTGCCCATGTAGAGCCCAAACCAATGTCCAACAGCAGGTGGCACATCACGGTATTTTTCACCTCAATACTGCTGGACAAAAATGCTTTTCTTGCACTTCTGAATAAGAAGGCTTATTCCAATTTCGCAGTGACAGTAATTCTATAACTTACATTTACACAGTGCCTTTCTTGGCTGGAAAATTCTGCAAGAAGTAGTCATGAACATTAATTTGACTAAAAGCATACATTTGCTTTGACAGCATTCACACATGTTATTTGCTTTCCATGAATATTCAGTTGGCTTCTTGTTTGCAAGGATGTTTGCAGGAAAGCTATGCATGGAATATTTGGGCTAGAAGAAGTGTTCACATGGCTGTGAACTCTCTAACCTCCTACTTATAACATTTTTGGTCATCACATGTGACAATTTAATCTAAGACTAATGAACAGTCAACATGGATAGTTTGCAGACAAGCTTGTAGATTCAAATATAATAATCATCTCCTACATAGCACTTAACTATTTTTCTCAAAATACCCTGTAATGAAGCTCTCAGGTGCTTTAGTCAAACAAGTTATTGGGCTCAGTATGGGTAACTGGATGAAATGTTATGGATGTGATATACAGCAGATCAGACTAGTTGATCTAGTGGTCCTTCTGGCTTTAAAATCTATTTTTAAAATAGCGGTATCACTTTTCCCATTTACAGATGGGGAAACGATGTTACAGAGAGGGGAGGTGACTTGCCCAAGATCCCCTGAAGATCAATGGTAGAGAGCTTAGATGCCCTGATGAGTGGCCTATCTGCAGGACCATGCTGTCTGAAATACAATGACAGACCCAAAAGAAGGTCCACATAAAATGTTTGCTGAGCCATTCTGAGTAATGGACAAATGAGAAAGTCAACATGTTTGTGGATAACTCAGAGAAAAGAGGACAAAATAGGAGTTGGCTAGCTCCTTCAGCTCTAGCCTCTGATTTTACCAATTAATTTCCACAATCCTACAGCAATTATTCAAACAGTGCAGTTTGGCCATTAGAAAACAAGCCCAGACTGATTCAATTGCTCCTTTGGTCCATTTTGTTGAAATTTAATTCTTTTCAAGGTAGACCACTCAGGCCTACTTACAATGCCACTTCATTTTTCCTAGTAGTCTTCCAAGTTTGTAAAACTAATTTTTCCCAGCTAGAATTGCCCTCAGTCAAAAATGTTCTTGTTCTTCATTAGTACTTGTTATAGAAGCAAAGTCTCAGAGGATAAAGATCTTAGGCTCTGTAGGTAAATCTATTTCCAATTTCATGTTTAACCTTCTGGTTATTTCTCTCTCAGAAGAGTACTTGTGCAGCCAGAGTCATATCCTATGACTGAGGTCTGCTTTTTCTTTCCTCAGCTCAAGCACTTGTATTAATACAAGTTTTCATCTTGTGATTTTGAGTCCAATAAATCCTAAATAATAATTTCTGCAGGATTCATTTCAGTCTTAAAGTTAAAGAATGATTAATTTATGGTTCTATGTATTTTGTTCCATGTCTCATATTATGTAATTCAAGATCCTATCCATGAGAGCATTAGCTTGGTTTTCATTCTTTTGCTAAAAAGGTTATGAGCTACAGAGCCTTTGTCTCTTTTGCTTGTAACACCAGTGACCCTGAGTAACTTGCTATTGTTAGATATTGAACCTGGACCTTTAGATCTTAGGTCGGAGAGTAGAGGCTTATACATTAAGAGACGCAGCTTTATTAGGCCATAGCAGTCTCAACTCTGTGTGGCCCACTAGAAGGAGATAGAGTACAAGGTTCTACCTGTAAGATGCTTATTGCAAGGTCAGGGCTTTATACAGTAAGTTAATGAATCCCTACTTTTGTTGGGGTTAATAAAGTAGCCCAAGAAGAGTCAGCATTCCAGGCGTTTAGAGCTCATCCTGCCAATTCTATTCCATCATTCTTAGTCACATTAATTAGCTGCAGATATTGCTAGCATCAATTTCTGCCTCTCCCCACTTTTATTGAACATTTTTCCTATGTCAAATAACTGACTTACACAGATAGAAATAATTGCAATTTCCAAGATATCATTTTACCATCAATTTTGAAAGCAGGATTACCCCTCATTACTCTGTTTTCATGAAACCATGGACAAAGGCTGATCCTTTAATCACTCTCATGGATGTTTTTGGAACCTTCTCCAATTTATCAACATCTTTCTTGAATTGTTGACACCAGAACTGGACATAGTATTCCAGCAGCTTTTGCACCAGTGCCAAATACAAATATAAAATATCTACATCTACTCAAGATTACTTTGTCTATGCATCCAAGGATCGCATTAGCCCTTTTGGCCACAGCAGCACACTGGGAGCTCATGTTCAGCTGATTATCCACCACAAACCTCAAGTCTTTTTCAGAGTTACTGCTTCCCAGGATACAGTCCCCCATCCTGTAAATACATTTTTATTCTTTTACATTCTTTGTTCCTAGATGAATACATTTACATTTAAACATATTAAAATGTATATTGTTTGCTTGCGCCCACCTTACCAAGAGATTCAAATTGTTCTGTATCAGCAACCTATCTTCTTTAATGTTTACTACTTCCCCAGTCTGGGTGATCTACAAACTTTATCAGTGATTATTTTATGTTTTCTTCCAGATCATTGATCAAAATGTCAAATAGTGTAGGTCCAAGAATCAATCTGTGGGACCCCACTAGAAACACATCTGTTTTATGACGATTCCTTGTTTACACTTACATTGAAACCTGTCAGTTAGCCAGCTTTCAAACCATTTAACAAGTCTAATGTTAATTTTCTCTCATTCTAGTTTTTCAATCAAAATGTCACATGGTACCAGGTCAAATACCTTACAGATCAACGCAGTTCTTGTTTTCACACTTCATAAAGGATGATGACAAATTGGAAAGGGGAGAGAAGAGAGCTATGATTTTCCTGGAAACAGGTCTGGGAAACATGCCTTACAGTGAGTTACTAAAGAAGCTCAATCTAGTTTATTGCAGAGATTTAAGAGGCAACTTGATCACAAGTACCTAAATGGGGAAGAGAGTTAATGGGCAGCTCTTTAATCTATCCAAAAAAGAATAAGGAGATCTAATGGCTGGAACTTGAAGCCAGACAAATTAGAAATCATGTGCAAATTTTTAACAATGAAGACAATTAGCCATTGGAACATCTACTAATGTGTTGGATTATCATCACTTAAAGCCTTTAAATCAATCAATCCAAGATTTTAAAAAATGCTATAACTCAAACAGAAGCTGTGGGCTTGATGCAAAAGTTATTGGGTGAGATTTATGTGTTGTGCAGCAGGTCAGAATAGATGATCATAGTGGATCTTTTGACGTTAAAAATCTAAATTAACTAGAATCCATCTAAATTGTTCACACACCAGTAAATCTAATGACTTAGTACATGCCTTGGTCAAAACAATAACTTTACTATCATCATTTATCTTACTGTCCTCCTAGGCCAAAAAACATTTAAAAAATAATTTAGATGTGTTAAGAAAAACATAGTATTTGTTTAAGAGACCAGTATTTTGATTATAAAAACCTTAAGACTATATGAACACATTTCTAAAAAGAAGGGAAAAAGCAAAATATACAAAGTGAACAAAAAGAAGCACTACATTTCATGCAGTTCTCAGGAAGGTATCATTATCTCTATCTTCGGAGTAACAGACAAATGTTATTTCATGAGTTTATAGAAGTGTTTGAACCATCATTGTTTTTAACAAGCCATTTCAGTTTTCAAGTCTCATTAAATAGTCAATAAGCTTTTATCAAATGAAGATATTACAACAGTCTGTGTAACACTCTTTCATAGCCTGTTGTCTCAGAACCTGATTCAGGAAAAACATCCCTATTCAAGACAGCACTTAAGTTGGTGCTTAACTTTAGGCACATACTGAAGTCCAATTGATTTCAATGAGCCTGAAGCACATGCCTAAAGTTGAGCACATACTTAAATGCTGTGCTGAATCTGAGTCTTCACAAAAGAGTAGATCCAGTCATTTGATGGGGTGGTTTCCTTTTAGTAGCATTGTTTTGCTATTGTTCACACCATACATATATTTTTTTTATTGCTACAAGAAATATTCACTATGTGATGTGTGGGAAAGTGTTCACTACACACAAGCTAGAATAGCCTGGAGTTGGGTACATAATCTGCTGTTTTTCTTCAAAACTGCTGTCCAGCTCTGGACTTCCTATACGATACAAGCACATTACAAAAATTGTGCTATTCAGTTTTACACCTACACCATGACCCCATGGAACATAACTGTAGCCTCTAACGTTTTGACAGACTTCAGAGTATGTGGAGCCCTTTAGTTATTTTAGTTTTGCACCTTCCACAGTTTCTGTATGTTTCCCAAATCTTTTCTCCATATTATTTGTAAACTGTTACAAATATTTTGTTAGTATCAAGTAGAGTTCAGCTAAATTTGGAATTTCTGTCCCACAAGAAATGCCAACATTTCTTTTCATCCCAACATAGGACAAAAAGTAGACATGTCAATTATTTCCATGGAATGGAAACTGAAAAATTTCTATTTGAAAGTGTAAAAATATTTCATTTGGACATTTTGAATCAAAAACTAAATCTTTTGAAACTCCCAAAATCAAAATATTTCATTTTGATTTGTTCAAGTGACTAGAAACCCCCTTTGTTTGAAGCCATGTCAATATTAAACTGAGTATTTCTTATGGGGTGGCATATTCCCTTATAGGAGTTGTAGTTAGGGAGCCTGATGCTCCCATTCTCACTGATGAGCCAGGCTCCTTGGCCGGACTACATCTCCCATAATGCATCCAGAGTCATGTGTGTCTCATGATTCACCATACAGCTCAAAGTGAAATCACTACATTGCTTCATGGGAGATGTAGTCCTCCACAGAACCTGGCCCATAGGAGAGAATGGGAGCCGTAACTACAATTCCCATGAAGCAACGTACCACAGCAGGAAGATGCGTTTTCATGTTTTTCTGAACTGATTCAAAACAAATGGGTTGGGGTCAGTTAAAAAAAACCCAATTTTTCAATTTGTACTGAACTGAAATTTTCAAATAGATTTTCCCAATGAAAAGTTGAACATTTTGGAGGGGGGGGGGGGAAATCAAAACTTTCTGCTGTGTTTTCCAACAGAAAATCATTCTGATGGAAAATTTCTAACCAGCTCTAGTAGTGAGCATACATCAACACAACCTTGGTAATACACAGAACTCTGATCTTAGACATCTATCTTCACTAGACATCTATGGGATTTAGTCAGCCATTTGATAATTCTAAAACCATCTGCTTTCCCCAAAAATGCAGTACAATCAGAGATTTTCCATTAATATTATCATCACCTACAGGGAAAAAAATACTGTAAAAAAATAGAAAGGGCCACAGTTATATGCCTCTTAAGAAGCTGAGAAAAAACTGGTAGGAGGAGACCTGAGCAGCTATGCCTGGAGGCATTTGTCTTTGTAAGTCTGTAGAAGGGGCATACCCACCAACACTGTTGCCTAATGTTCAGAAAGGAGTTGGCAGGTCATCATCCCTTTGAAACAGTCCTGTCCTTCACTGCCTCCGCCCCAGTGGTTTCTAGTCATCCTCTTTCACACAGGGATTTTGGAGACTGATCTTGAACAGTCAAAGCCTTTTCCAGCTGGCCTCTCCTCCTAAATGAAGTGTCTCGTTGTTATATTGTCCTCTTGGGGTATGTCTACACTACGAAATTAGGTCGAATTTATAGAAGCCGGTTTTATAGAAATCGGTTGTATACAGCAGATTGTGTGTGTCCCCACATAAAATGCTCTAAGTGCATTAAGTCAGCGGACTGCGTCCACAGTACCAAGGCTAGCGTCGACTTGCGGAGCGTTGCACTATGGGTAGCTATCCCACAGTTCCCACAGTCTCCGCCGCCCATTGGAATTCTGGGTTGAGATCCCAATGCCTGAATGATGCAAAACAGTGTCACGGGGGGTTCTGGGTACATGGCGTCAGGCCCCTACCCCTCCGTCAGAGCAACAGCAGACAATCAATTTGAGCCTATTTACCTGGGTTACCTGTGCAGACAACATACCACGCCAAGCATGGAGCCCGCTCAGCTCAGCGTCACCATATATCATCTGGGTGCCGGCAGACGTGGTACTGCATTGCTACACAGCAGCAGCTAATTTCCTTTTGGCAGTAGATGGTGCAGTATGACTGGTAGCCTTCATCGGCGATCTGGGTGCTGGCAGACGTGGGGCTGCATTACTACACAGCAGCAGCCCCTTGCCTTTTGGCAATAGGTGGTGTATTACAACTGGTATCCGTTGTCGTCATACTGCAGTTAGATCAGATGATGGCTGAAACTCCGTATGTCCCCCAGTCATATTCTGCTGCCTTCCCAATGATGATGGTGGCTATCAGTCATAGTACACTATTTTCTGCCAAGTGCCCAGTATTTTCTGCCAAGCACCCAGAAGATGCCAAGGGCTATCAGTCATGCTGCGCCGTCGGCTGCCAGCTTAAGATGTAAAAAAATAGATTTGTTCTGTATTCATTTGCTTCCCCCTCCCTCCGTGAAATCAACGGCCTGCTAAACCCAGAGTTTTGAGTTCAATCTTTGGGGGGGGCCATTCTGTGTGACAGTTGTTTGTGTTTCTCCCTGATGCACAGCCACCTTTATTGATTTTAATTCCTTGTACCTGTACGCCATGTTGTCACTCGCTCCTCCCTCCCTCCCTCCCTCTGACAATAGTTTCGCGTCTTTTTTCAGACCAGACGCCATAGCACTGGGATCATGGAGCCCGCTCAGATCACCGCGGCAATGATGAGCACTATGAACACCACGCGCATTGTCCTGGAATATATGCAGAGCCAGGACATGCCAAAGCAAAACCAGGACCAGCCAATGAGGCGATTGCAGCGCGGCGACGAGAGTGATGAGGAAATTGACATGGACATGACCTCACAGAAGGTACAGGCCCCAGCAATGTGCAAATCATGGTGTTACTGGGGCAGGTTCATGCCGTGGAACGCCGATTCTCGGCCCAGGAAACAAGCACAGACTGGTGGGACCGCATCGTGTTGCAGGTGTGGGATGATTCCCAGTGGCTGCGAAACTTTCGCATGCATAAGGGCACTTTCATGGAATTTTGTGACTTGCTTTCCCCTGCCCTGAAGCGCCAGAATACCAGGATGAGAGCAGCCCTCACAGTTGAGAAGCGAGTGGCGATAGCCCTGTGGAAGCCTGCTCTGTTTCGAAAGCTGGAGGAAGGGACTTTCTTCCCGGACCAGAAAGTGACCATTGGGGATGTTGAAATGCCTATCGTGATCCTTGGGGACCCAGCCTACCCCTTAATGCCATGGCTCATGAAGCCGTACACAGACAGCCTGGACAGTAGTCAGGACCTGTTCAACTACAGGCTGAGCAAGTGCCAAATGGTGGTGGAATGTGCATTTGGATGTTTAAAAGTGCACTGGCGCAGCTTACTGACTCGCTCAGACCTCAGCGAAAAGAATATCCCCGTTGTTATTGCTGCTTGCTGTGCGCTCCACAATACCTGTGAGTGTAAGGGGGAGACATTTATGGCGCGGTGGGAGGTTGAGGGAAATCGCCTGGCCACTGATTACACGCAGCCAGACACCAGGGCAGTTAGAGCACAGCAGGGCGCGGTGCGCATCAGAGAAGCTTTGAAAACGAGTTTTGTGACTGGCCAGGATACGGTGTGAAACTTCTGTTTGTTTCTCATTGATGAACCCTCTGCCCCCCCACCCGGTTCACTCTATTTCCCTGTAAACCAACCACCCCACCCCACCCTCCCCTCCCCCCTTCGAGCACCGCTTGCAGAGGCAATAAAGTCATTGTTACTTCACATGCATTCTTTATTAATTCATCGCACAACTAGGGGGATAATTGCCAAGGTAGCCTGGGATGGGTGGGGGAGGAGGGAAGGAAAAAGGACACACTGCAGTTTAAAGCTTTAACACTTATTGAAGGCCAGCCTTCTGATGCTCGGGCAATTATCTGGGGTGGAGTGACTGGGTGGTCAGAGGCCCCCCCCACCGTGTTCTTGGGCGTCTGGGTGAGGAGGCTATGGAACTTGGGGAGGAGGGCTGTTGGTTACACAGGGGCTGTAGCGGCGGTCTCTGCTCCTGCTGCCTTTCCTGCAGCTCATCCGTACACTGGAGCATATCAGTTTGATGCTCCAGCAGCCGGAGCATCGACTCTTGCCTTCTGTCTGCAAGCTGATGCCACCTATCATCTTCAGCCTGCCACTTGCTCTGTTCATCCCACGATTCAGCCCGCACCCTCTCCTCTCGTTCATATTGTGCTTTTCTGTAGTCTGACATTGACTGCCTCCATGCATTCTGCTGTGCTCTGTCAGCATGGGAGGACATCTGGAGCTCCGAGAACATATCATCCCGAGTCCGCCGTTTTCTCCTTCTAATCTTCACTAGCCTCTGTGAAGGAGAAACATTTGCAGCTGGTGGTGGAGAAGGGAGAGGTGGTTAAAAAAAAAGACACATTTTAGAGAACAATGGGTACACTCTTTCATGTGAAATTTTGCTGTTCACATTACACAGCGCATGTGCTTTCGTTACAAGGTCGCATTTTTCCTCTTATATTGAGGGCCTGCCGGTTTGGTGAGAGAGATCACTGACGCAGTGCCAGGCAACAGGCAAAAAAAAAAAAAAGACACTCCCTCCCACAAATGGGATGGAATGTTCTTCTTCTGTTGATGGGGAAAGGCAGACAACTTTATAACCTGGTGACCTTAACAAAACACCCACCTTTGGATGTCCAAATGTGGATTTAAATGGGTAAAAGCAGACATTTTGGTGATATGCTGGCCCCACTGAAGTCAATGGCAAGACTCACAGAGACTTCAGTGGAGCCAGGATTTCATCCTGTATGTGCCCAAGTGCTGGCTTGAATGTCAGATTACAGGACTGGGATTCCCTATTAATTTTCAAACATGGGAACCTTAAGACAACAGTGTGTACTGAATCTCAGATGATCCTAGATTGTGCCATTATCATGGAAAGTTATTAAAAAGAATCCTTTACACAGTCTAAGATATGGTTTTGTGGAATAACAATAATAAACCCTCTTCAGCCCTTTTCATCTGTAGATCTCAGAACACTTTACCAAACATCTATACTATCTATTAATTTTGATGGGACTTAAGCACTTAACTCACTTAGGAATGGTCAGACTCACCATGCTGGCAGTATGCAGCATTGCAGCCCCTCTGCCTCACCTGCCCCCTTCCAGGGGTGGCTCCAGGCACCAGCGCACCAAGTGTGTGCCTAGGGCAGCAAGCCGCAGGGGGCAGCCTGCTGGTCACTGTGGGGGCGGCAGTCAGGGAGCCTTCAGCGGCGTGCCTGTGGGAGGTCCACCGGTCCCACGGCTTTGGCAGCAATTCCTCAGCGGGGACGCTGAAACCGCGGGACCGGCGGACCTCCTGCAGGCGCGCCGCCGAAAGCCGCCTGACTGCCATGCTTGGAGCTGCAAAATACGTAGAGCCACCCCTACCCCCTTCAGAGGGTCTGTGTGGTGATTTGGCCCCGTGGCCAGGTCTCACTAAGAGTCCCAGCCCTTTGGGGTAACAATGGCCCAACACAAAAGTGAAAAGGAACAAAACTCTTCCACCTTTCCTGGTCTAAATCCTCTGCAGACTGGTCACATGTCTCCCAGGTTCTACAGAGTGCTGCCTCAAAAGGCTGTCTCTATAGTGGTCTGGCACTTCCCAAGCAATTCACTCTCAGGGATTCTTCCCTGGAGACTCTTCTCCCAGGCCTAGTTTAGGAGTTTCCTTCTCCTCAGCTGCCATCTCCCTTCGGGGACATTCCTCGGGTATAAGCACCTTCCAACAGGCCCCTTTTTGGTTGCTTTTCCAGAGGCAGGAAACTTCTAATTACCTCTATCTCCTGGGTCTCCTTTCCCTATTGCTCTGCAGTCCTTTCTTTGTAGGAGCCATCCAGTCTGGTTCTCCCCAGCTGGGTCTAATCCGTAATTATCTATCTTCCCTCCAGGTGCCACAGAATGGCCTAACTGGGCTCACTGGGACACAGAATCATAGAATACCAGGGTTGGAAGGGACCTCAGGAGGTCATCTAGTCCAACCACCTGCTCAAAGCAGGACCAATCCCCAGACAGATTTTTACCCCAGTTCCCTAAATGGCTCCCTCAAGGATTAAACTCACAACCCTGGGTTTAGCAGGCCAATGCTCAAACTACTGAGCTATTCCTCCCCCCATTAACCCTATATGCAACCTATCAAAGGCACTTTTGAAAATCCCACTAGGCACATATCTGCATTTTAGGCACCTAAATACCTTTGAAAATCTGGCCATTAGAGGCTTTTGAAAATTTTACCAGATATCTAAAACACCCCAAGAAAAGTATAGTGTCAGATTTCTCCCAGTTATCTTCCTTGCTTGAGATTTTCCAGGTCATTTATAAAATAAAGTAATTACAGCACTGTGAACTGAGGCTCTGTATGAACACAAGATATTACCAGTCTAATGTATTTCTTTATATTCCATCTTTCCACAGATAATGCCCTTAATGTCACAGCTTTGCATAATGGCTACAGTTGGAGACACCACGTCTGTGTCAATGTTAATACTCAATTTGTAAAATCTATTATTCTCTTTTCTATCTAAGCTTTTTTTAAGAAAATACCATCTAAAATATGTTAAGTAAAACAAAACCTGGAACTCTTTCTCTGAACCACAATCATTACTAATATTTATTGAAATGTTGGCCAAGTCCCAAAACCACAACCTCCATAATTTGTAATTTTCTCCTTTCTTTCACTAAATGCAAATTGAACAATGTAATGCTGTATGATAGAAACAAACTTGGAAGCCGAACCTGCAGGAACTTCAATAATTCCTCAAAAGGTTTATGAAACAAAAAAAATTACATACTTGACCCAAACTTGAATGAAGAAAGCAGCCTTAATTTAGAGTAAGTGCAACAACTGAAGAAATCAGAATGGGGACTTAATACTGTACATATGTTGTGGAGTTGTCCCTGTGGTGAACTCCTTTTGGGAAAGGGATAATAAGGAGAACATATATAAACTTGGACATTGATATTCCCAGTGAGCCAAATCTCTATTAAGGGGATTTTAAGCTCATACCAAACATTTATAAATTACAACATTCTTCCAATTGCCAAAACATTAGTCAGAAATGGAAATCTACACATGACCTTTACATTGCAAGATGCACGCACAGGTTTCAGGCTCTGCTCCTGATCCCATTAAAGTCAATGGCAAAACTCCAATTGTTTGCAATAGGAGCAGGGATCAGGCGCTCAGTCACTTTGCCAATTTAGAGAAAACTGCATACCAACCAGGGAAATAGGCCCCATTTTCAAAATGGGTACTTAAAGTAAGTCACTGAAATCTATAATTTGTCACCTAAATATCAATTTTTGGCTCCTAAATCGGCATCCACATGGCTAAAGTACATGTGTTAGGTGCCTACTTTTAGGCAGAAAGTTTGTAAACTGGGCTCTTGTTGCATATAGGTAAATAAATAAAAGAGGTGATATCATCTAAGTAGTGTGTGCTGAATGATTTGTGGTTTCCCAGCATAAAAAATGATAGAGATTACAGCTGCAAAACTGCGATTTGAATCCAGATTTCTCAAGGTCCAGTAGTATCTAGATCTGTATTTCTGGTTGACATAGGAACCAATAGCAAAGATTGTATCCGAATTTAGATGTGAATTTTCCCATTATCCAAGGATGGAAGGATCCAGAGTTCTGTTTTTGGCTCATACCTAATTGGATGAAAAAAACAACAACAGTTACATACTGGGGAACCAGCCATAATTTAGTGGTTTAATTGGGTTTTGGGGCTCATGTCAAAGACAACTCAGTAAGGTGCCAACCCCTCCGAATCAACATTGAAGAAAACATTAAACAAACCTATATCCACAGAAACAGTAGAGTTTCCACAGCTGTGCAGTAGCTGGAACAACTGCCAGGATCATGAAGCATATTTTGGCAAAAGGAATCTGCAGTTTTCTCCTTCAGTGCCAACAACATTGCTTTGCAACAGCACTGTCTTAGATCACTTACTGTCTGGCTGGGCACATCATCAAGAACATGTATGCAGGCACTGGATATGTCACTAGTTTCAGACTATATTGGCTCAGCTGTTACCAATTTGTTAATTCTCTGCAATTTAGGGATGCTTAAATGCATTGTGTCCTTCAAAAGCAAGCTTCTGACTACTTGAAACAATGGACCAGACACTCAGCTGAGATAAATGAGCCTAGCTCCACTATAGCTACGCCAATTGACAGCAGCCGAAGACAATGTCTACCGGTCTCTTAAGAAATTCACCAGCAACTCTTCACTTGCACAGCAGATCTTAGCTAACACCACCACTGTAATTTCTGCCATGCCCTTTCATCTCCCATGTCACAAGAAGAGCAGTATGATTACAAGAACAATGGCTAGCAGTACGTTACTGACAGCAGTCAATATCACAGTTCAATGGCAATGTGTTGCCATGGTAAAGCAACCGTGTCCAGATAGCTTATATTCCGTTAAAAGCATTAACATGCCACTATCACTGCTTGTGCTTCTTAATCCTGACAGATAGAAGTCAGATTACGAAAACAATTATATCGGCAAACTGCAACAAGTTACATATATTCTTAGGAGATAGGACATTCACAAGAGAACTCAGAATTCTACTGGCAGATAACGTATATACACTATGGTTTTATTTAGATTGCAATACCCGAAGGCAGGGACCTTATTCTCTTATGGGTGTTTGCAATCACAAAGCAGCCAACCCAGTTTTCGTGCTATATAAATAATATTAAGGTAATAATGAATAGCAATACAACCTGACGCCTTTTTTTTTTTGCTTATTATAATGTGAATTTTATCATGTGATTATGATGATCATATGATTGTATTTCTACTATGTCATATGCCAAGGCTTTGGAAGGGCTGACATCTCATAAATGAAATTCAAGAGCGAACACGACATTGAAATACTTTATTCTTGTGCAAATGTAAAGCAGAAAGGGGTTTTCCTCTCTGCACCATTTCCTTGCTCCACTCTGAATGATTATTAATGAAATAAGCATTTTCTGTTTTGACAAACACTTTATTCTCCCTTCTATTAAAAAATAAAACATGACGAACGAGTGTAAACTCCCCATTACTAGCAGCCATCTGTACTTTACACCAATGCAATTCTTCCTGCCTCCTACATTAGTATCCAAGTCTACTGGATATACTACTCTGTAACGAGACACTTGGAAGAATAAGTAAAGACATCTGAATTTTTAAAAACAGTATCCATGTTTCCTTTACTTGCCTGCCAAGATTTGATCTTAGAGGTTTTTTGTTTTCTCTGTTTTATTATGTGTATCATAGTAGTACCTAATGGACCTAATTATGGATCAGGGCCCCATTGTGCTAGGCGCTGTTTAAACACAGAATGAAAGGCAATCCCTGCCTGAAGATCTTACAGTCAAAGGGTTTGTCTACACATTAAATAGCTGAGCAGATGAGCTGGCAAGAAATCAGGCAAATTTCTATTGGAACTGTGTCTGTGTTCCATCATAGCTTTGATACAATTGAACCATCTCTGCGAAACACTGTTAGTTTGATGTATCAGGCATTCTCTGATGAAAAAAACCCATTCCATATGGAAATTTCCAACTGTCTATACTATGCACCTGAGCTAATGTATTACCAATTGTTGGAAGGAAAAATACCAGCCCTTGATTTTAGTTCTGGTTAGGTATGTGAAGGAGGAAACTGGTTTTTAAAATAGTGTTTAATTGATAATATTTGTAATGTTTAAGCCTACACATATTTTGGATGAATAATTTGATCTCTCCAGTAGGTTTTATTTTGGCGGTGCTGGTAATTATAAGATGTTTTTCAGGAAGAGAAAACTAATTAAAATTAAAAACTCTTCTGTTACATTTCTCTTCACACCATTGATGAACACAGCTGCTTTTTCTAAAATGTATTTATGCCAAAAGTCAACATACCACTGAGCAGTAGTGAGTACTAGCAACCACCGCTGACAGGTAGAACAGGAGACGTTTTAATTTGCCTTTAGCCTGGCTTATTTTCAATTATTCCAGCTCTGAATCACTGCTGAGAGTCTCAAAAACAACATTAAGGGGAAAACAGCACAATCGCTATTATACAATACATACCCAGACTGACAACATCAAAAACTGAAGCTTTGTACTTCATCCTCTTGGAGGTTTATTTTCATTTATTCTACTCCCACAGATCTAACCCACTGAACATCACATGCAAAATATATATATATATTTTTACGAGATGACCTATTTATGGAGAAAAGTACATTGTTGTTAAGTCGTTCAAAATTGTTTCTCTTTTTTAGCACTAGAAGTATAGAGTAAGTCTGATGTTTTTGATATTTTTCATGCATATCTTGTTCTATAGATCTTGATACTAACTTGGGCTTTTACTCAACAAGGTACAGAAGTGTGAAATCAATAAGACTACTCATGTACCTTGTTGAATTGGGCCCTATTTAGTTCCAAAATCAGTGGGATGTCTATAGAACTATTCAGTTCAGACACAAGTTTAAGTCCTTTGCTAAGTCAGGGTCTAGGATAACACATTTTGTTTAAACACTGTAGCATATGTATTCACATATTTTATTTCTTGCATGGAAAAATATGTGCTTCCTCCGGTACAATAACAATTGCTATTTTGATTTTAATCCAGGTGTGTTTCCAAGTGAATAAAACGTTTGTTACATTTTAAAGACGTGTTTAGTCTTATTGCCTTTGTTCTTATTTAAAATACTTGACATTTTCCTTTTCACTGGAATGCATGTCCCTACATTTCCAACATTTGATCATCTTGAACAATATGAAATATTTTCAACAAATGTTCGTACCTTTGGAGGCTTCACATTGCAGTTCTAATGACTTCCACTGACTTCAGAGCCAGCTCTGAAGGTTGGGGTCCTTTGTAAAGGAAACAAAATGTATGTTGACTACCACTGATCAAACACTTTCCATTGACAATGTTTTCCAATGGAAAATTGGGTTTTTTACAAAACCATTTTATTTTTAGAAGTGTGTGATTTTTCACAACAAAACGAAGGCCTGAAAATAAAAAAAATATTTAGATTCTGAAATGCCACCACGGTGCCTCATGGGAGTTGAGTATAGCGGCATGAGGCACTGTGACAGTATACCCCATAAGGCTTTATGGGGGGAGGGGGCTTATAAATGTATGTATGACATAACTGGAATATGTTTTGTGCTGCCTGTGCCATGTAATATATCTCCGTAAAGGTTATGGTCTACTATATCTATTCATCTTATCTGTACACATCATTTTCTACTTGAGGTTAAGAATATGGGCTGTATACTTGCTTGGTTTCTAAGTAAGCTTTGTGAGGCATTTGATCAGTTTCTTTAGGAAGGAATTTGCAAGGTTAAGTACCTGATCAGGAAGCACTTGGGGAACAATGCATCTTGGAATGCTCCAATCCACATAAGAAGTCTTCCTGGAGATATACAAGATACCATGTGGACAATGGCTTCGGCCTGTAAAAACGGAGTCATGCAGGGACATGTGACTTGCCCAGGTGACTCCTAAACTCCATCTTGGAGCTGGACTTTGCATAGGAGGGGGGTCTCCACCCACAAGACAGAGTCTATTTAAACCTGTGGGAGACCCCTCCATCTTGTTTTCAGCTCGCTAAAGAAGGAGCCTCTCCATCCCCCCAGGATACTTGAAGGAAACTGGAACAAAGGACAGTAACTACAGGTGGTGTGAGTGATTGCTGGACCCAGGCTAAAAGGAGATTAGCCTGTAAAAGGGAGCATTCTGGAACTGGTGAGGAACTTATCTGTATTTAGTTTGATTAGACATAGATTTGCACATTTTATTTTGCTTGATGACTTACTTTGTTCTGTCTGTTACCACTTGGAACCACTTAAATCCTATTCTCTGCATTTAAATAAAATCACTTTTTCCTTATTAATTAACTCAGAGTATGTGTTAATACCTGGGGGAGCAAACAACTGTGCATCTCTCTCTATCAGGGTTATAGAGGGCAAACAATTTATGAGAGTTTACCCCGCATAAGCTTTATACAGGGTAGAACGGATTTATTTGGGTTTAGACCCCATTGGGAGTTGGGCATCTGAGTGCTAAAAACAAGCACACTTCTGTGAGCTGTTTTCAGGTAAACTTGTAGCTTTGGGGCAAGTTACTCAGACCCTGGGTCTGGGTTGGAGCAGACGGGAGTGTCTAGCTCAGCAAGACAGGGTGCTGGAGTCCTGAGCTGGCAGGGAAAACAGAAGCAGGGGTAGTCTTTGCACATTGGGTGGCAGCTCCCAAGGGGGTTTCTGTGATCCAACCCGTCACAGGCACCCAAATATCCTCTATGGGCTGCACTTCCTGGCTGGACTACATCTCCCATAATGCACTATGTCCAGTGACTCCCCTGATGTACTACATCCCCTCTTCAAGGGAAGAGGCTGTGGTGTCTCATGGGAGATGTAATCAAGAAGGCACAGAGTTTAAGGCCGGAAGGGACCACCAGATAATCTAGTCTGACTTCCTGTATATATCACAGGCCACCAACGCCACCCAGCACCTGCACACTAAACCCAACAACTGAAATTAGACCAAAGTTTTAAAGCTCTCGGGAGACTAGATTGTGGCAGAAATTTGGAGGGACTGGGGTGCACCAGTGCCTGAGACTCCTGCAATGCCAGGGAATTAATTAAATTAAATATAACCAGGTAATGCCTGCACGTGACCCACACACTGCAGAAAAAAGCAAACTCCCTTCCCCCTATGGTCACTGCTAATCTGACTTGGAAGAAAATTCCTTCCCAACCCCACACATGGTGATCAGTTCGATCCTGAGCATGTGAGCAAGAACCAGCCAGCTAAGCACGGGAGGAAAGTGAGCCAAACCAACAAAGGAATGGGAGAATGAGACACCCAAATTACAACTCCTATGAAGCACTTCAGCAACATTTTCAAATCTAAGTACACCTCTACCTTGATATAACGCAACCCGATATAACACAAATTCGGATAGAACGCGGTAAAGCAGTGCTCCGGGGGGGGGGGGGGGGCGGGGCTGCGCACTCCAGTGGATCAAAGCAAGTTCGATATAATGTGGTTTCACCTATAAAGTGGTAAGATTTTTTGGCTCCCGAGGACAGCGTTATATCGAGGTAGAGGTGTATTTAAGTTTTCAGTAAAAAACAATTGGTTTTCACCTGAAATTCAGTTTTTGAATTTCCACCAAAAATACAATATTTCCACAGAAAAACAAAATAATTTTTTACTCTTTCTAATGCGGTCACTTGAAGTTCTATCACTTTCCAGACCATCAACCAAAAAAACCACTGAGGAGAGGATAGTGTGGATCTGATTCTCTGCTGCCTTGCACCTTGTGTAGGCATTTTTTACCAGGGTAAAGAGTGAAACGGATGATAACATGTAAGCACTGGATCCTGCAAAACTTACACACATGTATTACTTTACTCATGAGCAGTCGTACCGGGAGTGCATAAGTGTTTTTTGGGTAAGGTCCTAAATGGCCACGCAAGGTGTATAGCCATGGAGAATGAGGCTCTGTTTGCAGCATTCAGAGATATAAATGTTTTCTAAGAAACTGTGTATATGAACACCTTGTATTTGCACATCCATATTGTGCACATTGAACATTCTCTGCATATTTAAACTCTAATAGATTTAAATTCTTTTTAAGCAATAGGGAGAGACACCCATTGCTTTCATGGTACTAAATTAACTCTGTGGCTGGTTTTGGTTTTACTCCCCTGCCCCTACACATCATTTTGGTATTGTAGTTGCATTAAAATTACCATTGCCATTTCGCATTGAAGTCTTTGGGTTTCTGCTGAGACTGCCAACAAAGTAGTCAATTGCTATACTTTTATATGGACATCTCGCCACTAGAAGTTGGCCTCAGACTTAGTTGAAACCCAAAATTTCCATTTCAGGGGAATTTCTGAAATTTAATGGTTTTTTTTTTTTCATTCTGAATCAGAAAGAAAAGACAAGTCCCACAGAACGGGAAATACAAAATTTAATTTTGGAAAAATGAAAATAATATTTCATTTTGACTTATAAAATTTATAATTATATTTTAGAATATTAAATCAAGATGTTTTGACCCATTATATTTTTATAATATGCTGTAATATAAGAGCCTACAAGTTAAAGCGATAAAGCTGACACTAAATGTTTTGACCTTATCAAAAACAAAACATTTTGACTTTATTGAAATTAATTATTTTGATAATTTTGCATCACAAATTTCAAAGAAATCTATGTGTTCCCATAGAACAGGGATTGGCAACCTTTGGCATGCAGCCCACCAGGGTAAGCCCCCTGGCGGGCCGGTTTGTTTATCTGCCATGTCCACAGGTTCGGCCGATCGCAGCTCCCACTGGGCGTGATTCGCCGCTCTAGGCCAATGGGGGTTGCAGGAAACAGCGCAGGCCTAGGGATGTGCTGGCCTCCACTTCCCACAGCCCCCATTGGCCTGGAGAGGCGAACTGCGGCCAGTGGGATCTGCGATCGGCCGAACCTGCGGACATGGCAGATAAACAAACCGGTCCGGCCCACCAGGGGGCTTACCCTGGCGGGCTGCGGGTCAAATCCCTGACATAGAACATTTCAATGCTATCCAATCAGCATTTTCAAAGGAAAACGATTACATCAAAAAAATTTTGATCAGTCCTACTTGGCCTGAAACCACCAAAAATGTGGCTGTTTTTCTCTCTCTGATGGCCAAGCTTTTCTTTTCCCAGTTTGATTACTTGTACCTTTGAAATTATAACTGAACGAGTTACTCTCTCGGTAAATACATAGTTTGCAATTTTAAAAGCAGTCTAGGGAACTCAGACACATTTACTATTAATTTTAATAGGATGCATGTATCTAAATCCCCTAGGCAGCTCTGAAAATTTCAACCATTCTCCTTAAGGAAAAAGACACTATACTAGCTATATATTTTATTTTCATAGGTTATACTTTCCCTCCATATGCATGCATCCTCTTTATACAAACATATTTAGTAAAGAGAAATATTTTCCACTCACTGGAACTTGAAAGACTCAAGCAAATATCTTTTGCTAAACAAACCTGATCTTCCATGCACCATCATTTAATTCAACTAATGTTTTCTAACTCATTAGATGTAGTAAGTATTTGCTTTGTTTAAGATTACATCTGTGTATGCATCGTATATAATAAGAGCAGAACTAGCCAATCTGGATTAATCATCATACAGTGTGCAATGGATATAAAATTAACGGTTCAGACAACTACCAACAAAATGTTTGTACTATGCTAAATATCATGCCTCAGAAAGAAGTACCTAGTAGGCTGTGCAAATGATTAGCCTGATGCTTTGCTTTGGCAATGCGATTTTTGCAGGTTTTATAGGCTCTGGAAACAAATGCCATACGGTTGACAATGTGTCCATATTTTTTAACAGCTGTAATGTGAATTTAAAAGCAAATATTTTAGTTCTGTGCAAAGAAGCAGTGAACCTCACAGTACCATGCATAAGACAACATGTTTAACTTCCAAGTCTGAAAGGAAGGAGAGTGATCCAGGACATTTGAGAGAATCCACTCCCCACACAGTTGATTTGATAGAGTGCTTCATTCCGTAATGAACCTGCTAAACAGAAGACTACACCTCCCCTCTGCACTTCTCTTCCCTCAGGCCAGATAAGAAGAAGGGCCTTGAACCAGGAAGCGTCAGAGTACTTTTGGGAAGCAGCAGCAACATGGCTAACCATGAGCTTCAAAGAAGCCAGATGCAGAGAGAAATCCCACAGGAATGGTCTTCAGAGCTCTGCATGGAACAGGCAGTGGTGGGTGCAGGGCCGGCTCCAGGCACCAGCTTGGCAAGCAGGTGCTTGGAGCGGCCACTCTGGAGAGGGGCGGCAGGTCCAGCTATTCGGCGGCAATTCGGCGGAGGGTCCCTCACTCCCACTCGGAGCGAAGGACCTTCCGCCAAATTGCCGCCGCAGATCGCGATCGCGGCTTTTTTTTTTTTTTTTTGGCTGCTTGGGGCGGCCAAAAACCCTGGAGCCGGCCCTGGCTGGGTGCAGGTCTGTGTGGGATTTACGGGGAAACAGCAGTGGTTGGATAGGGAGCCAATTAGGAGGGGCAGCAGTGAGACAACACTAACTGAGCCTACCCTGGAAACCTGCAAGCTCCTATTTACTTGACTAGAGACTGGAATAGAAGGCACTACGCCTGAAGCCCTAACTCTCAAATGGACTGCCTCGGGGCCCAAACAAGAACCACTATTTGAAATTTCTCACTTTGAACTGGAACTATTTAAGCCTCTGTACCTAGGGTATTTGCAACTTTTCCCTTTCCTGCAGCTTACTAAAATGCTCTTTCACTTCGTAGGGTTGCCAGTTTTTGACCAGAAAGTCTGATTGAAAAGGGGACCTGGCAGTGCCCAGTCAGACCTACTGACTGGACATCAAAAGTCCGGTTACCTTGAGGTAGGGTTAGGCACTGGGTCATTAACCTGCTCATCTGGGGCTCCCTCCTACTTGTAGGCAGGCTCTGTGTCAGGCTGCAGCAGCTCCTGTTCCAGCCCCGGAGTAGATGGAGCCCAGCTGGGGGAGTGGGGGGGGGGGAGAGAGGGAAGTGGAAACGATCCAGCGAGAGACAGAGGACAGAGTCGGAGAAGAGGGTTGGGCCTTGGAGAAGAGGCAGGGTGGGGCCTTGGGGGGGGTCCGTTTACCAGCAATTAGAAAGGTGGCAACCCTATCCCTTTGCCATGTGTCTGATTGGATAATGGGACACACCAGAGCTAGCCTAGCTGCTGAAGCACCTACAGTGCTTACTTCTAAGTAATGGTGCACGGCGTGTTACTGGTACCGTATGGTATGTCCAAACTGCATCTAGGAGATGCATTTCCCAGAGCAGGTAGACTGATTTGCAGTAGTTCAGCTCAAGCTAGTGTGCTAAAAATAGCAGTGTGGACAGGCTAGCTACCCAAGTCCAGCCCACCTAACTCCATGGGTCTACTCTGGGAATCACACCTGCCAGCTGCAGTGTAGACATAACCTTAGGGGTTTGGTGTACTCTGGCATTGAGCAGCCCCAATAATTACAATTCTGTTTGGGGTTTCTACCAGTCTATCCTTTTTTCTTCACTCTCATTGGAACTCTGATTTCTACCTCTAGCTGAAGCAGACTAGAAGATCCCAACAAATCTGCTGTTGCGTCAGGCACAGGGATCTACTCAAACAGCTCCTGACTAGAGAGTTGAGCAAATAATGGATTTCTCAGTTTGCAGCCACACCCCACTTGAGGACTGCTGGAGGACAACAGCGTTCCAGTCACAACCCCTTGCCCGCCTCAGCAGGTGTCTGATACCATGCTCAGATTGCAAATCCAGCTGCAGAGGCTGCTCCCACAATATTCCCTACTGTGAGCACGTAGGAGGAGAAAGATGGAGAAGGAGCTGGCCTAGCATGCAGGGAAAAATAAGTTGCTCCACAGAGGGGCAAATTCTCTTCCCCTTCTTTGCTCAAGTAGCAGGGACAGGAGAGAGGGATTGTGGCTGAGTCACAATTCATTCCCGGGTCTGCTCCTAGGGCAGAGCAGATTATAATGTTGCAACCTACCCCAAAGTGAATAGCACCTTCAGGTGGGCAGGATGTAGCAGTAACTCACTTAATTCCTAGAACAAGTCTCAGAACAGCTTTACAGAACTAGAAGCAGAGGGGATGCCAAAGCAAGACTTGGATTCAGAGACTGATTCCCCAAAGTTCAGGATTGTGCAGATCCAGGGTTTTGATTGAGACTCTTTTTCTAATTAAAATTATGCACACAATAAATTATAACACTTCACCGACCATCCAAATGGAGCCACCGGTGTGTGGGCTGCAGAAAAACAGAAGACAGGGCTGCAGAAGTACCAACAAAGCTACACAGCATCTTAAGGAGAGCAAATGAAGAATACCATGTTGTATGAAAGCAAGCTTTTGTAGGCAGAATTTAATTACCTATATTGGAAACTACCCCTGACACCAGGGGAGATGCCAGAGGGTGCCATGGGACCTGTAATGCTTAGAAATGGTCAGGAGACTTGTACCTCTCTAGAGTAAACTGCAGCCTGATTCAGTGCTGATTGAAAAGATGACACCTCAGAGAGCCCAGGCTGAAACATTGGTAAATACCAAGATAGGATAGTGGTTTAATTCTGAAAACGAGGAAAAAAAAATTCTACAAACTGAATATTCAGCACTACTTTCTACAGCCTTTTTGTTTTTCCTGGAGGTCTCCTGCTTGATTAGATCTGACCCTATTTAGTCTGTGCAGTTTGAAGATCTCTCTGCCAAAGGTGACAGGATTGTATACTAGAGCTGGTCAGGAAATGGAATTTCTGTGTCACTGGAAATTCTGACATTTCAAAAAAAATGTCATTCCAAATCAAAACACCCCCTCCCCCAAATTTGAAATTTCCTTCTAAACAAAAATTCAAAAAAAAAAAATCATTTTGATATTGCCCTTTTAATTCATTTTGTTTTGACTGGTATATTAAATATCTGTAATGTGTATGTAATGTGCATATAATATAGTATACTTAATATGTTAGTATCATACAGAAATGAAAACAAAATGAATCAAAACATTTAGACATTGTTAAAGAGAAATGTTTCAACTTCTTCCCATCAAATTTAATTAAAATCAACATGTTCCTACCTGAAACTGCATTTTTTGCCAAAAAACTGTTTCATAAAAATAAATAAATAAATAAATAAAGCTTTCAACAAGCTCTAATGCAGATTATTATATTTGCCTCTATATATGTTTCCTCAGCAAATCCAAGCACAAACTCCTTCCCAAATGCACATTCAATACCATAGCAATTTAGTAAAGGAAAGTAATTATGAGAGGAAAAAAGAACATATGGCTGATCTCAAAAAGGAATTAGCAACTTCCAACTTGAAAATAACATTATCAAGAGATCTGGGAAGAAGGAAGAAGCAGCAAAGTTAATAATTAAGGATGCCATGTATCGCACACAAAAATAATACAAAATCAAATGCATAATTGTCATGAATTCATTCACTTGAAACTTACCAAAATGTTACAGCCGTGGGCTCAGGAATGCCATCTGACATACAAGAAAGAAAAGCGCAAACATAAGTGAATCCTACAAAAAAGAACTTTGAAAATAAAATTTAAAAGAGAGCAAGATCAGCACACCATCATCACCAAAAAAAATTTCCAAAAACCACACACCAAAACTAGATTGAACTACTTGTATGCCAAAAATATGCATAGGGCAGCAGATTCCACATGTGTGGATATTTGGGGTCAAATTTTCAAAACCTCTTAAGAGGCTCTGAAACCTAAGTCGCATTTTCAAAAAAGTGATTCAGGCAATCTGGACCCAAGAATTATTGACTTTCAATGGGACTTAAGCATCTAAGGATATGGTCACACTGCAAATTAAAGTGTAGCTGCAGTGCAGGGAAGCATACCATCATAGTTTTAATCTACCTACCACAAGTAACAAGAGCAGAGAAGATGCAGTGGCATGGACCCCCAGTGTGAGCTAGCAACTCAAAAACATACTCAGGGTCCCAAGTGGGCCAGTAGTGGGGCGGCTAGCCTGTGCTGAAGCCAATGCTGCCACGTCTTCACTGCTATTGGTGCCAATGACAGCTAGATTAAAGCTTGTGCTGGTATGCCTACCTGTGCTACAGTTACACCTTAATTTGTAGAGTGGACACACAGACTCCTGCAGAATTCACATTGTTCTATAATTCCAATATTTTCCCCATTTATATCCAGTCTCATTTTGCTTGAGTGCACATATCCTAGATCAGTTTGTTAGCATGAATACTCGTAATCCACTTAAAGCTTTTTGGACTGTGCTCACAGTAAATCCCTAATATTTTTCTGAGATTAAATTAGCAAAATTGCATCTGTTATGTAACAAACTATGCTAGATTTTCCTCAAATGCCTGATCCCATTTTCATTGGCTTCAGTGGACATTGGGTCACTGTCTAATTTCCTCCCATGCTGGAACACCTGCACTAATGAAAACAGATTTGTAGATTTCAAGAATATACTCGTAATATTTAAGATTCAAAATTGGCTGGAACTGCTTATGTTTCTCTTTGTGTAACTCTTTCCCTGTGAAATAAATAGCTCCTAATTATCATAAAATCATAGAACTGGAAGGGCCCTTGAGAGGTCATCTAGTCCAGTCCCCTGCACTCATGGCAGGACTAAGTATTATCTAGACCATCCCTGACAGGTGTTTGTCTAACCTGCCCTTAAAAAAAAACTCCAATGATGGAGATTCCACAACCTACCTAGACAATTTGTTCCAGTGCTTAACCATTCAGAAAGTTAGGAAGTTTTTCCTAATGTCCAACCTAAATCTCCCTTGCTCCAATTTTAGTCCATTGCTTCTTGTCCTATCCTCAGAGGTTAAAGAGAACAATGTTTTTCCCTCCTCCTTGTAGCAACCTTTTATGTACTTGAAAACTGTTATGTCCCCTCTCAGTCTTCTCTTTTCCAAAAGAAACAAACCCAATATTTTCAATATCATTCACCTCATATGAAATCCTCTACTGCAAGATCACAAGATCAATTCCATATATATATATATATATATAAATAAACACACACACACAATTATTTTCCCTTTAGGCCCGCATGTAGTTAAAGTTGGTTTAACATTCCTGATTTTGTTATACTTGATTTTAAAGTTTCACAGAATATCATTCCATTCTCAAGAATGACTTTGCCAGATGAGAAGAATGCGAAGGAGTTCTTTTGTAAGATAACAAAATGTAGTGAATTGAATAATTGAATACCTGGTCAGGAAGTACAGAATCTTAAACTGAAATTTAAATACTCTTATGAGCCAAAGCAACCAGAGTGAATTAGAGAGAAGACCAGGAAATATAGAATTTATAAGTGTTAATAGTTGAAGTATTTCCCAGGTTGATATGGAAAATTATTGGACTGCAAAATGTATATGGAAAATGATCCTATTGAAGAAACAGTTTTATGAAAAAGAAATACAAATACATTTACTTTGAAATTCTTGGGATTCTAAGGGCCAGATCCAAAATCCAGAGAAAATGATCTTTCCTTTGACTTCAGTGGTCTTCAGTTCAGTCCCCAGATAATTTTTTCTTACAGATGAAAAATATCCAAAAACTGTTGAATCCCTTCAAATTATTCAATGGCATTGCAAGAATCTACCATAAGATCGAAATTACAGAGAATAATCAATAGATAGCATTTCTCTAAAATGAAATAACTAAAGTATACTTGACAGAGATAGAACAGCTATTAACTCTCTTAAAGAGGAGGAATGAATTCAATCAAGGCTTAAACTGCAGAAGTCCCAGGTTGTCAGCACCAAAGGGTTAATCCAGAGTGTTTGCTTTTCATGACTTTAATGCAGAGTATGAAGCCAAAAACAGTTCAGATGAAGGAGCCAAAGAAAAGTTTGGAAACGTATAAATGAGATTCAACTTGCAGAAGAGAGGGTGAGTGGGAAAATAGACAAGTAAGAATAGAAACATGATCATGATTCAAAACAGGGATAGATGAGTAAGAGAGAAGAAAGTAACTCTAACCTCATTGTAACAGGCACTTACCTTTGGAGTCCAGGATTCAAAGTGAGTTTTTTGTTTGTCTGTTTTGTTCTTTTTAAATGTAGAGTTACAATGAGTTGGGCTTATAATGCAATATAGTATAGTTAAGTAGGAAGACATGGTGGTTTGCGTGTCTGTGTGTGGCAAGTTTGTTATACTAGGAAATCTTTTAATACTGGTAGAATTTACTTTGAAAAAGATTCCTCTAGGGAGTGAATTTCATTGAAATGCAAGGGCAAATCAGGCTGGTTGAAACTATACATAGTGAATTAGTAAAGGACTGTGGTTCTATAGAAGCTGTACAATGTCTGCAATAATAAAGACACTGAATGGAAAACCCTAAGCAATATCTTTCAGTTAAGATTAGACTGAATCCTCATCACAAGAGAAGATGATATGATGCACACAAAAGCAGAGCTTTTCAAGAGACTTATCAATTTCTCTCCCTTTTAAGAATCCAACTAAATTCAATCTGGAAAAGATAATGGAGAGCATTGATGTTAAAGTTGGGATAATGCAATACAAAGAAAAAAGCCACACGGTACAGTATCTCGTAGACACAAGACAGAAGGAATCATCTGGGCCAAGCTAAGGAGATAGAGAAGTGACTTCACATTTTTTGCAATAGAAATCTAGCATGAAGGAAGAGAATCGATCAATTCGCCTTCATATTTAAGCTACAGAAAAGAAAATGACCTTATGGCTTTACCTGGCATGGATCCATATTGTGGCTCATCTGAGAGAGTGCTAAGCTTTTCATTTTAGAAGTGAATGAGAGGGAAAACTGATGAGAAACTTCCAAAACAAGAAGCATCATTTCAGCCCACCTCATGCCTACATGAAAGAAATATTTTTTTAAAGCCCAGTATATAGTATGTGGTGTAGAGAAGAGCAAGTTATTCCCAAAAAATAATGTATTCAACAAGCCTAGTGCAGCAGAGTGCTGTCCCCATGCACGCCTCCTTGAGGCACAGCACACCCTTCCGGCAAGCTGTCACAGTTCCTGCTTGGTTCTTACAATAATGGACTCACAGACCCGACTATTGAGAACAAGATCCTGCATTGTTGGGGTCTTATTTATTAACTCTTTTACAGAGTACAAAAAACCTCTTCTTTAGCCTCTCAAGTCCAAGAAGTAGAACTGAGTGGACTTACAGGCTCTAAAGCTTGAGATTGTTTTATTTTTGAATGCACGTATTTTTTGTACATAATTCTACATTTGTAAGTTCAACTTTCATGATAAAGAGATTGCACTACAGTACTTGTATTAGGTGCATTGAAAAATACTATTTCTTTTGTTTTTACAATGCAAATATTTGTAATAAAAATAAATATAAAGTGAGCACGGTACACTTCGTATTCTGCTGTAATTGAAATCAATATATTTGAAAATGTAGAAAAGATTCAAAGATATTAAATAAATGGTATTCTATTAACAGCGTGATGAATCACATGATTAATCATGATTTTTTTAATCGCACGATTAATCGTGATTAATTATTTAATCACTTGACAACCCTAGTTATCCATGAGAGAACCAAGATATCATTTCATTTACTTATTCACGTCATTTAAAAAAAACCCTCTGATTTGATCACATGATGTCAGGGTTCCCTCCCCACTCTGAACTCTGGGGTACAGATGTGGGTACCCGCATAAAAGACCCCCTAAGCTTATACTCCACCAGGTTAGGTTAAAAACTTCCCCAAGGCACAAATTCTTCCTTGCCCTTGGACGGTATGCTGCCACCACCAAGTGAGTTAGACAAAGATTCAGAAAGAGGACCACTTGGAGGTTCCTGTTTCCCCAAAATATCCCCCCAAACCCCTTCACCCCCTTTCCTGGGGAGGCTTGAGAATAATATACCAACCAAATAGGTAACCAAGGTGACCAGACCCTTGGGTTTTTAGGACACTAAAAACCCAATCAGATTCTTAAAAACAGAACTTTATTATAAAGAAAAAAGTAAAAGAAGCACCTCTGTAAAATCAGGATAGAAGGTAATTTTACAGGTAATAAGATTTATAACACACAGGATTCCCCTCTAGGCAAAACTTTAAAGTTACAAAAAAACAGGAATAAACGTCCCTCTCTAGCATAGGGAAAATTCACAAGCTAAAATAAAAGATAATCTAACACATTTCCTTCCTATTACTTACAATTTGTAATCTTATTTCTGGTATGACTTTAGGAAATGTATTTTCCCTGCCTTGGTTCCTCGCTGACCTGGAGAGAACAACAAAGAGACAAAACAAAAATCTTCCCCCATAGATGTGAAAGTATCTTCTCCCCTCATTGGTCCTTTTGGTCAGGTGCCAACCAGGTTATTTGAGCTTCTTAACCCTTTACAGGTAAATGAGGGATTTTATGCTACCCTTAGCTGTATGATTAGGACACGAGTATGAGTATTAGATATTTGCTATTTCGGCTGTGAGTGTTGGTGGTGAGTAGTGGGATAAGTCACATAGTATTGTTTCTGTTCCCTGACTGCACATGATGTTCAAATTCACTTTCCAGGATTGTTCAGCCAGACCAATTTGATCACTTAGGGACAGATTGACAAAAAGTAAAGATGCAGATAGGTAGTTGGTAGGATTTTGGAAAGTGCTTAACTCTCACTGGAAGTTGACTTTGTAAATCTGGGCCTTGACTATTTGTGGCAAGCCAACCAAAAAAGGGCCCTGCCTATGACCTTCCCACCAATACATGTTTGACTTTTCAATTGGGTTTCCATGCTGGTCAAATTTGATGGCACAAATGTCCACAGAAGGCCAGCATAATAGGGGCATCAACACAGCTGAAGCAAATTCATTTCAAAATTCGAACGAATATTCATGGAATATTTTCAGCACCATTCTGCCTGTCCTAAAATGGAGTAATTATCAGCTTCCACATGCTTCTGGCCATCATCATTTTCACTGCTTCTGAAAACATCGGACACCGTTCACTAAGAATCACATTGATTTGAAAGTGATATGGTATTTTATGGTTGATGAACTAACAGCTTGCCAGACTTGTCTGAGTGGATAAGGAGGCACTGAGTGAAAACTGTCATCATGACGTGCTGTGAAAGTCAAGAGGAATGCAAGATAAAGCCACTGGCATGCTGGAGTGGACTCACAGGTTTTTACTTGCATCTGAAGAAGTGAGGTTCTTACCCACGAAAGCTTATGCTCCCAATACTTCTGTTAGTCTTAAAGGTGCCACAGGACCCCCTGTTGCTTTTTACAGGTTTTCAAGAGCCTCTTAGTAAAATTCTGCAACCTAACAGAAGGGATGGTTGGGTAGATTTCTCTGCTTCTGTTGGAAACACCCCTTACCTAGATGTGCCAAATCATCTCTGCCAGATAATTTACTCCTTCTGACTCTTAAAAATACTCTGAAGAGAGACAATTTAGTCTTTTAAGTGAACCAGGTTGCACCATTGCATATTTATCAAGTATTAAAATGTGGGGGATGACAGCCTCAGAGTCCATAAAAGGGGCTACCCCTATTTCAAGTTACCCAAGTTGAACCCTGTACTATACTTTCAATTTGCCCTACTCACAATGGGCTTAATCCTGCTGATTTAAATTGTTGCAAAATTTCACTGACTTCAAAAGAGGATCAGGTCTTATATTGTCTGAGAACAAAATGCACGTTTCCTGTGAAGAGTCTTCATGTCAATTACTGTGCTAAAGGCCCTATTCAGCAAATTACTTGAGCACATGCTGGAATGCTTTGCTAAATCGGTGCCAGAAGCAGGGCCGGCTCCAGACAACAGGCACCCAAGCACATGTTTGGGGCGGCACCTGGTAAGGGGTGGCAGGGGGAGCGCGGCGCGGTATTCCGCGTGGGGGGGGGGGCGCTCCGGCGGCGTGGCGCTGGGGGGGGCAGGCTCCGGTTGCGCGGGGCTCAGCGAGGGGGCGGCGCGGGCGCGGCGCTGGAGGGGCGTTCCGGCGGCGCTTGGCAGGGGGCGGGCTCCGGCGGCACGACGCTCAGCGGGGGGGGGGCGTCGCGGGGCTCGGTGCTCAGGGGGGGTGGGCTCCGGCGCGGGGGGCGGCACTCTGGGAGGGTTCCGGCGGCGCTCGGCGGGGGGGGGGGGTTGGAGGGGCGGCGCTTTTTTTTGCTGCTTGGGGCAGCAAAAAAGCTAGAGCCGGCCCTGGCCAGAAGTCTCGATCTGGCAAGGTGCTAAGCACTCTGACACTGATAGAGCAAAGCATTCAAACATGTAAAAGTGAATTCAGTGGGACTACTCCCCTGTTTAAAGTTAGCCTGGGCTAAAATGCTTTGCTGGGTTGGGACCGGAGTTTTCAGCACCCTGGTGGCTGAAGCCCTTAGAGCAATTTTGCCTCTGCCTTGGTTGTAGTTCTAAGAAAATGGTTTTTTCCCCCCTTATACGAGGAACCTAATTACTAGAGTCCCCCAGTCCCTCAGCCCTATTGTCTGTGGACACATACCCTCTTGGTTACACAACAATTCTCTCAGACTAGGGAGACACTTTTCTGGGAGCCTATTGATAAAATATTGGCAGCACCATCACCTGACAAAAATGTGTGTTCTCAGCACATTGCTATTTGCATTTGCAAATGACTAAGTTGCAGAAGCGCAATCTGTTGGTAAAGGCAAATTTGTATGTCTGGAACTTGCTGGATGATGGTGCTAGGATAATGGGGTGCAAGAAAAAAAAACACCTTTCCTCTTACTTTTCTGTTCATTTATAGTGAGTTTAATGGCCATGCTAAAAAATGGGGATGCTGCTGATCCAGAGTGGGGGCAATAGAGCAAACTCAGGTGCAAACTTCCTACACGTTATCCTGCCCATGTCCCCCGACCTGGAGAGCACATCTCTAAGGATAAGACAACAGCAACTCAAGATCAATAGGGTTAAAAGTTGCCTATAGATAAAATGGCCATTACTAACTCATCCATTCAGTGTGTCTAGCGTGATCTCCCACTTGTGAAGAATAGAGAAGATAAGCGTGGGATTGTGTGCATCTGAGGCACAATCTCTCTCCAGTGCTCCTCTTGGGAGCATTTAATTCACAGCAGGACCATAAATGCCATGATCTAGCCCCAAAATAAGGTGTTTGTGGAATTTCCAATTGTAATGACTGAGTGAGTTAGACACCAATTGTCTGTGTCAGTATCTACTCTTCTTGCAGTGATTTTCACAAGTGTTAACATTCCACCAGCTCCGTAGGGATTCCCTGCAGGGCAAATTTCTTCTACTAGTCAATTTGCTTGTTACACTTCTCTCTCCTCTGGGCCCTCAACATATAACTTATGACAGCTTTGAATGTTCCTTGAGTGTTAATGCAAACAGATAATTTACACGACTTGGCTTGCAGAGAAATCTGTAATTTAAATTGCTACATGCATCATATGTACTCTTAAATGTTAGCCTTTCAAGACAGACAAGTTGGAGATTTAAATCAAATTGCTAGTTTACAGACTTAAGGCATGTAAATGCAGCACTGAATGGAAAAAGGTGTTATCTGCAATATACAAAGATTCAAATATGATGTGTTAAAGAGAAATAATATGAGCAAAAATATGAACCTCTGTTGAGTTACACCAGCAATGAGTTTGGCTCATTTGGACTGGGAGGTGTGCTACAATTAAAATTAATAGGATGTTGGTACATCACTATTTTCTCTTCTAAGGGTACGTCTTCACTACCCACCGTATCGGCGGGTAGCAATTGATTTATCCGGGATCGATATATCATGTCTCATTAAGATGCGATATATCGATCCCCGAACATGCTCACCGTTGACTCCGGAACGCCACCAGAGCGAGCGGCGGTAGCGCAGTCGATGGGGGAGCTGCGGCCGTCGATCCTGCGCTGTGTGGACCCCAGGTAATTCGATCTAAGATACTTCAACTTCAGCTACGCGAGTAGCGTAGCTGAAGTTGCGCATCTTAGATTGATTTCCCCCCCCCCCCAGTGTAGACCAGCCCTAATAATGCTTGAATTTCTAACACCATTCCCAATTCCCTAAATCTTTCCAATTTGGAAGGTCACTAGAATAATGGGGTTATCATAGATAAGCCCTAAGATACATGTTGGTTTATGTACATGGAGGGGGTTAGTCCACTTTGACTCAAGTTAAGCTAGTGTGGAAATGCTTGCAAACACAACACAATTTATTAGATCACACTAACTCAGCATTTACCACAAACTCTAGAGTCCTCTTTCAAAGCATACTAAATTGATGTGAATTGAGTTAGTCTGGTCTGTTGTTCATGTGCATGCAATGCTGCTGTACACTACTTTGGCAGTCTTCCAACTATTATCCCACCCTGCTTTACAGGTGTCCATTACTGACCTGTGTATCTGCATGCCCTCCACTGTTTTGGCCTACGAACAGATAAACTTAGGTAACCCATAAGTTTTGGGGAACTGGAAAAAGAATGTAAGAATGGGAATTTTGTCCATAATGAACTAACACCAGCTTCTGGATGGGACATCCAACTGCAAGAGTGCCATGGCAACAAAGTGACATATATGATAATGGGGTGACATCATAAATACACTAACCTATAGAAGGAGGACACCTCAACATTGATAAGGGGAGGAAATACAAATAAGGAAGAGGGGAGAAACCCCTTCTGAATATGCATTACACATGGTAACGTCAGCATAACGTATTAGAAAAGCGGTATCCCAGCCTGTGGGCAGTAGGAGAGAGAGATGTAACCTAGGGAAGGGCCAGAATGATGGCCACCGGTGAAGATGAGGAAGGTGATGGTGATGTGGAAGATAGTGGCTAACATTTCAGGTTGTTCTGCAAGGGATGGTGAGAGTGTGGGAATGTCAGATGTACTATTTGTAATTATCTCTATCTACCTTACTGAGTTAGAGACTGTGCGCGACTTATATATATATATATATATATATAAAAAAAAAAAAGAGTTCCTGTGTGTAAATTTTACACATCGGGGATCCCAACTATATAATAATTTTAATACTGGGCCTGATCTTGGCACAAGAACCTTACTACTCTCAGTGATAACTGAATTTTAGACAATCTATAAATCAGGCTACTGCTCAGTATAATTATTATACTCTACCGCTATGCTAGCTTCTGTTATGGGTGCCTCACAGCCACAGTCATTTTAGGCAGATGTGAACTAGGAGCCTGAGTCTCCCGCCGCCCACCTCCCTCCCTCCCTCCGTCCCTCAGCCCATGCAATCTCTTCTGCCACCCCCCCTTCAAAATGGCAGTAGTTCTGTCATGCTAAAGCCCAAAGTATCAACTGCTTCCAAGCCCATGCCATGGAGGGTGAATGCCCATTACCTGTTTTCCTTTCCCTTCCCCTGCAAACACCCCCAGCCAAGTTCACCAGCTCAAAATGGTGGCCAGTGAAAGAGTGCAGCCATAACCTCAAAGCCCCCACCTCCCTTCCCACAGCATATTTGAAGAACGAAAATATTCAGTCATGTGGAATTCAACAGTTGAGACAGTGGTTACAGGAAAAATAAATAGTTTGGTTAGTATTCTCAGTTTACATGAAGTAGATGTGGGCATTGTATGCCAATAAAGTTATTAAGACCACATCTTACTGCTGAGGTGTACATGCTCTGTAACACATACAGGAAACAAAAAGTTTACCACACAGAGATCTCTGAATGGCTTTTCACAGGCTCACATACAGTCATAGCGTTTAAGGCCAGAAGAGACCGCTAAGTCTGACCTTCTAAATAGGTCACAGGCCCCCAACACCACCCCCACACTAAAGACCAGGAGCACTTAAGGCTTCGATCAACCAGAGCAGAACCTGATCCATTTTTCTTCACACCTTTCAGCACTGTAGAATAGAGAAACCAGAATCTGAGACTGAGAAATTGCTTGATTTTGGTCTAGACAATATGTGGGATTGCAGCACGGTCACTGTCCCTGACGTAATTTGCAATTCCCTTCCACTCCTTCAGTGTTTTTTGGGGAACCATGTTAGTGAATAACTTCATAGTGTATCTCGCTGCTCTGCCCTTTACCTTATTGAAGAAAGTCAGGACAGCCTAAAGAGTTTGTAGAGGGGAGTACTAGCCACTTCTACCCATGAAAGAAACGGCACTGCTCACAATCTGATCTGACTCCCCACCCCCTAGGATAACAGCTGGATGTACAGTTGCACATTTTCAGGCCTGAGACTCAAAGAGCGAGCAACAGACATCTGACATTACTATTCTGGTTATTTCCATTTTCTGGTGGGTACCTTGCCGGATGCTCAAACCACCAAGCAAGTTTCTGCACCTCAGTCTCCTACCCATCATGAAGGTTTTCTCCCTGACTCTCACAAATATTGTGCAAAGTACAACATGCAGCTGTAATCTTAGGCAAGTTTTTTACCCCCTGCAGCTACCAACCTAGCCCATGAACAGCACCATCTTCCTGTCAGTTAGCCAAATGCACACTCCATTGTCTTTCTGCAACTCTTGACGCAATCACTGAACAATTCCTTCCTTCTGTTCAAGTGGCCTGTGATTAGCTTTACTAGCCAGAGAAGCAGAGGATAAGCCAGGTCTCTCAGGATAACCAGAGCAATCCCCACGCCATTAATGGTTATAGTGAGCCTGGAGGCAAACTATCCTTTATTCATGAATAGCTGAGTTCTGCAAGATCCAAGCATCATGGACCCTTCCAGACCACTCAGAATTTATACCTATAAACCTGCCATGGTGGTGAACCAGCCATAGGAGCAGCCTGGAGAAATACCCCTTCCTGTTTATGTATTCTGAGCCTCGGTGTGTGTGTGTGTGGGGGGGGGGGGAATGATAGGCACATGGGTCCCATCAATTGCCCCAATACAGTTTGGGAACCTCACGTGTGTAAAACTATGAATAATGCTCAGGAGATTATCAAGGTTTATAACGCTGTGCAACAGTACCTTTTCCATGGCCTTGCATGACGCGTGACAATGGCCCCAACAGTACACCAAATTGATTGGCTGTGGACCAGTAACATTCACAGCTAGCCAACTTGTAGATGGCAATGGCGACCCACTTCTCCATGGGTATAGGACACCACATATTGATATGCTGCCGCTGCAGCTCCAGGGCTAGTTCAGCACAAATCTCAAAACAGAGTCACTTTTCCCATCCTGAAATTCTCTCACACTTGTGTTCATCCCTGGTCTGCAGAATGATCCTTTCCCACCAACCCATGCTGCTTTTCTTAGCCCAGAAACAACACGGCATTGTGTGAAACTGGTGCAGGAACAGCTCCTGTAGTAGCAGTTGCTCAATGTTCTCTTAGCCTTCCTCATTCTCCTTCCTCTTCTGCCACTGCTATAGCCACATCAATTGCTCAGCAGTGTGGCTGACGAAGTCCAAACACCAAAGCCACCCAACATCAAAAGCTAAAATAAAGCCCAAGCAGCCTTTGCATGCTTGCAGTTGCCAGCATAGCAGCGTGGAGCATTGTTGGGTCCATGCTGGCTGACAGCAATTCGAGAAAAGGAAAAGAGGAATCATGGGATTTTTTAAAATCTGAACTTAAGCCCCAGAATCCCATTAGTTTCTGCTAGGCATCCCACAATGTGCAGCAAGAAAAATGCCAGAATGTACACAGCTCAGCAGAGGACCATGGGATTCCCTCCCAGACTGCCACGCACTTAGTATGCGCCAAACACTTGCTACGTGTCCACAGTGTTGCAAATTAAAAACGGGTATAGCCATCCATTGTACACACTGTTAGTTGGGCCTACATATGGCAGCTCAACAAGTGTGTCAAATTACTGTGAACCACACCTCTCCCTCCACCCCCATGGAGATAAGGCCTTAGATATTATCTGTGCAATCCTGCAAAGACTTATGCATGGACTTCACTCTATGCACATGTACTCCCACTGAAGTTAATGACATTATTCACATCTATGAAGGTAAGAACGTACATGAGCCTTTGCAGAAATGAGCTCTGTATCAAACACAAATTATTATTATTCATTCTCCAGTTGCTTAGTAAGAAGAGAATGACACACTTTGGTCCCAATATGCGTGCTTAATTCAGCACAAGTAGTCTTGTGATTAGCCCCATTGAAGTTAACATGTCTGAAGGTAAGCACATACCAAACTTTGCAGGCCTGGGGCCTTAGGTTACCTGCAAGTAATTCACAATGTTGATCTATTTTTATTTAATTTTCAAAGGTTTGTATAGTTACTCCAGCTCCCTGTAGAAATTCATTTCCAAAGTGTTTGATGTATAGCTGCTTCATAAGAGTGTGGTGTGTGTTTTAGAGAAGATTAATGCTCTTTATGAAATGAAGTGATTTATTTTACAAAAACACATGGTTTAAATGGAGACCAGGTTGAGAAATGTACCCAGACTAATTTTTTAAATTGGTCCTTTATTTTCATAAAGAAAATTAATCCTGTATAATACTAATGTAAATCAACCTAAAGTTCAACCACTTAGCGCATATAGTACATGACATTTTCAAATTGTTTTTTTACCAAAAAAAAAAAAAAAAATTTTTTTCTTCCCACAAAAGCTATAATTATCTGAGCATTTGTAAGTTCTCTGTGCAGAAGTGTGATGTAAACTTCATCGCAACCAATATAAAAGAGGTAAGCTTGCGTTTTATAGCTCTCTGCTTTTAAGCAGCATGGTTTCTGCTGTACCCTAGTAGCTCTTTCACTCTCAAAAGCTTTTCACATCAGTGAATCAGGAGATTCAAAACAAGATATGAACAAAATAAAAAGCACCACAACCCATCCCTCCAAAAATCAGGAAACCAATTTAGTTTATTCAAAACACTTGTCAGTTTCATTGTAGGGAATTCCAGGTCTCACATGCATTAATTCTTCTGTTCCATGAGCTCCCCTTCCCCCCCCTCCCCTCCACCTTATAGCAGTTACTGTTCTGACCCTCTTTACTAGCTCTGGCAAGACAGTTCCTCAGTTGTATGGCAATAATAGTAAAATATAGGGAGCAGATATTTTATTGTATTATATTTAGTCTTGAAAGGAATCCTCTCTTCTCATCCTACAACCCCCACAATAAAAACATTCCATAGATTACCCTCCTCAACCTCTTTTTTCCTCCTTCAGAATGCTGGCAATAATGAAGAGTTCCACCACCAAAGCTAAACAGCTGCACAACAAAGGCAACCTTTTTTCTCCCAGTTCCATGAGATCTCTAAAAGTTTGGAGAGATGTATGAATGCAGTGAGACCCTAAAGTCCATATTTATTAATGCACAGGGTAAAAGTACTAACCTGATAATTACTTATAACAACGAACAGGGTAGTCAACCAAAGAGGAGAACAGTCAGAGAAAATTGGGGATGACACAAAGAAGACGACGAATGTAGGAAGATACATTAGTCTGTTTAGGCCCCAGTCCTGTAAAGAGATTGCAGGTGTATGTGAGTAATAATGCCTGATTAGGATGGGTGGGAAGAAATCAGAAATGGAGACTACACCAGAGATGTTGCAACACGGACTCTGTTCTACTCAGGTTTCAGACTGCCATGTCCTGGGTCTGAGTAGAGAGTACAAAGTACAGGAGCTGCAGAACCACATATTAGTATTATAGGGAGAGCAACCCCTATATATTTAGGAGGCCTAACACTTTCCACTATAAAAAGATTCTTGCAACCTTTTTCTGAGAAGCTCTCCTACCACCATTATTTTCAGCAGGCCTTCAATATTCAACTGGGGAAAACACTCTCAAGGCTGTAGAAGTGACTTTTCTTTGTCGCATGAAATGCCATTCAGTGTTTCCAGAGACAAACAGTTAAAAAATTAAATTTATCTGCTCTTGTTTATTGCAGTTTGCCAAAATAATAACTAAACAAGGCCAGACCTGTACTACTCCCAAAGCAGCACCAGGACACACTGTACAAGGGGATGCCTGGGAGCTGCCAGAACAGCTATAACAAGTTGGTGGGGCAGGGGAACAGAATCAAGCTGGGCTCTTCATCCCCAGAGTCAGCACATGGCCCCAATGGCCTTTGCTCCCCACAAGGGGAACTCCAAGGGAGCAATCAGGGTTTATCACCTTAATTCTGCCCCCTTTTGCATACATATTATTACACAACCACATACTATTTTTTCCATTATCTGGATGATACTCCTGCCTCATTCAGTGCACAGAATGGACACATCTGGGGGACAAATGAAGGTTGAACAGGCAGCTATATATCTGGCATTTCCTAACTTTCAAGTGATTGTCTTGCAACCTAAATTACATACAAAAATACATGTTAAAGAATGTTATTACATATACTACAATTCTCCCTCCTTGGGAAAAAAAAAATCAACCAGGAAGGAAATTAATGCTTACAACCACTATAACTATCATACTGAGATCCATTGAAAAAATACCAATAGTATTTTTGTGGGAGTTTTTTTCCCCCCTTAACAAAATTTATTTCTAACTTTACCATATTTTGTTGTTGTTGTTTCTTAAGAAAAACAAACTAATTTTTCTTTTTTCAGTTTCTCTTCTTCCCCCTCTCCCTTTTTTTCCAGTGGAAAAAGGGAAAGCAGGGAAGATGATGAGAGTAAATCGGAACTATGGAAATGCAAAATGGTCAGTTTTCAAACTAAATGAAAATTTTCTATGGTATCATCGTTTTTAAAAAAGGCCATTTTCTGTCAAAAATATTTTTGACAGAAAATTTCCACCAAGCTCTTATAAGGAACAATCTGCAACATAAGATGGTAGCCATCCAGAATTAATTTTTCTTTTTCTTATAACTTCATGCAGACTGTAAGCTGTGGGTGGAGATTGCCCAGAATGGTTTCTGTTGAGATGTACTATGTTTCTATATTGTGTCTCTGTCTTCGTTATTAATAGTTTGTTTTGACACTTGACCAATTGATGTTTGTATCAGTCTTTGAATTTGTTCAGCAAGCTTATGAATCACTCATGCACATCACTAGCAATAGTGTAAGACAGGGGTAGGCAACCTATGGAACATGTGCCGAAGGCAGCACGCGAGCTGATTTTCAGTGGCACTCATGCTGCCTGGGTCCTGGCCACTGGTCCAGGGGGCTCTGCATTTTAATTTAATTTTAAATGAAGCTTCTTAAACATTTTGAAACCTTATTTAAATACAATAGTTTAGTTATATATTATAGACTTATAGAAAGAGACCTTCTAAAAAGGTTAAAATGTATTACTGGCACGTTAAACCTTAAATTAGAGTGAATAAATGAAGACTTGGCACACCACTTCTGAAAGGTTGCCGACCCCGGTGTAAGAAGAAGTCCCATCCACTGCACAATAATTCCTTGATTCTATATTGTCCTGTCCAGCATAATTGTGTCTAGCTAAATGCTTTATTGAGGGACACACTATCAGAAATTTTCTTCTGATGAAAAGCAACCTGACGTGCTTGTTGAGAAGCACCCACTATGTTCTGTATTTTTGGGCGGGGGGGGGGGGGGGGGAGAAGAGAGAAGAGAGAATAGGTCTGAACACATCTGCAGGACACACCCCGAAAATAACATTTAAGGAAAGGAATGAGCTGTCCATATGCTGGTTTTCCTGTGTGAAACTCAGAGTACACACAACCTACGTGCACAGTATTATATATACACACACCACATATCTGTGGTATGGAGCCCCACTGAAGTCAAGAGATCCATCCATGAAGAGTGGTAATTGCAGGTTCAAGACCTTAGTTACATCAGGACTGGGCAAGGTGAAAGAAAACTAGGACATCAAATCCAAGGACCCAATTCTACAAAGTTTGACTCACATGAGTGGTCCCATCAGCTTCAGTGGGATGACATGTGTGAGTAAGGATTACTCATATAAGTACATCTCACATGAACCGGCATCATTCTAGTACAATAATATGACATTAGTCTGCACTAATATGTGGATTGCACTGCCAATTTAAGTGAACCATGCTTCAAAGCACTGCAGACACTCCTTCCATGGTCTTTATTTTACTCTCTCTGTGGCCACTACCATGATTCCATTGACATATGAAAGGCTGTGCATCAACATCTGCATAAATACACTGGCTTTTTAAAAGGCCTCCTTTTATTTATTAAACATAAGCAGAAGCAAGTTTAACATTCTGTATCACAAGCTCTGACTCATTCGGTATTTACTCTTTCCCATTGATTAAAGCTTCCACAGTCATAAAATTATAGTTTTTTTAAAAAAAACTTCATTTGTTGCCATAGAGTTGTACAAGCCACTGAAGATACATTAATAGTTGTTTACACTTTATCACTGTCCATTTTTGTAATTGGAATTTTAAAAAGCAGACAAAGAAACATAGTGGAATGCACTCATCTCGTGAGTGCCCCCTTCTAGTTGGGTGCGTACAGGCCTGCACTTTCTCTCCCTGTAGCCCTTCTTGATAAGGGGAGAAATTAAGGACCTAATCCCAATCAATTCAGCCTTGGTATCAAGCTGTATTCCAGGGCTTCCCCCAGAGACAGGGTCCTCCCCCCCTCTGGGCATTTCAGGCCCTAGCTCTCCTGGGTGCCTCAAAGGCCTCTGGGGGTGCCTCAAAGTCCAGGCCACTCCCCCCAGTGGCTAACTGAGGTTGTGGGAAGCTGGGCACACCCACTACCCTAGGTCCCAGCCCAGAGTCCCTGTAGATAGCAGCTGTCTGCTGCATCCCTTTATCTAAGCCATGCTACTGTTCTAATTCCCTGCAGCCCCATACCATATCCACCCTTACCTCAGGGCCTTGTCCTGATGGATTTCCCAACAACCAGCCCAGAGCACCTTCTTGCTCTCCCTAGCTTCTGTCAGCACAGCCCTGTCCAAATCCTGCAGTTCCCTCAGCCATCCACACTCCTCCAGCTCCAGCAAGTAACTGAACTCACTCTGGCCCTCCAGCTCTTCTTATACTAGCCTGCTGGGCCCTGATTGGCTGGGTCTCACACAGCCACTCTAGGCAGCTTGGAGGACCCTCTCCATTGCCTTTTTCTGGGGCAGGGCATAACAGAGCCACAAGGCCTCAAGCAGAAATTAAGAAAATAACTATTTTAGCCATAATTTGTAACATGGCTTAGTCATGCAAGGAATTGTAGTGAAAAATCTCTGAAAGTTTCTGGCTCTTTATTTAGGTTTTATCTGAAGCTGAGAAACATTCTATGTGAATAATCAATGAATTTAAAAATGAATTAACTTTGGCCATGCTTGTGCCCCTTTAAGTTAACATTTTCAAAAGCAGTTACTTGATTTGCAGTGTCTCAGTGTTGGAGTACCCAGATTGATAAACTGAGCACACACAACTCCAACTGAAGGCAATAAGAAACGGGCAACATGAATGAAAATCATGCTCAAGAGGTTTGACTTTGATCACCCAAACCCTCTGGCTTCCAAAATCCGTGATCACATTTGAACATTTTGCCCTTAGTGTTCACTCTCCATTAGAGCTGGCCAAATAGATTTTTTTGGTTGGCTTGTAATTAAATAAAAAAATAAAATTAAAAAAAAAAAGATAGAAGTTTTATTTCAGGTCAAACAAACAGAAATGTTTGCCAAATTGAAAAGTCTAAACATTTCAATTCAGGTTCAAACAAAACATTTCAACATTTCCAAAACATTTTGATTTTTGAGGGGTTTCAGTTGAAACTGTTTGGTGAACTCAACATGAATTTGCAGGTTGACCTACTCGCATTTTTTGGTGAAAAAAATTCAGCCAGCTCTACTCTCCATTTACATTCAGGTGGTTGAATCTTACTGGCTTAAATGTTCATGGAAAGCACAGTTACAAGCTGCATGCATATTTGCAAAACTTGAATTTTAAGATTCAGATGTGGGAGTGTTTGAGCCGAAATGCTTGTGCACTTGTAAACCAAGCTAATGCCAGGTGGCTCGATTTCCCTATAGTTGCTAGATCACATTTAGAGGGTGATGAGTCCACTAGTTTATGCACCAAGTTCCCTAGCTGAAGCAGTACACATTCATGCTTTTAGACACCGAGGTTTCAGGTTCACTCTTCAAAGATAATTCAACCTGGGGCATCATTTCAAGTACTCCCAGTCAAGGAACAGAAGCAATACCATGTAACTAATCACAACTAACCAATGCAGTCACAATAGCCAGCAGCTCTTTAGAAAGCAAAGTCTAAAGCCGCTAGTGTGAATGTTTGCAAAAAGGATTTTTAAATTCAAACAAATGAGAATTTGTTCTGGAAGTGCTTGTGTACTTATCCAGCCAGTCAAAGAACAGAAGCAATATCATATGAAGCAGCACAGCTAACCAACCCAGCTGCAGAAGCTAACAGCTGTTTAAAATTTAGATGCAGTTTGTAAACAGAGCTTTGCATCATTTGACCGGTTCTACCCATAATAATAGTAATTCATAAAGACAAGAACCTTAAGTATATTCAGTTCTCTTTTGGGAAAGAAAGGGATACAGACCTCAGCGATATATTCTCATCCAAAGCATGTGTGTTTGTGGGCCTAGTGGGATGACATGTTTTTGATTTAGTTGTCAGTGAATAGGACTTTATGTTGTGCGCCTGCCTTCTTGCTTTCCTGGTGGGCAGATTGCCATGAATGAGGGTTATTCTGTCCTTTTTAAAATTGTTTTTTGAACATAGGTATTTTTCATAAAGCCAGACCTCCTCTTTATTCATAGGGAGCATACTGTTATAAAGGCTGGTGTTGTGCTTTGGGACCGCTGGCCCATGGGCAGGAGCCCTGACTCCTTTCTTGCCCTTCCCACTCTATTAAAGGAAGAGGGGTTGGGCCGAGCTGGTTAAGGTACTGCCATTAAAAAAACAAATCTGTTCAATTTTAATGTGCAGCTCTACTTTTTAAAAACTTCTTTATTGCATCCATAGGGGAAAAAACATACTTGAAATGAAAACCAATGAGTAAAAAAAATAGCCCACACATTTTAGTAGAGCGCTCAGACACACTGCACTTGTGCCTGCAAGTGAATCTATTGCTTTCTCAAATCACGTCAACAGTATAAAGTAGGCATTGAGGGGAATGTCAAAAGGTTCGGTTTGGGTTGGCTAATCACTCAGTAGAAATGCAGCAGCAGTTTTTAGGAAGACCCTTTTTTTATTCTGACTAGGAGATTAAGACTTTTTACATGTGTGGACCTTGCTATTATTTCAGAGACTGTGGTGTCAAAAGAAGTGAGACCAATTCCTAAGGTTCTTAATCTTGTCTCAGGCAAAATTCCTATGGGGAGTTTTGCCTGAAGAAAAAAAAAAAAAAATCCTCAATGAGGACCTTAGGATATGGCCCATGGACTATCTGAGAAATTCTGTGGGATAATGTCCTTAAAGGTGGACAGCTCATTCCACTATGTGGGGATATAAATGTGAAGGAATTGTGCAATATTTAGTCTTTTTGTTTGTTTTTATCCCAAGTCACTCCACACACTAATTTCAGGAATAAGGTTTCCTGCTCCATTGAGAAACACAAAGAAATAGTAACACTTGAAACTCTTACCTTGAGCAATACCTAAATCATTCACCCTTCACATTTGTAACCTCAAATGTCACTCACCAAAGGTTAGTTTGCCCAACTAGTAACACCTTCAATTCCTGGGCAGATCTTCCAAATCCTTTCTGACTTTTCACTATTTATGCTCTTTGCTTCATTTTTTTGCATTTTACTCAGGTTGCACCTAACTATCCCCAAATACACACACACTCCTCCCTTTCCTGTTAAAGAAACCCTACTTGAAAGTCCAAGCTTCAAAATACCTACATTGTACAGCTCTATCATTTTCCTTCTTATCCAAGAATCCCTAGTGAGTAATCAAACTAGCACAGATTACAGAATATAACATTTAATATGGGTGGGTTAAAAAACAAACAAACAAACAAAAAAACTGGGAACAAGCCAACTTTTTTCTCGCTCACAAACTTAGGTCCAGATCTTCAGCACGTACCTTGCTGCCTTTTCAGAGGCCAGAGGCCATGAAGCTCACATTCACACAGCATAGATCAGGGATCACAAAGGAGTGTGGATGCAAAGACATTTGCAGTCTCCCAGTCACGGATCTACTGTGTGCTAAAAAGTCTCTCAGTGTAACTTGGAGCACACTTTGGAAATCAAGGCCTTATCAGAAGCCAGGTACCCTGCTAAACAGTCCTTTCCTTGTCTACTTATTTCCCTAGTTGTAGACACACAAATAGTACCCTAATTCTTTTGCACTTTTCAGCAGCTGTGGATTCAACCCTCTTCCAGCCATGAGAACATTTAACTTTAATTAGATATTGGCCCTTGGCATGATACATCATGAATGCATTGCAGCTTTATTTAGTCAGTATATTTTCCTCTAATGTATTTCTCTACTGATTTACAAAAAGATTCCCTGCCTTCTCTTTCTCTCTCTCTCATATACTATGTACGCACTCTTTTTTTCCTCCCACTACCAACCTCCTTCCTTCCCAAAGCAGCTGACCCTGAGAGTTCCTTAAGAGGCAGTGAGGGAAGGAGAGGCCCAAATGGCTTATGGGACTGATAATTGGATGTTGTGTCCTTTATTTCTAAATTACCAGTTCATATCTGGCCTAAGTCATTAGAGATGAAAAACCACTACCATGCGACAGCTGTTCAGTGGCCTTTGTTGAAATGAGTTAGATGTCAGTGTCCAATTGCTGGTGGGCACATCATAAAATCTGCCATCACATATGGCCAGTTTTGTAGTTCTGGTGGAGAGGGCAAGGTTTTGAGTGAACTTGGGGACTGGGATTTGAATGAACATGGAGGTGGGTTGCTTCGGGTAGAGAGGCACTTGTACTGCTGCTGCCTATTCTGTGGAAAAAATAGACTGCTCCACTCTCCGGCGTTAATCTACTCATCATGTTTCAGTAGCACTAAATTCACTTCTGGGCTAGGTGTGATGCCAGCACATGGACAGGGTCAAACCTTAATTCCTCTTTAGAGATTTTTTTTCCCCTGCCCACCAAATTTCAAAAGAATGAAAGAGTTAATGCCATGTTCCTTACGATATATTAGCAGAACAGGTGGAAGAGCTCCAAGAGCCATGCTGACAATAAGCTGATTAACACTAAATCAACCATCAATGATTGTGAATATGCAATACTCTATTGTAACAGTATTTATCTGGACTGATCATATTAAATTATAATAATTCCTCCCAGCATTGCAGGTGTACCTCCCCCCAAAGACAACAAACCTGGCTGAGCTCACTTGCTCTGGTTTTATACTGGTGTAAACAGATTGATTTCTCTGGGGTTACTCCTGATTTATATCAGTGCAAGCAAGATCAAAACCAGGTCCAATGTGAAAAGAAAATCGCCTCAGGCTTGAAAGGTGATTTGCTGCTGTCACCACAGCTAATTCAATGGTAGCAAATGGCAGCTCTCCATTGCTCTTCAATCACACCTCAAAGAAATACGAGGTTGCCTCCTGTTAAGCTTAAAAATAAAGTACATCAGCTTTTACTTGCAAGCCTGAGATCATCATCCAGACACAATCCCCTCCCTTGCAGCAACAACAACGTTTGGTTACACGAAACAGCAATATGAAGGCTGTATATTAAGGAGAAAAAAAATGAAAATAAGCTCATTTTAACATTATGGCTGCTTGGGTACTTTATTCTAGCGCCCCACCCCACCCTACTTTTACCTGTACTGCTTGTTAAATGAACCCAGGGGAATATATTATTAGTAATCATTCTCCTCGCATTGACATTTCAACCCTCACTTCTCTAACCTCTCCAAGGCTCGGTTCTGTCCACCTGTCTTTTTGCAGATCTTCCACCACCCTGGTGACATCTCCAAAATTAGATCAGAGTTAACAGCACGCATGCGCACACACACGCACACAGATTTGAAGGAGCTATGCAGAGAGGAGAGTGCAGAGAGTCTTGCCTGGTTCAGTTTTGTTCAGTTCAAAAAGCCTAAGAACTTAGGACTGATGTACATCTAGCAGGAAGCGTCACTACCAGAAGACTGCCATGTTTCATCATTGTGACAGAAACAGCACAGACCACCAGAAAGTGGTCTCTGGCCTCCTACTGGTCAACTGAACCAATTAAAAAAAAAAAAAAAAAAAAACCCTGACTGCACAAGAAATGAGACCTACCCAGCCCCTGAGGAAAAACAAAAGGACACCACAGTTACATGAGGTAAACTAAACAGCAACCCTATAGCTGAACAGTGTCTTTGTTTGAGAATTCAATGAGGACCACCCCAGGGATCTGTAACAATAACAGTTGGATCTTCCTACATCTAGGAGACACCAGTGATTCCATGATCATTGTTGAGCTGCAAATGCTAAAGTTTTAATGACACCTGCTGTACAGAGGGATTTAAAAAAAAAATATTAAACCCAACCCAAAAACTTTTTTGGGGGGCCAGACAGGGAGAAAAGGGTAATTTCAGTTAAGAAAAGCACCCCTCTCCAGCCTCTCTTTACTTTCTTTGCTGAAATCCATCTTTGGGCCCCACCTGGTTAACCAATGTCTGTTGTGTTGGGTTGAAATCTTCAGATCTTGTGAGCTTCTCTGTAGTCGGGTCAGAGATATGGCGATGCATTATGAGAAACTCAAGAGTGCATGAGATTTGTATACAGCATGTGGCCAGGAGTGAAAATGGCAGACTCAGACACATTCCTCCCCCCAAATAGGTTAGCATCAGATACAGGGCGCATTACGCATTGAAAGTTGGGGTTCAGAGCACAGGGGACCTGCTAAGGATAGGGTTGCCAATTTTGGTTGGACATATCTTGGAGGTTTCATCACATGACATACTGTTTAATTAAAGATTAATCTAATTCCTGGAGACTCCGGGACAATCCTGGAGAGTTGGCAACCCTAGCTGAGGATGGAGCAGATTCATTTGAGAGTCAGGAGAATGGAAAGATTGGGTCAGGTAGAAGAATATGACTGTGTTGAGGGAGGCATGGGAAAATGATGGGAAGTCCATATGCAGATAGGGAAAGAGATCTTTAAAAAGTTCAGATATAGAACTGAACTGCTGCAGCTATGGGTTTCACCCATCACTAGTTATTTCTATGCTGACGTAACTTACACATTAAACTTTTATTAACAGCATTCAGAACTTTCTATTTTTGCCCAATCCAGGCATTTCAGATTTTCCATAACTGTCATCTAAAGAAGTTTCAGTCCTGAAGCAGAGTGGGAGAAAAACTGTGCACTGCCTGTAGATATATAATGCTTGATGTCTGAGTTCTGTTATGACATTTATCTTGGAATTCTGATGACATGAACAAACCATCTGAGCTTTACTCCTCTGGGTTTTTAAGGTCACTAGATAAAGATATAGGCTTCCTAAGGATAAATGAACCGGGTCTGAATTAACAGTCCAAGAAGACCTCCTCCTTTTGACCTTGAATGGGATATGGACTGCTGGCATATTGTGATGGAATATACAGTACCCTAAATACATCACATAAAATGCTTGCTTTACAAAATAAAAATGACTGTTTTGAAGATATAAATAATATGCTGCCATATTACCCAGAAATACAGCCATTACTCAGGTTTTTGGTACAATACCCAAAGCCCTTTAAGACAGAAATTATTTCAATATAGGAGTAGAAGATGCAAATATCTAGTTAGCAATACATAACCTCTCCTGTGCAATTCTACAACATTTCACTAGGGATTTTTTTTATTAGTCATAAGGGAGTAATTTCTGAATATCACATATTGGAATATTGAAAGGCTAAAAACTTGTTTTATATATTCATTCACTAGGGCTTCCTAATCCTTTACAGTTTATTCAGACTCCTGACCACTGGCAGAGTATAATGTGTTATGCCTCAAAGCCCATTTTGTCAAATGTTATAATGCAGGTTTCACAAAAGCTACAGTTAATGTATTTCTTTTGTTAAGTGACATTTCTTTGAAAGTACTTTCATCAGTTCCCCACTATAAGTTTTCGTATTATTGCACTCAGAAACCAAATATTGTTTTCAAGTATGCGGTTTTAAAAGATATTGGGAGTGCTCATTGTTGAGATTTTTGAATTTTTATCCCTTTAGAACAGGATTTTCTAAAAAGACGCTGATATTTTCCCCCTTTATAGTTCATGATTAAAATTTAGCACTTAGCGGGGGGAGAGGGGGAGAGAGACATGGAAGCTGAATTCTAACTCAGGTCTATCCAAAGTCAGAAATGAAAGAAAAATCAAATTTGAGCATTGTCATAGGAATTGAATTGGGGAAATGATTAGAAATAATAGTCACCTTACAATCAAACTCTAGAACCAAGGTACAGTAGCTGAGAATAATCTTCATTGGTTATATTTGGTTCAGGCTTAGAAAGTAGAAATGGACAAATAATTCATAACAAATAGTTTATTAATGGAATATCACTTCTCTTCCCATTTGCTGATTGTCCACAGACAATGTATATACTATTCAGAATTACTCACCAAATAATTCCTGTGACTATCAGGAACACAGGGATTGCCATACTGAATTCCAGTAGTGGTCCATCTTGTCTCAGACAGGGACTAACACCAGTGCTTCTGAGGTCAGTGCAAGAAACTCCAAAAAGGACATTTATGGAATAACCTGTCCATAGGGGCAGATTCCTAACCACCATTAAATATAGGTTGGCTTGTGCCATGAAGTTTATATCCCTTATCAGCGGCAGGAAGATGGAGAAGGGGTTTCTTTCTACTCCTCTTTACTCTCACTGGGTCTAAGGAGCAGTTGTTGAGATGCTTTCTGCTTCTAGCCCCATCAACCAGTCACTTCTCTTGCTGAGGCCGGAGGTGATGATGAGCAGCAATCCTCCTCCCCCTACTGCTGGAGCCAGGGGAATTTCCTCAACAGTTCCACAGCTCTTTGAGGCTCCCGCCCCAGCCTGTTCTTTGTGCTCTAATGACCTATCTGCTAATAACACTATTTTTTAATGTTCCCTTGTGCATCGGAATGGCGACATCAATATAGAGAGGCCCACCTACTGGTTGAGCAGGCCCAGAAGAAGCAACTAGCCTTGGTGTCCCACCCATACTGAGGCATCTGGAGTTTCCTGCCAGCTGCCACAAGGAAACAGTGAAGGAGGTAGAGGGCTGCAACCACTGAACATCACTGGTGAGAATGGGATTTGGGAGCACACTCTTCATACCAGCACATCCCAATAGAGTTCTGACACAACTGGGTATCCAATTCACTCGCAGAATTACTTTCTGATAAATTCTACTACAATTCCAGCCACTCACCATGTGACATCAGGCAGAGCAATTATAAACATAGAGCAACCTTGATTTACGCTCAACACCCCACAGAATATATATGGCTCCAGAGCCCAAACCTTCAGTCTCAGTGCTTTTGTGGTACTAAGTACACCTGAATTCAATGTTTGCAGGGAGGTGGGGAAGTGGAGGAGAGAAGCAAGTGGGGGGAAACGGAGTTTGACTTTTATAAATAGGTTTGGAAGGATTCTATTTTTGTCAGTAAATGCTGATAAACATTCACCATACTGACAAAAAAAAAATATTTCCGTCGATAACACTTTACCTACCTGTACATTTCAAGTAAGAAAAACGCAGCTATGAGAAGTAAGAGTTTTATTTATGACGGTTTACTTTGTATACTTTGCCATGTGATGCTGAGAATGTGTTACGAAGCTTTAACTTTTTCAATCTCAACATCAGTTTTCATTAAATAATTATTGTCTAACTCTCCCAAGTCATTTCCCACAGCTGTGAAATTTTAAATTGATAAAATTCTAGAACAAAATGCTTAAAACCCATAATTTTGCACAATTTTTAAAATTTAAATTAAAAAAATACTTAAAAATAAATCACTGTCAAAATTATATAAAAAAATTAAAATCTTCTTCTGCCAGCCTAGATCTATATATTAGTAAAGATAATCATAGAATATTAGGGTTGGAAGAGACCTCAGGAGGTCATCTAGTCAAATCCACTGCTCAAAGCAGGACCAACACGAACTAAATCATCCCAGCCAAGGCTTTGTCAAGCTGGGCCTTTAAAAACCTCTAAGGATGGAGATTTCACTATCTCCCTAGGTAATCCATTCCAGTGCTTCACCACCCTCCTAGTTAAATAGTTTTTCCTAATATCCCACCTACATCTCCCCCACCGCAATTTGAGATCATTGCTCCTTGTTCGGTCATCTGCCACTATTTTGAACAGCCTAGCTCCATCCTCTTTGGAACCCCCCTTCAGGTAGTTGAAGACTGCTATCAAATCCCTCCTCACTCTTCTCTTCTGCAGACTAAATAAGCCCAGTTCCCTCAGCCTGTCCTCATAAGTCATGTGCCCCAGCCCCCTAATCATTTTTGTAGCCCTCCACTGGACTCTCTCTAATTTCTCCACATCCCTTCTGTAGTGGGGGGACCAAAGAGGATGTAACTCAGCTGTTCTCAGGTGTGGCCTCACCAGTGCTGAATAGAGGGGAATAAATCACTTCCCTCAATCTGCTGGCAGTGCTCCTACGAATGCAGGCCAATATGCCATTGGCAATGAGGGCACACTGCTGACTCATATCCAGTTTCGCGTCCACTGTAACCCCCAGGTCCTTTTCTGCAGAACTGCTGCTTAGCCAGTCGGTCCCCAGCCAGTAGTGGTGCATGGGATTCTTCCTTCCTAAGTGCAGGACTCTGCACTTGTCCTTGGCGAACCTCATCAGATTTCTTTTGGCCCAATCCTCCAATTTGTCTAGCTACTCGGGACCCTATCCCTACCCTCCAGCATATCTACCTCTCCCTGCAGCTTAGTGTCATCTGCGAACATGCTGAGGGTGCAAGCCATCCCATCATCCAGACCATTAATGAAGACATTGAACAAAACTGGCCCTAGGACCCCAGGGCACTCCGCTTGATACCGTCTGCCAACTGGACATGGAGACATGGGATCAACGGTGACAAGTGATCAAACAATCTACCCAGCTTTCTATCCACCTTATATCCATTAATCCAATCCATACTACTTTAACTTGCTGGCAAGAATACTGTGGGAAACTGTATCAAAAGCTTTGCTAAAGTCAAGATATATCACGTTCACCACTTTCCTCATATCCACAGAGCCAGTTATCTCATCATAGAAGGCAATCAGGTTGGTCAGGCATGATTTGCCCTTGGTGAATCCATGTTGACTGTTCCTGATCACCTTCCTCTCCTACAAGTGTTTCAAAATGGATTCCTTGAGGACCTGTGCTCCATGATTTTGCATGGGACTGAAGTGTGGCTGACCGATCTGTAGTTCCCCAGGTTCTTTCTTCCCTTTTTAAACTATCGGCACTATATTTGTCTTTTTCCAATTGTCTGGGACTTCCCCGATCGCCACGAATTTTCAAAAGATAATGGCCAATGGCTCTGCAATCACATCAGCCAACTCCCTCAGCACCCTTGGATGCATTAGATCTGGACCCATGGACTTGTGCATGTCCAGCTTTTCTAAAAAGTCCTTAACCTGTTCTTTCACCACTGAGGGCTGCTCACTTCCTCCCCATACTATGTTACCCAGTGCAGCAGTCTGGGAGCTGACCTTGTCTGTGAAGACCGAGACAAAAAAAAGCATTGAGTACTTTACCTTTTTCCACATCATCTGTCACTATGTTGCCTCCCGCATTCAGTAAGGGTCCCACACTTTCCCTGACCACCTTCTTGTTGCTAACATACCTGTAGAAACCCTTTTTGTTACCCTTCACATCCCTGGTTAGCTGCAACTCCAGTTGTGTCTTGGCCTTCCTGATTACACCCCTGCATGCTCTAGGGAGGAGTATAAAAATATTGCTAGTCATCTGTCCAAATTCCACTTCTTGTAACTTTCCTTTTTGAGTTTAAGCTCACCAAAGATTTCACTGTTAAGCCAAGCTGGTTTCCTGCCATATTTGCTATTCTTTCTGCACTTCGGGATAAGCCTGAACCAAAACCTGGGAACATTCTGATCTGGATCCATCAGTCATAAAATGGGACATATGGCAACAGCTGGATCTGAAGATCCCTATGCCGCATAGATCTGGTTGGATGATAAAAAAATATATATTCACAAGTAATTTATTTAGCAACTGATGCGGGGGACTACAAAGACTTTATATAATGAATATTATCAAGCCATATATAAAACTGGTGAAATAATGAAAAAAACCACCGCAGAAAGAGAGTTGGAAGCTGAAATTTTCAGTTGAGCCTAAAATTTTTCATTGGGGGGGGGGGTTTCCTAATAGAAAGAATATATTTAAAAAAAAACCAGGCATTTTCTGTTAAAACGTATGTGTTTTGTCAAAAAAACAATTTTCCATGGAAAAAAGTTTCAACAGCAAATTTTCAGCCAGGAGTGCTTAGGCCGGGTCTATACTAGAAACTTTTTTCAGTGTAGCAATGTTGCTTGCATGTGATTTTTTTCTGCCAGCAAAAGCCCTAGTGTAGGTGCAGCTATAAAAGCTTCTACTTTTTTCTTTAAACCAAATGAAATCTGATATTAATTCATTAAGAGGCAATGGGTGTGTGTGTACATATATACACCTCAACCCCGATAAAACACGACCCGATATAACATGAATTCTGATATAATGCGGTAAAGCAGAACTCCGGGGGGGGAGGGGGGGCGCGGGACCGCGCACTCCGGTGGATCAAAGCAAGTTTGATGTAACGCGGTTTCACTTATAACACGGTAAGATTTTTTGGCTCCCGAGAACAGTGTTATATCAAGGTAGCAGTATATAGAAAATCCCAGCAACACTTCTCTTGCATGCAGTTTCAAATGTAAAGGAAATAAAAAGTTAATTCAAAATAAAATGAAGGGAATTTCCTGCTTGCCAAAGGATGCAGATTGACAGCTCTGGATATCAAAGGAGTATGTTTATCCCCTTGAACAGATGTAGCATAGGGAACAGCAGTTCAAGCTTCCTAGCACTGACTCACCACTCTTAAACTAGCTCTGGAGAGGCTGGTTGTAGCAATAAGACCACCTCATTGTCTGTGCTAGAAATTTGTACCATATTAACTATCCCAGCATTGATAAAGCAGTATGACCCTGTACTACAGACACAGCTATATTAATAGAGTTTATTCCTGTGTGGGAAGGGCAACAAGCAATACAAGTACATCATAAGCAAATAGTTTCCTTTCAATTTATTTCAGTCACCCCCTGCCTGCAACCCTTTCCAGACAGGTCTGGCTCCCAACCCCCCCTTTAATTGTCACTGTTTGGACCTCCATTCCCAAGCAACCTTCCTCTCTTAACCAAAGTGCCTGCAGAACTCCTCCTCCTATACAACCCTTGTCCTTTTAACCAACGCTCCCCATCCACCGCAGGCAGGACTGGTATCTCTCACAGGCTTAATTAACCCCTTGACATAAGAACGGCCATACTGGGTCAGATCAAAGGTCCATGTAGCCCAGTATCCTGTCTACCGACAGTGGCCAATGCCAGGTGCCCCAGAGGGAGTGAACCAAACAGGTAATGATCAAGTGATCTCTCTCCTGGACTTAACCTCCATGAATTTATCCAGTTCTCTTTTAAACGCTGTTATAGTCCTAGCCTTCACAGCCTCCTCAGGTAAGGAGTTCCACAAGCTGACTGTGCACTGTGTGAAGAAGAACTTCCTTTTATTTGTTTTAAACCTGCTGCCTATTAATTTCATTTGGTGACCCCTAGTTCTTGTATTATGGGAGTAAGTAAATAACTTTGCCTTATCTACTTTCACTCATAGTTTTATATACCTCTATCATATCCCCCCTTAGGCTCCTCTTTTCCAAGCTGAAAAGTCCTAGCCTCTTTAATCTCTCCTCATATGGGACCCTTTCCAAGCCCCTAATCATTTTAGTTGCCCTTCTCTGAACCATTTCTAGTGCCAGTATATCTTTTTTTGAGATGAGGAGACTACATCTGTATGCAGTATTCAAGATGTGGGCGTACCATCGAGTTATATAAGGGCAATAATATATTCTCTGTCTTATTCTCTATCCCCTTTTTAATGATTCCTAACATCCTGTTTGCTTTTTTGACTGCCTCTGCACACTGCGTGGACATCTTCAGAGAACTATCCACGATGACTCCAAGATTTTTTTCCTGATTTGTTGTAGCTAAATTAGCCCCCATCATATTGTATGTATAGTTGGAGTTATTTTTTCCAATGTACATTACTTTACATTTATCCACATTAAATTTCATTTGCCATTTTGTTGCCCAATCACTTAGTTTTGTGAGATCTTTTTGAAGTTCTTCACAGTCTGCTTTGGTCTTAACTATCTTGAGCAGTTTAGTATGGTCTGCAAACTGCCACCTCACTTTTTACCCCATTCTCTGGATCATTTATGAATGAGTTGAATAGGATTGGTCCTAGGACTGACCCTTGGGGAACACCACTAGTTACCCCTCTACATTCTGAGAATTTACCATTAATTCCTATCCTTTGTCCCCTGTCTTTTAACCAGTTCTCAATCCATGAAAGGACCTTCCATTTTATCCCATGACCACTTAATTTACGTAAGAGCCTTTGGTGAGGGAACATTGTCAAAGGCTTTCTGGAAATCTAAGTACACTATGTCCACTGGATCCCCCTTGACATGAGCAGGCTGCTGGTCACAGGGGGACTTAGCTCTGCTCTCTCTAAAAGGGACTAAGCACCCTGTGACAAGATAGAAGGGGACTTTCCACCCATATAACTTTGTGCACATTAGGGGAGTTCCAATGTAGCTATAATCAGTAAAACAATCACACCCCTAACCAAAATATTTACAGTGTAAAAAAAACCCACCTGTGTGTAGACTAGCCTTGGTCTCCAGGGCCATTCAGTCCTGGGCCTCTTTACTAAGACTGCCAATCAGAACTGAGGATATGTCTTCAGTGCAAAAAGAAAAAAAAAAGTATATTCTTAACTCGGTTTAGCTAACCCACGTTAGTTATTTTGAATTGAAACAGCAGTGAAAACACAGCAAGTTTGCTTTTAAGTTGGGTTAGCAGCTCAAGTTCAACCCCAGTCTCCCCATAGAGCCAATAGTTCAAGTAGAGTTGCTGTGTCTTCACTGCTTTTTTAACCCAAGTTAGCTAATCTAATTTAAGAACACTTTTCGGGGGGGGGGGGGGGCGCAGTGAAGACACACTCTTAATGATGGTAGCATACCTGTCACCTCTGGCTTTTAGCCCATGGACTCAAGAAGAGATAGAAATTCTCAGGCCTGCAGCTCAGCTTCCATAACTTTAAGACTTTCAGTAGTGGCCAGGGCTGATTTCTGTTGTATTCTGAACTTTCTGAGCCACTATTTAGGGTGGCCACTAGTCAGAGGGGCTCTATAGTCTCAACAATTCCCAAGATGATCTAGAAAGTTGAGCCTGTCCAGAAAGGCTGTTAAGAAGATAGCTCTTGAGTCAGGAGACCCACCATTGTCTGAATTCATTGCAGGAGAAGATTAAAGTCTCCAGCTCTTCTATTTCCCATTGTAGGCAGGTATAGCAAGGTGGCGGTGCATGTGGTGTGTGTGGTTTGAATATCATGTGCGTTAGGAACTGAACTGTGACCAAACTTCTTTCACATCCCCCCAAACATTGCAGATACATCTTCAGGATCTCTTTTCATCTATTTTCCCCTCTACAATGGATGGGTGAAAGCTAAAAGGAAGCATTGAACCATGTATACCAATGCATTATTGGCATCTCCTCTTCAGAGCTCTTTAAAAAAAGTACATCAATTCAGCTTTAACAATGCAACAAAGACTTGCAAAATATCCTTTTCTGCAGGTTTCTACCAAAGGATCTGAGAAGCAATCAAGCCAGACATCTGCTAGAAGGGCAGCAAAAAAAGAGCCTAGCCAGAGATATTAAAGATATAGGTAAGCTAGCCCCTTCTCTCAAGTGAAGCCTGAAATGCTTTTATCATGTAGTGAATCCTGTAAGCCAGAACAAATACCCTGCTAAAATCAATTCTATATTCAACAGGTGTTTTTAATCACAGCTTCGGTGATGATTATACACTGTTTTTCTTTCAGAAGAGGGAAAGGACTCCCCCCCACCCCATTTTCCTTGTATCAAGTCAGCTTTGCCTCATCCGCTGTTCAGTGTGCCGCATGAAATGTTATTGTACCTGCTGAGTAACTGCAAATATCTACCAAAAAGTTAAGGGCGAGGGAGAGAGACACTAACCACACACAAAAATTAAAAAAAAAAATTGAAATTCAATCTTTGTGCTTTGCAGATTGCTTTGGCACTGCTGCCTCAGTGCTGAAAGGTTTTTCCCGTGGGAACGTGCCCACCATTTGCACAAAGCACTTAAAAGCTTTCTAAATGTTAGATCATCAGCTTTGTGAAGCTGGGGATATTTACGGAAGCCACAGTAGTCACAATTTTTTAAAAAACTATATCATCTTTCTCTCTCACTCCCCATGTAATGCCAGTGTTTGTGTGGCTGTAGTTTCCCGAAGCTCTGATGTTTGTTTGCTTGATGTGCAAATGAATTTTGTTTTGCTGATATGAGATGGTCATCCAGGGTACCTTTCCATTTACAACCCAATGCCTCATTGCACCTGCCGGAGTGGGGGAAAACACCACTATTAATGGGGATCTGCTTCTTACCATGGCTTTCAGCCATAACCTTCCAACATGCTATGATGAGCTAATAAAATACTATACAGGAGTAAGAGAAAATGCATTTTAAATTGAGCAATAATTATCTGGTAATATCTTTGGCTTTTTTCCCCCCATCATTGTTTCTTTCCAGCCTGCCACTGTTGTAAGAGTTTATCTATCAAAATTCAAATTAGGTAATAAATGGCCATATAAATGTACTTTTTGTACATATACAGCATCCCTTGTAAATGTACTTCTGGTGTCCCTCCTCATTAATGGGATTGGTGCACCGAGTTGTTCGTAATGGGTCCTCCAGTATGTCTCTTCATCTAAACATTGAACAGAGCAGGGGGTGGAGGGTGTTTAATTATGAGGCTAAACTTCTTGAAAGCAGCTTTGAGCAGTTTTTAAAGTTTCAGAAGCACAGAGAGGAGAATATAGTACAACAGAGCTGCCATAATTCCCACACTTGGGCTTGTCATCATAGCTTCACTAAGTTGCATAGGAAAATGTGATTTCTCAGGGCTTTGGGCCATGTTGCTTTGAGAGTTCCAGCTGAGCACAACTCTGCTAGGCACTGAACTGACAGTCTGAGTTTATGGGGGTGGCCCTACTGCTTCCTCTGCGGCCCTTTTGCCACCTCATCTACAGATAATTCTGTATGGATTATTCACAGATCCATCTACTGGCTGGAGGCAAGGAAACATCCAGGCTGATACCAGATGAAGAGACGATGCTGAGAAAAAATAAATGAGTAAAACAAAGTAGAAGGATGAAGAAGAAAAAAAAGACTTTGGGCAGCAGCCAACCCCCCAAGCCTAGTTACTAATGGCATTCTTTATACTGCCTAAATAAGCATTTCTATTTTTAATGGGTCACGTAGTTAAACTTACAAAATAGCAGAGGCTTGGCTCATATTCTACTCCTTTTGGGCAGACTATCATGAAAGAAAAGGCCCTAGGTAAAGTGGCAGGAGAGACATTCTGTTTGTATCCTGAGTCTCCAATTATATATATAGGAAAGAGAAACTCTTTTCTACACACTCTTTCCCCATCATCAGATACGTAATCCATATCCCACAAGTCTCTCCTGTTCCAGAGTTATGTTAATTGCATTGTATTTGCCTGTAGTAATCATATTTTTAAACTGTTACTAGAACAGTCAGATAAGAACAAAATGCTAATTACACTGCTGTAAAGATTTGGGGCTCAATTCTGCTCTCATCCTGGTTTCATGCTCTTAATTCCAGTACATTCAATGGAATTACTTCTGATTTAAACTAGAATAAGTGAGAACAGAATCAGAGGAGATTATTCAGATCAAAAGATTTTGGTTTGGGTCCATCCCTAAACATCTGGTCTGACTAGAACTAGGAAGTAGTGAAAATCCTGTGAAAGCCTGTTCGGGTGATATTTTCAAGTTAGTCTTTTTAGAACCAAAAGATCTAGGTAGTTCAGCTAATTTTCAAACATTTGGTGTAATTACACCAGTATCTTTGAACCTTATAAAAATATAAACTTATTGGCACCAATCTTGCACTTTGTGCTACTTAGCCAGCAGCTAGACAGGTTTTGTTTTAATATTGATCAAACTTAGATCCAAACTTTTTCCCATTCTTATATTAAAAAGGGAATGTGTTTCCAGGGAGATAACAGGCATCAATAAGTCAGAGTAGGACAGGCTAGACAGTCCCTGTTAGATGCAAATTCTTGCTCTAGAAGCACTCAAAAATACCCTTTCCCGATACTCTATCATGGTTGGCTTTTGGTGACAGGATTTGAAAACACTAAGCAGTAAATAGATAGCCTTAATACTGTAGCCTTTGGGCTCTATCATGAGGTGTACCGAGTTTACACTTGGTGCAGCTGAAGAAAAAAAAAAAAAGGGAGAAGGTGGACCAAAGCTATCTTTCCAGTCCCTCAATTTTAGGTCAGTGAGAGGTCGAAACTGCCGCAGGCATATCTTAGAGTAGCCTCAGGTCTGTGCTAAGTGAAACTGTCTGCAGCCAGCTGCTGTGCCATCTGACGATCTGGTGAAGAGACAGGCGCTCTGCCCCACCCCACGCATGCCCTATCCCTAGCTCTCTCGGGCCCCAACATGCCCCTAGGCAGAGGTGAAGGATGGGTAGCACAGAGCTAGTTACCCTGTCTTTGCAATACCCCTGTGTCAGCAGGAATCCTGGACTGCTCCATGAGGACAGCTTTCGGGCTGCTTTGCATGGCAGCACAAAGCAGTCAGAAAAGGTGCTGAGAAGTGTGTCCCTCGTTCCATCGAGGCAGGAAATCCCTCACTTAAAGTAGTACAGACATTATAGACAAATATCAACATCAGGTCACCTAAGTCCATTCCTCTGCCAATGGCAAGATTTTTCCGTCTGCTGTATTCTTGGGTGCTTTATTTATACTAATTCAGGGGTTCTCAAACTTCATTGCACTGTGACCCCTTCTGACACAAAAATTACTACACGATCCCAGGAGGGGAGACCGATGCCTGAGCCCGCCTGAGCTCTGCCACCCTAGGTGGGGAAGGGCCAAAGCTCGAACCCCACTGCCCCGGGTGGGAGGACCGAAGCCAAAGGGCTTCAGCCCCAGGCAGGGGTCCTGTAACCCGAGCACCACTACCCAGGGCTGAAGTCCTCAGGCTTCAACTTCAGACCTAGGAGATGGGGCTCAGGCTTCTGCCTTGGGCCCCAGCAAATCTAAGCCAGCCCTGGCAGACCCACAGTTTGAAAACCGCTGGACTAATTTTTAAATGTGCAAAAAATTGAGCTTTTCCCCTACTTTGGAAGACTAGCCCAGCATCTAAGAGAGTGCTAGACTGCCAGATATTGGCACGCTTTACTTCAAGACTGGACAGCCCTACTTCTTAGATTTACAGTCCTGCAGCCTAGCAGAAGATAAGCAAAAACAACATTATGCAGTACTATAATTGGAACACTTTGCCCTCAAGTCCAGCAGACAAGTAAGAGGGATGAAATATGAGAATCCCTGTCTCTCAACCAGCCAGGAATTAATGTTCAGTACACTCTGCCACCAAAAAATGAAATTTTAAATTGCACAATGCATCTATCTTTAGATTCATCAGCAAGCAGGCTTTGAGCTTGGCCATCTTATTTCGAAACCTGAAAGTTTACACTCCCCCCCCCCATTGTTTAGGGAGAAAGAAAAGTACTGTTATGAGAGGTAATAGCTGATGGAGATAGACTAGTCGGGGGAGGATATTCCTTTTAACTACACCCACAACCCCTAGGAAGAAATGTGAAAGCTGTTTCCATCTGGCAGGGTCCTCATCAATCTGCTTTTAACTTGGTTTATAATTAGCCCTAAACAGATTTCTCAAATTAGGCATAGTTTTAACTCCTACTATCCTTGAGAACTGAAGTGAGATGTGAGGGACATGGGCACCACCTACTGTACAGCTATTTGAACCAGTAAAACCAGAGCTCGATTAAAGCTGAACTGCAAATCGCAAAAGCTTTCTCAATACGTGTTCAAATGATTGTATCAGCCTGCGAACTAATGACTGATCTGAGAGACCAATTGCGGTGATTGGGCAGAGACTTGCATTATGGGTCACATTTTGGCTGCATGATGCTCAGTGGCGCACAACAGAAAAGATGCCTGCAGAGAGAGGAAGATGGGACAGACATTTTACATCCTGATTTTGGCTCCCACAGAGATTCCACTTAGGGCTGGATTTAGAACGGTATTTAGGCGCTTAACTGCAGACAGGCAACTAGTGGGATTTTCAAAAATGCCTCAGCAGGTAGGTGCCTAACTCCCATTGAAAGCCTTAGGCCTTCCACTAGAGCAGCAGAGAAGAAATCAGAGGCTAGATGTAGGACTTAGCAGCACGGTATCCATATTTGCTTCAAAGGAAGGTACAACACTAAAGGTGGGCAATTATGGAATAACTAGGAAGAACTGAAAAAACGCTGCCTACTCCCACCTCAAAGTAAGGAGGAAGAGGAGGAATGGGACAAAGACGGAGAGAATAAGATTTCTGAGGTGAGGAGAGAGGAAAAACTATTTGCTCTCCCCCAACTCAGATTTCACTGTGTTTGTATTTAAATACTTTCCCTTGCTTGCAGGGGCAGCTCTATGGTTTTTGCCACCCCAAGCACGGGTCGCCTGCGGGCTGTCCGCTGGTCACGCAGATTCGGCGGCATGCCTGCGGGAGGTCCTCCGGTGCCATGCATTCAGCGTCCCCAATGCTAAATTGCCACCGAAGCCGTGGGACCGGCGGACCTCCCGCAGGCATGCCACCGAACGCAGCCTGGCTGCCGCCCTCACAGCAACCGGCAGGCTGCCCCCCATGGCTTGCTGCCCCAGGCACACCCTTGCTGTGCTGGTGCCTGGAGCCACCCCTGCTTGCTTGGACAGTTATGCCCTGCTGGGTTTTAAATTTTTGTAACAAAAAATATTACCTAACTTATAACCACAGAAAAGTGGCAAAAGTGCATTGTCTGTCCAGATTCTTTATTTCTATTGCAAGCAAGGGGGAAAACATTAAAAAAACTTAAGTAAAAGGAAAATTCCAAGGAAATAACTTATTTTGTATTATTGGTAATATTGCTATTCCCCTAAAGCACCTAGAGATGATCATCCAAGAAAGTTGTTTGATGAAGCAAACATTGCAACACTTTTGTTTTTAACACAGAGGCAATCCCTGAGCAACATGGAAAGGTCATGGAACGTCCCATGGACCTGTAGAATGAGATTGGGGTAGACGGAGAATTCTCAGTTCTGTCAAGACGAAAAACCATTCATCCTCTCCTCACGCTCTTGGCAGCACAAACTTACGTGATCTCATTTCAGTAAGAAAGACATCCCAAGAGACTTGCTGCAAAGTATGGAATGTAAAGTGATTTCTTCTGTAGGTTTGTGGAAACTTCATTTACAAACAACTCTTTAGTGGATGGGCCTACACACTACCTTTTATGCATTTGTGTTTTCATTTATTTACTGATGTCTAGTTTGTAAAATCTCAAAATAGTTTCAACCAGGAAAGAGGTGTCATCAGAATCATTTACTACTGTGCAATTTCTTTAGAACTGCAACTGTTTTATTTTCATTTCTTTCCGGCCCATCAAAACTAGAGGCAACTGTCCCTAGAGCACTTTTTTAATTCCTTCCCTTGATTCCGCCCCTCCCCCCCCCCCCCGCGCCAAAAAAAAATTACTATATACTGGTCTTAATCCATGCTTACAACTCCCATTGACATCCATAGATTTGAATATAGATAAAAGGCAATACAGAATAAGGACTTAAGGGCCAAATCATCCCATAAAACTCTGGGAGTAGAAAGAATGAAAAGCTTGTGGAGTTCTGACATGGGAGAAGCACAGCCCCCATTGCAGCATCCCTGCGAGCCCCAGAAAAGCCCCTAAACAGGAGCTGCTTGAGGATCATGATCCACAATAGGGTGGGTGGGCAGGCCGGATGGCCATTCTCTTGCAGCATTGTCCCCTATTCTCACTGCTCTTGTTGAGATAATTAGCATAGGTTAATCCTCTCTGAGGAAGCATTTATACAGAGGCTTCACCAATCCATGCTATGGAACCCCTTTACATGGGCAATGGAGTTCTGGGACCCAGGGGAGGGGGTGCAGGAGATGACAAGTGTAAAACCAAGCCAGAAGCCAGTGCAAAGGTGGGCCTGTGCCTCTAAGTCCCCACCTGGGGCAATCTGGGAGGTGAGCCCACAGATTCCAATACTCTGATGCATGTCATCCATGGGCTAAGGGATTTAGGCCCTAATTCAGCACCACATTTACATAGATGCTTAACTTTACACACCCCTGACTGATTCTATCCCTATTCAGCAAAGCACATGAGCATGAGTTGAACTTTAAATACATAAATGGCCCCATTGACGTAACTGGCACTGAAGCGCATGCTTAAATTAAGCATGTGTTTAAGTGCTTCAATGATTTGGGACCATAAACACACATACCCCCCAATTTGGAGTGGCCAAAATCATTACCCCTGGCTAAGCCATTCCTGATCCCCTATTCATTTTATTAATGCAAAGTATTAACTAAGTTAACTTAGTTGTATTTGACCAAATCAACCTGAGCAGTTATTTTGTAACATTTTTACTGTAGACTTTTTTTAAACACCAAGAGGAGGACAGTAGAAGGGTGATAATGATAGAGCTAGAAATGACAGACGCAACGGTGACTGCCAAAGGCATTTCCCCTCTCCCCCACAACAAAAGTGAGTTTCTATCAAACTTCTGAAAGGACTGCATTTTGAAGCTCGGCTCAGCTCATGTTAAAAGGAAGCATTTATTACTTCTTCATTCATATCAATTCATTTTATGGTGAAAGGTGGGTACAACATTCACTGTAACAGAAAATATTTAAAAATCCAAATACACTCAAACCTCAAGCTAAAGATATTGTACTTTACAATTCCTTATGTTTTATTCAATATTAATGTTATATAATTATGTATAGAAAGATTGGACAAACAAATACACCTCTACCTCGATAGAACTGTCCTCACTGTCCTTGGGAGCCAAAAAAAAAAAAATCTTACTGCGTTATAGGTGAAACCACGTTATATCGAATTTGATTTAATCCGCCGGAGCGCGAAGCCCCGCCCCCCCCCGGAGCGCTGCTTTACCGCGTTCTATCGGAATTCATGTTATATCGGGTCGCATTATATCGGGGTAGAGGTATATATGTACGTAAACGGATATATACATTAATATATACAAATAAATAGAAAACGTTACACTGGCCAAGGATTCACTCTTACACACCCTAGACCCCAAGGTCATTTTAAGAAGGTAAATTCTACATTGGTCCATTTGTCAGGAGAAGGAAGAAACTTCTTTAGGAAGTTCTATTTTTTTTAAATAAAGTGACAACTATGTCAAGCTTCTTGAGGTTGGACCCCTTGTAAGTAATGGGACCATCAAATCCCATGTAAGGGAAATACCCCACGCCACACCATCTTATATTCCACATATAATTTTGGAATAATACATTATTGGAGGAAGGATTGTGGAGTGGTTAGGGTGCTGGTCTTGAACCCCAGAGACTTGCATTCAGTTCCCAGCTCAGCAACAAACTTCTCATGTGACTTTGGGCAAATCACTTAAGCCAACCTTTAAAATGGGAATAATACGTCACTAATTCACAAGGGTGTTGTGAGGATAAAATCCTTCAATGACTGTGACAGGCTCAGATGCTACAGTATCTGAGTATCTAGATAGATATCTAAATGATTGTGTCAAAATAATATTTTTACTATTTATATAATGAAATAAAGAACCACGATCAACACACATTTACATCACCATATTGAGGTAACAGCAATATACAGTAGGACAGAAATATGGTTTTGCAATTAAGGTATAATAAGGGGAGTCAGGAGATATGGGATCTGTTCCCATTTCTGCAACAAGCAATGTGACATTGTACAAGCCACTTAATCTCTTGATGCCCACAACTGCCCATCTCTAGAATGGGGATAACCACATTCCCCCTACCACACCGGTAGCCCAAGGCCATACCCATAGTGGATACATATATAGTGACTGGTACGTCAATTCTGTCTTCTTAAACATAGATTATTATTTTATCTGATGCTATTTTGGACATTTTTGTGTACCCATATTTAATCACTGTCCAACATCTAGGGTTATGAGACACTTTGTACATAACAATCCCTTTGCCAGCTCTTTTCATTCATGATTTGAACAATCAAGCAATCCTCAGAAATCATGCAGAATGCCATCTGTGAGGGCCGCATACCATCCAGCCATCTAACTGGAGACACAATACATGCAAGTTGCTGTCAGAGCATATGGAGTTTTCAATGGGACCATATCTTGCCACAAAATTCATTGCCAGCCCACACTACCTCCACCTTGCCTGCAAACTCAGTCAATGGGAGTGAGGCAGGATTTTCTGTGGCATGTTCACAGAGCTGTGGGGACTACCAGTAACTACATTAAGAGGTTCTTTGGACCCAGGATGTGGATGGATCCTGGCTGTGGGCTAGATTTTCAAAAGGGTTTAGCTCCCACAACTAGGGCCACATCTTTGTAAGTGCTCAGCTCCCATTTAGACACCAAAATAAGTGGGAAGATTTTGAAAAAAACCTCAGCATGTTGAGCGAAAACGTGGTCTTGAGGTCTTAGTGTCAGATTTTCAAAGTATGTGTGCAGGGTTGGGAGGCAGGAACCTGGGTCACAAAAGCCACCCCAGCCCTTAAGCTGGGGTAGAGGCTGTGGAATAGTTCTTATATCACCCACAACTAAGGGTGGGACTTTCCTCTCCGAACATCAGAAACACACACTACACAGCCTTATTAGTGAGGCCCCGAGGTCAGCATCTTACTCTTTCATCTCACAATTCTAAGGCAATCAGTCCTCAATCCTGGGCAGGGATAAGAACGGCCATGATGGATCAGAGCGGGGAGCTGAGCCTTGCAGGACCAGAGCTGCAGAAGCCACTGTTGTGGGAAGGGGGGGCTCTGCAACACCCCCCAGGGCCTCCCATGTGACCCTTTGACACACCCTAGTGACGCAGTTTTAAGTCATGACCCAGGAGTTGAGAAACCCTGATCTAGTTCATTCCCCCCCCCCCACCCCGAGGTGGGAAGATCGCATCAGTTAAAACTCTGATCCTGCTCTATTTAAAGTCAATAACAACACTGGGAATTGGCTTCAACAAAATCACGATCAACGAGAGGCTATATCTTAGTGTTCAGCAAGGGAAGCAAGATTTTAAGTGACTATAGTAGCGATATCCTAGATCAGGGGTCGGCAACGTTGGCACGCAGCTTGCCAGGATAAGCACCCTGGTGGGCCGGGCCAGTTTTATTTACCTGCTGATGGAGCAGGTTCGGCCGATCGCGGCCCCTACTGGCCGTGGTTCGCCGTCCCGGGCCAATGGGGGCGGCGAGAAGCCGCGGCCAGCACATCACTCGCCCGTGCCGCTTCTCGCTGCCCCCATTGGCCCGGGACGGTGAACCGCAGCCAGTGGGGGCCGCGATCGGCCGAACCTGCCGCGTCAGCAGGTAAGTAAAACTGGCCCGGCCCATCAGGGTGCTTATCCTGGCGAGCCATGTGCTGACGTTGCCGACCCCTGTCCTAGATGTTCATTAGTTTTCTACCAAATCCAACCAATTGATGCTGCAAATACTGAAAGAAAAAATGCTAAAGCTTGAGAGTTTTGATCCAAAATTGCTTATTTTAATTTGAACATGGGACTTTCAACAACAAAGCACAGACCCTTAGGAGCAAAAGGATAAACTTCCTCAGTTGTCATTAGTTCTAGTTAGTAATAGAGGAGGCATGACATTCTTTGCAAACCTGCCAGAGAGATTTGGATAATTCAGATAAAATTTCGATAAGCATCTGGGGTCTAGATCCTGCAAGTTCCCACTGAGTTTAATGGGAGTTTTGGCAATGCAATGAATACTGAATCAGGCCTCTGAATTTTTGGATGCATACCCAAATTGATCTTGAAACTTGGAAAAATTTGCCCAACACTAATAATATTCTCTGGATATTTTGAAATATGTTTCTTTCACCAGAATTACTGACAAAGAATTTTTTGCTTTTGAATGCAGATAAGGTTTTCATTCACCTACATCCCAATGCACTTCAGTTTTTTCTCTTTGTGGGTGTCAGACTGTAGAGAGGGTCCTTCAGTGAAGGAAATAGAAACTGTGTCATTTTCATTTCAGTGCATACAAGCCTTTCATTTGTAAGAAAATGTATGTTTTCCCATTAGACGCCTGTAAGAAAGTAGATCAAAAAAGTAGCAGTGCACTGACAATCCAGGAAGTTTTTGGAGAGTATTGGGGACAGCTTCCTGGTGCAAATGCTGGAGGAACCAACCAGGGACCATGCTCCTCTTGACCTGCTGCTCACAAACAGGGAAGAATTGGTAGGGGAAGTAGAAGTGGGTGGCAACCTGGGCAGTAGTGGCCATGAGATGGCTGAGTTCAGGATCCTGGCAAAAGGAAGAAAGGAGAGCAGCAGAATACAGACTCTAGACTTCAGAAAAGCAGACTTTGACTCCCTCGGGGATGGGCAGGATCGCCTGGAGGCTAATATGAGGGGGGAAGGAGTCCAGGAGAGCTGGCTGCATTTTAAAGAAGCCTTATTGAGGGCACAAGAACAAACCATCCCAATGTGCAGAAAGAATAGCAAATATGGCAGGTGACCAGCTTGGCTTAACAGAGAAATCCTTTGCAGAGCTTCAACACAAAAAGGAAGTTTACAAGAAGTGGAAACTTGGACAGATGACTAGGGAGAAGTATGAAAATATTGCTTGAGCATGCAGGGGTGTAATTAGGAAGGCCAAAGCACAATTGGAGTTGCAGCTAGCAAGGGATGGGAAGGGTTGCAAGACAGGTTTCTACAGATATGTTAGCAACAAGAAGGTGGTCAGGGAAAGTGCCTCCCCCATTATGTAAGGGTCCCACAAACTAGTGACAGACAATGAACTCAATGCTTTTTTTGCCTCAGACTTCACAGACAAAGTCAGCTCCCAAATTGTTGCACTGGGCAGCACAGTATGGGGAGGAGGTGAGCAGCTCTCAGTAGTGAAAGAACAGGTTCAGGACTATTTAGAAAAGCTGGACATGCACAGGTCCATGGACCCAGATCTAATGCATCCAAGGGTGCTGAGGGAAGTGGCTGATATGATTGCAGAGCCATTGCCATTATTTTTTAAAACACGTGGTGATCGGGAGAGGTCCTGGACGATTGGAAAAAGGCAAATATATAGTGCCCATCTTTAAAAAAAAGGGAAGAATGAGAATCTGGGGAACTACAGACCGGTCAGCCTCACTTCAGTCCCTGGAAAAATCATGGAGCAGATCCTAAAGGAATCCATTTTGAAGCACTTGGAGGAGAGGTAGGTGATCAGGAACAGTCAACATGGATTCACCAAGGGCAAGTTATGCCTGACCAATCCGATTGCCTTCTATGAGGAGATAGCTGGCTCTGTGGATATGGGGAAAGCGGTGGATGTGAGAGATCTTGACTTTAGCAAAGCTTTTGATAAGGTCTCCCACAGTATTCTTGCCAGAAAATTTAAAAAGTATGGATTGGATGAATGGACTATAAGGTGAATAGAAAGTTGGCTAGATCGTTGGACTCAATAGGTAGTGATCAACGGCTTGATGTCTAGTTGACAGCTGGTATCAAGCGGAGTGCCTCAGGGGTCTGTCTTGGGGCCAGTTTTGTCCAACATCTTCATTAATGATCTGGATGATGGGATGGATTGCACCCTCAGCAATTTTGCTGATGACACTAAGCTGGGGGGAGAGGTAGATACGCTGGAGGGTAGGTATAGGGTCCAGAGTGACCTAGACAAATTGGCGGATTGGGCCAAAATAAATCTGATGAGGTTCAACAAGGACAAGTGCAGAGTCCTAAATTTAGGACAGAATAATCCTCTGCACTGCTACAGGCTGGTGACCGACTGGCTAATTGGCAGTTCTGCAGAAAAGGACCTGGGGATTACAGTGGATGAGAAGCTGGATATGGGTCAACAGTTTTCCCTTGTTGCCAAGAAGGCTAACGGCATATTGGGCTGCATTACCAGAAGATTGAGGGAAGTGATTATTCCCCTCCATTCGGCACTGGTGAGGTCACATCTGGAGTATTGTGTCCAGTTTTGGGCCCTCCACTACAGAAAAGATGTGGACAAATTAGAGAGAGAGAGTCCAGTGGAGGGCAACGAAAATGATTAAGGGCTGGGACACATGACTTATGAGGAGAGGCTGAGGGAACTCGGCTTATTTAGTCTGCAGAAGAGAAGAGTGAGGATGGATTTTATAGCAGTCTTCAACTATCTGAAGGGAGGTTCCAAAGAGGATGGAGCTAGGCTGTTCAAAGTAGTGGCAAATGACAAAACAAGGAGCAATGGTCTCAAATTGCAGTGGGGGAGATGTAGGTTGGATATTAGGAAAAACTATTTAACTAGGAGGGTGGTGGTGAAGCACTGGAATGGGTTACCTAGGGAGGTGGTGAAATCTCCATCCTTAGAAGTTTTTAAGACCTGTCTTGACAAAGCCCTGGCTTGGATGGTTTAGTTGGGGTTGGTCCTGCTTTGGGCAGTGGGTTGGACTAGATGACCTCCTGAGGTCTCTTCCAACCCTTGTCTTCTATGATACTATTGTGTTCTCGTATACAAAACGATGTGTGTGAAGAACATCTGAAAAAAATCAAAATCTCTGGACAGTCGTAAAAAGAGTTTTGCAGTAAAAGCGATCAACATTAAAACACTAGTTATAATTTACTTTACATCATGCATTTAAATTTATTAACTTCAGGCCATATGGTTCTGTGGAGTTTGGCTCTACATTAATGAATCAGTTGACAATGAACAGTTAAGTTTGCATTAATTCAGAAAGGTGAAGTCGGAGGAGCTTAGCTAATGAAAGAAAATGATGCACAATTCACCACAATAGAAGAAAAAAATCCAGCATATGTTTCAAACAATGGCAAAAACCTTACATAGCATCAATGATTGTGCCACTAATTAAGAATGATAAACCCTTATTTTCAAGGGTTAAATTCTTGATTTTTAAGTCTCAGGCTAGAATTAAGCTCCCTTTTCTTTAATTCACAATAGCTGAAGATCTGCTCACAAGATCCAAGACATTTTTAAGGTACAGAATATGCAAAAGAGTAGATTTTACTGATTTCATGTAATAACGGCACAGTAATGCTTTTAGGGCCAGATTCACCACTGCCTTCTGTCTTGTGTAGTCATTTTACATCAGTGCAAAGTAGGCATATCACCAGATACTAATTAATTGTATTACTTTTTTCTGACATAGTGCCCACCACTTGAGATTTCCAAAGAAATGTACAATCATGACACTGCACTGGCATTCTAGGGAAGTATCATCCTTATAAAGGTGTGAAAACTGAGGCACACATAGGTCAAGGTCAGCGTTTTCAAGTGTGAGAGCTTAATGTTAGGCTCTTAATCCATTTTTAAGCTCCTAAATTAAAGTGCGCTGATTTTTAAGAGCTGCTGAGTACAGAACTCCTACTGAAGTCAATGAGAGTTTGAAGTGATCAGTACCTCTGAAAGTCAGGTCATTTCTATTTTAGTGGCTAAATATGGATTTCACAGCCTAGTGTATGCATCCATGCTTGCAAACATCGGCCCTTGTGACATGCTCAAGACCATGAAGTGACTCTACGGCAGAGTCACAACTAGAACCCAGAAGTCTGTCACCCAGTCCTCTGCGCTTTGCACATGGGTCACATATTGTCTCTAATATCTCTAGAACATGAACATTGCTCACTTTTGTAGGAAACTTTAACCCAGATTGTAAAAGGTAGTTAGGCATTGCTCTGCTCAACATTTCAAGGCCTACCTGTCTTAGGAGTCAAGTCTCATTTTCAGAAGCGATTTAGAATTAGAATTGGGTGAATAATTGATTTTTCACTTCAGCCAGAGAACCAAAAAAAAAACCAGAGAGACTATGTGGCTGGGTTCAGAACATTTTCAGAATTTGCTGACAAACTGAAAAAGTCCATTTCAGGCCAGCAAGTTCTGGGATGGATTGCTCACAGTCTCTCACTTGTTGAAGCTGTTCCATGTTGTATAAATATATACATATCCATTGTGCCAGAGAGAGAGAGAGAATGAATGTGACTCTACAGCCTAGTAATTAAGGCCTTCACCTGGAAAGTCAGAGATGTGAATTCAAATCCCTACTTTGAATCAAGATCTCCTACCTCCAAGGTTGAGTGCCTAAATCACCAGGCTGTAGTATCATTCTTTCTTTGGCACAATGAATATTTAAGTACTTATACAGAATGTAACAACATCAACAGGAGAGATTGAGGGTGACACACCCCAGAATGGACTAAATCGGCAGCACAGTAACCGGCAGGGGAGATCTGAGTTCAAGCCCCCGCACCAGAGTGAGGATTCAAACCTAGGCCTCCCCACATCCCTGGCAAGTGCACTAACCACGGTTATAAAGGAGAATGTATACACACACACACACACACACACCAAATTTATGAATAGTTTCAGGGTGACCAAAACTGCAATGAAATCTTTCACCCAGTTCTATTTAGGAGCCTAAGTCTCACGGACTTTCACTAAGGCCTGGTCTACACTATGACTTTAATTTGGATTTAGCAGCGTTAAATCGAATTAACCCTGCACCCGTCCATACAACGAAGCCATTTATTTCGAAATAAAGGGCTCTTTAAATTGATTTCTGTACTCCACCCCGACGAGCGGAGTAGCGCCAAAATCGATATTGTCATTTCGAATTAGGGTTAGTGTGGCCGCAATTCGATGGTATTGGCCTCCGGGAGCTGTCCCACAGTGCACCATTGTGACCGCTCTGGACAGCAATCTGAACTCGGATGCACTGGCCAGGTAGACAGGAAAAGCCCCACGAACATTTGAATTTCGTTTCCTGTTTGCCCAGCGTGGAGAGCACAGGTGACCACAGATAGCTCAGCTCATCAGCACAGGTAACCATGCAGGCTGATAATCGAAAAAGAGCACCAGCATGGACCGTATGGGAGGTACTGGATCTGATCGCTATATGGGGAGAAGATTCAGTGCTTGCAGAACTTCGTTCGAAAAGACCGAAATGCCAAAACTTTTGAAAAAAATCTCCAAGGGCATGATGGAGAGAGGCCACAATAGGGACTCAGATCAGTGCCACATGAAAGTCAAGGAGCTCAGACAAGACTATCAAAAAACAAAGGAGGCAAATGGTTGCCCCGGGTCAAAGCCGCGGATATGCCGCTTCTACGCCGAGCTGCATGCAGTTCTAGGGGGGGCCGCCACCACTACCCCACCTCTGACCGTGGATTCCGAGGCGGGGATAATCTCATCAGCCACACCTGAGGATTCTGCGGACGGGGAGGAGGAGGAGGATGAGCTTGCGGAGAGCACCCAGCACTCCATTCTCCCCAACAACCAGGATCTTTTTCTCAGCCTGACTGAAGTACCCTCCCAACCCTCCCAAGCCAGTATCCAAGACCAAGACCCCATGGAAGGGACCTCAGGTGAGTTTACCTTTTAAAATATAAAACTTGTTTTAAAAGCAAGCGTTTTTTAATGATTACTTTGCCCTGAGGACTTGGGATGCATTCACGGCCAGTACAGCTACTGGAAAAGTCTGTTAACATGTCTGGGGATGGAGCAGAAATCCTCCAGGGACATCTCCATGAAGCTCTCCTGGAGCTACTCCAAAAGCCTTGCCATAAGGTTTCTGGGCAGTGCAGCCTTATTCCGTCCTCCATGGTAGGACACTTGACCACGCCATGCTTGCAGCAAGTAATCTGGTATCATTGAATGACAAAGCTTGGCATCGTATGGTCCCGGTGTTTGCTGGCATTCAAGCAACATCCATTCTTTATCTCACTGTGTAATCCTGAGGAGAATGATATTGCTCATGGTAACCTGGTTGAAATACGGGAATTTAATTAAGGGGACAGAGGTGGCCATTCCTACTGGGCTGTTTGCCTGTGGCTGAAAAGAAATCCTTCCCTGCAGTTAGCCAAGTGCGGGGGGGGGGGGGGGCGGAATTGGCCCTGAGCTTTTCGCGTTTGGCTAGCAGGGATCTTCCCTGTTACCAGCCATGCGGTGGGGGGAGGGATAAAGCGATCATCCCAGAGAATTGGATGGTGGGGGGGTTAGTTTGTTTTCTGCTGCTGAAGGTTAACAGGAAAACCGCAGCAGTCAATGGGCTTTGCTTGGTATGTGGGAAAGGAGGGCGCAGAAGCTGAAAGACAATGGCTTACCATGGCTGCATGCAAGCTGAATTTTGTTGCCCAGACCTGCGTCTGTGATTTAACACCAAAGCCACAAGCACTCAATATTAAGATGGAAAATGCGACCTTGTACTGAAATCACATGTGCTATGTAATGTGAATAGTGTTGTTCACCATGAAAGAGTATAAGCATTGTTCTGTAAAATGTATCATTTTAAAAACTTCTCTCCTTTTTTTCAACCCTCGCTCCAGCAGCTGCAAATTTTTCAAGCCTCCCTCCTCCGTCCCGAAGGCTCTCTCACATAAGGCGGCGGAGAAAGAGGACGCGAGACGAGATGTTCACGGAAATAATGGAATGCACCCGCAATGAAAGAGCTCATTTGAATGAGTGGAAGGACACGGTATCTAAATTTAGGAAAGATGCCAGTGAACGTGAGGTCATAAGGGACGCTCAAGATGAGAGGTGGCAGGCTGCAACGCTGGGGTTGCTGCGTGATCAAACAGACATGCTCCGGCGTCTGGTGGAGCTTCAGGAATGGCAGCAGGATAACAGACTGCCGCTGCAGCCGCTGTATAACCTCCCTCCCCCCCCCCCCCATGTTCCATATCCTCCTCACCCAAACGTGTAAGAACACGGGGGGCAGGAGGCTCTGTGCACCCTCCCACTCCACCCCAGTGGACAGCCCAACCAAAAGGCTGTCATTATATTGAAATTTTTCAGTGGCCTTTTACTTCCCTCCTATCCTCCTCCCAAACCTCACTCAGATTACCTTGTCAGTTCTCTCCCTATGTTTATAATCAATTAATAAAGAATACATGAGTTTTAAACAATAGTGACTTTATTTCCTTTGAAAGCAAGCTGGGGGAAGGGGGAGGGTGGGTTCCTTACAGAGAATGAGTCAATAAAGGGGGTGGGTTTTCATGAAGGAGAAACAAACAGAAATTTCACACTGTAGCCTGGCCAGTCATTAAACTGGTTTTCAAAGCTTCTCTGATGCACAGCACTTCCTGGTGTGCTCTTCTAATCGCCCTGGTGTCTGGCTGCGCGTAATCAGCAGCCAGGCGATTTGCCTCAGCCTCCCACCCCGCCATAAACGTCTCCCCCTTACTTTCACAGAGATTGTGGAGCACACAGCAAGCAGAAATAACAATGGGGATATTGGTTTGGCTGAGGTCTGAGCGCGTCAGTAACGATTGCCAGCGACCTTTTAAACGGCCAAATGCACATTCTACCATCATTCTGCACTTGCTCAGCCTGTAGTTGAACAGCTCCTGATTCCTGTCCAGGCTGCCTGTGTATGGCTTCATGAGCCATGGCATTAAGGGGTAGGCTGGGTCCCCAAGAATAACTATTGGCATTTCAACATCCCCAACGGTTATTTTCTGGTCTGGAAAGTAAGTCCTTTGCTGCAGCCATTTAAACAGATTAGTGTTCCTGAAGACACGAGCGTCATGAACCCTTCCCGGCCAGCCCACGTTGATGTTGGTGAAACGTCCCTTGTGATCCACAAGTGCTTGCAGCACCATTAAAAGGTACCCCTTGCGGTTTATGTACTGAGTACCCTGGTGCTCCGGTGCCAAGATAGGGATATGGGTGCCATCTATTGCCCCACCACAGTTAGGGAATCCCATTGCAGCAAAGCCATCCACTATGACCTGCACATTTCCCAGAGTCACTACCTTTCGTAGCAGCACCTCAGTGATTGCTTTGGCTACTTGCATCACAGCAGCCCCCACAGTAGATTTGCTGACTCCAAATTGATTCCCGACTGACCGGTAGCTGTCTGGCGTTGCAAGCTTCCACAGGGCTATCGCCATTCGCTTCTCAACTGTGAGGGCTGCTCTCATCTTGGTATTCTGGCGCTTCAGGGCAGGGGAAAGCAAGTCACAAAGTTCCAAAAAAGTGCCCTTACGCATGCGAAAGTTTCGCAGCCACTGGGAATCGTCCCACACCTGCAACACTATGCAGTCCCACCAGTCTGTGCTTGTTTCCCGGGCCCAGAATCGGCATGCCACGGCTATAACCTGCCCCATTAACAGCATGATCTCCAAAGCACCGGGTCCCGCGGTTTGATAGAATTCCATGTCCATATCCTCATCACTCTCGACGCTGCACTGCCGTAGCCTACTCCTCGCCGCCTGGTTTTGCAGGTTCTGGTTCAGCATAAACTGCACGATAACGCGCGAAGTGTTTACAATGTTCATGACTGCTGTCTTGAGCTGAGCGGGCTCCATACTTGCCGTGGTATGGCATCTGCACTGTTCACCCAGGAAAAAGGCGCGAAACGGTTGTCTGCCATTGTTTCCCTGGAGAGGGGGGAGGATATACCCAGAACCACGCGCGACAATGTTTTTGGCCCCCATCAGGCATTGGGATCTCAACCCAGAATTCCAATGGGTGGAGGAGACTGCGGGAACTATGGGATAGCTATGGGATAGCTACCCACAGTTCAGGGCTCCAGAAATCGACGCTAGCCCCGGTACATGGACGCACACCACCGAATTAATGTGCTTAGTGTGGCCGCATACAATCTGTGACTTTATACAATCTGTTTCCAAAATTCGAATTATATAAATTCGGATTAATCCCGTAGTGTAGACACACCCTCAGTCTTAGGCTCCTAAGTCAGTTAGGCATTGCAAAGCTGAGCAGAGCAATGTCTCAATATCTTTAAAAATCTGGGACTTAGATTCTTCCTTCCCCCAAAGCTCTGGACTGCACGTGTTCTAATTATATAAATGATCTGATAGGTGGGAAATGCTCAGAATTAAAATAAAAAGTCTGTAAGGATCTGCCACTAATACTTGTTATAGGAACACAAATGCAGTGTTAAGGTTGCAACGTTAAAATAAGAAAGCAGAAGAAAGCATTAAAGTCACGTAAACCTAGACACTCAGCACATATGCATTTTCTATTTTTGTTTCATTTAGCATATTTCTTTTTATGCTATTAACTTTATACCATAAAAGATCCATGATGTGTAGAGTTATGTGGATTAAAGGCAAATAAATGTCACTGTAGGAGCTATATTATTTGTATTACAGTACCACCTAGAGCTCCCAAGTGAGATCAGGGACCTGTAATGCTAGGCTTTATACAGAGTAAGAAACAACTCTTACCCTGAAAAGCATAATGTCTAAGTACACATCACAGACCAATGGTTGGAAGGAAAAACAGGCACAGAGAAGTGAAGTGACTTGCCTAAAGTCCCACAGCACGTAAGCAGCAGGGGGGCGGGAAATAGAACACAACTCTCCTGAATTCCACTCCAGGTGCCCTACGCACTAGGCCAGTGGTGGTCAACCTTTTTCATTTGTGGACCCCTAAAAAGTGTTGGATGGTGGTGCAGACCCCTTTGAAAATCTTCAATGTAGTCTGCAGACCCCCAGGGGTCCATGGACCATATGTTGAAAACCACTGCACTAGGTCGCACTGCCTCCCTTTAAAACTTTTGCTTTTTCTGACTTTGTGATTTTAACTGTGTGGCCCTAATAGTGCAATATAATCTCTCTCTCTCTCTCTCACACACACACACACACGAATATTTTTTCTTCCAACACAATACAAATTAAACATGTGTATCACTATTATGGTTAGATTGTGTGTAGCTCTTTTCAGGCTCACAGTGGAAGCTGCACAAGACATATCATCCAATCATAGTTATGGCCGGGTCATTCCCGCAGCATCAGCCTAGGGAGCTGGGGGCAATGCACTAAAAGGAACTATGCGCTTTCATTCTACAGGAAGCTGCAGACTGTGCACCAAACAGCACTGGGAGATGCTATATTTTCTCAGGCACAATTTTTGCTAGTATTCCTCCTGTGTAGCAATGCAGCTCCACAAAGTCTCCTATGCAGGGCTATGCACTAAATCCAATCCTTGGTATTTCAAACCAACTAATTAGGCTTTGGAGTTCACATCTTATTGAAGTGAATGCAGCAGGGGAGGCAAGAGTTCACAGCATGGAAGCTGCTGTTAGCTGGAGACAAACTTGCGCAAGGCTGAGTTAACAGGGTAGCAGTAGCACAATTGTTTATAGTGTGATGGCTGTATTTGGGCAACAGAGAAATTTAGCTCCTAAGCCAGCAAACTCATATATGTGAGTAACTTTACTCAACTGATTTGTTACAGTAATAGGCATTTGAAAGATAGGAGGGGTTCTGAGTTTCCACATACAATTCTTTCCCAGGTGGCTCTCACTCACATGCTCAGGGTCTAACTGATCGCTATATTTGGGGTCAGTTTGGTAGAGACCCTGTGGTCCCTTTTGGCCTTAAAGTCTAAGAGCTGGCCATTAATCTTTAAATAAAGGCTTAAATTCCCAGCATATATACAGAAAGAAGCAAAAGTTATGGAGAGCCCCACTATTTTTTTCATACCCAAAATTCACTTCTGTTAAGGTGTTGTCAACTCTCATTATTTTATCATCAGAACTCTTGCAATATTTGGTGTTTTATTTCAAAACCCCAGCCCATGGAGTCTTGTTATTATTGAAAAATCATAGGTTTTATTAGAAATACAGTAAGGGCTTGTCTATAATATCAGGCCACCACATGCTGGGCTTTAAATCCACCTCAGACTAGCCCACTGCAGTCTAATTGTTTGTGTACATGCAGCTAACATGTGTTAACAGTTCATAATGCACACTGAACTAGCCCCTTTCAAAGGGGACTAGATCAAAGTGCTCTATCTAGACTGCTCTAACCACACATCAGCAGGATGGACAGACAGATAGATGGTGACAGCCTAGTGCAAGATAGAGTCACACCCCAGCTTGCAGCAGACTAATTGCGTCAACCAGCCCTAAATTTCTAGCTCTTGTGGTTGGGGGAGAAAAACTTGAAAGCATGCACCATAAAGACTCAAAAACCAAAGGCAAATACCAACATTTTTTAAAAGTCATCATTTTTAAACCAACCTCATGGACTTGAGGCAGCTGGACTCAACATTTTTGAATACTTGGGCATGGCAACACTGTCCTTTTTTTTTAAATTACAATAAAACAATTTTACATGAAGAAAAGCAAGAGTTTGCTACTTTAATGCTGCTCTTAGCTGGAGATAAACTTCCTTCTGCAAGGCTGAGCTAACAGGGAAGCCACAGCAAAAAAGTGTTTCTCAAAATGGCTGTATTTGGAATGAAATGATTTAATTTAAGACAGATAAATTGACCTCCACTATTTTTGCTGTTACTAGGTTTTGCAGCACACGTTTGTGCTGCACTGCAGGAGTTCTCACTCTGTCCCAGGTGACATACCCAGGCACAACCATGTATACCCTTAATTCTGCATTCTAATACTTTTGTGGACTTAGGGCAGGTCTTCACTCCGGGGGGGGGGGGGGGGGGGGGTGTCGATTTAAGATACGCAAATTCAGCTACGCTATCGGAGCCGACTTACCCCGCTGCGAGGACGGCGGCAAAATTGACCTCCGCGGCTCCCCGTCGACGGCGCTTACTCCCACCTCCGCTGGTGGAGTAAGAGCGTCGATTTGGGGAATCGATTGTTGCGTCCTGACGAGACACGATAATTCGATCCCCGAGAGATCGATTTCTACCCGCCGATTCAGGCGGGTAGTGTAGACCTAGCCTTAGATGTATAGTTAACTTAATGGCCTTTTTTACATAGATTTTTGTTTCTTTTCTAGATTTGAATTTTGTAGTGAATTTACTGTATATGAAAAATGCTGGACAGACATTCCTGCAAGTTATAGGCCTCTATTTATCCCCAGATTAGACACAGTTGTGGTAGTGAAAGCGTCTCTGCATCACCCTATTCATGTGCCTCAAACCTGTTCAAGGGACTGAAAGGCTAATTTAGCTTCAAAGCCAATTGAGACCCTTGGCATCTCTTCTGAGATTGCCAATAGAAAGGAACTTGTCGACACTCCTTGGGGTAGGGGCCATGCATTCCTCTGCATTTTATATATTGTTGAGCACACCCCAGCAGCAGTTAAATAATAAACAAGGGCAATTTTGATGCTGGTTTTTGCTACCTGAATTCTATTAAAAACTGGTCAGAAGCCAGCAACTCATTTCACACAGGATAAACATCCATCTAGAGAAGATGATTTTCAGTTATTTCTAACCTGGGTTTCATATGAACTGATCAGTTAGACAGGAGAATGAATGGCTAGAGAGCCTGACTCCTTATGATATTGCTCTACCTCAACCAGAAGTTATGGGTGCGATGCAGAAGTTACCAGGTTTAAATTCTGTGGTTTGCATTATCCTAGATCATCATGCTGGTCACTTCTGGCCTTTTCAATCTATTAAGAACTTTAAGAATTATACATACACACACATATTGTATGCCTTCAAAAAGACTACTACTAAAACAATCATTTTTTCCTTTCGTTACCATACCAAGAAATTCTCATGTAAAACTGCATGAGTAGAAAACAATATCCAAACATCTGTTTCAGAAATGTAATACCATAATATCAAAATCATTCTGCTAAAAATTGTAGCAAATTACCACTGCAGTTACTACCTAAATTGGTTTGCCCTTTCCTAATTGTTAGAACTGACCCACAGGTTTGTCCAAAACTTGAATCTGATACTGTATAATTTTTCGAAACTACATAATTTTTCATTTCCATGCACCTCTATACTTCTAGGTTCCAGATTGGATCAACAGAAGTAGATCAGATGGGAATAGAAATACCACAAGAAAGGCTGTTTCCACAGCATTTATCGGAAGCAGGAAATACTGGAACTCACAGAAGAGCGATTAGGGTGACCAGTCAGCAAGTGTGAAAAATTGGGACGGGGGTTGGGGGTAATAGGAGCCTATATAAGAAAAAGACCAAAATATCAGGGCTGTCCCTATAAAATCGGGACATCTGGTCACCCGAAGAGCGATTCTTGCAAGATTTCCAGATTGATTTTGCAAATTAAAGGTGTTTGTATAAGCTTCAGACAGATTTACCAAGAACAGTTCTGCCCTGACTCTCACCCCCCAACAAACAGATTTATAAACCAGAGCAGTACGAGAGACAGGAACTTTAGGTGCTATTGCTTACAAACTCAAACTGACATCTATTCAGATTTGACCATCCTTAGTTAACACAATGGAAATGTTAACAGATAATCTTAGAGTCTGGCTTTTAATTTGTTTCTGTGGTCTCTTTGACCCTTTCTATTTATGGCTTCCTACTCATCCTGTTGGTTAAGGCTAATGTTACAATGACTCTCTCCTGTCTATTACAAGGTCTATTTTTCATCTTTATGGGCGGCCTGCTATTAAATGTTAGTACCGCTTAAATTACCTCCTAACCAGTGGTTTTATATTGGTTAAGGGACATAATAAAATATAAAATTTTAACCATTTTTTCCTACTGAGAACAGCTTAAGAAATTGTTTTACAAATTACAGTCAGTCAAATTCATTGAAAAATTAGGCAAGTATTTTATTTCCAAAGTTCTGTATGTAATGATCCCTGGGAAACTGTAGAGTGCTGGTGGCTTTTCCACATTGCATGCATGTAAACAGTACTTTTTAAATATGCAAAAACAACCATTGTTATAAAGTACCAGAATATTAAGGTGCAATGGCAAGGGGAGTAAAGTGGACAAGGAGCAATAGATATAGAGGACATGGAAGGTGGGTGCAGGGCACCAAGTGAGGTGTCTAAGTGCATGTGCAGAGTGCTCAGTGTTTTCCCATCTGGATCAAAGCTTCCCCCATCTCCTTTTCCATTCACATCCACTGTCCCTGACTCCCATTATCTCCATATACTCCACATATCTCCTATAGACTTGCTAACATCTACAGGAAGGGAGCCCTTCTTTGGTGGGCCTCATAAGAGCTATCCCAAATATGGATACAGTTTAAAAAAAAAAAGTCTGGAAATGAATAGTCAAGGACCTAGCCCGCTCTCACTGCTGCTATGTAACCTGTCATCATTCACTTTCACCCCATCTGACACACAGTATCCTCCCAAATGTAACCTTGCCTTCTAATAAAATGTGCATGCTGTGATTTTAAGTCAGAAAGGAACATTTGGAATGAAAGTGGCTGCAAACTGTAGTTGTTCATTTCCTGGCTTTCATTCTTTTGAGTTTTCGTCAAGTACAAGACATGTTTTATGGAAAACAATCCATTTTCTGAGTGTTAAGTAACAGATAAGAAGATGTAATAATGGAGGTTACCTAAATACAGTTTTGTTTACTAATTGTACAGCAATGGTCCAAAACACTACAGCTGACAAAACCGTGACACTGCAGTGTTTGGAGTGATAATTTTAGTATTGGAAATATAAGAGATTTTATAATTGGTCACATTACCCGCCAACAGATTCACCTTGTGCGCTAATATTAGGAAAATGCAGGATTCTCAGAAATAGCTCCTGTGTTTCTTACATCTGAGGTCATTAGACAGGGTGTTTCAATGTGTACAGTGCTGCCAGTCTCACGTCTTGTCTCATTACAACCAAATCAGTAATTCTAAGAGTGGGGTGGGGGGGAAATCAGGGAGAGGTAAAGAACCAGAGAATATAGTGCTGAATGTGTGAAAAATAATTGGATGACAGGTTTGATCGCAGTTTTGGATGGGCAAGTAAGTAGACAGGCATTAAAGGTGAAAACAAGGACGTCTGTAACACTGTGCAAGATTCAGTTACATACTGCACAGAAGAACTGCTCCATGAGAAAAGAGGTTACCAGCATGCAACAACCACAGCAACTGAGAGAAAAAACACTAAAAGCAGGAATGAGGTAGCTACATGGCAATAAGAAATATAGACGACAAAGACACTAATACTCACTAATTAAACAGATCCCTATTTCCTCTGCTTCACCTGCATGTAGGTTTTGCCAGTTTTTTCTGGAAAATTTACACACATTAAAATCAAGGCCTCAGAACACTACAGAAAAATGTGTTGTGTTTCACAGACAAATACAGCCAGTGATGGGAAGCCAATATTTTAATAAGGTGCTTCAAATAATGTGCTTCTGTCGTTTCCTATATCCCAGGCATGCATGTTCTACAATGGGGAGGGGTCATGGACAAAAGAATCTATTCATGTTCCCTATTTAAATAAAAAGGCCTCCCCTAATTATAACCAACAATGGTACAGTTCCATTCTTGTTTGCAAGAGCAGTCACAGAAGGGAAATATGTCAAATACTTGATAGCTCTTTTGTGGGTTTGGAAGTCATGCAATCAGGGAGCAGAAACACTACCCCATGATCAAGGTGGCCAATCACACAGCACAAACAGCAAGTTAGGAATAGCAGCTACTCAAAGGAATAGTCACAGGGATTAGTTTATGACCAATTCACAATAAACCACTCGGAATAATTTTCAAGTAATAAGTACACTCATGACAAGAGTCTTTTCACAAATAATTCATGAACAGAAGAACTAAAAATACTGAGTAAATTGTTTGCTTCAAATAGCTCTAGTGCAGACATACAATACCACTTACACTGTACAAATACTGGACAGTATAATGCTATAACCAAAGCTTTGACTTGCTTGTATTGTTGCTATGATGTTAGAACTGCCTAAGTAGCGTGATGACTGGGAGACTTCTGGGAAATAGTTAGTTAACCTGGAGGGAGATACAAATGCTGTTCAGTTTAATTGACTTGGGTATTTCTGCAGAAGGGTGTTAAATCACACAGCACCATTGTTCCATGGGAGGAAATCCTCAAAAGGCTGCTTTGCACCTAGCTGAATAAAGTAGAAATTGCAAAACTAAAAGATTACGATCACTTAAGAAGCAGTAAAAGCCAGTACAATTTTGTTTTTTGTTTTTAAATAATGAGCTAAGACTCTTTAGATCTTAGGCCACTATTCAGCCCGTCTGTATTCTTCAATTAACCAAGTTCCAGCTTCATAGTCATGTTTCCGCTTTGAATAATATAGCTACTGACCTAACATCACATATTTCAACCTGTGCAACAGGAAGGGAATGTCTTTTTACAGGAACTTATTGGAATTCACACTGTGGGGACGTCTAATGCTCCAACACTGCATCCCATCCATAGCCGCATACACCGGAATATTAGATCATTAAATTGCCTGGCATGGAGAACATTCCCATCCTTGGCAACTTCCGGGGTGTTTTTTCCTATGTTTTTCTAAAGCATTTTGAACGAGGCCATTAGATAAAAACAAAACACTGATAGGTTCAGATGGGTGATCAACAGACAAAATGATGTCGATATTTCTCCCCCCCCCCCATCTTCAATAAGCTGGTAAATGCTTCTTTATAATCCCATTTTGTCATCTCAGCACTACAATATTACTTCAGTGACTGCCACACACTCACAAAATGGGTAAGAAATAGCTATTGAATAAAAAGGGATCTTAAAGACTCTAAATCACTCTAGTATACGGCAAGGGTAATCGTTAAGAACACATTTAACACTGCAAGCAGTTCTGTAAAACCGAAAATTTGATAATGTTGAAGGCCTTGAGCTAGTTCCTTTGTTTTTTCTGTACAGTTGTATGCATTCCAGACAGATGGCATGCCCCTTGGACATTTCCCTATAAAAATCCTGAAAGCCCCCAAAGACACCAGGAAAACGAGAAAACCAAGTTGAGCAGTGAAGCTTGCAAGGCTCAAGGGAACAGCAATGAATGCAAGGGGAAGGTCACAGAGGACATAGAAGAAAGAGGTTTCTTAACAGGCAAATCCATGCGCACTGCAGAGCAAGTCCTAGTTCCAGTGAAATCTAGCCTTGTAACTAAGGATGCGTATTCAACTTTTGTAGCATACTTATAATAGGACAACCATAAAGATTGTTTGCAATATCATGTACCCAAAATATAAATATGAAATACATGATAATTATGAATGCAGGTGTTGGACCAATAGGCCACCTGGTCTAGTATCTTCTTTCCAATGGTGGCCAGTGTCTTCATAAAACAGTGAAAGAAACCCCTAGAAAGGTCTCATCCTAACCTTTACTAGTTGGAAATTGGTTAAATCCTGAAGCATAAGGTTTAATAGGCCTTCCAAAAATGTTGTTAGCCTTACAATTATAATTTTGGATATTCTTGCTATCTACACAATTGTCCAATCCTTCTTTGTATCTTGCCAAGTTCTGGGCCTCAGTGACATCCTGCGACAATGAGTTACAACTGGTCTTAATGAACAAGTGTTCACTTCTGAAGTATAAAGCCTCTATTTTAGGCAAAAAAATCAATGGTTATAAAAAAAAAAAAAGTTCTCCACACTTCTAGACACTGTCAAAATAGCATTTTAGGAGTCTTAGTTGTCCACTGATGATTTTAGGACTTAGAATGTATCATGGAGGATGGAGTACAGCACTATGAAAATATCCTATAGCTAATCCAACCTGTTGTAGGAATTTTTTACTTGTTAGGAGTCAGGACTTGGCAATGTATACTTTACCCATGTATTTGCTTCTACAGCTGGTCAAGTGTAATTAGTCTAATATGTTATTCAGTTATTTGGGAGGGTATTAATAAAATACTCACCGATACCTATTTCAATAATCAGCCAGGTCTATTTATTTGCTGCATCATCATCATCATCATCATCTTCTATGTGATAACTTGACAAATTCCATAAAGGTCTAGTCAACTTCCACATCTCCTCTCCCTAGAGAGCCAACCCTGAACAGATATAGCAGCTATCTGACACTGATAGTGGTACCTACAGCATGCAGCCAAACTAGTGTAATGAATATGTTCCAGACAGAGTCCCAGTGAAGGATATTTAACAACTTAGTTGAAGGCTCTCCTGACAAATGCTCACCATGTTCTATATTTTACTATATTATATAGAGATACAAATCTTTTATACACACACACGGAACAGCAAGGCAAAGTACAATATAAAGTACAGTGCTTGCTAGTATGAAAAGGGCTTTTGTGTGCTATAAACCACTATAACAGTCTGCAAATCAACAGAGAGAAAAATGCCCCGCACAAGATGTGATGAATGCAGTTTCATGAGAGAACGGTCAAAAATCTGAGGGTAAAAATGGACAGGTACTGTAAATGGAGAAGGTGTAAACAAGAAAACTAAAATATATACAGTCATTTGTTCATGGTTACAGGTAGAAGATAAGGGAGTATAGCAGCAAAACGTGTTAATGCTCGTCATAGGGGAATAAAAAGGGCTTTTACAAATATATGAGGCCTGACAAATAAACAGAGGGAAACAATGGCTGAGCTACCGACCTGTTTCTTTAATCTGCCCTCAATAAGCTCTATGAAGGTAGGGAAGGAATGTGGTCCTAACAATGAAAAACTAAATCCTAGAGTTGACTAGATAAGGACCATTTGTCAAATCCTGTTCCCACGGAAATAAATGGAAGTTTTGCCACCGACATCAATGGAGCCAAGCTTTTGCCCTGTAACTGATTATGTCTGATAACACCAGCCTAGCTCTCCTGATACACATTCACCAGCTGAGACAGAAAAGTCACAAGACATGTCTAAAGGCTCAACCTTTCTCAGCTGAATCCAGCAACCTCTCCCGAGATTGTCTTTTTCAGGCTCCTGTGGCCACTGGCCTAGTTGATGTGCATAAGGGAGGTAGTGTCCAATCCATGCCTGGTGGAAACATCTCTGAATTCTTGAGCTTTTCAGTACAACCTCACCACAGAGCACAGAGACCCCTGGAAGGGGAGTATCATAGATAAATATACTAGTGATACTGCCTCACATACTGTTCTGATATTAGCTCCATGTGGAATGGTAGAATGATAGGAGTCCCAGGTGAAGATGAGAGCATTACCCATCACTAAGCATTGTACATGGATTGATAAAAGACTAGTATTTGAGACCTTATATGGTACCGTAACTAATGAAAATACAATGTTGTTAATACAGGCAGTCCTCGACTTTACAATGTTTGCATTATGACAAACAGCACTTACAATGCTTCTACATTGACACCCTGATTAAACTTATGACCTAAGGTTTCAAGTTTACGACGCTTAGTCCCGCAATGGAGTAGATTGCGGTTCTGAGTCACGACGTTCCAACTTGCGACACAATTGTAAGGAATCAATTGTGTCGTAAGTCCGAGGACTGCCTGTATAGTAATCGATAAGAAAATGCCTAGAAGAACATTATGGGTGGTATTTGTAGCCAAAGGGACCAAATTATAGCTGAAGAGGAAAACTTAATTTGAGCATTTCATAATGTGAGTGCTTGACTTTGCAACCTCACCACACTTTAACACTTTGCATGTAATGCAGTGTGGAAATATCGTCATATCTCTTCAGAGAATTCGCTAATGAATTTATAGAACCATAAACATCCAATTGGGAAAGACACTGAGAACTTGGAAGGTATCAGTGGACCTTGAAGATACCTATGGGAAAATAAATGTATTTTATAGAGAATAACGTCTTCCATATTGTACTAGGAGACAGAGATGACAATGGATAGCAAGTCACATAGGAACCACCAAAGTTAATGTCATCTGCCAATGCTGTACTATTCCCTGCAGAATACTCTCTAGTATTTTGCTCAGTCAAGTTTGAAAAGCTGCAAGAAATGGAGTTTCCATCACTTCCCTTAAGAAACAGTTTTACATTCAAATGCAACTTGCTATCAGGAAATGTTTTTTTCCATTCAACTTAAATTTTGTATTTTAATATCATCCAATTACTCCTTTTACATCCATGTCCCATGCTAAATATTTTCAACCCAGTATTTACACCATTCAAAGACGATGTTCCATTTTCATTCTCTTCTAGTCAAACTACCAACACTGACTACTCCCAAAGTCAATCATTCCATATATAGAAGTATCGGAGTCATGAACTGGACTACTAGCCTTTCTTATCTCACCAATAAGAATCAGTAGTGTAAACAACCAGGGACACCAGGGTGGATAGAAGTTCTCCTAAAAACCACAGAGCATCACAAAGAACTAGAAACCTTGACATCCAATTACTAAGCCAGTCCTACCCCACTTAAATCTGGCTGCCTTATCTGAGCTCACATACTAGCGGTTTCCTACTAATTGTTCCTCTCTGTAGGCCTCATGAAAATGCATCCAGTATACAATGTTCAGTTCTGGGTAACTGAGTACCAGAAAGAAACTGAAAAACCCAAGAATCAATTAAGAACATTTTACTATGCAGCTAATGCTTCAGCCCAGTGTTGGAAATCAGCTACCAGAAGTGGAATCAGGGGACCAAACTTTCATTTAGCTTGACTTCCTAGAATTCCAAAGGCTCCTTTGTTGAATGACCTGAGTGGCTCTGCCTTGGTAGAATTCCAACACTGCTAGCAACAATGAATGTCCATGAATTATGGCTCCTGCAGGGATTAATGCAAGCCACTTTACCATGTCAGGCTAACAGGGAAAAAGAGGAGGGGAAACAGAAATGCCATATGACTACTGTCAATATTTCAGAGAAGTGCTCTCCACATTGCTCCTGTTGTATCTTGTTTTATACTTGTATTTAGAGTAGAATAATTTAGAGTAGAATTAACAAGCTGTTAATTCTCTGAAGGACCACATTTAAACACAAAACACACAAGAGTTGCTCCAGGATTTTTGTCCTCTTATTCCATCGCCTACATTAATCTCCTCACACACTTGCCCCCACCTCTCTCTCTCTCTCTCTCACACACACACACTTTCCTCAGGGACCTTTCCCCTGTCCTAAATCAGATTAAGTTTCATGGACATCAGCCCATCCCTTACCTACAGATGGTTATCCACCTTCCTATACACACACCTTACCTGATATGTTTTACATGCAGCTTTTAGACACATTAAAATGTCTCATTTGGAAGTCAAGCAATATAGCTTACTTGTTACAGAATGGATTAAACTAGCACAAAGCTTGATGGATGCTTTCACTGACAAAGAAGGAATGATTGCTATTGGACAACTTTTTTCTCCTGGTCTTGTAAGCCCTCGCTGACTTGGCCATCTGAAGAAGCCATTGACAGGGATGGCAGAGTGGTTCAGGTATCACCTACTTGTCCCCCTCCCACACTGGACCTTTTTCATGCTGCCCTTATTCCTCCCTGCACAAAGCCTTCCTCCACCTCCCATCATGCAGAATCAGGGCCATATGGGGTATGACGCATGGCCAGAAAGGGTTAAACATCCTGAAAAATAAATAACGCTAAAAAGACATGTATTTACGTATGTCTGAGTAGGGTGGATAATGTAATCACCAGTCCCTGTCTATGCTGTATTCTGATAATTCGGAGATCAAAAGAGAATCCTAGCATTAAAATGAATTGTAAACACAGGATATCTCTGTATTCATCTCTCTTTGAAACGCATAGGAAAGAATCTGTGAATGGTGGCGGAACAAGCAAATTGCCTTATGTTAATGCTATAGCTAAGTACCGGTGATGGACCTCCTTCAAAGTCATCCTAATTACCTTTTGTTCCCTGAGGAAATCCCAACTTGTCAAAAGACATGAAATTGTATAAAAGATACTTGGGTCTGATTCTGTCATCTCAGATCTGCTTAAGCGTCATCGGGGGACGTTTGAGTCGCAAGACTGAGGTCCCAATTATGTTGGTATGCCCGGAATATGAGATTTGGGCATTGGACTATAATCAACTATTTCTGAAAGAACCCTTTGCAACTACAAAGCTCACCATCTCTACTATGAATCTGGACCTCAGTTAATTGAACTCGTGTCTGTATGTATATTGATTTTTTAACCACTCTCTCTTTTAATCATATTCAAACTGAGTATCCAGTAAGGTAATAAAGAAGTGGTTTTATGCTGGCTTGGTGAATTTAAGTATTGGAATATCCACCAGTTTTATGGGGGTTGTCTGCCCCATAGCTGGCTCCCCACTAGGACCCCGGTCACATGGGGTCAGAGAATAAGCAGAAGAGAAAAGGGGTGACAAAAGAAGATAAAGGCATTGGAAATACAACAAACTCTACTGTGAAGCTATGGGAGTGAGAGCAGAGACAAAGAAGGTGAAAAGCAAATTATAAGATTTAGAGGAGGGTTAGATGGAGATCCAATAAAAATGGGCCAAGACTGGGGGAAACTTGTAGTAAAAGTAATGCTATACTGTTTACCATTCCACCTGATAAAGTAAAATCTCATTTTTTTAATTCTGAGAATAGGGAGGAAGGGTCCTGGCTGAGTTGGGGTGGATGGGAAATGGGAGTTGGCACCTTTAGTCTTCTACTACACCACTGCCCAATTTTATGCATCCATATTTTATGCATACCTGTTGCCCAACCCTCACACCAAAAGAGAAGATGTCCAGACTTTTCAGATCTAGTCACCATAAATACATAATCCCACAGGAAAAAACAGAGAAAGAAACACTTGAAATTTCACATTCCATTGTAAATATTCTCCATTCTCCTGCCTGCTATTTTGAAAACCTGGATTCACCTAAGAAGACTATTTCCTTACTGTTTTGGGTTTCCTTTGTCTTTTAATGGGTAGCTTGTGTAGGTAGCCCCTTTCACAGAGGAGTCAGGAGTGGCACGGTTTATAACTCAGTAATTTTGGGTAGACTCATGTTCCTGACTTTCATGTTTGAATGAATCCCAAATAAACTCAGCTAAAACCATCAAATTTTACCTGGTTCAGATCTGAACATCCCATAAACTGAATCCATAAATAAGTCCACCCAAGTTTGCTCCAAACTTGGCAGAGGAAAGATGAAATGTTCACACCCTTCAATCAACCTGACCACATGATCTGGGTTTGTAATAGAGCCCAAAACTTCAAAAGGTGTACTTGTAAATTCTGTTATGAGAGTTTTGCAAAACTCAGATAGCTATGTTTCACCGATCAGGTTGCTTCCCCTTTAAAGCTAATTTTATACACTAAGTAATTGTTATACTTATACCCTATCTACTGAATGTGTCACAGAGTTACCACATGAAAATATACTGCACTGTACCTCGGGGGAGGGGAGGAGAACTGGTAGGAATCAGAGTAGTAAAAAAAAAAAAAAAAGGTTACGTGGTAATTGGACTCGGAGCTGTCAATGTTAGAGAAGGACTGACAGTGAGAAGTAATTGCTCAGATGCGATATGCCCAAAGGTATAACCCATGGTAAAAAAGTTAAACTGTGGTTACAAATAAAAGGAATGCAATTTGCATTAATTCTTTGTATCAATTTAAGCTGAGCTGACACTAGTAAAATTATATCATGGCTGTCACACCCCGTAAGAAGGAGCCCTACCCATGGAGAGAACAGAGGGAAAGAAAGCGTGAGGGAAAATAGAAATTTCCAGTGTTTACATATAAATCTTGATGGTTGTTTAAACTCTTACCTCAATGCCACTACACGTAGAGTCAACTTTTGTATAGATTTTTATATTTAAATTGAACACACTTAGGAAAATTGCAGCAATTTTCTCATGTTATATCTGCACAAGTATTTGTTTTTTTCTTCATCTCGTCTGGGATAAATATCATGAGAAAAGCCTTGGTGGAAAAGTCCTTGACTTCAAATGCTGTTTCTTTGGGCTTACACCAGTATATCCACAAGCCAAATTGGGTCAGTAAGTGTGATGGGACCAAGTCTAAAGTGTTACAAATATGGGGGCACAACTGCTATTTCAGTAGATTACTATTATCCATTATCCCCTATGCGGATATTTCTCCCATTCACATTAAATAGTCACCGCCATAACCCATCCCATTCAAAAAGGGCAATGTTTCTGATAGTTACGTGCCAAATTTCTGTAAATACATAGCCCTGTTCTCCTCTCAGTGATGCTGGTTTATATGATGTTACTGCAGGTTAACGGATGGAATGGAGAATGTGAGCACCACTCTATGTAATGTTTCACTATTATTGGCAATGCCTTGAAAAGGAACCATGGGTTTGTGACATCCCACAGAGCATGATCTGGACTGTTGAAGTGCTATGCGTGATGGGTTGGGTCACAGAAACTCCCTCAAGACTGGCACTAGATGTGCTGAGATACCACTGAGAACAAACCCCCCTGCTAGAGAAGGCTTCCCTCCACTCCCATTTTGCTGAGCTAGACACTCCAGCCTGCTACAGAACAGACCAAGAGGTTCGGCCACACACCCCTGCAGTTCACAGAAACTAAGGTTCACTTCTCAGTTAACAGGGACTTTCCCAGCACCCAGTCTTTCTGGGAGCCTAAACCTCAAATGAATCTGTTTTACTCTGTATAAAGCTTATACAGAGTATAAGCTTTATACAGAGTCTGCCCTCTAGAATACTGATAGAGAGATATGCACAGCAGTTTGCTCACCTGGTATTATAATTAATAAAATCACTTTTTGCTTATTAATTAAAGTAGGATTTAAGTGGTTCCAAGTAATAACAGACAGAACAAAGTAAGTTACCAAACAAAATAAAACAAAAACACGCAAGTCTAAAGCCTAATACAGTAGGAAACTGAATACAGGTAAATCTCACCCTCATCCCAATAAGCTTCTTTCACAGACTAGACTCCTTCCTACTCTGGGCCAAATCTTTTTCAGACCAATGTTATGGTTTGTGGCCTGGGTCCAGCAATTACTCACACCCCTGTAGTTACAGTCCTTTGTTCCAGTTTCTTTCAGGCATCTCTTTGGGGTGGAGAGTCCATCTCTTGAGCCAGCTGAAGACAAAATGGAAAGGCTTCCAGGGCCTTTTATATTCTCTGTCTTGTGGGTGAAAACCCCTTTGTTCTTTTGCGCAAAATCACAGCAACAAGATGGAGTTTGTAGCCACCTGGGGAAATCTCGTGTCCATGAATGATTCAGCTTTTTGCAGGCAGACACCATCATTTACATGTTAGTTTGAACGTTCCCAGGAAAGCTCAGATGTGGATTGGTGTCTCCCAAAGTCCATTGTCCGCTAAGTGTTTCCTGATAGGACTATTCTAAGTGCCCATTCTCAAGAAGCTGACCAAATCCTTCACTGATGCTACTTAGATCAAACACATTGAGATACAAGTACATAGCCAATATTCATAACTTCAAATACAAGTGATACACATACAGACAGCATAATCATAACCAGCAAATTACAACCTTTCCATAAACACCTTACTTGACCTCTTTTGTACAAGATTTGGTGCAACTATAGGACCTTGGTTGCAACAATGATCTATACGGTCACAGTTCATGTAAATAACTTCACACTATGTCCCTTAAACTCTCCAGCCCAAGGTGCCTTTTGCTGCTTTACTGTGGGAACAGACCATGCCTGGCTCATTCACTCACAGCCATCAGCTTGCAAAAATCACTACCAGCTTGATAACATGAATGCTCTGGCCAGCCATTCATGAACTCCACACAGGGTGACCCTAGCCTGTTCTCTAGTCCCAGACTTGTACCCCAGAGATGTGTGTCTTATGCCATTCAAGGCCCCTTCCCCAAACTTATTAAAAGTTTGTCATTCCTTTCAAGGGTAATGAATATGCAACAGCCTTTGAGGTGTCTGGGGAATCTCTACTCAGGTTAACAAACAAAAAGCACACTGGGGACTTCAACAGCAGAGTCAAGGGAAAGGGTAGGGACGGCTTTGTGGCCTGCGACATGCAGGGGGTCAGACCAGATGATCATAATGGTCCCTTCTGACCTTAAAGTCTATGAGTCTAAAAAATTAAACAAGTTTATTAATCACTTAGTCTTTCACTAGTTTAAGACATAAAAGTCAGAATTGGTTACCAAAGAAATAAAAAGACATAACTGCATTCTAATTCCTAAACTGTACCAAGCTAAATAAGATTTGAAAGCAAAAAAGTATCTCTCACCCAAAAATTTTCAGCAGTCCATGCTAACTGGAAAACCTTCCAGTTGGGACTAAATCCTCCCAGTTCAGTGATAGTTCTGTCTCTTTCAAATTACCTTACTACCATGTGTAGAGATAGGGAAACCATTGTGTCTTATTTTATACCCTCTTCCTCTCTGAGGACAACCCCACCCCCACCCCTGCTAGGGTGCAGACAATTTGAGGCATATGTGAGATTTGAAGCATCTCAGGTGAATTGTAAATTTCTTGCTCACACCTTCTGTTTGAGATGACATGCAAGGCCTTTGTTTACAGTCCATGATTATCTCGGGGGAGCTAGTCAGTGGGTGTTCCCCAGAATCACAACATGTTACAGTAATAAGCAGAGTAACACACCAAAAATCTCATAACTCCAAATAAAATGTGTGTATCAACATTGTAACAGGACAATGATGTTCAGCAGATTATGACTTTTCAAAGGATCCCCAACAAGGCATACTTTGTACAACATATCATGACAATATAAAAGTGGTGAATTTGGGGTTACATGGGGTACAGTGTGTTACAGGGTAACCAGGAGTACAGGTGAGGGAAATGAAATCAATATGTTTAATTACCCACATACTTCCTATAAAGGTGTAGTAAGTCAGGGTGAGCATTTAATAGGAAATTCCAGTGTCCACATACAAATACCCCCTTCATTAGATCTTCTGTGTATGCTTTCACCTGTCATGCAATAGACCAGGAGTGTTTTCAGCACCTAGATTATGGTGGCTGGTGCTGTATAAATACTACAGATAAATTGTGAGAAATAATCTAAAGTCTTGCTATTTAATATTCAGATTGAAAAAGGAGAAATACAATTCTGAAATTATACCAAAACAGATAATGCTGTTACTCTGGGATAATAACCCATTACTCTGTAGGATGAAAGGACAAAAAGCAGTTCTTTGGGAAATGTAGTATGTATTACATACATAGTGAGTGCAGAAACTTCTGAATGAATTTCATACGGATATATAGGAAGGTATTCAGAAAAAGTTGAATCTGCCACCAAGCCTCACACATTTTAGCAGTCATGGAAGAGGCAATTCCACTTTTGTTCTCCAAAGTGTGTTCTACTTCCCTATTGCAACACAGCTTCTATTAAGACCCTGGTAGAATTCCATCACTAAGCAGCACAAACCCTGAAAGCCAGATCCCCAGCATATACAGTGTACGATCCATTACATTTGGACACACTTTATATGAAGGTTCCATTTACATATATGGTTCATTAATTAATAATATAGCTTAATACATAGCTAATCAATTGTTATAGAGTCCAACAGATGGACAGGTTGCTTATAGAGCTGGTTGGGATTTTTTTGATGAAATGGTTTCTCCCTGAGATAACGATTTGCTGAAACTGAGACAACATGCAAGTCCCACCCCAGAATAGCCAGTAGCCTTTGGCTAAAGGCCCTTATGTACACTGGGGAAGAGATAGGTTCAAGCTGGTGCTCTGCCTGATTTACAGCTCTCAATCTCTCCTGTTGGAGCTGTTCCACTTTGCATAACTAATTAAATATACAGCGGGCCAGAGAGAAAGACTGACTCAACCAGGTAGCGAGGGCACCAAAGCAGGCAACATATTACTCAAATCTGGGTCTTCCACATCTGAGGTGAGTGTCCTAACCACTGAGATGCCTTGCTCTTTTTTCAAAGAATTCAAATTATTTTGGTTTTGTTCCAATGTGGAACAATACTGAAACTGCAAAATTTTTCCACATATCAGAACTCTTTTTTCTGGCCAGGCCTAGTCAATTACCATAGGTTAATATCCATTTGTAACTCTGATGCACTTATAATTATATATAACACATACTACTCATATCTGTAACATGATCATAACATCTGTTCATCATTAACCATTTATATCTGGAATCTTAATATACAGGGTGACCAAGCGTTCCTTGGACTCAAGACAACATGAGCCTACTGGCAGCAGTATAAGAGAAAAATCTCTCTGTAGTTGATTGACACCAACTGAAAAGTCAGAGAATAGGTCACTTAAAAGTACTTAAGGCTAAATGAGGTAGCAAGAAATATGTGCTTCATCCACCATATGGGTAGACATCCAGTACACATGGCGGGAAAATAACCTGTTGTTCAGCCCCAAATCACCCAATCTTGAAGTATTTCTGATCCCTTGGGTCACAACTGAAAAAAATTGAGAAAAATTCTCTCTACCAGTTTGGAATCCAGCTAAAACCCAGAGTCAGTGTGGTTTGGACCTGGGGATTAGACTCTGAATGCCCCTGAAATTTAGGTGGAATAGGGGTGATTAAAACTATATCCTCTAGTAAACAAAATAACCATGCCTTACGTTCAACGGCTTCATTTTTTAGCCCTTTTATATCAAGCCTAAAGCTGCACTGAGCTGAAATACTAATTTAAATAACATTTGCATCTGCCAGTCTTCTACAGATCAAATACCAGTGCACTTTGAAAAAATACTGACTGATTTCTTTGACCAAATGTGGAATCTAGTTCCACCCGGCAGGGGGGGGGAAATAGATGTCTGCTTTATAATACATAATGTACTGTAATGTCTCTGTTGTAACTTTATATCAGTAATTTACCCTACCCCCCAAAAAAAGCTTTAATACATGTAATTGTATTGCTCCCACTTACCAGCCACTTTAGAATAATTTAAAGCTTGATTCCTGATGCAATGAAATTATTCTAAACTGTGCGTGCTGACAAACAAAAACCTTTTTACTCTCCATTTGCAAAATGACATCTGCTCTGTTTCCATCTTTGTTTTCAGATGCAAGATTACTTGAGTATTTTATTTCTTATCCTGTCAACTAGCATTGTCAAAAAACATAAAAAATGTGTTCTCTTCCAAACCCCCACAGACTCAAAATTACAAAACCCACACATAACATCATACTCTGCTTACACATAAAAGAAAATAAATCATATAAACTTTCTTTCTTAGAAATTTTTGGTCTAGTAAGAAGTCTGCAAACATTTCTAACTACAAGAAGAGAGGATCCCTGACAGGTTTATTATTATAACAGAGTTGCAGGAGCCACTGCATAGTTAAGGTTGAAAGTAGCTTTCTGTTATTAGCTGAATTTCCAACCAGCTCCATCTTTCTGGAAGTACAGAGTTTTATTCTACCTTCAGTCACACTGGTGTACATGATTGAATTAATTCAATCTTCCTGAAATATCATCATATGGTATAAAATGTTGAAGAGCTTTTCAAAAACTGGGAAATTCACATACAGAAAACTTTGATTAAATGTTAAGATTAAAAATGGGTTTTACTGGACTCCAGCTAATAATTGTTTTATATTATTTACTTTCTTTATGAGCATTCTACACCTGGGGGAAAACAAAAAACAAAGAAAACACACCTTCAGATTTTTTGGAAAATGAACACTTCTGAGAAATAGCCTACTCCACACTGCCATGCAGTCTTTTATCACTCATTCCCTCCCTACCTACTCTACTCTGCCCACCTAATCTTCACTTTGTCACCTTAAGATTCCAATTCGACAGAGACTTACTCACATGCTTAACTTGAAGTCCAAGGAACTACTTACATATTTAAAATTAAACATGTGCATCAATTTTTTTTACAAGATTAGGGCCTGAGTGTTAAAACAAAGATTAAAATTACAAATTAATAGGAGAATGTGAGGTCTCGTTTCTTTTTAAAAGATTACAGCTGATGGGGAAAGAGGAATGTTTTTCCACCAAAGAGGTTCTCTCCCCCCACCGCCCAACCAAAAATTTTGAAACCTACTGAGGGGAGGGGGGTTTATACCTCCTCTACACCTGGTCAAAATATGGACTGAATTTTTTGTAAGAGCTTTTGCAACAAACATGTCCCTTTTTTGTTGTTGAATAATTTCAACTACCTCTAGAAAAGATTACCACCAACCATCTTCTAGTTATTTATTATTTTGACCTTTGTGCAGAGTTTTGCAACCCTGAGGGGGACAAGCTGACAGTTATGTCAGTTGGATGGGGTAGGAGTGAATGGTGGAGGAGCATATGTCAATAGGGATCAGACTAGAGCTCTTAAGTGTTCATATCCAGGCATAGCCGAGCAGGGCCGGCTCTACCATTTTTGCCGCCCCAAGCAAAAAAAAAAAAAACACGCACATCACACACCCCTGCTCGGACTGCCACCACCCAAACTGCTGAAGCATGCAAAAAAAGGCAGCACAGCCTGGAGTCTGCCGCCCCTTAGCATGTGCCACCCCAGCACGTGCTCGCTCCGCTGGTGCCTGGAGCCGGACCTGTAGCTGAGGCATGTTAGCTTGCAGGGGGAAGTGGGAGGACTTGTCTACCCTAGAGTTGGAAGGTGCAATTTCCAGCTCAAGTAGACATACCCATACCAGTGGTGAATGAGGTAGTATGCTAAAAACAAGTGTAGCCACAGCAGTGTGGGCAGCGGGATGGCTCCTTGCTCTGCAACACAAAGGAACCTCAGAAGAGATTTCACTGGTCCTCAGACAAATGAGTCCTTTAATCTAGACAATCCCCTTAATGATTATATGGATGCAACTACCACACAGTTCTTTAACTTTTTCCAAGGACAGTTCCCATCCTGAGTCCTTATACATCAATGATTCAAAATATGCAGTGCATTAGCACCTGTTGTCATAGTTTGTTATTATAGGCAGGGCTAGTAGCATCATCTATTATTAAGATTGCCCAGTATAAATTATAAATAAATAAATGTCCAGCTGTGAGACCTTGTTTTCAGTTGTTTATACATTCGTCAAAATTTATCTGCCTCAGGCTGATTTATTTATTCTTCAAATGAGACAAGGGAAATACATTGTTTTGCCCGTTAAATAATTCTGGCAACCTCTTCTTTGAGAAGCTCTAATGATCCCTAGAACCTATTCTGAAGGGCGTGGTCAGGTCTAGTAGATGTGTCCAGGCAAAGAGTCTTTGATGCATTTCCTTGGGGAGAATATTCTGCAGTCTAATATAGAGCACATAAGAGAAGGCTGAAAGGGGCTTGATTGTCCACTGTGTGCAGGGGTGTACACAAGGGGTGTGGGGGGGGAGGGAGAGCAGAGGCATGCTCCCCCCTCCAAAATCTCCATGTGTCCCTGTAGCTTGGGGAGGGAGGAAGCAGCAGGACGGCTGGTGGAGCTCCTCCTCCCCCCACCCCTGCTGCTTCTCCTTCCCTGCGGGTGGAGTCTCATGCATTGCCTCTGCCTTCATCCCCTTGACTCACCTCAGTGAGCAGTCTGCACAGCAGGTGGAGAAGCAGCAGCAGCTACAGGAGTGGGGGGAGAAGGAGCCGCAGGGACATGGACAGTGACCATTGCCTCCTTGCTGCTGAGCATCCCCACCAGAGGTGTCCCGAGAAAACTGAGGGGGGCCATGCAAACCTTTCCTTTGGGTGCCTTTAACATGCCCCTCCAAAAGTGGTGAAATTATGCGTGCCAAGCACCAGCACAACCTCCCAAATGCCCCTCCCCCACACACACAGGGGAGAGAAACAATTGAGATACTGTTATTGAGACATGAAGCCACTTCTCTATCCTCTGAGCAGGAGTCCCTTCTTCCGATTGGCACTGAAGACGAACACTGATTTCAAATGTCATGCTTCTGCTTACAACATCCAGTTCATGTGAAAATAGACAATTAGCAACTATACAAAGGGCTCGGAAGATAATGGGTAGAAGAACAGCTAGCCAGTAAGGGAACAGCATTTCATTAAGATGCAGAAACATAACTAGACCTTAAAGAGAAAGGGAAAATGGCAACAGCACGTATAGGCATAAGATCAGGTAGTTAGGAGTAAGGGGACAGGGAGTCAGGATACCTGTGTGCTGCTCCCAGTTCTGCCATTGTGTGGCTTTGGGAACGAGTTACATTTACTTGCTGTACCACAGTATTCTCCTCTACCCTGAGGAAGGAGGACATAAGCACCCCAGCTGCAGGTTTCTGCCCCTTAGACCCTAAAGCAATTGGGCTAGCTACTCCATAACCTAACCCACCCTATATTTCCTCTTCCTACATGATCCGGCAAGCCCTTTCCTGGCTTTGCTCCTGGACTCCCATTTCACCTCACCTCACCTCACCTCTCTCTCACACACACACTCTCACTCTCTCTCTCTCTCTCGTCATTGATCACAGGCTGCCCTTATAGCTCCCAGCAGTTCTGGTCCCTAGTCACATGCTTCCCTTTGTCATGTGACTCCTATGCTCATTCCCTTCACCTGGTTGGGGGGGGAAGCAAAACCTGGTACAGGTGCAACTGAGCCCCCCCCCCCCCCCCAAATCTCCCTTAAAAAACAATTCACTCTGTTACCATCTGAGATTGGAAACCTTTGGTCTAACATTCCTTGTGGGCTATCAAAAGGTGCTGAAGACATAATTGAAGAATAAACCGTTTTACTATGTTTAAATAATTCCAACTGAAAGCAAATATATTACACACACACACTTCTCTCAATAGCAGAAGAAAATTTCTTAGATATCAAAGGTAGACGGAACCACTAGGATACTAGTCTGAGCTCCTGCATCACACAATCTGTAGAATCCTCCATCAATTCTCATTGTGCAAAAAGCACATCTTTTGGACACACATCCACATGCCTTAGAGCCAGCTGGATAAAGGGAAAACTTCTAGTTGAGCTGTGACTGACTTAGAAGAGATATGGCACAGAACCAGGAAACTGAGACCTGCATTTTTCTATTCCTGGCTTTGCCACTGAGTGATCATGAGCAAGTCATTTAATCTCTCTGTGCCTTGCCCCCCCCCCCCATCTATATAATGGAGATCACCAAGGGTGAGTTTATGATTCCCCCATTTTGCAGGGTTGAAAATAGACAGATTTGGGGGCTGGTAACATTACAGATCTGTAGTAAGTTTGGAAGCAGGTGACACCCTGTCATGTGATGCAGCCCTCATCACCAGACTTGCACTTTATGGTCATGCTGGGGATTAGCTCAAGGCTGATGCCCACGTCTGGTCTGCACACTGGCACTCTGCTCCCACCTATGGTTCCTCTCTAAGCTCCCAGAATTCCAGTGTACTCTGACTCAGCCCTCCAGCTAGGTCATCATCTGTATTTCCCACCCTACTGTGGGGGAGGGGATCTCTCTGTACAACAGTCCAGACCCTTCCCCAGTGGTGCGCATGTGTATGTGGGGAAAAGAGGAGATCCAGGCCTCCTCCCTATTCTGGGCCTGAGCCCAGGGATCCTGTATATAGTAGTCCCTTACTGCTCCTCGGTAACTGCTGTTAATGCTGCTATAATTTCCTGGGCCACTTCCCCTTGGCCTCACAGACCTCAGCTGCTCAGTCCTGCAACTATCCAGGCACTCACTCTTGCCCCCCCCTGGTCCCTGCTAGTATCTGCTCTGTCCAAGGTACTTAGTTCTCTCAGTCCTCCAGGGACACGGTCCATACTCCCTCTGCTCCCTGCAGCAACTGATCTGCCTTGCCCTGCAGCTCTCTTATCTGAGCCTGCTGGGCCTGGATTGGTTGCACTTTACATAGCCTCTATGCACTGCTTGGAGGACTCACCTCCATTGCTACTTCCGGGTCAGGGTACGATTAACCCCTTCTACACCTGTGTGAGGTAGACACCCTATCACACTCCCATACATGGTTTAATACCCAGTGTGGATGACCTGATTCTTAAGCATGTACATGTTACAGGAAGGCTAGAAACACTTTCCTGGCCATGCCGGGGACTGAACAAACACTCAACAGCTCACTTTTTTCAGCTTTTTGATCATTCATCTGGAATTAAATATGAAATCACTGCTGATCACATTTTGGAGGACACAAAGATTGGTGGAGCAGTAAATCATGAGGCCAGGCCCATCATGCAAAGTAATCTGGATCATCTGAATGGGCCTAAGTCTACCAAGCAAAATACATTTTAATACAGCCAAATGCAGGGTCCTAAATCTAGGACCAAAGAATACAGATCAGACCTATAGAACAGGACCGGTACCCTAAAAAAAGTGACTGAGAGACAGATTTCAGGGTCATAGTGGATGAGCAACTCGACATGCCCTCCTACGGTGCTGCTGCAGAAAAGGCATCTAATGCCATGCTTAACTATAGAGAGGGAAATAGTGAGTAGGTGATCTTACATTTTTTATAGGGCATTAGTGAGCCCTGGAATACTATGTCCACATCTGCTTTCCCTAATCCAAAAAGAATGCTGAAGAACTGGAGTGAAGAAAAGAGCCATAAAACGATTTGAGGGCTGGAGAAAACGCCTTATAGTGAGGCATTTAAAGACCCTCAATATCTTTATCTTTAAAACAAAACTGAGAGGTGACTTGATTATGATGTACAAGTACCTTCACGGGAAGAAAATACCCATGGTAGTAAAAGGCTCTGTAATCTAGCAGAGAAAGGCTTAGCAACAACAACAAAAACAATAGATAGAGCTTGAGCCAGACAAATTCAAATAATTAAAAAAAAAAATTGTGCCTCATTTCTCAACAGCAAGAGTGACCAATGCCTGGAACACACTCCCAATGGAAGTGGTGGCTTCTCCATCTTGATATTTTCAAATCATGATTGAATGCCTTTCTGGAAGGTGAGATTCAGTCAGACAAGTTATTGTGCTCAACACATGCAAAACTGGCCGAAATTTAATGATTGTGATACAGAGGAAGTTAGACCAGATAATCTAATAATCCTTTCTAGCCTTAAAATGTACAACTTCATGACAAACTCACTGGGACAAGACAACCAGGTTCTGCTATATTACTGTATAGCCTGTTTGATCTCTGAATCAACCATGTGTGAGTGGGGTGATCTATGGGAAACAAACTTCCACAGGGGACTGGCCATCAACTATGCAGGGGATGCTTTTCCTTCATTCCCTCGCACCCTTCCTTTCTCTTATTCGTTCTCCCCCCACCCCTTTTCTCTCAGCTTCCCTGCCTCCATGAGGAGGGTGGGGCTGCTCTTCAGCTCTTACTGTGGGAGGCCCTCACAAAGAGGAGGGGCTGGAATTTTACTCAGACAATGATCCCCTCCAATGACAAGAGCCGTCCTTACCTCTGGTGAGAACGCTCAGCCTCTGGTCCCTGAAATTATTCTTGGCCAGCCAGAATGGAGAGAGGTACACCTCTACCCCGATATAACACGACCCGATATAACACAAATTTGGATACAACGCGGTAAAGCAGCGCTCCGGGGGGGCAGGGCTGCTCGCTCCAGTGGATCAAAGCAAGTTCGATATAACACGGTAAGATTTTTTGGCTCCCGAGGACAGCATTATATCAGGGTAGAGGTATATCATCGAGGTAACAGGGAGGAGACTCTGGTCATTGTTCTCCTTTAATACTAAGCAACTAATTCATAACAAATCACTGATCTGATCAATTTTGCTGCCATTTCCCCATTAACTGTGAGCAGTTTATGATTCTCTTGACAGGAAGAGTTCTTCCAAAACACTTCCTCAATAATTTATAGAAATAATTCTTAGTCAAATAATTCTTAGTCTGTAGTACAGCTGAGTGCATAATTGATTTTTCTGTTTGGTCATCAAAGCAAAAGATCGGGGGGGGGGGGGGGAATTAATTTCCTTAGAACCAAACTGAATTTTTACAGGGTCCGCCCTCCCCCACCAAAATAAAGAAATCAAAAAATTAATTTGGGTAAAAAAGTGTCAATTCAATTCTACATGGTTTAGAAAAGTGTTTTGATTTTATATTGCGAAAATATTAATTCAAAACTAAAAATGTCCACATGTTTGGGGGGTTTTTAAGCCATTTTCAAAAGGAATCACTTTGACATTTCTGGAATGGGGAAGCCTGCCCCAGTTTAGTAAAAACGATGACTGGTTAAAGGCATGAATGGCAGTGGGGGAGCTGGAGTGCTGAACTGACCTGGGTGAAACAAACAGTTGATCCTATTTGCCCCCTTTTTAGGGGGATTAATAAAAGACATTTCATCTGCACTGTTGAGTGATCACAGCCGCCCACAATGCCAAGGAACAGAGACGGGAATTTGGGGGAAATCACAGCTACCCACAAGGCCCCAGGGTGGGGCTACAAATAGGGCACTGGAATTACACACAAGGTCACAGGTACTTTTATTGCCCACGACATGACAATTACTGACACAAAAGTGAAGCATGTTAATCAGAACTTCCTCTGGTTCTCTCCAGTCCCCATTTGTGTTTTGTCTCCCCTTGCAGGTGCAGAGATCCCACCAGCTCCTGGTCCCTCCTCCTGGGGAGCCAGCACTGGCTGGGTCCCTGCCACTTGTGCAGAGGCAGCAGGAAGACCTGCCCCTGTACAACTGCAATGAAGGTGCAGTGCAAGGCATCCTGCCACCAGGTATCAAGAGGTTCTGGTTTCAGCCCTGACCTGGACGTTGTTAGTGAGCTCTTTATAGCCCTGAAGGGAGACTGCATGCTGTGGTTGTGGAGAACCTGATGCAGGCTATAACTGTCCTAAAGCTAGATATGCTGTTGGAGGGGGGAGTCTGAGATTCCTCCCCTAGAATTTGCTCCTTGCCATGCAGCAATAGAGCCCTGCAGGTAGAGGTGCCGCTGCTGTGAAGAACTCAAGGCCTGCTTCCAACCCAAATATTAACATTATCATGCACTCCTGTAAAGCCCTGGAAGGATGTTCACCTGCTGTTGAGGTCTAACCCTACATAAGGAATTGACCTAATGGCTGGACTCCTGTATAGCACTGAATTGGGCTCCGACTACTGCTTGGGAAACACTAGGTCCTGGCTCCAGCCTCTGTTGACACTGGTGCCAGGCTCCTATATAGACTTGTATGGAAGGATGAACTGCTGTTTCTGGAAGAGAACAGGAGGCCTGGCTCCACCCCTTCTAATGTTCTATAGCCAGGCGGCGTGTCTGGCATCCAAAACCAGAATTCAGTCGCTCCACAATGCAATATAGCCCTGCAGGGAAGGACACTCTGCTGTAGCACTACCAGCTCTATCACAGAGACCCTGAGGCCTGGTTCCACCCCAGTATTAACATTACAGCCCAACTCTTCTCTAGCCCTACATAGCGGCATATTCTAGAAATGCCCAATTGGAGTTCCCAGAAGACCTTAACTCTGCCCTGCAGAGAGTTATACTGGGGGGGGGGGGGGAGGGGAGGTGGGGAAAATGAGAAAAAGAAAGTCTTTAAAAATCAATTTATTCTAATCAGGATTCACAAACATTGCTATACGTAGGTCTTAATTGTATAGTGAGGCCATCCACCAAGCATAGAGTTCATAGACTCATAGACTCATAGACTTTAAGGTCAGAAGGGACCATTATGATCATCTGGTCTGACCCCCTGCACGCTGCAGGCCATAAAACCATCCCCGCCCCTTCCCTGGACTCTGCTGCTGAAGTCCCCAATCCTGTTATTAGTGACCTCAATCGGCAGAGACCCTCCTGCTAGAGATCCCTGCCCCATGCTGCGGAGGAAGGCGAAAAACCTCCAGAGGCTCAGCCAATCTGCCCTGGAGGAAAATTCCTTCCCGACCCCAATTATGGCGATCAGTAAGACCCCGAGCATATAGGCAAGAGTCTCCATCCTGACCCCTTTTAGCCATTATGCTATTTACCTACCATTGCTTGGTTTTCCTTGACAACTATGTTTTACCATTAAACCATTCCCTCCATAAACTTATCTAACTTAATCTTAAAGCCAGACAAGTCCCTCGCCCCCACCGTTTCCCTCGGAAGGCCGTTCCAATATTTCACCCCTCTAACGGTCAGAAACCTTCGTCTAATTTCAAGCCTGAACTTCCCCACGGCCAGTTTATATCCATTCGTTCTCGTATCCACGTTAGTACTAAGCTGGAATAATTCATCTCCCTCCCTTGTATTAATCCCTCTAATATATTTAAAGATAGCAATCATATCCCCCCTCAGCCTTCGCTTGGTCAGACTAAACAACCCAAGCTCCTCTAGTCTCCTTTCATACGACAGGTTTTCCATTCCTCTGATCATCCTAGTGGCCCTTCTCTGCACCCGTTCCAGTTTGAGTTCATCTTTTTTAAACATGGGAGACCAGAACTGCACACAGTACTCCAAATGAGGTCTCACCAGCGCCTTGTACAACGGAAGCAGGACCTCCTTATCCCTACTAGATATACCTCGCCTAATGCATCCCAAGACAGCATTGGCTTTTTTCACCGCCACGTCACACTGTCGACTCATAGTCATCCTGCGGTCTACAAGGACCCCTAGGTCCTTCTCCTCTTCCGTTACTTCTAACCAATGCGTCCCCATCTTGTAACTAAAATTGTTATTGGTCATCCCCAAATGCATCACCTTACACTTTCCACTATTAAATTTCATCCTATTTCTGACACTCCAATTCACAAGCTCATTCAAGTCTCCCTGCAGGATATCCCTATCCTCTTCCGAATTTACAACGCCTCCCACCTTCGTATCATCCGCAAACTTTACCAGCCTACTCCTGCAATCGGTTCCGAGGTCAGTTATAAATAGATTAAATAAAATGGGTCCCAAAACCGAACCTTGGGGAACTCCACTGGTAACCTCCCTCCAACCCGACAGTTCACCCTTCAATACGACCCGCTGCATTCTCCCCATTAACCAATTCCTTATCCATCTCTGGATTTTCAAATCGATCCCCATGTTTTTCAGTTTAACCAATAATTCCTCATGGGGTACAGTATCAAACGCTTTACTGAAATCCAGGTATATTAGGTCCACCGCATTTCCCTTATCTAATAAATCCGTTACCTTCTCAAAGAAGGAGATCAGATTCGTTTGGCACGATCTGCCCTTCGTAAAACCATGTTGTAAATTATCGCAATTGCCACTACCCTCCAGGTCCTCAACTAATTTCTCCTTCAAAATTTTCTCTAACACCTTGCACACTACAGATGTTAAACTAACAGGCCTGTAGTTACCCGGATCACTTTTTTTCCCTTTTTTGAAAATAGGAACCACATTAGCTATTCTCCAGTCTAACGGGACCACCCCCGAGTTTACAGATTCATTAAATATTATCGCTAACGGGCCTGCTATTTCCCGCGCCAATTCCTTCAATATTCTCGGATGAAGATCGTCCGGTCCTCCCGACTTAGCCCCATTAAGGCGTTCAAGTTTTGTTTCTACCTCGGATACGGTAATCCCCCATCCCGAACGCCCCTCTGTAATGGTGCTAGTATCCCTAATCCCTTCATTGGCCTCATTAAACACCGACGCAAAATATTCATTGAGATATTGCGCCATGCCTAGATTGTCTTTAATCTCCTCTCCGGCAATAGTCTTCAGCGGTCCCACTTCTTCTTTCTTTGCTTTCTTCCTGTTTATGTGGCTGTAAAACCTCTTACTATTGCTTTTAATTCCCCTCGCTAGGTCCAATTCTACACGGCCTTTGGCCTTTCTCACTCTATCTCTACATTCTCTGACTTCGCTTTGGTACATTTCCTTACTGATCCCTCCCCTCTTCCACTCTTTGTACGCTTTCTGTTTTTTCCTAATCGCCCCTTTGAGTCGGTCGCTCATCCAGCTCGGTCTAAATCTCTTGCTTGGTAATCTTTTTCCCTTTTTGGGAATACAGGCCTCCGACAGCTCATGCATCTTTAACTTAAAGTAATCCCAGGCTTCTTCTGCCTTTAAATCCATTAATACGTTTGCCCAATCCACTTCCCTTACCAGTCCCCTTAATTTGTTAAAATTGGCCTTTTTAAAATTATAAACCCTAGTCTTTGACTTAATTCTGTTACTCCTTCCCTGTATTTTAAACCGAATTAGCTCATGATCACTGGAGCCCAAATTGTCCCCTACTACCACTTCCTCAACGAGGTCCTCACTACTTACCAGAATCAAATCTAAAATGGCCTCCCCCCTCGTCGGTTCAGCTACCACTTGATGGAGGAATTGATCATCAAGCACATCTAGGAACATCTGAGCCCTATTATTGCTACTAGCGTTTGTTCCCCAATCTATTTCTGGGAAATTAAAGTCCCCCATAATTACACAGTTTCTATTGCTTATTACTTCTCTAAGCACATTAAATAGTTCCTTATCCATATCCTGGGTCGATCCTGGCGGTCTATAGCACACTCCAAGCACTATCCCCGGAGAGGCTCTAGAAGTCCTATTACCCATTGTAAGTATTGCCCAGACGGACTCTGAGTTGTCTAATCCATCCACTATTATTTCTTTACAGTTTATTTCACTATTGACATACAATGCCACCCCCCCACCTTTACCTCTGTTCCGGTCTTTCCTAAACAGCACATACCCCTCCATACCTGTGTTCCAGTCGTGACTGTCATTCCACCACGTTTCCGTTATTCCTACGATATCTGGTTTCAGTTCTTGGACCAGGAGCTCCAATTCCTCCATTTTATTACCTAGGCTTCTGGCATTGGTGTATAGACACCCTAATGTATGTCGATTAGCCCGTCTCCCATTAGCAGCACTATATGTTGCGGGCCTCCTAGTGTCCGTCCCTCCTGTCCTTCCTATGTCCAATCTCATCTCCACAGCTATCTCTCCTCTCATTTTACTCACCTTCTCCATACTGGAATCTGGCGTGGAGATTAACTGTGCATCTCCCAACCGTCTCCCCAAACTTGCTAGTTTAAAGCTCTTTTGATAAGATGAGCCAGCCTCCCTCCCAAAAGTCTATTTCCTTCCCTACTCAGGTGAAGCCCATCCCGCGAGAACAGGTGTCTGTCCCCGAAAGCCTCCCAGTGGCCATACATCCCAAAGCCCTCCTTATAGCACCACTCCCTTAGCCAACTATTTATTCTCACAATCCTATCAGCCCTTTGCTGCCCTTCCCTCGGAACGGGCAGAATCCCACTAAAGATAATCTGAGCCTCTATCTCCTTGAGCGTCTTCCCCAGCCTGGCATAATCTCCCTTGATCCTCTCTAACGAGAACCTAGCTGTATCATTCGTTCCTACATGAAGGATTATCAGGGGGTTCTTACCTGCTCCTTGTAGGATCCTTTTCAATCGCAGGTCCACATCGCGTATCTTTGCGCCCGGTAGACAGCACACCCTTCTGTTCTCCGGGTCCGCCCTGGTCACAGGCCTATCCAATCTCCTCAGTAAAGAGTCTCCAATTACATACACCTGCCGTCGCCTGGCAACAGTGCGATCTAGTAATCTAGTCTCCGATCCCTCTAGTCCTGACCTGTGCCTATTCCTATCTTCCCTTATGCCTTCCTGAATCCTCACGGGGCCCAGAATTGGTGCTGTCTCCATCAAATCCTCCCCCCTCTCTCTTGGACTAGCAGCTCTTCTCTTCTTCCTCACCCTTCCACCTTCAGTCGCCACCTGCTGCCCCTCTACCTCGGTATCCAAACACTCGAACCTATTCCTGAGTTCTATTCCCCCCTCACTGGCCCTTCTTTTCCTTGGCCTGCTTCTCACAGTCACATGCTTCCACCTCCCATGTTCTCCCCCTTCCATTCCCCTCTCACCATCCTCTCCCTCTGCCTCTACCTCCACCATAGGGCATTCTCCTTCAGCCTCCCCTTGCCTGTCCTCCATCAGCTGCTCAAACCCCCGCCTAAACTCCACCAGGGTATCTACCTGCATCTGCAGCCCCTTAATCTTTTCCTCCAGTAACTCTATCAGGCGACACTTCATACACACATACCTGTGTTCCGGCTCCCCTGCTAGGACCATATACATACCACAGCTTCCACATGCAGCCATCTGCATTCTGTCTGCTGCTGCTGCTGCTTGGCTCATGGCTGCTGCAATCTCTGCCCACTGCACCTGTGGACTCAGAGCACACGCCACACCGCGCCCTCCTGCCTCCCCCCTTACCTCCCCCTGCAAACTCCCTCTCAAACTCCCCTGTTAGCCGCCCTGTTTGCTGCCTCCGGTGCCGCTGCTTTGGTGTCTTTAAGTGAACCAAATTCTCAAAAATTAGTTCACACCCTCCCAGAGGGAACTGACACCATGGAGTTTCAGATTTTCATATGCTGCATTGTTGGCCTAGGTCCTCAGAGTAGTTGTGATTCACTTCTACCTCTAATTTCTCAGGTTCTCCTACACCTCCATGTGCTGGAACATCAACCCCTCCGCAAATCTTCTCCTGCCATGTACCTCATACCATTTCCTCCCCACTGCTGCTGCTAACACCAGGCCACTCAAAGCAGGGTGTGAGTGCCAGCCCAGATACCATCATTGCCAGGGGGCTAAAGGGATAACATGAGAGGGAGACATTGCTGTTCTTGCTGGTACCACTCCAGCAGAAATCCTGAGGCCGAGTTCCTTCCCCCAGATTATCAATGTCAGGCTGCTATCTAGCCCTGCAGCGAGCGATGCTCTGCTGATGCTATTAAGACCCCAAGGCCTGACTCTGTTCCGCAAATTATATCGCTGTCAGTCTGGCATATAGCTCTGCAGAGAGGGAAATCTACTGCTTTAGAAAGCTAAATATGAGTCAGTGTTATGCTGTTGCAAAAAAAAAAAAAAAAAAAAAAAGCAAACGTGATTCTGAGATGCATTAACAGGTGTGTTGTGAGCAAGACACAAGAAGTCATTCTTCTGCTCTACTCTGCGCTGGTTAGGCCTCAGCTGGAGTATTGTGTCCAGTTCTGGGCACCGCATTTCAAGAAAGATGTGGAGAAATTGGAGAGGGTCCAGAGAAGATCAACAAGAATGATTAAAGGTCTTGAGAACATGACCTATAAAGGAAGGCTGAAAGAATTGGGTTTGTTTAGTTTGGAAAAGAGAAACCTGAAAACTACTATCATGTCCCCTCTCAGTCATCTAAAAGGGTGTCATAAGAAGGAGGGAGAAAACTTGTTCTATCCTTAGAGGCAAAGGTGAACAAGAAGCAGTGGGCTTAAACTGCAGCAAGGGAGGTTTAGGTTGGACATTAGGAACAAGTTCCGAACTGTCAGGGTGGTTAAACACTGGAATAAACTGCCCAGGGAGGTTGTGGAATCTCCATCTCTGGAGATATTTAAGAGTAGGTTAGATAAATGTCTATCAGGGATGGTCTTGACAGTATTTCGTCCTGCCATGAGGGCAGGGGACTGGACTCGATGACCTCTCGAGGTCCCTTCCAGTCCTAGAATCCATGAATGTCTGGCTCATGCCCCCCTGGAAACTCCTTGCCTCCCAGTCCCCACTGCTCAGGCATCTCATTCCAGTCCCAGTTTCCTTTCCCAGACTGTCCCAGGGTAGGTCATTGAGAGCACAGGAGAGAGAGAGACAGACTCACTCACTCCCTGGTCTCAATTCCAGTGGCCAGCTCCGGGCAGCAGTTACAGAGAAAGCCCAGCTTCACCCTTATAGGCCTGGGTTGGAGCATGCTCAGTTACTCTGTGGGGTGAGTGCAAATGCCGTCTGGTCATCCTTAGGATCCAACAAGGAATGGATCATGCTCCATGTGGATGGAATCTTTAAAGATTAAAATCTCCTATTCAACTCCAAGTCTCTACTGAGCAAGTGCGAACTGCCATTTTTCAAAAGCTCATAACTTGGCTAAATCGGGGTGGATTTTCACTGGGACAGGGAAAAAGACACATCCCTGGTATAAAGGCAACCTTTGACAAATTTCAAGTCCCTGCTCCAAAGTTCAAAATAAAGTAGCCTCAAGATTTTTTTTTTAATTTATTTATTTTTAAAAACGTGAGCAAAGCTTATTCTTCCATAGCCTCATTCTTGGCAGTAGTATGAAAGCCCCCTGGCATGGAAAAGTTTACCCAAACAGTTACATCTTTGCAAAGTTTGATCATCAACACATGAAAAACAGGGTCTTATAATGGGAAGTGATGAGCAACCTTACACATGATGCTACCTGCCCTACCTAGAATATATACATATACATTCGTTTGCACACAAATGTTTTTTCTAAGAGAGAGTGTGCATACGTAACAAATAGGAAAGGCACATAGTAATATGAAAATGAAGTTGGTGTTTTTTTCCTTTCAGTCAAGTTCTCTCCTTCTGTCCCCTCTTCTTACTGCCTTTCATCTGAGCAGGAGCACCACCAGCTTTTCTGCCGCCCTTCGCGGCAGAAAGTCCCTTCCCGAAATGCCGCCCACCACAGAAGCAGCGGAAGGTCCCGCCACCGAAATACCGCCGCGGTCGCTGCCCCCCAAATTGTAGTGCCCTAGCGACCGCCTAGGTCACCTAATGGGTTGCACCGGCCCTGCATCTGAGTGCATCATAGGTCTCAGCATCACAATGAACAAGTTACAGTCTTTTACTGTGGCTGTTTTTAAGAATGTTCGTTCCAGAAGCAGAAATTTCTGAAGACATATGGTGAGCTAAATATGCCAGAGATTTTCCCAGATGGCTTCCTCTACACAGTAACATGCCCCTCAGGTAGAAGCATTTAGAATCCCCAAAACGCAACTACATGGTAAAAATCCTTAGGCAAAAGGTTCTATATATTCCAGAACTACACAGGGATAAAACTTCTGCTACTATTTGGTCCAATCCCAAGGCTCCATTGACTTTGAGTTACTTCGAATTTACGTTTGGGTAAGTGTGATCACAATCACACAAATTTTAATGATACGAAATGCCTTGATACTAAGCAAACATGCAGAGACTTCCTGTTATAACCACCACTGTGCATCACAAAGAGGCAAGCACCAAGTTGCCTAAATTAACCTTCTACCAGATCCAAAGAATTCTGTGGAAGAGTTCTTGAATTTCAATGTGTGATGTGCCTAAAACTAGTCAACTTGAACAGTGATGTTAGTCCCACCTCTTTACACTAGTTCTCTCACTATAACAAGACTAGAGAACATCCCAGCATAGGCAGAAGTTGACAGAGCATGGGGGACACTGCCCTCCCCCCCCAAAAAATACTAGATGTGTCACATATGTGACGTGTGGGGGCAGCACCCAGATTTCTCCCTTAGTCCTGCTTCCTCCCTTCAGAAGAAGTTGGGGGTGGGGGCTGGTGATGCCAGGAGCTCTATGCCTGCTGGGTGGTTTCCCATGGTCTGTGTAAGGGGAAGTCAACAGGAGCAGCTCTCCTGTTGACTAACTGCACAGCTCACTTGAGGAAACTGACCAGCAGGCACAGAGCACCTGGAGTTACTGCTCACCCCCTGTTCCCGCCCAGGTCCCTAGGAGGGCAGGAACATCCGGGCAGGGGGCAAGTGGTGACAACAGCCAGGTGTTCTCTGCTAGCAGGTCAGTTTCCCCCCTCATGGGCTGGGTAAAAGGGAGGGCAGGAAAACAGTGATCCAGGAGAGAGAGGCGGTGAGCTGCTTCCCAAGCATCTGTGTAGTGTACAGGCAAGGTGACTGACTGAGTTAATTACTCCATTGTGGGGAGCCTGGACCCTCCACCTGCCCTGGGTGATGTGCCCCAGGGACTGTTCTTCAGCCTCCCTGGCCCTCTGCCCAGTGCAGGTGGAGGGTCACCACAGCAGCCTGGACAGCTCTTACCACTGCCTGGCTGTGGCTTCCAGTCTGACTCGGGGTCAGGGCCTCAGATGGAAAAGGAGGAGCAGGTCCATGGGAAGGGGGAGGGAAAGAGGGCAGAGTAGGGCTCCTGCACGTGTCCCAGTTTTGCATTTTGAAAAGGCAATCATCATACCAAGGACATTGTCAAAGCCTTTCTGAAGGCAAAAATCTCCAATATAAATGTTAATAATGATGCAGTTGCTGCCACCAAATGTTGCATCACTTGTAGGGCAATATTCACACAGACTGTTTAAAATTAGGAAGGAGAATATTGGGAATTTCTAAAAAGAAACTGTTCCTCTATGGGAGAGTGATTATTAGTGTGGGCCTTAGAGGTTAGCCAATATTCGGGGCCTTGCAGGGTTGTTTCCATTAACGGGACAAAAATCAGTAACATCAGACTAGCATATTCTTGGTGTAAACTTGTTTGTATACAAAGAATGTACACAAAGACCTGTTTCCCTGAACACAGTAATTTAAACAACCACCACCACCACACACCACAAACAGGCAGTTTCCTTGCTCAAACATCCCCAAGACTTTCATAAGAACAGCCATACTGGGTCAGACCAATGGTCCATCTAGCCCAGTATCCTGTCTTCTGATAGTGGCCAGTGCCAGGTGCCCAGAGGAAATGAACAGAACAAGTAATCATCAAGTGATCCATCCCCTGTTGCCCATTCCCAGCTTCTGGCAAACAGAAGCTAGGCACACTTCAGAGCGTAGTTTAGCATCCCTGGCTAATAGCCATTGATGGACCTATCTTCCAGGAACTTCTCTAGTTTTTTTGAACCTTGTTATAGTCTTGGCCTTCACAACATCCTCTGGCAAAGAGTTCCACAGACTGACTGTGCGTTGTGTGAAGAAATACCTCCTTTTGTTTGTTTTAAACCTGCTGCCTATTAATTTCATTGGGTGACCCCTAGTTCTTGTGTTAGGAGTAGACACTTCCTTATCTACTTTCTCCACACCTCATGATTTCATAGACCTCTATCACATCCCCTTTTAGCTGTCTCTTTTCTAAGCTGAAAAGTCCCAGTCCTATTAATCTCTCCCCATATAGAAGCTGTTCCATACCTCTTGTGATAAATGAAGGGGGGCGTAGCTCCCTTTTTAAATTTAATATATGGAGATATCCTATCGCCTAGAACTGGAAGGGACCCTGAAAAGTCATCTAGTCCAGCCCCCTGCCTTCACTAGCAGGACCAAGTACTGGTTTTGTCCCAGATCCCTAAGTGGCCCCCTCAAGGGCTGAACTCATAACCCTGGGTTTAGCAGGCCAATGTTCAAACCACTGAGCTATCCCTCCCTACTTTTATGGGCAGCCATAAAGTATCTCTTGGTGGCTGTTCTTTGCTTGTTTTACCTGTAAAGGGTTAAAGTCCCCCAGGTAAAGGAAAAAGAGTGGGCAAAAGAGCCAATGGGAGGGCTAGAACCATTTAAAATTGGGAAAAAACTTCCTTTTGTCTGTGTGTTGTGGTTCCCCAGGAAAGAGGGAGACAAAGAGCAGCAATGCTGTAAGCAGCTTTAAAACCAGATATGGGAAGGGGGGGTGGAGAAATCAAATCATACCTCAACCCTACTTATCTGAAACCCCAAATATGTAAGTAATCAGGGAATGTCTAGGAAGACATGATTAGAGTTATTTCTTATTGGCTTGTAGACTCCTCTGTGCTAACCCCAGATGCTTTTGTTTGCTTGTAACCTTTAAGCTGAACCCCCAAGAAAGCTATTTTGGGTGCTTAATTTTTGGAATTGCTCTTTTAAAATTTAGCAAAAGCCTAAGTTCCAGATGTATTTTCTTTCTTTTTTAAGAACAGGATTGGATTTTTGTTGTCCTAAGAGGTTTGTGCATATGTTGTTTAATTAGCTGGTGGCAACAACTAATTTCCTTTGTTTTCTTTCTCAGCTCTTCCCTGGGTGGAGGGGGGATGGGTGCTGAAAGGGCTTCCTGGGTTCCAAAAAGGGGTTTTGCATTTGGGTGGTGGCAGTGTTTACCAAGCCAGGTAAAAAGAAAAGCTGTAACCTTGGGAATTCAATACAAGCGTGGAGTGGCAAGTATTAATTTTTAAAAATCCTTGTAGGCTCCCACCTTCTGCACTCAAAGTGCCAGAGTGGGGAATCAGCCTTGACACCCCTAATCACTTTTGTTGCCCTTTTCAGTACCGTTTCCGGTATATCTTTTTTGAGATGGGGCAACCAGATCTGCACACAGTATTCAAGATGTGGGCGTAACATGGATTTATATAGAGGCACTATGATATTTTCTGTCTTGTTAGCTTTCCCTTTTCCAACATGGTTTGCTTTTTTGACTGCTGCTGCACATTGAGTGGATGTTTTCAGAGAATTATCCACAATGACTCCAAGATCTCTTTCTTGAGAGGTAACAGCTAATTTAGACCCCATCATTTTATATGTATAGTTGGGATTATGTTTGCCAATGTGCATTACTTTGCATTTCATTCCAGCAAGCTCTGTACTCAAGAAGCTGTCCCTCCATTTTCTCTCATGGACACACTCACTACTCATTCTCCTGGATATCTCAAACTCCACAGCCTGCTGGCTGTAATAAATATCCTACCCTAGCTTTTGCATCCAGGGAAACCCTCAGTCTACACAGCTCAGCTCTCTGTCCTGCTGCCCACTGCCTCGGCCAATAGCCTGAGATGGTTTTTGCTACATAAACAGTTTTGATTGATCTTTCTGTCCAGCCTGAAAGAGGCTTTAGATGATAGATCCTCCTTCTGGCAGCCATTAGCACCTTTCAGCATAATATACTGTTTGTGTTACCATTACAATTCAGGTGAAGCAACGGATACAAGAAATACTGTAAACAAAGAAGCAATGGCCGTGCCTTTCATGCTGTGAAATAAGATTAGTAGTGTTCATCTCCCTTCTGGAAGAGCACTTTCAAAAACGTTCAGAAACTAATTTTGTATTAATAAATGTAACCTCACCACTTGATCCTGCAACAAATCCAATCCAAAGGAAAGCTAAGTACAAACCGGATGAACAATTATTTCACTGCTTACATGAAAAGACAGACCCAGGTTTCCCAAGCTTATTTACCCTACTTATTAGGCCCTTAACCCATTACATGAAAAATGTCAATGTTTTCTTTTTAATTTCCTCCCTGTTCTCACCTCATGCCCCCCCCCCAAAAATCAGGCTTAAGGGGGGTTTGATTTAAGTGACTTGATCTGGGAGAATAAAAGGATCTACTGGGCGGAAAGCCTAGACAAACACGTGAGTCTGACACTTGGCTTTGTATTTGACTATTCTTATTTCATCTGCCTGTGAATTTGATATCCTTGATCCAGCTCCTGTGTAAGGTAGCCAACTTTCTAATAGCAGAAAATAGGACATCCTTGCTCTGACCCCTGCCTCACCCCTTCTCTGAGGGTGTCGCCCCACTCATTCCATCCTTCTCCCTCATTCAATCCCCTCCCTCACTTGCTCTCCCGCACCCTCGTTCATTTTCACCCAGCTGGGGCAGGGGGTTGGGGTGAAGGCTCTGGATGGCGTTTGGGTGCAGAAGGGGGCTCAGGACTCGGGGAGAGGGTTTGGGGCATGCTCCGGGTAGCGCTTACCTGAGGCAGCTCCCAGAAGCGGCAACATATCCTTTGGCTCCTAGGCACAGGGGCAGCCAGGGAGGCTCCACACACTGTCCTTACGCTACAGGTGCAACCCCCACTGCTTCCATTGGCTGTAGTTTCCAGCCAATGGGAGCTGCGGAGCTGGCCCGACCTGCGCCTAGGAGCCAGAGAACATGTTGCCATTTCCGGGAGCCACGTGGAGCCAGGACAGGTGCGGAGCAGGACTTTTAATGGCCCAGCTGGTAGTGCTGACTGGAGCCTCCAGGGTCCCTTGTCGACCAGATGTTCCAGTGAAAAACCAGACGCCTGGTAACCCTACAGAGTCGTGTGAGGGTTCTGTCTCCCAGGGCCACAAGCTCACACCCTAATGATCAACAGCCACACCACTCCAATGGAGGGCAGCTATTATGAAGGGTCATGGTCAGGGCACCAGAATAGGGGGGGCCAGTGGGCCATTGCACCATCACTTTTAAGAGTGGGAGGCCTCCCACTTTTTTCAGCCATAAGGGAAAGTGACAACAGGGAGTGGGTGGAGAGAAGGGAGTGGGAGGCAGGGGAAGAGGCAGCATGAGGGCAGAGGTTTGGGGGGGGAGGTGGAAGGGCAGCACGAGGGTGTGGGGCCACAGTTCAGGTGCCCATGGACCCCCATCCCCCCCACTTTTAGAGAGCTTCCATCATGCCTGTAGAGTGTGAGAGATTGTCTCCCAGATAGCCAGGATTAATTCCATGTAGTGCTCTGAAATTCAGGACATTCTCATGAAGACCTTGTCTATACTACAAAAAATTTGCCGGTATAGCTATCAGGAAGACCTCCTAAAGCACAAGCAGTAAAGAGTGCTTTTGCTAGTATACTTTATACCAGTTCTCCAAACAAAATAAGCTACCCTGACAAGAGGACTGTTTTGCTGGTAGAACTACTGTGATGCCACATGCCAGTTCTTGCCCAGGTTGCAGGCTTGGGTAAGACCTGAAACTCTCACTGGAAACCAGATCAGTTCCCCTATGTTAGTTTTTCCTCAAGATAGGCATCAGGTGTTATAAGAACGTATTTAGTGTTTAGATTCTGTGAAATACTTGTAAGTTGCAGCATGTATCAATTTCGCTGGTAATGTCTATAGCCCAAACTGTAAGTATATATGTAAGGTTTGCTTTATAAGTTTGAGAATGTTTGCTCTGAACTTGTGAGCCTAGGAATGGGAATCATTCCCATCTCCACCCACCCAGAGGGGCTATAAAAATCAGATGGGCCATCAAGGAATGCCACAATACAAAGTTAATTGCCCCATCCCACCTTGGAAATGCTACGTGCAAGGAAGCATATCCTGTGGACTTGGAAGTTGAATGAAGAAAATAAAACAAAGCCACAGGGAAATCTTCCATCTCTTTGCTGTTTGAACACTCACAAGGCCAGAGCCACCAAACTGAAGCCAGAGATCCCCAGGGGCTGCCTCCTGGGTCCACTCTGAAAGATGCTTTGGAGTTGAGAGATCATTACAACTCTGTCACACTTAGGATCTAGATGGTAACTCACTTGTGTTTATGTGTTTGCTTGCTTTAACTTGTAAATAATTCTTTTTTTCCTAGTTAAAAAGCCTTTAGATAGCTTATTACAGGATTAGCTACAATTGTTGTCTTTAGGGTACCAATTTATCTGGGGTAAACGATTGCTCTCTTGGGACTGGAAGGAACCTGAATGTGGTGTGATTTTTTGGAGGAAATGACCATTTATCACTGAGTCCAGTTTGTCTGCCTGGCAAGGAGAGTCTAAGGGGGACAGTCTGTGACTCCACAGTAAGACTGTTATAGTGATCAAGGGGTTCTTATACAACACATCATCAGTTTGGGGTGTCTGCTCTGTTTTTGACAGTCTGCCCTGAGGTAGGCACTTCAGTCATGAGCCACTCCAGACAGTACGACAACCATAGCTACACTTGGGTTTTTGCTGGCAGAGCTATGTCAGTCAAAGGGTAAGGGAGGAAAAACAAAAAACAAAAAAACAATCACACTCCTAATCAACATCGCTATACCCACAAAAGTTTTAAGTTTAGACCAGGTGTAATGGGGTGCACTGACCTCTCGCAAGCTCCCCTCCCCCCATCTCAGTGCCTGGTACCTGCACACACTCTCTCTCTCTCTGTTTGTGCTGGGTCTTTGGTGAATCAGCCCTCCAGCCATGTCAGTCTGTCTGTGAGATTTAAAAAAAAACCCTCACACCACAACCCCCTTCTGGGATATACATCCAACAGGGGGCCTCTCGGCCTCATCTGTAAGGTATCTCAATCTGCAGCCCCATCTCTGGGCTCATTCCTCAATAATCCCAGCAGGACCTATCACAGTATGCTGGTTCAAACTGTCTCAGCCCCTTCTGGGCTCTCTCAAATTGTCCTGGCTCTTCAATAGTCCCAGCCCTGGTGTGGGGTCAGTGCATCCCATTACACCTGCTCTAAACTTAAAACTTTTGTGGGTATAGTGATATTGATTAGGAGTATGATTGTTTTTTTTTTTTTCCTCCCTTACCCTTTGACTGACATAGCTCTGCCAGCAAAAGCCCGAGTGTAGCTATAGTTGTTCCCCAGAGCTCTCTCCCTGAAGACTCTTAGCATCTCTAGGCCTTTCTGGCCCCAGAGCTTCAGATGGGCCACTAAAATAGTTCAGTTCCCCTTCTAGGGTACATCAAAGTCCAGGCCACTTTCCTAGTGGCTGGTAAGGTGGGGACCTGGGCCCACCCTCTACTCCAGGTCCCAGCTGAGGAACCCTATAGATAGCAGCCATCCACCACATCCCTTTGAATAAACTGTGTTGCTGCTATGATTCCCTGGGCCATTTCCCCACAGCTCCAGCTCATTCTTTGCCCTTACCTCAGTGCCTTGTCCTGATTGAGTCTCAGCATCCCCCCTGGCCTCTGCCAGCACTGCTCTGTGGAGGGGCCCATAGCTCCTTCAGCCAGCCAAACACACCATCCCTGTTCTTCCAACTCCAGCAGAAAACTGATCTCCCTCTGTCCCACAGCTCTTCTTATATTAGCCTGCTGGGCCCCGATTGGCTACTCCCTGCAGCCTCTCTGATTGGCTGCTTCCCACACAGCCACTCTAGGCAGCTTGGAGGAACTCTCTATTGCCCCTTTCTGGAGGGGTGTGTGGCTGAGCTTCAAGGTCTCCAGCCCTAGTCCACCCCATCACACCAGGCCTTACATTAGTACAAATCTGTAGTAGCTACACTTAAATCAATGAGTTTACTTCATTCTGATACTAGACTAAATAAGTGCAGAATTTAACTCATTGATTTGAATTGCACTGCAATTGGACATGAACTAAATCCTAGTGCTAATATAGAGTTTTGCTTGTATTTCGTGGTTTGGGTTTACCAGGGATAAGGCATACTTAGAAGAGGGCCCTCACTGTTGAAGTTTGCTTCCGCTATCAATGTCTAAACCCAGCCAGGGCTAAGCTGAGCCCTGCTTTTGGGGCAATGCCTCAGTCAGAGCCCTGGAATGCGTTATAACTCAGAGGCACAAGTCCTTCCCTCCAGGAGGAAAGTGGTTTCTTGCTGTGCTATACAGGACGTAGCTGACTTCTCCACTCACTCTCTGCTTTGCCAGCCAGGATGTGGTGAGGAGCTGAGCCAAGCCTCTGCCAATACCCCAACCTACTTGCTCATGGTGGGGTGTAGCAGCTGTGGGGAGCCAGCTTTCACCCTGGGGCTAGGCTTCCTGTCTGGTAAGCCCTGCATAATTACACAGGGAGGAGTGAATTAACTCTTCCCCTCCCACTGCGTACTCCCATTCATAACCACATAAGGGTCAGACGGTCACTGAGCCCTAACATATATCTACATTGCAATAGAAGACCTGTAACATGGTTGCAGCTGGCCCAGGTCAGCTGACAGGCTCAGGCTTGGGGGCTAAAAGCTGGAGTGTAGATGTTCAGACTCAGGCTGGAGCCTGAGCCCTGCGAGGCCAGGTCAATTCACCCAGGCTCCGAGACTTGGTGCTGCAGGGTTTTTATTGCAGTGTGGACATATCCTTAGAAAGTATTCTAAAACACTCCTGTTTGTGCAAGCTATTCTCTAACCTTTAGCTCTGGAATCCTTAACAGCCAGCCCACATGCCAGGTTCTCTTGCTCCAAATTGGCATTAAGGCAAAGTTCAGCCCATTGTGCTATTGCTTAGACTGTTGATGAGAAGTGATGACCCTCAGTCCAGATTCATTGGGATGGCTTTAAGGTACAACACAGCAGGTTAGTGTTAAGAAACAGGATATCTATGCAACTCAAGCAACTTCCTTGGTACCAAATGGAAAAAAAATAACAGAAAAAAAATCATATATCATTCTTTTCCATTTTCTTCCCTCCCCTCCTCTCCCCATCACCTTTTTAAATGAGTGTTTTTACTAGCTAAGTGAATGCGGCAGATGTTGCCTGAGTCTTTATTGCAAGGATTGACAAAGTGGCTATAAGTATGGCATATACAAGGAGAATACTTCTTTATGACCCAGTAGCAAGAACAGATATGATATACATCCCAATTTCCTTTTGTCTTGCAAAGGAGAGAGTGTTTGTTCATTTAGTACTGATTTAAGCTTGTGGGGGAAAAAATCCTACTCCCTCTCAGTGTAAATGTCTTCTCTCTCATGTAAAACTATTTTAGGTGCTGTATAAAGTGTATTTGAATAAGATATGTGATTTCTTAACATAAAAATATATATATATATATATATATATATATATATATATATATATATATATATATATATGGGTCTGCTGCTAGAGCACCTCCTTATGGCTGCATCTGGGGAAGAGCTCTGCCTGGTCTGACACTCCCTTCTTTCTCTTGCTCATGCTGCGGATCCTCTCACACTCCAAGAGTTACAGTGTTTTCTCTTTGTGAGTCAGGCTGTTCCCTCCTCATGGCTTGGCCCTCAAGCTAGATCACTAGGGGCACATGTACACTGAGAGGCAGGAGAGTCCTAGAGTCCAGGCTTTAGGCCAGGCCTAAATGTCTACACCACAGTTAAATAGTCCCATAGCTTGAGTCTCACAAGCCTAAGTCAGCTGACATGGGCTACCCATGGGTGTTTAATTGCAGAGTAAACATACCCCAAACGGGGGAAAACACATAGGGTATCAGAGTCTTTGCATATGACCTGCCTGAGGCAGGCTTCCAATTCACTACCCAGACTGACTGTGCTACTGCCCCAGCGGCTTGTAGAAGAACCTGGGCCCAGCCACTACTCTGGGTTCCAGCTCAGGAACCTTCAAACCAGAAGCCAAGACCTGTACCGTCCCAAACCTTGCTGATGTTTCCCTGAGCCTTTTCATACTCCACCTCTATCAAATTTCCTTCTCCACCACCTCTCTAGGCCCACCTTTCCCTCTAGGCTGCAAATCCAGGGCTTCTCCTTTCCTCCTTGGCTTCCACACTACAATCTTCATCTGCCTTCACTGCTTGGCCTTATCTCAGCCCTGCCTGCTTCTGTTCAGCTGGGCTGTGTCCTCAATCAAGGATTACCTATCAAGACTAACTCTCCCTCAGGTGTGACCTGACAGGTTTTTTAGCCCCTTCTGAGTCATGTTAACCCTTTCTGGGTTTAACTTTTCAAAAGCCACTAGTGATGTTCAGTGCCTCAATTTTTGGTAGCCCAACTTGAGATAACTTGAAGATGCATGATGTTTACAAAGTGCCAAAGTTCTGCTTCCTGAAAACCAGGCCCCTTTAAAGGGGTCTTAAATTTGGGCACCTAAAAATTGAAATCACTAATCACTTTTGGAAATCTAGGCCTGGATGTTAAAAGCTGGCAATTTCTGTGAGAATTCCACATTGTCTTCAGCTTCTCACCGCTGTTCAAAATTCCCATTAGTGAGTTGTAAGAATACCACACAGTAATTTTGCCTGTACCACTGCTCTGCTATGGCTGTTATTTCAAATTCTGCTACTTGAGCTTCTCTATTCTTCTGGGATTACTGCATAAAATTCAGAGTGAACATTAAAACGTGGCTGCAATTCAGTGGTGTGTTTGCACTAAAAGCAGACAAACCCTATGGATTTACCCTGTTCAAGATTCCCCGTGCATAAGGGGATTCTCTACCCGTGTAGAACTGCTGTAGCAATTTCTAAATTGCACACCACCTCAGCCACCGACATAAGAGGCATAATGGAGAAAGGGGATGTGGCCAGGGCTTCTCTGTAGCAATTCCTGGCTACCAAAACTGCCCCCTAGGGTCAGAGGCAGATGGTGGCTGCTCCAAGCTATGCCTGGGGATAGACCAGGGGTTGGCAACCTCTGACACATGGGTTGCCAGGGCCGGGCCAGTTTGTTTACCTGCCACATCGGCAGGTTCGGCCAATCGTGGCTCCCACTAGCTGCGGTTCGCCATCCCAGGTCAATGGAGGCTACTGGAAGCAGCGTGGGCGAGGGATGTGCTGGCCGCGGCTTCCCGCCACCCCCATTGGCCTGGAGTGGCGAACCGCGGCCAAAACTGGCCCGGCCCGCCAGGGTGCTTACCCTGGCGAGCCGCGTGCCAGAGGTTGCCGACCCCTGGGATAGACCAATTGCTCACTGGCTCTAATACATTTGCAAAGCCCTTCCCCAAGCTACAGTCTGTTTTCATCAGACACAGTCATGGATCTGGGCCTATACAAAACTGTATAAAATAAAAACAAACCAGGGAACATGCAGGCAGTGTGCACACACACGAGTGTAAAAACACTGAACAGTTTGGTATTTTTACCTACATCATTTCAGCAAATTTATTTCCACCCCAGACTCAAACGCTCAGAGCCAGAGGGTGGATGCAAATGTAAAGGCTCAACCTTTAGAGGGCTTGAGGGGCCTGCTGGTTTTGAATGTTTTGAAATGCAGTAAAGAAAAAGAGGTGGGTTGGAGAGAGGAAGGAGTAACCTTTCAAGAGTATATTTGGGGAAGAAGGACAACTAATGCTACTGAGGACAATCCATACGCAAAAGCTACCAAAATCTTGGATTGCTCTCAAATTATAGACATGGAAATGTGCTGTTAAATACTGTCACATCCCCAAAGGTTCCACCAATTAGAAGAAGAAAGAAATCCTTGGCTATAAGGAAAATGGCAGCTGTTTTTTACATTAAAAGCCAGTATGTATGTGTGAGATATAGATATATATATTTTCACTCAGTGATATACATATCAGTTTTGAGCAGAGATGCCCAGAGCTTTGTTGTTGAACTGTCACTTAGAGAGGAAAGAACATTTACATGAAAAGGGGCCATGAAGGAAAAGCAGAAGATGAGTGGCTGAGACGCTAGGCATATATAAAAGCAATCTGAGCATGCTGTGTGGGGATGGGACTGTCTGTCCCCCAACACCTTCCACTCCAAGACAACTCAATTTGTTGATCACTGAATACCCACCAGTGACAACACAGCAATGAGATGTAAATCAGGCCCTTTCAGAATATTGACTAAAAGGTGAAAATCATGTTCTATAGAAACAGTCAGGTAGGTGTCTGAACTGCAGCCCTTCCTTCCCAAAAGGTTAACCAAATTTGCTGCTGAAGACAACAGTGCTGCAATAACCCTGGCAGAGGACATAGCTTTTTAAATCGTGCACAGACTCCTGAGTCAGTGAAATGTTTGACAGGGAATAATACGGATTGGCAGCATTGCTGGATGTGTGTTTCAAGGGCAGAATTGAAATCATACTCCCAGACAGTACAAACATAGATCATTGAAAGGTATTCTTATAAATACAGTGCTGCAGGAAGCAGGCCAATTATCCTCCTTCTCCTAGTGCAGAGCTTGTACATCTAGCCAAGTTCCCAGGGTAACATGACGGAGTGGAAAAGTGACTAAATAAATAGTTCAGAACCTTCCTATTGTTCTTAATGGAACACTGATAGGAGCAATTCGGGGAAAGCATTTCATGAGCCTTTATGTATCAAACTCGATTGGAAAGGCGCTATGAGCTTAATCTGCCTCTATCTCAGGGGAGTATATTTGCACACTTATCAGTATTGATCAGTCCACAGGAATACATTTTATTTCATGGGAAAGTATTGCCAATTCTAGCAGTGGTCGGTTTTTTCCCTATATAAATCCCTGGTACTCAGGACTGCCATGTAGAGGTGATGGCACTATGCAGCCAAAGTGAGCCTTGCTTCCCTCCACAGTGAATCTGGAAGATGCTCCAGACTGAGCAGTGCATCCGTGGCTCCAGGTTACACACCTCAGAGAAGCAGAGATTTTCAGAAGCGCTGAACCCCCGTTGACTTTAGTGGAAATTATGGATGCTCAACAGCTCTGAAAATCAGGCCATAAAGCTCTAGGGAGGCAGAATGAAAATTCTACCAGCTAAAGGCTCCTAACTCTGACAGAAAGGCACTGTTGTCTTCCTGCTATATAACTCCAAAGGATGATATTAACAAAGGTTTTAAAACATGAAAAGTATCTGTTGACCTCAACATGGCTGTACTTACCTAAAACAATTCACGCTGTTTGCAGGTGTTGGTCCTTTTGGAGAAGTATCGACTCAGTTTTGCTAACTCATTGAGGCAGTTGGCTTGTTACTCTCTATCCAGAAGTAAGGGAGGTGGGAAGAGATCTAGGCTGGGGGCTGAGCAGACCTCAAGGAAGAATCTTAAGAGTAGCCAAGCCTGGGAACAGGTTTGAGCTGAAAATTGTTAAATTGCTAATTCAAAATTTGTTAATAAAGCCAAAGGCCAGGAAGGGGGCTTGGTTAAGCATGTGTACCATGTTTTAAAATACATTGGGATAGGCACTTGCTCACAAGAGCATATGGCTCTCAGACCAATAGAGAAGAGCCAACATTGGTAGCTGCCAGATATTAAAATATAAACATGCAGACTGATTTCAGCGAGGTTCAACAAAGTTGAGAGCTGGACTATCAATTTTTAAATAGGTTTTCATCCATTTCAGCCATTAGCATTCTCCCAAGTAATATGAAGGTACAAACTGGTGAGAGATTAGAAAACAAGAAAGAAAAGGAGAAGCTTTTATTCTTATTAATCTCTTCTTGTCCCCAAACCGCACAACCAGTGGAAAAAAGGAGCACGTCCCAGTCAATACTATGATATGGAAATCACATGTGAACTAAGAGCCAAATCCAAAGCTTGTTAAAGTCAATAGACTCATTGACTCCAATGGATTTTAGATCAAATACTAAGCTTATAGTAGGCCTCTAAAAAAAAACCATGGGTTCTGGCAAACTCTGTACTACACAGAAAAATCCAGGCTACATAAGATTGTTACTAATTCATTTTGGAAGCATGCCAGTTACTTGCTATACGTTGGACGAGGCAAGGATCTAATCATTTCTAGAGTGACAAGTCCAAAATGATAGAGATCATTGTTGTTGTTATTACAATGATCTATTCCTGCTGCTTTGCTCATTTTTCTCTTTCATCATAGTGATACAGATAAGACAGATTACTGTTGTAAATCACAACAACAAAAATATGGTTTTCTACAGCCCTTTTAACCTTTTCCATTCAAAGTCCTATGCCAAAACACCATTTCCCAACCTGTTAGCTTCACTCCTGCTACTAGATCTTGTGCAATAAATTTGGGTACCAAATGCATAGGCTACAATTCTCAAAGTTTGGGAGCCAAAAGTTAGGAACTAAAATCCAGATTTAGCCACCTAAATACTGTATACATTTTGGTGTTTAAATATGGATTTTAGTGCCTACTCCAAAGCTCAGTGGGCGTCTAGGGACTCCAATGCGCTTTGGATTTAGGAACATTGTATCTAATGTCAAACATCCTGTTCATGTAATTACATGGATCAGTTGGCTGGGATTTAATAAGTGGAAACAATGAAGGTCAAAGTTTCTTTTCAGAGCTGTAGCTTGTCACCATTTCATCACTATCCAAACTCTGTGGCCCCGTGGGGAGAGATTCTCCTAAGTATATGATACTGCCACCTCCTCTAGAACTACTCAAAACTTTTAATTCCAGAAATTTTGACCAAAAAAATTCTGATTTTATTTAAACCCAGCTTATAGAGTAGTCAAAGCTTTTGGAAACTTTGAAATTTCCTTAAAAAAAAAATTCTCTGCAACAGTACCAGGTAACTAGTTGAACTAACCTGACATGTTTTATTACATGCAGGTAAAAACTAGTAGTGCATTTCCATACAATATTATTTTATTATTAACAATATTGTTATATGTCTATTACTTAGGGTTTTCATGGAGTATATTATGTCCGAGAACTGAAATTTTAATTTCTTGTTTCCAAATAGAGTGGAACCCACCTATAAGATGTTTCTGCACTAGGAAATTTTGTGGCCATATTTAGCAATGATGTTGCCAGTAGTGCAAGCTCTAGTGTTGACTAGGTCCAGGCAATTTTACACCATGGTGTCACCTAACCCTGTTCTGAGCTGGATTAGATGCCACAATGCAAACAGTACTTGTGCCAGGTCCAAACTAGAGGGAGTCATAATGGGGGTGGGGGGTACAGCTGCTAAGGAATAAATAGCAATTCTAGGGTTTGATCACATGATTACTGAAGTCAATGGCAAAGCTTCCATTGACTTTAATGGTGCAGGATCGTGGCCTTATAGTATAGGCCAGGTTACAGTGAAACCCTTGGTCTACATACAGTTTTTGTACCAATTTAACTCTTTCAGTTAGGGGGTATGATTTTGTCACCAAAATATTTTAAATCTGTACAACCACTAGTGTTAATACATCTCTACTGGCATAATGGTGCTTTATATGAGTATAGCTCAGGGGTCGGCAACGTTTGGCACACGGCTCGCCAGGGTAAGCACCCTGGCGGGCCGGGCCAGTTTATTTACCTGCTGACGTGCAGGTTCGGCCAATCGCGGTCCCCACTGGCCGCGGTTCGCTGTCCCGGGACAATGGGGGTGGTGGGGAGCCGCGGCCAGCACATCCCTCACCCGTGCCGCTTCCTACTGCCCCCATTGGCCTGGGATGGCAAACCGCGGCCAGTGGGGGCAGCAATCGGCCGAACCTGCTGCGTCAGCAGGTAAATAAACTGGCCCGGCCCGCTAGGGTGCTTACCCTGGCGAGCCGCGTGCCAAACTTTGCCGACCTCTGGTATAGCTTATTCGCCTTTCCTGACAGCAATAACATATATTGGTATAAGCCCCTCTATACTAATGTAACTGCAGCCACACTAGGTTGGTTGTATGTGTTTGCAGACTAGTCCTTGGAGTACAGTGAAAGTCCTGAGTAGCTTACGTGTATTTCAACAGACTTTTAATATTCCTTGTAATAAAGCTTCATTCAACTCATACTGAAATTCAGTGTCATAAAGAGGTCTCACTGGCATTCGCTTTCAGGGAGATTAGTGCTGTCATCCAAAGGCACCATGACCTTCTCCTCCTCTGCTCTTGCTGAACAGAAAAGGGGGGGGAAGAAGTTGCCAATAGGTAAACTTTTCAAAAGCACCTAAATTACTTTGGTGCTTTTGAAAATTAGACTTGAGCACTTCTGAAAATGTTCCCCGATGTTTCACGGAGAGAGGGGTAACGAGGAATCCTTGGCTCCCAATCTTGCCACAGCTAATTGCATTGGGGAGGGAAGAAGAGCTGGTCTTCAGACATCCATTTCCTATTAGGAATATTTATGTGGTCTTTCAGAGACTTTCATCCTTCTTCCCACATGTGCCAGGGGCAAAGAAACCCTACTACTCCTTCTGAGGTGTTATCTTTTGCCGACTAGACCCCCCTCTTGTGATAATGAAAATAAAAACCAACACAGTTAACAAAGGCCAACTGTATTAATAATCACAGTTTTCTCAGAAATTTCTTCTTGTGAAAACTTCCTTTAGACAGAGAAGGAAGAGGAAGGCATTTTTATTCGCCCTTCACCTTTAATTTCAGCTGTGACCTCAACAGTTTGTCCTTTTGCCTTCATTTCCCCCTGCATGTTTACATTCTCAAATCAGTACAGTCCCTTTGGATTCACCTGGAGTCCCTCTTTCTGTGAGCAGGCGGGATTGGGATGGTCACCTTTAACCATCCAAAGCAGGATTAGGTGGACAAAAATAAGCCAGAAGAGCCCATACTGATTGATCCCATTAAAACACACTTTCCTTTTCAGACTCACCTCCTGGCAGTGTTTCATCGCTCCTTTCCCTTCGTTAACAGAAGGTGTGTAAGCTGGAATGCTGTTGACTTGTGTCTGGCTGAAAACAGAGAAAAGAGAAGAGTTAGCATCTCATATTTGTGTGAGTACATCTGCCAGCATTTGGAACACCACCAGCCTACCAACTGCACATTTTCAAAGGGTTATGATGCACTATGTGGGTCTTTGATGAAAAGCTCTGAACCCCAGAATATGAGCTTTTTAGTGTGGATGGTGTGTGCTGAATCATAATGTGGCATTGTACTGACATTCAGTGAGAAAGAAGAAAAGTGACTGGATTTATTATCCCCCCCCTTCAAGTGTAGGATCTCCTGAGCTTCCATTAATATTCTGCTGCTTGTGAAATTACAAAATGTAAGAAAGATTAATTTTATATTTTCACTGTAATAGTTAGTTTCTTGCTTTGGGGAAAATAAAGCAGTCAAGAAAGTTCTCTTCTTCCAAATTTTTTTCTTGTATTCTATATTAAAATATAGAATACAAGTAACTATCATTTGAATTAAATCTACAGTATATGGGAACTTCTAAAAGTCTTGCTTAGACATAAAGGACTTTTAAGACGTGTTTTAAATAAAATAATTCTATTTCTAGAGTTCAGATTTTCAGCACTGATGTCAGACAGAAAGGTCTGTAAGCCAGCAATGGACAAAAATATACTGTGGCTTGCAAGTGCCTTAGGGGACAGATAATAGGATACAGAGCTTTTCACTTCCAGGTTCCCTATGTTGAACCTAGACTAGCACAAAATATATTACAATGGAATTGATCTGTTGTAATACATTTCATGGACCAGGAAAAAACAATTCATCCACATACAGATCACTTTGGGGGGAGTTAAATAGTTGGCATGACGAAAGCACAAAGCTAACACATTGGGTGTAGATGCCTTAAATTAATCACCACAGCTAAATTACCTCCAATAGTTAAGAGTCCTAGAGAGTAAGCATGAAGAACGCAACAACTGGAGGATTGAAGTGAGTAGGTGATGGAACAGGAGAATGAGGTCAAAGCGGTAAGGTGAAGAGAATCCAAAAAGTGTTTAGAAATCCTAGGAGAACAGCCTTGATTTGGATTCAGGGATGAACAGGAAACCATTGAAAATATTGAAGGATGGTGTGTAAAGAAGCACACATATACAAACACACTGTCAAGGCTGGGGTATATGCACCTGTCAATTATGAGGTTGCAGTCAGGAGACAAGTAGCAGGATCAGGGTCAAGTGGGTCAGGATACCAGGAAGTCAAGGTCAGGCACCAGACAACTAACATAGCTGGGAAGGAAGCAGAGTCAGAAGCCAGGGTCTAGGATCCATAGCCAGCCAAGGTCTGAAGCAGAAGCAGGCAGTCTGCATCATTGCTAAGACACCTCCCCATGCCGGCTTCCTGGTTTATATACCAGCACAAGCCAATCAGTAGACTGCGGGGGGCGAAGGGGGAAGCTACCACTCAGGCCCTCCCGGGTAGTACTTTGTGCATTTGCTAACTTCCCAGCATCCTTCAGCAGAAACCTGACTTAAGCTTCTAATGACTATGTGAAAGTGTTGGTAACTCAAAACCCCTATAGTCCCAGCTTCTAGCCCTGCAGGGTCTTACACAAACTTGCCTAAGATGAACAGACTGTTCAAGATGAAGGTTTGTATGTGGAGAATTATGGATGTTAATATGCAACATGCCCAGTTTTAGAGAGCTGTGAATATGGAGGAGGCAAGGGGTTATAGGTGGAAGATTCTATTTTTCTACCATTAAAAGTGTGTGCATAGTGAGAGAAAGTTAGTGCAGTACTTAGTAGGCCTGATTCATAGGTATTCTGTTCCTGTGCTTTTGGCAGAGGTTGGGGAGAGAGCCAAGATGACTGTAATCCACCACTGAGCACCCCATATTCTAGGGCTGGAGAGACCACTGTCCGTTATAACAGACTAGTTGTAACAGACAATGTCAACTAGTATACTTGCTCAGGAATTTGACTAAAATTTGTTTTCTTTTGTTGGGAAATGCAGATTCATCCAACTGAAAATGTTTGTGGGAAAGAGTCGGTGTTGTCAAATTTCCCATTTCAACAAAAATTTGAAAAGTTTTGGAATTGTTTCCATTTTTTCTGATTTAAATTTTCTAGGTTTTGGGTCAAAATGACTTTTTTGTTTTGAGATTTAAATGTATAGTAAAAACACGGAAAAATTTAAAAGGTAAAAATGAAAAGTAAACATTTGAAAATTATTGAAACAAAATGTTTTGATTGACCCAATCTGATATTATTATTTTCATGAACATTTTTGATATTTCAACTTTTCGTTATAATTTAGGATGGGAAAAAATGTTTAAATCTCAAATTCTCATGGTTTGGGACAAAGATTTCCCCACCCAGCTTTTCTCTGTGGTGATGAGAGAAAGAACCCATTCCAATGACTAAAACACTATTACTTTTAATTTTGTGTTTATTTTTGAGATGTCAAGATTTCATGAGTTTTTCTTGTTGACTTTCTAACTGAGCTGAAAGTTGGCAGCAATTGATAAATGACACTTTTAGGGAAAAGGCAGATTCAGATTCAGCAGCCAGATATTATAAAGATAGGCCCCCTTTGTCTATGAATGAAATGATTATTCTAATGCCTGTGTAAGAATCATTGTAAACTTGTATCAGAGGGGTAGCGGTGTTAGTCTGGATCCGTAAAAAGCAACAGAGAGTCCTGTGGCACCTTTAAGACTAACAGATGTATTGGAGCATAAGCTTTCGTGGGTGAATGTCCACTTCGTCGTAAGCATGTAATGGAAATTTCCAGGGGCAGGTATAAATATGCAGGCAAGAATCAGTTTGGAGATAACAAGGTTAGTTCAATCAGGGAGCGTGAGGTCCTCTGCTACCAGTTGAAATGTGAACACCAAGGGAGGAGAAACTGCTTCTGTAGTTGGCTAGCCATTCACAGTCTTTGTTTAATCCTGAGCTGATGGTGTCAAATTTGCAAATGAACTGGAGCTCAGCAGTTTCTCTTTGGAGTCTGGTCCTGAAGGTTTTTGCTGTAAGATGGCTACCTTTACATCTGCTATTGTGTGGCCAGGGAGGTTGAAGTGTTCTCCTACAGGTTTTTGTATATTGCCATTCCTGGTATCTGACTTGTGTCCATTTATCCTTTTACGTAGTGACTGTCCAGTTTGGCCAATGTACATAGCAGAGGGGCATTGCTGGCACATGATGGCATATATAACAGACAATGTTATATATTACAACCGCATCTGCTCCAACCTCTCAGACAGAGACCAACACCTACAAGATCTTCACTGAGCAGTCTCAAAACTACGATACCCGCACAAGGAAATAAGGAAACAAATCAACAAAGCCAGATGTGTACCCAGAAGCCTCCTGCTACAAGACAAGCCCAAGAAAGAAACCAACAGAACTCCACTGGCCATCACCTACAGTCCTCAGCTTAAACCTCTCCAATGCATCATTAGTAATCTACAACCCATCCTGGACAATGATCCCTCTCTTTCACAGACCTTGGGAGGCAGGCCAGTCCTCGCCCACAGACAACCCGCCAACCTTAAGCATATTCTCACCAACAACCACACACCGCACCATAACAACTCTAACTCAGGAACCAATCCATGCAACAAACCTCGATGCCAACTCTGCCCACATATCTACACCAACAACACCATCACAGGACCTAACCAGATCAGCTACAACATCACCGGTTCACTCACTGCACGTCCACCAATGTTATATATGCCATCATGTGCCAGCAATGCCCCTCTGCTATGTACATTGGCCAAACTGGACAGTCACTACGTAAAAGGATAAATGGACACAAGTCAGATACCAGGAATGGCAATATACAAAAACCTGTAGGAGAACACTTCAACCTCCCTGGCCACACAACAGCAGATGTAAAGGTAGCCATCTTACAGCAAAAAAACTTTAGGACCAGACTCCAAAGAGAAACTGCTGAGCTTCAGTTCATTTGCAAATTTGACACCATCAGATCAGGATTAAACAAAGACTGTGAATGGCTAGCCAACTACAGAAGCAGTTTCTCCTCCCTTGGTGTTCACACTTCAACTGCTAGCAGAGGACCTCACCCTCCCTGATTGAACTAACCTCGTTATCTCCAGACTGATTCTTGCCTGCATATTTATACCTGCCCCTGGAAATTTCCATTACACGCATCTGATGAAGTGGGCATTCACCCACAAAAGCTTATGCTCCAATACATCTGTTAGTCTTAAAGGTACCACAGGACTCTCTCTTGCATTGTAAACTTGATGTTCCCAAATGCCTGAGCTGACTTGGTCTAAGCTGTGACCTGGTGCAATTAATAATAGTTCTTTGTCATCTCTGCTGCCAAACCTGGCTCCTTAGTGCTTACTGTCCATTACAGTTTTCTGGGGTGATGCTAATTTTATAGATATTTTAATGTAGTTCAATAAGAGGACTATAATGCAATCACATAAGATAGAAATGGCAAGTCCCTATTAGGTCATCTATCCCATCCCTGTCCATTCAGGATTGATCCCTACATTATATTTTAGGTATCTTTCAATAAAAGCTGCAGGGGCTCCCATGATAAAAATTTAATTTTATTTGAGGTTAGATGAGGAATTCTTGGTTGTAGCCAGAATTTAATGTTCGGCCAATTGAATGAGCACAGGAACAGCTGAGAGCTGAATCTATTTTAGGTTTCTGTGACATATTCTGTTGCCCTCCCTTCTGCTATAAATCATTATAATCAAGATCTTTGTCACCAACTTATCATTAGGTGGCAGGCTGTGGCGCAAGTTTCCAATCAGCTTCACCTTTGGCTCTGGGAGAGAGAATATAAAGCATTGCACTCAGGAAAGAAACTGCTGAATTCAAAGATGGCGCAGTCTCATTCAACAAAGCTGTTCCTTGTGTATCTGCAAGTCATGTTGGCTTACTTCACCAACAAAACCAAAGTTTTACTATCCCTGCAGAGCCACAACAGTTATGGGAGAAAAAGATGGATTCTATTCTGCCTCTAGCATCAGCAAAATTGTGGTACGTGGTAACCAGAGAATCATTTGTATTGGTGACGTAAAAGGCAGAGAGGACACACCTACATTTTTCAGGAACCGGGTTGAGTCTGCAGGGCTGGTGACAAGAAAAGCCATAGAATCATAGACTATCAGGGTTGGGAGGGACCTCAGGAGGTCATCTAGTCCAACCCCCTGCTCAAAGCAGGACCAATTCCCAACTAAATCATCCCAGCCAGGGCTTGTAAACCACAGAGAATGAATAAATACAGAAGCCCAGTAGGTCATTTTTACAGTCACTCTTTCCTGACCAGGGGGTGGGGAATCAAACTTTAAACTTTAGATCAATTGACTTGCCTCCAGCTGCTTTTTCCTAGAACTTACCCCTGGAAGAACTATCTGCAAGCTGGCTACAAAGAGACAAAAAGGAAGAAGATGAGGCTGGATCAACTAGATCTTATTCTTATCCCTGTTGCCCAAAAGTGCCAAGTCCCAAAGCCTCTAGTTCCTTTCTTAAAAGACTACATTTTCAGAAATGCCCTTGAAGCTAAACCTGTCTCTGTCTTAACAGAGACATCAGAGTTTTCTTTCTTGTCTGTCACTACAGCATACAGTCCCACATGCCTTTAACTGCTTAAAGAAAAAAAAAACAAAAAAACCCATGCCCTTCTCCCTGCAGGTGTGTGGTTGCCTCAGACACACCACCTTAGAGAAAAGTAAGGCCAGAGAAGAACAGAAGCACACATGTGACAGGAGAAAATTCAATTTGCTAATTAGAACTGATACCAGGCAGAATTTATTATTTAAAAATCTCTCTCACCATGTGGGACTCTCAGCATGTTCCATGTCTAGCAGAGATAATTTTATCCTTTAAACAAATGCTGATTTCAAGTCATTTTAGACTGAACATCAGGTTAACTGCTTTTTTATTGTTGTTGTTGCTTTCATTAGAAATGGGTAAAGAAGCCCAATGCAGGCCAAGGTGTTAGGGGTCTAATATCTGAGCTCTGGGACACAACTAAGGCCCCGCCCCTGGTTTTTATTAACAGTAATTAAAAGACCTTATCTAGAACTTATTGTGTGTAGGTCTCCAAGTGCTTTACAAAGGTGTTTGAGTACTATTATCCTTATTGTACAGGTAGGGAAACTGAGTCACGGAACAATGAAGGCCACACAATCAGTCAATGACAGAACCAGAAATAGAAGCCAGAACTCCCAGTCAGGTGTGCTGTCCATGCCTTGTCACCTTAGTTAACATGCAGAATGATAAAAAAAAAAGGAAATATGTTTCATACACATGTGAATGGAAAGGAAACATTTTCATTTCCATTTGAAGTTTTCCCATGTTATTTTTCATTCTTTTGACCAAAAAAAAAATCTTCAACTAAATTACATTTTGTTTCTTGGGAAAACTTGCACTGCCTTCACTGGAAAAAGGGGGAGATAGGAAATAAGTGAGTTTGGGGATGTTTCCCTAAAAGCAAAACAATCCAACCTCCCCCCCCCACACACACACACACCAACAACCACCCCTCCTCCCCCCACCCAAAAAAAAGTTTGTTTCAGAATTGTTTGTCAAAAAGCAAAGAGGCATTTTACAATCTGGGGGGGAAAAGTTTCAACAGAAAATTTTTGCCTAGCTCTAGTAACATGTAACATTACTATCAGGTAGCTGTGATATGTTTTACCCAGCAACTCTCCTTTCTTCCCTTTCCATGTCCAAATAGTATCCTCTTGAGATATCTTTCCTTGAGTTGCCCATTTGCAGCCCAGGCCCTCCCTTGCCCTTGCAGGGTCACAGGACAACTCTGCATAACATATAGTTTCAGGAAACCAAAGGCTGAGATTTCAAAAGCTACCTAAGGGGATTGTGAATCCAAAATCATTCGGTAGAGGCAGCAGCCAGTAACTTGAAACTTTTTTTTAAAAGATTTAACATAGACACACACACAAACACACACACTTTACCAAGCATGGTTCAATAACTTAAGAGTAGAGCTACTTAAAATTGTTCTTTGAAAAATAGCATATATTAAAAAAAAAATCATGACAATTTTTCAGCTACAACAACATTTTTCAGTTGTGACATTTTTTTGTTGAAAGAGTTCTTAAAATTCTCTGCATGATTTTTTGCATAAAAATGTCAGGGATTTTTTTTTTTATTATTTTAGTTTTTTCTGTTTACCACTGTGTAGCTTTTGACTGGGTACAAGTTGCGACATGCTGCATTTTCCTCACTCCTTGATTGGATGCACTCGTTCCAGTTTTCACTCACACAGGGTCTCTTTGAGGTTTGGAAAGTTTTTGGAAGCCATAAAGAATTTTGTAAAATGAAAAATTACTGTTTTGAACATTCAAAATGGGAAATATTTATAAATTTTCTAATTTTTGTGAAAAAAATATCAACCAGCTGTTCTTGCAAGTCATTTCGTCTCCACCACGGCTCTGAGAACATCCACCCCATGAGATAGAAGGACAACCCCTCTTTTAATTTGAATCTTCATTGATCAGACATTTGAACCCTCTCTGATTATAAGTTCATGTAGGGGAAATTGACTTCAAATATTTCAACAGACTTTCCTCAAGCTGAGCCAGATTTTGGCCCCTGACCAGAATCCAGTGCTCTATCCATTCCTACTTCAGACTATGCTAGTGACCAGGACTCGTATTTTCCTTACATACAGATCTGCTCCCCAACAATACAGTCCAGATGGCTCAAGGACATTTTTATGTTGCTTTAAAGCTACAGTGTCAGGGTTCTTAGATTTTAAAATTAACCTACTTTCATAGTTGCCCCATATCTTCAGACCAGGAGTTGCAACAGGATGGTTTAAATCAAGGATGTGGATTTTCTGAGCTTTCAGATGTGCACATGCAAAATGTAACATCCTAGGCTATTCTCATGGGCTTGGTATAACATATCATCACTTACAAGAATGGAACATGAAAGCAAGGGACTCGGAGCCAGGACCATTGGGTTCTATCCCAAATCTGTTCTTGATTCACTGGTTTAAATTCAGGTTTCAAATGAGTGGAACAGCTCCCATTGAAGGCAGTAGAATGTCTAGTCAAGAAACTGTCTATTCCAAGACTGAACTTGGCATTAGCCTGCCTTTCTATAAAATGGGTATGTTAATACCTGCATCACAAGGGAGTTGTGAATCTCAATCAGTCAGGGCTCAGATGTGCCTGAGAGGGACAGCGACAAGTAAATGGCTGTGCAGTATTGCCCCATCTGAGCGAGATCATCAGGAGGCATAATCACTCCTGAACTTCCCAAGCCTTCGCAAGAGCATGTCCTCTGCTATTAAAGCAAGAACAGCTACACTGCATCAGACTAATGATCCATCTAGCTCAGTATCCTGTCTTACAACAGTGGCTAGTGCCAGACGCTTCAGAGGGAAGGAACAGAACAGAGCAAATATCAAGTGATCCATCCCATCATCCAGTCCCAGCTTCTGACACTTAGACATTTAGGGTCACCCACAGCATGGGATTGTATCCCTGACCATCTTGGCTAATAGTTATGGATGGGCCTAGCCTCCATACACTTACATCATTCTTCTTTTAAACAAAGTTCTACTTTTGGCCTTCACAGAGGCCATGAGATACTGTGTGTCCCTCTGTGTGTATAGGTGAAGAGGTGGAGCTAAGACCCGGGCCCTACCTCCTTTCCTTCCCTCTCCATTTCTTTTGAGCTGGCTAGTGACCAACAGAGAACGGTCCTGGAGCTTGGGGAAGCATATGAGCTACGAGTGATCACAACGGTAGAAAAGGCTTCTTGGCTCATGTTGCCCTCTCCTTTTGTGCAATCTAGCTCAAATGTCAGTGCTATGCTGAGATCCTCAGGTGGCAGGCCTGAATATAGATGTGCAGAGTGGTAGTAATGTTTTTTTCCAATATAAATAACCATCTTCATCTCAAAAACAAAACATCTGTGGCCAGACTGACATATTCCATTTTACGCTTAGAGGGAATACTGCAAAGGTTACGCCTTCTCTGGTTCATTTTCTTGAGGGTAATGTCGAGATTCTGATTAGCTGAACATTTGTAAAATTTCACCCAGCAAGAAAAGAAACCTGATATTAAGTGTGTACACAGCCACCCTTGCTGCTTGCACACCTTCCAAATCTGCTATTTTATTTATTCTTTTGAAAAAAATAACAGATACAAAAATAGCCAGCTATCAAGGTGAGAATACGTCTCCATCTGCCATTTGATTCTGTGCAATAAGTTGAAATGAGAATTCTATGACCTCTGTAAATCACATTATGCTATGAACACTGTGCGTCTTTTCCAATGAAAAGAAAAGGTTTATTTAAACGTCAGTTTAAAAGATCTAGAGGCATTCATTTATAAATACAGCAGGAAGTACTGGGATATTGGTTAAAAAGTTATTTAATCCTTTTGGCCAGCAGTATCAAGAATCAAGGCTTGTGTCTGATCCCTTGTCAAGCTTTACATTTTCCTGGGTTTTGAAACATCACCCAGACAGAATGTTTGATGCTTCGTGCTACTGATTGTATTCAGCTCAGGTGAGAGTAAATACCATAGGTGCTGGAACTAGGGGTACTGATGGTGTTGCCTCACCCCTTGGCTTGAAGTGGTTTCCATCATATACCTGGTTTATAGTTCGGTTCAATGGCTCTCCTCCCGCCCACTATACAAATTGTTCCAGCGCCCCTGATAAATACTTCTCTAGTTCAGTTCAGCAGTAAAGTACGTATTCATTCCTAGAAACACAGGGCCAATTCTGCTCTCAGTCACACTCACATCAATCTAAAGTAACCTCTTCCCCCTTGATTTCAATGTTAGTTCATATTTATATGAATATAACCTGCAGACAGAATCCCCACCATCACAGTCCCTATTCAACAAGGCCCCGTAAGCATGGCTGTCACTAAGCATGTGAGCAGTACTACTGAAATTAATGGGACTAGTCATGTGCTTCAGGTTATACATATGTTTTAAGTGATTTGCAGACTTGGGGAATCAGCTTTTTGGGGGGTGAGGGGTACATTTATTTGCTATCAACAACTTTAATCTTTAACACTCATCAGTCTTTCTCCATAACTTTGACTCCTAAATCAAAATCCGGGGGCTATGGCAACTTGATATATGGCAGGGCACTCAGATATTATGGTGATGAGCATGGTATAAGAGCCTATAGAGAACAGAACTGTGCCATGATGTGGCTAGAGAAGTGAAAGGCATGGAGCTCCTCAAAGTATCCTTGAAGCAGAATTAATGCTGGTGTAAATGGATGTAATTCTATTGAAGTCAATAGGACTGTATGGTTGAATTTTGCCAGTAGAACTCAGCACCGCTTCTGGCATTAGGTACATCAAATATAAAAAAACAATTGGATAATCACGTAAGTGCATGAAATTAAGCTGTTACTGTGCTGCAGTGGGTCACAGCTGAGGATGCCACGTTCAGGACAAACTGCTGAGAAATAGGGTAGACTCACCCGAAACTGGTGGTTATTCTTCCAAAAGGTTTCAGAGTAGCAGCCGTGTTAGTCTGTATCCGCAAAAAGAAGAACAGGAGGACTTGTGGCACCTTAGAGACTAACAAATTTATTAGAGCATAAGCTTTCGTGGACTACAGCCCACTTCTTCGGATGCATATATGATCCGATGATATATGTTATATGCATCCGAAGAAGTGGGCTGTAGTCCACGAAAGCTTATGCTCTAATAAATTTGTTAGTCTCTAAGGTGCCACAAGTCCTCCCATTCTTCCAAAAGATATACCAAGCCAATAAACCACTCTCTCACTACACTGAAATCCAAACGGCAGTCTCCTTAGGCATTCCAGACCTTGTCTCACCACCCAGACACTGATGACTGGTTATTTAAAATCAATTTTATCAAACAAAGGGTGTTTCTAATCCCAAGAGATCAGCCACATAGCCAGGTCAATATATAACTCAGATCTTACCCAATAATCAGGCTGTTGCCCATCCTTTAGTATCTAATAGCTAAAGGTTTATTTATAAGAGAAAAGAAAGAGGAGAGAGCTTAAATGGTTGAAGGAATCATATACATACAATCATTGCAGAATTCTTGTAGCAGGTTAGAAGCAGTAATGTTATATATTGCTGTCTTGTAAAGTCTCTAGTAACTTCCAAAAGGTTGGAAGGTCCTTAGTCCATTGGTTGGAATACTCCTTTTAGTGTCAGTCCATAGTCCAGAGATCAGAAAAGGAAAGAGGCAAAATGGAGATGCTTCCAAGGTCTTTTATACCTTCTCCCATGTGGAGGGGATGCTCTCAGTCTTAGTTTGTGGAAAATTACAGGCACAAGATGGAGTCCAGGGTCACATGAGAAAGTCACATGCTCTTACCTGGTTGATGACTCATAGGATTGGCCATTACCTGTATTCTGGCTAAACCATCCACAGGAAGGCTCTCTAGGCAGGGATGAGCTTCTTCTATGTAAGAGGATACATTATAAGAGTTACATGTTCCTTAATGCACCAACAACTCAAATAGTTCATTCGCAATGTGCTGGCCAGACTGGATGTAAATTACCTTGTGGGTGTCATCACAGGAGCAAGCACATTTGAAATACAGGTATATAGTCAATATTCATAACTTTAGATACAATGAAGATGATACGTGCATACAAACAGGATTATTTTATTTAGCAAATCATAACTTTTCCATTGACACCTTACATGATATACTTTGTATAAGATTTGTTGCAATAGTCTAATAGTGGCAATATTAATGATATCAATGGTCAGGTTCCAATCATGTAGCATCACGGAAGTAGAGGTTTTTTTCTACACCACCATAAAAATTCCATCTGTCTAGTACCAAAAAAGGAGGTTTGACCTGATTAAGAGAAATTCACTGCCTTGATCATGAACATGTGCTGCACTGTCATAGATGATAGGGAAGCTATTTTATATCCCTTTGTAGCTCTTTGTGCAGAACAAAGTATCTGAGCAATGTTTTCATTGTCCATGTTCTTCAACACGTTTCCAGCCACTGACAAATACTCCAGCTTCACAGTTTTTGCATCCATTTCATATTTCCATCAGAGATGGAATGAAATGCTGAATATCCCAGGAATATGCCCTTCTCTACCAGAGCCAAATTCAAAATGATGACTCCTCAGTTATCTTATGAGGGCATGCAATCCCTTGTATTTCCAGAACATGCCAACTTCACCAGTATTAATAGTGTGAAGAAACTTCAAATACAATTATTTGGGCTTTAGAAATGGGACACATTATGGTGTCTATGTGTGTGTGTTAATTGCTATCCGAAAGTGACCCTTTTATTTATTCTCATCCTAGATAGGCCTGTAGAAGTTCAAAGCAGTGACAGAAAGTGATATTTAAAATGTGTGACCCATCTCAGATCAGACAATAAGAATGGCCATACTGGGTCCATCTAGCACAGTATGCCAGTGCCAGATGCTTCACAGGGAATAAACAGAACAGAGCAATTATCAAGTGATCCATCTCCTGTCATCCAATTCCAGTTTCTGGCAGTCAGAGCATTGGGTTGCATCCCTGATCACCTTGGCTAATAGCAATTGATGGACCTATCCTCCAGGAACTTATCTCATTCTCTTTTGAACCCACTCATACTCTTGGCCTTCACAACATCATCTGGCAATGAGTTCCACAGGTTGACTGTGTGTTGTGTGAAGAAGTACTTCCTTTTTTTGTTTGTTTTAAACCTGCTGCCCATTAATTTCATTGAATGACCCCTAGTTCTTGTGGAGAGTGAAGGAGTAGACAACACATCCTTATTTACTTTCTCCACACCAGTCATGATTTTATAGACCTCTATCATACCACCCCCATAGTTGTCCTTTTCTAAGATGAATGGTTCCAGTCTTTTTAATCTCTCCTCATATGGAAGCTGTTCCATACCCCTAATCCTTTTTGTTGCCCTTCTCTGTATTCTTTTCTAATTCTAATATATTTTTTAAATGGGGGTGACCAGCACTGTATAGCGTATTCAAGGTGTGGCTGGACCATGGATTTATACAGTGGCATTATGATATTTTCAGTCTTATTTTTACCCCCTTCCTAATGGTTTCTAACATGCTGTTAGTTTTTTTTTTTTTTTTTTTTTTTAAACACTGCTGCTGCTGCCCATTGAGCACATGGAGTCATTGTGGCTAGTTCTTTGAAAACAAGATCTGTTTCTTGTGTGGTAATGGCTCATTTTGACCCCATCATTTTGCATGTATAGCTGGGATTATGTTTTCCAATGTTCATTACTTTGCATTTACCAACATTGAATTTCACCTGCCATTTTGTTGCCCAGTCATCCGCTCCTCTTTAGGATATAGAGTATCCCCTAAGGGATGTATCTATCCGAACTATGTGCTCCTCAACACCGGTCAGCTTTTCTCCAGCCTTCAGTTTAAAAACTCCCCTACAACCTTTGTAATTTTACATTCCAGCAATCTGGCTCCCTTTTGGTTTAGGTTGAGCCCCATCCTTCCTGTACCAGTCTTCCTTTCCCAAAAGGTTCCCCAGTTTCTAATAAACCCAACAGTACCAGAGGGAAAATGCCAAAATATAACGAGACCTGTTGTTTCCATAAGTATTCCTGAATCCAGACAAGCCGGAAATCCTCTGAGAGAGTCCACTCCAACCCAGTTTCAATTTTGAAAAATGCATGTTCCGTCCCACTCTACCTACTACCACCCTCCTCCCTCTTTCAGATTGTTACTTTCATTTGTTTACCTGACAGGTTAATCAAAGCCAAGGTTGAGACACACCCAACAGGATGACACCAAACAGCATAGCATGTGTTAGAGTGAGAACTATAGGGTCAATCTGTATCCAGTAGCCTAAATAAATGATTAGTCTTTATACTCATTTATAACTAACTCCCCTCAAGTGATCCTTGTAATTAGGAACAAACAGCCCAAACTGCACTGCTAGGGGTTGATCTGTTCCCAGTACTTTTCACTTTGGTAAAAGTTGTTCTTTCATTCTCCTTCAGTTTATTGAAGAATGGATTCTGGGATTGCTCTTCTGGGGACAATGGTGACCCTCACAATCTGACAACAGTCTACTCAAATTAAAGTTAGCAAAACATAGCCAAATGATTCTGGTTCCCACAAAACCAAGCTGAATGAAAGTGACTCAAACCAAACTGAAATATTGCCCTTGAAGTTATTACATCACCTTGGTTTATAGCAAGGACATTTCTGCACAGAAACATAACTGCAATAGGTTTGTGATTTTTAATGCGGGGAACATAATAAAACATTATTATGCCCAGATTTTTTTAAATGTCACTAAGTTGTAGCTCCTTCCATTTTGTTTAAAATTAATGTAATCAGATGCAGTAGATTCCATGCCACCATGATTGGACCCAAAGGGATTGATAGAGATTGTTGGGAGGAGTAACAAGACAGAAGGTCATCAAAATAGCACCACATTACCATCCCTTGATACTTGATGGAATCATGACAGCAGCTCATATACTAGATGACATGAATATTCATGCAAATTATTTAAAATCACTTTGTGACATTGGAATGACTCTTCCTGTGTACACAGTTATACCTCACCAGTGCTGTAGGAAAGAGGGCAATGTCAAAACACCAGATGACTTTGAAATGAAACCCACCTGTCTTCATCTTTCATTTTATAATTATTTATTTTGAATCGAACACTGCAGCTGGAAGCCAAGTTAAGCAGCAGTCACAGGGACTTGAGGATAACATTAGTAAATGTGTTAAAGAAATGAACCAAGTACTATTAATTCAAAAAACACTTTCCCATGGTACCCGTAGCCTTGCATGTCACTGCTTTATAAAAATAATTAGATTTGTTAATGAAGAAACATTTACGCTGAAGTTTCCTTCCATTGGAGAGGGAGCCTATGGTAGTTCAGAGATAGAGGAGATGAAAATAGTGTACCCAACTTGTGATGCTACCCCAAATTACTTCCAGCCAGAACACGCACAAAGCAACTGGGTAATTCAACACAGCCAGCAGCACTCTGAGCCATTGCTTGCTGGTACATTGTTCCTAAATCAATTCTCTACTCTAATCAAACTTCTTAACCCAGACACCCCAATCAATTTTCTCCCCCATCCCAAAATTCAGGAATGATTTTCTCCTTCCCCAGTCTCTTATCAGTTCCATAGTTTGTTCTCACTCTTCTGCTCAGCTCCTGCTGCACCCTCTGCCCCACTCAGACTGTCAGTGCATCCTTGCCACCATCAGTCATCTTCTTCAACCCCTTCCCCCCAGGACCCTTCAATTCCTCTTCTGACCACCAATCCACCCTATCTATCAATCAATCTTTTCTCCCCAAGGCTCCCTAATGAACTGATTCTCAAACTGGCCCCCAAGAGTCCCAATCAAATCCATTCTTAGAACTCCATTCAATGCAATCTCTACCTCCTTTCCACCCCAGCCATTCTCTGGAAGACCAACTAATCAATCACACAATCCATTCTCTGCCCTTTAGGTACCCTCAACCAATCATCTAGTCCTCTAACCCAAGAGTCATTCCTCTGCTTCTGTTAGTTTAGCCTTGGCCCATGGACTCACCACATCTAATTAACCTACCACTTCCCTCAGCCATCCCTAGACAATTAATCTTCTGCCTCTCCTTGTCCAATTGATCCTCCATCTTAGTCACTTCATCCTCTTCCGCCCGCTACAGGCCTGCTGCATATCTGCAGGCTTCTTTCCAGGTTCTCTGGCTCCCTTTTTCTTCCCTTCCATGGCTAGTCTGGCTGTGGTAGGGAAGTCATCCTGTTTGAGGCACTCTCTTCGGCACAGGCAGAGCCAGTGCTCCCCCTGCAGACTCCCTGAGGCATTCAGAGTTGAGCAGGAAGCAGGCAAGAGGGCAGTCAAAGCAGCCATTTCTCCTCCTCATCCCCCCAGCTAGCCGGTTTCCAAAAAAAAAAAAAAAAAGTACAATATGCACTGTGAACTTGATACCCAAATATATTATCTGGAAAATGTCACCCTGTTGTTGGACTAAGCTCCAACTCATAAACATAGAGCAGCGCGGCCACAGCAGGAATTAACAACAAGGCCGAAATCGGAAGTGAGCAATGGGTAGAAAGGAAAATCTTCCAACATGAGCTGTAAACAGGGTCTGTGTGTGTGTCTGTTCTGGACACAGTCTTAACTGCTAGGCAGAACATAAGCAGCAAGTATTAGCACAGCAGCCATTCAGCTGTGCATATCTGGCATACAGATCCTTGATCTGTTTTTTAGCAAGCAACGGCCAGGCATTTTTCGGTGAGTTGCTCTGCAGAGAGATTGAAAAAGCAGCCCCATTAATCCTCTTTATTGCTTTTCTGTTCAAGATGTCACCAGAAGCTGCTCAGCAGCATTATATAACCTTGTAATTCACAGCTGTCCATCATTTCTTTTATTTGTAATCAAATCTGGTCCAATTATCTGTGCTAAGATATGATCAGCATATGCCCTTTGTCACTAGTCTTCCCTCTTCCTCCTACTAGATGCTGATCATAATGCTTTTCTCATACTCTCGTTCAAAGCTTAAACCCCCAGCTCCCACTTGCCTACCCCCTTGCTAACCTCTCCTACAGTATGCACACTCCTCCACTTCAGTCCTGAGTCACAATCAGAATCCGCACTATCCTTATTGTATCTGAGTAACAGATTGCTTTGTCTGCGATTAGACAGTGACCGATAACATAACACTCCCAGAGAACAATGCTATCTCAAAAGAGAACATTTTTTCTAATTGAGACGTAAACATTAGTTTCTCTCCAATGGGTAGGATCCCTTACTTTAATGCACCCTTAAAGAGAACTAGCATGGCAGATAGACACACACTGGGGCATAACTGAAACATTGCAGATTTTGCAGATGGGATTTAAGCATGTGCTGAATAGGGTTGGGGTTATTCACTTACTCAAGTGCTTTGTAGAATCAGGGTCTTAGCCAGCCAGCATCAGATTTAGGATATCCCCAATAATTAGATACTCCTTTTACATAGTTAGAGAGTCTACCATAATCCCTTCACCGCTCCATATTCCCAAATTGAATCTTCCCACAAACACAAAACGATTATGTACTTCACATTTATTTTATTTCACACCATGTACGGATCTGACAGTAGTGTCCACACAGCATTTGTTTGCGGTGAGCAAATTATGCCACTGAATTTGTGGTTCACAAGCTGTCTCCCTAAAGATTGTTGATTGCTCAAACCAATGCAGTTCCCACTGAGTTCACTCTGAGCTCTAGCACTCCACACTTTGGAAACATCAAGGCCACTGTGTGCATTGTGAACTGAATTTATTCATGGAAGTCCAGTATTGGAAGGATATTTTCTAGACCTGGTGAACAAACATGTGTTTACCCCAGGGAAAGTGCTGACCTTTGGCAAAAAATTTAAAACCAAAATATTTTGACCAAAAACTGAAAAATTTCAGCCAAACAACAGAATAGTTTGATTTGGAAAAGCTGCTGCTTTGCCTTGAGGGAGCTGTTTGGGTACCTCTAGCTCCCATTCTCCTCTATAAATCAGGGTCCCTGATTGGACAAGATCTCCCATGATACACCACAATCTCCCCTCTTGGAGAAGGGAGGCAATTCATCATGGGAGTACCTAACCATGGTGTACTGTGGGAGATGTGGTCCCTAGTCAAAAGGGAACTAGAAGGGGACACCAAGCAGAAAGCTCTAATGCCCACTCCTCTGAGATGATGTCCAGGTTGTCAGTGGACACTGCTGTGAAAGATGCCAGACTGACAGTCCTAGAAACTGAAGTCCCATTGGACAGCACGTTTCCCCCATTGGACACTTTTTCACTGGGAACTAGACTGAGGGCACCTACTTCTTTTCAATAAGCCACCAGTCAGTCATCATCTGTAATGATGATCAGTCACTACTCACCACTGACTTGGACTGGCTTTGAACAAGCAACTTAAAAGGTCAAAGGCTCTATCTGCCATTACCACTCCTCAGGTCACAGGAACTGAATGGTTCAGTTTGTTCCTAAACTTTTTATCATTTCAGATTTGACAAGTGGGAAAATATATTAGCTCCTCAAATAAAATGGTACAGGAACTCATGCCATCAGATTGAACACTGCCCAGGGATATATTAATATGTTTGTCATTGAAATCTCACTCATAAAAATGCTAATGTAAGGTATTAGCATAAATGTGCATCAAACAAAAAACAGACCCCTACATTTATATTTAATAAAATTGTTATTGCATGATCATAAAATAAATGTGTGGTGAAGTGTAGCATATATATTCATTTTACATTTACAGCATTAATTCTCAGTAAGTACTGTAGATTTTGTATATAATGTTCGAAGGAAAAGGTCATTATGGCTCAGCTGTTCTCATTGTTCCTGAGTCAGAAATCTGTGGGTCACACCAAGAAATGGACACATTATACCCAGTGCAGCCACTGCAGTTCTGTCCTAGTAGCGTGCTACACTACTCCTTCAGACCTCTGCAACCGCCACTTAAAGCTGACCCGTCTTGGCAGAAATCCCAAAGAATAGGCAATGTTGCCTTCCCTAATCCTGCACCATTGGCCATAATGAGCTGTTTAACTCTGTCCTCAATGAGACCTGGAGCAAGCTCATTTTACTTCATCTTCCAGAATGTAAAGTTTAAACAAACAAACAAACAAAAAAACACGTAGAGCCAGATCTTCAGCTGGTGTGAAGTGGCATAGCTCCATTGAAGTCAACGGGTCTAGGTTGCTCTACACCAGCTGAATATCTGGTCCCTATTTTGCCTTTTTTTTAAAATGTTAACAGAACAAGATATTTTACTGGAGTTGTACTGAAGCAAGAGTCTTCTACATATTGACATTTACAATGGAGCAAAAGTCTTTCCAAAGTGCTGATAATCCTCTGTGGCTCTGGTCTGCATTATGCTATTTAATATTGTTATTAGAGTCTCTATCAATTCCTTATGGAAAGGCTGGTTTGTAATCACACAGATGTCAACTCAATTTCATCTGAAACCTTTGCCATGTGGGGGAGAGAGGGGTCATCTTTACGAGACTGAAAACCTACAGTTTTTTGACCCTTCTCTTCAACCTGCAGAGTTACCCCTCTCCATTCCAACCCCACTATATGACCCAATGGTCATTAATGTTCCATTTCAAAAGAATTATAAAGGAGTATAATTTTTATGTGATTAAATTGGTCCAATTATTTCTTGAAGCCACAAATGTATAATTTCCTATAAGTGCTTAAAGAAAATCAATATACCAAGTTCATAAATTATTTATGAATCCATCAGTCTTCTTTTAAAAAAAAATGAAACAGAAGGACTCCTTTCTGGAACTGGATACGAATTTCAGCTTTCATTCACAAAGATAGAAAGGAAGTACATTCAAACAGCAAGCCAGCTAGAGGCAACCCCCAAGTCCAAAGAGAACTGAGGTGTTTCTTCTTTCCAAGTTCATATATATTTTTCAATCCCAGATAAGAAATGATGGCATCTGAACAGGATCTATCATTGACTCATAGAATATCAGGGTTGGAAGGGACCTCAGGAGGTCATCTAGTCCAACCCCCTGCTCAAAGCAGAACCAATTCCCAACTAAATCATACCAGTCAGGGCTTTGTCAAGCCTAACCTTAAAAACCTCTAAGGAAGGAGATTCCACCACCTCCCTAGGTAACCCATTCCAGTGCTTCACCACCCTTCTAGTGAAAAAGTTTTTCCTAATATCCAACCTAAACCTCCCCCACTGCAACTTGACACCATTACTCCTTGTTCTGTCATCTGGTACCACTGAGAACAGTCTAGATCCATCCTCTTTGGAACCCCCTTTCAGGTAGTTGAAGGCAGCTATCAAATCCCCCCTCATTCTTCTCTTCTGCAGACTAAACAATCCCAGTTCCCTCAGCCTCTCCCCATAAGTCATGTGCTCCAGACCCCTAATCATTTTTGTTGCCCTCCGCTGGACTCTTTCCAATTTTTCCACATCCTTCTTGTAGTGTGGGGCCCAAAACTGGACACAGTACTCCAGATGAGGCCTCACCAATGTCGAATAGAGGGGAATGATCACGTCCCTCGATCTGCTGGCAATGCCTCTACTTATACAGCCCAAAATGCCGCTAGCCTTCTTGGCAACACGGGCACACTGTTGACTCATATCCAGCTTCTTGTCCACTGTAACCCCTAGGTCCTTTTCTGCAGAACTGCTGCCTAGCCATTCGGTCCCTAGTCTGTAACAGTGAATGGGATTTTTCCATCCTAAGTGCAGGTCTCTGCACTTGTCCTTGTGGTATACTGTTAAAAAGTTGCATATCGCTCTTTCTATAATTGGTATAACCACATTTGGTGGGATGTGTGGAGGGTTACTGGTTTTGAAATATCAGTGGACTAAAGACATTTTGATTGTCTCACAAAGTCTAAACTCATAATTTAGAGTTTATGGAGCATCCAGATTCCTGAATGCTAACAGAGAAACATTTACGAATGGTTTTTAAGTAGGTGTTAAAAAAAAATTGCCACAATGCCACTTCACATATTTTGCAGTAGTTCCCTTAATGTTATGCTATAACTGTGAAAGACTTATGGAGATGCACCATTTATCACCCACGTTATCCCACTAATTCAGATGCTCGATGCTCAAAAATCTATTTGCTATTTTTTCCCCAACAACACTACTACTACAAAGCATTTATAGAGTGTTTTTTGTCTTCAGAATGCTTTAGATCCATTAGCTAATTAACCCTCACCGCAGCCCTTTGAGGTAAATATTCAATCCCCATTTCAGAGAGGAGGCAACTGAGCCACTAAGTGGATAAGTGACTCATCCACAGCCACACACAGAGTGAGGATTAGAAATCAGTGGTTCCTGGGTCTCAGTCCCACACTTACACCTCACTATCTCTTTACATTTTTTTCCTCTATAGACAACTAAGAATCTTGCTGACACCTGTTCTACCTAGTGGCAAAGTGCTCTCAGGATTAGGCTGGAAATACCTAGACTTGAAAACAAGCAAGGTTCAAATTCTAACAGGGGCAGCTCCCTCTTCAATCCTTCTGACATATAAAATTGAACAACATGCAGTTTACGCTCAGTACGTCTTTCTGATGTGACCTTGAAATAAAAGGTCCCTTCTGTCTCAGTTCAGGGCAACTGCATTAATATTCCCCCTTTGTGGTACAGGGAGGGCACCCATTTTAGCCTCCTGGCTCCTTGGCCATCACCTCTCTTGGGAAGAGACCTGGGTCTCTTTTGCTCCTGATGAGGGTATTTCCAAGTTGCACATTTCCCTGCCTACACTATGAGCTCCCTGTCAAGTCAGACTTACTCAGCAGGCCTACTTTGCTTTCTCCTCAAAGGATATAAACAGTGCAATTACCCACAGTTAGAAGTCACCACATAGCCCTTTCTAAGCAAGCACATTTAATGAGAAAGCATTATAGAGAAAACATATTGAAACACCAAAAGAACCTACATAGACACTAATAAGCTTACCAGAGATCACCCCAACTCCAACGAGGGCTCTGACGGGTGACCAGTCTTTCAAACCCCACCAAGGGGTTTTTCATAACAGCTGTTAGCTCAGAACAAGCAAACCCATGAATCAGAGTCCCTCCTTTACACAGTTTGGGCCTTTGATCTTGGGATCCTGGGATCAGGTAATCATCAATCACCCTCTCCTCAGAAAGTAGCTTCAATGAGCTGGTATTTTACATAACCGGAGGCAGGGGGAGGAATTTGCCTTCACCTCCCCGTAACTATTTCCCAGGAAATCCACTTCACATATGTTGTCCTTCAAGTAATTTCTTGTTTGCCACATTGTTCAAAATAGTCCTTGCCATTTAATACAATGGACACCAAAGATACTTAAACTTAATTCAATCAGATCTCCAAGGATATTGCAGGGACTTGCTACATCTATCAGAGTACATCTTTCTGATATGACCTTGAAATAAGAAGTCCTGTCAACTCTATGTTGATAAAAAATTATTATATTGCTTTTAAGTAAGTAGAGATTTGGCCCAATATGCTTAGGCCAGACTGTTGATAAATCTCCTTGTTCTCCACTTGTCCATATGCCTGCATCCCCAGCATGGCTCCAGGAAACCAGTATGCTTATTGTATATAAAATCACTTTAGGCTAAAATGTCTTATTTAAAATATATTATTATTCCTTGAAATCTTCTATATCATTATTCCCTTTTGAAACATATACAAACACACACACTCCATCATGCACACCATATATGTAGTGTAGAGAGTCACGTGATGAACTGTATTTATCATGCACCTGCTCTCTGCCCATTAAGCCATCTCCATCGGGCCCACATCTTACATTCCAAATTTATAAGTAGCTTCAAATGGCTGCCATTAAAAAAAAAAAAAAATCATCAGGCAAGAAAAGTGTTTCCATCTTTCCCCAGAAACTCTTGTTTCTGGCCCCAGTAGATTGTAAGATACTGGACCATCATATCACAACATTGTTCTGTATGGAAAGAAAAGTCTAGGTAATTTTATTATTTTTTTCTCTTCTTCTGAAGTCCATAGAGTTGCGTTCGTGGCAGTCAAGATATCCCACCACATGGAAAATAGGGCAATAAAAATTCTATCAGTAATTTTTAAAAAGCTCTCATATATGACCAAGATACTTTACAAATAACAACATGTGACATATACAGAATATAATGTGCCATACACATAGTTAGATGGCACGTGTTTGGGAAAACCTCTATTACTCAGCTGTGTCACTCGGGTAAAGCAGCCATCTTAGCAGTTGAATGAAACATTTATACCACATCACACTAACACGTGTAGATCATCATTTTATATAAAAGAGACAAGATGGGTGAGGTAATATCTTTAATTGGACCAACTTCTGCTGGTGAAAGAGACAAGCTTTTGATGTCCACAGCTTCAGGTGTCTTACACAAGCTCTGTGTAACCTCAAAAGCTTGTCTTTTGCCAACAGAAGTTAGTCCAATAAAAGATATTACCTAACCCATCTTGTCTCGCTCTCTCTCTCATCCTAGGACCAACATGGATACAATACGGCAAACATCATCTACATCATTCCACGGCTTATCCATTGGTTAGTTGGTTCCTCACACAACTTAACAATTACAAACTAGGGGCAGCAGTTTCAGAAGTGTGTAAGTGACTAATGAGCACAAGTCTCATTGACATTCATTTGGACATTGTGCTCCTAAGTCACTTAGGCACATTTGAAAATCTGGACCCAAAATGCAAGTGAAATTAGGCTTAAACTGCTTTTAGGAAAATGTTGGCTGAAATTGTATTTGATCGATTCACTTTCAGTGCGTGCTTTTAATAAATAGTTTTCATGCTCAAACTGGAAATCCTTGCAGATTTTGAGGAATTTTGCACACCAAGAAGGTACAAAATGAATTAAAAATGGCTATAGTGAAGGTAGAAAACTTTGCAAGGATTTATACACCAAGCTGGGCCATGTATCAATTGAAATAGGATCAATTCAAATAGAGGAAAGAAAAAGGCTTTTAGGCAATACTTGAAGGAGAGTGACCTTCTGAGACCCCGCTGATTACTTACATGATTTTCTTGCCAAGTAATGAGTGCTTCATGGCTCTGAAACCCTAGTGGCCACAAATAGTGATCCCAGTACACTTGTTTCAAGCCCCAGGCTCAGAGTCTGCTGCCTGTGTATGGTAACAAAAAGATTCACCAAACACGGTATATATAAGTATATAGATACTTTGTATGGATCTGTTTTATTTCATTATCCAAACCAAAATTTACTGAGATTCCAAACAATAAAAGCTAAAATACTCCCCTTTTGTTACCAATCACAGCTCCACAGATGTGCGTACCGGAATGTAGCCTCTTATCATCTGACATTCCGGACTAAGGTCCTGATTCATCAAAGCACTTAAGTAAGACTTAATGTGAAGTTCAGGCCTAAATGTTTTGCTGAATAAAGGATAGATTTAAGCATTTGCTTGATGTTATGCACATGTTTAAATGCTTTGCTGAAATCATGGCCTGAGTGAAGAATATCAAGAGATGTTTCAGCAGGGCTAGATTAAGATTAAATATGGTCTGCATCAACCACAATTTTGAGTAATTCCCAAAATTTCAGATAGTCTCTCCAATCTTCACCCAGAATAGATTCAACCTTCCTGCTAGAGGAAATCTATATATAGAGGAAATCTTCCTATATCCAAAGATGGACTCCTGTCTTCTCCCTATTCTTGATTCCATAATTTTCCTTCTGTTAGAGATAGCCCATCTCACCCACCTGACAGCCACATGCTATTCTGTCTCTCACTCAATACTCTGCCTAAGGGCTCTTCCCTATATAAATGCATTGCTATCTCAAGGATCCAAAAAGCATGCCTTGGCTCCATCCCTGACTAATGGCAAGACAGCTATGTAGGAAGCCATGTATTAACAGATGCTCTGTAAATAACCACGCGGGTGGGTGGAGTTCCAGAATGTGTGTAAAAAAAAAATTTGCTTAAAATCTAGTTTTACAAACCAACACTGACAATACTTTAAAATTTTGTGCACATAAGTTGTTCTAGCTGCAAAATCATTATACATCTGAAATACGTAATGTACAAGGTAAGGATTAGCATGATCCTTACCTTGGGAGAAAAAGACATATTTAGGCAGACTTTTCTAGCAACTGTCATTCCTATGCATTAATTACTTGGCTTCTGTAATCCAGCTGCTGATTCTCTTCTTGTTCCCATCTCTTCACTTGCCATCAGGCAAAACTCTGCAGCTGCACCTTGAGGTCTGTAGATTTTCTCTTAATTCCCTAGTGCTGAGGGTGTCCTGTCCATATTACCAATGAGCTCTCTATTTAAAAAAACTGAGCTTGGGAAATGAAATTAAAAAGACAAATTGAAACAGAAGGGGACTGATCTGTATGGCTACAGGTTTCCATTCCACTGCAGATTAATAATATCCAGATAACACAGAGACATGGGTAAAGGAAAATAAAACCCAAACCACAACAAATCAAGCAATATCCAGCCTGTTTGCTTAGTTCTTCAGCATGGTTACTTCAAGTTATTTCTTTAATTCTTGAAAAATTATTTGAAGGATCAAGGTGACTTGAAAATTTTTACAATTTATCAACAGCTGGACAATCTCCCAATTCAATAGAAGAGCCAGGACCCACAAACTTGCTTTTTATAGCATTTTTTCCTTTCCATATTTTAGCAAAACTCCATCTTTGAAACTAGAGTTTTAGCAGCAAACAACAAGAGTGAATATTTTCATGGACAAAATCCAATATCTGTTCACTGTGATTCAGAGGATTATATTATTTGTTATTCATGAGAGTTTGGGCTTCCACCAGGTACTCTTGAAAGTGTTCCTGAATCCTAAATAGAGCTGGTTGGTTTCATTGGAAAATGTTGATTTGTTGAACTCAAAATGTTGAGGTTTGACTTTTTTTGTCAAATCACAGGCCAGGTTCCCATGGAACTCTGCCTGCCAGGAAACCTGCCTGGTTCCCTGCCAGCTCACCTGATGAGTTGCTGAAGAACTGGGCTTCCAGGGATCACAGCTCTGGGATGGACATGTCATATGGACTGGCTCAGAGTCAGTGACTGTGTTCCCAGGGTCCCCGATGCAGTGCTCAGAGACTGAAAGCCCCACCTCAAGATGAGGATCTCCATGCTCCCTGTCTCTGAGCTGGAAGCTTGCAAGACTCCTAAGCCAGATGGCTCCCCAGGCTGCATGGGTGGGGTAGCCCAGAAGCCAACTGGCATGGGAGTTTGGAAGACTAGGGGTCCCTGGCCCTGGGGTAGTCCGTATGGTAGGGCTGCCACAGATCCCAGAATCCCCAGCAGCTGCTGAGTGAAACTGCCATACCAAGGGGCATCTTTCATTTTAGGAGCACAAGATGTAGGTGCTGGAAATTTCAAAGTGTCAAAATATTCAGTGGTCTGGAATTTCCAGGTTTCACACAGCTTTTATCCTAAAGCTTTAATTAATTTTAGGACAAAGGATTATTCATCCAAAATGTATCCCCAAAGTATATTATTTGCTAGTCTCTTTTAGTCATTTTCTTGGTTTTGGGTATTTCATTTATCCAGTGAGGGTGCATGAACAATACCATTCTGCTTAGGTGACAAATCACATGACACAGTTAGGGCTAGACTGCTAATGCTTATTCACAATGGACAGGACTCATGCCTTTTACTTCTATGGGACTAGTGTGAGGAAAGTGCTCACCATTTGTAAGTGTGCATAGTCTAACAACAAATAATGGAAGTAAATACTTTGCAGACAATCCGTAGACTGATAAATATCCATCCAAACTCTTCAATGAACACTTACAAATAATGAACTCGCTACAAGAAACCAGGCACAGTCTACAAACGAGCTGTGGACCACAATAGGGGCTAAACTCTGTCATGGGATTCAGGGAGCAATCCAGACCAAGGAGGGGTTGTGTCTCCATTTGCCCTGCCACTCTGGGTGCCTTACAATGCTTTGCTCCAGTAGCTCCAAGCCAGGGATGCTTACAGCCAGCCTACAAGCATGCGGGTCATACCCTGCGTGCCTGTATACTAGACAGCCCTGGTTGAACAACTCTGACCCCAGCAACCTGCCTACAGCCCCACTCTTGCTTCCCCCATGCTTAATTTACATTGGAGACAGGTAGATAGCTGCCTTCTCTCCTATCTGGGAGGGAACTTGTTTCTTTCTCTTTGGCCACAGACTTAAAGCATAATATCATTAAGTATCCATATATCCTCATATAGTGTTAGTATATACAATTCACAGTGATATTAATCACCAGTGTGTCATTAGCTTTCAGAAAAGACCTCACTCAATACACTTTCATTATACAGTTATATTGTTTACTGTCACTTGATACAACTGCTTATCACCTGAGGTTCAGCTCCCTCCCCCTCCAACCCATTTTACAGACCAGTTAACCTTTCCAGGGTATTCTTTGAAAGTAAAATCCAGATCAAACTTCTCTCTCCTGCTGAGGCATAGACACCATACTGTCTCCTCCCTCACTTGTTAGCTTGATATCTTTGTTTACCTGGCATGTAAATGTACCTTCCTTGTCTCTGCCTGGCAACTCGGCTGCTGGTCAGAGAAACAAAAACATTCCTTTGGCCAGGGCAGACCTGCTTGCCAACTCCCCCGACATGCCTCATTTAAACACATTCTAGCATATATCCATTAATCATAATACACGCTGCATACATACATCACATATTAATATTAATGATCAGTGAATTCTTAGTTTTCAAATCATGCATCACAAGGCATATTTTGTGCATAGATTATTACAATATTGTGTACAGTGTGAATACAAGGGGGCTTAGGGTCACAACAATAATATTATTTGTAACAAAGCAATCCACAAACTCTATTTTGCACCCCGTTAAACTACTTATGCCTATTCCAACAGGTGGTCACATACATTTTTCAGGCAACTTGCTGCACTGCTACATGATCTCAGCCAAAGACAGCTAACCTGGTTTATTCTCCTGTCCACCTCACTCTGGTAAACACACACACACACACACACACACACAAAACTCTGGCTGAGAACCAGGTTGGATGGGTCCCTTAGAGCATGGCTGCAATGGAGTTTGGCAAGCACAGCACTACTGGTTTATGTTGTGTTGGATGTTTATCCAAAGCCCACAGAAATGACCAGAACTTTCTGAGGCTCTCCCTCCTTAAACTCTCTCCCCAAATGGCAGAAAGCCTATAGGGAGACACTTGAGGCTATATTTACCCACATCCCAATTGCCGTTTGAAGGACAAGGCCCACTCTAGCCTCTAATTTTCCAGTCTGAGATCTGAGACCACCATAGCCCCTTTCAGCATTTTGCTTGGAGTGTCCTCCCAGCCCCTAAGGGTTTATTCTCAGCAGGCCAGGTTGCAATGGGATAGCTTTAGATTGTGTTGGGGGCTCCACAGAAGCCCTGCTGGCAGAGGTGACAGAGGAAGATGAGCTGCACATTTTTGGCAGCAAAGTTTTGAAGGGTACTGGCCATCAACAGACCACCTTCCTTCCCAAGTGCAACTGAGGGAGAGGCTGCTTTGTGCCACTGCAAGCTCTTTCCTAATGGAGTTTTTCAACCAGGGCCCTGTTCCAGTGTTTACTCCAGCATACTTTTGTGTGGATACATTAGTGAATACACAAATTCATGAGTTTTAAATGGCCAGTGTACCTAATGGCCAGAATTGCAATATTCCATGTTTCCAGAGAAACCTAGCAAGTCACAGATCCTAGTAAACCAACGGCTTGAAAAGAAATAGCATACTATTCAACCTTAGCACCACACTGTGGCTCACAGAAGTGTATTTAGGACTTACTTAACCATCACACACATATAAAGTCGTCTTATGAATGAAACAAAGATGATTAAAATTAGAATTGGGCCAGAACCGCCTTATTTGAAGTCACATTCAGAGGAGAAAAAAAGATGCTCCAATGGCTAGGATGGTAACCTTGGACTCAGAAGACCTAATACAGATTTGCCACGTGACCATTGACAACCCACTCAGTCTCTCTGTGCCCCAGTTCCCCCTCTTTAAAATGGAGATAGTAGCACTGCCCTAGCTCACGGGGGTGTTATTAGGATGAATACATTGAAAACTGTGAGTGCTCAGGACCTATGGAAATGGGGCCCCCTGAGCACCTTACACAGGTAGATTTTTGAACTCTCTGACTCAGAGGGTTGAGATCTGAGTAGGATTTCGAATCAGAGATAGGGGCCAACATCACAATTCAGAGCTGAACCGCACCTTCTCCCTGCCGTCTGGCATCTTTCTGCTGCAGAGCTTTGGTTTGAGTTCCTCTCTACTCAGGGCCAACCTGGCATCTCTTGGGTCAGCAATTGCCCCTTGATTCAGATTTTATTTAAAAAAAAAATACATAGGGCTTTTATCCCTTTAACTGGAAAAGGCTAAGGAAATGGAGGTCCAATTGAAGACTCTTAAAACTACATTTCATCTTATAAAGAAGGGGTCAGGTTTTGGAGACAACTGTTGCCTCAAAGTAGGGCCATGGGCCAAAAGTGGGGGGGGGGGGGGAGAGAGAGCACAAGCCATGTACTCTGATGAGAAGTCTGGCCTGCTGTTGCAGGAAACTACATATAATAGAAACCAAAGAGCTGTGGCATTGGAACAAATTTTATATTAGGGGCTGAGACCCATTGAACAAAACTGTAACCTGTATATAAGATGGAAACCTCTTCAAGCCAAGGGGTGCTGCTGCTGCACCACCCCCCCTTGCTGAAGCAGAAACAGCCAAATGGCCTAAATTCTGAGAGAGCTCAATAAAAGGAGGGAGTTACTTACAACAGGAGTTGCTGATAAACCACAAGCTCAATGAGGTGGGAAGCACAAGTGATTTCAATAAGAAAAGAGATCTATATCTAGACCAGTGATTGATTGATCCGAGCCATTTTTAGTCCAGTCAATTATTTGAGTTACATTTCAATCAAATATATGAATTAAGAGTGAAAAATAAGGCTGTTGAAGCAAATACTGTAATGAGTTTAAGAGATGTGGACACTTTTATGAAGATAAAGGGGCATGAAGTAGAGAAGTGGGCTTGATTTAACTTCCCAGGCAACTAGTGGCCTTTTCCTAGGCAACAGCCTACAATCAGTTTATGAAAGAACTTGTGTTTTTAAAATAATCCTGTACAGCCATGAAAATAGCAACAGCTGCATACTAGAAACCTGGCCTGCAAATTCCTAGCGCTGTTCAGTTCATGTGTGCACTTGCTGAGGAGAGATTTGAGCAGAGAGAATTGTCAAAAACTGCTGCTGAGCCCCGCTAATGATCACTGAGAAAACTGAATTTTAACATATACCTGTGTTGCATATGTAAAAGATGCACAGATGTTGGCTCTAAAAGGAGCAGAGCTTTAAAAGGTTAGACAAATGGGCCAAATTTTTCAGATATGCGCACCTAAAGTTAGGCACTTATGTCCATATTTAGGCTTTTAAAAGTGGATTGACTTTAAGAGGTGCTGAGCAGACCCTATGTAAGTGCCTTATATTAGGCACCCACATTTGAAAAGTTAATGTCTGATACATAAAGATTTGTGAGAAGCGCAAGTAACATCGGAACAGATCAGTTGCCTACTGTATTTCACCGAAACAGGTAAAACGTGAAATAATGGACCAGATTCTTCAATGGTGCTATACACCAGTTCTGGTCCACATTCTCAGTCGGTGTACAAGGTGCAGTTGCTGTGTACTTACTTACCAACCTGTAAAAGGTAGGTTTTTACAAATTGCTATAAATAGCAAATGTGTATGTAGCCATTTCCTAATAGGTATCTATCCAGTCCTGTTGTCTGTATTCTCCAAGCGCGATCCTAGAGTCTTTTTGAAGGCAAGATTCTTGTTGTCTTCACTGGGCATTTGACCTGTGTCAGAGCTACAACGCAGATTTCTTTGTCTATACATGTATAATGTAGGATCAGTAAATTGATCATCAGCAATCATCATCATCATCAGGGGCATATTCTAACTGGATGTGTCCTGAAGGGTTGGTTTGTTTCAGCTCAGTTTGGATAAATACCAAAGAATGTGGATGCTTATTTGAACTAACCAGACTTTTTAGTGTTCCTTTTCCACACACCTGTAGCCCATGTTCCTTGTCAAATATCTGCCATCTAACCTAGGCTCCTACTACTACCCACCTTTCCTCCCATGGAAGGTTCCATTCTTCCCACACTATCTCCATCCCCTTGACACCTTTGGAGATTCTTTCCCCCTGCCCAGAACACTTCAGTCCTAGGGTCGGTCTATACTGCAATCACAGAGTGTGAACAGAAGCTTGCATAGCCATACCTGCGCTGGCTGTATTCTAGTTAGCTCACTAAAAATAAAAGCAATAATGTAGTGGCATGTGGCTTCAGTGGTGGCTGCACAAGTGAGTACCTACCTCAGAGGGTCAGGTTGGCTTATGCAACCTGTGCTGACACCTGCGCCAGTTCTATATTTAGTAAGCTACCTAGAGTACACCTAGCACAGGTATGTCTACATGAGCTGCCATTCACACTCCTGACTGCAGTGCAGATGTAACTCAAGAACCTTTCATCTCTCTACCCCCTTTTCAAAAGGCTCCCCAACTTGCTGCCATTCTCCCTACCTCTGAATCCCTGTAGAACCCAATCTCCTCCAGACTTGCCCTGTCTGCAGTTTCCCAGAAAGCTCCTTCCATCCCCCAGTTCAATTTTTGATGAAAAAAAAGGCTGTGAAGCTCGGTGGTTCAGGCAGTGAATTCCTCTCTGCTGAGCTCTTGATCTCTGAATTCATAATTTTCCACAAGCTGGGGATTCCCAGCAGAGATCATCCAGAATGTATTTATATCTACTAGTGTGAATGAGATTACCATTCAGAGAAGCTGGGGCCCTGGAGAGACGCTTCTGAGTTCTGAAAATCAGCATCGAAAATAAATGAGTCCTTTCTAGGAGGGGGCACATCACTCTTCCCCTGTTTAAAAATAAATCAAGGAGAGTTTGGGGCCAGTGGTTTTGTCAGAGCTAGTCTCACATCCTTTCTCTCTGATATTAGCGTTTTAACTGCTCCCTGTAAATCCCTGAAAAGCACTTGTGTTTCTCCATGTCTTACCCATCCTTCTAAATGATAATGATTTGAAATAGAAGCAGTTTATAAGAGAAATTGATTAGATTTCAGGAAAGTAAGTCATAGTCCTAGCTTCAGTGGTGAAGTAAAAGAAAAAAAGTCTCATCTAAAATAAAGTAAAAGGTATCCATAAGCATGTTTATAGAGATGAAAATAGATGGCTGAGCAGTATTAATCAGCTAAATTACTTGCAATTTTTTTGTCAATTGGTAAATGTATGACAAATTATTTTTCCCCACTCTTCAACCAGATCTAGACCAAGTTCTAAAGAAGCCCTAATGATCAGAAATGGGGCACCTACAATACACTGCAGGAGAGCCAGATGGGAGGTAGACAAAGAAAGCATGCTCAGGCATCAAGAAGGAGAAGTGTTAAAGGATAGCATCGTAGGTGGTGTTGAGCAGCGCTGCAGCACTCTGTCTATGCAAATGGCTTCAGACAGAATTCAAACTCACCAAAACTGAGCTGCATTCTAACCTGCCAAACCAAACCCAAACTGTTATTTTTCTTAGCATCACAGTACAAACAAACAGTCTCAGGTCAAGCTGCTAGCCCAGAAGCATCCTAGGCTCTGACTCTTTTCCCAGGGTTGTGATTGCAGTCAAGTGTTCTGAATTTTAGGGTCAACACCAGAACTTCCCCCATTTCCCTAACTCCTACCATATGCTTTCTGAATAGTACCATTTCTGTTTCATATACTTCAGTTTATGCTTTATATACACAATAGTTTTGATTTCTAGTGTTATGATGGTGCTCTACCTATCTATTTTGGATTAACCCAAAGATGCAAATAATCCCAAACTCTGGGGAATTCAGGTCCAGAGCTCTTAAGCAGGTGCATAAACTTTAAGCAAGCGATTAGTGCTATTGACAAAAATCTATGTAATAGTAAGTCATAACTGAGCATATGTCTAAACTGCAATTAAACACATGGCTGGCCCATATCAGCTTGACTCAGCCTCTGGGGTTTCAGGCTGTGGGGCTGTAAAACTGTGGTGTAGATATTAAGATATTAAGACTCTGACTGGAGCATGGGCTCTGGGACCGTCCCCTCACGGGGCTCCAGAGCATGGGCTCCAGCCCAGGCCCAAGCGTCTACACCTCAGTTTTACAGTTCTGCAGCCAGATACCTGCAAGGCCAAGTCAGCTGACCCAACCACAGGTGTTTAATTGCAGCATAGAAATATCCTGATAGGTCTAACGTCAGTGGTTATATCTACATGCTTAACTTTAAGCATGCGTGTAAGTGATTTGCTGGATCAGTGCAGGTGTTATATAGCAGTAAAAATAAATATTATATAGCTAGATAGATATTATCAGAGATGAATCCAAACCACAAAGTTCATATGCAGTTAATTTTACTCACACACACACACACACACACACACACACACGACTTAGTGGAGCGGAAAGGCAATCGGGACCAAAATTAAATGGAGATGTTTATACATGCACATTTGATTTTTTCTTTTCTTGCCAACCACCTTTGCACTCCAGGAAGTCATCTTAGATCTGGTTATGACCAGGTGCGATAGTAGCTGTAGAAAGGCCCAGGATATTCCTAGAACTGGCAGCAAGCAGCTGTAGAGCATCACAGCTGCCACCCCTTCTCTTTAGGAACCTAGCCCATCTTTTTCACAACACATCCAATTTCCAGTAGGATGAGCAGCAACAGTCATTACTAATTCATTCCTGAAACAAAAATCAGAGCCTATTGTTGCAAAAATGCGATTTGAAGCAGCTGACTAAGAATGCTCCTAATAACGCTTGACTTTTTATATAATTTACTATACCGGTCTATTTTGGTTTTGTATGAAAAAGTTTGTCATGACATTTCACAAGCGACTTTAAAAAATAAACTGACACAAGCAAACTTCCTACTGAACACCGATGAAATGGAGTAGGTCACAGGTATACATCTGATTTTAATTATTTGTTTTTAATTAAATGAAGTGCCCTTGCAGACTTCCGGATACACAGCTCTGGAGAGGGAAGTATTCCATCTAGAGAAGAGATATGGCAGAAGTTTTATAAGCACAGGTTGACCTTTATGGATATCTAATACATAATGTAATTCAATATTTTGCCCCCTTTTTCTGTCAGTGAATGATCCATGAACAGACCACGACGTTCTGAAATATATTTGGTTCTTCCAAATTATCTGGTGAATAATTATTTGTCTATACTTTGTGCATGAGGACTTAATTACTGTTATATATTATTCAAAATTACAGCTGTTTTGATTAGCATGTAGCTCCCATAGAATATTTCTATTCCTTTTCTGGATAAAAGTAATTTTTGAATCACTAGGAACACTCACAATTAGGAATTTAAAATTTACCTTCTGTGAATTTCTGAAATATTCCCTTAAAGCCCACTGTTTCCACAAGCATGTGTGCAGTTATGGGAGACAGTGTTGCCTAGTGTATAGAGCACTGCGCCAGGACTCAGGTTATATTTCTGGCTCTACCGCAGGCCAGCTGGGTGACGTTGGGCAAGTCACTTCCTTCTCTGTGCCTCAGGTTCCTCATCTGTACTGGTGAAAAGTGCCATACAAGAGCTTGGTGATGTTATAAACTCATGCACTAGAGTAGTCATAAAGAGTGAACAAAAATGTGAATATACAATCATATTAATGCAGCCTTCACCCAGCTCTCCAGTGCAAGCTTCCTCACTGCAGCTGTCCCTCTTAACAGCTGCACATTTCATCCATACAGGCTTTATGTGAACAGAGAGAGTTGACCCTAGGTTAATTAAGAGTCCTTGAGAATTTCTAGTGACTAACAGTGTGATATGCCCTTTGAAGTATACTTCCTCTTTCAGGACACTAGGTCTGCAAGCAAATCAGTTTGTGCAACAGGGTCCTGAAAGGATAGAATATTGTTGTCACTTCCTGTTTCTTGCAAAGATAGACAGCTTTTCTTTCCTATCTTGCTTGTCATTGGTTCTGTTGAGCTGAGATGTCGCTGGTTCATGAACTGTGGATGGATTCTAAATAGCAACAACATTATTATGCTGTTTAGAAATCAGTAGCAATTCTATCTCTAAACCTGAATCCCAACAAGTTATATCTAGAGCTGATTTAAAATGTTTTGACAGAACAATTTTGTCAAAAACTGCAGTTTCATCAAAATCTAAACATTTAACAGAAATGTCGATTGGGATTAAATTTAACAGGAAAAGCTGAAGTGTTTCATATAGACTTTGACATTATATTAAAATGTTAATTGTCATATAGATATTCTATATGTATCTTTGTTCTGTGTTTGTACAGTGCCTAACACAATGGGATCCTGGTTGTGATTAAGGCTTCTAGCTGTAGTAATACAAATAAAGAAAAATACATTATTTTAATATAATACAAAAAAGTAAATGAAACTTTTTAATGATATTGAAATGAAATGTTTTGATGGTTTCAATACAAGTTTAAGATTTAGGAAAATTTGGCTTTTCATTCTGATTTGGAACAATCCCTTCCCCTCACCCCCCCTCCGCCCCCCAAAATGAGAGAATTTCCTGTGGGGATGGAAATTCCAGTTATATCTGGTATAAAGGAACTTTACAATAAAGATAGTCAAAAATGCTATATATTATCCTCCTCTGATCTCAGTGGGGGTGGGCGCAGGGCCGATGGGAGGAGGGGGGAGAAAGCCGGTACAAATTACCGAGGCGCAGCGGTCCAGAAGGGGGCCCAGGGCCCGGGTTTCCTGGCTTTCTCCCCCTCTCGTCGGCCCTGTTTAACCGGTCCACCCTTGCTGGGGGGCCTGAAAAAATTCTGGGCCCGGCTTCCCCGGCTTCCCTCCCCCCCTTCGGCCTTGTTTAGCTGGTCCATCCTTGCTGGGGGGCCCGAAAAAAAAATTTCACCGGGGCCCAAACCCGTTCTTGGCGGCCCTGGGTGGGAGGGAGATAAGACGATCTCTGCAATGACAGGTAAACCAAGAGTGAATCACATCAAGTTTGATATTCAAAAGTAGAGAATATTTCTATTATGCAATCCAGATCCCATGCAAACAATAGGCCACCACAAACCATCTGAACAAGCTTGTATATCAACCTATTTGATCCTTATTACAATGCAATGACTGTCTGAGGTCTGTGTGAAATGGGTTAGTGATCAGAGTCCAGGTCCTAGCAGACAAGTGTCCACAGTAGAAATAGGACCTTTTGTTGGCCCTCTCAGGAATATGGAGAATTAAACTAGCATGGAAACTGAACTACCCTTTCTGTGCTAGAATGTGTCCCTCAAGAGCAGAGCTAAGATATATTAATGGAGCAATATGAAATAAATATATTTTAAAGATGAAGTTGCACTACTGCCAAAGCAAGTCACAGATGCTCAGGCAAAACAATCACATCATTCTTAGAGTGCATTAAGAGATGTCTACACAATTAAATTAGGTCGATTTAATAGAAATCGATTTTTTAGAAATCGATTTGATACAGTCGATTGTGTGTGTCCCCACTAAGCACATTAAGTTGGCGGTGTGCATCCACAGTACCGAGGCTAGCGTCGACTTTTCAAGCATTGCACTGTAGGTAGCTATCCCACAGTTCCCGCAGTGTCCGCCGCCCATTGGAATTCTGGGTTGAGCTCCCAATGCCTGATGGGGCAAAAACATTGTCACCGGTGGTTCTGGGTACATGTCGTCAGGCCCCCCTCCATCCCTCCCTCTGTGAAAGCAACGGCAAAAAATCATTGCATGCCTTTTTTCCTGGGTTACCCATGCAGATGACATACCATGGCAAGCATGGAGCCTGCTCAGCTCACTATCACCGTGTGTCTCCTGGGTGCTGCTGACAGACGCGGTACTGCATTGCTACACGGCAGCAGCTCCGTGCCTTTGCAAGTTAGCAAAGATGGTTAGCAGTCGTACCGTACCGTCTGCTGCTGTCTCCTGGTTGCTCCTGGCCAACCTCGGTGAGGTCGGTCGGGGGCGCCTGGACATAAATGGGAGTGACTCCAGGTCATTCTCTTCTTTAAGTTTCATCTAATGGAGATTCAGTCCTGCCTGGAATATCATGCCAGCTCGAGGCTTTTGCCTCAGGCTGCTCTCCCAGTCGGCAGCATCGCGCGGTCGCACCTACCCCAGCCTACCCCTTGCTCCCATGGCTCATGAAGCCTGGACAGTAGTCAGGAGCAGTTCAACTATAGGCTGAGCAAGTGCCAAATGGTGGTAGAATGTGCCTTTGGACGTTTAAAATCTCGCTGGCAATGTTTGCTGACTAGGCTGTTTGCGATTAGAAGAGCACAGCAAGGCACACTGTGCATCACACAGGCTTTGAAAACCAGTTTCATGACTGGCCAGGCTTCGGTGTGACAGTTCTGTGTGTTTCTCCTTGATGCAAACCCACCCCCCTTTGTTGATTTTAATTCCCTGTATGCCATGTCGTCAGTCGCCCTTCCCTCCGTGAGAGCAACTGCAGACAATCGTTTTGCGCCTTTGTTCCATGCAGACACCATACCACAGCAAGCATGGAGCCCGCTCAGATCACCGTGGCAGTTATGAGCACTGTAAACACCATGCACATTATCCTGCAGTATATGCAGCACCAGAACCTGCAAAAGCAGGCGAGAAGGCGATGGCAGCGCGGTGATGAGAGTGATGAGGACATGGACACAGACTTATCTCAAAGCATGGGCCCTAGCAATTTGGACATCATGGTGGTAATGGGGCAGGTTCATGCCGTGGAATGCCGATTCTGGGCCCGGGAAACAAGCACAGATTGGTGGGACCGCATAATGTTGCAGGTCTGGGATGATTCCAAGTGGCTGCAAAACTTTCACATGCGTAAGGGCACTTTCATGGAACTTTGTGACTTGCTTTCCCTTGCCCAGAAGCGCCAGAATTCCAAGATGAGAGCAGCCCTCACAGTTCACAAGTGAGTGGCAATAGCTCTCTGGAAGCTTGCAACGCCAGACAGCTACCGGTTAGTCGGGAATCGATTTGGAGTGGGTAAATCTACTGTGGGGGCTGCTGTGATCCAAGTAGCCAACGTGATCACTGAGCTGCTGCTATCAAGGGTAGTGACTCTGGGAAATGTGCAGGTCATAGCGGATGACTTTGCTGCAATGGGATTCCCTAACTGTGGTGGGGCAATAGACGGAATGCATATCCCTATCTTGGGACCAGACCACCAAGGCAGCCAGTACATAAACCGCAAGGGGTACTTTTCAATGGTGCTGCAAGCACTGGTGGATCACAAGGGACGTTTCACCAACATCAACGTGAGATGGCTGGGAAAGGTACATGACGCTCGCATCTTCAGGAACTCTGGTCTGTTTGAACAGCTGGAGAAAGGGACTTACTTTCCAGACCAGAAAATAACCGTTGGGGATGTTGAAATATCTATAATTATCCTTGGGGACCCAGCCCGCCCCTTAATGCCATAGCCCATGAAGCCATACACAGGCACCCTGGACAGTAGTAAGGAGCTGTTCAACTATAGCAGGGGTCGGCAACGTTTGGCACGTGGCTCGCCAGGGTAAGCACCCTGGCAGGCCGGGCCAGTTTTATTTACCTGCTGACGTGGCAGGTTCGGACGATCGCAGGCCCCACCGGCCACGGTTCGCCATCCCGGGCCAATGGGGGCGGCAGGAAGCGGCGCGGGCGAGCGATGTGCTGGCCGCGGCTTCCTGCCGCCCCCATTGGCCTGGGACAGTGAACCGCGGCCAGTGGGGGCCGCGATCGGCCGAACCTGCCGTGTCAGCAGGTAAATAAAACTGGCCCGGCCCGCCAGGGTGCTTACCCTGGCGAGCCACATGCCAAACGTTGCCGACCCCTGAACTATAGGCTGCGCAAGTGCAGAATGGTGGTAGAATGTGCATTTGGATGTTTAAAAGCGCGCTGGCACAATTTACTGACTCGGTTAGACGTCAGCGAAACCAATATTCCCATCATTATTACTGCTTGCTGTGTGCTCCACAATATCTGTGAGAGTAAGGGGGAAACGTTTATGGTGGGGTGGAAGGTTGAGGCAAATCGCCTGGCCACTGATTACGCTCAGCCAGACACCAGGGCGGTTAGAAGAGCACAGCAGGGTGCGCTGCACATCAGAGAAGCTTTGAAAACCAGTTTCATGACTGGCCAGGCTACGGTGTGAAAGTTCTGTTTGTATCTCCTTGATGAAAACCCACCCCCTTGGTTCACTCTACTTCCCTGTAAGCCAACCGCCCTCTCCTTCCCCCTTTGATCACCCCTTGCAGAGGCAATAAAGTCATTGTTGTTTCAAATTCATGCATTCTGTATTAATTTGTCACACAAATGGGGGGATAACTGCAAAGGTAGCCCAGGAGGGGTGGGGAAGGAGGGAAGCACCGGGTGGGGTGGTGGAGGAGGGAAGGACAAGGCCACATTGCATTTTTATCACCTTCTAATCTTCGCTAGCCTCTGGGACAGAGATGATACGGGAAGCGTTGAAACATTTGCAGCTGTGGGAGGGAAAAAAAGGGAGAGTAGTCTTTAAAAAAACACATTTTAGAGAACAATGGGTAGACTCTTTCACGGTGAACCAAGCTGTTAACATTACATAGCACGTGTGCTTTCTTTACAAGGTTGCATTTTGCCTCTTATATTGAGGGCCTGATGGTTTGGTGTGAGAGATCACACAAGCAGGGCCAGCGGGCAACAGAATTTGGCTTGCAGGCAGCCATGGTAAGCCACAGTCTTTTGGCTTCTTTAACCTTCATAACATGTGGGAATTGTTTCAAACAGCAGCACCCTCATTTCACATACCAAGCACCCGTTGGGTTGGCCATTTAAAAAGGAGGGGCTGTGGTTTTCGGTTTAACGTGCAGCACAAACCCAACTAAACCCCCCCGCCCCACATACCCAATTCTCTGGGATGATCACTTCACCCCTCCCCCCACCGCGTGGCTAACAGGCTTTGGGAGTACATCCAGGAGAGCTTCATGGAGAAGTCCCTGGAGGATTTCCACTCCATCCCCATACACATTAACAGACTTTTCCAGTAGCTGCACTGGCCATGAATGCACCCCAAGTCTTCAGGGCAAATTAATCATAAACACGCTTGCTTTTAAACCATGGATTATATTTACAAAGGTACACTCACCAGAGGTCCCTTCTTCGCCTTTTAGGTCCAGGAGCCCAGCTTCGGTCGGTTGGGAGGGTACTAGATCCGGGGTGAAAAACAGTTCCTGGCTTTCGGAGAAAACGGTTTCTCCGCTTGCTTGCTGTGTGCTATCTTCAACCTCTTCCTCATCATCATCTTCCTTGTCTCCAAAATCTGCATCCCTGTTGTGTGAGAATCCATTGACGGAGTCCATGCACAGGGCTGGGGTAGGTGTAGGGGCACCCCGTAGAATGGCATGCAGCTTACCATAGAAGCGGCATGTCTGGGGCTCTGACCTGGAGCGACCGTTTGCCTCTCTGGTTCTTTGGTAGGCTTGCCTGAGCACCTTAAGTTTCACGTGGCACTGCTGCGGGTCCCTGTTATAGCCTCTGTCCTTCATGCCCTTGGAGATTTTTTCAAATGTTTTGGCATTTTGTCTTTTGGAATGGAGTTCGGAGAGCACGGATTCGTCTCCCCATACAGCGATCAGATCCAGTACCTCCCGTTTGGTCCATGCTGGAGCTCTTTTGAGATTCTGGGACTCCATGTGCTGATGAGATTCTGGAACCCAGCTGTGCTGATGAGATCTGCACGGTCACCTTTAGGCTCGCCACGCTGGTCAAACAGGAAATGAAATTCAAAAGTTTGTGGGGCTTTTCCTGTCTACCTGGCCAGTGCATTTGAGTTGAGAGCGCTGTCCAGAGCGGTCACAATGGAGCACTCTGGGATAGCTCCCGGAGGCCAATACTGTCGAATTGCGTCCACACTACCCCAAATTCGACCCAGCAGGGTCGATTTCAGCGCTAATCCCCTCATTGGGGAGGAGTACAGAAATCGATTTTAAGAGCCCTTTAAGTCGACAAAAATGGCTTTGTTGTGTGGAAGGGTGCAGGGTTAAATCGCTCTAACGCTGCTAAATTCGACCTAAACTTGTAGTGTAGACCAGGGCTTAGATTTCTATGCAGTGTTAGGTAACATACCCCTGCTTACTCTTACTGAGCAATCTCTTACTGAAAGCAATGGGCAAAAATGCCTTCTTCCTTGCAATGGGTGCTATGGGTGACGTAGAATAAAAGTAAACACTTACATTGTGTATTTCATCCACAGACACCAAAGCACTTTTACAAAGGTCGGTATTTCAAATACCTTACCTCCGTTTTTACATAAAAGGAAACCAAGATAGAAGGGTTAAGTCACAATTTACACACGGTATGTTTACACTGCAGTAAAAGACCTGTGGCAGAGCTGCAGCTGGCCTAGGTCAGCTGGCTCAGGCTGTGGTACTATAAAATTGAAGCATAGACATTCTGGCTTGGGCTACAGCCTAGGCTCTGAGACGCTGTGAAGGGGGTGGGTCCAGCCCAAGCCCAAACATCTACACTGCTATTTTTAGCAGTCTGAGTCAGCAAACCTGAGTCAGTTTTCCACAGGCTCTGAGACTAACGACTGGTCTACACAACCACTTAAGTGAATGTAACTTACGTTGTTACCCCCCCCCCTCCCCCCCGAGCAACGTAAGTTACATCGACCTAAGCGCTGTTCACACTGGTGCTATGTCGGCGGGAGATGCTCTGCTGTAATCATAATGCATTTTCACCAGACACGCTACAGCAGCGCAGTTGCACCGATGTAATGTAGACTTGCCCTCAGTGCCATGGGTATTTTTTATTGCAGTGTAGACATACCCACAGTGGCAGAATAGTCAGTAGAACCCCGGTCGTGTGGCTGCCAATTCCATAGCCTATTCACTTGGCCAACACTGCCGCTTAGCAATGACTACATGTGGTAACTACACTATTGAAAATGGCCCATAGAATGACATTTGACTCACATAAGACGCACTCCAAAGAACCATTCTACATAATATCAAGCAATAACACTCTGCTATGTTCTTATTAAAAGCAAAATCTTACTGAAGTGAGTGATGCCTAGATCACATCTTTTCGCAAAGACTTTGCCAACTATTTTAAATATGTAGCAATGTAAATACTGCCTAGACACTTTATTACGCAATAAAAAGTGTTTTAATGCAGCAATGAAAACTCAAATATGCTTTAAGTTATTTTAAAAACTGTTTTAAAGCTGATAGCTAGTAAGTTTTAGGCTGATGTGATTTGAAAAAGCCTGGACATCACACCATGTAAAATAAAAGTAAAATATTCTGCCTATCAGCACTCACTAAATAAATCTCACGATTTTTATGATGCTAATGAATGAGTATGAGCACATTGTGATGGCTCACTAATTCTTATTTAAGATGCAAAAATGGAACCTAGCACATCTCTTACTGTGTGAGCTTGTTTGTGCAGTGCCTTGCATAATAGGGCCCTGATTGTGGCATCTGGCATTATGGTCATTCAAATAAATATTTATAATAATAGTCAACCAGGACAGAAGCCAACTCCCAGTAAGAAATTAGAAGCATCATTTATTCTCTTGTCAAGGCACCCCAGAAGTAAAAACAAAACAGATCACTGCCACCCTGTAATAAGTTTGGTTGCTCTTGTAATTACATGTAGACACTTTGTAAATATGAACCCTCGTTGCACACTTCTGAGACAGGCAATTAAGTATTATTACCCACATTATAAAGATGGGGAATCTGAAGCAAAAAGGTTAATCCATTGTCCCAGATTTGGTTGGCATGCTTCCCTCATACATCCCCTGCACAGCTGTGAGGCGAATCCAAAGTTCTAAGTCCCTGGATTCCCTAGGTGGTTTAAGCCCCCCTGGGTCTCAGCAGCCTACAGCAACGTTTCCTACCTTGGTCCTTCTTGAAAGTTTCCTGGAAAACCGACTCTCAGTCTGCTCTGTCTCCTTGGAAATGGAGCTCCTCAGCCACCATAGGCCCCCAGGACCAGTGCTGACCCCCAAGATATCCCAGTTGCTTAAAACATACCCTGGCACAGAATCTTATTGAAAGATGCAAGCCCTCTGGTTCACGGTTTAACTCTCTCTGGAGGCTTGTGGTAATTGTGAAGCAGAAAACACACTCTCACACTTTGCCCAAAGTATAACCCAATTGCCCTTTTACTTAGTCATAAAAGCACAAGACAGTACAGATCATACAGAACATAACAAATATCCAAAATGAAATAGCTCACCTTTCTCTTGGAGACCACCTGCGCTCAGGAAAGCCCCTACACGTTGGGTAGTTCTCATTCCTCTTGAGCTAGAGACAAAATGGATAGAGACTCCAAAATGATCAGCTCTTCCTTTTTGATAACCTTTCAGTCTCCTCTGTCGGTTAACCTCATTGCCAGCTTTGCCAGGGGACTAGAAATCAGGGTTGCCAAGAGCACTTCTTTTCCACTACATCATTTTCCTGGTTGGGAGCCAGTCTCTTGCCTAGAGAAATTAAATTTCAGTGGTTGAGCCCTTAAGTTAAACAACCCTCTATTGTTAGACCTCTGTCCATACCCTTTTCCTTCCAACAGACTTAAAAGGACAACACAGAAGGCAACTAGCCTCACATTCAAAGTGGAGCTTGCAGTCTGACACGGATACACGTAGAGAGTCATTCATGATATGGCAGTTTTCATAGGGACACTTCATAATATTAACCAGAATGCATACATCTGTACAGATAAATTCCCAAGTTGTCGCACACGAATTGCCCGAGGACTGAGAATCAGGGTAAGAGCTAAGATTAGAATTCAGAGGTTCTTGACTCCCCGTCATTTGGGCTCAGGCCACTAGATTCAGATGTACCACAGACAAGTCCCCACTCATATGACAGCCAGCACACCAGGGATTGAAGAGAGGACCTCTAGAACTAAAATCATGAGTGTCTACAGCTTGAGCTAAAGAACCAGGCTCTCAAGGTGGGGGCTGTAACAGAGTCACAATTTTGGTGGCTCAGGCCCAGAGGGGGGACATGTAACACATTGACCATTTAGTTACATATGCATGCATTAGATCCATGTGAAAGATAACTTGCTGGAAGCCCCTAACATTGGGCGGGGGAAGAATTTTTCTACAAAATGTTTTCACCCGAATATGCGGATTCATCAAAAGAAGATGTTGTTTATCTGTACAGCAACTGGTGTTCAAGATGGTTTGTCCCCATGGGTGCTCCACTTTAGCTGCATGCATACCCTTGTGCTTTTGGTCAACGATTTTTGGCAACAGTATCCATGGGGTCTGCCCCTGAACCCTATACATCCTCCAGCTCTGATCCAAGAGTTGTTTGTAACCGGCTAAATTCTCCACTGGTTGCAGAGGTGTAGATGCTCAGGGATTGGAGGGGCCTCTAGAATCCTTTAATGAATGAAGGGATTTAAATGTGGCAGTGCGGAAGAGCTTAGGGCCCTTGAATGGAAGTTCAGAACACAGTGCAGGATCTTCCCTGGAGTCCAGAGGACGAAGCACAGCAAAGAACTATGGTGTTTGCCATAGAATGAGAGGCTGTGTTGGCCATGTCCAAAGCGTCTTGCAAAAAGGCTTTGGCAATATGACTGACCATTGGTGATGAAAGCCTGAAATTGGTCCTGCTGGTCTTGTGGAAAATCAGTAAAATGAAAGAATGTGCTGCAATTTGTGTAGTCATACTTTGCCATTAGAGTATGGTAGTTAGCTATCCTAACTTGTAATCCACATACGATGGGATAGGGGGCATAATTGCCTTGACTGGTGAGAAGAGGACTTAGATAGCACTGCCTCTTCCTCCATTCTTGTTCTTCTAGAAGGTCCATGTGAGGAAGGAAGTCGTGTGTGTATGTGTGTGAGAGAGAAATGATCACAAACAACTAAGGGTATGTCTACACTACGAGAGTAGTTCGATTGTACTTAAATCGAATTTTTGGAATCGATATTGCAAAGTCGAACGTGTGTGTCCACACTAAGGACAGTAATTCGACTTTGTGAGTCCACAGTAGCGGGGAAAGCGTCGACATTGGAAGCGGTCCACTGTGGGCAGCTATCCCACAGTTCCCGCAGTCCCCGCTGCCCATTGGAATTCTGGGTGGAGCCGCCAATGCCTTCTGGGTAAAAAAAATGTGTCGAGGGTGCTTTTGGGTAACTGTCGTCATCTGTCCATCACTCCCGCCCTCCCTCCCTGAAAGCGCCGGCGGGAAATCAGTTCGCGCACTTTTCTAGTCAGTGACAGCGCGGACGCCACAGCACTGCGAGCATGGAGCACGCTGCGACCATCGCTGCAGTTGTGTCCGTTCTCAACGCCTCGCAGCTTATCATCCACCTTTCCCTGAGGCAGATGCAGATAAGTCAGGCGAGGAGGCTACGGCACCGCGGTGAGGGCCTGAAGTCTGAGAGTAGCACAGACCTCTCAGAAAGCACGGGACCCAGCGCTGAGGGCATTACGGTGGCAATGGGTCATGTTGATGCCGTGGAACGGCGATTCTGGGCCCGGGAAACAAGCACTGAGTGGTGGGACCGCATAGTGCTGCAGGTCTGGGATGAATCCCAGTGGCTCCGAAACTTTCGCATGCAGAAGGGAACTTTCCTGGAACTTTGTGAGTTGCTGTCCCCTGCCCTGAAGCGCAATGACACCCGGATGCGAGCAGCCCTGACTGTCCAGAAGCGAGTGGCCATAGCCCTCTGGAAGCTTGCAACGCCAGACAGCTACCGGTCAGTCGCGAACCAGTTTGGCGTGGGCAAATCTACCGTGGGGGTTGTTGTGATGCAAGTAGCCAAGGCAATCGTTCATGTACTGCTGTCAAAGGTAGTGACCCTGGGAAACGTGGAGGCGATCATAGATGGATTCGCAGCGATGGGATTCCCAAACTGCGGTGGGGCCATAGATGGAACTCACATCCCTATCCTGGCACCGGACCACCAGGCCAGCCAGTACATTAACAAAAAGGGCTACTTTTCCATGGTGCTGCAAGCACTGGTGGACCACAGGGGACGTTTTACGAACATCTACGTTGGATGGCCGGGCAAGGTTCATGACGCTCGTGTTTTCAGGAACTCTGGTCTGTTTAGACGGCTGCAGCAAGGTATTTACTTCCCGGACCACAAAATAACTGTTGGGGATGTGGAGATGCCTATAGTCATCCTCGGGGACCCAGCCTACCCGCTAATGCCCTGGCTCATGAAGCCCTATACTGGCGCCCTGGACAGTGAAAAAGAACTCTTCAACTACCGGCTGAGCAAGTGCAGAATGGTGGTGGAGTGTGCTTTTGGCCGTCTCAAGGGGAGATGGAGAAGCTTACTGACTCGCTGTGATCTCAGCGAAACCAATATCCCCATTGTTATAGCAGCTTGCTGTGTGCTCCACAATCTCTGTGAGAGCAAGGGGGAGACCTTTATGGCGGGGTGGGAGGTTGAGGCAAATAGCCTGGCTTCTGATTACGCCCAGCCAGACAGCCGGGCGATTAGAAGAGTCCAGCGGGACGCACTGTGCATCCGGGAGGCTTTGAAAGCTAGGTTCCTGACTGAGCAGAGTAACCTGTGACTTTTCAGTTAGTGTACAGAGAAGCTGAACCTGCCCCCGTTTCTTTACCCAGTTAATGTTGACTATCCTCTCCAGTTACATACCACCTTCACCCCCTTCCAACACACATTTAGAAATAAAATCACTTCTACTTTGTTAATGAACACCGTTGTCTTTATTACTGTTTTCGCGGGAATGTTTTAAAACTGGGACGCAGACTGTGGTGGGGAGCGGGTGTAGTGTACTGACGCAAATGAAGCTTCTAAACTCCAGGATTGACAGGCTCCGCTGTGGTTGACTGGTTGTTTCAATGGAGCCTGTCACCCCTCCTGATCGGGACTGTGTGTATGGGGGGGCGATGTGACTTTGTGGCAGGGGGAGGACGGTTACAGATCCCCTGCTGCATGGCTCTGTGATCCAGGATAAGGACCGCTGCATAAGATCTGTAACTGCCCTCCCCCGCCACAAAGTCACAGAGCAACACACCCCCCACCACAGAACATGAAAACCACCTCCCACACTGACCAGGGTAACTAATCACTCCACTGTGTATGTGACCTGCTGCTGGACCTGACCCCGCCTATGTACCCTGCCAAAGGTGACTGTCCTGTCCAATTACCAACCCCCTTCCCCCCCTCCTCCAAAAGAACATGATGGAAACAGTAATTAACAGAAACGTATTTTTTATTAGCAACTACACATGGAACTGGGAGGTGAAACTTGGACGGGGGCTTGTGTGAGGCGGGAAGGAAAGAACTTGTCAAATTTTGGGGAATGACAGCCTTCTACTACTCGAGCTCTCTGCAGGGGTGGAGTGAGAGTTAGCACGGACTCTGCCGCCCCTCCTTCTTTGCACTTTGGGTGAGGGGGGTATGGGACTTGGTGGCGGGGGAGGGCGGTTACAGATAGACTGCAGCGGGGCTCTGTCCTCCTGCCTCCGTTCCTGCAGAACATCCACAAGGCGCCGGAGCGTGTCCGTTTGCTCCCTCAGTAGTCCAAGCAGGGTTTGAGTCGCCTGCTGGTCTTCCTGCCGCCACCTCTCCTCCCGATCCATGTTTGCTTGGTGCATTTGGGACAAGTTCTCCTGCCACTGGGTCTGCTGTGCTGCCTGGGCTCGGGAGCAGGCCATAAGCTCCGAGAACATGTCCTCCCGTGTCCTCTTCTTCCTACGCCTAATCTGCGCTAGCCTCTGGGAGTGTGATGCCAGGCTAGGTTGTGAGACAGTCGCAGATGTGGCTGTGGGAATGGGAAAAAGGGAGTGAATTCCTCAGAAAGATAAATGTAGTTGTGAACAAAGAACATAGTCTTTCTCTGTGAACAAGACCCTGCACAGCACCTATCACATGCGCACTCAGAACAAGGTCGAATTCTCGGCCTTCGCATTCAGTGCCTGGGGTCTTGCACAGCAGATTTGAGAAGCGGGGCAGGACACCGGAATTTCTGTAGCAGGCAGACATGGTAAGCCGTAGACTTGTGGCAGCTTAAAACTTAAATATTAGCACTGGCCTCATTTCACAGTAAAAGCAATGTCAGTCCCTGCTGCCAGCAATCCGGCAAGCAGGAACTCTGCCCCTGTCCCACCCCCTCGCGGCTGTCCCCGGGAACGATCCCTGTAGGCTGCCCCTCTCCCGCCTCCACCGCGTGGCCGCAAACCAGCGGTTAAAGTTCTGTAAAGGAACGGGCAAGCAGTCCCAACACTAACATTCCCCTACCTAGTTCAAAGCAGGTCACCATGAGCGACATCACCCTCATGAGGATCTCAGACAGCGAGAAAGAAAGAATGCTTCGGGAAAGCCTCCAAAGACCAGGGCCGTATGCCGCCCTGCTGTGCAGAGCAATGATCCCTGAGTACTTGATTGTCTCGTGGCGTGGCAACGTGTCATACTACGGAGGACCCAATAAGGCCGCTCTCCCCAGGAACCTGATGCAACGGCTTTCCAATTACCTCCAGGAGAACTTCCTCGAGATGTCCCAGGAGGATTTCTGCTCTATCCTAGGACATATAAACCGCATTTTACTCTAGCTGCACTGGCAGTGACTAGACAGTAGAGCGACTTGGGCAGAACAATCATGCTAAACCGGACATTGTTAGATTTTTTTTCAATAGTTGCACTGCCCAGGACTGAAACGTTAGGCTCCTAGGGCAAACTAATCATGAGAAACCCATTTTTGTTATTGTTAATATTCCTGTTCTGTTAAAAATAAATGTTTAGATGTTTAAAACACTTACTGGCTGATCCTTCCCCAGATTCTGTGTCCGGGTTAACGGCTGGGGACAGTTGGTAGGGGATCTCTGTAAGGGTGATGAAGAGATCCTGGCTGTCGGGGAAATCAGCGTTGTACGCGCTGTAGACTGCCTCGTCCTCCTCATCTCCTTCCTCATCTTCCCCGTCCGCTAACATGTCCGAGGAACCGGCTGTGGACAATATCCCATCCTCAGAGTCCACGGTCAGTGGTGGGTTAGTGGTGGCGGCCGCACCTAGGATGGAATGCAGTGCCTCGTAGAAACGGGATGTCTGGGGATGGGATCCGGAGCGTCCGTTTGCCTCTTTGGTCTTCTGGTAGCCTTGTCTCAGCTCCTTGATTTTCACGCGGCACTGCGTTGCATCCCGGCTGTATCCTCTCTCTGACATGTCTTTAGAGATCTTCTCGTAGATCTTTGCATTCTGTTTCTTGGAGCGCAGCTCGGAAAGCACGGACTCATCGCCCCACACAGCGATCAGATCCAAGACTTCCCGATCAGTCCATGCTGGGGCCCTCTTTCTATTCTGAGATTGCACGGCCATCACTGCTGGAGAGCTCTGCATCGTTGCCAGTGCTGCTGTGCTCGCCACGATGTCCAGACAGGAAATGGGATTCAAACTGCCCAGACAGGAAAAGGAATTCAAATTCAAATTTTCCCGGGGCTTTTCCTGTGTCGCTGGTCAGAGCATCCGAGCTCGGACTGCTGTCCAGAGCGTCAACAGAGTGGTGCACTGTGGGATAGCTCCCGGAGCTATTAACGTCGATTTCCATCCACACCTAGCCTAATTCGACATGGCCATGTCGAATTTAGCGCTACTCCCCTCGTCGGGGAGGAGTACAGAAGTCGAATTAAAGAGACCTCTAGGGTCGAACTAAATAGCTTCGCGGTGTGGACGGGTGCAGGGTTAATTCGATGTAACGGCGCTAAATTCGACATAAACGCCTAGTGTAGACCAGGCCTAAGTTACTTGTAACTTACTCCTGCTAAATACTTGTTATACTTCCTTACCCCTCCTCCTTTATAAGCCAAATTCAGCACATTTTTTAATGTCAGCCCATAGTAATATTGTCACGCTGTCTGGAGTGGCTCATGACTGAGTGTCTACTTCAGGACAGGCTGTCAGAAAACAGGGTTTGTAAAGGGGTGTAGGGACATTTTGGCCCCCTAACAGACCTTACAAAAAAAGAGGTAACCAGATCAGGTGGTAGGGACAGAGGCCTGTGAGAAAGGCTTCCAGAACCTAAAAGAAGCTTTGCCTAAAGAGCCTGTTTTGGTCAGCCCTGGTTTCAGCAAACTATTTGTGTTGTGTATTAATGCTTCGAACACTGGGTTAGGCACAGTACTGATGCAAGATGGAATGGGGAGTAAGATGCATCCTATTGCTTACCTGAGGCCAGAAAAACCTGACCTGCACTGAAGAAAAGTATGCTGTAATCAAGAAAGAGTGCTATACCATTGTCTGGGCTGTTAAGCAACTTAAACCTTATTTGTGTAATTTTTTTTTTTATTATTGTTTTAAGCGATCGTGACCCTTTGACATGGCTGCACTGAGCGAAGGGAACCAATTCTAGATTACTTCGCTGGAACCTAGCTTACAGGAATTTGACATGGAAATAATTCATATCAAGGGAAAGGCGCATGTAGTGGTTGGTGCCTTATCAAGAATGGGGGGAAACCATGAGGTGTGCTCAGTAGCATCAGTAACATCCCTTCATACACCAGTTTTGCATTGGGGTGTGATGCTGGCAGACCAGATGCCAGTTCATACCAAAGACCCAGGCCAATTCACTTCTGTATTAGTATAGATCAGAATGATTATTAAATGTATAAGAGTAAATTTGGTGTTTGAACTTTATGAAAACTTATGGGATGTTACTTGCATTGTTTTCACTTATCCGTAGCCCATTATAACATAATAGCAAACATTTACATTGTGTATATCCCTGTAACTAAATAACCATCAAAAGGAGAAAGAAGCTCTGTAGAATGCAAATGAAGAACTCTAATTCTAAGAAAGGAGTTAATTTCAAAGCAAGGGGTCATTTTGTGCGGTGCTCAGAGGTCAAAGACTGTGATACATGAAGGGGGAGGGAGTAGCTCCCTTTTATGGACACCTAGCCAGCCAGTAGCTATAAAATCCCTTATAGTAGCTTATAGTACCTATGCTATGCATAGGTAAAAGGAAGTGAATGGGCACCTGGCCAAAAGAGCCAATGGGAAGGCTAGAACTTTTTAAAATTGAAAAAAAGACTCCCTATTTGTCTGTCCGTTGTTGTTCTCCTGGGGAGAGGCAGACTGGGCTACAGCTATGCTGTAAGAAGCTTGGGCCAGGTGTGAAAAATCATCAGTATCATACCTAGAAACTACTCATTTAAAAGCCCAGATACGTAAGTAGATCAGGAAATGTCTAGGAAGACGCGATTAGGTTTTATCCCTTTTATTTCATTATGGCTTTTGGATTCCTCTGTGCTAACCCCAGGTGCTTTTGTTTTGCTTGTAACCTTTAAGCTCGACCTCAAGAAAACTATTCTTGGTGCTTAATTCTTGTAGTTTTTTTTTTTAAATCTAGCAATAGCCTGAGTTCCCAGATGTATTTTCTTATAATTATTATTAATAAAATTTACCTTTTTTCAGAATAGAATTGGATTTTTGTGTCTTAAAAGGTTTATGCACATGTTGTTTAATTGGCTGGTGGCAACAGCTGATTTCCTTGTTTTTCCCCCTTTCTCAGCTCTTCCCAGGGGGTGGGGGATGGAGGGAGTGTGAAAGGTCTTGAGGTTACCCCACAGGAAGGAGTTCCCAAGTGCGCCTTCCTGGGCTCTTAAACGGGTTCTGCACATGGGGGGTGGCAGCATCTATCAATCCAAGGTCAGAGAAAAGTTGTAATCATGGGAGTTTAATACAAGCCTGGAGTGGCCAGTATTAATTTTTAGAATCCTTGTGGGCCCCCACCTTCTGCACTCGAAGTGCCAGAGTGGGGAATTAGCCTTGACAAAGACTCAAAATTCATTCCTCACTGTCTGGCATCAAAGGAAAAGCCCACACAGGTACTGACCCTGTCAGCTTGTTTTCTATGAAAAGAAGCTATAAGTATGGATTCAGGGAAAGATTCTTTATCTCGATATCAGATGCAAAGCAGAGTTCCCCAGAGAATCTGGGAACCCTGAAAAACTTTTAGGAAACTGACAATTTATTACAGCACTGCCACCATTTGGAATTACAAACTGTGACTCACCTCCAGGGCTTTGGAGCGGAGCTCGGAGCTGGAGTACAGACCAGTAGGTTTTATGCCCGGAGCCGGAGCGGAGCAATTCAAAAATTTGATTGCTCCAAATCCCTGCCTGTACATATATTGTACCTGCTTTAACCTCACAATAACTCACACTTCCTTTTCTTAGCTAATAAACCTTTAGTTAGTTTACCATAGAATTGTCTGCCAGCGTTGTCTTCGGTGTGAGATCTGGAGTACCAATTGTTCTGAGGTAAGTGGCTGGTCCTTTGCGACTGAGAGCAACCTGGTGTGGTGTGATTTTGCGGTTTAAGTGACTTTTTAATCACAAAAATCCAGTTTGCCTAGGTGGCAAGATAGACTGGAGAGTCTAAGGAGACCGTATGCCGCTCTATGGTACAACTGTTATAGTGATCCAGGAGTTCACATTTGTTACTAGCTTGATGAAATCTAATTACAGAACACACCGCCAACTTGGGGTATCTGCCCTGTTTTCTGACAACCATGAGGGCCTACTTCAGGGCAGACCAAGAGCCACTCCAGACTATTTGACAAATGCAATACAGTTTTTTTACATCAGGTTTATGCTATAGTTACTCTTCTGCTGAGCCATTTATTAGTGAATGGGCTTGTTGGCCCCAATTTCAAACGGTTTTTAAAAAAATAGTTCTGAAGAGGCTTTGGACTGTCCATTGCAGACCCCACTAGCCTCTGTTTGTTGGTTTTGGACTATATAGGTCTTTTAAATGGCTCCCTGGCTGTCCAATACATTTGCTGGAGAAATTGGCCAGGAAAGATCATCTTCCATGGGAAAGGTTATGAGTAAAGCTGCTCAAAAATGAAAAATATTTCATTTTGAAATTGTTTTGTTCCATGGGGTTCTAAATAGGCCCATTTTAATATTCTCCCTCCCCCACAAAAAATAATGATTTATTAAATTGAAACAATAACCAAAATCTTTCATTTACTGATTTTTTTTATTGGTAACTGGAAAATTTCAATGATCTTAACTATTTTTATTTTTAAAAGTTGAGAAAAATTAAGTTTCAGTACTGTCAGAAATTATTTGAAATATGTTTATTTGTCAAAAGAGGCCATTTTTTACTGGAAAGATATTTCATTTGAAAAATGCCAACCAGTTTTACTGACAAGATTTCTCTGACTTACCTTGGTCATTCCACAGTCAGGTTTAGATTGCCTTTCCACATATACAGAGTGACCCGCTCTGTGTTAGACAATGGGCTATTAAGGAATAGGACAGAAAGGGAGGGAAAAAAGAAGTCATCATTTACTCCTAAGAAGTCACAATAGCATCCATAACAGCAAAACCCAGGTGGCTTGGAGCCACAAAGGCTGTTTATTTTAATATGTAGAGTTTGTGGAGTAAGAACACCATTAGCATTTCCTACATTCACATTCTTGCCAAATAACCTTGAACCACACTTGATTATTACAATAATTAAACAAAAGTAATTCACGATGACTACTCTGCAAGACAGAGAAAATATGGTTTTCCAATATATTTCATTTGCATAACATACATCATTGAGCACTTTATTATTGTACTTACATTTAACTTATTACACAGTGTGAAAGTACTTAGAGGGTGCTCATCCATCCTTCGATCTTAAAGGGCACTACCTTAAAGCCTCTCTAATGTTCTGGAACATAACACTGGCACTGCTTGCATTCTCACTCACTTTACACAAAGTTAATATTCTCCCCTTGCTGCGTTCAGTTAGTGCACTTAGAGGTAATTGGGCTGATTTTCCACGGAGGAATCAGCATTGAGGAATCAGCATTACAGAAAGATCAAATTTAAAACATACAGTATCCCAAAACCACGTCAGTAATTGGCAGAACCAAGAACAGAACCCAGAAGTACAGACTCCGACTCCTCCAATTTAATCACTAGCTAGCCCTCCTCTTGTTAGTTAAGTAAGCTACCCCTTTTCACTTTCATGTGCCTCTGCACTTCCTGGCTTTAATGTATGCTATGAAAATGAAGCCTGTTCTCACAATATCTGCAGTGGATGAAACATTATTCTTCTAAGATAGCCCCCAGCACAAAATCTGTTACTCTCGGAGTGTGCTGGGCCCTAGACTTGCCTTTTATTCAGAAATGTAAAAGAGAGAATCTCATGAGAAAACTGATTCCTGGGAGATGCCTGGCCCAGTTTTGCAGATGTAAAAGGTTGGAATAGTTCAGATCAGCTTTGAATACATAGCTAAACTTTGGAGTGCTTCTCTGAACCAAACATCCAGTGGCACTGTAACACAATTGCTTCCTCCCTTAATATTATTTTGCTTTCAGGTTATATGAACTACATTCTGGAATGATCTCAGCTGAAGGCAAAGGATCAAACTAAATGGTTAATGGTCACTATTCATTGAATAAAGTTCTCTGAAAACATCTGCTCAATGCGCAACAGCGGTCAAAAAAGCTAACAAAGTTCAGAACCATCAGCACAGGGATAGATAAGATAGAAAATATAATGCCATTAGATAAATCCATGGTATACACACACCTTGAATAGTGTGCAGTTCTGATCACCCCATCTCAAAAAAGATTATAATTGGAAAAAGTACAGAGAAGGGCAACAAAAACGTTTAGGAGTACGAAACAGCTTCCATATGAGGAGAGAGTAAAATAACTGGGAATGTACATCTTAGAAAAGAGACAGTTAAGGGGGAATATTGGAGGTCAACATAATCGTGAATTATATGGAGAAAGTGAATAGGAAAGTGTAATTTACCTCTTCACATACCACAAGAATTAGGGGTTACCCAATGAAATAAATAGGCAGCAGGTTCAAACAAACATAAGGAAGTACTTCTTCATACAACACATACTGAACCTATGCAACTCATTGCCAGAGGATGTTGTAAAGGCAAAGAGTATAAACGGGTTCAAAAAAGAATGAGAAAAGTTCATGGAGGATAGGTACATCAATGGCTGGTAGTCAAATGCTCAGGATGCAACCCCATGCTTTGAGTGTCCCTAAACCTCTGACTGTCAGAAGCTGGGCTTGGACAACAGGGGATGGATTACTCAACAACTTCTCTGTTCATTCCCGCTGAACCATCTAGCCTGACCACTGTCAGAAGACAGGATACTGGGCTCGTTGGACCATTGTCTCAACCAGCATGACCATTATGTTCCTAATTAATGTACCATCACATAGGAGAACCAAACTAGATGTACACTGAGGGGGAAATAAAAAAAAGCACAAGTCTTCCATTTTTAGAACAATTAATCATTACATTTTAAGTTCTTCATGACAATACTACGTAAATCAGAGCTAGCTCAGGTATGTCTGCCTGAGCTAGAACTTATACCTCCAGCTGTTCTGTAGATGCACCCTAAGTGACCTGCTGACAGTGATACAAGACCATAGCAAAGACTGGGAAATAATCTAGACCTCCTCAACTCCCACTCTGGTACTTTAACCCTAAGTCTACTTAAGCTTTTATTATTATTTTAACCAAATGTGAAATGTTTGGGATCAGATATTTTATTGCTTTGAAAATAGTAAGAATTAATTTCTTGTAATGATACAGACAAGGAAAAAAAATACACGTTATAATTAAAGAATCAATCTAGGAAGCATTTGAACTCACTGCTTCTACAGCATAAGGCTTATATTTTCCACCACCACTCCCAACAGGCTACAAGGTCTTTATTTGTTCATCATCATGTGGGAATTTACAGGTGTTAAATTAGCCACAGTAAATTTCCTTTTGTTCCCTGAATGCCATAGAAACATATTGAGAATTTTACAGTAGAAACATATTGAGAATTACAGAGAAAAGTTAATTAAAAAATTGAATATAAGGACTAAAGAATTCAAACGAAAGATTTCCCTAGTTCATACCAAGATCTGGTTGTATTCATAATTCCACGCAAATCAGACTTTAACTTACTGTGCCTTGCTTCTTCAATTTAAAAAAAAGCGCTCTTTCTCCTTCCCCTGCAACATAGCTATAAATGTAGGCATAAACAGAGCACCCAATACAGTGAATATTTTTTGGATGTGATGTTAGAGTGATAAGGTCTGTGCAAAAGATCAAATGTAGTTCCGGTTATTGGGACTGTGAGGGCAAATGCCAGATTCTCCATCCAAATCTGGCCTATAAATAATAAACAGCACTATTCTGAAGCAGAGAGTTCCAGAAGTATTCACACACAGTTAAAAACAAATTCCTTTGTTTTCCACAAACATTTGAGTGAGTGTCATTCACAAAATGCTATCAGAAAGTAAAATTTAAGCTTGCACCTTCACATCAAAATAGCAAGTTTGTATAAAAGGAGACTGCTTGACACAGTAGAGAGAGAGAGAGACAATGTTCCCAAAGCCCCTTGCCAGAGCCCTGGCACCTTAGTCAGACCCCTGTCTGACTGCACCGTTTGCAGCTAGGGCTGCACATGCATACACAATTATCTTATATGAAAGTGATTAGATGATTTTTAAGTTCTGTGCCTACCCAGTAAATCTCACAGTGGCATCATTTTTCTAGAAATGATTAATAAATCCTGTGTGGCCCAGAAAGAAAAAAAGAATAAGTTATTGGCATAGTGCTGTTACACAGAGTCTTTCAAGTTCTTTTTCTTATCATGACAGCAAGGTTTCAGTTTTGGAAGAAATGCTTTGTTGTTGTTGGTGGTGGTGGTGGTGTTTTTCTGATGCAGAATCTTGGGGGATAAATGTGTCAAACAGCAAAAGAGTTTGCCTGTTGCCTTCATCACTATAATTTAGATCCAATTCCTCAGGCAGGCTTGCTCCCTGGGAACTGGGCATAGGTGTTATATACCTGAACTCCATGTTATTGATTTCTCCTAAAATAGAAAGCCAACGTGTGAAGTTGTGACAGCTGCTACAGCTCAGAAGAGAACATATGAACAGCCATACTGGGTCAGACTAATGGTACATCTAGCCCAGTATCCTGTCTTCCAACAGTGACCAATGCCAAGTGCTTCAGAGGGAATGAACAGAACAGGCAGTCATCAAGTGATTCGTCCCGTCACCCATTCCCAGCTTCTAGCAAACAGAGGCTAGGGATACTTCAGAGCATGGTTTAATAGCCATTGATGGATCTATCCTCCATGAACTTATCAATAGGGTTGTGTAGCGAGGCGATGGGATACCCCACAGCCCTGCTGAGGGCCGAACATCGGCAGAGACTATTACAGGTTGCCAATATGTTTTCATACACTGGGGGGGGGGGGGAGAGAGAAAGGATCTAAAATGTTTTCCTTTTTTCTTTTGTGCTTAAGGGGGAAAAAACAAACAAAAACACTCCAAAAGTAAAGTCTCCAGGAGTAAACACAGTGTGTACACACAAGACACCTCTGTATCCAGCTACAGCAACAAAATGGCTGTGTTCCCAGCAGAAATTTAAAAGGTTTTATACATGCAAGCACAGCAGTTTCAAGCAGCATACATAATAGTAGAAAATGTTCTAAAAATTCCCTAGTCCTGTTTATCTGCTACCAGTCTCTGATTGATTAAAGGCCCCCTCCTGATAAGAATAATCAATAGGGGCATGCAGCTCAAATTTTGAATGTCAAAACGAGCTGTTGACAATCAATCCACAGAGTTTTAAAAGAAATAGAAAAGAATCGTGTAAACTTTGACAAAGTAGTAAATTCGAGGAAATTGCAGGCTGCTTCTGGACATTTTAGGAGCAGAAAACAAAGCTAAACTCAGTCAGTAAATTGTTCGTTAGCAATTATATGCTCCATTCTAATCATACATGACAATAATAGTGCCTGTTTTCTATATTGGTTGGAGTTCCTCCTGTAACTCTCAGCTCTTGAAGACCAGAATATAGTACAGCTTACAAACCTATCCACACCTAGGAGCAAATCCTACTCTGAGGGCACAAAGGATCTGACTAAGAGGTCTACGCAGGCTGGAGATAACATGAGTGTACACCCTACACATCAGAGCCCAGCTCAACAAGAGCTTACCCCACCCCACTGGTAAGAGCTGTGCACATGAAGCCTCTTATACAGCACATCAACAAGAAGCTTTATGGGCCTTACAAAACTATGGATTTGCGTATGCTTGAGTGCCATCTAGAGGCACTTTATCTGTGAATTATTTACCATGAACAAGGACATCTCTTTTATAGAGCCACCAATGTTGGAGGGGGGCAAGGTTAGCAAAAAGGCAATGGGTTCATACCTATCTAGATCCACTGACCACCTCCTTCAACAAAACACAGGTACAGACACCACAGCAGCTTGTAGAGCAGGCGTGCACAAACTACGGCCCACGGGCTGGATCCGGCCTGTCGGGGCTTTGGATCCGGCCTGCAGGACTGCCATCCCTTGTGGCACCGTGGGCCCCGCACCGCTCCCAGAAGCGGCCAGCACCACATCCCTGCGGCCCCTGTGGGAGGGCTCCGTGCGCTGCCCTCACCTGCAGGCACTCCCCCTCCCCCCCCACCCCGCAGCTCCCATTGGCTGGGAACGGGGAACTGTGGCCAATGGGAGCATCGGGGGAGGTACCCGCAGGAGAGGGCAGCGCGCGGAGCCCTCTGCTCCCCCTCCCCCAGGGGCCAAAAGGACATGGTGCCGGCCGCTTCCAGGAACGGCGCAGTGCAGGGCCAGGACAGGCAGGGAGCCTGTCTTAGCCCCGCTGCATGCCACTGCCACCCCAGAGCTGCTCTAGGTAAGCGGCGCCGGGCTGGAGCCCACACCCTGAATCCCTCCCGCACCCTAACCCCCTGCCCTGAGCCCCCTCCAGCACTTCGCACCCCTCCTGCCTCCCAACCCCCTGCCCTGAGCCCTCTGCTGCACTCCTTCCTGCACCCCTGCCCTGAGCCCCCTCCCACACTCTGCACCCCAACCCCCTTGAGCCCCCTCTTACACCCCTCACCCATCCTCTGCCCCAACCCCTTGCCCTGAGTTCCTTCCTGCACACTGCACAACCTCCCACACCCCAACCCCCTACCCCAGCCCTACATTCATGGCCCTGCCTGCAATTTCCCTACCTAGATGTGGCCCTCGGGCCAAAAAGTTTGTCCACCCCTGTTGTAGAGACTGGAGCCACTACAGCTTTACGCAGCCTGAGGGTGGATTTCTTCCCCACCTCTCCCCTGCAGAACTCACTATAGAGCTGGGTTGATTGGATTGAGTTGGGGGCAGCCCTTGAAAAACATCTAGTATGTTAATGGTCCAAACCAAGAGAATTACTACAGTACAGTAACATCACAGGTGTGTGGGGGGGAATTACTGTACATTTTTACAAAGAAGTATTTGCCCCTGTATTTAGAAGTGTTTAATATACTGGTATGTGGATGCTTGCACGTAGAGAGCACTATTCAGGGTGAAATTCATGATGCTGAGGCCTATGAACTATTTAAATCCTGTTTCAGGAGCTTAAGCGGCATCTAGGCCTTGTGCTGGCCTTCTGCACAGGAGAGAATTTCACCCTCATTAAATTACAATGGACCATAGAGTATATAATGCATTTGAAAGTATTCTTCAAGTACTGTTGAATGCTGTCAATGCAAATGATTTATAAACACTTCTATATACTTTTTATAAATATACATGCGGCAATAACTGGTTCTGAAAGTATAATCCTTGTAGTAAAGGCTATTAAGCTCAGCACTTCTACCTTCCTTTGGTTACATTAGAAATGTCGTTGACTGACTCGTCCGTTAATGGATTTTGAATGGAATGTGTTTTCTGTCTCTTATTTGAGAAGATTCTATCCTACCTCAATATATTTCTCATGCCTCAGATTACCTGGAGGGTTCTCTCTCATTTGTTGGTTAACTCACAATCACATGGGGAATTATGTTAATCTTACAAGGTTTGGTCGTCCCCCCCGAAAAAAAAGACAGATTTGTAATATTACATTTTAAAACTCAGCTCCACACAATATAAAATATTCCTACTCACTTTGATTGCTTAATGCTGCTTCTGTGGTAGGCCTGGTGCTTTGAAGAACACCCACTGATGGTTTCTAGGACACTGTGATTTAGCACTCACTCAGGTAACCCATAACCTCACCTTTGTGCATCAAATAGGTGTAGTTAGTTCAGAAGTTCAGCAACTGAAAAGCCACTTCTAATCTCCTTCTTAACTCCTGCTGAAGGCTAGCAGCTAAGTGAAAAGGCCACAAGAGCATCCACCTGTTCTTATTGAACTACATGATCTGAAAGGAAAATAAACTTCTGTTTCTCAGCTTCCCCTCTGGCTTGGGAAGTTTGACTAGCCAAGGGCTGGTGCTCGGCTTAGAGTCAAAAAGTAAAATGAACAGCACAGAATTCACTCTAGAAAGTGAGACAGAAGAAGCTAGGAATTAAGAATGGGTGCAAATTACAAAAAGAACAGAAATATCAGAATGAGAAGAAGCAGGCAGATAGGGACCAAAGTGTAGGGTGGAAAACCAAAATACTATAACTGTCAAATCGCCGAGTAAGGAAGTAAAGACAGGAGACATTAATTCCTTGAAAATAGCTGAATAGTTCAGGAAACATATTGGGGAATATATCAAGAGCTAGAAGATTATAAAGGGTAGAGATTTGTTGGTGGAGTGTACCAGTAAAGAAAAGGCAGAAAAACTGCTTACCACTAGAATTCTACGAAAAACAAAAGTAGATTATTAACCACATAAATTTATGACGGAATCAATAGGGGGTAATATATAATATATTATATATGGGGCCCACTGGAAATGGCTGAGGATGAAATTAAAAAAAAAAAGTAAAATTGGGACCAGGTGCTATTCATTAAGTGAATACTTAGTAGGTGAGAGGGAGAGAATAAACCATCCTCAGTTGTGCAAATAACATTTAGTGGAAGAGCCTTAGCTGATAGGGTTAAACTAGGATATCAGATGTTTTGGACTAAACTATATAGGCCGCTCCCTTTTAAGATGTTTACACACATTTGCCACATGTCCAAACTTGTCAAAGGAAAAACAAGATGTGGTAAAATATGGAGGGGAGCATTTGTATGGAATCTGTGTAGAAAGAGCTGTGCTAAAATGTGGCAACTGTGATAAGGATAATACTTAAGCAGGATATGTGGTAACTAAACAGGCTAGAGAGAAGAACAAGAATTATCAACAAGATATTTTATACAGAAACTGCTAAAAAAGGCATTCGAAGTGACGTGGGGAAAGAGGAGAAAACCAGTAAGGGGAAGGTACCATTGCTATAACAGTTTTACAAAGGATACAGTACGTAATAAGAGAAATAAGGGATGACGTATTTTTTGCAGAGAAAGAAATCCATAGCATTTAGGGTAGAAGTAATAAACAGCACTTCACAAACAGGAAAGAAAACAGAAAGAATGAAGATTATGATACAAGCAGTGGATAAAGTATGTGTACGTTAGTAATGTGGCAATAGAATGCAATCATGCAATTTTGAGTGAAGATAATACTGCAGTTTAACTAATACGGTGCTAAAAAAATTTGATGGCATACACAAGCCTAACAGCACATGGATCAAGAAGTAAAGGAGACTATACTTGAAATAGAGGTCAAACCTGATTTTATCTGTGTACAGGAAATGTGGTTACTAGAAAAGCTGTCTTTTAAAGTCCAAGGATAAAGTAGAGTCAGACAAGACAGAAATACAAAGGGTGAAGTGTGGGCGGGAGGGGCTGTACATTTATAAAGGAAAATCTAAAATTATGTTGAAATGAATGTAAAGAAGCTGAGTTTGGATGTGCTGCTATTGAAATTGCAATGCATAATAAAAATACCTCTTTAAGGATCTATAATGTTTATAACCCCTGTAAAGATTTGGCAAGCTCGAAATTAAAAGAGCTAATTACAGATGTAAAAAGGGCCCGTCTGTTATATGTGGAGATTTGAGTAGCCATAATGAGTTATGCGGAAATGTGAAATCTGAGAGTAATGACAAATGTTTGGAACCATTTATTGGTAAGCATGATCTAGTAATACTAAATAATGGAACACCAACTAGGTTTAACTCAAGTGCTGGTTCCTTTTCCTGTTTGGATCTGGGAATTGCAACAAGCAATATAGCTAGTAAATGTAGTTGGGAAATTTACAAGGAAGAGGGTGTGGGAAGTGATAGTTTCCCTAAGCTCATTATGTACCAATGAAAGAGTGATGCTGAAGACACTGAGGAACTCCTCCTTGGACTTTTAAAAAGGCTGATTGTGACCTCTTCAAGAATAAGTGTGATGAGTGCTTGATCAACAAGCATGTAAGTGATATTATAGAGGAATTTAGTGAAAATGTAAGAAAGGGAATTATGGCAGCAGTCAAAGTAGTTATTCATAAGACATCTAATTTGCCCTAAAATCAGAAACCTGGTTCCATGGTGAAATAAAGAATGTGAGGCTGCAATTACACGCCCCCCCCAAAAAAACCCAACCCCTGCCCCCGCCCCAAAAGCTAAAATCACAATGAAAAATGAAGATTTGATGAAATATAAAAGAACTAAGGCAGTTGCACCAAGTTATTCAGAGGACTAAGAGTTGAAGATTTGGGAGTAAATAAGATACTAAGGTTTCAGGAGGTTACAAGCATGTTAGGAGAATGAATGGAACATGGAGCAATAATAATTTTTTCCCTGTTCTTATTGAGGAAGATAAAGTTAGAAGTTCGAACAAAGGAAAAGCAGAAATCCTAGCAAAAGTGTCCTAGAATGCTAGTAGTAATGAGAATAGAACAGATTTTCAGGGGTGAGGGAGAGGAGGAGGAAATTTTTGGAAGAAAATTGTGAGCCTAAATGGTAGGGAAAATGAAGATAAATCACTGAATGAAACCTTCAGATGCAGGAAATGAAAAAAGCTACAGATAATTCCAAAAATCAATAGCAGGTAAAGATAGTATATGTAAGATGCTGCTTAAATAGTTACCTGAAGGGAATTGAAGGATTTTATTAAAATTATATAATAGTGTATTGGGACAAGAAGTAATACCAGTGGAATGGAAGCATGCCATGATAATTCCAATAGGGAAGCCACACAAGCTATTTATGAGAACTGATGCCTAGAAACCAGTTTATCCACACAAGATGGGAGGGAAAAGTTATGGAAAGAATGGTTGTGATGGGTTGGACCGCCCCAGTCCAGTATGCCACTGTACTGGGATTTCACTGAGCCTCTCCTGCTCCACCAGCCTGGGTTCCCTCTCCCTGCTTTGCTCAATTAGGCTCTCCGGCCTCTTGCGGCACACACAGGTAGGTCCACACCCTGCTGCAGACACATACTGAAATCAGCTCTGTGTGAGAGTGCTCCCCCAGCACTCACATGCCCACCCCTTTTAGGAGATAAACCCAAAATATTACTATCTTGCACTGTATAGAAAAATCTGCACAGCGCAAGCTTATAAAAATCTACCCTCTTCCTCAATGTGAAGAGAGATATGCACAACTTCTTGCCCTCCTTCCCCAGTTAGAAATTACATAAACTGGGTTTCATAAACAAAATACGATTATTAACTACAAAAGGTAGATTTTAAGTGGTTAAAGGGATAGCAAACAGAACAAAGCAGATTACCTTAGTAAATAAACACAAGCCACAAACTGATCTTAACACACTAATAGGTAGGATGTAAATTACCAATTTCTCACCCTAAGTGAGAATCAGGCTGGCAGATTCTTAAGGCACCAGTTTCCTTGGCTTTCCCAGGTTTTCATACACAGGCCTGGGACCATCACTTCTCACAGTTCAGTCTTTGTTCCTCAGGTGTTTTCAGGTGTGTTGTTGTAGGGGGAGTAAGGACCTTTCATGTTGTCAATATCTTCCCCCAACTTGCTGGAAAGCTTTTTTGCTGTGACCTGGGTCAAACAATTCCCATTGTGTAGTGCTATCTCCGAGAGGTTTCTATTGCACACAGTTTCTGGGGTAATCCTTATGCTTGTGTGTATTTCTTCAATAAGCCACTAACATTTTTGGCCACATCCAACGTAGAATGTTCTGTTAAATAAAAGATGTTTTGAGTAATATAGGTTAGAATAGGGAAAATCTTATCAATATCTATAGTATTGCCAATGGCACCCCAGAGGGGAATGTCATCAGCCCTGCCTTGTTTAACATTGCGATAAATGATTGCCCAAAAAAATGTAAGGGCAGGAGTAGGTGTTACCTGATTTGCAGATGATTGTGCTACATGGGTTAAACACGCTAGAATTAAAGTGGCTGGAGAGGGAACCAATGAAGTCCTCAGGGAGGTCTCAAACTGAGGACATGCCTACAGATTTAAATTTTCAATCGCTAAAACAAAGGGAATGATTTTCACTGGAAGAAAGATGAAAGAGGAGTAGAAGTTGTCTTTGTAGAGAACAGGTGCATGTGGTTAAGCTTTAAATTTCTGGGTGGTGTTTGATAATAAAAATGTAATGGCCACAGAAATTATTACAAACAAATGTAAAAATAGGATTAATCTACATAAAAGTATTGCTGGGACTAATTGGGGAGCAGATAAGGAAGTTCTGATGATACTATATAGAGCATTAATAAAACCAGTAATAGATTATGCACTTCAAGCCTTTAGTTCTGCAACCAGATTCTACCTTTTTAAGATCCAGTCAATTACATCTCAAGTGCTCCATACTGCAAGTGCTGCATTTCTTACAACATCACTGTGATGCAGTGACATTTTGGGCTAAAATCAAGAGAAATAGCACTGATAAGAATAGTGGACAAATATATGAGGAATATTGGGAATTAAGCTGATGAAATGTAGCTCAACTCCGAAAACTCCCTTATGCTCTTAGGGTTAAAATGTAGGTAAAAAAGTTAAGTGAAAAGGAAGAACTAGAAGAGATTAAAATGTATAGTCATGGGGCAGTAAATTATACCTGGGGAAAATCATCTCTCCGGATATGGATTTAGAATTCTAAAATAAAATAAAGGAAAAGAGTCATCCTATATGCCAGATAAAGTTTGAGTTTATATGTGGTATATGGAGTCAGCATAGCTGACTCTATAATGATGGGTCAAAAGATGAAAGAACAGATAGAGTGAAAGCAGCCTTTTGATTACCGGAGACTGGAGTTAAGAAATCTAAAAGAATATTCAATTTTGTAGCCATTATGACAGCTGAATTGGTGGAAATAATGGTAGCGTTAAACTGGCTAAGGGACATACAGCCTACCACAAGTGTTATCTTTTTGGATTTGTATCAGGTATACTGTCAATTAAAAGGGATACCTCAGAAAGCAGAAGTGATCTAATAAAGTATTATTTCTGACAGAGTTAGTATGCACAGGCATGAACATAATACTAGCATAGATTCCAACACATGCTGGGATACTTGGCAATGAAATGGCAGATAAAGCAGCCAAAAAAATGCTTGAAAACACAGAGAAATTGATATAAAGATTCTTTTGAGTGAGCAGGATTTTAAAAGTGTGATTAAAAAGGAATAGCAAGAATTGTGTACCAAGGCGAAAAGAGGAAGAAGATTCTATGAAGTATGCCCAAAAATAGAAAATAATGTGTTATTCCAAAGTTACAACAGGATCAGTGAAGTGCTCATATTTAGACTGTTAACTGGTCATTGGGGTTTGAAAAATAATTTATATTTATTGATTAGACACTTGAAGGTGACAGAACATACTATGGAGGTTTATTGAGAGTACCGTGAAAGTGGAGTAACATTTTAAAAAGCTCCACAACACATTTTTTATAAATACAGAGCAGGGTACGAGTGTAGTGGCAGGAATGTATAAGGAATATAGTAGATGGTGATTTTAGACTCAGTGGATGAGTCTGCTGCACGAAGAAGAGGATCTCAGCTCACACACTATCCCCAAGTGCCAGAGTTATCTGCTCAGCCATGCTGCCGTTGATTGAGACTCAGCCGGTTGCCCAATAAAATACCTTCCATGCTACTTAAAGGACCAAGAAGGGTCTCTCCATGCAGTCCAGAGTAGCAGTAAGTTATGATGCCTATTAAATGGTAGTTTAAGATTAAATGAGTGAGGAACCTGTTTTGTACAGTTGCTGTTCCTCAACATGTTCATCATGTTCTCTGCCCCATACCCAGCCAACAGCAGCCCAGATCATGCATTACACATGGGATGAGGGTATTTACATGGGTAGGAGATACCACCATGTGTCCACATTTCCCCTCTGTGTACCCTACCAATCCCCTTTCCATGTGGAGTCCATGATTAATCTCCTGCGGGGGCGGGAGGGGGAGGGCGAATTTGGAAACCAAAATCAGCTCAGAATGCAGCTACCCACTGACAGCGAAACCACATCACACTATGCTTTACAGCCTTTGCTGGCTGCAAATAAGTTTCTGGGTGAAATTCAAGGCATTGGTCAATCTACAAAGCCCTGGTTACTAAAGAGACCACTTCTATCCTTGTTTCATAATCAGAGAAGCAATCTAAAGTCCACTGAAGTTAAACAGAATTTATCTGTCTTAGGTATTTACATGGCTCCCACTTCAATAGTATCTGAGTGCCTCATAATCTTTAATGTATTTATCCACATAGCATCCCTGTGAGATAGAGAAGTATAATTGACCCCATTTTACTGATGGGAAACGGAGGCAGAGAGACTAAATGACTTGCCCAAGGACACACAGGAATTTTACCCAGTCTCCCAAATCTCAGCCCAGCACCCAAACCACTTGACCACCCTACTTTATTTCATCTTTTTCCATTGACTTCAAATGGGCTTTGAATCAGGCCCTTAAACAAGGCACCTTTCCTGGTGACTGTTCTCCAGGAGAAGTTCCTAACTTCAGAATGTGCTTCCTTCTTGTTCTAGCAGCAACTGGATTGTGTAAACCTTTTGGATACACTGTAAAGGCCATCTTTTATGGTAGGCAATGGGGGGTGGGGAGAAGAGGACGTGCGCAGGACGCTGGAATATAGGGGGACTATATGGCAATTTGTTGAATTGTCTGAATTTTTGTTCTGAGTATTGCCATTGTAAAGCACCAGGAATATGAAATTGGCTGTAGAAAACAAATAAATTAAACATTCCCTTCAATGAACAGGCACTCCTAGAAGCTCACTTTTTTCCTCCAGCACCTGCAGAGACTTTTCTTTACATTAAAAAGCCCATAGTATTTCCATTAAAACATTGAGATGACATGTTAATACAAGTCTTTTTGAAATAAACATCCTTGGAGCTTTTGTGGCACTTAATGCATATGAGTCATGTGAATTTACACTAGCATTCTGAATACTGGGCCTTCCAAGTCATCTCTGTAAGCCCGCATATAATTTAGATTTGATTGTTTTGGGTTTGTAATCCTTTTCAAATTGAGTGTGTCCCCTTTGGATTTCTCACCTTGAATCATAATTGATCTCAGGACTGAAGGGCCTTCGCTCTGCTATGATTGCTTTTAAGGGAAATTAAAACAGAGCAGACAGTGGCATGCTGGTAAATCTTGCCACTGCCTGTAGCTTGCATGCATGAAGCCTTCAAAGTGTGAGAGTCTGGTTTTAGAGAATCAGGACGAATGCATTATTAAACCTTATCTACAGAATGTGATGCGCTGACTGTTCTGTTCTACTATACACAGAGGAGATATGCTAATAATTCAGAATGTCATTGAAATTTTGTCTTAAACGGAAAATTTTATGCTGCTACTATTGTGTTTAGGATTATTGCAACAGGATTCTGCCATTAACAGGGACAGGACTGGGTTCTTTATTTCCTCCCAGTGATCTTTCAAAGGCCAGAGAAAATGGGGTGGATGGGGCTTACTTTATACACCATGGGGTAGGGAGTTGATTTGTTGAGGACACTATCAGAACTGTTTCAGAGGATGGAGATTGATCACCCTGAGCTGTATCATTCACTGTCCAGCTCTATTCTGAAACGGCAACTACAAAAACAGCATATCAGGGCTCCATGTTGCCATCTCTGAGTGACTCCAGATCAAACTTGCCCAGTTTACCTTGTAAAAAAGGTGAACTTGCAGGGCTAAACACTTAGAAAATGCACCGTTGGGTCTGAGTGTTAAGATGGATTCTTTCCTTCTCATGTATCACCACCAGTACAGAGGTACCACAAGCCAATTGACCAGTTCCCACTCTCAGGGTGAAATCCTGGCCTCTGATGCCAAAGGCAAAATTTCCATAGACTTCAATGGTGTGCGGATTTCACCCTCAGTGTTCAATAGGGTTTGCCCAAACGTAACGGAGACCAAAATTTGGGCCCGCAATCAGAATTTAGCTAGTAAGTGTATTATTAATGCACCAGCCAGAACTGAATCTCTTTTTATCTTGTGGTTTCGTTTTCTCTGTATTCTGATAGGAGGAAATGGCTGGAAAAATATATTTAAAAGAAAAAAAAAAAAAAGAGTTAAGTCCTGATCAGCCCTTTTAAATTCTTTACCGTTCTTCCTTGGTGACTTTACTTATGTAAAAGTCATGCTGAACTCAGGAGTCTCCTAAAGTTGAACAAACTTTTTTTAAAAATAGCTCACTTACTCAGCAGGCAGACTTTTAGCCCTGAATATGTCTGTATTACACCACAAAACACACTATATTCAGATAATGTTAGGGTTCTGACCTTGGACCACAATAGCAAGGAAATTCTGAGTTAAGTTTGAACCTCTATCTGTATCTAACATCATACTGTGCCTACAGCATGCATTCTGGGCTTCTGGTACCTTGTGTAGCTATGAAAGGTGTTCTATGGTTTTGGTGACCCTTTCAAAATGTAGGTACAATAGATCAAGAATATGGGTTAAAGTGGACCTGAAGTGTCGATTGTCATTTAAAAAAAAAGAACGGAGAGGTTTTCAGTTCAAAATTTCCTCTTGTGTTAGCAGGGCTCACGCTAAGGTGCTAAAAATTGCTGTGTAGATGATGCTTTGATGTGGCAGTTTGTGCGCTGAAGCCCACCACCCCAGGCTTCAGACCTCAAGCTCCAGCCCAAGGTGCAATGTCCACGCAGCTATTTTTAGCACAAGCCCCACTAGCTCAAGTCTGTGGACCCGGTGGGGAGGCTTGCTCCCAGGTGCCGTGTATTTTGATAAAAATATCCAAAATAAGTATAGAAATGCAACTGATGTACAGCACACTGATTGTAAATGTAGAAATGCAGTTTCTTTATATCAAATTTTACACATGCAAAAAAAAAAAAAGGCTCCTCTTACTGAAGATTCAGCATGAGAAATTCCCGGGCAAAGGGAGAGCTTTTTCCTTCTTCGATTAAAAGGGAATCCAAGAGTTGGGGTTAATACAAAATTGTGGTTGTAACATGACCTCCAGAACCAGTCATTACTCCATAATCACCTCAGGAGTGAAACCAGCAATCAGGCAAGATTGATTGATTTATTTTTTTTGCATTCCTATTATTTACATCTCCTTTGTAAAAGAATAATTAATAAATTCTCCCCAAGGCAGCATCATTACATGCTAAATTTTAGCCCAGAGTGAACTGTTACAGCTAATCTATAATCCCTTTTGTAAGACTATGGATATGCTGAAAAATTATTTAATTTAATAAACATGCCCATTACCTAAAATAACAGGGAACATATACAACTTTTATGGTAGCTAGTGACTCTTAAATAAAAGACATTTTATGTAAACACAAATATTCCCCCAGTATAATCTCCACATTACTTATCAGCACTACCACCTTATGTCATCAACTTGAATTTATGCTCAACCAACAAAGTCAGCCCTTACTGCTTATGTATCCAGTTCTCCATGTTTTCTCCCAATCTCTAATAAGAACCTTCATGCTTTGTTCCATGCTGCCCCTCATGTGCAGGAACAAATTCCACCCCTAACCTGCCCCCAAATCTGTAAAGCCACTACAGTGTCCCTCTTAAACTCCTCCTTAAGGGTTTAATCCAAAGCCCATTGAAGTTAATGGAAGTCTGACTAAATTCTGCCATGCTTCCAGTTAACAACCAACAAGGTAAGGTCGCAAACATATTGCTATTACTTTGTCCTCCTATCCCCAACAATTTGTTTGAGCCACTGGTTATGTCTGCTCATTAATCTTTTGAAGGCAGGAATTGTCTTTTCTCTACATGTTGGTACAACACGATGAGGCCCTGATCTCTGATGGGGTCTCTAGGTATTCCTGTAATACAAATAACATCCTACATGGCCCGCCCTTGGGCAAAAATATGAGAGATGGGATGGGTTTTGTATAATACCCTAAATGTCAAACAACTCAAACCAAGTACTGATGCTACTCATCCTGAGTAAGGGTACCATACTCCCCAATACACAAGTGGGACCACTTCTGACACAAGGTAATACTCACTGTGACTGAAGGACATTGTTTTGTTTGCTGTTTGTTTCCTAATCAGTGTTATCGCTTGCCCTGCATACTTACTGGTTTATTATTTTAGGATTGCTCATGGCAGCTGGTCAGCTGTAATTGCTTTTGGTTTTTTTAAATGAATTGCTAGATTATACTTTTAAAAGAATAGAGATTTTATGGATTCTGAAAAATACATAAGAGAAAAAGATAAATTTTCAGTGTAACAACTTTGATAGTGTCCTGTTTGCTATAACATAATGTTATAGCTGGGGTAGGCAACCTATGGCAAGCTGATTTTCAGTGGCACTCACACTGCCCGGGTCCTGGCCACCAGTCCGGGGGGCTATGCATTTTAATTTAATTTTAAATGAAGCTTCTTAAATAAACATTTTAAAAACCTTATTTACTTTACATACAACAATAGTTTAGTTATATATTGTAGACTTACAGAAAGAGACCTTCTAAAAACATTAAAATGTATTACTGGCACATGAAACCTTAAATTAGACTGAATAAATGAAGACTCGGCACACCACTTCTGGAAGGTTGCCGACCCCTGTGTTATAACAATGAGGCTATATCTGTATATTTAGACTCTTGCAAGAATGTATTCCAAATCTTCAGTGTTATGCTGCATAGCATTTAAGGTCTGCCTGGGATATTGGAAATACATTTCTAATGGCTTTCTCCATGCAAAAGAGATGATATAGATTACTAACAGCAGATCTATTAATCATCAATTTAAGTGCAGCTTGCCTTCTGCATACAATATCTATAAGTGTTTGTATATCTCTGCAATCAATGTTTGTTTGGCAAGCCACAGAAGAGAGTTGTCAAATATCTAAATCTTTGAGAGATGTAGTTTGTAGTTGACCTTTATTCCAGATTGTATTTGTGATAAAAAGATTTTTTAAAATGTTTACTTTCATGGGAAAACACAATTGCATTTCTCAAAGACCTGAGGGACTTTTATTGCTGCCTGTCTGTTCTTTCACATCAACAGCACCAACTTAAGAAAATATGATTTTCTCTCATCTTTGTAGTTTCAAAAGGTATTGCTGCATGTACAAGGCTGAGAAAGTGGTGGGAGAAAAAAATAAATCCAATTACTTTATTAGTTTAATTGCAATGCTTCATACACTAGGAGACCAAATGGGAACTCTAATCAATTTGCAAATAAAGTCTAGCCAGATTTTACATAGTTCTGGTTGCTGGAGAAACCTATTTACATTCTAAAGAGTGCATTCATCAATTGCTGGTCAAACAACATCTAAGTATTTGCTTTTTCTTTCACAGTCAGGCTTATAAATATTGTTGTAATTCAGCAGCAAGAACTACAGAGGCCTCTTTCATCTTACTTGAGCTCTCATGCTGAGAAGCAGGACTGGTCAAATTAGTAGTTTATTTAATAAATAAACTGTGATGAAATTAGTCCTGCTTGCAAAATTCAAATCATTTGTGAACCAGTCTTGACTTCTGTTAATCTATTTCTGATGTACAAGTATTCACAGACCCTCATTTCAACTTTGGGAATATTCACAACCTCTTTGCTCTGAATATTCACTATTTGCTCTTTGTGCTGTGTGACTGGTCACATTAAGTAACAGGGTATTGTATTTGCTCTCATTGGATGACAAACTCTTAATCACCCCAAAAATACTTGTGTTCCTAGGAGTATTCGTACAAACAACAATTTCCCAAATAGCTGTATGAACCAAAACCTATGTGCTGAAGCACAAACCTAGGAAAACCAAACAGCGGTTTGGAATTGTTGACAAAATCCTCTTAGGTGTTGTATTTGACCAGTTCTAATTGCATTGTAATGCTCAGTGTAGATAGCACCTCTGCCGATAGTCGGTGCTATACCTTAATATTACTGTTGTTTTGTATGTTATTTTGTTGTATTTGAAGGCAGTGGCGGGGGGGGGGGAGAAGGGGTTAGTACGAAATTAAGTTTTGCCTCTGGTGCTGGAGTTGTTACTTGCAGTGTTCCAGTAAAATCTATAAGCCAGTATAACAGTATTGAGACTCCTACGTCAATCTCAGAGGCCTCCATCATTCAGAATGACTTTCCTGTTACAGAGGTGTCGGGGACTCAGTGCCAGGCATAATTCTAACACTATTTTAAGGGTATTTGGCCTCAGGTTTAACTATTTGTCTGAAGTTCTTGGCTGCATTAAAAAAAAAGTATAAATTAAGACTGCAAGACAAGGTGATTTACTAAGACAAAGAATGCAGCGTACACCTTCCAAAGAAAAAAAAACAAAAAACAAACAGCTGGAGACTCAGCAGCCACATCCTATAGCTTTGAAATGCTGTGCAGGATGCTAGAATGTCATGTCAAAAGCATTTGCTGCTATGATTCTTGCTGTATATTCAATCTAAACTCTGTTGGGCTTCTGTTGCCGGAGGGTTGGGCTTTGGGAGCTTTTCCTACAATCTGCTGTGGTAAAGCCAGGCAGAGATTTTATTGAATTCAGCCTCTATATACTTTGCCATTAGGTGAGAGCAAAATTATGATTAAACCACAAGGAGCGAATGTGAGCAAGCTGTGTTCCAGTTGTCCATTGTCTTTTGATCCTGAGGTGGCTCATGTAAGTGACAAGTAAAGTAATTTTTTTCCCCCCAGACAGATGCGGAAAAGTCCTTTGGGAAGAAAGGTGCAGTATTAATGCGAGGTGGTGATAAATAAGGGAATGCAGTAAATTGAGAAAAGTTATGGATCTTGCTGCTTCATTCAGGACAAACACAGCCTCCTCTCAAACAGAAAACTCAATGTTTGAGCCATGCTATTTCCTCTCTTTCAATCTTGTAGGGGAAAATAAATAAATAAAAACAAAGCCCTAATGTTGAACTATGCCATCTGGAAAACAGCAAGATACTTCACACACACACACAGCATTGGGTGTACCTTGTTGTTCCCTAATGAAAAACAATTGTTCAACCGTGTGTGTCAGAGGCTCTAAAATGCAACAGTTAAAAGAGGTTCTCCATTAGCCCAAATACTAGAGGCCTGTGTTTTAAGCCCCAGATCAGCAAAGTACTTAGGCATGTGCTTAATTTCAAACATCTGAGGTGTTGCATTGAAATGAACTGGATCAGTCACATGCTTGAAGTAAAGCAATTCTTTAAGGCACCAATCCTGTTCCCACTGAAATCAATCACAAAATTCCTAATGACTGATATGGTGCAGGATTAGAGCTGGTCTGAGAATGGAATTTCCACCATGTGGGAAATTGACATTTTGAAATTTGTTTTTATTTTGAATCAGAACAAAAGAAGTTTAGAAACTGCCTGCGCAATGAAAATTTGAAAAAAAAAATTGGAATAATCCAAATGTTTTGTTGTGATAATGTTGAAATATTATATAAAAATAAAAGTTAAAGCAGAAACATCAAAACAAAATGTAATGATAAAGTCAAAACATTTCACCTTCTCAAAATGAAACACTTTGACATTGTAAAATTGCAAGTTTTGACTTCCCCCGCCATAGAAAACGTTATTGAAATTGACACTTTCCTGCGAAATGTTTCGATTTCAATTAAATTGCATTTTCTGACAGACAGCTGTTCTGTTGAAAGTTTATCAATTAGTTCTATACAAGACTGATCCTTAAGTGGTTCCCTGCATCAGGGCTTCTGAGCAGAAGGATCCGAGTTGAAGAAGGCTGTGGAGTATAATGCAGTGACAACCATGGAGGCCTTGGAGGCCATGAATATTTTACAGTGAATTTGCTTCTTTTTCAGAGACATATTTATGTTTGTTTATTTTGGTTCCTGTCTAAGCACATAGTCTTTACTTGGGGCCTGACTGAGAACTCCTTATGCACACTGGTGAGCAGTTACTCCGATAAGCTGTCGCTACCAAATTCTGCTGAACCTGACATTGTAAACACTTTGGTTGGGGGTGGGAAAGCCAGCTAGCAGATTGTGCTAATAGATATTTTGTGTAATATTTTAGAACTTTCATATTCTAGATATAAATTAAACTTCCATTAGAAAGGAGAGATGCCTGGCAACAGTATTGAACAGATATAGGGTGGGCTTGCTTATGTGAGTAACTGTTCACTAATGTGTGCATGAGGGTCACAACCTAGCCCTTATACATATTGCAAATGATGAGAGTAAAAATACAAAACCAATTATCACACTTGGCAACAGTTTCCACCATGGCAAATGGGTGCCCACACTGAGACAACCTGGGCCTGATTCAGAAGCACTGAGCCCTCCGACCTCCAACTAAAGTCAATGGGAGGCAGAACCTCTTGAAAATCAGGCCCATGGTGCCTCAAGTTAGACAGCCAGGTATTGAAGCATCCCAAAAAAATCAGTGACTATTTTTGGAGGGGGGAAAATGTGTCTATTCAATGCTGTTGAATGAGCATAAGAACATGCTAGCAACCTGATACGTGGGAGCAGGACCAATCAGAGGGGGGACCAGGAGGGCCATTTGGCCTGGGCCTCAAGCTCAAAGGGGGCTTCAAATTTAGACACTTGTTTTGGCATTTGATAAGTTTCACAACTTGTTTTTATGTGCATGAAAGCTAGATTTTTCCTCAATAATTTGTGCATTTGCACAGAAAAAGGCTAGAAAAGCATTTGTTATTTAAAAAAATATTAAAATTATGTCTCACTATTTTTGGTGCCTTATTTTGTTTTCATGTGTCGTCATTTTGTACTATGGCTAGGGGGCCTCAAAAGTTGGAAGTGGCCTGGGCCTCTCTGGACCTCTGAGAGGGCCTACAGGGGAGTATATAGGGTGATATGATGTAAAATTGACAATTTGTTTCAGGTTTAGACACTCCTTCTGTTATATTCTCCAGCAGAATATTGCATATACAGACTGAGCTAAATGCCATTTTTCCATCAAAATATTCTTCTATGGTACTTGTACATCTGTTCAGCATTGTTACCAGGTACCTATCCTCTCCAGTGAAAACTAATTATGCCTAGAACATTTTTGTAATATTTTAAGTAGTAGCATTTAGCACAAACCTGCTAGTTTTCCCCCACACGAGAACTATTTACAATTTCAGTGGACCATTTGAATACTCAACTCACATTTTATCTCGATAATTAAAGTGAAGGAATATAAATCACTAGACTATTGTTCCTTGAACAAGATCTAATGCGTTTTAGGGGGAAAAAATGGAATTTTCTCATGCTAGTGGAGCAATTATGTCCATTAGGTATGGTGCTTCTTTAAAAGGATGGTGTAATCTAATTAGAGGGCCATATACAATATTTTATTAAGATGACATTTTGGATTTTAGCACAGTTCGCATTTATGGTAAGAGGCCACTGCTTTGTGAATCTTTAAAAACAGTCCAAATAGACAATTTATCATCTTGAAGAGTATGACTGTTTATGTTTCATGGAGATTTAAAGTAAGGTGACTGCTGTCTAGCCAGTGAGCAATTTTTAAAATAGCCTTCTATAATACTTTCTCAAAAGCTATTACAGGCCTGTGTGCATATAGAGAGATCATCATCAGTGTACGGCAAACAACTGACTGTAAACATACTTTCGAGAGACATGTGAAAATTATGGTGAGGGACAAATGAATGTCGGAGCAGGTAGACTACTTTTTTGAGACTATAAATTTTAACAGAACTATTAAAGTAGACTATCCAGAGTGAATCCAGGCTATTTTAATTTAGTGTGTATGTGTTCTGAGGTAAAGTAGAGCCAGTGGTAAAGTGCTTTTTCAATTAATTTTGAAAGCAAGTGTAGGCCTGATACTAGCCCTCAGTTTCCCGGATGCATTGGAAAGCCCCTATTAAATCAGAGAAGTGACATTTGTCAATCTTTAGCCTGATGAAAAAAGAGTTTGTATTTAAAGATAAGTTACCAAAAAGTGTGCTAAGGAGCTGCAAAGGATGTGAATGATAAGGAGGAGACAGAGGGGCTGCCTACTGCATCAGGAAGGCTCTTAAAAGGAAATCCTGTCATTTGGCGGTTAGAGGAGGAAAAATGGAGAACCTTATTTTAGACTGGGAGTTGTGAGCACTGTTTTCAGTGGAATTTGGGTGCCTAAGTCCTTTATGTTCTTTTGAAAATCCCAACCTCAACTTTGAAAACTTTATAAATGGCTCAAGCTCCATGATGATGGGCATAGTATAAATACCTCGACAGTGATCACTGACTTCCACTGCCATCTCAGCCACACCCTCAGCTAGTGTAAATCAAAGTAGCTCCATTGAAACCTAACACTCGTACTACAGAACTCAAGGGACCTGCATCAGTGTACACCAGCCAAGCATCAGACCTTTGATTTTTAAGTTGAGAATTGTCTCAGTAACCTTTGCCAGAAACCTGAACAATCTTGAACTCCAGACTCTGGTTTTGGAGGAGAGCCAAAGAATAATATTAAGCTTTTGACATATAGTTTTCATACTGTATAGAAAAAAATTGGCTGAAAGTATTTACTGTTGCAAAGACTCCTCAAATACATTTGTTAGTCTCTAAGGTGCCACAAGTACTCCTGTTCTTTTTGCGGATACAGACTTAACACGGCTGCTGCTCTGAAACCTATACTTGTCTTATCACCTAGAGCAGGGGTCGGCAACGTTCGGCACACAACTCGCTAGGGTAAGCACCCTGGCGGGTCGGGACAGTTTATTTACCTGCTGAGGCGGCAGGTTCAGCCGATCGCAGCCCCCACTCGCCGCGGTTTGCCGTCCCTGGCCAATGGAGGCAGCGGGAAGCCACGGCCAGCATATTCCTCGCTTCCCTGGCTTCTCTGGCTTCCAAAATGTTGGTGTCAGAGGCTTACCTGATTGTTCAACAAGTATTCCATCACTCTATCTGAAGGATCAAATTCACTACCAGCTTAGGTCTCTTCCTCAGACAGAGACCTGCAAAAATGGTGACACTGTCTGAGGAGAGGGTATGTGACAATATCACTTTCCAGAACCCAATTATCCGCTTGGTCACAAAGGTCAGATCGAGAGCCTAACAATTACAAAGATTATCTGCGAGCCAAATTCTCTGGTGGCATCCCTGGGCAGAACTCCATTGACTTCAGTGAAGCTACCTCAGTTTATCTCAGCAGAGAATTTGGTCCTATGGCTGAATTCTTACAGTACTATAGATGGCACTGAGGCGCAAACTTGGGATCTTCAGCAGCAAAAACATAGGCTGTTGTACCATTGGTGCTAAAGACAAACTCCTTATTTAGCAATAACCAAGCAGTATACTGTTCTCATCACTGAAGCCAGCCTCTAGAGAAAGACATGGTCAAATGTACTAATTCTGTGCATTACATTTAGAGTTTGGGCCATTTTAGAGATAAGAGCCTGTTGGTAATAATCACACTTGGATCAGAATTCCATAGCTTTGGGGTGTTTGGATCAGAGTTTGGCTTGGTTCCAGATTACAGGAAAACAATCAAAATAAAGGTTAATCTAGTCCCCTGTCCTGTATAAACTCTGGCAATTATTCCACCAGCAATTATTTTGACCCACTTCCTTTTAAACATACCAACTATATTGCAGGTCAATAAGCATGTATCACCCTCGGGCAAGGAAACAGAAATGGAAATGCAGTAGGCATTAAATATTCTGTTCATGTTCAGAGTGGATCTAAGTTATTTGACATATTGATCTTTGGGGACAGTTTCCTTTGCAGCAACCTCCCTCTATTCTCCCTCTCCAGGGCCCCTTACAGACCCTCCCTCCAAGTCTTATCAGTCCTACCACCCTCCACTTGGGGCTTGGTTAACGACAACCAGTCTCACCAATAAACTCCATCACTGCATTCCAAAGGTTCACACTTATCTCTGGCTCTTCTGCCATCCACACAGACCTCTTCACCTGCCACAGCCTGCTCTTCATGGAGTTGCCTCTCCTAGTGGTCTCTGCCTGGGTTTAGCCTGCTGGCTTCCTTCTCTTGCCAGTGTGTCCCGTTCTATATACTGCCCTCCTTCAGAGAGCTCCTTTCAGCTAGCTGGAAGAAATGGGAGCCCTGCCCCACCCTACACTACAGGGTTCCTGATCCCAGGCCACTAGAGGAACAGTGTCCTGGGGACTTCTCCCCGTCAACTCACAATTCCCTGGGACCACTTCCTCTCTTCCATTATCAGGTCACTTCCTCGGTCTTTGGTCATTCCAACTGGGTCTTCCGGCCTCCTCTTCTCTTAAAGGGCCAGCATACCCCATTAGAGTTGGCAAAGCCTTTTTAGGCAGATAAGTTACAGAATAATCTACATGGATCTTTATTTTTATAGTATTATAGTATTCTACAATTATTGTCCAAAATGCTGCAATTTACCATATGGCTATGCTATAGGGTTTGAGGCAGTTACTGTGGAACACTAAAAAAAAAGGGGAGGGATTGACCTTAAAATATTGGAGACCCTGTTTACTCTGCATTAAAATAAACCACAGTATATTTGGTAACAAACAGGGGTTTGCCCTAATATCCTTATTAGCCAAGGAAATTTTGGCGGAGAATTCATTGGTTGCTCTCCTCTACCCTAGATGTTGCGGCATGTATACTGTTGAGACAAGGCTTTGAGAACCTTTGGAATAAAGGGAAAATGTAAATGCATGCAAGACATGATCATATTACTTATTCACCATTTGTTTATATAACGAATGGTGGGGGGGGGGAAAGGTTCTAAACAATATCCACTGATGGCAAAGTTCTAGAGGTACTCAAGAATGCACAAGATAATTTTTTTTCTGATAATTACCACCTCTGGAAGGTGTATGTCTGATGTACAGCTATGCCTCTTTACCCACCTACCCCAGGGCAACCTTTTATTTTACAAAATAAACTGAGTTTTTATTTAAAAGAACACACTATGTAACCTACAAATACATTTATGAATGGCATAACCTTGTGTTCAGCGCTTCAAGGGACAAGGGTCTGCAGCCTTAAGTGGCTCAGCCCAGAATTTTGAGTGTTGTGTATTTGCAGTTCAGTTAGCTTAAGAACTGGCTAATGGCTGCAGAGCCTTTCACGTCTAAGTCAGTCACTTGTAACCAGCACAGGTCCCCTTTGTTACTGTAAAGCACACCACTAACAATGCAAAAGCACGTTTCCATCGTCTATGTGAATTTAAAAAAAAAATCAGTTCTTCTGAGTTTATTTCTGTACCATGCTCAGGGGCCTCTGGTTCAGATTACTTTAAAACAAATAAGAAAATACTAATTATGCCGGTCTGATAGATCTATGCATGCACTGAGTCTTTCCTGACTAGACAAGAATTCCCAGTAATAGGCTTCGAGCTAGAAGTGAGATCAGAAGAGGGATAACTGGCTGCTGCAAGATCCACTGTAGACAGAAGCAACAGTGTTGAGCATAGAGCTGTTCAGAAGGCTACATTCTTCATGCAGAAATATATTTTGCTTCATTCCATATAAGAAGATTTTTATATCATTTATAGTCTCACTTGGTTTATTTCATTTGCATACCTATGTTTCTTGTTATTGAGGGTATGTTGGTTGGTGTTGAACATTCTGGATTATTCAAATTATGTCCAAATCTTCTTTTATCTAAGTCTATTTGAATTCTGATTTGATCTTTGTACTCTTTGAATGAACCATTTGAAATATATGTATTTTTCCTTTTTTTGTTTTACTTTAATAGGTCCTTCTTCAAAGACTCTTATGCTGCCAAGATGTTTTATAAATATTATAGATTTTAAACTTAGATGTGATTCCTGCTCCAATATACTTACATTTCTGTGTTTTGTTTCTTCCACTCTCCCTGCTAAAACTTTACAATGTATACTTCTGTGTTTGAGCCAGGAATATCTAGACCATCCTACAATGTGTCATCTCATTATTGACAATGTCACCCCAGTAGAATCAATGTATGCAGATATCTTATAAGGACAAACTTCAGAAGGCCATGGGTCAGGTCAAACAAACAATCTTTTATCTTGAAGAGGGTTTACACATTGCCATTTATCCATTCTTACTTGGCTGCATAATAGTAGATTTCCCCTTGGGTAAGAGTAAAGTTTAAAGAAAATGCAAAACAAAAAAGGGTTATAGCCCCACATGTAGTCAACACTACCTTAAACATACAAAATTAATAGAGTTTATAAGGAGGAGGGAATTATTAAGTAGGAGGGCATGTAAGTATGCCTTGGTAGGAAACTTTCCCATCCTGCAAGAGTTTTAGAGATTAAAAAAAAAAAAAAAAAAAAAGTTTTCCATCCCAAATCAGAATGAAAAATAGAACTCTTGAAAAATTTGTGCACTGACGAGCGGAAAAAAAAATCAAAAATTTTCATTTGATAATTTTGCAACATAGTTTTGATTTTAAAACTTCTCTTTTTAAACTTTGTTTAGTCAATTAAGTTAAGTTTCAAAACATAGTAGTTTCGAACCAAAAAAAGAAAACCCCTTTTTACCTGGAAAAAGTTAAAAATGGAACATTTCTACAATTCCAAAATGTTTTTCAACATTTTTGCAAGTTGGGAAAATTCATCTAAACTGACCTTGTCTTGCAACACTGGGTTTCAACGACTTGGCATTTTTTTTATTTTTTTTTTTGGCAAAAAATGTTTCATTGAAATCCTCATTAACGTCAGATAAGTAAAGCTAGTTGGAAATTTTTCAATCAAAGAAATAACTCCCTTTGTACATGCAGGACAAAGCTTCTGCCAAACCCACTTGAAAAAGTTTTTGCTTGAACAAACAAACATCTGAGAGACTTCTTAGGAAAAGCCCACGCGGGTTGAGAGGTTACATCACTACATCCTGAACTACAATCAGAACCAGCACCACAGTTTTAGTAGAAACCACACCAAGGCACTACAATCATGTCGGAGCACAGGGCAATAGCTTAAGGTTCCTGAGAAGGCGGAAATTTTTCCTTTAGGAGCTAAGTCTGCGCCCTTTTGAGAAATTTTGTTCTGTTCAATTTATTTTTTTTAAAGATAATTCTATTAACATTTTTCCTTCAGCAATATTTTTACAGAACTAAATTCACTGTTTTCACAGGCCACTAGCCACGTGTAAAGCTTTATCATGTACATACCGATCCTACTCATGCCAGTAATCTTTATCAATGCAAATAGTCCTATTGATGTCAATATATGGTGGAAGCCAGTGGAATAAAAGTCTTGAATCAGAGATGTACTGAGAACCTACATCTCCAGTTACTAGTCCACCTTTTTCAATGGGAGATGGAGGGCTTATTCTAGAAACTAAATTTTTCCCCATCATACTATTTAAATATGACTAGTGCTATAGTAAATGAAACAATGAATTCACACTACTTTGGCTCTTTTGGGTAATGCTGACTGCTAATTTGGCTCCTGAACCACTGATGTCTGAGTATCACTGATCTACACTTAGAGGCTAATAATCCTTATTGTCTGAAGGATTCTAAAATGAGAATTACTGTGAGGTTTCATTTGTGCCAGACATTATATGAAAACAAGAAATGAAATGAATCTCAGTCTCTCTGGGCTTGTGTGTCCTAATATAGACACATTTTATTACTTTTCTCCAACTTAGCCGGCTCCCTCTGTCCACTGATAGCCTCAGTTATTCATGTTCATGAAACCTGAAGGACCAATATATTAAACAAAGATTGTTTATGGCACACTGAAAAGAGATTGACCAGTCGAGACAATTCTCAAATGCTTCCTATTCAAAGGAGAATTGCTATTATAAATGCTGAATGGGCATCTCTCTCTCTCCCCCTGTAATGGGGCAACTGGTTATATAAATATAAAAAGATATTTGAAAAAACATACTTTTGGGAAACATACTTTAGGAAAGTATAGTTCCACAAAATATCACTATTAAGAATACAGGCAACAGTAACTCCAGCAGTGTTTTGAAATTTTAACAAAGTTGTGTGGAATATAAATGCTAGAAATGAAAACTGTAAGCTTTCAGGATCCAAAAAAATATTGAAACCAACATAGCATCATTTCTATCCAAAAGGGAATGATAGGGCGTGAGAGGGGTCCAGTTTTGTAAAAGACAGCCTTATTTAGAATGACAAAACACAATGGCTTTTTAATGTTCTATTATTCAGCTCATTCTTTCCTCATATATTGCTAAAAATCTATCCTTCCCCAGCCCACACATGCTTCTTTGAAATTGTCTTTAGCAGCTGTTTCCTGTTGGAACTTATGAGAGCAGGTTTGCAGATAACCAACATCTGTTATTAGCCTTTTAAATGATCTGTGAGGGCCCAGTGTTTCCTCAAAGTGGCTTCCACTTCAGGAGAGAAATAGTGTCCCAATTTCATGGATATGCTCCAGCAGGTTTGCACCACTCTGGCATCACCACAGCAGAACAAAGCAGGTGACAACTGCTGGTGAAACTGGCCCTTCTGATCTAGAGAACAATCAAGGTTCAGATAACCAGAGGTGAAATCCTAGCCCCACTGAAGTCAATGGGAATTTTGCCATTGACTTCAATGGAGCCAGGATTTCACCTTAGGTTTACATGATTATTTCAGGGATACCGATGAAAATGATGCCACCTTTCTATATAGTACAGAAAGTGGTTATAAAACACGAGTTATGGCACAAGCTTCATCAGAACAGTTACTATAGCAAGAATTCATCATCCTTGAGCCTGAACCCTAGAACTGATTTGGTCTCAATCCCTAACTCTGAACCCCAGTAATACAGATCTGCACACTACCTCCTTGATTCAACTCTAGTGCAAGGTGAAAGCATAGACTGGCTCTTTGAGACAAATTATTCAAAGGAGCCTTTTTTAGTATGTGGGCGTAAGTTTAGAGTCAATTTTGAACATATGGCTCTTTGCAGGCTGCTTTTCAGAACTGGCAGGTACATTTCTTCCATTGCTGCACTCTTTGTCACTTCTATTCTGGTCTATATACACCATGTTTATCACCATAGTATCTGAGCACCTTCCAGTAGTGGGTTAAGCAATGCGATTACAAATCTGTCATGTGTTTGTTCGCTCATCCTCTCCACAGAGAGAGAAATGTGTGCAGTGGAGCGACTTGTTTTAGTAATGTGGTTTTGTGTGACAGTGGCTTTTATTTCTATATAAATATATATGTATGTGTACACACACACTTAATACCATACCAGTAGCCACATAACTGGGTTGTAGGTAGAACTGGCCGGAAAATGAGATTTGCATTTTGTAAAAACATTCAAGGTTTCAACGCAGAATGAAGGTATGACCTCTCAATTTTTCATGGAGAGAGAGAGGCTCACACAGCCCAGTGGTTAGGTCATTCACTGGGTTGTAGGAGACCTAGGCTCAAGGTTATGCACTGCCTGCTTTGGATCAGGGACTTGAATCTGGATTTCCTACATCCTAAAGTGAGTGCCCTAACAACTGGGCTATAGCGTCAGTCTCTCTGGGAGTCACTACATTTCTCCTATTGGAGCTGTTCCACTTAGTATAAATTATTAAATATTAATTAGGGCCAAGTGAAAGATCTTGTAACTCCTTCTCCATTATTAAGAAATAGCTGTAGAGTCATTATGCAGAACAAACTCTCACCTTTAGCCAAGGTGCAGGGATTGTAGAATAGAACAACTGGGGTCACTAACTGCACAGCCTGTCTGTGCTGTGACTAGCTGAGACAATCATAGGTGCTGGAAGTAAGGGTGCCAGGGGTGCTGCCGCACCCTCTGACTTGCAGTGGTTTCTGTTATATACAAGGTTTACAGTTTGGTTCAATGGCTCTCAGCACCCCCACAATACAAATTGTTCCAGCCCCGCTGGAGACAATATCATTTCAGTACAAGTATTGTTAATTTCATACTTAGGGGCTTATTACATTAAGAATATGGTATTGAAAATAACATCCTTTTTTGTAAACCTGCTAAGCACAATCAACATAATGGAACCTGTTCAGTCCTGCCTCCTGGCTTGAAACCATGACTAAAGTGCACCTCCTTGTGTAATCAGACACTCCTGGGTGATATCAGTCTCTGTGTTGCTGCCATAAAGCTAGGTGCGCATTAGTGCAAAACTAAGTGCCTGGGGCCTGATTTTCATAACTGCTCCACACAGGACCATTCAAAGGCCACCCAGAGACCATTATTTCCTGTAAGCTAGTAATTATTATGCAGCTGAGCCAGAGAAGTGTCAATGACAGGAGCAGTGGGGAAAACAGAGGTTGTAACACCAAAATACACATTAGTGTGCTGCTGGTTGCCACCCGAACAGCTGAAATCCACTTGTCTGTCCAGCCCAGTGAAGCCTTAGCTGCTTGTACTGTTGAGTTGCCAATCCCAACTGTAAGAATTTTTTTCTACAATGCTTTGTACTTCTGTAATAGCTGTTGAGACCAGAGTTACAATTTAGCCACCTGTAAATCTGAGTTGTCTGAGCTAGTTCACACATGGAGCAATGCCTTGAAGGCAGCACTAAGCCTGAGTGAAGCTAATGCGGAAGGGATGCTTTCCATTTAGAGACTTTGATTAATCACACTTACACATGCTCATCTTGTGCACAAATCCCACACTATTTCCTGTTTGCACAGCTAAGGAGATTTAGGATCAGTTACACTGGTGCAACTCACTGCTAATGTGCAAATTACACTGCTCTCCAGCCAAAATGCTTCTGAAATAAATGTAGTCAAACTTTACTAATTCTGGGTCACTGAGAACGAAAATGATGCTTAAAATTGTTGATTGGCTCTAGTTTTCAAGATATGCTATTGGGTCAGTATATACGACCCTTGACTTGGGAATGGCGGAGGATAAGTGAGTTATAAAGGGAAGGGATCTCAGTTTAAACCAGAAATGACTAAAATACATCTTTGACTGGATCTAGGAATAAATCTATGACTGGGTTTGGACAGTACTTGCTTTTTAGGCAAAACAATGAATGATGCAATCTGAAGCTGGCATTGCGTCATACATGATATGAATTGCATCATGTTATTCCTAGAAGTCATGGATGATGCAATCATAACGAAGCTTACATCACTCTGCTGAACGAATTGCCCTATATCAGCTCTAGAAATCATACAGTGTCGTGCTCTCTTATTTGTCAGTGTTTGATTTTGCAAAGGGACACATTTCTGTTTAGCCAAAGTGAGCAGAGATGCTTCGTACTTGTGTGAACAGTGCAGATAACTTCTGCTATGTTTGTGGTGAAGTGACTTTTGCATCACAAAAGCGCAGTATAACCACTATGGTTAAGAAAGCCTATCACCTTTATTTTGGCTGCAAAATTGGAGATCAGGACAAGAGGTAGGCCCCACGCATATGCGGCAACACTTGTGCAACAAATCTTCGCCAGTGGTTGAACAGGAAAAGGAAATCTATGCCTTTTGCAGTGCCAATGATTTGGAGAGAGCCAACAGATCATACCAGCAATTGTTACTTCTGCATGGTGACTCCAGTTGGGAAAGGTGTGTCAAAGAAGAAAAAGTGGACTGTGCATTATCCAAACATTCCATCAGCTATACGCCCAGTACCCCACGGAGAAGGACTGCCGGTTCCTGATGCACCAGAATCATTCTCTCTTGAGTCAGACGAGGAAGAGGAAGAGGATGAAACTTCTGGTCCTGAACCATCAATGTCACAGGACCCACATTTTCTCCCATCCTCCTCCTCTGAACCACACCTCATAACACAAGGTGAACTGAATGACCTTGTCAGGGATTTGGAACTACCCAAGAGTAAGGCAGAGCTGTTGGGCTCCAGACTACAGCAGTGGAATCTCCTGGCAGGTGATGTTAGGGTTTCCATGTTCCGTGACCGTCAAAAGGATCTTGTCCCATTCTTCTTCATGGAAGGTGATCTTGTAGCCTGCAACAACATCGATGGTGTGATGGCAGCCCTCAACATTGTTCACGATCCGGATGAGTGGAGACTGTTCATTGATTCATCGAAGATGAGTCTTAAAGCTGTTTTACTGCATAATGGCAATGTTTTGCCATCAATTCCAGTTGGTCATGCAGTCCATATGAAGGAAACCTATGACAACATGAAACAACTTTTGAGGTGCATAAACTATGACCAACATCAGTGGCAGCTTTGTGGCGATTTGAAGGTTGTTGCTCTCTTGCTTGGTCTGCAGACTGGATACACAAAGTACTGCTGTTTTCTCTGCGAATGGGATAGTCGTGCAAGAGATTCCCACTACATCAAGAAAGATTGGCCACTCCGACAGTCATTGGAGCCTGGGAGGAAAAGTGTTCAGCATCCACCACTTGTTGAATCAAGGAAGATTTTGTTACCACCCTTATATATCAAGCTGGGTCGATGAAGAACTTTGTCAAGGCCATTGACAAAACACAAGCAGCTTTCAAGTACCTCCGTGGAAAATTTCCAAGGTTAAGTGAAGCTAAGATAAAGGAAGGTGTCTTTGTTGGTCCTCAGATTCGTGAACTTCTTCGAGATGATGCATTTGACCATGCACTGCATGGCAAGGAAAAGACGGCATGGAAAGCCTTCCAGTTAGCGGCAATAAATTTTCTCAGAAACAACAAGGCAGACAACTACAGGTTATTGGTGGAAAACCTCCTCAAGGCATACAAAAGCCTTGGTTGCAACATGTCACTAAAGAGACATTTTTTGCACTCTCATCTAGATTTTTTTCCACTGAACTGCGGAGCAGTGAGCGACGAGCAAGGCGAGCGATTTCACCAGGACATTGCAACAATGGAGAAACGCTACCAGGGCAAATGGAGCCCATCAATGCTTGCAGACTATTGCTGGACAGTGACAAGAGATGCTCCATTTAATGAATACAAGAGACAAGCCAAGAAGCGCCGAGTAGACACTGAATAGGACTAAGCTATGTACATAATAGTTTTTTGCCTTTTGTTTCATAATAAATTTTATTTATATAACCCTTTTGCTGATTTTTAAAGTGTTACATAAACAGGACAGGTGAAATATTATCATGTAAAGCAACCATAAACACATGAAAAGACCTAGGTTTACAATTTATGATTAAAACTCTACTATCTACACAATATACATAGACATAAAATGTAAAAACCTAAATATCTTAGAAACAGTAGCCAATCAGTTGTTTTAATTGTCATATTTGAATTCAGCACATCAAATTACATAATAAATAGCACATTTTATCTCTGAAGCAGACGACTTCTCAAAAATTGTAGACCAGTGTTACACTTTCATATTGCTTACACACACCCCAGGGGACTACTCTCACATGCTCTTGCAATCTATTTATTGGTGGGCTAGCACAACCAGGTACAATGCTCAGAAAAAAATGAGGGTAAGTAGGAGTTCTTTAAAGTAAAGAACCACTTCTGTTTATTTCTGGAAGATGGTACACAAATAGCTCATACTGTGCTGCTGCTGTACCTGTTAACTCTCAGAGAAAACGTGGATGTATGAAAAGCCAACCCCAAAATACTTCTTGAACCAGAAATCCTGACCATCTGGGATGAGCCACACACTTTCAGGACTGCCTGGATGTAAGGCCTGCAAATGTTTCTTGGCCAACATCAATATTTAGAATTTGTAGAACACTTGCTGTACGGAGCTTTGGACATATACATGATCTAACTACTTTGCAACACATCTATAAAGTAATACAAACCTAATTTTAAAATTGGGGAGGTGGACTGAAAGCTGAAGTCACATGGTAAAGGTCACACTGGGTCAGTGGCAGAGCTAGAATTAGAACCAAGGACCTCCTGATTTCCAAGCCCTGTGTTCATTTCTCTTAGGATCACATGATCAAAAAGTCAGGGTCTTGTGTGCAAGAAGGGCTTTTTTGCTGCAGTGCCCCAGATATTAACTTTGACTAGCAGAGGTGGGCCTAGACTACAATCCAGATCTGAACAGTCCAAGACTAGAGATGGTTGGAAAATTGAATTTCCATTCCACAGGAAATTCTAACGCTTCAGAATTTGTTTTTCTTCCAGTTTGGACCTCAGAAGATTTTACCAACAACTAATCAAGCTTCACACATCTCCTGTGAAGTAGGTGTAATGTTCAGCAAGCACTCAAGAGGCAAGTAGGAGAAGGCACTGCACTTTCATTAACTGCACAAGCAGCTAACTCCAGTCAAAACTGGTCAGGCTTCTGTAGTCACCGATTTTATGCTCAGAGGTTAACACAGGTATTAGCACAAACATTCTCATACTAACAATAGACACACTCACATTTGTAGCATAAATGCTATCCTTATAGCAGGGAAGTACTATAAACAGATGAGTAAACAGATGGTAACACAGCAAGTCCACAGCAGAACCAGGAATAGAGTCTAGGAGTTCTGGCTCCCTGTCCCTGCTCTAGAATCATAGAATCATAGAATATCAGGGTTGGAAGGGATCTCAAGAGGTCATGTAGTCCAACCCCCTGCTCAAAGCAGGACCAATTCCCAACTAAATCATCCCAGCCAGGGCTTTGTCAAGCCGGGCCTTAAAAACCTCCAAGGAAGGAGACTCCACCACCTCCCTAGGTAACGCATTAGCCAGACCAGACTCTTGTATATTTCAGCCTGATTTTTCCTTATACCACTTATCTTTTTAGTAAAGAACATAGATGTACCAAAACTTAGTTCGAAAGGTACCCTTGCTGGGTAGTTTAGAACATAAATTTGACCTACCAAAGTTGAAAGTGCTCAGTATTTCTTTTATTCAATCTGTTGCCAAGATATTTAAAATAAATATACTCCAACAGCTACTATTTATGGATTAGGTTTTCATACTTTTGTTATGGATATTGCCAACCAGCACAATGGTCACAGCTAACTAAGCATGCCTTGTCCAGAAAGCTCTGAGCTACTTTGAAGGCTTCATCCAAGAGGATATGGAAACAAAGTCCGAGATAGTGTAATGTCTGGAAAAAATGAGATTCAATAAAATACGGTGGGGGCAAGAACTAGTAAGCTTCTGAGAAGACCTTGCAAACAACATTGAATAAAACCTCTGACTGAAAATCTAGGCAGGTGCGGGTTTGTTTTTAAGTGCTTTGAGGGCATATGTAAAACTATGGGGCTCAAAGTGCTGAATAAATTACTAGCCGTGATTGAACAACAGAGAACAAGACCTCACACACAAAAGCTGACTTTTCTCAAAATTCAGTTTATGTAAATATAAAACAAGCTAGTTTTCATTCAGTGAAAGAGTCCAAGAAAAATCAAAGTGCCAAAAATCAATGGCTCAATAAAAGGGAATTTCAAATAGCTGGGCATCCTTATATCTGATTAAAAAAAACAAAATCAATGGATAAGCATCTCGCCTTTAACACAGCCCCATTTCACACTCCAGATGATTTACAATAGAAAAGTTTGATTGCCTCCCATGGGCTACTGGGAACCTATGTGAAAGCTTGGCTAGGACACAAAATTACAAGTCATTATTATTGTAGATACACTAAGGCTTTTTGTTAATTTTTTTTTTTGCACTGATTAAAGGGGGAAGAAATAGAACTGTTTTGAAAGCAAACAAACAGATCCCTGTCTAACCTGAGACTCATGCACCTTGGCATTAGCTAGCACACACAGCAGCTGCAGCAATTCCCAGACTGCAGTGACAGTTCCAACCCCTGACAGCAACCCTTCTCAGCAACGTATGCTTAAATACAGAGTTATAGCAACAATGGGAGTTACAGCTCTGGCTCAGTACCCCTAGAGGACAGTCACCAGGCTAATCTTGGTATCCCAGGTACTTTCCAACCAGCTGGGTCTGGGTAGAGTCCAGTCATAGTCTCTAACTCTGGGCCTCTAGGACACACTCCTGTGGTGCAGACTACCTGCATGGGACCCTGCATTCAGTTGACCTTGGCCACAAGACCAGGGCCGGCTCCAGGCACCAGCTAAGGAAGCAGGTGCTTGGGGCAGCCAATAGAAAGGGGTGGCACTCTGTCCGCTATTGGGGCGGCCCGACTAGGTCTTCAGCGGGAATACGGCGGCGGGTCCCTCAGTCCCTCCCTTCCTCTTTGAGCTGCCACTGAAGTGCCGCCGAAGAGGAAGAGAGGGAGTGAATGATCCGCCACTGAACTGCCACCAAAGAATGGAGAAGGGCGAAGTGCTGCCGATCGGCTTTTCTTTTTCCCCAACGTTTGGGGCAGCAGAAAACCTGGAGCCGGCCCAGCCCAAGACCAGTGCTGGACCTCCTCAGTGCCTTTCCAACCCCCCTATGCACACTTTTCCCCAGAGCTCCTCCCTGATGGGCACTTCAGTTTATAGTTAAGGCCTTGGTTTGGGGGTTTTACTGAATTTCTCCTCCAAACCCCCATGTTTTAAAAAAGAAAGTATTTGGGTTTTCCCCATTTTAACCCACATTTTGCAAGTTCTGAAACTCCCTGGATCCAGCTCTCCCCTCACAAAGCCCCAGCCATGCACTGCAACTGAAACTGCCCAACAGGCCTGTGAGGCACAGAAGGCTCCCCTCATCCTCCCACACCCGCAGCCTCCAATGATTTCTGGGCAGTCACTCCCTCCCTTCCCTCTCCGCCCCTCCCCCCCAATTTCCATGCATGCTGGGCAGCCCTCACCCGCTGACCCTTTGTTTTCAGTTTGTATCGATTTTCTTTTCTTTTTTTAAACACTGAAATGCCTGGGAAATTTTAAACAAAACAACACCCCAAATGAAGGGTGTTATTTATAGTTTACCTCTTCAGGGACACATGGCAGTTACAGTAGGGAGCACAGACTGTGAAAAAAACTTCTGAACCACATACACTTTACTCATAGACAGCACAGGAGAGTTACAGATCCAGACAAAACAAATGCTTGAACACTATTTCCCCCCACCCCAAGTCCTCACCATGCCTGAGACCCCTTGGGGTTGGTGTCTTTAGGGAAAGGCATGTCCCTCCTGCCCCCACTTGTACAGCTGTGTCCTCTTTCTCTCACGACAGACTGGCTCACAGCATATGTCTCCCTTTAAAAGCATTCTCTTCTTCTATGCTCTAACTTCTCTGTGCTATTGCTAGGCAAACAGTTGTTTAAAAAGTCAGTGGTTCTGCCAATAGCAACCCCATTGCTCCAGCAGAGCTATTAACTGGCTGATGGCCCTGCTTTACCTCCCAAGACAATCTGTTCACTACCTGTCAGGTCCCTGCTACCAAATGAATGATCTAATTCACAATGACTGTTACCATCATAAGTGACAAAAAGGAAGTTGTAAATTGACACAGACCTCTTCCCCAAACTGTCACAATAGGAGCATAGTTACTTCCTGATTGGATGAGATCAGCAGTCCATCTGGTATCCTGTCTTCATCAGTGGCCAGTATCATATGCAGATATAAAATGGACATTTTTGCAATAATCCTCCTATGGTGGAAGTTTTTCCTTAATCTCAAGTAGTTAGAGGTTGGCCTATACCTGGGTCATGAAGATTTAACATCCCTTATAAATGCGTTTCAGCTAATGTAACAGCAAATTACGTCCTTATATCCATGTGTAAGCAGAGTCAGGATGAGCTCTACCCTAACATCTGGTGGTGAATTATGGCGAGTGTGGAAAAGAACTCCAGGGGCTGATCTTGTTTGCATAGGCACACCCACTCGCCTGGCATGAAACAACAGCAATTGAAAGTGGTTACTTTGGCTGGTGTTGGATCCCCAGTTTCTCTGTTATTGGGGCAGGAAGAATAAAGTTTTGTTACCCTGATTCTGTGAATCAAGGCTAATGGAACTGTTGTATGACAGAAGGACTCACCATTAACTAAGTAGCACTTGCTTGACAAGGGGCATGGGTTACAAAACCTAGTGAATTGAGAGAGGTTGGGGGTAGGTATTTGTACCTGGTGGTGTGGGCCCCTTTTGTGAGCCCGAAAAACCAGTTGCACTGCCTTTTCTCTCCACTGTTGAATGTCAGAGCTAACTTTAATTCTATTAGGAGTCTAGTTACAGACTGCTGAGCTGAATTCACTTTGGGCCAATGGTGCACCAGCACTGGGGCTCTCCTACTACTAGCTGAAATCACTAAGAGCTGAAAGCACAAAAGAGCTAAAGTTATTAAGAGCTGAGATCACTGAGGCTGTGTTAACTAGTGGGGGAGCCTGAAGCTATATTGCTAAGTAGCTGGCGGAGCAGTTTGCGGGGACAGCTAGAGGAGCAGCTAGCAGAGCGGAGCCTTGCGGGGACGGTTGGAGCGGCCCAAGGGATGGTTGGAGCAGAGCCGAGTGGCTCACGGGTCGGTGAGCGGAGTAGAGCATAGCAGTTCATGGGACGGCAGGAGAGGCTCACGGGATGGCTGTTGGGGTGGAGCGGCTCATGGTGAAGGCTGCAGCAGAACCCCACGGAGAGGCGGCCGGTCGGCCTCGGATCATGTAAGGTGCCTCTTAACACCCTGCGCGCCCCCCCCCCTTTGAACTCTGGGGCTGCACTGACCAGGGACAGAGACTTTGGGGGTTGTTGGACTTTTGGGACTTTGGTGATTCTTGGGTTGCTGGTTTCAAGAACCAACGGGAAAGGACACGGCCCAATTTGCTGGCGTGGGTCTTCGCTCATGGTTTGGTCTACAAACGTTAGTTGTGGTGTTTTCCCAATTTAATGCTATGTCATTTACCTCATGTTATTAAACATTTTCTGCTACTCCGAGGCTCTGTGCTTGTGAGAGGGGAAGTATTGCCTCTTCGAGGTGCCCAGGGGTGTGTGTAAGATTTTCCCAGGTCACTGGGTGGGGGCTCGAGCTGATTTTGTGTCACGCTGTTGGGAGGGGACCCCTATGTACTGAACCCGGCCCTTGCTGCTATCAACTTGGCCTGGCAGAAGGGTTACACATGTAAAAGCAAAGGCCCTCTTCCCCCTGCAGCTTCAGTAGCTTTTTACTAGGCAGTACTCAGACTTGGGGGCCTGACTTAGATCTCATTCATTGCTCTGTCTTCCGCACTCCCAAGTGGTATTATTAAATCCACTTTCACATAATCCTTGGCTTTTCATACCAGTGCTCCTTCTGGTTTTAACTATAGCCTTTCTGCACACACTCTTTCTGCTTGTGTTCGCTTATCACTGTCTATACCACACAACGATGCAACTCTGTCTGCTTCCAGGAAGAGCAGTACTCATACTGAATCAGTGACTGCACCTACCAAATGCTTAGGAAGAAATATTGTATAGAAATGTTGGAAATCATGCAAAACATGTATTCGGCAGCAGCTGATTGCACCATTAGTCCAGTCAGTGAAATCCAAAGTTAGACAGGTCTCACTAGAATAACTGAATAGCTGCGCATTAATCAGTGTGCTCTTCAGCGCAAGACTTATTATACATCCATGGTGCATGGCATTGTCTGGGGCTTCAGGGCACTACAATAAAATAATAAATAATGAGAAAACATTTTGGAAGGCTTTAGCAAACCATTTCACTCAAAATCGTCAAGACCTTTGAGTCTTAGAGCACTTGTAATACAAGCTTTCTGCAATGTTGCAGCAACATGCAAATTAAACTGCATTCCGGACCACATGATCTGGGAGCATTCACAGCAGTAATCTACAGTAAAACTGTATCAACAAAACTTTTATGCAAATGTGGTGAAAAATCACAGGTGCTAAGAACATTTGCATATCTCTTTGAACTAAATCCTGTCATCTGTGAAAACTGCTATTGAATTCAGGATATTTTGCCTGAATAAAGACTGCAAGATTTGGGTCTTTGTACCATCACCACCTTCAAGAGTACAGATGCTTCCAATGGAGGTCTGCACATTGCATATTGAAACAATTAGAGCTGGTCAAAGAAATTTTTTTAAACAACAAGGATATTTTTTAAATTATTTCCATTTCACAAGGTGTGATATGGTCCAATTTCTCTTTATTTAACCTATTTTTAATAAATAATGTAATCAAAATGTTATCAAAGCTGTTAGCTAAATGATCATCAAAAACAGTCATTTACTGATAAATGGGTTTTTTTAGGTACAGTGGAGTCGCATCTTACGCGGGGGTTAGGTTCTAAAGTCAGCGCGTAAGGCGAAAATCGCGTATAGTTAAAATTAACCTTAAAAATCCCTTAAATCACCCATAAAGTACATTATACAGTACATGGTTTTGTGTATACAACCCTGTACAGTAATATGTATAAATGAATAATGTATACAGTAATGTACAGTATATAATAAAGAGTACATATGCAAAATATAGTTTTACGGTACTGTATTTTTAATTACAGGGGATAATTACATCAGGGCTTGATGTCGATCCAGGAGACGGAGGTGACGAAGAGCTTGGGTGACAGACAGCGAGTCATAAACGAAGTAGCTGGCACTGGTTCAGCTCGAGAAGTTGATTGCATAGGCTCATCTGCTGCTGGTTGTTTTTCCTTGAAAAACCTGGTGATCGGCAACGGTTGCTGTTGTCTCTTGAGCTGCTCAAACATTTCTTGATATGGTTTCAAACCATCTGTAATACTATGTGTGATTTTGAGGCTTCGTTCCATCGAGGGATCGTATTCAGAAATTACATCATTCAAGTGTTTCGCTGCTTGGAACACTTCAGCAAATTTATGAAGATTCCAACTTCCTGTTCGTCGTCATCATCTTCGTCTTCTGTAGACGATTTTATCAGTTCCTCTAACTCTTCATTAGTCAATGATTCTCTATGGTTCTCAATTAATTCTTGACAAATTTCTCTCTCTCAAATCTTGATGGCACGGATGCTAGATTCATTGCAGCCATATTTACACGCCATGTTGGAGACCGACATACTGTCTCTCAATTAGTCCAACACAGCCAGTTTTTCCTCCAGTGTTGGAACAGATCGCTGTTTCTTCGGTTGAGCACAAGTTGAAATAGTTGGCTTGAGTTTAGGGGCCATGTTGTATGAAAAATACTTATCTTTAAACACTAGAATCACACTCAGCGCAGCGAGATGCTCACACTATGAGAGGCACGCGGGAACTGAGACCGACTGAGGGAACAGCAGATTCACATCTCCCATCTCACGCTCACTCCAGGGCACACACTCATTGGGTGGAATCACCCGCGCTATTTACAGGTATCTTGTTGTTTTTCTTTTTTTTTGCCGAACGCATATAGTTGAATTAGCGTAAGTTAAATGCGCGTATGATGCGACTCACCTGTAAATGAAAATTTTTCTATAACCATTTAGATGTTGTCATGCAGAACACCACTCAACACTGGTCTGGCATCTCCTCCTGGTCATTCTGGGGTTTAGCTCTTGAAGTCGACACCCTGTTCTGTGGTTTTTCATGCCAATGGGCTGTGTTTCTTTCTCTGGTCTGCAGTTCCTCTCTTACTTCAGGAAACGCAGCGTCCACTTCATGACTCAGCCCTCTGGCCAGGTCACCCAGAGTTTCCCCCTTGCAAGGTATCAAAGTCCTTTCTCCCAAGCAGTTCTAGGCAGTCTGCTCTTTCAGTGACTCAGTGCCACACTACTCCGGGTTCCAATCCTTGAACCCTCAGCAGATCTGGACTTTCCTTCTCCAGCCCTCACTGCTCCTTCCCACCACTCCATGGATGTGTGAGGAGAAGGGAAGAGATACATTCTAAACCCTTCTTCCTCTTCCCAGTGAGTGACTGCTCACTTTCCAAGTGACCCCTTTGGCTTCCGATTTCCTGTCTTTATAGTCCCAGCCCTGCTCATTCCTCCTCAGCTGGGCTTCCTCACTCAATCAGGGGATTGCTTAGCCACCACATTCTCCTTAGCTGTGGCCTCTTGGGTTAATTAGCCCCCCTTCTCAGTCTGCCTTAACCCTCTTAGGGCAAGTGTGGGGTGAACACCCCATCACAGATGTTTTATAAAGTTTGCTAAAATAGTCAATTCATTTTGTTTAAAATCATGAAAAAAAATAGCAAAAAAAATTAAAAGGTCAACAATTTTTAGCTTTAAAAAACTTTTTACACAAAAAAATACATTCTAGTCATACTATAATACTTCACACCTTTTTTTAATTAAAAATGCTCTCTCCCAGCTCTTTACAAAGGAGGATAGGCATCACTTTCCTCATTTTAAAAGCGGGAAAACTGGGACACAGAGCAGGTGAAACCATGTCTTTGTGGGTCATAACTGAAAATGCCAAATTCGGGATGAACTGCTGAGAAATAGGGCAGATACACCCCAAGACTGGTGGCTATTCCCCATAAGATATACCAAACCAGAAACAAAAGTAAACTTCTGTTTCACCACACTGGCTAACAAGAAGTCATAAAAGCTGTTTCCTTGGGCATCCCAGTCCTTGTATTACCACCGAAAACACTGGGTTTAGAGATGGATGGTTCTTTAAAACCAATCTTTTCAAATAAAGGTTCTTCTGATTCCAAAGGACCAGCCACACACCCAAGTCAATATATAACTTAGATCTTACCCAAAAATCACACTGATGCCAATCCTTTAGTATCTAAAATCTAAATTTCATAAAAAGAAAATAAAGAAAGAAAGATGAGATTTAAAATTGGTTAAAGGATTCAAATACATACAATAAATGCTAAGTTGTTGGTTCAGGTTTGTAGCAGTGATGGAATAAACTGCTGGCTTAATAAGTCTCTGGTTGCTTCCAAATCACTGGAAGGTCCTCAGCCCATTGGTTAGAATGCTCCCATTAGTATAGTTCATATTCCAGAGGTTTGAGGAAGAAAGAGGCAGGAAAAGGATAGATGCTAAATGTAGGGGTTTCCAGGGCCTTTTATATCCTCTGCCATGTGGAGGGAAGCCCACTGTTCTTACTGTGGAAAATTACAGCAACAAGATGGAATTTGGAGTCACATGGGCAAGTCACATGTCCATGCATTTCACCTAGTCATTTCAGGAAACCATTACCTATTCTCCAGACAGCACATTTACATGAGAGTCCACTCAGTGTAGATGGGCATCTCCCATGGTCCACTGTGAGTTAAGTGTCCTTTTGATGGGCCACTCCAAGATGTTCTGGCTAACTACCTTGTTAGTTACCCCAGGAGCAAACATTTGAAATACAGGTACAGAGCCAATACGCATAACTTCAAATACAAAAATGATACATGCATACAGATAGCATAAGCATAACCAGTAAATCATAACCTTTTCATAGACATCTTACATGCCACATTTTGTACAAGATTTGTTGCAAATATATAATAGTGGTTGCAACAATGATCTATATAGTCATATTTTAATCGGATAACATCACAGCAGGTAAGCAATTTTCCCAAAGCCAAAGTGTGTTAACAGATTAATGAACAGACTCCAGATTTCCAGCTATGCGGGCCCAGATCCTGAAGGGTATTTAGGCACCTAACTCACATTGAAATGAATCTGGACGTCAATCCCTATAACTAACATCCTGAGTGTACATCTTTGTCTATACTAAAGGTGTGTACACCAGTAAAATAATTCACTGACTACACAGAACAGCAACTTTCTTAGGCTGAGGATGTATAATATATAATACCAAACTAAATTTTCAAAAGATTTCCCGCCCCCCCCCCATTTCTTCCAGAAAAACAAACTCTATTTTAATGAAAGTCATGCAAGTGGGTGTTAGGTCTATGGGAGACTTAAGGTTTGCTTTGAGTGAAGGGATCAACCAAAGCCAAAAACCCAGCGCAATTCACCCCAATGCAGAAGACTTATACTAGGCCCTAAGAATTACAGAAAACCTACTTAAACCCTGTGTTAACGGTAAAATTCGCTCCTGGCCAGAGGGATAGCACAAGGTCAATGAACCACTTAAGCCCTCCAAAAATAGGACTTAATTGGAACTTGGGTGGCAAATAGGCTTTGTTTAGCTGTCTGCCCGAGGTGAATTTCACTCTAAAGGCTTAAACAAAGTGGTTCATAGGATTTTGTGCAGTGCCTCTACACTGAGGTGAATTGAATGTGAAATTCGGCCTTGTTGTTTATCTGGTTTCAGATAAGAGCCAACTGAAACCATCACATTTCGTATTGTTTCCAGCATAAATCACCTGAGGTTTGTTCGAAACTTTGTTCAGGTCTGTTGAAAGTTCAAGGATGTCAGAAAGCCTGGTTTGAATTTAGAGATTGTAATTGAATTCACATCCAGGGGTGCTGAAAAGCCTAGTATTTATTTAGTACCGCTTCCTATGCTGCCAGTCACACTGCAAAAAAATAAATCTCCATAGGCCTAAGGATAGGATGCTGGATTCAGATGAGCATTAGACCCTAAAGCATTTGTCAACAGCATGTTAGCTTTCTATTAATTACTTATAAAAAAGAAAAGAGATTAAACCTGTGAACAACTATGCTCAAATGTGTTACAGTTACAGCACACAGTAGGAAGCCCTTGAGCTTAAGGCACAGGAGTGGGGCTGTCCTGGCTCTGATACCGATTCACCATGCGACTTTAGGCAAATCACTTAACCTCTTTGTGCCTCAACTTCCCCAGCTTTATAGTGGGGTTAATAATAGGACTGAGGAAAGGTATTAAACTAATGAAGTGCTCAGTGCGCCTCAGACAGAGGTGCAAGGAAGTCCAAAACATTCCAAATGAAGATTCCCCCGCATCAATACAGTGAAACCCCGCTACAACGCGATGATTGGGCTCCAAAAAAGATCGCGCTAAATGCGGGGTCTCGGTATAACGAGGTTTACCATTTCAAGCCGGTCAGTTTCAAGCCGGTCAATTTCTCTTGGGCAGAAAAGGACTTGCCTTTGTGAACTGCCCATAACAGTAACTGAAAGGGTGCAGCTCCAGCAGCGGGGGCTCTCAGCCATGCAGCGAGAGAGGGAAACACTTGGGGAGAGCAGGGGAGACGTGCAAGGGGCAGAGGAAGAGCAAGGAGCAGCTGGGGAGGAGAATGGCTCTTCTCGCCAAAAGGAGAAGTGGGGGTAGGGGAGAAGAGGCAGTGGGAAAGGCACATTCCATTTTTTGGTTTTTTTCCCTTCGGCGGTGCTGCAGCCCCCCCTTTTTTTTTCTTTTCTTTTTTGCGCTTCCGCGGCACTCCGGCCGTTTTTTTTAATTTTATTTTGGTGCTTCGGCGGCACTCTGGCCACTTTTTTTTTTTTTTCTTTTTTGTGCTGTGTGTGTGTGGGGGGGGTGAGTTTGTGCCTAAGTCACTGATGCTGGTAGGGGTGTCCTGCATCTCAGCAAGGGCAGCGTGGTTAGATTTGTAGAGCCCCCAGGTGTTACTTGGACAGCGAGGCTAATAGGGGCTGTCAAGCTGGCGATTTGGCCCTGAGCCTCTCAACGTTTGGGGCAATTTGGTGCAACACTTCAGGGCCAGAGGAAGATTAAGGTTTCCTGGGGCCCTGGGACAAAGCAAGTGCCCCCTCCCGCCCCTTCCACTTGCTAGCCAGCCCCCCAATCTGCCCCGTCTGCCTGTGGCCCCCGCCCATGGTTCCACCCCTTTCTGCTCCTTCCCTGAGGTGCCACTCAGGGTCCTCCCATTCCACACACCCCCACTGAAGCTCCTCAACCCGTTTGCTACTTTATGTCCTCCCCACCCCCCACTGCGACCCCAAGACTGGAAACACCCTGTCCCCCCATCACAGCCTGAGGCCGCAGTGGGGAGTGCCCCCCCCAGCCTCCCAAGCTGTGAGGCTGCCTCCCGGGGCAGCAGTGGGGAGGGGTCCCAGTGCTTGGGCTTCCCCCGCCACCCCCTGCGCTTCTGCCGGGGATGGGTTGGAGCACTGGGGGCTTCCCCTGCCCCCTCCTCACCTTCTGCTGGGGACACCATCAGGGAGGCGCGGGGGACCCCCAGTTGACCACTGCCCATGGGTGCTTCGGCGGCGCTCTGGAGGTTTTTTCTTTTTTCTTTTTCGCGCTCCAGGCCCTCCCAACCCCTTTTTTAAATTTTTTTGCTTGAGGCAGCCGGAGCCACCTTATGACTGCGTTACATCCGAATTCGCGTTATCACGGGGCGCGTTATACCGGGGTTTCCCTGTATTTGCCTTTTTTTGTTTTTAGTTAGTTAAACTTCTGTAAAATCGAAGTATTTTATGAAGTTACAAACACTTCTGAGTAAAATTTCATACAACTTCTTTTGTCCCTGATTCTCTCGGGACAGAGTCAGTGGAAATGCCACTTCCAAACAAATATTTGCACTGCCAGTTTTTGGAGAAAGTACTTGTAGAGGAGGAAATGTTGTTTCATAGACACTACAGAGTTTAGTGAATCAATCACTGTGCTTGGAGTCAAGGTCCATCTATGCCACAGACTGACTAATATTTTCTACTGTACAAATATTCACTTTACAAATGCAGATTCAGTAGGATCCCCATTATACAAACCGTGGTGACTTAGGCACTCAAGTGACTTGCAAAAGGTCACAGATCCCAGGCATCCTGAATCCTTGTCTTATGCATATTAACAGGGCTCCCAGACATGTTATTTCAACCTTTTGAAGACTCAGTTTTCACATAAATGAGGGCAATATTTTTACCATCACACACACACTATAAATAGCTATTATAGGTAAGGCACATGGCCTAGGGGATAAGGAGCTGCATAAGGACACTTGAAAACAAACCTTGGCGCTGTCATTGTCCCATTGTGTGATCGCAAGCAAGTGACTTCACCTCTCTGGGATTCTTTCACCTCCCATCCTTTGACTGTCTTGTTTATTTAGATTATACGCTTTTGGGGGCAGTGATTATGTGTTTGTGCAGTGCCTGGCACAAGGGGGGAGTCAATCTCCTTTAGGCCTCTAGACACCACAGTAATACAAATAATGATAGTTATAATTATTCCATTATACAAGCAGAAGGAATGGGGACTCAGAAGTTGAGCAGCATGTCTAGAATGCCTTGTGTCTAGTTGTTTAGGGACCTGGGCTTATTTCCCCTTTAACTCCTCCCCAATGTACATCAAAAGAAACTTCACTGAGGTAGATGCAGTTACATGGCCTTAAAACCAGCGTAACTAAGAAGAGAATCCGCCCCTGACCAGGGCTGGCTTTAGGCCGATTCAGCTGATTCGGGCCTCGCGCTAAGAGGGCCCCGCGCCGCAGCTCTCCACCCTGCCCCCAGCTCACTTCCCCCTCCTCCCCTCACCTGAACGCTCCGCCTCCTGCTCCTCCCCTTCCCCTGCTTCCCGCGAATCAGAGGTTCGCGGGAAGTCTGAAAAGAAGCAGGGGCAGGCGGGCAGGCAGGTAGGCAGCACCAGGTAAGCTGGGGTGGCGGGGGGCACAAGAAGGGCTCCAGGAGGCACAGCGTGGCCCAGTCCAGCCCCAGCCGAGCAGCTCACTCCGGCCCCGGTTCTGGCCGAGTGCGCCGGCCCGGCCCCGGCCGAGGACCCCCAGCCCCAGCGGCTCCGGCCTGGCTCGGCTCCGGCCCGGCCCCCTCGGCTCGGCTCCGGCCCCCCGGCTTGGCTCCCGCCCAGCCCGGCCCCCGCGGCTCAGCTCGGCTCCAGCCCGGCCCGGCCCCCGTGGCTCGGCTCGGCTCCGGCCTGGCCCCCGCGAATCAGGCCCCACTCTTGCTAAAGCTGGCCCTGCCCCTGACTTCTAGTACTGATTTACCTGTGAGAGCATGGACAAGCCAGCTAACCGCTCTGATCTTCAACTTCCCCATCTCTCAAATGGTATTGAAGATATTTGCAACCAAATCCTTGTGGCATACGTTATGTATGCAAAGTATTACTTAGGCCAGTCGGTGACAATGGTGAAACTGGGATTCAGGTTTGAAGTTCCACACCAAAAAAAGAAAAAAATGGATTTTGAATTTTCAGATGTTTTTTGCAAATAAATTTTCAGTCCCCTAAAATGGAATTAAAATCAAAACGTGAGGGAGATGCGAAATCATGTCAAATTCTGGCAAAAAAAAATTAATTATAAAATGGATTAGAACATTAACACCTTTCAGGCTTTGCCTGCTACAGACATTTTTGGTGCCTGAGAAGAGAGTGTGATCTTATATTGTGCACATGCCACTAAGGAAATGTATAAGGGAGCAAGTTAAGCAAAGGGCTTCAACCTTAGTCAGAATTTCCTTGCTTGGTGAGCGTAAATCACAGCATTATTATTATTCATAGTAGCTTTTATGTAGCTTAAGAGTCTAAGGGCTCCAGTCTCTAAAAACAGGTCACATGCACATAAAAACTTTCAAATCCAAAACTCGATAGACCAAATAATCCAATCTCCAGTTGTTCAAAATGTTAGTACCTCCCCATAATTTACTTTACTGCCCTCATGTAAAACCCTGCAACCAATAAAGCCATAAAAAATGTTCATATGAAATCCAGTATAATGCACTCTCAAAAATTAAGCTGTGTAACAAAAAAGACTTTAGACAAATATTTTTATGTTACAGATTTATTACTTTAGTTTACTAATCAATAATAGATTGATATGTTCAATGTCTTTAAGAAAGGCGTCCCATATGTTTTTGTGTCTCAGCTCAGTGGCTTCTATTTCTGTGATGCTCTAAAGTAACATACTTACCGCAACTAATTAACCAGATAACTCCTTAAAATGGTTCTTTTCTTTAATTGTCCATTAACTAAGCAGGTATATGTTAACTAACAATGAGTAGCTGGCCTGGGGATTTAACTATAACTCGCCATCCTTATTCAGCAAAACTGCTTAACCATAACGTTTTGATGCAGAAAACACCTTCTTTTGATTATGGTGTGCTTTTAAGAGATCCCTTTGCCAGCATTTCAAAATTGTCATTTCCAATATTCTAGAGGTGTTTGTTTCCATGCTTGCTAATCACCGATTTTACTTTCAGATGCCCTTTGATCCTGCTGCTCGTGTCTCTGCTCACATTAGCCCACACATTTTCCATATACTTCCAGATAGATTTATAAACCCTATATTATCTTCTTGCTCTGTCTGTAGGGTGCATAATGATACACATACAACACAGAGTCTGATTAATGGGTTTATACACCACATTAATATTATCTTGCCTAGCTCCTGCTTCTGTTCCATCAGTCAGTCCTTTAATGTAAGATAATCTTACACGTTCTATCACATTTTTCTCTGTGTTATTATTTTCTTGTTTTATCTGCTCTATTTTGTATTTGCTTTCCTTTTAAACTGATAAAGATACCTACCATCCTCTTGGCTCATTTGAACAGTGTGTTAAATCATTTGCATAATATTTAGAATTGCAAATATCTGAAACGTAGTCACTATAACACCTGTGTAAAGTGTCTAAGGGAGGAAAAAAATTCAGACCCCCAAGTGCTAGACACAAATACCAGCAATCGGTTGGAGCTGAATTCTGGTCCACACCCACTTGTGCCAGAAGATGCTAGAAGTGATGCCAGGGCAGCCTACTTCATTCACAGGGAAAAGCTACATCTCAAGATCAGCCTCTGGAGTTGAGGGTTGACGCAGCACCCACAAGCTCTGTAGAAGAGGCAGGAGACATAGCCACAATGAAAAGCAAAAATTCTTGCAAAGGGCCAACCTGGTTCCCCATTCCTTGAGTATTCCCTACACCAGGAACCAGGAGGATGTGGTGCAGGCGTCACTATGGTGACTCCACACCTCTCCCTCTTCATGCAAGGATGATCCTCAAGGGTATGGGTAAGCCAGCTTTCGGGATACTTTGGGTTGTAACTGGAGCAGGCAGGACAGAGCATCTGCCACCAAGCTACTAACTGGAAATACATTCTGCTCTCCCCAGAGGCCCGGATGATTTGTGCTTCCCTCTCTTTTCCTGTTTTGCTTAGACAGGGCCTCAAAGAAGCTCAGGTGGAATCTGAATTAACAAACTAAGACATCTAACCTGTATCCAATTTAAGGAGTTATAGAAATTATCATCTATATTTGCACAACCTGCAGCAGTTTGGGCTCAAGCAAACAATGGAGTTATTCCAGGTTTAGCCAAGAGCAGAATAGTTCCGATTCTTCTTTGAAACTTAATATGTTGAGTGTTTTGAGGGCCTGAACCTTCCTAATATGAAGAGTGAAGTCCCATGTTCAAACATGAAAGTCTCCTGGGTTACTACAGGCTCAAGCAGTTTTGACCAAAAAGTTGTGACTGTTTGTTTATACGTGACCTCAGAATAATTTTGCACCTCTGTTGCAAGTGACAAGACAAGCACCAGCTGTTATGCAAATTAACTCTGTCAATGCTGTTCCAATATCATACCTGCTGCGCTGCCATCATCACTTATCTTACATTTCAAATCAACGGAACGTAAGGCTGCCATCAGGAGCAAAGCTGGTGTTCTCCACTGGAATGCACCTTGAACACACGAGTCAATTCAATCCCGCTAGCTCACTGCTAGGTTTAGAACAACCGTGATGTTGGTACAAAAACAAAGGCAAAAATGAAGCTGAGCCACATTGCTTTGTACTTCGTAACAAAGCCTGATAGCCACAGAGGGTGAGAAGGAGGGATAGGATGGGAGGAAAATCATGGTTGTCCTGATGGAAAAAGGGCAAAAGCATCAGGATTAGAAAAGTTATTGTCAAGGTGTTAAAAATAGAAAATGAGAGAGTGTGTCCACTGCATAGGAGCTTTGATTCCCCTCTGCTTTTTACAGGCTCTCTTACTTCTCCTCAGGATATATGGAAACACAGGTAGTTATAGAGCAGACGAATGAAGTGCTTTTGCCTGAATTATACCTTCAGGGGCAATGTGACCTGTTACAGCTAATAGTCTTTCTGCCAGCAGAGTTTTCCGGTTAATTTTTTTAGTTAGTAGAATGTTATTGCATTGAGCACATAGCACCTTGCTGTTAAATTACATTACCGTTCAGCAGGGTTGTCTTTATTGCTAGCATCTTGCCTCCCAAATGACCTCCCTCCCACAATGACTCCACACAGATGTTTCAGAGGATGCGTAGAACCCTGTGGGGTGAAGTGCGAGAACCTTCAGGGCAGATGCGCACTCTGGGATCTCTCTGAGAAGAAACCCAACAAAAACTGTAGCCTGTGATCTAGTTACTGTTGTTCACACTTTTCACTATTAACGGTTATAAATCTGAACTAAAGTCAGACAGGGCAAGGTCTGTGTTCATTCCCTTGGAATAATTTAGTAGCAAACAATTTTGCACTTGGGATAGTGCAAAGGCAGACTTTACACTTGAATTTTCACCTATGATAAATGGATCAGGAGGTTCACAAATCTCCTCTAGGCTAGCTACGTTACGTATTTTCTAGGTAGCAAATAGCAAACCGCTGTCTCCACTAATGTCTCAGAAGAGGGTAGTGTGCTCCACTTCACAGGGCTTGTCACTATATCTGCATGGTACTCTGTTTCCAGCACTAAGAAGATCTCTCTCCAATAGTGTTGCTGTTGTTTTGTGGTTTAAACACATTAATTTTTACAAGTGGCCACTGTGACCCTGGGAGCACCTAAATCCCCAGTGGCAGTGGGCCCACCATACTGTATCTCATATCAGACCTGACATACTCCCAACACATTGTTCTTCTCACTGTATGCACAACGTGCCTCAGGTGGCATGTGACCAGGATTCATCACTGAATTTGGTCTGCTGGTTGGATGATTAGGGCGGGTACTGATGGGGAGCACAACATGAACACTGATCCATGCCCCCTGTTTCTAACGGGTGTCACGTAAAGGATCATATGTAAACTGGTGACACACTGGTCCCGAAAATCACTGCATGATGTATGTACGGGTTGTGTACAAAGAGTTATATATGTGTCGAGGAAATAGGTTCTTAAAATCTGTATGGAAGGCAGTGCATAAACCCAGTCTGCCCTGGACAAAGGGATGTGTATTTATTTGTCTGGCCATCTTGATTATTGGCAGAAGACAATGAAAGCATAGTTACATATATAGTAAGCAAAGGCCACAGGGCTGACAAGCAGCAGCTTAGTGAGTACACCAGGAGCTAGAGTCTGCACCCTAGGAATCCTTCTTGGCTCTTGAGACATAGACAATGGACTTTGGGTAATATAAGGGGAGCAAAGAAGGCATTTTTAATTATCCATCACTTAGGCAACAAAGGGAACAGCACCCTTTGATTATGTGGACGTTGGGTCCCCCCGCCTGGAGAGCTAGAGATTCTGGTAACTTGATGTAAGAAATCTGGTCAGGCAAAAATTGTAACTTGCTAAAGATTAAGTTTTAGTCACAAGAAAGTGTGTTTTCTTTTGTTTGTTTGTAAGCACACCTGTCTCTTTTTCTGTTGCTTAGTATCACATGGAATTTATGTATTTTGTTAACAGACTTATTCTTGTTTTACTTCAAAACCATCTCAGTGCTGTGTGTTCAAGTGAAGTGTGAGTCTCCAGTTAACCTAACTGGCTGACGTGCTCTTTGGAGGCAGCAAACCTAATAATTTCTGGGAGTGTCCAGTGAGAGGGACTGGACACAGCAGGAAGATGTCTCTGGGGAACTCAGGAACTGGGGGAAATTGATTCTTACCTGCGAGGCAAGGTTTAGACTGACAGAGTCTTGAATAGTTTCCTGGCAAGGTAGACAGGGGTGTGTCAGGGAGATAACCCACAGCTTAACATCAGTAAAGCTCTTACTCTTGCCAAGGAAGAGGGGTAACACATTGGCTCACAGTTCTGGGTTCCTTTAGCAGGACGTCACCACCCCCAACATCTAATCTCAAACTCAGTTGGCCAAATAATCAAAAGTCTTGTTGTTCAAGGCTTTATTACTGTTTTAAAATGATCTCAGTAATTCACTTTGTCACTCCATAAAAGTCAGCAACAAATATAGCCATAACCAGTGGCAAAGTGTTTTTGTGATGCCCTGTATTACTCATTCACAGCAGGGAGTGATTTTTCCTGCTTAAAAAAAAAACAAACGAACAAACCACGCAGGTCTTCAAGACAAAGCAGGGCCATTTTCACTGCATCTGAACAGCTAATGTTTCACGAGGGTCCCAGAACAAGAACAAAATGAAATTGCAAAAGAGAAACCCCATAGCAAAGCCATACTTCGTTATACGCACAGCTGATTATGCTCTTTCCATCATCACAACTGCAGGTCTACAACTTTCCTGCTGATGGTGTTTGGGGAGGACATATTCTTTACACACTTTCCCAGCAGAAATATTTCTGCTCCACTTTGTTCCCTAGGTAAGTGCTGGAAAGAAGTATGATAGAAAAACAATAAAAAAGGGAGAGAATGGTTGAGATTCTATACCTATGCCAGGGTACATTTCAAGGACCCCCTCTTTCTCGATGACTTTGTAAAAAAATTGCTGGCAACTTCAAGTGTAGAGAATTATCATGTCTTTGCTGGTGGAATCCTTGGTGATTTCTATGTATTTATCTACCAACCTATATGGTCTCACCACTTTAGTATATAAAAGCAAGTTGGGTGACCAGATGTACCTTTTTCACCAGAGCTTGGTGTTTCCCTTTCTCTTGCATGTGGTTATCCTTGCTGTTGTCACTGGCTCAATTGCTATCATATATCTTGCTTGAGGCCAAGCCTGAAGACCATTCCAAAGTTATGGCTGTACAGAACATGCTTCCTTGCTTGAAGGCATTAGCTGCAGCCAGCACATTACACCAGTGCTCCAAGGACTTCATTAGCTCTCTTTGCATTTCTGAATACAATCCAGGGAGTAGACATTGATCCATAAAGTCCTCTGTTACCTGGTACTAATTGTATCAAAACTCATCTCTCTCCTTGTGTTCCACCATGACAGTTAAAGTGAGTTGAAACATTCAAATACTCAGTCATCAGATTTAAGGATCTTGAGAAAGCAGGCAAGAATCTTAGTGGAGGACCTCAATTCTGAACTTTCTCTTCTAAACATAAAGGTGTTGAACTTCAGGGCCTGGCAGAATGCTCATTAGTTTCTGTGGGCTGTTGCCCGATGAAGGTGTATTTTAGTTATGCTGACAGGGATTACTGCTACTTTTTGATTCATCTTTTAAATTTTCCTACATGCACCCTAAAACCAATTAATTCAAGTTTGAATTTTTTAAGCAATAGTGGTGTTATGTTGCAATGAATTAATTTGCTAATACATAATCTCTTAGGGCCCAAGGGTAGCTTGTATTAAGCATCTTCTATTAACTGAATTAGTAATTAATATTGCTTATGTTGAACACAAGCATCCTGAGTTTGCAATGTTTTGATTTATTGTTAAATGGCTTGGCACACCTCTGACTTTTGCACATTTGTAAAATAGACACATCATGGTGTTAGCTTAGGTATTTGATTACTTCATTGGCAATAATTCTGTGGGTGCCACATGCAGTTAGTGTAATTTTGATTGATGGAAGCTTTGTGATTCAATAACGCTAACCAGTGTAGCAATTACTTATAATATCGTGTAAACACATTTGGGCACTTGCTACCGGAGGGTATCTACACGGAAAGGCTTTTCCTTGTGTTTACTAGAGGGACAGATACCGGATGAGAGTGTCTGTAGATCGGGGTGTCAGAGAGGAAGGATGATCTTTGTTTTAATTCCTGGACTAACCACAAGCTTTCTGTGTGACCCTAGACTAGTCATTTGTCTCGCTGTGCCTTAGTTCACCCATCTGTGGGAATGTCTACACTGCAACTGGGAGGTGTGATTGGAGCATGTGTAAACATACCTGAGCTAGCATTGATCTAGCTAGATCACAGCTAGCTCAAGCAACAATAGCAGTGAAGCTGTGACAGGTTGGGTGGCTGCACAGGCTAGCCCCACCCACTCTGGGACCCTCGGTACATAATCAAGTAAACATGCTGGAATCACACTTCCTGAGTGCAGTGTAGACATAATCTGTAAAATGCAGATAATACCTCCCAGCATCAGAGAGATGAGGGGAGGATAAAATCCATTAATGTGTCTAAGGCACTCAGATGCTATAGAAATACTTAACTTCAGGAGAGAGAGGAAAGTCACTGTTAAACCACATTTACTACATACGTTTCCATACTTATTTCCTATTTTATGCATAGGGGGATGCCTGCAGTGTGTCATAAAACACAGTGTGGTAAAAGTTGGGGAAGGTTGATGCTTTTATTGAAGCGTCTGTGTGTGCAGATATTTATATAAAGAGACCTGATACAATAACTATCCACATAGGACCAAACGTGATGAGGAATTTGGAGTATTCTTTTGCCCAAGCACTGGATTTCACTTTGTGTTTGTGCACAGACCTAATCACACCTAGATCACATATGAATAATATTATCTAAATGAGTGTTCTATTTGCAGTAGTGATTTAGAGCTAAAATGACGGATGTTTCTTGTTCTTTCTCAAAGTAGCAAAAATAAACAGTAGATTAAGTCTGATTTGCATGAAATTCGGTATGTGCACAGATCTTGATAAGAAGTAGGGAACAGACTTTCTTTGAACAGGCAGCCTTGTATATAGTTAACAATTTTTCACTGTGATTCTCAATATGTTTCTTTGGAAATTAGGAAACAATAGGGGAGTCCTACTGTGGCTAATTTAATACTTGTAAATTCCTATGGTTGTAATCATATCATGCGTAAAGCGTATAAAATACCCTTTACACATCTTAGCAGTAGTGGGTTCAAAAAAAAAACAGCTCTTAAAATTATACATTTATTAAAATCTCTAACTCCCCTGGCATTCAGGTTCTACATTAATTCACATTCCTAAAGCAAAATGTCAGGAAAATGAAGAAATGGCTAAAACATTTCACATGTTAAATAGATGAAATTCAGCAATTTGTTTATACTCATTTCATAGCCTTTCACCCTATAAAATCAACATGTATTTTTTTTTCTCCTTGGCCCACTCCAACTCCCATTGATTTTAACCAGTGTTAGATCAGGCCATTTATGAGTGTAGATCAGATTCTCAGCTGCTGTAAATCCATACGGATCCACTGGCTTTAGTAAAAGTATACTATTTAGCATCAACTGAAGATCTGGCCCATGGACATTTTCAGTTAGATCCTGCTCAACCCCACTCCCCAGTCTGTGGGAATTCCCCAGGGTTCTGTTCCTCCACCTTCTCCTCTTTTCCACCAGCACCTCGTCAGATTGCACAGGCTTAACTAACCTATGTTGATGACCAGTCTATTTCTCCTGCCCGGAGCTATCTCCCTTTATCCAGTCCCAGAACCCACACTATCTTTCTGGCATGTCTTTGGATGGCCAGCCATCATTTTAAACTTCATATGACCAAAATTGAACTCTTAACCTTTCCTCCTAAACCCTCTCTACCACTCCCCATCTCCATTCCTGTCAAGAAAACCTTCATTTTTCCTCTCATACAAACCCGAGACCGCAGAGTCTTCATCAACTCCGCCCGTCTCATCCAGGCCATAACTAAATCCTGTCACTTCTGCCTACACAACACCTCCATAACATGACCCTTCTTCTCTGTCTCAACTGCTAAACTATCCATGCACAATCTGGTCCCTCCCCACCTTGACTATGGTTATTCCCTCTCTCTCCCTCAAGTCTATGTGATATCTCACCCCAGCCAAAATACAGCTGCCAAAGTCACTTTTCTTGACCAGATCATGGCATATTGCTGTCCATGTTCAACTGAAGGCTTTGTCTATGTAAGTGCACAGATGCAAACTATTAAAGTTGATGTGCTCACTAACATACACTGACTTGACCAGTATGGGTTACTCAAAGTGGGGTAGGTTACATGGAGGCAAGTCATAGTTTGCACCAGTGCAGTGCACTTGCCCTAGGGGTCTCCAGTGATGGAATTAGATCAACACTAGACCACCACTGGCTAAAAAACCCAATGTAGACAATCCTTAAATGTCTTGTTCTTGCCTACACTTGTCTTCTTGGTGCTGCCCCTGATTACGTCTCTATTCTACGTCTTTTGCTGTACCAATGATGACTGCCTTGATACCCCTTCCATCTCCTTCTCCCACAGTGATCAGGGCCGGCTCCAGGCACCAGCTAAGGAAGCAGGTGCTTGGGGCAGCCAACAGAAAGGGGCGGCTGCCCCTGCTTACGTCTCTATTCTACGTCTTGCTGTACCAATGATGCCTGCCTTGATACCCCTTCCATCTCCTTCTCCCACAAAGTGCCTTCGTCCATGCTGCTTCCTGTGCTTGGGATGACATTCCAAAATCTATTTGCATATCCTCATCTATTCTATGAAAGTTCTATTTAAATCACTCCCGAAAGCCATGTTCTACAGCACTGTCTATAGAAAATAAATATTTAAAATAAAAACCCTTCCTCTCCCTCTCAAAAAACACACACCAAGAAATGTAAGTTATAGTTTCTTTTTCTGCTCATGAAATATCCAAAAGCAGATTGATTTCCTCTAACTTATTTATTATTCAAATGTATTTGATGAATTTCTGTTTGAAATTTCTATTCTATGAAGTGATCACAAATATTTGAAATTCAAGTTGTGTTGTTCAGTTAGGATTGATTAGTTAAGCCACATAGTAGTGGTTCTATTCCCTGATGGAATGACTGTGCAAGCGGTTCTGGTATTAATACAGTACATGCACATGTGAATTTACTGTTCATTTCTTGTGAATTCTTATCTATGTACTTAGATCATTTGCCTTCCATAGACATTTTGCCAGTAAAACTCCATTGCTCAAATGTTATGGAAAATGAATGCAAACAAAAAATATAGCAAACATATCTGTTTTAAAATATGAAGAAATATTCAAGGATTTTTTTAATTGCTTTTTTAGCCAACACTGCTGTCAATAGAGTTAAAAGTTTCCATCTCCTTAGGAAATTTGTAAATTATTGATTAAAATGATAAATAAATATATGAGTAGCTCCTAATCCACCACTTCAAAAATACCATCCAACTTGATATTTCATAACCCAAGTTTAATTTTCAAGTAATCAGTTCTAATTCTCACCACCTGCTAGTTCTTGTTATTGTTGAAATAGCATGGACTTTTAGGTCTGTCAATAGATTCCTCCCATGTCCTCAATTTTTCTTGCAGCTTCTTATAATTTCGAACAGAAATGTTCTGATTTATTGTCCATTAGAGCCAATGAAACATGACTTTGTCTAACATTCACTTATAGTTCTGTTGCTAAATCCAGTCAATCCTGAACCTCCCAGTGAGTTGAAAGCAGACAGGTCGGTCTTCCACCAACCAGAAGACGGAGAATAACCAAAAAAAAAAAAATCTTTAACTGATCCTGATTCATTTTTGACTACTTTTCTTCCAGCTTCAATTGTCTTTGAGCTCACCTCCTTCAGCAAACCTTTTAATACATCTGAGCTAATAGATTGCATAGTCATTCATAGAATCACTGCCAGGGCCGGCTCCAGGTTTTCTGCCGCCCCAAGCATCGGGGGAAAAAAAAGCCGATCGGCAGCACTTCGCACTTCTCCATTCTTCAGCGGCAGTTCGGCGGCGGGTCATTCACTCCCTCTCTTCCTCTTCGGCGGCACTTCGGTGGCAGCTCAAAGAGGAAGAGAGAGACTGAGGGACCCGCTGCCGAATTCCCCAAGACCTAGTCGGGCCGCCCCAATAACCGACGGAATGCCGCCCCTTTCTATTGGCTGCCCCAAGCACCTGCTTCCTTAGCTGGTGCCTGGAGCCGGCCCTGATCACTGCACCTCTCTTAAGGCTCTATCCTATAGTGGCTGTGCATGCATAAGTCACACTGACATTAGATGAGGAGCCCAACACATGTCTGAAGCCAGAATTAGGAACCTGATCCTTCCATCAGGATCCTGGCCTCAGCAGGCAATGAGGGTTCTCAGCACCTCTCAGAATCGATCCCTTTAGACTTAATTTTTCAATTCAAGGAACAAATACTCACAAAAGTGTCTCTGTTAAAGAACAGGCAGTTTGTGATGCTTTTTGTTCTTTCAAAAGTCATCTCCAGGTACTATTAAAAACCAACGGGCTAATAATACCCAATGGCACATGGGGAGGGCAAACTTAAGATATTCTTTATAACTGGGGAAGACTGCAGGAAACCTGATCTCTCTTCATTGCAGTTTCGTGTCAAAGTTGCTAACTCCTGAGATTTTTGTCAAGAGTCTTGTGATATTTGGTATTTTTCTTAAAGCCGCAGCTGCGGGCTGCATGTGATGAAGGGATAATCTCATCTTTGATTTAAAAAAGGAAGTTTCTAGTCCTCCTGGTTGTGGACAAAGGCTTAAAAATCTGACCCAAATGCACCCTAGAGACTCAAGAAACAGAAGGCAAATAAAAAGTATTTTTTTAATCTCATACTTTTTAATCCATTCTTGTGACTTTGACGCATGATTTTTGAGAAATTGCAGGCCTGCAGATTTGTCGTGACAGTCTCTAGCAAAAATCATGGAGTAGACATAGTAAATTTAGTAAAAGTTAGTGGTTTAGTGGGAAATGGTGTGTAAAGTCACTGGGAGCGCTGAGGAGAGGGGCAAGTCCTGCC